>NC_090335.1:34311466-36711466 GCF_035084215.1 Heptranchias perlo
TACTTGCTCTCGAGGCAGTACAAAGAAGGTTCACTCGGTTAATCCCGGGGATGAGGGGGCGGACATATGAGGAGAGGTTGAGTAGATTGGGACTCTACTCATTGGAGTTCAGAAGAATGAGAGGCGATCTTATTGAAACATATAAGATTGTGAAGGGTCTTGATCGGGTGGATGCAGTAAGGATGTTCCCAAAGATGGGTGAAACTAGAACTAGGGGGCATAATCTTAGAATAAGGGGCTGCTCTTTCAAAACTGAGATGAGGAGAAACTTCTTCACTCAGAGGGTGGTAGGTCTGTGGAATTTGCTGCCCCAGGAAGCTGTGGAAGCTACATCATTAGATAAATTTAAAACAGAAATAGACAGTTTCCTAGAAGTAAAGGGAATTAGGGGTTATGGGGAGCGGGCAGGAAATTGGACATGAAGCTGAGTTCGGATCGGTCAATGCCCTGTGGGTGGCGGAGAGGGCCCAGGGGCTATGTGGCCGGGTCCTGCTCCGACTTCTTGTGTTCTTTAGATTTGTGGTTGGGATCAGATCAGCCATGATCTTATTGAATGGCGGAGCAGGCTCGAGGGGCCGATTGGCCTACTCCTGCTCCAATTTCTTATGTTCTTATGTTCTTATGTTCTAAGTAAGTCCCAAGACATGGGTTGGAGCAGGCAACTGAGTTGCTTCGACAACAACTACTTGCATTTATATAGCCTTTAGCATTAAATAACAGATCAAAATGTTTCCCAAATAGACAAAAGGAAATAAGTGCTGAGCCAAGAAGAGAGAGATTAGAAGAGGTGACTGGAAGCTTGGCTGAAGAGATGAGGTTGTAGAGGGATTTTAAAGATGAAAAGAGAGGTGGAGAAGTTCAGAGAGGAAGTTCCAGAGAGTAGAACTGAAGTGCCTGAAAGCTGTGTCACCAGAGGTGAGGTAAAGGGTGAAGGGGATGCACAGAAGGTTGGAATCAGAAGAATCGAGGTCCGGGAGGGGATGTAGAGATTGAGAAGATTTTAGAGGTAGGATGGAGTATGATCTTAGAGAGATTTATAGACAAGGTTTTAAATTTAATGCATTGGGGGATGGGGAGCCAATGTTTTCTGGGTGACTGTGTACATCCTACTTACAAAATGTAAAATGCATCAATCTGCATCTGATGGAAGCCAGTCTGTACCACATCTCGAAGTTTTTGAACAATGCTCTCAACAATGGCATTTCTGCTCTTAGCAACCACATGTTAATGTTCAACACTGAATATGCTAGTTCTCAACAAAAATCTTTAATTAGTATTGCTGACATAAGACTCATTGGGGCAGATTTGAGTTTTCTTTGCATTGATGTAAAAAGTAGCAAGTCTGTGCCCATGACTGCTGCAGGTATGTAATTTCCACATCACAAATATAACATAGGCCTAACTATAGAAGGCCTTTGAAAATGTTTTAAATCATTCGGGAAGACTGCTAAGCCACTAATATTTAGGCAAAAGGGAAATGTTTGCATTAAAGTGACTTCTAAAGATAAATTTTATATTGCAAAATATTTTTCATTAGCAAAATTGTATATAGTACATCTTTAAGTAACTTAACAAAAACACATACTAGAGAGGATGCCTCTCAGATGTATTAGCACCATTAGCTACCATTATTTCTTGCCTGTAGTGATGATTTTTCCACCACAGTGTTCCAGAAGTCACAGGCATTAGTTCTAATATTCAAATGGCATTTCATGTTGCTTCAGTGCAAGTTTGAGTTTCGGTGAAATGTGAACTATTAAACACTGAGCTAGAACTGGTATAAGTTACATTTTTAAAATGGAGCCCAGTGTTTTCCATTCCTGTGGGTAATGTTTCATTAATAATGTATAAAGACATTACAGATGAGAAGCCACCCAGGAATGGAGAAACAAACAGATCATTACAAATCATTACTACAGTCATAACTTCTCTTACCATTGCTCATTCAGACAGATATTGCCACACTACTAAGTGTTCCATATACACTACTGGGAGAAGAATTGAGCAAGTTTAATCTATGCATTTCTGCTTAGATTTTTTTAAATTTGGGATATAATGACATGATGTGTCCAAATTGAGATTCAAATTTTATAATCATTTGTCTGGGCAGAATTTGAGAAGCATATTCTGAAACACAGAATGTGTGATCATCCTCTTTTAATGCACTGCATTTCAGTGACTGAATTAGTCAGTCAGAGTGTTTATTTTTAAATCTAAATTTTTGTATTATATACAACACTTGAAAATATAAATTTGTAAGTCTTCCGAGGATAATGTAGGTGGAACAGAATTAAATTTATCTTTGGAAAACTATATTGATTCGGTAGTTTCGGTGAGTTATGAAGGAGGCACTGGAGAAAAAGGAGTAAAATTCTGAACTATAGAATTTCCAAATATATCGCTGTTTACACCAAGTTCTAGTAGTGTCATTTACATTGCCTGAAGCAAGGTATTTATATCATATCATGAGGAACTGCTGTTCCTGCCACTGATTCACATGTTACTGAATTTTGGCTGGGGTGTTAACAATATTTTAAACATCCTAAATTGTGGAAGAGGAAGAGAGTTAACTTACAAATAATTTAACAACACATCAATGTTCATTGAAAATACAATGAAACATAGAAAGGTCACCACCATTACATGATGTTGACTTGAAGCAATTCCTGGGCATGATAGGACAGCAAAAGACATTGCATAAAAAGGAACATCTATTCACCAAATTGAATTACCTGTAAAGCAATGGATTCTTCAACATAAATGTAACGCAGTTTAAGAATGGAGAGCACGTTATTATTTTAATAAATTGCAATGTAAAGCATCCTAGCCTGGATTTTCAAATTGGGTGCAAAGTGGGCAAGAGAGATCAAAAGTTGGAGTGGAGATGCATCACACTGGACATGGAGGTAGATAAGGATTTGCTGTAATAGCAGTTACTGCAGTCACCTGGAGCTTGCTTGATTGCGTTCGGGGCGTAGAGGAATTGCCCAGAATATTTTTCCAAAACAGGCCTAAGGTCTGGCTGGGACAGGCTAGATGGTCTTTTCTGTAATGTCATCTCTCCAGCCCATTTTGCACATTTCCAGTGGGAAATGTGATGGGCACAGGAAGCTCCTGCCTGAAATAAACAGAGGCTAAATTTGAATATTTGAATGAAGTCCCAGTGACATCATTTAGATGGCCACACAATTTACTGATGCTCGTACATGTTCATGATTCCCAAAAGTCAAGGGAGCTCTAGCTTGTACCTGTATGGTCCTTTGTGCTCCCTTTCACAATACCACTGACTACATGACTAGGAAAGGATTCCATTCTCTGAATGTACAGTGACCTTTAGCACTGCATTTTGCAAGTCAATTCTCACTTTCCAGACAACTGTCATGATGCCTTCATTTTAAGGCAGTCTACCATCCCACCAATATTTGACCCGGAAAGGAAATTCTCTAGATGATTTCTGGCTGATCAAGGCTATGCTCAAGCCATGGCTCATGATATCAGTGTGGTATTTCAGGGCGCCAGCTGAAGACAGATATAAGGATGTTCTGGCATCCACGCACGTAATCACTGAGCACACAATTGACGTATTGAAACAACACTCCAAGAGCCTGGCTAGCTCTGGGGGAGTCCTGCAATATAGAGTGGCTAAGATTAAAAGGAATATTATTGTGTGCTGATGCTGCACACCTATGCCATACAAAGAGACATCATCATTGAGGCCCCAGAGGAAAGCTCTCAGGCCTAACAAGTGGATACAAAGAACAACATGCAGGAGCCTGAAGAGGCTGCAAAGCAGAATCAAATGTCAATTGCAATGGGCATTCATCAAGCTTTCATATTGGACATCACAAATCTCAAGTGTGGCCACTGCATTAAAATCCTGTTTACATCTTCCCCATTCCCTTTGCGTACAGTGCCTCAAATCTGCCAGGCTACTCACAAAGATAACATTCCTGCCACTTGTTGAATCATGCAAACATTTGCAAGAACACTCTGTACACACAGCTTCAGGTCAACCAGATTTTGAATGTCAAAGCATGAAGTGTGTGTGAGTGCCTAGTGTTTGCTCCTAAAGTGCTTTTCCTTGATGGCTGTCTATGATGAATGCTTCATGGCTCTCTCTAAGTGATCCCAAACCTTTTGAAGCTAGAAGAAAAAGCCTGTTCCAACCTGGAATCCCAGGCTTCAATGGTAGCAATCTGCGCATCCATGGGGAACCACTGACTTCCCATAGGGATTCTGATCTGGGGAGCTTCAAGGCAGATATCTCTGGAGTTGCCACATGCTCCAAAGAGGACTGCAGTGTTAGAAACTGTCATGCAAGGCTGTGCACATGTGGCTAATGGACTCCTCCATCCAAGACACCATCTGCAGCACACTGCTGGCCATGGTTCCCAGTGACTGCACCAATGTTTGATGTTCACAAAACACCCTTCTTTTAAGAGCAAGTCCTATCGGGAACAGATTCCCAGGCTCATCAGCCAAGGCAGGACGCAAGATGGCCCTCTAGATGGCTGATTCCTCGGCCTCTTCATGTGCTACCGCCAGCTGCTTCTGTACACCATGCCGTATGTGCCATACAGTGTGCTCCCCTCTGGCTCACTGCATATGTCTGAATTGGTGCCAGTGAAGGATAAAGTGCGTTAGCTCTAAAGTTCTGGCATGCATGATGTACTGGAGCCTGAAGTTGCTTCCTAAGGCATGCCTAAACAAAGAAAAGAGGAAGACAAGTTACAGTAGTAACCTTCTGAGCAGCCTTCACATATAGCTTTTAGTAGAAATGACATGGTAAAGGGCTTCAGTATATGATTTACTGTCAGTAAGTGAATGAGAGGAAAAGCAGCAGAAAGTTATCCAACCCAGAGCTGTCGGTAGTCCTGTTACTTCCCCAGTGTCTAGTACATCCTTTACAAGGATTTGCAGACTTCCTCCTCTTTCTTTTTTGTTATTGGCTATCTTCTCCTGCAGCCAGAGTACAAGACATGAGAAGTTCCTATTGCCATGATGATATATAGTGACATGTAAGTGAATGCATGCAGCCCATGACTCTATCATGGTGGGTACATGCATCATGCAGCTACATCAAACGGGAGAATTCTTTTTGCAAGGATGTGAGTGAAAGAACACTTTCAGGTGAAGGCTGGGGGCCCAAAGTGCACCTTGCTGTGTAATGGGCATTCGCGTAAGCATATTAAAAGTACTTTAAGATGGTGTGTCAGGGAGGTCATTGTAAGTGCCATACATGCTTAGTGGAGTGCATTAATGGAAGCTAATGATGCTTTCTTCTACCTTGGATGACCTGATAAGGTCATTAGATGTCTTCCTGCATTGCCTCCAGGTGTGCAGGATACTACTCTTAGCATTAAGACTGATGCACACCTCCTCTCATTTCCCCTGGGCTGCTCTCCTTGGGGGCCAGCAGTGCTCACTGCTGAATAGGGCCCCCTTCTCTGCTTTATTTCTTCCAAAAGAAAGACTATGGTCCCATCACAGAAATGGTCCATTTTCTGCCCTCCTGCACTTCTTCAAACATGATTTTTTATTACAAGCTTGCTGTCTTTCAAACTTGACACATCATGATGCTTGGCCCCTTAAGCCGCTTGCAGGACTTTAAATCCTGCAGAAGCACACAATTTGTATCCAACAGCAGACAAGTTGCCAATCACAGGCATTGTCGAGAACTGGAGATCATCCACATTATTCAAATGATGCTACCTGCAGAAATACACTTGATTAGAAAATCTAGGCTTCAATGTTAAAGAATTGGAAGTGAATACAAATATGCTGAAACAATTCAGCAGGTTTCAGCAAACATACATATAGAAGACCGGAAAAGGTGGATTGTTCTGAAATATAATATCTTAGACGTCCATATCTTTAGGAAAATAAAAACATCCATTCTCTTATAATTTCTATGCTGTGTATTTTATGCCTTACTGAAGGCTGAAAGCACATATGGCTTTCAATTGATGAGATATAATGACCACATGGTTATTTATCTAGATGTTTGTTACTCTGTTTTAATATATCCTTCACACATTTTCAGCTATTTCAATAAAACCAGCAGTTATGAATTGCTGCTTTCTACTGTAATAATTGTAATTATGTTTTCAGTCGACGTTCCAGTTTAAGATGTAATGTATTGAACCAAATATGTAGGCAGGTTTAATAAAGCTATAAAAGTTTCTTAGCCATCTATGGTTGAGTAAGATCAGAGATGAAACACTGACTGGTCTTATTGCCACTGAAAGCTCAGTAATTGAATGCCTTTAGAATCAAAGGCAACGTGAAGATCAGATTAGTTTGGCAGCAGTTGTACTACACTTTCCAAAGAGAAGTGAATGGACAAAATTATGAGAAGCCTAAAAGGCTAATTGACAATCCTGACTCCACTGTCCAGAAAATAAGTGTTTTTGCATAGCAAGTAATGGACAGGACAGCACTTTTAGAAGGGAAATGCACAGAAGAAAAGTGGATCATTTTTAGAAATAGCATATACATATTACAGAATAGATCCATGTTACTAGGGAAGAAGGGTAACAGAAGGAAAAGACCAATGTAGGCACCATACAATATATTTTTTCTCTGATGTACCATGAAATAATATTTTCAAACTATATTTTTGGAGAATGTGATTTCTCACCCTCTTGCCTGATTTTTATTGCAGTTGCATTTACGTAGAGTATCAAGTCAAGCATTTAGTCAAAGTGTTCTAAACCATTCAATACCTGAGTGAAGGACATTGTGCAAGTCCATTAGGGTACCAGGCAGCTCTTGATGATGGCTGCAGCCTGCAAGTATTTGGCCTGCATCTTCTAACTGACCACAGCAGTAAAGGGGAGACTTGCAAAGGCCCCACTTATAGTCATTTGCAGCACATCTGATCATTCCACTTCTGAAGTGATTGAGCTTTATACACAGATGGCATGGAAGGTCAAAACCAGGGGGTTGGACTTTTGGCCATGTTGGAAGCTTGTTCTTGCCACCTAGTATGCCATCTGGAGGTGACATCTAGGTTTCTTAGAAGAATTGTCCAAACGGAGTGCCTTGAGCTAAGACAGTGGCTCAGTGAATTAAATACATCTTTAAACAGAGGTAGATGTGGCAAGTCTTTCACCTGAAGGAGAAAATTCTGTATGGTGCCCTATTCCCTGATGTCAGGAGGTCAGTCTCATAGTACCTATTATTATGTGCATTTTTTTTCTATTCGTTCATGGGATGTGGGTGTCGCTGGCGAGGCCGGCATTTATTGCCCATCCCTAATTGCCCTTGAGAAGGTGGTGGTGAGCCGCCTTCTTGAACCGCTGCAGTCCCACAGTGCTGTTAGGAAGGGAGTTCCAGGACTTTGACCCAGCGACGATGAAGGAACGGCGATATATTTCCAAGTCGGGATGGTGTGTGACTTGGAGGGGAACATGCAGGTGGTGTTGTTCCCATGTGCCTGCTGCTCTTGTACTTCTAGGTGGTAGAGGTCGCGGGTTTGGGAGGTGCTGTCGAAGAAGCCTTGGCGAGTTGCTGCAGTGCATCCTGTAGATGGTACACACTGCAGCCACAGTGCGCCGATGGTGAAGGGAGTGAATGTTTAGGGTGGTGGATGGGGTGCCAATCAAGCGGGCTGCTTTGTTCTGGATGGTGTCGAGCTTCTTGAGTGTTGTTGGAGCTGCACTCATCCAGGCAAGTGGAGAGTATTCCATCACACTCCTGACTTGTGCCTTGTAGATGGTGGAAAGGCTTTGGGGAGTCAGGAGGTGAGTCACTCGCCGCAGAATACCCAGCCTCTGACCTGCTCTCATAGCCACAGTATTTATATGGCTGGTCCAATTAAGTTTCTGGTCAATGGTGACCCCCAGGATGTTGATGGTGGGGGATTCGGCGATGGTAATGCCGTTGAATGTCATGGGGAGGTGGTTAGACACTCTCTTGTTGGAGATGGTCATTGTCTGGCACTTATCTGGCGCGAATGTTACTTGCCACCTATGAGCCCAAGCCTGGATGTTATCCAGGTCTTGATGCATGCTTCATTATTTGAGGGGTTATGAATGGAACTGAACACTGTGCAATCATCAGCGAACATCCCCATTTCTGACCTTATGGTGGAGGGAAGGTCATTGATGATGCAGCTGAAGATGGTTGGGCCTAGGACACTGTCTTGAGGAACTCCTGCAGCAATGTCCTGGGGCTGAGATGATTGGCGTCCAACAACCACTACTATCTTCCTTTGTGCTCGGTATGACTCCAGCCACTGGAGAGTTTTCCCCCTGATTCCCACTGACTTCAATTTTACTAGGGCTCCTTGGTGCCACACTCGGTCAAATGCTGCCTTGATGTCAAGGGCAGTCACTCTCACCTCACCTCTAGAATTCAGCTCTTTTGTCCATGTTTGGACCAAGGCTGTAATGAGGTCTGGAGCCGAGTGGTCCTGGCGAAACCCAAACTGAGCATCAATGAGCAGGTTATTGGTGAGTAAGTGCCGCTTGATAGCACTGTCGATGACACCTTCCATCACTTTGCTGATGATTGAGAGTAGACTGATGGGGCGGTAATTGGCCAGATTGGATTTGTCCTGCTTTTGTGGTTTCCTACCTGATCATCACAGTCTACCCACCTATGCAAGAGCCAGTCATACACACTACAGAGCAGCACAGAAAGGTATTATTTGTAATAAGACCTCCCCCAGGCTGTGGAAAAACTCCCTTTAACACAAGTGCACACACGTACATGTGAAGGCCCCACCACATGGGACCGTATGCACATAAAACCCTTTCTAGGGGTGGCAGGACCAGGGCTCTGGCTAACTGCAGCATAGAGTTGGCCTATGGAAACTTTGCTAATTGGTACCTATGCTTTGAGTATCATTTTATTCTCAGTAGGACAAGGAGGCAAGGACAAGTGTTTCAACATAGACAGGAGGTCCCCCACGTGAGAACATTTAAAAACCACTGGCAAAGTTGCACTCATCTGTTAGTAATTGAGGCAGGGATGTTTTTCTGGTAGTAGTCACATGATGGCTACACCCTGAGGGTAACCAACCCTTCCAATATTATTAGGTAAACACCATTAAACAGGAATCAACATGATACAAATTTCTTGAAATGTTAAAATATGGAATAAAAAAAAGTAGATTTTATTGTCACTCAGTGTCAGTGTTCCATTCAGAAAAGATATAATTTAAAATGCAGTTTATTCATTGATAAGGGCAGTACTTAGCACAGTTCTGTCTCTAGTATCAGGTATCAGGAAGATGTCAAATGCTGTTGTTAGGGAAAGTGAATGAGTTAATAATACACATTTCCATTATTACATTTTGTTCTTTTTTTCCTGTTTGGTATTTGTCTACCACAGCTAACTTGACACTAATTTCATAGCGACATGTGTAATTTTGTTAGTCAGTGATCCAAGTCCTGGTGCATTTCACCATGTAACACATAAGGATAAGCACAAGGGGTATAAATAGAGGCTCAGTGCCTTTTTTAAGACAGATAACGTCGGAAGCTATTGAACTGAAACATTATTCATCTCCATTATCTAATCTCAGTTTGGTTTGTCAATTATACATTACAAATGAAAATGAAAATCATAAGTTATCACTGGTATTTGAAAAGATAACTGCAAAATCCTTAAAGGGACTGCTGGAGGCTGCTCCATGTATGGGTCAGGTACGGTTTTTAAGCAATTTTTGTGGAGTCAAAAGGAGCACTAATGCTCCTCCTGGCCCTAGCGAAACTGACCCACCTGATGCCCGACCCTCCACAACCCTGCCCTGGGATCTCCTTCCCCTCCCCTTTAACATAACTCGACTGGCTGGACTCCGTGAAGAAGCTGCCAGATTTGCCGCCACTCCCCCCGATCAGTGAGCTGCTTGAAATGTGCGGGCTGCTCGCTGCCAATATAGTAATGAGGCCTGACCATCAAAATACTTTGATTCTCTGACCACTTTCATTGGGCGGGTGGCAGGTCCGCTCCACCCACCTTCTGCCCAACAAAAAGGAACACATCAAAATCGGTCCCAATGTGGCTCGATTTTTTTACAATTATTATAGTATTTCCAATGGGGATCAAATCTTTTTAAAAACATTTACATTTGGAATGGATAACAAGTAAATTATCTTAAAGAATGCCAATTTATTTCTCAGTGATGTAAAACATTATTTCAGAACCACATTATAAATTGAAACGAAATAATTTTAGGCAAGATTATTAAGTTTACTTAATTAATTTATCCAAATAGAAATAACATGACTTTAAACATTTTATACTGTTACACTAACTAATGTCCCTATGCATATCTGCATCATTCAAATTGTCCTCCTTGAATGCAGTGGCAAGGTTGGTTATGTTGGTAGCCGAGTTGGTAATGTTGACTGGTGGAGTCGTTTTTGTTGCTAATTCATTTGAGGCAGTGTTCATTAGATCAAATATTGACTCGTTTATTTGTGTAGCAGTTTGTGCAGGAGTCACATATCAATGTGTATATTTAGACAGGGAACTGAATTACATGTATAATATACTTAATTTCAAATGCTGTGAATCAATATATGTGCTAGTCAAGTGACGCTTTCAGTAAATTATGTCCTCGAAGCTAGGTATCAATGAATGGCCAGCTGTATATTATAATTACTTAGTTTATGCCAATGAACTAACTATATGTGTAATTTATGAAAGATTCAATTTGCTGGCACAAAAGATGAATATAGTAAAAATAATTAGCCTGAGGCACAGTTACAGTACTATAATCCAGAAATTGATCCCTCACTTCCTCTGTAAAACCTCTACTCTACTCTGCCCTGTGTCATTGGTTGCTATGTTAATTTTTTCAGCCTCTTTATTAAGTCATAGTTACAAACATGTACACAGTTCAAATTGACTTGGCTGATATGCAGAGAACTTGTCGACCAATGAAATGATTTCTCTCTCTTGCTTCACAACGATCAACTATAATCTTGAGTTGTGAGAGGCTGACTGAGTGAGAAGTTGATGAGTTTGTGCTGACAGGAGGAAGAGACAGAGTGCGGCCTGAGCAGGGATGAAAGATTTCTGGAAGATGCGGTCCAGAAGGTAGTCACTAGACAGATTGAGGGAAAGTGAAGTAGAGGGGAAGAAGTTGGTGAGCATCTGCTGGAGATAGGAACCACCAATGCAGAAAACCCTGTGTGTCCAGACTTGTCCACTAGGTTCTCCACATCTATGATAAAAGCAAGGATGGAGGCATGGGGGAGTGCAATCAAGAGCAGCGCTATAGCGCCATAACACAAGGGGTTTTGCATGGAGAAAAAAGTGACACTATCCAAGAGAACAGGCCCATATTAATTGTGGCGTATTCCATAATTAAGGGCTTAGCCTGATTTTCTGCTGTGATCCAGATTTCAAGAATAATGTCTTGCCTTCCAAGTCCCACAGACTTAATAAAGAGGGTGAAAAAATTCACATAGGAAGCTTGAGGAGTCAATTCCTGAATTATAGATCCAGCACACTCCCCGATTACTCCCAGCACACCCTTCAGAGAGAGACAGGTTGGACACCTCGATGTGTGGCTCGAGGGATGTGTAAAAGAGAGGGCTTCAGATTCCTAGAACATTTGGACAAGTTCTGGAGTGGGGGAAAGTATTTGACAGGAAAGACTTCACCTAAACTGAGAGAGGGTAAAAATTTATGACATTAATCACAGAAAGATCAAATAGAACAGCAATGTTTTGAGGCTAGGCTTAAAATGACATTTATATAAATGGATGGAGTACCAGGAATAAGCTACTGGATGTAGAGATATATGCAACCATTGAAAATATTGATACTTGAGTCTCAAAAACAAGGCCGATGGGAGAGGTTGGTTAGGAGCAGCAGCTGAGAGGCTATAAAATATTTTACGACAATAGATCTACAAAGAGAGGTGGAAAGCTGCATTATTAATAAGGAAGGTTACAGGAAGGGTGGATATAGTAGCAGTAGGAGATAAGTTTGAAACAATTTTTTCAAGGGTTCGCCCAATCGGCCACCGTAAATTTGATGGAAGATTGTCAGAAAACCCCATTTACGCTGTGTAAATTAGTTTAACAGGAGATTGAGCATAAAGACAACCATTGCCAGAAAATAATACGCAGCATACGCACAAATTTCCGATAGATGCTCCTGGTGGACAAGGCTCCCCACCGGGAGTGCAAAGTGGGAAAATTACCTCTTTAGTGTCTCTTAAAGTAGCAAATCAATGATAGAATAATCAGTTTTGTGCTCTTGGTGGAGCAGGCTTCATGAGGCAAATGGCCTTTTCTCACTCTGGATTGTTTTATATTTTGTAATATGAAATGGGGGTAGGGAATGTTAAACTTAAATACTAAAGTAGTGAGCCAGTTAGAAAATAGTTCCATGACGTTCTTGCGACAAAAGTTAATTAATTTCCAAATGCTTAAATTTAAAAATGCGCTCATGTAAAGACTGGATTAAGAAATATGTGGAATAACAAAATTATTATATTTCTTATTACATCAAATTTAGTCCTTTTTTTAGTCATGCTTTATAGAAGTGTCAAGGGTTGTTTTTCCCGTTCTCTTCTTAATTTTTTTGCACTTAATTTTTGCTAAAGTAAAAAACAAGGAACTCGATTTTAAATTGACAAATTGAGCTGTTGCCAAAGTGTTAGAAATTGTATTCCTTAGCACCAGAGCTTCACCAAAATTCTAATTTAAACTGTTCTGTACAATGCACCAGTCCACAAATATGACAGAAAATCACATGAGGTTCAAATCTCATTTTAATATTTGCAGATACACATTGGGGGGAATTTTAACCCCCAAGAACGGGTGGGTTGGAGTCGGGTGAGAGGTAAAAATACTAGTTTTTGCGATTGCGACCACAACCCGGTTCCAATGCGCCCATTTCCGGGTTTAACGTGGGCGTGTTTGGATGCCAGCCACAGCCGAATAGCGGATATCACATTCCCAATTAGTGCCGGCAGGGCAATTAACCTTGTCCAAATAGTTAAGATAGGTTTTTTATTATTTTATGTTACTCATCTTTAAATTTAACGTCTCCAGGATGGATTTCCTGGGACTCATGAATCTCATCAGGTGAAAGGAGGCAAGAAGGGCCGGTTCATCAGGTAAGTGTCTTTATTGCACTGCTTGTGTGCCAGGAGGAGCACGAGTGTTTCCTCCAGGCTCAACAAGCTTACCTGCCACAACCGGACCCCTGCGAATGGCTGACCCCCCCCCTCCACGATGGCTGAGACCCCCCCCTACTGATGACCGAGACCCCCCCATTGACTGAGAACCCTCCCGATGGCCAAGGACCGCCGAGAACCCTCCAATGGCCAAGACCCCCCCCCCACCCACACCCGATGGCTGAGAACTCCCCGATGGTCGAGAACCCCCCTCCACCGATGACCAAGACCCCACCAATGGCCAAGAAACCCCCGATGGCCAAGACCCCCTCCCCAACTATGTCACCGACCCCCCCTCCCCCCCGATGACTCCAGCCTCCCGATGACTCCAGCCTCCCCAATGACTCCATCCTCTCCGATGACCAATGGCTGACCCCCTCCACCCCCCCACCCACCCTCCTCAACGATGTCAGACTTACCTGCCATCCATTCCCTGGCTGCTTTCCCTCCGGACAGGCAGCCGGCCTGTCAGTCTGGCTGGCTGTCGCACGGGAAACCCCGAAGTAAAATTGTAATCATTCAATTAGGTGGCGATCGCACATTGCAACCCACCAACTTTACTTCCAGGTTTCGCGCCCGAAAATCTTACCCTCCGCTCTTATCCCAGCTCCAGGTAAAAATCATGTCCATTATATTTATAAGCGTGGAGAAAGTTAGTGATGTTGACCTGAAAATGCATTACAAACATGGTCACAAGAAGGATATAATAGGGGTGCTGAAGTCCTTTGTCAGATTTAACCAAGATCCCATGGGTGGTTGTAATATATAACAAACATCTGTCAAACTTCTTAGCACTTCATAGGAATTTATCTCCAAAGAAAGCAACATAAAGGAAAACCATCCTCGATAATATTAAATAACCTTCAGTAAGACCATAGTTGAAGTATTGTGTGTAGTTTTTGTGCTCCGCACAAGAGGACGGATGTTGAGGCAATGGAGAGGGTACAGCACAGATTCACTAGGATGTTGCCTGGTACGAGGAAATACAAATAGGAAGAACAACTTGAAAAAATCTGGCTGTTTTTGTTAAAACAGGAATTTACAAGGTGAGTTGATAGGGGTGTTTAAAATTAAAAATAGATGGGACAGAGCAGATAGAAACAGATTGCTTCCAATAGTTGAGGAGCCTAAAGTGAGGGGAAATAGATTTAAAATGTAAGAGATGTGAAATGTAAGAGATTTAGAACAGAGAACAGGAGAAACATTTTTACACAAGAAAGTTGTGAGGCTGTGGAATGCAGTAACGGAGTTAAAGATTGAAGCAGAGACCAGGGCCAGGAACTTCCATGGAGCTGCTCTTGCTCTGTTGTTGTAGCTTCACCTTTTATGTGCATAAACTGGGTTTCTGCCGCACTTTCAGCAAAATTACACCGTCAGAGCAGAAGCAGCTCTGAGGAAATTCCTAGCCCATGTCAACACTTAAGAATAGGTTAGATAGGTAGTTGAAGAAAAGGGGAATAAAAGGATATGTGAACAGGGCGGGCACATGGGATTAGGACTATATGAGTTTCCCAACTGCCCAGCCTTTGGCCCTCCATTCACCATGACATCTGCTCAATCGCACCCTCACGTCCACTTTTGATGCCCTTGTCCCCACTAAACCCTTACTCCCTCCCACCCTGGTCATTCCCCCTGGTATGGTCCTCATTCTCCGCTTCCTTATGTCCAAAGGATGCAGACTTGAACATTTGCGGCAGACAACTGGTTTAGCCATTCATCGCCAGATCTGGCTGGACCACATAAAGTGTTACCAGATCCTGATCTCCTCTGCCAAAACTGCTCACTATTCCAGGATCATCCTGGAATGCAAAGATGACCCCTGGCTTCTCTTATCCACTACAAACCATCTTCTTAACCCCTCTCCCTTGCTTCTTCCACCCTCACCTCCAACAACATGTGCAAGGAGCTCATGGACTACTGTGCCACTAAGATTGAGACCATCCGTTCAGCTGCCTCTGCCGCTTCCCCCTCTTCCCCAGCCCCAAGCCAAACTTCCCCTATCGTTCCCCTTGCCCTAGCCCTAAACTCACATCTTTCTCTACTTTCTTTACTTTCTTTCCTATCTCCCCTCATGCCTTCTCTGAGCTCATCTTGACCATGAGACCCACCTCCTGCTCCCTTGACCCTATTCCCACCAAATTGGTGACCACCCAACTTCCCTTCCTGGCCTCCAGTTAGTTGATATTGTTAACGGTTCCCTCTCCTTGGGTACTGTTCCCCTTCCCTTCAAATCTGCTGTCATCAACCATCTCCTCAAAGAAAACACTCTTGACCCCTCTGCCCTTGCCAATAACCCTTTCCTCTCCAAAGTCCTTGAATGTGTTGTCGCCTCCCAAATCCATGTCCATCTTTCCCGCAACTCCATGTTTGAATCCCTTCAATCAGGTTTCCGTCCCTGCCACAGTACTGAAACAGCCCTTATCAAAGTCACAAATGACATCCTATGTGACTGTGACTGTGGTAAACTATCCCTCCTCATTCTTCTCAACCTGTCTACAGCCTTTGACACGGTTGACCACACTATCCTCCTCCAGTGCCTTTCCTCTGCAATGGTTTTTCTTCCCACTCCCGCACTGTTATTTCTCGAGTCCCCCAAGGATCTATCCTTGGTCCCCTTCCATTTCTCATCTACATGCTGCACATCGGCAACATCATCCGAAAATACGACATCAGATTCCACATGTATGCTGACGACATCCAGCTCTACCTCACCACCACCTCCCTCGACCCCTCCACTGTCTCTCATTTGTCACACTGCTTGTCCAACATCCAGTACACGATGAGCAAAAATTTCCTCCAACTAAATATTGGGAAGACCGAAGCCAGTGTCTTCGATTCCCGCCACAAACTCCGTTCTCTAGCCACCAACTCCATCCCCGTCCTTGGCCAATGTCTGAGGCTGAACCAGACCGTTTGCAACCTTGACATCCTATTTGACCCTGAGATGAGCTTCTGACTACATATCTGCTCCATCACCAAGACCGCCTACTTGCATCTCCATAACATCGCCCATCTCTGCCCCTGCCTCAAATCATCTGCTGCTGAAACCCTCATCCATGCCTTTGTTACCACTAGACTTGACTATTTCAATGCTCTCCTGGCTGGCCTCCCATCTTCCACCCCCATAAACTTGAGTTCATCCAAAACTCTGATGCCCGTATACTAACTCGCACCTATCACCCCTGTGCTCGCTGACCTATATTGGCTCCCAGTCTGGGAACGCCTCGATTTTAAAATTCTCATCCACGTTTTCAAATCTCTTCATGGCTTCGCCCTTCCCTATCTCTGTAACCTTCTCCAGCCCTACAACCCTCTGAGCTCTCTGCGCTCCTCCAATTCTTGCCTCTTGCACATCCCCGATTTTAATTGCTCCACTGGAGCACCCATATAAATACTGTGGCTACAAGAGCAGGTCAGAGGCTGGGTATTCTGCGGCGAGTGACTCACCTCCTGTCTCCATAAAGCCTTTCCACCATCTACAAGGCACAAGTCAGGAGTGTGATAGTATACTCTCCACTTGCCTGGATGAGTGCAGCTCCAACAACACTCAAGAAGCTCGACACTATCCAGGATAAAGCAGCCTGCTTGAATGGCACCCCATCCACAACCCTAAACATTCACGCCCTCCACCACTGGCACACAAGTGGCTGCAGTGTGTACCATCCACAGGATGCACTGCAGCAACTCCCCAAGGCTTCTTCGACAGCACCTCGACCCACGACCTCTACCACCTAGAAGGACAAGGGCAGCAGGCACATGGGAACAACACCACCTGCACGTTCCACTCTAAGTCACACACCATCCCAACTTGGAAATATATCGCCGTTCCTTCATCGTCGCTGTGTCAAAATCCTGGAACTCCCTACCTAACAGTACTGTGGGAGAAGCTTCACCACACGGACTGCAGCGGTTCAGGAAGGCAGCTCACCACCACCTTCTAAGGGGCAATTAGGGATGGCCAATAATTGCTGGCCTTGCCGCGATGCCCACATCCCATGAACGAATAAAACAAAAACCATTGGTGGCCATGCCTTCAGCTGCCTAGGCCCTTATCTCTGGAATTCCCTCCCTAAACCTCTCGACTTCTCTCTCCTCCTTTAAGACGCTCCTTAAAACCTACATCTTTGACCAAGCTTTTGGTCACCTGTCCTAATATCTCCTTATGTGGCTCGGTGTCAAATTTTGTTTGATAATGCTCCTGTGAAGCACCTTGAGACGTTTTACTACGTTAAAGGTGCTATACAAATGCAAGTTGTTGTTGTAGTACATTCATTGCTCTACGAGATGTGCTGAGCTAGTGCAATGCTGTAATAAATATATACCACGGGTGATGCTTGCTGCGGCCATGCGAAAGGGGATTTACTTATTCCTCTTTCTTCTATAGTAACATGGAAGTCCTGTGCTACAACAATGGATGAAATAATATACCTTTTTAGCACAGTGATATATAATGCCAGCCTTCGACATTAATGCACTAACATCATTTAGCAGCACTGCAGAGTGAGTACAGTTCTGCCCTATTACAAATTGTGAAGCATCATGTGCTTGATGTATTGCTTGTGTGTGAGAATTTGTGGCTTTGACACTGGAGTCATTAACCAGGGCTTCAGACTGTAACCTCTGTCACATGTGAAAAAAAACACCATAAATACACAACATAATAGCAGGGAATACAGAGTTTAAGAAAAGGTATTACTCATCAAGCGGCCAACCATCGGATTAAGCTCTATTTTTAAATGTTCTGCATAGGGATGATTGAGATTGTATGAAGGATTTGTGAAAGAGGTTTAGAAATTGGCAGTTATCATTACAGGGGATTTGGCTCAAATTAACTGTGCAGTCAACACATCAGCAATGCGATATCTTCAAATACAGTTTTGATAGAGTAAATAAGGAGAAACTGCTTCCAGTGGCAGAACAGTCAGTAACCAGAGGACACAGATTTAAGGTGATTGGCAAAAGAACCAGAAGCGACATGAGGAAACATTTTTTTACGCAGAGGATTGTTATGATCTAGAATGCGCTGCCTGAAAGAGTGTTGGAAGCAGATTCAATAGTAACTTACAAAAGGGAATTGGATAAATACTTGAAGGGAAAAAAATTACAGGGCTATGGGGAAAGAGCAGGGGAGTGGGACTAATTGGATAGCTCTTTCAAAGAGCTGGCATAGGCATGATGGGCCGAATGGCCTCCTTCTGTGCTGTAACATGCTATGTTACTATGAGATGGATAGAATATAAAATAAATATATTCTGAAGAGGACAAAAGGGGGTGCAGCAATGAATAAAGTTCCAAGGATAAACAGAGAGATTAAAACTAAACTGAAACTTGAAAGCTAGCAGATGAAGTAAAAGAAAATAGTAAGAGCTTTTAGAAATATAGTAATAGTAAAAGAATAATTTAGTAGGACTGCTCGGGGTTAAGGGGGGAATCTAGTTATAGAAGATGAAGGTATGTCAGGGATACGACTCCCTACAGTTCTCTGGTCCACTTGCAAATGTAAGGTAGAAGGTGAGAAATCGGCTATCGGGGGCAGGGGGGAGGTCTCGGCCATCGGGGGGGTCTTGGCCGTTGTAGTGGCCTTGGCTATCGTAGGGGTCTTGGACATCGGGGTGGTGGGGTCGGCCGATCACAGGGGTCTGGTTGCGGCAGGTAAGCTTGTTGGGCCTGGAGGAAACACTCCTGGCCCACGCTCCAAAAATTAAATATTTTAAGTACCCATCCGCCCCCAACCCACCCATTCTTGGGAGTTAAAATTACCCCCCACGTATTTCCAGGTCCCACCTGATTTTCAGTCGCCACAGGGTCGCTTATGTCCGACAGGCAGAAGTGCATATCCATTGTACTTCCGCTAATACAATAGAACAGCAGAAAATCCAAGTCATGTCATTTTTATGTCTTTATTAAGAAATTAGAAATTTTAGATGCTGAAAAAAAATTAGCAGTTGAAATCATTTGGAGAATTTGATCGATTCCATTTCTGCTTTTTTAATAGTAGGTTTTCATCAGGGATGAGACCTGTACCAATTTCCCCCCCCCCCCCTTTAGCCCGTGGGCACTCAGATAAACTGCAGCATCCCACTGCTGAAAGCAGCTAACTTGCCACAGATCAGCGAGCTCCCTTATTTGTTTGGCTAAATACCACTCAATAAGCTAGTGAGGGAACTTCTTCACCAGGAATTTTCACAGGGATTCTCCTAGACTACTGCCGTGATTTCCATGGAAGGACCCCCAGAGAAACGGCATAAAGGGCTAAGAATTGACGTCTATGTTATTTCTCCAGGGTTTCCACCGAAGGAAATCCAAAGGACGTCTGCGGAAATTCTCCTCCCAAATTTCTTGATCCAAAAGGTTTTAAGAATTTCCATAATTTTCAGTATTCACAGCTGTTTTGTACAATTTGTAAACTTCAAAGCAGCCACACAACCATACACTGAGCCTTAGTGACTGCAGCTTGTATTACTGCCATGTTTATTTAACATTTAAATGAGTCAAGACAGATTGCTCACTTATATGGAGATACATTTATTTTTTTGCTATTTTGCACTAAAATGATCATTTAGCTGCTTTTAGCTCAACCAGCATCTTGGAGCCTTAAGATTTTGGATTTGAACGTATTTGGGGGAGATATGTTCCGAACTCTTGCAATTCAGCGCAAAAAATACTGCACTGAGACTTTTAGAATGAAACCATACATATTTCACTCTGTTTGCAGTCGGATATTAATTGAATATTTGGGTAACTGTTGCAACCAGAGCATTAGAGCAAAGAGTTAAATTTTACGATTTAATATTCCACAAGGCCCAGAGGTTCTTGTGCGACAGGAAAACATATTTGGAATTCGAGTGTGGGAGTCGGGCTGCCCGATTCGCAACCTACGCAATTTTCCATCCATTATACCCGAACTTTCAATATGTGCTCCCATCATGCAAAGCAACACACTGGGAGCACTAGGTCGTAACATTTACCCCATCTTAATAACTACCACTGTGTTTTCACTCCTTTCTATAGACTGAATTTATAGGAAAGATTTACTAACAAACAAAGAAATAGAACAGCAGTGGGAAACATTTCAAATGGTAATCAATAGAATGCAGGAGAAATATATCCCACTAAAAAGCAAGAACAAACTAACCAATAATGAAACACCATGGATGAATAAAGAAATAAGGGCAACATTGAAACGAAAGAAAAAGGCATACGCTATGTACATAGACAATAAGGGGAATACAAAAAGATTAGGAAAGAAGTCAAAAAAGCAATTAGGAAGACAAAAAGAAATTATGAAATTAGATTATCAAGGAATATAAAAAGAAATAGTAAAGTATTATACAGACACATAAATAACAAAAGAAAAATCAGGATAGGAAAAGGGCCAATGAGGGATACATATGATAAACTCACAGGTAATAACAGCAAAGTAGCAGAAATATTAGATTGCTTTGCCTCAGTATTTATCACGGAGACTAACATATTGGGCATGACATTAGAAGAAGAGATCAAAAAAGATATAAAGACATTTAAGATAGAAAGGGGGGAGATAATTGATAAACTAATCAAGCTCAGAGAGGAAGCTTGATTAGTTTATCAATTATCTCCCCCCTTTCTGGATGAACTGGATGGATTGCATCTGCACATATTATAAGAAGTTAGGGAAGAGAGAGCAGAGGCACTATTACAAATATATAAAAATTCATTTGAAAAAGGAATAGTGTCAGAGGACTGGCGGACAGCTAATGTTATTCCAATATTTAAAAAGGGATATAGAACAAGTCCAGGGAACTATAGACCTAGTAGCTTAACATCAGTGGTAGGAAAGATAATGGAATCCTTACTCAAAAGATGTAATAGAAAAACATCTAGAAACTGAAAATATAATAAAAAGTAGTCAGCACGGATTTCAAAAGGGAAGATCATGCTTGACCAACCTTATTGAATTCTTTGAAGAAGTAACAGAAAGGGAAGACAAGGGTAATGCAGTAGATGTAATAAATTTGTATTTTCAAAAGGCCTTCGATAAGGTACCGCATAGTAGACTCATGACTAAGGTCAGAGCATGTAGAGTCAGAGGACAAGTAGCAGAATGGACAGCAAGCTGGCTACAAAACAGAAAACAGAGAGGACAGGTTAAAGATAGTTACTCAGAATGCAAAAGGTGGGAAGTGGTGTTCCACAAGGATCGGTGCTAGGACCACTGTTGTTCACCGTGTACATAAACGATTTGGACTCAGGAATTGGAAATACAATTTCAAAATTTGCCGACAACATCAAATTGGGGAGTATAGTTAATACTGAGGAAGACTGTGACAAAATACAGGAAGTCGATAACAAACTTGCAGAATGGGCATGTAATTAGCAAATGAATTTCAATATAGATAAATGTGAGAAGGTACATTTTGGTAGGAAGAATAAGGAAGTCACATACTCCTTGGAAATTAAGGGCTCGATAGTGCCAGGGCTGTGGGTTCGTGGCGGGGGGACTATTGGGCGCGTGGGTAACGTGCCCGGCGAAATCAGTCTGCCCCACGCGTGATCGCAACCTAATTGGATCCACTTACCTGGTCTTCCGGGTTCCCCGCTGCTGATCTGCGCGTCGGGCAGACTGCGCATGCGCAGTAAGCTCTGTCAGCTGGAGGAGCTCTATTTAAAGGGGCAGTCCTCCACTGACAGATGCTGCAACAAATAGAAAAAATTACAGCATGGAGCAGCCCAGGGGGAAGGCTGCTCCCAGGTTTAATGATGCCTCACTCCAGGTATCATTAGATGGGGTGAGGAGGAGGGGGAGGACAGAGATCTTCCCCCCAGCGGGCGGGAGGAAGCGGCCTGCCTCTGCCACCAGGAAGGCCTGGCTCGAGGTGGCAGAGGAGGTCACCTGCACCACCAACATATCACGCACCTGCATACAGTGCAGGAGGCGCTGCAATGACCTAAGTAGGTCAGCCAAAGTGAGTACACTTACTCATTCCCCTACACTCCGTCTGCCACATTACTGACCCCACCCCACATCTCCTTCTGCACTGCCAACACTACTCTGTCACATCACCCCTCACACCCACTCAAACCTCATCCTCATCTTACCTGCACTGACTCACCTCGCCAGTACTCATCCCGCCATTACCACTCAACCCAATCCTTATACAATCTCATGGCTCTATCTCATACTCACCCTCTCGTGCATCTCTTTCACGGTCAGCCTCACTCAACCTGCCACTACCTGTGCTGCAGCCACAGGGCATGCATCACATATGTGCAGTAGGAAGCGTAAGGCAAACGTGTCGTGAGCATGAAGGGGATGCACAAGGGTGTTTGAGGGTTTGTCATGGTTTTTACTTATATTTAATTTCTGACCAACTCACATCACATATTATATTGGCACCACTACTGCCATGTCTTTGCAAATCTTGTCTGGTTTGTGCAATAATGCCCTTTCCTGAGGATCACTATGAAGACCCACACCTGATGCCACCCATTGTGTCACTGCAGAGTGGGTGTCGGTGTATTTGCAGGGCTCTTTTGTGCAGACGACTGAGAGACGTCGGTGATGTCCCCGGTGGCACCCTGGAAGGATGCGGAGGAGAAGTTGTTGAGGGCAGTGGTGACTTTGACAGCGACAGGTAAGATGATGGTGCTCAGGCCAGCCGGGAGCAGCTCGGCATGAAGGAGGCTGCAGATGTCCACGACGACATGTCGAGTGACTCTGAGCCTCCGTGTGCACTGCTGCTCAGAGAGGTCCAGGAAGCTGAGCCTCGGTCTGTGGACCCTGTGGCGAGGGTAGTGCCCCCTGCGACGCATCTCTCTCTGCGGTTGCCCTCCCTCCTGCTGTGCAGCTGGATGTGTCACAGCACTGTGTTGTGGAGCTCCACTTGTCAGAGGTGGACGGCGAGGCTGGTGATGCTGTTCGCCCTCCGAGGAGGTCATGACTGCAGCTACGGCGGCCCCCATCCGGAAGATGTACATCTGAGGGGGTCCGCAAGGTAGGTACATGTCTTTGGACCCTGGGGTGAGTGTGCAAGTTGGTGAATTTGATTGTCAGGAGGACGGTGGTGGAGGCCAAACTTTGTCCCAAGTGACAGAGTGGCCTCCTGCAATGAGTGAGGGTCTCCCCCCGCCACCTGTCAAATGGACCTTTGCAGCTGCCACAGGCTGATAGCTGCAACACGTCCATTTCAACTGGGAGTGTTTCCCCCAGTATGGGAAACAGTCCCAGTTGTTTCTAAAATCCCACCCCTCCTGAAATATTTCCTTAATCAGGTCTGTTAATGACCTGAAATAGCAAGGCACATACTCTTAAGTGGCACCCCGCTGGCTTTAATTGCCTGCGGGATTCCCACATGCGGGGGCTGCGCGCGCACGCCGGCGCGTCTGTGGGGAACCCGGAAGTGGGCGGGTTGGAGCCGGGCTCCCGACCCGCTCCCGGAATCCCCGATTATCGGACCCCCCCAGCCAGGAATGCACCCAATCGCGGGTGCTAAAATGGAGCCCTAAGAGTCTAAATGGGTTGGAGGAGCAGAGTGATCTGGGTTTACAGATACACAAATCACTAAAAGTAGTGACGCAGGTTAATAAAGCCATAAAAAAAGAAAACAAAGGACTGAAAAGCAGAGAAGTTTTGTTAAGCTTGTATAGAACCCTGGTTAGACCACTGTGAACAGTTCTGGGGCTCGACGTTACCAGGGCTGCGGGTCTGCGGCGGAGGGGCTATTGGGCGCGTGGGCAACGCGCCCGGTGAAATGAGTCAGCCACCCACGCGATCACAGCCTAATTGGATCCACTTACCTGGTCTTCTGAGTTCCCCACTGCTGATCTGCGCGTAGGGCGGGCTGCACATGCGCAGTAAGATCTGTCAGCTGGAGGAGCTCTATTTAAAGGGGCAGTCCTCCACTGACAGATGCTGCAACAAATAGAAAAAATTACAGCATGGAGCAGCCCAGGGGGAAGGCTGCTCCCAGGTTTAATGATGCCTCACTCCAGGTATCAATACATGGGGTGAGGAGGAGGGGGAGGACAGAGATCTTCCCCCCGGCGGGCGGGAGGAAGCGGCCTGCCTCTGCCACCAGGAAGGCCTGGCTCGAGGTGGCAGAGGAGGTCACCTGCACCACCAACATATCACGCACCTGCATACAGTGCAGGAGGCGCTGCAATGACCTAAGTAGGTCAGCCAAAGTGAGTACACTTACTCATTCCCCTACACTTCATCTGCCACATCACCATCCCCACCCCACACCTCCTTCTGCACTGCCAACACTACTCTGTCACATCACCCCTCATACCCACTCAAACCTCATCCTCATCTTAACTGCACTTACTCACCTCGCCAGTACTCATCCCACCACTACCACTCAACCCAATCCTCATACAATCTCATGGCTCTATCTCATACTCACCCTCTCGTGCATCTCTTTCACGGTCAGCCTCACTCAACCTGCCACTACCTGTGCTGCAGCCACAGGGCATGCATCACATATGTGC
The DNA here is from genome assembly GCF_035084215.1 of Heptranchias perlo. Taxonomy (NCBI): domain Eukaryota; kingdom Metazoa; phylum Chordata; class Chondrichthyes; order Hexanchiformes; family Hexanchidae; genus Heptranchias; species Heptranchias perlo. The sequence continues at coordinate 34,336,083 of NC_090335.1, forward strand.
AGTAGGAAGCGTAAGGCAAAGGTGTTGTGAGCATGAAGGGGATGCACAAGGGTGTTTGAGGGTTTGTCATGGTTTTTACTTCTATTTAATTTCTGTTCAACTCACATCACATATTATATTGGCACCACTACTGCCACGTCTTTGCAAATCTTGTCTGGTTTGTGCAATAATGCCCTTTCCTGAGGATCACTATGAAGACCCACAACTGATGCCACCCATTGTGTCACTGCAGAGTGGGTGTCGGTGTATTTGGAGGGCTCTTTTGTGCAAACGGCTGAGAGACGTCGCCGATGTCCTCGGTGGCACCATGGAAGGATGCGGAGGAGAAGTTGTTGAGGGCAGTGGTGACATGACAGCGACAGGTAAGAAGATGGTGCTCGGGACAGCCGGGAGCAGCTCGGCATGAAGGAAGCTGCAGGTGTCCACGACTACCTGTCGAGTGACTCTGAGCCTCCGTGTGCACTGCTGCTCAGAGAGGTCCAGGAAGCTGAGCCTCGGTCTGTGGACCCTGTGGCAAGGGTAGTGCCCTCTGCAACGCATCTCTCTCTGCAGTAGCCCTCCCTCCTGCTGTACAGGTGGATGTGTCACAGCACTGTGTTGTGGAGATCCTCGTGTCAGAGGTAGACGGCATGGATGGCAAGGCTGGTGAGGCTGGTGATGCTGTTCGCCCTCCGAGGAGGTCATGACTGCAGCTACGGCGGCCCCCATCCGGAAGATGTACATCTGAGGGGGTCCGCAAGGTAGGTACATGTCTCCGGACCCCGGGGTAAGTGTGCAAGTTGGTGACTTTGATTGTCAGGAGGAGGGTGGTGGAGGCCAAACTTTGTCCCAAGTGACAGAGTGGCCTCCTGCAATGGGTGAGGGTTTCCCCCTCCGACCTGTCAAATGGACCTTTGCAGCTGCCACAGGCTGACAGCTGCAACAGGTCCATTTGAACTTGGAGTGTTTCCCCCAGTATGGGAAACAGTCCCAGTTTGCTCTAAAATCCCACCCCTCCTCACATAATCCTTTAATCAGGTCAGTTAATGACCTGAACAAGCTAAATAAATACTTTCAAGTGGAACCCCGCTGGCTTTAATTGCCTGCGGGATTCCCACCAGCGGGGGCTGCGCGCGCACGCCAGCGCGTCAGTGGGGAACCCGGAAGTGGGCGGGTTGGAGCCGAGCTCCGAACCCGCTCCGGGATTCTCCAATTTTCGGAGCCCCCCCCGCCAGGAACGCACCCGATAGTGGGTGCTAAATGATGCCTCTGGTCTCCATATTATAAAAAGGATGTAGAGGCACTGGAGAATTGTGCAAAAAAGTTTTACTAGGATGATACCAGAACTAAGAGGTTATACCTATTCGGAAAGATTGAACAGGCAGGGGTTCTTTTCTCTAGAACAAAGAAAACTAAGGGGAGACCTGATAGAGGTCTTTAAGGTTATGAAAGGATTTGATAGGGTAGACATAGAGAAAATGTTTCCACTTGCGGGGAAGACCAGATCTAGGGGCCATAAGTATAAGATAATCACGAATAAATCCAATAGGGAATTCAGGAGAAACTTCTTTACCCAGAGAGTGGTTAGAATGTCGAACACAAGGAGTATTTGAGGCAACTAGCATAGATGCATTTAAGGGGAAGCTAGATAAACACATGAGGGAGAAAGGAATAGAGGGATATGTTGATGGGGTTAGATGAAGGGTCAGAGGAGTCCCGTGTGGAGCATAAACACCGGCATGGACCTGTTGGGCCGAATGGCCTGTTTCTGTGCTGTAATTCTATGAATTCATGTAGAATACAGCTTTTTTTTAGATAAAACAATTCTTTGGGCTATGTTGGCTCATGCACACAAAAGGATTGAATTTTTCATATTCACTTATTATGACATACTACACCTTAGAGAAAAAAAAACTGATTCCACTTAGAGAAGCTGTAACATTCGTTATACAATGTCATATTATGTCTAACAGTATCGGAGCCAACAATCTTACAGAATACAGAACAGACAGTGTAGGACGAAGACTCAAAGACACATCATTTAACATTCTTGTTGCATTCTTTTAGCTCTACCTCATCACTTCAATCTAATTCTTGAAATGTCAAAGAACTTGACAGTAATGCTGCAAAATTCACCATTTAATGTTCTGTACAGATTACAGTGTAGCAATTAAACAAAACTGTGCTTGTTAAAGTTGCCTTGTCAAAAAAGAATGATGCATTTAAGTATGTATTAACTGAATGTGGAGAGACATTTTCCCAGCAGTCCAGGAAAATTGAACGCTGCATGCAGACAGTTTTATGCCACAGTGAAACCCATTTATTATCTTAGAATTTTTCATCATAATCCATTTATTATCACTGATTCAAAAACTACCAAACAGTGTCCTATTCATTTTCAAATACATTATCTTGTTTTATATCTTAATGATAGAGTCTTTTTATGTTATCCCTTTTCCTAAGCACCACAGTTAGCCACAATTAACCTGAACTTAATATACATAAACACTATCATTCCAGAACTGTAGAAACTATAAAGAAACTTTCACAAGTTGAGGTTGCACTATTGTACTGCTTTCTTTATTAGATGCAGCACTATAATTATAGATAGAAATAGTTTGTTACTGGCACTTTAAGGCACCTGCAATTTTTTGACTGTAGATGGAGAGTTTAAAGTTGCATATTTTAGTTACAAGCAGAAATTATGTAGAATTACATAAAAATTACAACATGGAAACAGGCCATTCAACTGAGCTGGTATTTATCCTCCACAAGCAGTAGTCCTAATCCCATGTGCCCGCTCTGATGCCACATCCTTTTATCCCCCTTTCCTTTAATCACTTATCTAACCCAGTCTTAAAAGTTGGCATGCTTCAATCATTATTCTATTAACTCCAGCAGTGCATTCCATAGTCTCACAACCCTCTCCTGCTCTCTATCCTAAATCTCTTACATTTAATCTTATATCTATGTCTCCTCATTCAAGACTCCCCGATCACTGGAAACAATCTGGAACCAAGTTTTTCTTGCTAGCGCCCCAATTATGTCTGTAAATGGAGTGTAGCTCAATGAAAATTGCAAAAAAAGGTCCGGCTGAAGGCCCGCCCACTCTGATTTTCAAGCAGACCTATAATTAGATGAACAGCGCTTCCGCTGGAAATGAGGGGGGCTCATTAAAATATTGCAATAGGAGTCAAATTGTGCAAATAAGACCTCAACGCAATTTTCACATCAATCAGCACAGCCACCACTACTTCCTCAACCCGCCCACAAATCATGGGCAGTACATCGGGAGATGGCCATTTTCAGTGCTACTTAAAGGGACCATTAGCTGCAGTAAGGGAAAGCTGCATTTCTTTGAATTTAACATTGATTCTTTTGAGCGTTTTGAACCATAAGGTTTCCTTAACTTCAACTCCTTGCTGCCGATGTGCTCTTTAAATTTCTCTGATGTTAAAATAAGCTTCTGCGTTACTCCACCAACCCCACCGCACCTAATTATTTCCAACACCCTTTAAGGTGCTACTACAGGCCCATGATCAATGTCTGCCCTACACTCCAAAATGGCAAGCTGCCTATAAGCAGCTCAATTAGCACTGGATGCTGACCTATTCAATACTAACAGGGTCCGACCACATGCATTTGATTATGCCTCCTCCTGATGTAATTGGGCAGGGGGAGCAGACACCACTCCCACCTGATTTACACTGGAGATGAAAATTGCCCCCTCTATTTCGATCTACTCTGTCCCAGCCCTTCATAATTTTAAACACCTCTATTAATTCACCCCGTAAGCTCCTCTATTCTAAAGAAACAATCCCCAATTTTTCAAGTCTTTCTTCATATTTTGCATTCCCTCACGCCAGGCAGTATCCTAATACAACTGCACTGCACCCTCTCTGTTGTCTCACATCCTTCCTATAGTGTGGAGCTGAAAACTGAACACAGTATTCCTACTGTGATATTAGTGAAGTTTTATATAGATTCATCATTATATGCTGACTTTTATATGCTGCACCTCTTGCCACAAAACCCAGAATTCCATTAGCTTTTCTTATGGCCTTATCCACTTGAGCTGTTGCTTTTAGTGTTTTGCGTACCTGAACCCCAAATCCTTCTGCTCTTCCTCATCATCCAGCCTACCCACATTCAAAGTATAATTACTATTTTTATTTTACCTCACATTTACTGACATTGAATTCTTGCCCCTTTTTTGCCCATTCCACCACCTTATCAATATCCCCTTGCTCTTCCTTTCATCCTCAGATTTATTTACTATGCCTCCTACTTTAGCTTCAACTGAAAATTTGGACATTGCTCCCTCTAGCCCTTTATCCAAATCATTAATGAGTTATAATAAATTCAAGAATTACAGTGCAAAAAGAAAAGCCTGCATATGAACAAGACAAAACCCCTCACTCAAATGCTAAATGTTCAGGTGTATAGTCCAAGGGCAATTAGGCATGGGCAATAAATGCTGGCCTCGCCAGTGATGCCCACATCCCATGAACGAATAAAAAAAAACTACATCATCATGGATTCATATACCCGTTTTACAACAAGGTTACTGGTGATTTGATGCCTATCACAAGAACACATCTGCTGTCACTAAACCACCAGTGACTATTTGCATAGTTCCTTTCCCCAAAGAGGCAAGGGTGAGCCAGTCAAAAGAACAACCACCGAAAATAGACTGAAATTACTATCTGGAATAAATCAAAGCAACAACAAACAAAATGCCAATAATTATTTTACGTAGATGACACATAGCTTTTGCTGCAGCAATCACTTTCAGATATTCACTACATTTGGAGGTATAAATCATTTGGTACCACAGAAGATGATTTTGCACATAATTAATACCGTTATTTAAAAAGGGCTAACACATCCAAATCAAATTGGTCTGAACTGCTCCTCAGTCCCTGTTTTAGGGAGAGGAAACTTAGCCAGGGTTTCCACTCTTGATTATTACCTCATGGTGCCTACCAGACTGCGTGCATGTGTGGACAACAGGTGAAGACATGTGCAGGCTTGACGGTGATGCCTTGCAAAGTCAAATAGCCTGCCGATTCAGTCTGTTCTCCCAAATGAAGAATGGCCACTTGGATGAGGTTAACAAATTGTGACCAGCACTCATCGAACAATATCCCACCAGGTGTTAGTTCCCTCAGAAAAGATGAAAACTGCCTAAAAGGGAGTCGTACAATTTAATTCAGACCTAAGTTGAGCTTTTAAGAAAAAGACTACTATTTTCAAGGGCTTCCATTTATTGCCAAATTCAAAACTAGAGAGGAAGCAGGATCAGTTTTAATGTTTGCTGTTGATGAAAATTAATGGAAAATCCTAAGAACCTTAATAACTAATGCTAATAAATAACTAATTAATATCATAAGACCTTAAAATCAGACCTTGACTATTCAGTTTTTACAAATTTCCAGAAAATTATTCAAAATCCAGCTTTTCCTTTGTTCTTTACATTTTAAGTATTTTTGCCTGAAAGCTTTTTTTCAATAGCTGTATACCAATTGCATGTTATGTAGAACTGCAGATGGCTGCTTCTGTATCCCCTTCCCCCTACAAAAAAATCAAAGTGTTGCTGAACCTCTGTATGGAATTTTGATGGCAGTTAGAGACGATTTTACTTTTCTTCAGAAAGAAAAATCAGATTTGCTATTTAACAGTGTGAACAGTAATGAGCTGGAACCTCTTTTTGTAGACATTTAGCACTTGAAACAAGTATTGAATAAAGCACAACGGGATTCCGACAAGGCCACATGGTGTGCAAGTATCCATCCATTGGCAGAAAAGTCAAGATACCAAGAAATGGGGGGAACAAAGAACGTGCCTCAAATACTTGCAATTGTTTTACAAAATCTTTGATTTAAATTATCCATTTGCAATTCGAGTGAATAGTTAAATGCTTGTCAAGAATAGGCAGGCATTATTTTGGATCTGTTTTTGAAAACATTTACTATTGCAAAAATACACATTTGGTTGGTTTGGGGGAAGGAGTCCAAATAGAGAGAGTGATGAAAATGATGGTAAAATACTGTGCAGTCCTTTTTTTAAAATTAGCATCTATATAAATTGCTGGAGCAGAATTCAAAGGCCACTTTTCACTAAATCATCTGGCTGTAGAGGGATTATAAAATTTACAGAGGCACCAGGTAGCAGGAAACTTCATTGATTTTCTAGTATGTTTAATTAGGGCTCCCAGTTGCTCAGCAGTATGATAGTGTGTACAAAGAGAATTGAAACTAACATAGAAAGATATCTCAATTTCACCTCTTCTGCCAATTTTGACCTTTCTTGCTATACTAGTAAAGTGATTCCAAAAAAAACATTGCTATCAGCAGGAGACACAACCTATCATATTGGCAAAACAGATAGATGTATTTGTAACACTTTCAGTAAGATTCACTGGGGTAGAAATTAGTCTGGGCCTGTATCCGGCTCGAAATTGAGAATCGACGCTGTGTCCGAACAGAGGCCTCAGGCCTCATCAAATATTCCAGGCAAGCTGCGGGTGCCTGTCCCGCCTCCAGAGGCAGCTCGCCCTTTAAGAGGATTGGATTTTGGCCATTTGCCTCACTGGCAGCAGCCCTCAGGAAATTCCCAGGAGAGGACAGGGGGATGGGTTGCTGATTGTGGCCGGCAGGAGTACTGTGGAGCCGTGAGGAGCAATGGTGCATTAGAGCGTAATTCAACTGACTGAGACAGAAGACAACTGGGCCAAAATCTGTGGCCATTCCAGCATACACCTACCATAACTTCAGCAGGCGTACCCCAGAGCGGGCAGGAACTAAGTGCAGACCTAGTCAGTGAGAGCAAGTGCACTAGCTGAACAAAAGGCAGTTGTGGGGCCCACCTGGGGGTCCAGGCCAGGATGGTAGCTTGGTTCCCCAAGGCTTTTCCCACTTAATTGTTTTTAGGTTTTGAGGCAGCCCCTTATGTAAGGGGGCCAAAGGGGTATCTTTGGTTTTCTTCCAGGGGGACCTGGCAACCCTCCGTGCAGACGTTCTAGCGCCTTGGCAACGGAAGCACCCCAGATGTGCCCTCAGCCTGCTGAAAGCATGCAAATAATGGGACTTCTCCTGACCCTGCGAACTTTGGCAGGGTCAGTGGTGCAGGTCAGGAGCAGGCATGTCTTGGGACTTATGCTGAGATGCGCAGCCCCATGGATTGGGACCCCAATATTTATGAACAAGCGTTTGGAGTAGGGCTAGGAATTTGTGGTTTTGACAACTGAAATATTAGCCTTGAAGACCAGAACTAAATAGGAAGAAACTAGCAAAAAACAACATTCTGTTTAGAATTTGGCATCGGGCCATCCAAATTGTGTTTTTAGCTGCATTAAAGCCAAATTTTTTAAATGTAATGCTTACATTACAGTGCTAACGTTAACAGCACATCCACTAAGGTGGTACAGTGGGCATTGGAAATGCTCAGAATCACCTCAAGAGGCATCACTACTACTGTTGATGAATGAACATGGCTGCCAGCCTTACTTTCTGCCCAGGGCAAACTAAGCCCTCAGCCAGTGATGTGATTTTCACATAATTGACCGGTATGAAGAAGATGGTAGCCATGATGTGGAGATGCCGGTGATGGACTGGGGTTGACAATTGTAAACAATTTTACAACACCAAGTTATAGTCCAACAATTTTATTTTAAAATCCACAAGCTTTCGGAGGCTTCCTCCTTCCTCAGGTGAACGTTCACCTGAGGAAGGAGGAAGCCTCCGAAAGCTTGTGGATTTTAAAATAAAATTGTTGGACTATAACTTGGTGTTGTAAAATTGTTTACAAAGGTATGAAGAAGAAGAAGAGGAAGAAGAAGGACGATGATGACAACAATGACAATGACAACAAGAAAGATATTAGGAGGGGAGACCAAAAGCTTGGTCAAAGAGGTAAGTTTTCCTGAGGGACTTAAAGTAGGAGAGGCAGATGGAGAAGCGAAGGGGTTCGGCAGAGAATAAAGAGTGTGGGGCCAAGCAGCTGAAGGAACTGCCAAGTGGGGCAAAGAGGGGTGGATGCACATAAGGCCAGAGTTGGAGGAATTAGAGTTTGGGTGGGTATTGTAGAGCTGGAGGAGTGTATAGAGATAGGGAGGGGTGAAACCATGAAGGGATTTAAACATGAGGATGAAAATTTTAAATTGGAGGTGTTGGGGAACCGGGAGCCAATGTAGGTCAGCAAGCACAGGGGTGATAGGTGAACAGGACTTGATGCAGGATAGGACACGGGCAGCAGAGTTTTGGATGAGCTGAAGTTTACAGAGGGTGGCAGACGGCAGGCCGACCAAGAGAGCGTTGGAATAGTCGAGTCTCGAAATAGCAATGAGGGTTTCAACAGCAGATGGGCTGAGGTGGGGTGGAGGCAGCCGGTATTATAGAAGTGGAGGTAGATGGATAGGGTGCTGAGGTTGCAAACAACTGGTTCAGCCTGAGACAGTGGCCAGGGAGAAGGACGGAATTGGTGGGAAGGATACGGAATTTGTGGTGGGGGCTGAAGTCAACGGCTTCGGTCTTCCCAATGATTAACAGGAGGAAACTAAAGCTCATCCAAGACTGAATGTTGGACAAGCAGTCTGACAACAAAGAAGCAGTGGAGGGGCTGAGAGAGGTGGTGGATAGATAGAGCTGGATGTCATTAATCTGCATGTGAAAGCTGACTCCATGTCTACAGATGATGTTACCAACAGGCAGCATGTAATTAAGGAAAAGGAGGGGGCCAAGGATAGATTATTGGGGGACTCTGGACAGTAAGGGGGCAGGAAGAGAAGCCATTGCTGGAGATGCTCTGGCTACAGTCAGAAAGGTAAAAGTGGAACCAAGCTATCAAGGAAGATCCAAGTCTAAAAACTGATAATTATAATTGTAATTTTTAAACAACTATGCATGTGCATTGATGCCAGTACTGAAATGCACTGCACAATCCAAATGGGCATATTCCAGACCAATGGGAGCTCCAGCACATTTCAAACTTTTTGAAGTAAAAGTAGCTCTGTAACATAGATGTGGTACTGGTCTGAATGAAGAGGTAGAAGAGTGTACCACAGCTATACCACATTTCCATTTTATGATAAGCTGATGCACTTCTATTTGTGCATTTCAAACTTTGTGATTGTAACTGGACCAGAACAATACTAATGAATTGAGCAGTCTGACACTGTTAACTCTCCACTTCTGGCTTGACCTGGAAGGATGATTTACATCTTAAGTGGTTGAAGAAAACTGATGCTACAAGGGTGTTGAATATCTTTTAAGTATAGTTGTTAAGAGCAAGTTCAATTTGGCATGAAAAATAACTTACTTATATCAGGAATTGCTCTGTCTACTGTTACTAATTGATCTGGATAAATTGCTTCTAAGCCACATGCTTTTAAGTGGAGAAACCTATAAAACACAGCAGGTTAACTTACTGATAGCAAGAGAAAAATCAATTCAGTAGCAATTAGTCGTCTTACTCAGATGATCGCAAGCTTATGGGCCAAAAATTATTTCAACCTTTCCAAAAGCTGCAAATATTGTAAAAGGTATTTTCAGCCTTTCCAAAGGTTGCATGGGGGAAATGAATGGCTGGGAAAAACCAAAGTAAGGCAAAAATAAATAAATGTGAAGGCAGGAAACGGAGTCTGATGACACTGTACTCAATGCCCTGCCCATTTTATGGCCGGTGAAGTGAAGGTGCTGGTGCATGATGTGAGTGTGAGGAGGGTTGTCCTATTTGGCACTCTAGAGCAGTGCAGGGCAGTGCAGCATGCCTGGCACGGGCTGGCAGCTAGGCTTAGTGCTGTGTACAATATTCACAGGACCTGGGAACAGACATGGAAAAAGATGGTAACCTTAAGGAAGCTGGCAAAGTAAAACCATCTAACAATAGCGTTTACCAAGTAGGTGGCCCAAGTATGCCCATCACAAAGTGTTTCCTATCAACTTGTTCCACACTTACTGTTGACCTATATCAAGCCATCATGCAACCTTACAATTCTTTTTTATCTTTGCATGCTTACTGATTGTCCAGCAAGACACACATTCAAATTGCAGCAGTCAATTTAAAGCCATAGCATACTCACATCTTCGCAGACTTTCACATGTAAAACCATAGTAACATAACTTAGCTGTCTGAATCGTGGCTACTTACTGACACATAGGGTGGGCTGCAGGTTGGGCAGATGTCTTTGCATGTGCTCCTTAAACCTAGAATATCTGAAGGCTACTTCTCTGGTTGGTAAACAAGATGGTGCAGAATAGTAGGGAACAGACCTGAACTGGAGGAAAGCTCAGAAATTATGAGCCCTGGATTTCTTTGGAGGAGTCTATCCTGGATATCCTTGAATATGAGAACACTGACAGGGTAGGAAAAGGTGAAGCCCCAGGTACCCCCCAAGCTTTGGGCTAGTATTATTAGGCTCTTAAGCCTGGTTCCCCTCTGACTCACTCACACATTGGCATTCACACATTCATACAAATAGAGTTAGTATCTTGTAATCTGAGTTCTGTCTGAAGGTATGTCAAGTAGCCAGCATTCTAACATTTGGTCCTTTTCTGTTATCAGAAACTTGGAAGCACAACCTGACAGCACTACCAGTGACTCAGAACACATTTCAGAGGATACAATTAGTAGGCTTATGAAAGCAGAGCTAAGTAAATCATAGTATAGAGGTTGTGAGGAGCAAGTAGCAATGCCTGAGTAGGAGCAGGAATCAGATGCCTGGGTATTACAACAAGGCAGGTTTATAGGTTACAGGCCTATTGGCTTTCGCTAGGTTCAGAGTGCAATCAACAGCACCCACGTTGCTTTGCAAACTCCCACAGAAAACCTCCACAACTACCTAAAAGGAAGGGCTTCCACTCCCTCAATGTACAGATTGTATGTGACAACATGCAAAGGATCCTACACATCAATGCAGGTATGCAGGAAGTTATCATGATGCATTCATCCTTCAAAATTTAGTCCACCCCCTTCAGGCAAGAAAATCATGTCAACATATTGCTTGTGAATGACAAAGCCTACCCTGTGCTCCTATGGGTAATGACTCTACTAAGAGTAACCCGAACAACAGCAGTGGAACGCTACAATGAGGCACGTGCCTTTACAAGATTGGTCATCAAGAGCCCATTAGGATCATAAAGGCATGATTTGCTGCCTGGACAGGTTGGGTGGGCTGTGCTGTACACTCCAGCTCCTGGCACAAAACAACAGGGAGCAGGAATGGGGAGGGGCAGGGGGACCATTCATCCACGTCCTCTCCCCATTGGAAGAGGTTGCCATGGATATTGTAGGTAGGGGGTGTGTCAGGAGCATTGTGACTAACGAGGCTGAAGGATCCACTCCACAAGGTGTTTGGCCATCTTACCCTCTTTTTCTCTTCTCACTGAAATCTCTGCTTATACTGGCTCTTTATGACAAAGTGGTGCTGCTTTGAGCTGACACTCACCTGTCTTTAGTTACCCTTAACACTAACTGCTAACCTTTGTCCCTCACTTCCCTTTCCAGGTCCAGCAGAGATAGTGGGCCCTGTTGGAGCAGAGGAAGAGGAGGACAGCCTTCTAGAGTGCACACTGTACTCAACCTTACTCATACCAGCTCAGAAGCTGGCACCCCACATTGTGTAGAGGGTCAGCTAGAGGCGTCTACACTGGGAGACTCACCGAGCACTAGCATACAGGAGCAAGGGCGGAGGGATAGGACTGCCAGAATACAGCTCATCAGAGGGCGAACCCACATCCTGACACTGATACAGAGGCCACAGATGCTGACCAAGGGTCCAGCATATAGAAGAAGACTGTTGGCTGTGCCCAACAAACTACTTAGTGCCCTGGACTAACTGCCAGCGAGGCTGCACACAATGTGGACAGCATGGAGGATTGCAGCTCCAACTTGTGTGGGGTATTCCAGAGGGGTATAGAGACAATGAAGTCAAACATGAAGCATGTGGTCAGCTTTATTAATACTACATTGAGTGATGAGAGCACAGTGATGGAACCTCTGGTGACAGCTCTGACAACTTCGATGGAAGTTTAGACTGCTGCCATCTTGGCTCTGGATTCTAACATCTCTGGCTTTTAAAGCATGAAAGAGACAATGGAAAGGGTCCCAGTGGAGGCTGAGTCATGGAACCCAGTACTCATCTGAAAAGATGTTTGAGGAGTACTGGGGGAGAAATTGGACCATGTCGTGCCTGTTTTCTCAATGAAAAATGAGTGGTGGGGGATAAATCTCTGGTCGTGATCTCCCACGCACAATCTACCCTGGAAGTTCATCAGCAGCCATATTGGTTCAGACGATTTTTAGTTGTCCAGGGCAGCGGTCTGCAAGGAATGCTGTACTGATTAAAAGATTTAAATAAGGGTCTTTCACCTGTTGAAGGACCATTTCCCCAAATTGAACTGTGTGAGCGCAGTCGAGGTCAATGGAAAGTAAAATCAGGCGGATGTAAAATGGGCGGCCAATCCGAACCCATCAGTTTCCCAGCAGATGGGTTAGGTTAAAATTACCCACACTGTATCTCAATGAATGGCTGCTAAAGGTGGAGAAGAGGGAGCAAAGGGTGTGGAGAAGTCTGATGTTAGAGGTATTGTGATACATCATCCTGAGGGCAATATTTTCATTTATAAACCTCAGTGAGGTATATGGCAAAACGGTCTAAAGCCCTAAACATACTTACTGTGTGATGTGTCACCAAAAGAGCAAAGAAATCTGTTGAGCTGATTGGGGGTATGGTTGAACAGTAGTATTCTCTAATGAAAATGAGATTTCATTTGAAACTCAACAAAAGATCATTGAAATGACATGTGTTTCTGTGGATAGTTATATTGTTAGTCATCATGTCTCAACTAGGGAAATAGGAAGGCAAGACATTTCTTTTAAAAGAACAACATTAGTGCCAATTAATTCATCAAGGTTAACATTTCAATGCAACTGGAGGACATACATGCCTCTGTTCCCCCAACTAACAAAAAACTGTACTTACTAGCACTTCAAAGAAAAATATAAACCTCTCATCTATACTAAATCTTTGTCAGGTCCACCCGTGTTAGTTTAAGCGCTCCATCAATCAATGGCTGCAGTCAACTGACCTCATTCTCTAGACAATAAACATTTCAGTATTAAATGCTGTACCATGTTTGACACTTAACTTAAAATAAAATCACCCACAAGTTGCAGTGGTCAGCTGGGACTGACAGGACATTGGAGATTATTGATTATTTGAGAGTGTGCTGCTGTGACTCAGAAACACAAAAAACATTGCTTTTGAGGTCACACTTTTCAGAATAATTTTTATGTAATTGTGTCAGTGTGTATATATGGATTCGATACTACAGTTTTAACCCATTCCCACATGTACTTTGCAGTACCTTTATTTATTTGGGCACAATGTTATTTGAGGCCTTTGGGGTGGGAAGGGTTACAATACAATTGGGTCTAAAAGTTGTGTCTTGTCTTTTGGGTTTCAAACCAGTGTAGCTGGTAAAATGCCATCAGTTTTTTTATTTTATGTTTTTTTTATTTGTCATTTCAGCTCTAATAATCAGTACTGCTACCTGTGGGTAAACAAAAGAGCTTCTACTCCATGAAGTACATTCTACATTAAAAAAATGACATTCTTCAGCCACGGTGGCAACAACACTGGTACAGTTCACACCAGCGCCCCTAGGCTAAGGAGGGGAAACCAGTGCTCCTATCCCGTGATTCCTGTTGGTAAGTGACGTGTGTGGGCATTGGGTGAGGTTATGATTGGTTTGTGATGCCTCAGTGATGGAATAGGCTGCCAAAACCCACAGTCTAGGGTCACACATGAAGAGTGACCACTTAGGCAAGGTATTGGCGGGAGTCTGGCATCTATGGAACTATGTAGGTATTTTCAGGAAAGGGAGAAAATCAAAGGGAAAGAAAAAGCAATAATCTAATGAAATTAGAAGGTTCTAGAAGAATAAATGAATGTGTCTCTGAAGGACATTCCATCAAGAATGGGGAGTAGGAAGTCCCACCACACCCAATCAAATGCCTTCCCTGAAAGAGGCCGCTAGGTTATCATTAAAGATGAGACCCTTTGTCAGGACTCAGTGCTAATCCTTGTACTGGTCCCAGGAATTTCCAGCATCCCTGGACCAACTAAATTTTTAGCTCATGCACTGTAACATTGAACATCAAAGCAAATGCTAATATTACAGTAATAACATAACTGAAGTGTTGAAGTAGTTTTAACACTATACAATAAAAGAAATGCTTAAAAAGCAATTCATTTTATAAAATGATTTTCTGATCACCTTTTCGTGTTTATCCTCCATTCTGTTTTCTTCCTCGCCCTTTCTCTTCTATTATTGTTTTTTACACTTTACTTTTGCTTTATTTTTAACCAACACACTTTCTGTGTTTTTTTAAATAAAACATTTACATTTTTTTGTGCTCCTGGGGACAATGTCCATTTAGAGGTGGGACATTTTAGAGATAGGTAATCATAAAAAGCTGCAAACACATAATAGGTCCATCTGCATTTGTAAAGAGAAACGACAGGTCAACATTTCAATATACTGTTACCTGTTGTTATCTTCGCCACCCCTTGTTTTGTTCATATATTTCAGTTTCCATTCTGTTGAAGGGTACAGATCCGAAATGTTGACCTGTCCTTTTTCTTTACAGATGCTGACTGAGCTGCTGTGTATTTCCAGCTCTTTCTGTTTTTATTTCACATTTCTAGCATTTGCAGTTTTTCTCCTTATTTATTCTCACATTGGAAAAATTAATTATAGATGTAACATGAACATGACATGATACAGGCAGGGTTAAAATTCTGGGATTTCTTTTGATTTTCTGTATAGAATCAATTGAATAAAGTAAGTTAATTGAATTAAACTGAATGAATAATCTGGTTCAATAATACATTGGGTCTCATTGATCCCCTTTTATTTTTACAGCCTCTTTAATGGCTACCTCTCCCCAGGCTACAATTAATGGCTACGTCTAATGTGATATGAGGCTATTGACATCAGATACGTGAATATATGAATTATTCACAATCTGCATTCTTCCCCTGCGGTTCCCCCTGCCCTAGCCCTGAACTCGCATCTTTCTCTAGTAACTCTCCTATCTGCCATCATGCCCACCTTCTGCTCTCTCGACCTATTCCCACCAAACTGTTGACCACCCAACTTCCCTTCCTGGCCCCCATGTTAGCTGATATTGTTAACGGTTCCCTCTCCTCAGGTACAGTCCTCCTCCTCTTGAAATCTGCTGTCATCACCCCCCTCCTCAAAAAAACACCCTTGACCTCTCTGTCTTTGCAAACTACCGCCCCATTTCCAACCTCCCTTTCCTCTCCAAAGTCCTTGAACATGTTGTCGCCTCCCAAATCCGAGCCCGTCTTTCCTGTAACTCCATGTTTGACCCTCCAATCAGGTTTCCGCCCCTGCCACAGTACTGAAACGGCCTGTATCAAAGTCACAAATGACATCCTATGTGACTGTGACCATGATAAACTATCCCTCCTCATCCTTCTCGACCTGTCTGCAGTCTTTGACACAGTTGACCACACCATCCTCCTCCAATGCCTCTCCTCTGTCATCCAGCTGGATGGGACTGCGCTCGCTGGTTCCATTCTTATCTGTCCAGTTATGGCCAGCGAATCACCTGCAATGTCTTCTGTTCCCGCTCCTGCACCGTTACCTCTGGAGTCCCCCAAGGATCTATCCTTGGCCCCCTCCTATTTCTCAAGCTTATGCTGCCCCTCAGCGACATCATCCGAAAACACAATGTCAGGATCCACATGTACACTGATGACACCCAGCTCTATCTCACCACCACCTTTCTCGACCCCTCCACTGTCTCTGATTTGGCACACTGCTTGTCCGACAATCAGTACTGGATGAGCAAAAATGTCCTTCAACTAAATATTGGGATGACTGAAGCCACTGTCTTAAGTCCCCACTACAAACTCCGTTCCCTAGCCACTGATTCTATCCCTCTCCCTGGCCACTATCTGAGGCTGAACCGCACCGTTTGCAACCTTGCCGTCCTATTTGACCCTGAGATGAGATTCCAACTACATATCCGCTCCATCACCAAGACCACCTCTAGACTTGATTATTCCAATGCTCTCCTGGCCGGCCTCCCATCTTCCACCCTCCATAAACTTGAGCTCATCCAAAACTCTGCTGCCCGTGTCCTAATTTGCACCAAGTCCCGTTCTCCCATTAGCCCTGTGTTCGCTGACCTACATTGGCTCCCAGTCCGGAAACACCTCAATTTTAAAATCCTCATCCTTGTTTTCAAATCCCTCCACGGCCTCGCCCCTCCCTATCTCTGTAACCTCCTCCAGCCCTACAACCCTCCGAGATCTCTGCACTCCTCCAGTTCTTGCCTCTTCCGCATCCCCGATTTTAATTGCTCCACTATTGGTGCCTAGGCCCTAAGCTCTGGAATTCCCTCCCTAAACCTCTCCGCATATCTACCTCTCTCTGCTCCTTTAAGACGTTCCCTAAAAGCTACCTCTTTGACCAAGCTTTTGGTCACCTGTCCTAATATCTCCTTATGTGGCTCGGTGTCAAATTTTGTTTGAAAATCGCTCCTGTGAAGCGCCTTGGGACGTTTTACTACATTAAAGTCTTTACATAAATGCAAGTTGTTGTTGTTAATGCCATTGCTTTGACTTTCCATTTATTTTTCTCTCTTTTTTCCGTTTTATCTTTTCCTTTTTAACCGCAATTTATTGCATTTTTTACACAGTAAACTTCGCAATGTTCTTCACAGTGGCGCACAACCATAGGAAAATAGAGTGTGGTCGAAGGTGTAGGTTTTGAGCAGGCTTTTCCCTACATATTAACAGTGACTACACTTTGAAAAGTAATCTGTTTGACCTAGAGTGCTTTGGGATATTCTGCATTTCTGGGGCAAACCATACAAAATACAAGCTGGGGCAGTCCTTACCTCATTAACATAATTTTCAAACCCTTAATGAGATCCCTATTCACCATCAGTGCAAGCCTCCAGTAAAAATGGTGCAGCCAGCCACAAAAAAAGGGCAGCATGATCCCGTGCACAGTAGGAAGTGGGCACAAAAGCTCTATCCAGGATCCAGGATTCTCAGACCCCCCCCCCCACAAAATCGGGAAAACCCCACCTATAACTACAAAATGACAGAATACATTCAAAAATCATCACGGAAACACATTAACCAATAGCTCTTGATCATATTTGCAGTAGCTCCACAAATATAGGCTTAATACAGGCTGATATTTGGAAATAGTGGGGTCAATGTTTGTCTTTGAATACCTTGTGTATACCAATGTAAGGAATCTTACAACACCAGGTTATAGTCCAACAAATTTATTTTAAAATCACAAGCTTTCGGAGATTATCTCCTTCGAGTGCCTTTTGAGCCTTTTTGAAGGCTTTCAGAATTCTTGTTACTTGTTACTGAAATTTCCCTTTAATTGCTCCCATTACTTTAAATTTCACTACAGTTTCCACCCTCCGTGAACTAGAGCTTATCCAAAACGATACTGCCCTAACTCGCACCAAGCCCCATTCTCCCATCACCCCTGTGCGTGCTGCTCAACATTGGCTCCCGGTCCAGCAACGCCTCAAATTTAAAATTTGCATTCTTGTGTTCAAATCCCTCCATATCTCTGTAACCTCCAGCCCTCCAACCCTCTGAGAACACTGCATTCTTCCAATTCTGGCCTCTTGTGCATCCCTGATTTCCTCTGCCCCTCCATTGGCGGCTGTGCCTTCAGCTTTCTAGGCTCTAATCTCTGGAATTATCTCCCTAAACCTCTCTACCTCTCTCTCCTCCTTTAAGACGCTCCTTAAAACCTACCTCTTTGTCACTTGTCTTAATATCTCCTTATGTGGCTCGGTGTCAAATTTTATGTGATAACACTCCTGTGAAGTGCCTTGGGGTATTTTACTACATTAAAGGCACTATATAAATGCAAGTTGTTGTTACATTCAATTTTCCACTCCTGCCACTAGTGTGCTGCCAACACCAGCCACAATCTATGCCCAGATCTGTGGATAATTTTACAAATGGACTGACCCACAACATCTGAGTGCTATTAGCACTTTACCATTCTGGTAAGATTGGCCATTTAGAACTGATTTACACCACTAAACAATTCTAGGTCCCTCGCTCTTTACACTAATTAGAAATGATGTTCGCACTTGATTATGTCATCAAGCTTTTTAGGCAGGTGGCCAGTACAGAAGAACTTGACAGTATTCAGAGATCTGGATAAAGTGAGAATTTCAGCTGAAATTTAATAGAGAAGAGGAGGGAGGGAGGAAGAGGGAGGAGGAGGAAATGAAAGGAGCAAACAGAGTTGCAGCTGCAGGAAGAGCAAATAGAAATGTGCTCACAGGAATCCTTAACCTTCCAACACAGCTGATTGAATCTCTACTCCCCTTCATTAATAGTCATATCCAACACCTCTCCCTGTCCTTCCACCCTCCAATATCTTCCACATCTGCCCAAAGACCAACAATGTTCATGTCACCTGGCATTGCATAGACACCAGCTACCACAAGAACACTCTGCATGATGACAGGAAGAAACAGCAAATGTGACCAGGGGCGGGGGGCAGTAGCTGTGAGAGCCATAGAGGGTCCTGAAGGTGTGACTGCAAACAGAAAGGAGGTGCAGTGAAGTGTTCGGTGCTGACTTGAGGAGAGGCATGGGAAGCAGGGAAGGGAATAATTGATAATGCTGGGGCTAAAGTAGGCTCACGCATACCTGTGCAGAGATTAAGAAAGATGTGAAGAGGAGTCTTATTTTGGCAGTCCTGGTGAAATAATTAAATTCTTTCCTACACTGCAGCCAAGTGCTGGGAACAATGTCTATGGAATTTACATGCTGTGCCACCTATCTTTATGCCTGTTGACTAATTTATCTCAGCACCCGTCACCCATTGGAGAGGAATATGAGCTCCTTCCTGCTACTCACTTGGTCAATGAGCACCTCGACTGCTGGAGGCCCTGGTTGAAGACAGTCTGCCTGTTGCTCCACAATATCGCTGTCTACTTTCTACCACCGAAAAAAATATTCCCCTTTAAGGTGCTGCTGGCTGCCTTTAAGGACCTGCTGCCCCACTGGATTTTACCCAAATGGAAAGCTGCCTTATGGGGGCACGTTTCACGCTGGCAATTCACCAATTTAATTTAACTGATGCCACGGGCCCCCCCGCCAATTCCTCCAGACGGATAGAGAGCACATCCCACCCACTGCCTGCCCAATTAATACTACATATGAAAATTGTCCCTGATCTCTTTATATTGACTAACTTTTCAAGAAGCAGTGCTGAGACAGGCCTGTTGCATGTTTCTTGCAGCAGAAAGTAACAGAACAGGGCTAGGCGAGGCCTTAGATGAATAAAGAACTTACTTTTTACAGAACCTTTTACATCCTCAGGACGTCCCCAGGTGCTTCACAGCCAATGAATTACCTTGGAGGTGTACTCAGTATTGTTATATAGGCAAACATGGCAGCCAATTTGCGCACAGCATGATCCCTCAAACAACAAATGAAATAATGATCAGATAATCTGTTTTTGGTGGTGATGGTTGAGGGGTAAATGTTGGTAGGACATTGGGAGAAATCCCTGCTCCTCCTCAAATAATGCCATAGGGTCTTTCAGACCAACCTTATCAGGTGACTGCAGCCTCAGTACAACATTTCATCTGAAGTTTTAACCTAGATTAGGTGCTCAAATCCTGGAGTAGGATTTGAACCCGCAACCTTCTAACTCAGAGGTAAGCATGCAGCTACTGAGCCAAGATAGAATGATACCTGGACTTCAAGGGTTAAGTTACGAGGAGAGATTACACAAATTGGGGTTGTATTCTCTCGAGTTTCAAAGGTTAAGGGGTGATCTGATCGAAGTTTATAAGATATTAAGGGGAACAGATAGGATGGATAGAGAGAAACTATTTCCGCTGGTTGGGGATTTTAGGAGTAGGGGGCACAGTCTAAAAATTAGAGCCAGACCTGTCAGGAGCGAGATTAGAAAACATTTCTACACACAAAGGGTTGTAGAAGTTTGGAACTCTCTTCCGCAATTGCCAAATTTAAATGTGAGATAGATAGCTTTTTGGCAACCAAAGGTATTAAGGGATATGGGCCAAAGGCAGGTATATGGAGTTAGATCACAGATCAGCCATGATCTTATCAAATGGCGGAGCAGGCACAAGGGGCTGAATGGCGTTCTTCTGTTCCTATGTTCCTAAGTATGTTTCCTCTACCCAACCCCAAATTTACAACTTGAAAAAAAGCATAAGGTGGAGAAAGGGGACATAAAGGGAGGAGGTTTTTTCCTAGAAAATACTTCCATTATGACCATTTGTTAAAGGTTAGTAAAATAAAACTCATGAAAGGAAAATACATTGAAGGGAATTAAAATGTAAAAATGCTGGTTTGCAGTGACATTGACTTTAATACACTTGACATGATAGACCTTAAACCAGTGTGATGACACACATGGTAAGCTCCCCAGCTCAACTGGCATCAAATGATGATGTGATTGATAGAAGTGAGGTGTACTTCAGTCAAAAAGGATAAGTCAACCAATGTCACCTATTGCTAACGAGCTCGCACGATTTATAGGCAGCCCAGAAATCGATGGCTCATCAATTGATATTAACCTATAGAACAAGCTAATGAAATGACATCCAGTACAAATCCCACAAATTTCTACACTTCATGTAGCACGGTCTACTACAACTCTGCAAAACAAGTCCTAGAGGAAGTTAAAACATGGGTTTCTGTGTGGCTTTGAGTGATAACAAATCATTCAAAATAATGACAGTGCATATTTCAGGTTGTCTTCCAGTGCTGTCATTTTTATTTATCACAGAAAAGAGATAAACCAATTACATATAAAGTCATTTTATTAGATTTGTACATTTTTTTTGACAATATGATAAAAATATTTCTTAATTGCACATTTAATATTTCATTAATCTATTTTCAAATACTGTTCTAAACAATTGAATATTTATGTTTTCAGAAATAATTTTAACGTTTGTAAAAAAATTTAAGGAATAGAACTGTGGGTTGCCATTTCAATGCATCCTTCCATAAGTAGAATAGCTTTAAACAACTTGTCAATGGCCAATAGATGGCAGCACTGTGGAAATTCAGTTTCCATAGTAACCATTTTTTAATATCAGTTCTGAGATTAAGGTCTCGTTTAGAGAGTTTCACTGCAATTCAACTGGTAAATTGGAATCCTCATGTTGGTACCTAAGGTGAAGCATCATGACATTGTTATCATAGAAGCTAAATATAATCTTATCGCCAACATAAAATTACATTTATTTTAGAAGTAAAACTTCTTTAGTCCCAGTAAATAGGATTACAGAATTGATCAGAATCTGATCTTGTGTGTTGTGTGTAGCTATGAACCCGAGGGGTAATTTAAATATGAACTACAGTGTATGTGAAGTAAATATAAATCAATGAAAGCTCCAGTATGCAACTCCATTTATGTTATATTTATGTTACCTGAGATCCCATTTCATAGCACAATTTGACCTCAGGACTTCAAGGAAACAATTTCCACTGTACAGATCTGTTACTGAAGATGCCCAGGAAAAAGGTCAGAGATTTGATTGAGGTCGGAAACAACTGAGAAACCCCAGTTACATTTGACCCTATAAAATATCAAAGGTCATGTGAACATGACCTGTAGTGGAAAACATGAGTACAGCCATATTCATCCAATATTATAATATTTCACTAGTTGAAAAGCTGGACAAGGAAAATTGCCTTTGTAAAACCTTGGGGGAGGGGGAGTTACACAATATCAGAAATTGGCAATGTGAATATTCACCAATGGGGGGGGGGGGGGGTGGTGGTGGAGGTGGGGAGAGATTTCCCCTCTGCGTCATTTACAAAGAACATGTTCACTATTTCACTACGCACAGCCCATGGAGGAAATCTTCCCCCAAGATCACATACTAGCTCTCCTGTAGAGGTCACGGATGCTGACTTCAGGCTAACAAAGAAAGCAGATGAGCATATACCAAGAAATGCTAGGTGCACTAGCAGCCTGCCAATGCACTTGTGTACATGTCACAGAGCATGGAGGAATCCAGCTCCAACATGTGTCGGGCTTCATGCAGGCCATTCTGTCCAACATGAAGCCAGTGGTCAGCTCTGTGTACACGAAAGTAGCGCCCACCATAATGGAGCCTCTGCTGACGACCCTGACAGCTTCCATGGCAGCTCACACTGCTGCCATGGAAGTTCAAATGGCTGCCACGTTAGCACTGAGGGCCAGTGTTGACAGGGGCTTCCATGGCGTCACATCACTTCTGCACTCTGTTCTTGCGCAGAGCTGTAGGACTGCAAAGGCACAGTCCCAGGAGCATGACCTTGGCTCCATGGGAGAGGCACCTGTAAAACTAGCACAGCACAATCAAATTTCTGGGCCACAATTTTTATAATGTTACTAGCAGATTTCCTGTTATCTTACATACAGTAAGTCAAACAATCCACTATTTTATTACAGAGGTTTTTATACCATGTAATGCACAATGTATTATTCTGGTGCTAAGGTAGGACTGTGTTTAAGCTGCCCCATCCCTTTAAAGCCAAAAAGTCTAATTGCTATGAGCTTGAGGTCACTCAGGTCCCGAAATTGTAAGGATATTCTGGCAGACTCCTGATGTAAGTTCAGTGGGAGCCGCCAAAAGAACCTCAAATTTGGCCGTGACCCAGGTACGCCTGGTCCAGGCCTTGTGTGCAAGTTTCCCATACGGCTTCGTAGGGGCAAAGCCTTTGCCCACACTTGCAAAGCTATGTATGAAAGGGAGCCAGGCTAAGAAGCAAAAAGTCAGGAGTTCCCACTCCTAGGCCCTCGTTGAGACCCAGCGTACCATTGGCGTTGCTACGTTTGAACTCACAGGTGTACCTAGATGATATCAACCGAAGTGGGGCCCAACTTGGTGTCCAGACAAGAGTCGGAACTTTGACCCCCCCTGAAGATTGTGGAAAATGTTTTGTTTTACATTTTAAAGCAGCTCCCTGAAATGGGGCTCTGGGGACAACCAAATCCCTCTTCTGAGGAGGGGACCCAGCACCCCTGCGACTGACCTGCTTATGGGGCATTTCCAGCATTCTCGGCGGTGGGTAAAGCGGGGTGGGGAGCCCACAGAAGCATCCTCAAACTGCTGAAGGCCAGCTCATGGAGCTCCTTCCCCAATCCTGCAAAACTTCGGAAGGGTCAGTGGTGGAGTTCGCCCCCCCACCCCCCCCCACGGATTTTCTAGGCCTCAGAGTTTAGTTCTTGTTTGGTCAGGGAACTTTCCAGATTAGAATGCCTGTCAGTTTCAGATTACAGCTAAAAAGCAGCCAGCACTTTCAAATTGTTCTGTATCTGTAACAAAGTGTGCCATCTGGTGTGTCATCTGGAGCCTGATGTCTGCTCGTGCTGTTGAACTGAGTTTAATATATTAGAAAAGATATATATTTGTTAGACCAGTCAAGTTGTTAATATTACAGATTTGAGGACCAAAACTGTCCTTATGTTACTTGGAATAAATAAGGCATTAAATTAAACTTGCTTAAATGACAAATCCAGTGTTAAATAATTGTTGCTGTTCTAATGAAATGCTGTTTGTTCTCACAATATTGGATAACCAATTCCAACAAGAATTTCAATGGTTCAACTTCACTGAGCTTATCTGCTTCAATTTTCCAATCACACAATATCCAATTGATCCAACAGGTGTTTGATATTTTATGTAAAACAGTGATATTGCATTCCATTGATACAACATCACAACCAGGCTTATTTCCATAGTTATTACAGCAGTACTACAATAAATGTAGCCTACTCTCCAAAGTAAAACAGCTAGTTTTTCATACAGTGACTGGTGGTGAGATTGAAAAGATATCTACATTTTTGGCTTGTTTTAAATCAGATAAGTAACCACACTTGCTCCATAACTCATAAGTGAAAGAAATAGCATTGGAAACAAGACAGTTTGATAAATCTCCTTTCCCAGTCATCAGCCATATAGCTTAAAAGGTGAAAGGCAACTCATACAAAGAAAGACTTGTATTTATATGGCACTTCATAACTTCTCTCAGAAATGTCTCAAGTGCTTTATATACTCTGAACTACTTCGAAATGGTAGTGGTCATTTTGAGCACAACAAGATTTCACAAACAGCAATGAGATGAATGAGCATTTAATGTTTTTTCGGTGGTCTATGTTGAGAAAGGAATGTTGGTCAGCACTCCAGAAGAACTCACTGCTGTTCTTTGCTGTGAGGAGGATGCAAAGGGCTGCAAAGGGCTATAGACAGGTTAAAGTGGCAAGAAGGTGGCAGATGGAGTATAATGTGGGGAAATGTGAAATTATCCACTTTGGTAGGAAGAATAGAAAAGCAGAATATTTTTTTAAAAGTGAGAGACTAAGAAATGGTGGTAGTCAGAGGGATTTGTGTGTCCTTGTACATGAATCACACAAAGTTAACATGCAGGTACAGCAAGCAATTAGGAAGGCAAATGGTATGCTAGCCTTTATTGCAAGGGGGTTGGAGTATAAGAGTAATGAGGTCATGTTGCAATTATGTAGGGCTCTGGTGAGATCTCACCCGGAATACTGTGTACAGTTTTGGTCTCCTTACCTAAGGAATGATGTACTTGCCTTAGAGGGAGTGCAACGAACGTTCACTAGATTGATTCCTGGGATGAGAGGGTTGTCCTAAGAGGAGAGATTGAGTAGACTGGGCCTACATTCTCTGGAGTTTAGCAGAATGAGAGATGATCTCATTGAAATGTATAAAATTCTTAGAGGACTTGACAGGATAGATGCTGAGAGGCTGTTTCCCCTGGCTGGAGAGTCTAGAACTAGGGGTCATAATCTCAGGATAATGGGTCGGCCATTTAGGGCCGAAATGAGGAAACATTTCTTCACTTAGAGGGTTGTGACTCTTTGCAATTCTCTACCCCAAAGGGCTGTGGATGCTCAGTCGTTGAGGATATTCAAGATTGAGATCAATTGATTTTTGGACACTAAGGGAATCAAGGGATATGGGGATAGGACGGGAAAGTGGAGTTGAGGTAGAAGATCAGCCATGATCTTAGTGAATGGTGGAGCAGGCTCGATGGGCCGTATGGCCTACTCCTGCTCCTATTTCTTATGTACTTAAATAATATTATAGGATCTTTAACATCCACCTGAACTCTTATAGGATGGGCAGATAGAACTTTTGTTTAACATCTCATCTGAAGGTTAGCACTTCTAACAATGCAAAATTCTTTTAGTATAGAACTGAAGAGTCAGCGCAGACTTTGTACTCATTCCATGAGTACTTTAGAGTGGATTTTGAACTCACAATCCTCTGACTCAGAGACGAGAACTAACTGAACTAAGCTGACAAGCACATAACAAAATAGATATGTTACAAAATAAAAGTTTTAAAGCATCCTTTGCATTTGTAGCAACGAAATAAAAGTCTCCCCGATCCCTCAGCAGGTAGGTGCACGCCAAAATTGATACTGAGCCACATGGACTTGTACAGTCTTAGGTTTGACCTCTGGAGGGCACTATAAATACCTTTAATAGCCTTGATGTGGAGATGCCGGTGATGGACTGGGGTTGACAATTGTAAACAATTTTACAACACCAAGTTATAGTCCAGCAATTTTATTTTAAATTCACAAGCTTTCGGAGATTTTCTCCTTCCTCAGGCAAATGTTTGCCTGAGGAAGGAGAAAATCTCCGAAAGCTTGTGAATTTAAAATAAAATTGCTGGACTATAACTTGGTGTTGTAAAATTGTTTTTAATAGCCTTGGGTTAGGGAGGGAAAAATCAGTGAGAGTTCCCTTTCATGTTCACTATCCAGTCTTTCCAACTGAAATGGGAGTATTTTGCTGAAGAATGGCCTTTGGCCCCTTCAATTTAGCCTTACATCTGTTCTATGAACAGAGCACCCACTGGGTAATACTGAACCTCTGTTAAACACCCTGTTGCTATGCTGGTATAGCCGTTTATTTTCCCTTGCTTTATATTCTTGGTTTTCTGCTAGCCTGGTGGTATTTGTGTTCTATTTAGGCTTCTCTCTGTTGTAAGCTATAATTTAGTGAGCTCTGTTTCAGCTTGGTCTAGCCAATCCCCTTTCAGCTGTCAGGCATTTGAGCATTTTTTAACAATCTGGAGATCTCCAGCTGTATTAACCTTACTTTAGAGCAGCTAAAGTTATTTTTAAACCACATTCGCATGCCCTTTGTTGTTTTGAGTTTTGTCCTATCTGCTTGTTCTTTATATATTTATATACTGTTATGTACTTCACTTCAGTAAGGCCTCCTTTACAGAATTTCTATTATGCTTTGCTGTCTTTGCATATATTTTTTGTTAAAGATAACTAGTTGTATGTTAATTCAATTGATTTTACAATATGCTGTGTGTGACTTTCAATATTCACAATATCAGTGCACAAGCCCCACTCCACGAATTCAGTACATAATCTAGATTAAAACTTTAGTGCAGTACTGAAGGAGTACTGCGTTTTCAGGGATAGGAGCCTAGATGTTGGATCACTTTGTGCCCGTTTTATAGGGTAAGGCTGGTGCCTAAGTGTCCAAAATGCGGCACTCATTCCGCACCAGAATTGCACCATATTGGATAGGATTGCTCAGTAGGCATCCAGGCATGCACCTGAAACTGGCGTTAGACCCATATGCAAATCGGAGGCCTAACGCTTGTTTCAGGCCCCTTTCACAAATTGGTTTGCAACTGACCCCAGAATATACCATATACGGGTCAATTTCTTCAGGCACTCAACAGCCAAACCAACAGTCCTTAAAGGGACCGCTGAAGACTTCCACCCAAAAGATAAGTTGAACAGTTTTCACTTACCTTATTGTGAAGCCAGGAGGAGCAGGAACAGTGAAACCATGGGCCCCTGATGGTCACTGCTCACCCCCCTCCCAATTGCCTCTCTCCCCCGGACTTTCTTGAGGCCCACAGCCAGCATCTGAGCCGGTCAATCTTGCTACCTTGCTGCACCACCCCCCGCCACCTCGCCATGAACATCGAGCTGCTTCTAGGGCCGTAAATGGCTCATGCAGCTTGCCGATACCATCCTAATGAGGCTGGCGGACCAATTTTGCTTGATCCTGCCACCATGTAGTGTGCACTGCACCAGGACTGCGTTCGGATTTCTAGGCCGGCATCTTTTGGATGAGACGTTAAAGCAAGGCCTGCCTGCCCTTCCTTTCTTCCTTCCTGCATATTTCTTTATTCAGTTTGCATTCCTTTCATTTGTACTTTATCCAAGAACTACAATAGCAGTTTCTAGCTTCCTTTTAATGCACCATCATTTATTTGGATCAAGTTTTATCGTTTTGATGGCCATCATTATTTTATCAATCTCCATGCAATTTTTTTTAAAGATTTGATTCCTTATTCTTCTCACTTATTCAAGTAATAATACTTTTCCTAGTCTAGTATCTTGTTGCTCATTTAAATTTTTATTAAAAGGCACTGCATCTTATGTTTTTATCCTATCTTTGATGTTTACTCACTAGCATACCTCTCAATCTCTGAACCAGCCAAGCAAGGATATAACCTACAAAAATCAGAGGCAAATAACCAACCAAGGACACTTGTTTTACCTGCCTACAACATCTCTGTGCGGCATAGTATCACACCTCTTAAACCCACAACTCCTGTGAGGGAACTGATTCTTGTATTACACCAGCTATGCCGATTCCTTGCTGCACTTTTGGTGTTTCTGCGGTGACATCTCTTGTGCCAGTGCAACCACCATTGGCCACAATTTCTGCCATGATAACGTAAGTGTGAATTTTGCTCCATGCTGATAGCCTTGCCCGTCAGGAATATGGGCTGTGATCTGTGTGCCCGATTCAAGCCGCTCCAAATAGGCAATATGAACTTTATTGAGGACATGTTGCTTTTCTTGATGAACCTCATTTTACCAGGAAATATCTTGCAAGTGCATGATAATCAGTCTCATGCAGAGCCTCGTGATTTGGCAAAGGCTTTCTTTCTAATGCTGTATAATTAAATACTCTAGTGACATCTTGTGGGATGTTCCCAAGCTTAAAAATCCTGGTGCTGGAAATGTCTGCCTCTAAAGTGCGTATTCATTCTTTCTCCAAAAAATGCCAGAGTTAGAAGCAAAACTGTTCTGTTAAAGGGGAAGGGAATGCTGATTAGCAGAGAATCCTAGCACTCACATGTACCTCTGAGTCCTTGGGTGTCAATAAGTGATCATGCATCATACAGTTAGGTTGAATTACTGTGATTTGATGAGTGAAGCCTCTGGGAGATGGTGAGTGTGTTTAGCATTATCATTCCTTTATGAGGAACATCAAGTTTTATTTCTACCCAACAAAATAGCAGGTCTTCTTTCCAATGCATAGGTTGATCGTCTTCTCAGCTTTCTTACTTTGTCATTCTGCATTCAGTTTCAATGTGTTACACAAACTGAAGGCAGAAATCTGGCATTGCACATTTTATTGAGCCTCTGATTTCAATGATCAAGCAGAAATCTGCCACAACTCCAAAAGAAAACTAATGCATAGTATAACAGTGTTACTGCACCTTTCATGACTGGCAATACAGAAACAGAAACATAGAAACATAGAAAATAGTAACGTGTAGGCCATTCGGCCCTTCGGGCCTGCTCCGCCATTCAAAATGATCATGGCTGATCGCCTAACTCAGTACCTGTTCCCACTTTTTCCCCATTTCCCTTGATCCCTTTAGCATTAAGAAATATATCCATCTCCTTCTTGAATACATTTAATGACTTGGCCTCCAAATAATGGGGGTAATTTTAATCCCCCAGGATGGGTGGGGGGGGGGAGGCGGGTGTGGGGTTAAAAATTTAAAATAGGAAACCCTATTTTAATGGAGGCGGGTTGGGGGGCGGGCGACTAACCTGCTCTCCAGAGGCGGACACATCATTTAAATATTTTAACAAGGCTGCGTGCCTCCCATTTTAGCTCTCTTTCAGATTTAACACCTGCGAGCTGTGTTTCCCAGGCCTCTGGAAACCCGGCAGCTGAAGGGAGGCGAGAACGGCTGTATGGAACAGGTAAATGCCTTTGCAACACTGCTTGTGGGTCAGGAGGAGCAGGAGTGCTTCCCCCCCGGCCTACCAAAGAAACCTTCTTCCCTCCCCGCAATCGGACCCCCTCCGATGTCTGACCTGGGATACCCGGGAAACCCCCCCCCCCCCCCCAACCCCAATGTCCAACTCCTGATCTCTCCCTCCCTCTGCTCCACTTCCCGGCTGCAGCCTACTGGCCCAATAGTCAGCAAGCCTCTCAATCTGGCTGGCTGCAGCTGGGAAACGGATTCAAAAAATTTTAATCAGGTCCTGCCGTTAAATTCAGCAGGACCTTCAGGAAATCTCCCTCCTCCTCCTCCGCTCCCTCCCCGCCTCCCCGTAAATATCGGGGCCAATCAGCTCACACATAAAATCTTTCCTAAAGTGCGGTGCCCAGAACTGGACACAATACTCCAGTTGTGGTCGAACTAGTGTTTTAAAAAGGTTCATCGTGACCTCCTTGCTTTTGCACTCTATGCCTCTATTTATAAAGCCCAGGATCCTGTATGCTTTCTTAAACGCTTTCTCAACCTGCCCTGCCACCTTCAACGATTTGTGCACATACACCCCCACAATTCACAGATATGCAATCATCACATAAGCAAATTCAAGGCAACTTTTCTAATATGTCTTTATAACAAGAGGGGCGAATTTAACTAACAGGTGGCTGGCAGCTTGATCCCTCCAGCAGGAAGCCCGGTCCATTTTGAAGGTTAGGCCTCATTAACATGGGGCCAGTGAGCTACACTGGACAATGGACATCCCGCTCATCAGTTCATCGACACTGGGCACGGTGCAATATCGAGCGGCCCAGAGGTCGCCGGGTCAGCAGAAAGGCAGGTCCGGGGTGGGGAGTCAATCACAACAAGACTTTTACCACCAGTTAAAATTGCCAATTCCCTCAAGAAACCTGCTTGAGCAGACCAAGTCCCAGATGTCCATGTATCCTGTTTATATGGGCACTGTGCGAAGATCAGCACCCAAAGTTGGAACATTCAACGTTGGATTTTTAACCCTACTTTTTAATATTGAAACTAGTATCCTGGCCTCACTTTTCGTCCATAAATTATCTCTTGGAAAATCAAATTGGAGGGTCACTCAGAAAACCCATGTGTGCAAGAGTGGTGGGTTATGATGTATCCTCAGTTATATCTAGAGCGGGTATGTTTTGATAAATATGAAATCCTAGGTGAAGTAAAATTCCTTCATGCCCAGCATTCTTAGCCTAACATAATGACGGAATAAATAAGGAGAAACTGTTTCCAGTAACAGAAGGGTCAGTAACCAAAAGACATAGATTTAAGGTGATTGGCAAAAAAGCCAGAGGCGACATGAGGAAACATTTTTTTATGCAGCGAGTTGTTATGATCTGGAATGCACTGTCTGAAAGGATGGTGGAAGCAGATTTAATAGTAACTTTCAAAAGGGAATTAGATAAATACTTGAAGGGAAAAAAATTTACAGGGCTATGGGGAAAGAGCAGGGGAATGGGACTAATTGGATAGCTCTTTCACAGAGCTGGCACAGGCACAATGGGTCAAATGACCTCCTCCTGTGCTGTACCTATTATAATACTATGATCTTTCTATTACCGTGGTAAGAAGCTCAGGATTAGGGCTTCACTTGCGATTCATACTCAGGAGCGAGTGCAAGGGAAAAAGTTACTTTGCTATGGATGGATTTTTATTTACCAGTTAAGATCCAGCTGACCTGCACAAATTAAATCTCTTTACTGTTTGAGAAGGAGGGCAGATTGAATGATAGTGATTGCTTGGTTAGAGGAAATTATGTCAAACAAATAAATGGTACTGTAGCCACTGAGATTGAATAATCCTGAGTAACAGGACCGCATATTTCATTTGTAGTCAAAGTGTGTCTCTAAACCTTGTATTCAACCTTACTAATAAGATTTGAATTTAAGTGAGTCATTAGTACTAGGGTGGGAAAAGGTCTCTGCAGACAATGAATAGCTCTCCTCATTTTTAATATGAGAAATAAATCTAAATATACCCTGTGCCTGATCAGCAGAGCAAAACAGTGCCTTAAAGAAGGAGTCATGCCATCGATACCCCTTTTCAAAAAGATTAACCTTTAGATAATTTTGTTTTTGTTTCTTTTTTGTTATATGTTTTTGTTTAGACAGCTAGCACTGATATCATCGTGATGACATATGTGGAGGGATGTATTGAACTTGATACTGTAAGGGGGGTGAATTAATATCAATGGGGATAGAGAGGCCCATATTCTGGTGGGCATATGGCTGTCATTGTACTGCTCTTGGGGTTTATTGGTGGGGTTCCTCAAAGGTGTCATCAGCCAGGTTTGATGGGGATATTCTTTATTGTCTAGCAGCCACTCCTTCAGGCTGGTTCCAGGTATGAACAGGTTGGGGATGTTGGACTGCAGCAGGATGAAAGCAGCATGGCAGCTCCCAGGGAATCTGACGCAGACCTGCATGTCTTTTCTTGTGGTTTCAAACTCGCTGAACATTGATGGAATTAAATCCCTTACGATTGACGACTTCTCCTGGTTGATCCGGTGGTCCTCGGATTGTCACATGTGTGCAATCGATGGCACCCTGTACCTGTGGGAAGCCAGCCAGAGATGCGAATCCGAGTGCCCGCTCATTCTGGCTATTGGCATCGCTGAGGAAGTTCACATACCTCCCAGCCCAGTCAAACAATCCATCAGTCACCTGTCATTTGTATTTATGTGCAGCCAACTGAAACATTCTCGATATGTCTCCAGTGGCGCCATGGAAGGAACCAGAAGCAAAAAAATTGAGGGCAGTGATGATTTGCACAGCCACTGGTAATGTGTGGCCACCAGGTGCAGTAGGGAGCAGGTCTTCTCCAGGAGGCTGCAGATGTTTGCTACCACCTGATGTGACAATCTGAACCTTTTCTTTTTAATTGTTCATGGGATGTGGGTGGCGCCGGCGAGGCCAGCATTTATTGCCCATCCCTAATTGCCCTTGAGAAGGTGGTGGTGAGCCGCATTCTTGAACCGCTGCAGTCCGTGTGGTGACGGTTCTCCCACAGTGCTGTTAGGAAGGGAGTTCCAAGATTTTGACCCAGCGACGATGAAGGAACAGCGATATATTTCCAAGTCAGGATGGTGTGTGACTTGGAGGGGAACGTGCAGGGGTGTTGTTCCCATGTGCCTGCTGCTTTTGTCCTTCTAAGTGGTAGAGGTCGCTGGTTTGGGAGCTGTTGTCGAAGAAGCTTTGGCGAGTTGCTGCAGTGCATCCTGTGGATGGTACACATTGCAGCCACTGTGCGCCGGTGGTGAAGGGAGTGAATGTTTAGGGTGGTGGATGGGGTGCCAATCAAGCGGGCTGCTTTGTCTTGGATGGTGTCGAGCTTCTTGAGTGTTGTTGGAGCTGCACTCATCGAGGCAAGTGGAGAGTATTCCATCATACTCCTGACTTGTGCCTTGTAGATGGTGAAAAGGCTTTGGGGAGTCAGGAGGTGAGTCACTCGCCGCAGAATACCCAGCCTCTGACCTGTTCTTGTAGCCACAGTATTTATATGGCTGGTCCAGTTAAGTTTCTGGTCAATGGTTACCCCCAGGATGTTGATGGTGGGGGATTCGGCGATGGTAATGCTGTTGAATGTCAAAGGGAGGTGGTTAGACTCTCTCTTGTTGGAGATGGTCATTGTGTGGCACTTGTCTGGCGCAAATGTTACTTGCCACTTATAAGCCTAAGCCTGGGTGTTGTCCAGGTCTTGCTGCATGCGGGCATGGACTGCTTCATTATCTGAGGGGTTGTGAATGGAACTGAACACTGTGCAATCATCAGCGAACATCCCCATTTTTGACCTTATGATGGAGGGAAGGTCATTGATGAAGCAGCTGAAGATGGTTGGGCCTAGGACACTGCCCTGAGGAACTCCTGCAGCAATGTCCTGGGCTGAGATGCTTGGCCTCCAACAACCACTACCATCTTCCTTTGTGCTAGGTATGACTCCAGCCACTGGAGAGTTTTCCCCTGATTCCCATTAACTTCAATTTTACTCGGGCTCCTTGGTGCCACACTCGGTCAAATGCTGCCTTGATGTCAAGGGCAGTCACTCTCACCTCACCTCTGGAATTCAGCTCTATTGTCCATGTTTGGACCAAGGCTGTAATGAGGTCTGGAGCCGAGTGGTCCTGGCGGAACCCAAACTGAGCATCGATGAGCAGGTTATTGGTGAGTAAGTACCGCTTGATAGCACTGCCAACGACTCCTTACATCAATTTGCTGATGATTGAGAGTAGACTGATGGGGCAGTAATTGGCCGGATTGGATTTGTCCTGCTTTTTGTGGACAGGACATACCTGGGCAATTTTCCACATTGTCGGGTAGATGCCAGTGGTGTAGCTGTACTGGAACAGTTTGGCTAGAGGCGCGGCTAGTTCTGGAGCACAAGCCTTCAGCACTACAGCCGGGATGTTGTCGGGGCCCATGGCCTTTGCTGTATCCAGTGCACTCAGCCGTTTCTTGGACCTCTGGAAGCACTGATCTTCAGAGAGGCCAAGGAAGCTAAGCCATTGTCTGTACACTCTGTTAGGTGGGTAGTGCCTCCTGCAAATTCAACCTCTCTGTTGCTGCCCTCTCTTTGTTGCTGCCCCCTCTCAGTTGCTTCCCTCTCAGTTGCTTCCCTCACAGTTGTCCACCTGCAGCTCCCTCCACAACACGCCCTTGCTGCGGTGGATGCTGATTGTCTTCCTCATCTAGAAACACGGAACCATAGAAAAGATACAGCACAGAAGGGAGCTATTCGGCCCATCGTGTCCGTGCTGGCTCAAGTCCAATCTGAAGTCCGATCAAAAGCAGCCATGACGCCAACCATCCTGGTGTTTTCTGTGTGAACACCTCCAAATGCGTCTCCCACAAAAAAAACTCTCACCAAACCGTTTCCCAGAGGTATCTGAGAAAGCAGCTGTGAGCACTGAGCCTTTATTCATATCGGGACCGTTAACCATCCCATGAAGTGCCGTTCAATCTCGTCTCCATTTTACTGATGAGTTTCCCACTCTGGGAAACCAGTGCAGGAGGCGTTAATTTTAAATCGCTACCAAATTCTCAGGAAAAGAGCCTCATTTAAATATTATAATGACAGACCCGCCTCTCCAAAGCGGGTTACTTGGATGCTCCGCTATCCGCCGCAGTTAAAACAGAAATAGGCCATTCATGGTGGGTTGGGGTTGGGATTCGCAAATTTGATGATTTAACCCCTCCTCCCCAACCCCCTCCCATTGTGGTGGGATTAAAATACTCCCCAAGAGTTCCAGCCATCCATGGAGCTAGACGCTGACCCCTTCTGAACTCCCCAGTCAGCTTCTTTTAATTTTGTTGGGCAGGACATAAAAGAAAGACCCACCAGCAATGTCAGTTATGCCCAGGGAGTCCCAGAAAGATTAGATAGAGGGAGGAGGAGGGAGGAGCTCAAGGTGCAAGGCCATGTTTAAAGGGCTGCAGCACTTTTAATGAGCCTGAGCACTGGAGGAGACACGGAGATGGCACCTGCAAAAGGAACAAAGAAGAGGGCCTCAAACTTAACAGAGCATAATGTGAATGTACTGCTGGGTAAAATAAATGTAAGGAGTCTTACAACACCAGGTTATAGTCCAACAGCTTTATTTGAAATCACAAGCTTTCGGAGCTTTCCTCCTTCGTCAGGTGAGTGTAGGATTCCATAAAGGCACAGCATATATAGTCAGAGAACAATGCCTGATGATTACAGATAATCTTTCCAACTGCCCGTTATCAAAGCTCAGCAGAGAGATAATCAAAGCAATCAAAGGAGTGGATGGTGTTCAGACAGAGAAACATACCATCCCAGACTACTGAATACACAAACGGTCAGAACACAACGACAGAGAGAGAGAGAGAGACACCCGAAAGGCAGAGAGAGAGAATGACCAGTTGTATCAAAAACAGACAACCTTTTTCTGCTGGTGGGGTCACATGTAGCACAACACGAACCCAAGATCCCGGCCGAGGCCATCCTCATGGGCACGGAACCCGGCCATCAATTGCTGCTCGACGACTTTGCGCCATCACGCGCCTCGAAGGCTGCCTTGGAGAACGCCCACCCGAAGACCGGCGGCTGAATGTCCTTGACTGCTGAAGTGTTCCGCGACTGGGAGGGAACCCTCTTGTCTGGCAATTGTTGCGCGGTGTCTGTTCATCCGTTGTCGCAGTGTCTACATTGGCGAGACCATGCACCATGCTCCGGGGCATCCTTTCCTGCAACGTACGAGGTAGACAATGCACTCTCATCCCACGTACTCCCCGCGTGGGAGACTTCTGCTGCCTCCCAGGGATACACGAAGCCAACACACCCGGACGTCCTATCGTATCAGGCAACGGAACCCTGTGTGAGGGCCTCTCTAGGTGCGTCGAGGGCGTCCTGGGGCCCATCGTGCAGGGAACCCCCAGCTTCTGTCGCGACACTACAGACTTCCTAAAAAAACTCAGCACCCACAGACCGGTTGAACCAGGAACACTTCTCACCACGATGAACGTCTCGGCTCTCTAAACCAGTATCCCCCACGGTGACGGCATCGATGCAGCAGCTTCAGTGCTCAACGCCAACGACAGCCAATCT
Source organism: Heptranchias perlo (assembly GCF_035084215.1). Classification (NCBI taxonomy): domain Eukaryota; kingdom Metazoa; phylum Chordata; class Chondrichthyes; order Hexanchiformes; family Hexanchidae; genus Heptranchias; species Heptranchias perlo. Next base: position 34,371,753 of record NC_090335.1, read on the forward strand.
CCAGATGCCATCCTACAACTCATCCGCTTCATCCTGGATCACAATGTCTTCACCTTCGATAGCCGGTTCTTTGCCCGGGCGCGCGGAGCAGCCATGGGGACCAAGTTCGCACCCCAATGCGCCAACATTTTCATGCACAAGTTCGGGCGCGGCTTCTTCACTGCACAGGACCTCCAGATACACCAGATACATCGACGACATTTTCTTTCTGTGGACCCACGGCGGAGAATCACTGAAGAGACTACACGATAACATCAACAAGTTCCATCCCACCATCAAACTCACCATGGACTACTCCTCAGAATCGGTTTCATTCTTGAACACACGAATTTCCATCGAGGATGGGCACCTCAGCACCTCACTCTACCGCAAGCCCACGGACAACCTCACAATGCTCCACTTTTCCAGCTTCCACCCTAACCATGTCAAAGAGGCCATCCCCTATGGACAGGCCCTGCGAATACACAGGATCTGCTCAGACGAGGAGGAACGCGATGGACACCTACAGACGCTGAAAGACGCCCTCGTAAGAACGGGATATGACGCTCGACTCGTCGATCGACAGTTCCGACGGGCCATAGCGAAAAATCGCATGGACCTCCTCAGAAGACAAACACGGGACACAACCAACAGAGTACCCTTCGTCATCCAGTACTTCCCCAGAGCGGAGAAACTACACCATGTTCTCCGCAGTCTTCAACATGTCATCGATGACGGCGGGCGCCTCGCTGGGGCTGTCCCCGCGCCTCCACTGCTTGCCTTCAAACAGCCACGTAACCTCAAACAGACCATCGTTCGCAGCAAATTGCCCGGCTTTCGGGAGAGCAGCGTCCGCGGCGCCACACAACCCTGCCGCGGCAACCTCTGCAGGACATGCCAGATCATCGACACAGATACCACCATCACACGGGAGGACACCACCCACCAGGTACATGGTTCATACTCCTGTGACTCGACCAACGTTGTCTACCTCGTACGTTGCAGGAAAGGATGCCCCGGAGCATGGTACATCGGCGAGACCATGCAGACACTGCGACAACGGATGAACGGACACCGCGCAACAATCGCCAGACAGGAAGGTTCCCTCCCAGTCGGGGAACACTTCAGCAGTCAAGGACATTCAGCCACCGATCTTCGGGTAAGCATTCTCCAAGGCGGCCTTAGAGACACACGACAACGCAAAATTGTCAAGCAGAAATTGATAGCCAAGTTCCGCACCCATGAGGACGGCCTCAACCGGGATCTTGGGTTCGTGTCGCGTTGCATGTGACCCTACCAGCAGAAAAAGGTTGTCTGTTTTTGATGTAACTGGTCATTCTCTCTCTTTATCTGCCTTTCGGGTGTCTCTCTCTCTCTCTCTGTCTTTGTGTTATGACCGCTTGTGTATTCAGTAGTCTGGGATGTAATGTTTCGCTGTCTGAACACCATCCACTCCTTTGATTGCTTTGATTATCTCTCTGCCGAGGTGTGATAACGGGCAGTTGGAAAGATTATCTGTAATCACCAGGCATTGTTCTCTGACTATATATGCTGTGCCTTTATGGAATCCTACACTCACCTGACGAAGGAGGAAAGCTCCGAAAGCTTGTGATTTCAAATAAAGCTGTTTGACTATTACCTGGTGTTGTAAGACTCCTTACATTTGTCCACCCCAGTCCATCACCGGCATCTCCACATCATGGGTAAAATAAGGCAGAGAAGGGATGCCATCCTTGGTTCTGGAGGCAAGACACCTGCCAATGCAGCTGCCCATGTGAGGTGGTAGCAGGTGGCAGTGCCAATTAGTGGCATCTCCATAACCCCAAGAACCCCCTTGCAATGCCAGAATAGATGTATACCTGATGCAGGCAGTAGAACTAAGTAACATGCCAACTAAGTGTCAGGACCACATGGTGAGACTGTCAGTGAAAAGCCATCATTCTTCAGCCCCCTTCACTGATTTGGAGTTACACTATGGGGTTTCACAGAACATAAATAGCTCCATGTATCAGCGTGTCGCCGCAGTTAAAACAGAAATAGGCCGTTCGCGGTGGGTTGGGGTTAGGATTAGCGAATTTGATGATTTAACCCCCCCCCACTCCCTGACCCTCTCCCATCATGAGGGGATGTAGATATCTCCATTTCTCCAACCTCCACATCCTGCCATGCAAGTTAACCATTTGAAGCTTACCTCCCATGTCCAAGTGTCAGTATGCCTCCTTCCATTTCATCCCATACTTTGAAACCTAGCACTCCTTTGAGGTAAAACTATGAGACTGATTCTGCCATTTAAAATATATGCATTGTCCTTGCAATAGAAGTTAGCGCATAATGCTAGAGAATAACAGGTGGAGGAATCCTAACATCGACATTTAACTCAACAGGAGGAGGTGGTCATAGAAATGCTCTTCCCAAGTTGTGACAAATGGAGAGGTTGCAGATCCTGAGTTCACCATTGGTTCACAATGACCAAGTACACATATGAAAAACTGAATGCTATAAATACAATGCCTGAATTCCCGATTTGTGCTCCTAGTTGGTGAAGGACCATACCAGGAGCGCAAACTCATAAAATTGCCACAGACATGTTTCACAGAGGTGAAAACCCAATAGTTTGCCCAATGAAAATCAAACTCATTGCTACAATGAACAAATGTGATTATCATTGCCACCTCCACAAACTTCAGCAACCCCAGATTCTGCATGGACTCCCAGACTATGGTCTTCCTGATGGTGTCCCTGTAGCAGGTGAAACATTTTATTTGCTGAGTGTCACCTGTGCTCTCATGCTGATGGCTGCTGAAGCCCTTTTTGTTCTGCAAAGAAAAATAAAGTCACTGGGAATTCTCTCTGGGCTTCTTCCGTTCTGCCGCCGTATCTTTGGCAGAAACCCCGTTTGCAATCATTTTCAGCTATAGTTTTGTTTGCCTGCCCTTTGTAGGACTTTGTAATATTGAAATATTCTCAGTATCTGTCTTTTGTGCTCCACTTCCGACATTGCAATGATAAATTCAGGGTTAACAATATTCTTCTATGAAACTATTTATACAGACATTCAGACATACCAACAACCACTTTGTACAACTATTTTCAGCAAAGCAAGATAATTGACAGTCATACCCTTATATAACAGTATACAATATTTGACAGTCATCTTCATTGCTCACTTTGGTACTTTTCTTCAAGTCAAACACTTTCTTCCGTACATCTTTCTAGGTGCGTTGGATACTGGACATCCCATTCACTCTCCACCTGATGAAATCTCACTCTGCTTGATCTATTATTTATGATAGGTTGCTCCTATGCCACAAGGATGGCAGTTTGCAATTCCCTCATACTATTCACACAAACTTGAAGAGCCTCTTCCATGAAATGGGCTTTTCAGGATCTCTTTGAGAGTCCCATTGGCAAGCTGCCCCATCCATAACTTGTACAGCTGGATTGATGTAATGTGCTTTAATTATAACAGTTGTGTGCCTATGATTATGGTTAAAGGGTGATTCAACAGCATTGTTGCAGGAATGCTTAGATTGGCAATTCAGTTGTGTATTGGTTTTAACACACAGTGAGCATGTGCATTCCTGCAAAGGTTCTGAAAAGGAAGAAAAACTGTAACTCTGATTTTACAAACACTCAGTGAGCCAAGATGAAATGAACCTCCAAAATATATTCAGAACTAAGTGATGAGTAAATGGTGCTTGATTAAAGACAACTTTATAATTTAAAAAGACATCCTGGTTTATTTTGCTCTACACTGAACCATAGTGCTTCAATTTTGGTATAATAAAGACAATGGCTTAAAAAGTAAGGAGTAATTTAACAAAACCAGCTCTCACCAGGGTTGTCTGCCATGAGCACATATCAGGAATTTGGGCACAGGATCCCCATGATTTTCCTATTTTTGCTCCCACCAAGAACAGAACTTCATAAAATTACCCTTGTATTGAAAACTTGATAGTCAAGAAACAAATTTGCATTTATATAGTGCCTTATCACATCCTACAGCTCTTCACAGCCAATGATTTACTGGAAGTGTACTCTGTTGTTGCGTAGGCAAATGCAACAGTCAATTTGCACAAATAACAGATGAAAATTAGTTACTCTTGAATATTTTTGTACGGTGTTATTTGAGGGAGGAATGTTAGCCAGGATATCAAGAGAACTCCCTGCTCTTCTTCAAATACTATTCTGGGATCTTTTACATCTACCTGAACAGGACCTGGGTTTAATGTCTCATCTGAAATGTGGCACGTGTGATATTGCTGCATTCCCTCACTATTGCACTGAACTGTCAGGTTACCTTATGTGCTGAAGTCTTAAAGTGGACTTGAACCCACAACTTTCTGGCATGGAAAAAGAGTCCAACTAAGCCAAGTTGAAACCTGAGACCTTCTTTACTTACAATATAAGAACATTCTGAAATGATGTGGTACTCAAATTATATTCTTAAAAACAGAACTGCTTTCAACTGTATTGCAAATTACTTTTTACTTTAGTTACCCTAAAACGATTTTCATCATTCTAGGTTTAGAACTAACTGAATACTTGGTGAACAACATAGATTTTTTTTCTTTGTATTTAAATGTTAATGGCTTTCATCAAGCCAACAGAGAATAAAAATTAGATTCATTATAATACAGAAAATAGTTGTACAGATTATCTGATGTAAAATATATTGACATCCGATCACAGCGGAAGCCAAATGTAAAGTAATCCCCTTGGTATGATACCCCTCACTGGAGTCATATCACAGAGCTTGAGCACAGAGGTTGGCAAAGACAGAGAGTGAACCTCTAATGCAGTGAACTGCTAACAGAGTGAGGACTTTCAACTAGGAATTTGGTGAGTGTGGGAATTCGGTGCAGAGGAAGAAGGAGGTGCTCAGTGATTTAAACCGAGGAACAATAAACTAATCTATCAACTTTTAAAACTTAAATAAAAAGATACATAATTTTTTTTAAAAGACTTAGACTGAGACTGGGTGGAGCATAAAGGGAGCCAGGCAAGGAATCAAAAATCAGGAAAAAGTCAAAAAGTGATGTCATAAGACAAGGCGGAGCGCTGAGGGTAAGTCAGTAAGTATTTAGTTCATTGGTTAGTGTTTTTAGTGGTTGGTTAGTGCTTTTTGGTGGTTAGTATTTTAGTGTTAGATAAACGGTAAATTGCCTTAAGGCTAAACAAACAGTTAAATAACTGTAGCTAACATGGCAGGACAGCTGGGGCCTGTTGCATGCACAACCTGTGCCATGTGCGAACTCCAGAACACTTTGTGTGTCCTGGAAAACCACATGTGCAGGAAGTGCCGCCAACTGCTCGAGCTCGAGCTCAGAGTTTCTGAGCTTGAGGGGTGGCTGGCATCACCTCAGTGCATATGGGAAGCTGAGATTTTCATGGATAGAATTTTTCAGGAAGTGGTCACCCAGCAGCTACAGAGAGTTCAGGTGGAGAAGGAGTAGGTGACCACCAGACAGACTAGGAGGAACAGGCAGGCGGTGCAGGAGTCTCCTGGGAGTATGGCACTCACAAACCTGTATTCAGTGTTGAATACCAGTGAGGGTGTTGACACCTCGGGTGAGTGCAATCAGGAGCAAATCCATGGCACCATGGAAGACTTGGCTGCACAGGGGGACAAAAGAAATGTAGTTGTTATAAGGGATTCAATAATCAGGGGGATAGACAGGCATTTTTGCAACCGCCTACATGAGTCCCGTATGGTGTGTTGCCTCCCTGGTGCTGGGATAAAGGACATCACTCAGAGGGTGAGAACATTTTGAGGGGGGAAGGGGAACAACCAGAAGTCGTGGTGCTTGCAGGAACCAATGACATAGGAAGGAAAAGGATCGAGGTCCTGTAGTCAGAGTTTCAGGAGCTAGGAAGGTAGTTAAAAAGCAGGACCTCCAAGGTAATAATCTCTGGATTACTCCCAGTGCCACACTCTAGTGAGTATAGGAATAGTAGGATAAGACAGGTTAATGCATGGCTGGAACAATGATGCAGGAGGGAGGGCTTCAGATTCCTGGGGCATTGGGACCAGTTCTGGGGCAGGAGGGATCGGTTCAAGATGGATGGGTTGCACTTCAACAGAGCTGTTTCAGTGGGGGAGCATTTGGGGATCAGTGATCATAATATCATTAGGTTTAGAATAGTTATGGAAAATGACAAGGAACAATCAAATATGAAAGTGCTTAACTGGAGGAGGGCAAATTTAAAAGAGTTAAAAAGGAATCTTGACCAGGTGAATTGGAATCAAAAATTAGTAGGCAAAACAGTAATTGAACAATGAGAGGCCTTCATGGAGGAGTTGGTTCAGGTACAGAGTAGACACATCCCTATGAGGGGGAAAGGAAGGGCATCCAAAGCTAGAGCTCCCTGGATGACTAAAGATATAGGGCCTGATTTTAGCAGGCCTGTGGGTTTCCTGCGGGTTGGGTTTCGGGTGCGTGGCCTCCGCGCCCATTGAAATTAGTGGGTTGCCCGCACGATCGTAGCAGGCAACACACTAATAGGAATCAATTACCTGCTCCTCCGGGCTCCGCGCTGCTGGTCTGCGCGTCGGGCGGGCTGCGCATGCGCAGTACGATCTGTCAGCTGGAGGCTCTCTAGTTAAAGGGGCAGTCCTCCACTGACAGATGCTGCAACCAATGGAACAAATTACAGCATGGAGCAGCCCAGGGGGAAGGCTGCTCCCAGTTTAATGATGCCTCATCACAGGTATCATCAGATGGGGTGCGGAGGAGGGGGAGGACAGAGATCTTCCACCCTGCGGGTGGGAGGAAGCGGCCTGCCTCTGCCACCAAGAAGGCCTGGCTCGAGGTGGCAGAGGGGGTCACCTGAGCCACCAACATATGGCCCACCTGCATACAGTGCAGGAGGCGCTGCAATAACCGCAGTAGGTCAGCCACAGTGAGAACACGAAGTCTTTCCCCTACACTCCGTCTGCCACAACACTGCCCCCACCCCACATCGCCTTCGGCACCGCCAACACTACTCTGTCACATCACCCCTCATACCCACTCAAACCCCATCCTCATCTTACCTCCACCTACTCACCTCGCCAGTACTCATCCTGCCACTAACACGCAACCCAATCCTCATACAATCTCATGGCTCTATCCCATACTCACCCTCTCGTGCATCTCCCTCACGGCCAGCCTCACTCAACCTGCCACCACCTGTGCTGCAGCCACAGGGCATGCATCACATATGTGCAGTAGGCAGCGTAAGGCAAACGTGTCGTGAGCATGAAGGGGGTGCACAAGGGTGTCGGAGGGTTTGCCATGGGTGTTACCTATATTGAATTTCAGAGCAACAAACATCACACATTATATTGGCACCACCACTGCCATGTCTCCGCGAATCCTGTCTGTTGTGTCCAATAATGCCCGCTCCTGGGTATCACTATGAGGACCCACCACTGATGCCACCCATCGTGTTACTGCAGAGTAGGTGCAGGTGTATTTGCAGGGCTCTTCCGCGCAGACGACTGAGAGACATCGGCGGTGTACCCGGCTGCACCCTGGAAGGATGCGGAGGAGAAGTTGTGGAGGGTAGTGGTGACTTTGACAGCGACAGGTAAGCAGTTGGTGCCGGGGTCAGCCAGGAGCAGCTCGGCATGAAAGAGCCTGCAGATCTCCACGACTACATGTCGAGCGAATCTGCGCCTCCGTGTGCACTGCTGCTCGGAGAGGTCCGGGGAGCTGCGCCTCGGTCTGTGGACCCTGTGGCGAGGGTAGTGCCCTCTGCGATGCGTCTCTCTCTGCGGTAGCCCTCCCTCCTGCTGTGCAGGTGGACGTGCAACAACACCGTGTTGGGGGGCTCCACATCTCTGCGGCGGACGGCGTGGACTGCGAGGCTGCTGGGGCTGGTCATGCTGTTCGTCCTCCGAGGGTGTCCACGCACCACCCATCTGGCAGGTGTTGGTCTGAGGGGTTGCGCAGGGTAGGTGGGTGGTTCCTCGGACTGGGGCTGCGGTTTCGTGTCGGTCTGTCCTCTGGCTTGGCGGGGGGTGGTGGGGGGCAGGGGTTGCCCTATGTGACGCGGTGGCCTCCTGCGTGGGTGAGGGCTCACCCCTGTGGAGTGCACCTTGGCACCTGCCACAGGCTGCTGGCTGCAACACGCCTGGTTGGAGGGAGACTGTTTCCCCCAGTGTGTGAAACACTCTGCCATGAAGGTGAAATCCCACACTTCCTCTTTTGACAGCTGATTCAGCTCATTAAATGACCTCAACAAGCAAGGTAAGTACACTCAAGTGGAACCCCGCTGGCTTTAATTGCCTGCGGGATTCGCACCAGCGGGGGCCACGCACGCAGCCCCGCACGTCATCGGGGAACCCGGAAGTGGTCGGGATCGCGGCGCGATCCGGTCACGTGACCGGATGTCGGGATTTTCGGGGCCCCCCCGCTGGAAACCCGCAGGAAACCCGACGCTAAAATCGAGCCCATAGAGATTAAAATGAAATAGTAAAAGGAGGCTTATGATGAATGTAAGGTTCATAATACAGTAGAGAACCAGGCTGAATACAGAAAGTACTCAGGAGATCTAAAAAAGGGAATAAGAGGGGCAAAGAGAGATTATGAAAATAGATTAGTGGCTAACTATAAAAGACTTCTGGGTTCCCTTCTATAAATTATGTAAATAGTAAAAGGGTAGTCAAAGGAAGGGTGGGGCCAATTCGGGACAAAAAAGGAATTCCTCTTGTGGAGGCAGAGGGCACGACTGAGGTACTGAATGAATACTTCACATTGGTCCTCACTAGGGAAGAAGATACTGCCATTGTAGCAGTAAAGGAGGAGGTAGTAGCGATATTGGATAGGATAAAAATAGATAAAGAGGAGGTTTTTAAAAGGTTCACAGTTCTCAAAGTAGAAAAATCACCCAGTCCAGATGGCATGCTTCCTAGGTTACTGAGGGAGGTAAGGGTGGAAATCACGGAGGCTCTGGTCACAATCTTCCAATCATCCTTAGATGTGGGGATGGTGCCAGAGGACTGGAGGATTGTAAATGTTGTACCCCTATTCAAAAAAGGGGAGAGGGATAAACCCGACACTTATAGGCCAGTCAGCCTAACATTGGTCGGAGGGAAACTTTTTAAGACAATAATCTGGGACAAAATTAATTGACACTTGGAAAAGTATGGGCTAATAAATGAAAGTTGACATGGATTTGTTAAAGGAAAATCGTGTTTGACTAATTTCATTGATGAAGTAACGGAGAGGATTGATGAGGGTAGTGCGGATGTTGTTGTGTATATGAACTTTCCAAGGGCATTTGAAAAAGTATCACATTATAGACTTGTTAGCAAAATTAAAGCCCATGGGATTAAAGGGACAGTGGCAGTGGATACAAGATTGGCTAGGGGACAGAAAGTAGAGAGCCGTGGTGAATGGTTGTTTTTCAGACTGGAGGGAAATATAGAGTGGTGTTCTCCAGGGGTCAGTATTAGGGCCATTGCTCTTATCAATGACCTAGACTTGGGTATAAAGGGTATAATTTCAAAGTTTGCAGATGACACGAAACTCAGGAATGTAACAAACAATGTGAAGGATACTAACAGACCTCAGGAGGACATAGACAGACTGGTGAAATGGGCAGATACATGGCAGATGAAATGTAACACAGAGAAGTGTGAAGTGATGCATTTTGGTAGGAAGAATAAGGAGAGGCAATATAAACTAAATGGTACAATTTTAAAGGGGATCAGGAACAGAGAGACCTTAGGGTGCACATACACAAATCTTTGAAGGCGGCAGGGCAAGTTGAGAAGGCTGTTAAAAAACCACATGGGATCCTGGGCTTTATTAATAGAGGCATAGAGTACAAAAGCAAGGAAGTTATGCTAAACCTTTATAAAACTCTGGTTAGGTCTCAGCTGGAGTATTGGGCTCTATTTTACCACCCACTATCGGGTGCGTTTCCCGCGGGGGGCTCCGAAAATCGGAGAATCCCGGCGCGGTACCGGAGCCCGCCCCGAACCCGCACACTTCCGGGTTCCCCGCTGACGCGCCGGCGTGCGCGTGCAGCCCCCGCTGGTGGGAATCCCGCAGGCAATTAAAGCCAGCGGGATGCCACTTGACAATATTTATTTAGGTATTTCAGGTCGTAAACTGACCTGATTAAGGGACTATGTGGGATTTTAGAACAAAATGGGACTGTTTCCCACACTGGGGGAAACACTCCCAGCTCAAATGGACGTGTTGCAGCCGTCAGCCTGTGGCAGCTGCAAAGGTCCATTTGACAGGTGGGGGGAGGGGGGGGGAGGGGGGGAGGGGGGGAGACCCTCACCCATTGCAGGAGGCCACTCCGTCACTTGGGACAAAGTTTGGCCTCCACCACCCTCCTCCTGACAGTCAAAGTCACCAACCTGCACACGTACCCTGGGGTCCAGAGACATGTACCTACCTTGCGGACCCCCTCAGATGTACATCTTGTGGATGGGGGCCGCCATAGCTGCAGTCATGACCTCCTCGGAGGGCGAACAGCATCACCAGCCTCACCAGCCTCGACATCCATGCCGTCCACCTCCATCACGTGGAGCTCCACAACAGAGTGCTGTGACACATCCACCTGTACAGCAGGAGGGAGGGCTACCGCAGAGAGAGATGCGTCGCAGAGGGCACTACCCTCGCCACAGGGTCCACAGACCGAGGCTCAGCCTCCTGGACCTCTCTGAGCAGCAGGGCACACGGAGGCTCAGAGTCACTCGACATGTAGTCGTGGACATCTGCAGCCTCTTTCATGCCGAGCTGCTCCCGGCTGGCCCGAGCACCATCTTCCTACCTGTCGCTGTCAAAGTCACCACTGCCCTCCACAACTTCTCCTCCGCATCCTTCCAGGGTGCAACTGGGGACATCGCCGATGTCTCTCAGTCGTCTGCACAGAAGAGCCCTGCAAATACACCTACACCCACTCTGCAGTGACACAATGGGTGGCATCAGTGGTGGGTCCTCATAGTGATACCCAGGAGCGGGCATTATTGCACAAACCAGACAGGATTCGCGAAGACATGGCAGTAGTGGTGCCAATATAATGTGTGATGTGAGTTGTTCTGAAATTCAATATAAGTAACACCCATGACAAACCCTCAAACACCCTTGTGCATCCCCTTCATGCTCACGACACGTTTGCCTTACGCTGCCTACTGCACATATGTGATGCATGCCCTGTGGCTGCAGCACAGGTAGTGGCAGGTTGAGTGAGGCTGGCCGTGAGAGAGATGCATGAGAGGGTGAGTATGGGATAGAGGCATGAGATTGTATGAGGATTGGGTTGAGTGGTAGTGGCGGGGTGAGTACTGGCGAGGTGAGTAGGTGCAGGTAAGATGAGGATGAGGTTTGAGTGGGTATGAGGGGTGATGTGACAGAGTAGTGTTGGCAGTGCCGAAGGAGATGTGGGGTGGGGGCAGTGATGTGGCAGACGGAGTGTAGGGGAAAGACTACGTGTACTCACTGTGGCTGACCTACTGAGGTCATTGGAGCGCCTCCTGCACTGTGTGCAGGTGGGCAATATGTTGGTGGCGCAGGGGACCCCCTCTGCCACCTCGAGCCAGGCCTTCCTGGTGGCAGAGGCGGGCCGCTTCCTCCCGCCCGCCGGGTGGAAGATCTCTGTCCTCCCCCTCCTCCTCACCCCATATATTGATACCTGGAGTGAGGCATCATTAAACTGGGAGCAGCCTTCCCCCTGGGCTACTCCATGCTGTCATTTTTGCTATTTGTTGCAGCATCTGTCAGTGAAGGACTGCCCCTTTAAATAGAGCGCCTCCAGCTGACAGATCTTACTGCGCATGCGCAGCCCGCCCGACGCGCAGATCAGCAGTGGGGAACCCGGAGGAGCAGGTAAGTGGCTCCAATTCGTGGTTTGTCTGCTACGATCGCACGGGAAACCCACTAATTTCACCGGGCGCGTTACCCACGCGCCCGATAGCCCCCCCGCCAAGAACCCGCAGCCCTGCTAACATCGGGCCCATTGTGTTCAATTCTGGGCACCACATTTTAGCAACGATATCAAGGCCTTAGAAAGAATGCAGAAGAGATTTACTGGAATGGTAGTAGGGATGAGAGACTGGAGAAGCTGGGGTTGTTCTCCTTAGAACAGAAATGGTTAAGGGGAGATTTGATGGAGGTATTCAAAATCATGAACGGTTTTGATAGAGTAAATAAAAAGAAATTGTTTCTAGTGGCAGAAAGGTTGGTAACCAGAGGACACAGATTTAAGGTGATCAGCAAAAGAGCCAGAGGCAACATGAGGAAACATTTTTTTACGCAGTGAGTTGAAATGTACTGCTTGTAAGGGTAGTGGAAGCTGATTCAATAGTAACTTTCAAAAAGGAATTAGATAAATACTTGAAGGAAAAAAATTACAGGGCTGTGGAGAAAGAGCAGGGGAATGGGACTAATTGGTAGCTTTCAAGGAGCCAGCACAGACATGAGGGGCCAAATGGCCTCTTCCTGTATTGTACCTACTATGATACTATGATACTATGCAGTGTGCACCATCCACAGGATGCACTGCAGCAACTCGCCAAGGCTTCTTCGACAGCACCTCCCAAACCCGTGACCTCTACCACCTAGAAGGACAAGGGCAGCAGGCGCATGGGAACAACACCACCTGCACGTTCCCCTCCAAGTCACACACCATCCCGACTTGGAAATATATCGCCGTTCCTTCATTGTCGCTGGGTCAAAATCCTGGAACTCCCTACCTAACAGCACTGTGGGAGAACCGTCACCACACGGACTGCAGCGGTTCAAGAAGGCGGCTCACCACCACCTTCTCAAGGGCAATTAGGGATGGGCAATAAATGCCGGCCTTGCCAGCGACGCCCACATCCCGTGAACGAATTTAAAAAAAACTATGACACAACTATAACATTCTTTTCCTACAACTCATATACTTCACATACAAAGATATAAAATGGCACACGGAAAAATCCGCTGTTTTTTTGTATACTTCTTCCAGTACCAACTATTTACAACAGCAGGAACACTTACTACATCAATTAAGACAATTGTCTGAAAAATAAATGGTGATGAGTGGGAAGCCATTAGCACCTTGTCAGCAAAGTAAGTGCTTTCGTTCATTGTATTCTGATAAATTAATCTGCTCTCCCAGTTTACTGTGTGTTTTTTTTTCAAATTAATCACCTTGTATGGTAATTTGTTACAACGGTAGCATTGACATCGATCAGGCAAGCTGGAACTCAGGCCTGCCGTTCACCCAAAGCACTGAGTGCACAGGACAGCAACAAAGGGAGAAGATGACAAGCCCACAGGATGAGTGGTCCGTCCCCACATTAAGGGTTTTTTAAAAAATTCTAAATGAATTATTTCTACCATAATGTGGAATTGGCACAGAAAATGGCCTGCCGTCCTTCATTGACCATATTAAACAAACCTGGAAGATCATTCCAACCATGTTGGGGCTTTCTATCTTAAAGGGGAATTTGGTAATTAGATTCTGAAAACTTATTTTGTTACCTGTATCAGTTCCCTTTCTGTTACTTTTTGCGTGTTTTATTTAGTCATTTATTCTTTTTTTGCCCTACTGCATTGATTTTGGGAATTTCTGTCAGGAACCTATCTCTCATCAGTAGGAGTTTTCCAACTGAATGCATTGTAACACTACTAAAATTTTTACCATGGTTACTTTGTTGAGTAAACTACTACACTTACTGGTTCTGGAGGAGGAAGAAGAGAATCTAAGCAGGCATGAGAAGGAGGTATGTTTACACCTCAGGCAACCACGCTAAACACACAGTTATTGACCACCTTTGTGAATAGACCAAGCTGCATGTCAGAGATCTGCCTAAACAGGCTATAATTCACAAGGGAAGCAATGACAGTAATATGCATTGTTGTGGGGCCAGATCTTCTGACCTGTTGATGACTGCGATGATTCTACCAGTGACTGTCAATATGACCAGTGTGTTGAACATTTAGGCTATCGGTACCTTCCAAGCAACAGCAGGGATATCTGCTGAATCTCGCAGCTAGCAGTGCACCGATGAATCAATCAAATGTCAGGTGCCTTGTTTGGTAGGGCAAACCCCTTCACTATTTTCCCCATGGAAATCAGCCAGCAGCATGAGGGAGCACTGTACTTTTGCCATGTGGCAGGTTCTCCCAAAGTACAGGCATTATTGATGGCATGCATATCGCCATACAGCTCCAGCCCTAACCTGACACCTTCATGAACAGAAAGAGGTTCAACTCCATCAGTGTGCATCTGGTCTTTGACCATTGATAGCGAATCATGCACATGCATACCATGGTAGTGGATGCGAATCCTTTATTTTACATCAATCAATGCTCCCACTATTATTTGAAGGGGCAGGAGGATTGGGAAATTGACACCTTCACTTAAATGCCTCAGCCAAATAACACAAGTGCACAATAAAGTGAAACAATACAACATGCCCACCATTGTCCTTAGTCTTACATCAAGTACCATGGAAACCATTTCATTTCCTTTCTAATTTCTTATGTGGCTTATCCCAAATGAACCACCTTGCTACGTCTGAATTAAAATTAACCCAATTTCATTTCCCCTCGTAGTATGTGAATACTATTTCTTGGCCTGGTGATTTTCCCTTTGCGAAGGTTAATGGATGTGTCTTCTACTACCTAACCATAGGCTCCATCTAAATTATTCTCTAGTGGGGGGAGGAAGCAGTGACTGTCTGCTAGATGTGAGTGTGTAACTCTCAGGATAGATATGGCCCAGTACCCCCTACTGCTGGGTCAGTCAATGGTGCCACAACATGCAGGCACCGAATGCACTGCGGTGGTGGCTGCCTGGTCTTGCATACTATTTGGCACATCTAGAATTGTTTGAGAACAGTGAAAGAGACAGCTCCAACATTTATTTTCACTGCTGCTTTTCCCTGCTGCTGAGCATTCCCACATCATGTCTAGTGATCTGTGTGGAAGCAGACTAACAGGAGAAGGAGGAGGAGGCTCCACGAACAACCCATCCCCATCCTCAATTTTAAAAATAAATCTTAACAGAAACTACAATAATAACTAATGCAGGAGATAGCTCCAATTACATTGCTATTTACCAGTGTAAGGATTTAGAAATTGACATATTTTACTGCTTCTTTTACCATCATGCCTTACGTCGTCAAATAGACCAAGTTTAAACCTAAAAACAACTGCTGATGCATCAAGAGAGAACAAAGACTCCTGGAATTTGCATACTAGTCAGAAGTTGATCACACCGAGAGGTCATCATCAAATAAAGAAGTGCTAGTATCTGTGATTACCTAAAACAATGGGAAAAGCAGAACTGGTAAACAGATGGCCCCTGATCATATCAACATGTTCTTCTGAGATGCCAAAAGGAAACAAAGATTAACTTGATCAAGCAGACAGTACACACACTGCCTGATAAGGGAAGACAAAACTGGAATGGTGCTAACCACGACAGTTTCGATGGTTCGGGGGTCGCATGACTAAAAAGGGGTATAAGAACACAGATGAAGCAGCTTCTAGTGTAGAGACACCAGCGAAGGACCTCGAGCTGACGGAAACAACGTTACGTACTCTGCCCAGTACTGTACGGGTAATATGGTTCCGATCTCAGTGTGTGCTATTGCTTAGACAGTAAGGGCATGACTTTAAAACGAAAGTGCAGGTGCATTGGGGGCGGGGTGGGGGGGGGCAAACAAAATCGGGATTTTTTTGGAGCGGGCAGGAATCCCGTCTCCAACCCACCGAAGAATGCGCACGACCCAGGGTCATCTGTGTGCGCGCTCCGTTCCCGAACCCGGAAGTCAATATTTAAAGCAGTAAATCAAGTATTTAAAGTACTTAAAATGTCCATAAATCCAATTAAGAATGAAGGCAAGTGATTTTATCGCTTCTTCAACATGTTTCCCATGGTGTGCGAACAGAGCGCAATATTTACGCGAGAGGGCAAGGACTGGAGGGGAGCCTCCACAAATAGTGGTCCTCACAGAGGCGGAGGTGGATTGCATGTTTTTTTTTTATTCGCTTATGGGATGCGAGCGTCGCTGGCAAGGCCAGTATTTATTGCCTATCCCGAATTGCCCTTGAGAAGGTGGTGGTGAGCCGCCTTCTTGAACCGCTGCAGTCCATGTGGTGAAGGTTCTCCCACAGTGCTGCTAGGTAGGGAGTTCCAGGATTTTGACCCAGCGACGATGAAGGAACGGCGATATATTTCCAAATCGGGATGGTGTGTGACTTGGAGGGGAACGTGCAGGTGGTGTTGTTCCCATGTGCCTTCTGCCCTTGTCTCCATGTTGAACACCTCAGTATGCTCATCGCAACATGATACATCTGTGATGATGCTTAACATTGCCTTCTGTTCTCTTCCAGGCCCTTCAATGACTGCAGTGAATGCAGAGGGTGCTTCCTCAGAGGAGCTTTCAGCCTCTGAGGGTGCACCATCACATCTTAGTGAGCAATCCACTAACGCAGATACTCACACCTTGGTGGGTCCTAGTAATCAGTTAGTTGGGTTGGCACCTGGTGAGTCACCACACACAAGTGAACACGAGCAGACACTGGTGGCAGGGGCAGCTGTGGAGATTCCGCGTCGATGGGCACACTCCTCTCCAGGCTCTGCTCAGCTCGATGCAGATGCTGAACCCCTGGGGTCAACCTTTAAAAAGGAAAATGATCGAGGGACAGCAGCACATTTGCGAGGTACTGGAACAGGTGCCACGCACACTCTCCACAATAGTAAACAATTTTACAACACCAGGTTATAGTCCAGCAATTTTATTTTAAATTCACAAGCTTTCGGATGCTACCTCCTTCCTCAGGTGAACGATGTGAAAATGAAATCCTCGAAATGAAATCGCATTTATAATTCACAGAACAATGCTTGGTGATTACAGACAGTTTTTTCAACTGCCCGTTGCCAAGGCAATCAGTGTGCAGACAGACAGGTGTTACCTGCAAGGTCCACAATAGAGAAGAGGATGGAGCAGTGTGCAAACACACCATGGGAAAGTAGTCGAGTTTCAGCCTGCAGCCATTTGGACATTTAAATCCCTGTTTGACAGATGGGGATAAAAGGTGAGTTATTGCCGCAGGGCACTCAGTTCTCTCACACAAACTTTTGGCTGGGAGATCTTTGTGTTTAGACTGAAAATTCTTGGTTTCCACTCAGAATTGTTCTGTTTACACATATTTACCAACTTTTCGGACCCCCTCAAACTGACACCATTAGAATGGGGGGTGGGCGTGATTCACCGGTACATCAGAGGAGAAGAAACATCACCATCCTCACCAGGCATGGCGTCCACCTCCACCACTTGCAGCTCCACCACACAGAGGTGCACCACAGGCACCTGCATAAGAGCACAGAGGGGAACAACAGAGGGAGCGACATCGCAGGAGGCACTATCCTCGTGAGAGGGTCTACAGACCAAGGGTGAGCTTGCTGGACCTCTATGAGGAGCAGTGCCTACAAAGGTTCAGAATGAGTCGTCAGGTGGTCGCAGACATCAGCACGCTCCTTCATGCAGAGCTGCTCCCGGCTGGGCCTGGTGGCGTCGCATTGCTTGTCGCAGTTAAAGTCACCACTGCTCTCAACTTCTTCGCCTCCGGATCAATCCAGGGTCCCGCTTGTTGGATAAGTGCATCTGTCTTTGCACTTATCCCATAAGTGCATAAGTCAGATCACCGAAGGCTTGTTTCGCAGAGCGTCGCAATACGTCAACTTCCCCAAGGACAACCTGAACCAGACGGGGAGGGCAGAGGGTTTCCACTCTGTGGCCAGCTTCCTAGGTATACAGGGTGCAATCAATTGCACGCATATAGAAATCTGAGCAACTCCACACGAGCCAGGACTGTTCATCAACAGAAAGGGATATCACTCCATCAACGCTCAGCTCGTTTGTGACCACCGCAAAAGATTTCTTCATGTGTGCGCAAGATTCCCTGGCAGTTGCATTCATTCTGAGGGAATCCAACATCCTGGCCTCTTCCACGCACCAAACAGCCTTAAGGGTTAGCACGCTGGGGACAAAGGGTACTCCTGCACACATGGCTCATGACACCTATGAGGAACCCCATCAGCGAGGCACAGCATCGATACAATGACAGCCACATCGCCACCAGGTCTGTAACTGAACATGCGATAGGACTGCTGAAGATGCGATTTCGGTGCCTGGATCAGTCTGCTTCAATACGCACCAGCGAGAGTAGGTAGAATTATAATCGTCTGTTGTGTCCTGCACAACATGGCGCAACAGAGAGGGTTACCAGATGCTCATCCAGCATCCACATCTGCAATCAACATTGAGGATGAGGAGGAGGAGGAGGAACCCATCGGCAGAGCAGCGGCTCACCTGGCTACTCGTGAGGCCCGGGAGTCACTGATATTTGAGCGATTCTCATAAGGAGATCACAAAGTGAGAGTGGTCCAGTCCTCAGACCACCTGGAAAGAGCAGCGCCAACACCATCATCCACCCCCCCGCACAAAACAGTCCTGCAACTACACACACACCCACTGTACAGTCACCCACTGGTTGGCATCAAGTCTCGCCTTTCATGATGAAGCACATGAAAGGGCGCTATCACAAAAGGCAGTCAAGAATGGGCAAGACGTGGCAGCAGTGGTGAGAATGATAACATTTAAAATGACTTTATCAAAAACCAAATATAAATGAAAAACATGACAGTCTGTCAAACACCCTTGTGCAGACCCTTCATGATCACAAAACCTTCGCCTTTCTCTTCCTATTACTTCTACATGGTGCATCCCCTGTGGCTGCAGCAGATGTAGTGGCAGGTTGCTCATGTTCATGCCTTGGCTACTTAGATGCTTTCGGCCTACGCCCTCTGGGTTTTGGTGCCCTTGAGGGCCCCTCCAAAGACTGCTCCACCTGCACCTGTGCAGTGGCAGACTCGGCCACCTGGAGAGGAGGCAGTATTGAGGGAACTGGTTGAGAGGGGGGCAATGGGTGAGACGTGGGAGCGCTTTGAGTGGTGTCCTCACTTCCATGTCCCCTTTCACCATCATCCCTCTCCTGGACGAGGCCTACATCACTCCTACCCCCTGCTGGACAACAGTTTGGAGGACATGTGTGATGCCTTGTAAACCCAGTTGTAAAGTTTCTGTCTGCCTGTTTAAGATGGCAGATTGTTGTTCACCCTGAGTCCAAACGGCCATTGTCAGGGCCTGAATGGACTAATTTGTGAGCCGTGTTTGAAGCTCGATGGAGGCTGGCCTCCTCTCCATCGCAGATATTCCCGCACTTACCTGCGACACTATCTCAGACATTTCCGCAGTTACGTGCGACACTATCTCAGACAGTTCCTCAAGTCCCTGTGACACTATCTCGGAGATTTCCTCAGGTACCTGTGCCACCATTCCACTAATGCAGGAGTTGGACTCCTCCATCCTCTTCGCTATTGTGGAGAGTGTGCGTGGCACCTGTCCAAGTACCTCGCAAATGTGCTGCTGTCCCTCGATCATTTTCCTTTTAAAGGTTGGCCCCAGGGGTTCAGCATCTGCATCGAGCTGAGCAGAGCCTGGAGAGGAGTGTGCCCATCGACGCGGAATCTCCACAGCTGCCCCTGCCACCAGTGTCTGCTCGTGCTTACTTGTGTGTGGTGACTCACCAGGCGCCAACCCAACTAACTGATTACTAGGACCCACCAAGGTGTGAGTATCTGCGCTGGTGGATGGCTCACTAAGATGTGATGGTGCACCCTCAGAGGCTGAAAGCTCCTCTGAGGAAGCACCCTCTGCATTCACTGCAGTCATTGAAGGGCCTAAAAGAGAACAGAAGGCAATGTTAAGCATCATCACAGATGTATCATGTTGCGATGAGCATACTGAGGTGTTCAACATGGAGACAAGGGCAGAAGGCACATGGGAACAACACCACCTGCACGTTCCCCTCCAAGTCACACACCATCCCGATTTGGAAATATATTGCTGTTCCTTCATCGTCGCTGGGTCAAATTCCTGGAACTCCCTACCTAACATTACTGTGGGAGAACCTTCACCACACGGACTGCAGTGGTTCAAGAAGGCAGCTCACCACCACCTTCTCAAGGGCAATTAGGGATGGGCAATAAATACTGGCCTTGCCAGCGACGCCCACATCCCATAAGCGAATAAAAAAAATGCCAATCATTCTTAACATCTATTCACATTATGTGTGATGAATGTTAAAGTTGTGTCACCAGAAGTTTGTGGGGTGCCAGTCTTGGCGTCTCCGAGGGACAGGCACTCAAGGGTGCAGCTGATCTCCAGGGCCTCCACCTCCGCCTCTGTGAGGACCACTATTTGTGGAGGCTCCCCTCCAGTCCTCGCCCTCACGCGTAAATATCGCTCTCTCGTCTCCTAGAAGGAGGGAAAGTACAGGCGTGTGAGTGAGTGATGGTGAAGTGGTCAGCTGATAAATGCATTGCTTTGGGTGAGGCTGACCGTGAAAGAGCAGTATCTGAGGGTGAGTATCAGACAGAGACATCACATTGCATCAGGATTGGGGCGAGTGGTAGTGGTGGGGTCACAAATGGGGAGGTGAGGAAGTGCTCAGGAAGTGAAGGATGAGCCTTAATTGGATGTGAGGAGTGATGTGATGGAGTAGTCTCAGCAGTTTAGAATGAGTTGCGGTGGGGTGGGGGGGGGGGGGTGGGGAGGGCGGTGATATGGAACACGGAATGCAGGAGAATCAGTAAGTTTACTCACTTTTGCTGACCCAGTTAGGTCATTGAAACGCTTCCTGCACTGGACCCAAGTGCAGGAGGTGCTGCTCGTGCTGCTGACCTCCTCTGCCACCTCGAGCCAGGCCTTCTTGGTGGCAGAGGCAGGGTGTTTGCTCCTGTCGGCAGGGTAAAATTGTTCCCTCCTCCTCCTCACCCGAGCTAGCAGCACCTCAAATGAGGCGTCGCTGAATCTCGGAGCTGGCTTGCCTCTCTCCTGCTCCATTCTGTGTCCTTGCTCCTTGCTTCAGCAAAAGCCATTTGTGCAATGGCCCTTTAAATCCAGACACTCCAAGTGACAGCCTGTCATGCAGGTGCGCAGTCCGCCCGCTGCGCAGTTTTCGGACGGCAAAGCCGGAAACAAGGTTAATGACCACCAATTAAGTTGAGATCACATGGGGAACGGTAAGGTTTTATTATTCGGGTTTACCGCATGCCCATTGCCTCCACACCCCCCCCCCACCCCGCCACAAATCGCTGCCATCCCACCGGCATTTTAAAATCACGCCCATAGTGTGTTAAATGTTTGGATTAGTAATCAATAAAGATCACTTGTAACCATATTGGTGTCAAGAGCGAATCTATCTTACATCAGTGTGGTTTAGAGACATACATTGTAATATTTTATAGCAATAGAAATGTTTCCTGCCATGATTACCAGCTGTTTTTTCACCACTAAATTGCAAACAACAGTCAAAAAAGATAGATGATTCCTGAAAAATGTGCAGTAATATTCTTCATTCTCCAGTCTCTTTAGAATACCTTTGATCTAATGCACTGTTCCAATAAACTAGATAGAAAACAGTATGTGTTCTTGTTTCTAAAAAATATTTCATCAGGCAAGTGTGTCATCCTAGCAAATGTCCGCTATGTCTGCTCTACTTTTGTGCTCCATATAAGCCTAACTTCCATGCTTCTGAATTAGTTTCTTCAACTAGTTACCATAGGCTACAAATTATTCTTATTGGTATTAGTTGACAAATGTTTAATGTCTCTATTGAAATAGCAGAGGAGCGTTATGCAAATGTATTACGCGTCCACTAATATTGCCAACAGTAACTTTTAGCCTAACTGTGATGCGGAGATGCCAGTGATGGACTGGGGTGGACAAATGTAAGGAGTCGTACAACACCAGGTTATAGTCCAACAGCTTTATTTGAAATCACAAGCATTCGGAGCTTTGCTCCTTCGTCAGGTGAGTGAAGGGTTCCATAAAGGCACAGCATAAATAGTCAGAGAACAATGCCTGGTGATTACAGATAATCTTTCCAACTGCCCGTTATCACATCTCAGCAGAGAGATAATCACAGCAATCAAAGGAGTGGATGGTGTTCAGACAGGGACACATTACTTCCAAGAATACTGAATACACAAGCGGTCAGATCACAAAGACAGAGAGAAAGAGAGAGAGAGAGAGACTGGAAAGGCAGAGAGAGAGAGAGAGAGAATGACCAGTTGTATTAAAAACAGATAACTTTTTTTCGCTGGTGGGGTTACATGTAGCATAACATGAACCCAAGATCCCGGTTGAGGCCGTCCTCATGGGTGCGGAACTTGGCTATCAATTTCTGCTCGACGATTTTGCGTTGTCGTGTGTCTCGAAGGCCGCCTTGGAGAACGCTTACCCGAAGATCGGAGGCTGAATGTCCTTGACTGCTGAAGTGTTCCCTGACTGGGATTGTTGCGCGGTGTCCGTTCATCCGTTGTCGCAGTGTCTGCATGGTCTCGCCAATATACCATGCTCTGGGGCATCCTTTCCTGCAACGTATGAGGTAGACAACGGTAGCCGAGTCACAGGAGTATGAACCATGTACCTGGTGGGTGGTGTCCTCTTGTGTGATGGTGGTATCTGTGTCGATGATCTGGCATGTCTTGCAGAGGTTGCCATGGCAGGGTTGTGTGGTGTCGTGGACGCTGTTCTCCTGAAAGCTGGGTAATTTGCTGCGCACAATGGTCTGTTTGAGGTTGGGTGGCTGTTTGAAGGCGAGTAGTGGAGGTGTGGGGATGGCCATAGTGAGGTGTTCGTCATCATCGATGACATGTTGAAGGCTGCGGAGAACATGGCGTAGTTTCTCCGCTCCGGGGAAGTACTGGACGACGAAGGGTACTCTGTTGGTTGCGTCCCGTGTTAGTCTTCTGAGGAGGTCTATGCGATTTTTCGCTGTGGCCCGTCAGAACTGTCGATCGACGAGTCGAGCGTCATATCCCGTTCTTACGGGGGCGTCTTTCAGCATCTATAGGTGTCCATCGCGTTCCTCCTCGTCTGAGCAGATCCTGTGTATTCGCAGGGCCTGTCCATAGGGGATGGCCTCTTTGACGTGGTTAGGGTGGGAGCTGGAAAAGTGGAGCATCGTGAGGTTGTCCGTGGGCTTGCGGTAGAGTGAGGTGCTGAGGTGCCCGTCTTTGATGGAGATTCGTATGTCCAAGAATGAAACCGATTCTGATGAGTAGTCCATGGTGAGTTTGATGGTGGGATGGAACTTGTTGATGTTATCGTGTAGTCTCTTCAGTGATTCTTCGCCGTGGGTCCATAGGAAGAAAATGTTGTCGATGTATCTGGTGTATAGCGTTGGTTGGAGGTCCTGTGCAGTGAAGAAGTCGTGCTCGAACTTGTGCATGAAAATGTTGGCGTACTGGGGTGCGAATTTGGTCCCTATGGCTGTTCCGTGTGTTTGGGTAAAGAACTGGTTATCGAAGGTGAAGACATTGTGATCCAGGATGAAGCGGATGAGTTGTAGGATGGCGTCTGGACATTGGCTGTTGTTGGTGTTGAGTACTGAGGCTGTTGCAGCGATGCCGTCATCGTGGGGGATACTGGTGTAGAGTGCCGAGACGTCCATCGTGGTGAGAAGTGTTCCTGGTTCAACTGGTCCATGGGTGCTGAGTTTTTGTAGGAAGTCTGTAGTGTCGCGACAGAAGCTGGGGGTTCCCTGTACGATGAGTGTCAGGATGCCCTCGACGTATCCAGAGAGGTTCTCACACAGGGTTCCGTTGCCCGATACGATAGGACGTCCGGGTGTGTTGGCTTTGTGTATCTTTGGGAGGCAGTAGAAGTCTCCCACGCAGGGAGTACGTGGGATGAGAGCGCGTAGGATGCTTTGAAGGTCTGTATCGAAGGTCTTGATCAGTTTGTTGAGCTGGTGGGTGTGTTCTTTGGTCGGATCTGCGGGTAACCGTCTGTAGTGTTCCTGGTTGTCCAATTGTCGGTATGCTTCTTTGCAATAGTCCGTTCTGTTCTGTATGACGATGGCTCCTCCTTTGTCCGCTGGTTTGATGACGATGTTGTGGTTGGTCTTGAGAGCATCGATGGCGTTGCGTTGTGCTCGGGTGACATTCTGGACTGTCTTGTGAGTGCGGCTGATGAATCTGGCGTTGACGCATCTCGTGACAGCTTGAGCATACATGTCAAGCTTAGGGCAGCGACCCTCCGGAGGAGTCCAATTTGACTCGTTCTTCTTCAGTTGCTGTACCGCGGATCCCTCTGTCTGCTGTTCCGGATCGTTGATTGTCTCATTGGGTTCGCTGCTGAAATCTTGGGATTTGTGGAAGAATTCCCGGAGCCTCATTCTCCGGATGAATTCCTCTGTGTCCGCCGCGAGATTGATGGGGTCCATTTTGGTGGTGGGGCAGAAATTGAGCCTTCGGCTGAGAACTTCGATTTCGTCTGGTTGAAGGGTGTGGTCGAACAAATTGACGATGGACTTCCCTGTGGTTGCAACCGTGGTACCAGGGGAGGCTTGGTTGATGCTGGTGGTGATGCCGAGTTTCTCAAGCTTCCTGCTCTTGGTTTTCATGTAGGCAGCGTAGTTCTGTTGCCTCGTCTGTTTGGCGGTGTCTTGTAGCTGGTCTGCTGTGTCCTGAGTACAGGTTGAGAGTATGGACTCTATCTTGGTTGAGGTTGCGGCGTCTGCTGTAGAGTTGGTGTACGAGATGGTTGCGGAGTGTGCGAGAGGTACGACGGCAGAGTCTCTCAGCGTAGTCTGAGTTGTATGTCGACTTGAGTGAGTTTGTGATCTGTAGTCCATTCGGGATCTTGTCTGCTTTCTTGCAGCTCTGTAGAAACTTGATGTCTGTGTCAATATGCGCGATCTTCTTGGAGATCCTCTCCACTGTGAGCCGGCAGTTTGTAGTGTCGATAGTAGCCATGATGTGGAGATGCCGGTGATGGACTGGGGTGGACAAATGTAAGGAGTCGTACAACACCAGGTTATAGTCCAACAGCTTTCAACAATCGCCAGACAGGAGGGTTCCCTCCCAGTCAGGGAACACTTCAGCAGTCAAGGACATTCAGCCTCCGATCTTCGGGTAAGCGTTCTCCAAGGCGGCCTTCGAGACACACGACAACGCAAAATCGTCGAGCAGAAATTGATAGCCAAGTTCCGCACCCATGAGGACGGCCTCAACCGGGATCTTGGGTTCATGTCACGCTACATGTAACCCCACCAGCGAAAAAAAGTTATCTGTTTTTAATACAACTGGTCATTCTCTCTCTCTGACTCTACCTTTTGGGTCTCTCTCTCTCTTTCTCTCTGTCTTTTTGATCTGACCACTTGTTTATTCAGTATTCTTGGATGTAATGTGTCCCTGTCTGAACACCATCCACTCCTTTGATTGCTGTGATTATCTCTCTGCCGAGGTGTGATAACAGGCAGTTGGAAAGATTATCTGTAATCACCAGGCATTGTTCTCTGACTATATATGCTGTGCCTTTATGGAACCCTACACTCACCTGACGAAGGAGCAAAGCTCCAAAAGCTTGTGATTTCAAATGAAGCTGTTGGACTATAACCTGGTGTTGTACAACTCCTTACATTTTAGCCTAACAGTAGCTAAGAAGGATGAAGGAGTAGGTAATAAGGTTTACTAGAGTATAGTGACAAATCACTGAGTCCGAAAATGCCTGGGCCACGATCCTGGCAGTTATGCTTGATTCGCATCTGCTGGTGCCCTCCAGTGCAGTGCCCATTGCAGTATGCGGGGTCAGTTGGACGGCATCACATTTACGTAGGACCAGTGGGCATCCGCACCTCTATGGGTGCTTCTCAGCTGCCCTCCAGCCTCAATTTCCACACTTGGGGTGCTCAACTACTACTAATTCCCCCCCCCCCCCCACCGGAGAAATAGTGGGGCTAAAATTCAACCTGTTGGGTGTGCAAAGCGGTCACTAGTGGATCAGCTGCCTGCGATACACCCTGCCCAATTCTATTGACTTAGAAAAGAAAATCAGGTGGGGTAGATAACGGGCGGCCAATCTGCTACCGTACTTTCTACGACCCCCACCAAACTTGAAATTTGTCCCCAATGTATGCGTTCAAGGGACCAAATACCACGATTGTTTTTGTACCTTGATTTTTGGGGGTCTAAGCTACTTCTCTGGCCTGCACCACACCCTTTCATTGGGGTCCAGTAACCCCTTTCTAGAGGATGGCAAACATCATCTGACTAGGCATATCAGCCTCCAAACATAAGCTGAATCCCAGAAGGGCCAAGAAACTGGGAACTTCCAGTGTCGTGAGTTCCTGGCCCTGGGCCCACCACCTCCACATTCGTGACCTTGCTTAGGGTGAGCAAAGGTTCTGCCTTCAAACAAGGCCACTGGAATATCCTGTTTAAGGTTGGTACCTGGCATATTGGCGATCTGACGTATCGACGACCTGATGTTTCGGGGACCTGGTGTATCGGGGACCTCGCGTAATGCGGACCTGGCGTTTCGGGGACAATGTGTATCGGGGACCTAGCAGAATTTCTGACCATTCTGCCAGATTCCCGCCAGAGTTTTGGCAAGAATCCACTGGAACGGCCAATTAACTTCTGCCTCTCTGTCCTTTTTATGATGCTGTCACACCATTAAGCCCCAAAATTTCCTATGAAAGCCCTTATATCTTCTCTTAACAATTTAAATGATCATGGCGACTTTGACTATTGGATGATTTCCAGCTCTGTAGAGATCTAATAATAAGCAAGTCAAAACAAATGGATACTGGGCAGTAAAAACCTTTCAAACATAAGTGACAAAAGCTTAGGCTTTCCCAAGAGATAGTGGCTGTCTTGGTAGAACATATTTGAATAGGGGTTTTTATATGACTGTACAAGAATCATGTACGCTCAGCAATTCATTTTGAAAGCCAATGTTCTGAACTAGCTTGACCAAAATATTTGTTAAGGTATACCACAAGAAGCTTTGAAGAGAATTGATTGAATAGAATTAATTGAATTAATTAATTGAACAAAGAAAGAGTCCTCTGTCAATATTCAACTTGTGTACAGCTTACAGGGCAAAAAGAAAAGGCAAGATTGATATCTTAAATTATGTGCAACTCCAGTATTGCCTTCAAAAATTTGAGGTAAATAAAAGAGACAGTCCTGTCTGAGAATAACTGTATATATGGAATACCTGTAGCTTGGTGCAAAGCCTTTGGCTTAGTGGTAGAATTCCCACCTCTGAGTCAGAAGGTGCAGCGTTCAATCTCTGCTCCAGACAGCCACAGCGAGTGGAGACTGGAGATCTGGCTCCAAATTTGGATTGACATCCAGTGGGACACTTGCGACTGGTGGGTGTGGGTGCCTCCCCTTCATCGTATGAGTTGTAGGTGCTCATGAAACCCTTCCGTTGTATAGGACCAACCACCTTATTGGCTGGTATAAAGATAGTTACAGCCATGGAAGGAGTATTTGCATCATAGCCAGTCAAGACTGTAATTAGCCTGTGAATCCTTCCACTACTTCACACTATTCTCCAAGGGAAGAGTAGGAAGCGATGAAAACAACAATCTGGCTTGTTTTACTCTTTGGAATCTACAGCTTCTAATAAGGCAGTCTAACACAATCACAGTCCAAGGCCACAAGAATCAAGAAGTTCTTTCCGTGGAATTGTCATTCTCTGTTGGAATTAAGCGTGCAGCCGACATGGACTCACTAAAGGTAATTCCCCTCATTCCCCTATGATGCTTCAGTCTTTGACACAGGATCATCTGCTTATACACAAAGTGTGAAAATAATTAATTGTTGTAAAGAACCAACCCATTGCAGTATTTCCGTGAGAATAACAGATAGTGGGAAACAGTGACCTAGAATTTACCAGAGCTTTAAACTAGCTCTTAAACTAACGGTCTTAAGGCTGTACAAAAGTACATCTGATATTCTGAGTTGTGCTAGGGCTAATAAAAGATTGGTTGGCGAATCAGGGAAACGTGCTTTAATGGCACACAAAGATTCATGATTGTAATTAACTGAGCTGGGACTAAAGTAGGAAACAGTGTGCAGTAATAGCATGCTGCAATAAAAAAAAGAGATGCTTTACCAGGAATTGGCAAATTTCCTGTCAGGTTAACCTACTGTGGGATATTTCCATATAATAGCACTTTTTAAAGTTCTAGATGCTGCCATTAATTCTTAAGTTATTCATCACCTTAAAAGTTCTGGCTTATCCAGAATAGTGGTGATCTACTTATCTGATTTATGTCTTGACTGCTTTAGTGAATTATGTATTATTGCTTTAATGTATCAGCTTTTGCTCAGTTGGTAGTACTCCTGCCTCTGAGTCAGAAGGTTGTGGGTTCAAGACCCACTCCAGAGACTTGAGCACATAATCCAGGCTGTCTCTTTAGTGCAGTACTGAGGGAGTGCTGCACTGTTGGAGATGCCACCCTTCAGATGAGATATTAAACAATGCCCTCTCAGGTGGACGTAAAAGATCCTGTGGCACTATTTAAAGAATAGCAGGGGAGTTCTAATGGCTTCCTGGCCAATATTTATCCCTCAACCAACATAACTAAAACAGATTATCTGGTCATGTATCTCATTGCTGTTTGTGGGACCTTGCTGTGTGCAAATTGGCTGCTGTGTTTCCCAACATTTCAACAGTGACTACACTTCAAGAGTACTTCATTGTGTGTAATGTGCTTTGGGATGTCCTGGGGTTGGAAAATGTGCCAGATAAATGCAAGCTCTTTCCTATCCTTAATGTCTCTCTCACCACGAGGCGCCAACATTTTTCTCGACATTGGAACTTTTCTTCTGTTTCTCTATTTTATTGATTCAACTATGATCAGTGCTCATCTGAACTTTCCTTTCTTGTTCTTTCTAAACATCAAATATGCCATTCTACATGCTCTACACCTACTACATCCCAACTGAGTTGAAGTCAAAACTATCACACAATCTGTTATTCTGAATCATCCATTCAAGGGACCTCAAACCGTGGAATGCCTCACCTCTCTCAGCCTTCCCTTCCTCCAACAACCTTTTGGATTGAATTGCTACTTCCTGATTTACCTTCTCTTTTTTACTATTGACATCCCAAACTATAAGTCTTGGCCCTTTATCTTGGTTTCTCACTTTTTAAAAAAAAACTATCCATAGGAATAAAATAAATAAAGACTGAATGCTGATCTGGGATAAGGAAAGGTTACATTGAGCACAGAAAGAGGGAGGGATTTAGATTCCTGGGACATTGGGACCGGTTCTGGGGAAGGTGGGACCTGTACAAGCGTGACAGGTTACACCCGAGCAGGACCGGGACCAATGTCCTCGTGGGGGTGTTTGCTAGTGCGGTTGGGGAAGGTTTAAACTAGAGTGGCAGGGGGATGGGAACCTGAGCGGGGAGTCAGAAGAGAATAAAGTTGAGAGCAGCAAGAGAGGGGAAGACCCAAGGGAAATCTACAAAACAAATAGTACAAACAGTTGTTCAAGAACAAGTGAAAGGGAAAAGCGTAGAGCAGCGGAAAGGAAGTGTACTTTAGGCACGACAGATAAAATAAAAACTAGAAGGCGTAAGGCGATTAACCCAGCATCAAAGCTGTGGCAGGGGGTTGGGAACCTGAGGAGGGAGACAGAGGAAAGAGTGTCAGGAAGGGACAGAAGGTATGGAGTAAAAGGTAAAGTGTTAAAAAAGGAAAAAGCAGGAACTAAGTGTCACAAAACATATTTGAAAGTTCTTTATCTGAATGCACGTAGCATTCGTAACAAAATGGACGAGTTAACGGCACAAATAACTACATATGGGTATGATCTCGTGGCCATTACAGAAACATGGCTGCAGGGTGACAACGACTGGGAATTAAATATGCCAGGGTATTTAACTATCAGGAAGGACAGGCAGGAAGGAAGGGGAGGTGGGGTGGCTATGTTAATAATGGAAGGAATTACTGTAATACAGAGAAATGATATTGGGACAAAGGATCAGGACAATGAAACAGTTTGGGTAGAGATAAGGAATAATAAGGGGAAAAAAACACTAGTGGGCGTAGTATATAGGCCTCCTAATAGTTGCAACTCTGCTGGAAGAAGTATTAATCAGGAAATAGTCGGGGCATGTAATAAGGGAACAGCTATAATTATGGGGGATTTTAACTATCATATTAATTGGACAAATCAAATTGGGCAGGGCAGCCTTGAGGAAGAGTTTATTGAGTGTATTCGGGATGGATTTCTTGAGCAGTATGTAACTGATCCTACAAGGTGTCAAGCAACCTTGGACCTGGTCCTGTGTAATGAGCCAGGATTAATTAATAATGTCCTAGTTAAGGATCCCCTTGGAATGAGTGACCATAACATGGTTACATTCCATATCCAATTAGAGGGTGAGAAGGTTGGTTCTCAAGCAAGCGTACTGAGCTTGAATAAAGGAGACTATGATGGTATGAGAGCGGAATTGATTAAAGTGGACTGGGAAAATAGATTAAAGGGTAAGACGGTACATGAGCAGTGGTGTTCATTTAAGGAGTTATTTTACAACTTTCAAAAAAATATATTCCACTGAGGAAAAAAGGGTGTAAAAGAAATGACAGCCATCTGTGGCTAAGTAAAGAAATTAAGGATAGTATCCGACTAAAAACAAGGACATATAAGGTAGCCATACTTAGTGGGAGGATAGAAGATTGGGAAGTCTTCAAAAGACAGCAAAAAGTAACTAAAGGATTGATTAAGAAAGGGAAGATAGATTATGAAACTAAATTAGCAAAAAATATAAAAACAGATAGCAAGAGTTTCTATAGTTATATAAAAAGAAAAAGGGTGGCTAAGGCAAACGTAGGTCCCTTAGAGGATGAGACCGGGAAATTAATGGTGGGAAACATGGAGATGGCAAAAATGCTGAACAAATATTTTGTTTCAGTCTTTACGGTAGAGGACACTAAGGATATCCCAACACTGGACAAACAGGGGGCTCAAGGGGGGAGGAGCTAAATACGATTAAAATCACTTAGGAATTGGTACTCAGTAAATTAATGGGACTCAAGGCTGATAAATCCCCTGGACCTGATGGCTTACATCCTAGGATCTTGAGGGAAGTGGCAGTCGGGATTGTGGATGCTTTGGTAATAATTTTCCAAAATTCTCTGGACTCAGCAAAGGTCCCGGCAGATTGGAAAATTGCTAATGTAACACCCTTATTTAAAAAGGGTAGTAGGCAGAAGGCTGGAAATTATAGACCAGTTAGCCTAACATCTGTGGTGGGTAAAATTTTGGAGTCTATTATTAAGTAGTCAGCAGCGGAACATTTGGATAAACATAATTTAATAGGACAAAGTCAGCATGGCTTTACGAAGGGGAAGTCATGTCTGACAAATTTGCTTGAGTTCTTTGAGGACATAACGTACAGGGTAGATAAAGGGGAACCAGTGGACGTAGTGTATTTAGACTTCCAGAAGGCATTCGACAAGGTGCCACATAAAAGATTATTGCTCAAGATAAAGAATCACTGGATTGGGGGTAATATTCTGGCATGGGTGGAGGATTGGTTATCTAACAGGAAGCAGAGAGTTGGGATAAATAGTTCATTCGCGGACTGGCAACCAGTAGTGTTCCGCAGGTGTCGGTGCTGGGTCCCCAACTCTTTACAATCTATATTAACGATTTGGAGGAGGGGACCGAGTGTAACATATCAAAGTTTGCAGATGATACAAAGATGGGAGGGAAAGTAGAGAGTGAGGAGGACATAAAAAACCTACAAGGGGATATCGACAGGCTGGGTGAGTGGGCGGAGATTTGGCAGATGCAATACAATATTGGAAAATGTGAGGTTATGCACTTTGGCAGGAAAAATCAGAGAGCAAATTATTATCTTAATGGCAAGAAACTGGAAAGTACTGCAGTACAAAGGGATCTGGGGGTCCCAGTGCAAGAAAATCAAAAAGTTAGTATGCAGGTGCAGCAGGTGATCAAGAAGGCCAATAGAATGTTGGCTTTTATTGCTCGGGGGATAGAATATAAAAACAGGGAGGTATTGCTGCAGTTATATAAGGTATTGGTGAGACCGCACCTGGAATACTGCATACAGTTTTGGTCTCCACACTTAAGAAAAGACATACTTGCTCTCGAGGCAGTACAAAGAAGGTTCACTCGGTTAATCCCGGGGATGAGGGGGCGGACATATGAGGAGAGGTTGAGTAGATTGGGACTCTACTCATTGGAGTTCAGAAGAATGAGAGGCGATCTTATTGAAACATATAAGATTGTGAAGGGGCTTGATCGGGTGGATGCGGTAAGGATGTTCCCAAGGATGGGTGAAACTAGAACTAGGGGGCATAATCTTAGAATAAGGGACTTCTTTTTCAAAACTGAGATTAGGAAAAACTTCTTCACTCAGAGGGTGGTAGGTCTGTGGAATTTGCTGCCCCAGGAAGCTGTGGAAGCTACATCATTAAATAAATTTAAAACAGAAATAGACAGTTTCCTAGAAGTAAAGGGAATTAGGGGTTACGGGGAGCGGGCAGGAAATTGGACATGAATTTAAATTTGAGGTTAGGATCAGATCAGCCATGATCTTATTGAATGGCGGAGCAGGCTCGAGGGGCCGATTGGCCTACTCCTGCTCCTATTTCTTATGTTCTTATGTTCTTAAAAGGAAGGAAATAAGATTGTGCATTTGGTCTGAAAAATGGTTTCAAATGATAAAAGCATAAATGATGTATGCTCTACTAGCATGGTTCATTGATTCAATAGTATGTAGAGGAAACCATGAAGGAGAAATGAGAATCAACAAGTGATTAATCTAATAATATAACCAGCATATGTCAAATAGGCCAGTGAAAGGGTTAAAATGACTAATGTGCTACTGGACTGAAAGTCTCTGTGCGGCATCAACTCAGTATTAGATTACATTCAATAAAGCTCTAGCTCTTTGTAGATTGGGAGTAACAAGTATCAATTATTGCAATTCAGAGAGAAGAGGGAAAAGAAATTGACCCAGTGTTACAGTTTATGCAGCTAAATTAATTTGACAACAGTACTTCCAGAGAATTGAATTATGAGTGTATTTTTTTTAAAGGAATGTGCATGCCCAAATACATTTGTTCCACGCAGTTTGTTATTCACTTGATTTATCAAGAACAATCTGATAGAGCACTACCTCCTGAATAACTGACGTATTAAATGTAAAATAGACTCAAAGACTGATAAGAAAATTAACCACACTTCACAAGAGGTTTAAACAAATCTCAGGGTACAATTCCATTGAATGCACTTAGACTAATCATTTCTGCACCAGAAGCACGTCACCATACTTCATTCAGTGGGCTGAAGGTTGAAGGGTAAATTGTTCCTTCTACCTATCAGATCATAATGAATCATATGAATAGGTGACAATGCAAAGATACAGACTGCTTTGGATATCATAAACACTGAAAGGAAATTAAAAGGTCTTCTCATTTCCCCCCAGAAAGGAAAGAGCACGACAGAGGTAATATATTTTATGCAGAAACTATTGTTATCTTAGACTTCATCATACTGCGAACGTAACTGATCATTAGACAGAGGCATATCAGCTACTGCTCCTGCCATGAGATCAAAGCCGGTTTCATGAATACAGTATCCCTACCTCCTATTCTTCATATAAATGAGACCAACTGCCCCTTAGCTAAATGTAGAACTTGCGCCATCAGAATACAGACTCACTACCATACAATGAGAAGGCATCTAAATTGATTTGAATTCTCTATTATTTTCTGTTTTAAAAAAAAGAAATTATGCAAAACTCTGAGGAATAACTACGCTTCTGAAACTGAGGAATTATTGTTCCTGTGAAAGCTATTAATGGGCTTATGAGATTTTGGATTAGTGTGCATATGGCACATGGTTTTATAAACTATGCCTTTTGCAAATTAAACAGCTCAATTTTGTAAATGATATTGAAATAAAACAGTGAAAAAACAGCTATGGAAGCATAGGAAAAAATGAGGTAGGAAGAATACAGACCCCAAAATGGTGCAAGATTGTTTCTGTTCTTGCAGCAATAAAAATTACTTGTTATATCAGTTTAGAACATAAGCCACTTACCTTCTGGCATGTAGTGCAGCACCATCTACTGCATGTTCAAATAATAAAGATGAGAGTTTAGAGGAAGGTGGAGTGATTTGTCCATAACAAATTTGAAATGTAAAAAGACAAAAATATCATGCATCATAACTTTTGGGTGTGTAGGTGTCTCAACAACTCATATTATATTACACCCATTAATGTCAAAAAAAAACTTTCAGAGTGCTTAACAGAAGATAAAAAGGAGCAGCCACTGAGCCTTTTTGGGAGAATTATGAGGATGAGCAAAACTTTCTCAAAGGATCAGTTTTGAGAAGGCTTGATTAGTCTAACAATATGACCAGCATATATCAAATAGGCCAGTGAAAGGGCCAGTGAGTAGGCCATCTTGGTTTCTCAATTTTTAAAAAGAAATTAAATTAGGAAAGAGAAATAAGAAATGTGTCAGAAAAACAACATTACAGCAGAAGAATAGGTCAGGGTGTGTGGCCCAAATAAGCATTCTTTATAAAAATGCATAGAGTATAAAGAACAAATTGAATGAATTGCAGGCGCAAACTCAACTTAGAGGGTATGACATGGTAGCCATTACTGAGACATGGCTGCAAGATGGTCAGGACTGGGAACTAAATATACCAGGTTATAAGGTCTATAGGAAGGTTAGGGAAACTGGTAGAGGGGGAGGAGTAGCCTTACTGATTAAGGATGAAATTACTTCAATGATAAGAGAGGATATACCAAGAGGTGAGCAGGCAGTGGAGACTTTATGGGTAGAATTAAGAAATAGAAAAGAAATTAAGACTGTAGTGGGAGTTGTTTATAGGTCCCCTGGTAGCAGTTGTGAGGTGGTAGAATGTACAAAATGCAGAGATTAGACAAGCATGTAGCAAAGGCAAACTTTTAACTTTCATATTGATTGGGATAAGCAGACGAGCTCATGTCAGAAAGGTAGCAAATTTCTTGAGTGTGTTCAGGACAGCTTTCTGCAACAATATTTCCTAGAACCAACAAGGGGCAGGCCATATTAGATTTAATGATTAGTAATGAGCCAGATTTAGTTAACAGCCTAGCATTTATCTAATAGTGATCATAATATGATTGAGTTCAACATTGTGTTTGAAAGGGAGAAACCCATAACAGCTACTAAGATTCTAAATTTGGGTAAGGCCGACTTCAACAGTATGGGACAGAGACTGTCCACAGTAAACTGGGCAAAACTGTTAATGGGTAAAATGACAGAAGATCAGTGGATGTTGTTCAAAAAAGAATTTAATGTTATACAAAACCAGTTTATACCCCTAAAGGATAAGAGCTCTCCATGCCAAAAAAAAGTCATGATCAACAAAAGAGGTAAGGGGCAACATAAAACTAAAAGAAAAAGCATTCAAAAATGCAGAAAATGGGACAGATCCTGGCAACTGGGAGAGATACAAAGAACAGCAAAGGGTGACAAAACAGATAGAGCTACAAAAAGGGAGAATGAAAAGAAACTTGCAAGGGATATTAAAATCAACACAAAATTTTTTTACAATTATATTAGAAAGACGGTGGTCAAGAGCTATGTGGGCCCCTTAAAAACTGATATTGGTGATATTATAAATGAAAATAATGAAATGGCAGAAATGTTAAATAATTACTTTGCGTCAGTATTTACAGTAGAAGAAGAAGATGGCACGCCGGACACTCCAAGGAAACTAATTTTGAATTAGGGACAGGAACTCACCATAATTAACGTAAGCAAATTAACAGTAATTAAGAAAATAATGGCACTAAAGAGTGAAAAATCCCCAGGACCAGATGGTTTCCATCCCAGGGTTTTAAAGGAAGTAGGTGAGAACATTGCAGAAACCCGAACTATAATCTTCTAAAGTTCTCTCGATTCAGGAACCATTCTTTTAGATTGGAAAATTGCACATGTCACTCTGCTATTTAAGAAAGGTGAGAGAGAGAAACCAGGAAATTATAGAGCAGTTAGCCAAACATCTGTTGTCGGGAAATTAC
Organism: Heptranchias perlo; assembly: GCF_035084215.1. NCBI lineage: Eukaryota > Metazoa > Chordata > Chondrichthyes > Hexanchiformes > Hexanchidae > Heptranchias > Heptranchias perlo. The sequence goes on from NC_090335.1 coordinate 34,407,672, forward strand.
TAAAGTCTATAATTAAGGATAGAGTGACTTGAAAATTTTCAGCCGATCAGAGGGAGCCTGTGTGGATTTGTAAAGGGTAGGTCATGCCTGACGAACCTGATTGAATTTTTTCAAGAGGTGACTAAAGTAGTGGTCAGGGGACTATCTATGGATGTTGTTTATATGGACCTCTAGAAGGCATTCGGTAAAGTCCCTCATAAGAGACTGTTAGCTAAAGGTGAAGCTCATGGAATTGAGGGTAAATTATTGACCTGGTTCGGAAATCGGCTGAGCAGCAGGAGACAGATAGTAGGAATAATGGGCAGGTACTCAAATTGGCAGGATGTGACTAGTGGTGTCCCACAAGGATCTGTGTTGGGGCCTTAACTATTCACTGTATTTATTAGCAATTTAGATGACGGGATAGAGAGCCCTGTATCCAAGTTTGCCGATGACACAAAGTTAGGCAGCATTCTAAGCAGTGTAAAATTACAAAGCGATATTCATAGATTAAGTGAATGGGCAAAACTGTGGCAAATGGATTTCAATGTAGGCAAGTGTGAGGTCATCCACTTTGGACCTAAAAAGGATAGATCAGAGTACTTTCTAAATGGTGAAAAGCTCGTAACAGTGGAAGGCCAAAGAGACTTAGGGATCCATGTACATAGATCATTAAAATGTCATGGACAGGTTCAGAAAATAATCAAAAAGGCTAATGGAATGCTGGCCTTTATATCTAGAGGACTAGAATACAAGGGGGTAGAAGTTATGCTACAGTTATACAAAGCCCTGGATGGACCACACCTGGAGTATTGAGTTCCATTTTGGGCACCGCACCTTAGGAAGGATATATTGGCCTTGGAGGGAGTGCAGCGTAGATTTACTAGAATGATACCTGGACTCCAAGGGTTAAATTAGGGTTGTTATCCCTTGAATTTAGAAGATTAAGGGGTGATTTGATCAAATTTTTCAAGATATTAAGGGGAACTGATTGGGTAAATAGAGAGAAACTATTTCCGCTGGTTGGGGAATCTAGGAGTGGGGGACATAGCCTAAAAATTAGAGCCAGGACTTCCAGGAGTGAAGTTAGGAAACACTTCTACACCAAAGGGTGGTAGAAGTTTGGAACTCTCTTCCACAAACAGCAGTTGATGCTCGCTCCATCGTTAATTTTAAATCTGAGATTGATAGATTTTTGTTAACCAAAGGTATTAAGGGATATGGGGCTAAGGCAGGTATATGGAGTTAGGTCACAGATCAGCCATGATCTCGTTGAATGGCGGAAAAGGCTCAAGGGGCTAAATGGCCTACTCCTGTTTCTATATTCCTATGTTCCCTCAAACTGACAACATCAGGATGGTGAGTGCAATGGATTTATTCTATAGTACATCTGAGGAGGAGGCACATCACCATCTGCGGCAGGCACAGCATACAGTTCTGGGAGTTGCAGGTGCGCAAGACAGAAGTGTGCCCCAAGGACCTGGAGAAGAGCAGAGAGGGGATCAATGGAAGGATTGAGGTTGCAGGAGGCACTACCCACAAGAGAGAGTGTACAGGCAGAGGCTGAGCTTCCTGGACCTCTCTGAGGTGCAATGCCTATGCAGACTCAGATTGAGTCAGCAGGCGGTCACAGACATCTGCACACTCCTTCATGCAGTGCTGCTATCAGCTGGGCGTGGCGACCACGCATTGCCCATTGTAGTTAAAGTCACCACAGCCCTCAATTTCTTTATCTCTGGATCCTTCCAGGGTGCCACCGGTGATATCACCAGGATTTCTCAGTCTTCTGCACATAAGTGTATACGACAGGTTACAGATGGTTTGTTTGCCTGGGCATCCGACGTGTCAACTTCCCCTGCGACGACATCAGCCAGACTGAGATGGCAGTGTGTTTCAACTCTCTGGCCGACTCCTCAGGGGTGCTAGGCGCAAATGATTGCACACACGTAGCAATCCGAGGATCTCCACATGAGCCAGGACTGTTCATCAGCCAAAAGGGGTATCATTCCATCAATGCACAGCTGATTTGCCGCCACCGGAAGAGGTTTCTGCAAATGTCTGCCAAATTTCCTGGCAGCTGCTATGATTCCTTCATTTTGTGCAAGTCCAAAATCCCGGCCCTCTTCCACGCACAGGACAGACTTAAGGGATGGCTCATTGGAGACAAGGTATACCTTCTGCAGACGTGGCTGATGATACCTGTGAGATACCCCACCAACGAGGCCCAGAAGCAGTACAACGACAGTCACATCACCACCAGGTCTGTCATTGAACAAGCCGTAGGAATGCCAAAGATGAGTTTCAGGTGCCTGGATCGATCTGGGGAAGCCCTTCAGTACTCACCAGCAAGGGTGAGCAGAATAATAATCGTGTGTTGCGTGCTGCTCAACATGGCACAGCAGAGGGGTTTACAGGTGGAGCAGCTCAAATGTGCTCATGAAGCATCCTCACCTGTTGGCAGAAGAAGATGAGGAGGACGAGGTGGAGGTGGACGAAGATAGGGAACCCACTGCCAGAGCAGCAGTGCACATGGCTGCTCGTGTTGCCAGAAATTCACTCATATCTATCAGGTTCTCATAATTAAATCTGCAAACTGAAGATAGTGAACTACTCAGACCGCCTGGAACAACCACCACCAACACCAGCCATCCCCATCCCCCCCACCCTCTGTTTGCACAAAACAGTCCTTCAACCACATATACACCCATTGTGCATGCACCCAATGTGTGGCATCATGGCTTGGCGTTCATGATGAAGCTCGTGAAAGGGGGCTTTCACAAAAGGGACTCAAGAATGGGCAAGGCATGGCAGTGGTGGTGAGAATTATAACATTAATGTGCAGGGGCAGATTCGAACGTCGGGAGAGGAGACAGCATTGTGGGTACTGGTTGCTGGTGGGGGCAACGGGTGAGACGTGGGAGCGCTTTGAGTGGAGTGCCCACTTCCGTGTCCCCTTTCGCCATCATCTCTCTCCCGGGCCAGCAGGCTGGTGAGGAGATGTGGCGCTTTCTAAGGCCACGATGAAGTTTCTATCTGCCTGTTTAAGGCGACAGACATGTTGGCATCCAAAGTCCGCACGGCCGTTGTCATGGCCTGCATGGACTCATTAGAGAGCCATACTTGAAGCTCAATGGAGGTGGCCACTCTTTCCATCAAAGACATTTCCACACATACCTGTGCCACCAATCCACCAGCGATGGTGTTGGACTCTTCCATCCTATCCACTATTGTGGAGAGTGTGCGTGACACCTTTTCCATTACCTCGCAAAGGTGGAGCTGTACCTCGATCATTCTCACTCTCAATGATATCCCCCAGGGTTCATCATCTGTGTTCAGCTGAACAGAGCTTGGAAAGGAGTGCGCTCCCTGATGTAAATTCTCCACAGCTGCCCCTGCCACCAGCATCTGCTCGTACACACTTGTGTGTGTTGAGGCAACAGGTGACAACCCAATTATCTGCCTAATAGGACCTACCGAAGGGCCAGTATCTGCAGTGGTGCAAGGCTGGATGTGATGTGACAGTGCATCCTCGGAGGAATTGAGCTCCTCTAAGAAACTGCCCTCTTCCATGGCGAGTGCCTCGTCATCAATCCTTGAAGGCCATGGAAGAGAACATAAAGCAATATTAAAAATCATTGCAGAAGTTAGTTTGCAATGAGCATACTGAGGTGTGCAACAGGTCAATCATTGATAATATCAATTCATGATGTGTGTGAAGGATGTTAAAGTTCTGTCACCAGCCTTTTGTGGGTTGCCAGTCTCACCATCTCCGACGGCCAGGCATTCAACCGTGTGGCTCAGATCCAAGACCTCCTCCTCCGCCTCTGTCAGGGCCACTATTTGTGGTCGGCCCCCTTCAGTCCTAATCCTCTCCTGTGCATTTTGCGCTCTCTTCTCCTACAAGGGGAGAAAGAACAGACGTGTGAGTGAGTAAAGGTGATGTGGTCACCCAATGGATGCAATGCTTTGAGTGAGGCTGACCATGAAACAGATTCATCAGAGGGTGACCAGCAGACAGATTCATCACATTGCATCAAGATAGGGTGAGTGGGAGTGGTGGGTGCACAAATGGGGAGGTGAGGAAGTGCACAGAAAGTGAAGGTAAGCTGATAATGAGACTTGAGTGGCTGTGAGGTGTGATGTGATGGAGTAGGCTTGGCAAGACAGTGTCAGAGGTTGGTGGGGGGCGCAGTAATGTTCACCACAGGATGTTTTTTTTTTTTTTATTCGTTCACGGGATGTGGGCGTCGCTGGCAAGGCCGGCATTTATTGCCCATAATTGTAGGTGAATCAGTAACTGTACTCACTTTTCCTGACCTGGTTAGGTCATTAAATCGCTTCCTGCATTGCACCCATGACCTGGGCACCGTGCTCCTGCTGCTCAGCCCCTCTGCAACCTCCAGCCAGGCCTTCTTAGTGGCAAAAGCAGGGCGCTTCCTCCAGTCACTGAAACAGGGTGCTGCCTTACACCTGTGATGCTGCATCTCTGAAGATTCCTCCTTTCTCCTTCAAAATCCATGGTTGCAATAGCCCTTTAAATACTCCAGTTCACAGCATGTCATTCGGGTGCACGTCTGCTCTGCAACTTGGAGACGCGAAACCCAGAAGTCACATTAAAGGCCTTCAATTTAGTCGCAATCGCTCGAGCAGACATGCAGAAAATTTTTCCGGGTTTTCCACGCGACTATTCACCCACCCGCTGACTTCCCGTCGCTATGTTGAAATCATGCCCAAGTCTAGAGGTGATGAAGGAATGGATAAAGGCAAAGGAAAGCAACATTGAAAAGGTGAAAGAAAATGGTCTTGGTGTTGGATGGGTGGTGGGGTTTGAAGCTCAGCTCTGCATTAAACAGAGTGCCAAGGGTGTGTACAGCCTGAGCACGCAACCAGCTCAGGGAGATGGAATCAATGTCAAGGGTACAGAGTTCTCAGCTGAATGTCTCAAAAATTCTTGCACAAGTTACAGCTCTAGACTCTGGGGTCAGTTCAAATGAAAAATCACTCTTGAAACGTTAACCAACCTTTCTTTTTTGGCAGATACTGATCGACCTGCTATGAATTTCAGCCTTTCCTGTGATGTGTTTCTTTTATTTCAGGTACTTATCCAGCTTCTTTTAAAAGGTATTAATCAACACAACATCAATTGCTTCTTGTCTTTTCCAGATATCCACAATTCGGTGGGGAGAAATATTTATTCCAATCTCAAATCTTGATTGAGGTTTTTAATTGTATACGCATGGGGGAAGATTTTCTTCATGATGCCTGGGTAATGCTCAGTTCCCAGGTGCAACAAAGAAGGAATGGGTGCAAAAACCCATTAGGCTCAATTTTAGCTCCCGGGCGGGAACGCGGCAAAGCGAACGACATACCCGTCGAGGAGCGGCAACAGTCAGGCGCAGCCGATTTTAATTACCGGGTACTCGTTAGCATGCTGCTTGCCGACTTCCCAACCAAAATGACCGTTTAAATAAGGTGGCAGGAGGTCGCCGCCAGGAGCCCAGGGGTACGGTCCATGGCACAAGGAGTGGAATCCCGATAGGGGAAAGGGGAGGAAGCCCAGGGAAGGGGATGCCTGGAGGAGCACTCCTGGTCATCTTGGCCCACAAGGAAACTAAATAAAATTTTAAAATTCACCTTATTGGCCCTGGCTGCTGTTCCCAACAGGTTTTGCCTGGCGGGGAAGCCACCACTGATGCCCCACTCAGGCCTTTGGTTAAAATGGCAGATCAAGATCAAAGGACTCCTCTGGCTTGGGACAGGTATCATTGCCACCTGCAATTTAAAATTACAGTTGACCAGATCGGGACAATAATTCACACCTTTGGGCTTAGCTTGAGGTGGCAGCTGGTGGCATCAGTGCAGTTGAGGCCAGAGGTACTTTAGTATTTGTGGGAATCAAAGAGGTTAACTTCAGTGCTGCCAACAGTTAGCTGGAGGAAGTTTTATCTCAGCCAGATCTTAATATTAGACAGGCAGTTAGAGAGTGGCGATGTTTGTTTTAAAATGTTTTCATTAAATGTTTGAAATATTTTCATTAGACATCAAGACATATACTAATAAGACATACCTATACAACTGAGCTGCAAAAAAAACATTAATGTTTTTGGGCCTAAATATGCTGATAACTGGCTCCATAATAATGGCGCATCTATGGCATAAGCCATTATTTTGGTGCAGAAAATCCAGAAAATGATGGCATGTGTGACATATGCCATTATATAATGTCACGCCATAATATCCTGGGACTTTTGCACTGCTCCACCGAGACCCTCACTGAGAAAGTTGACCAGCTAATTATCATTGCTCCACCCCCCACTAAAATCAATGGCGGGATCGAGTTTCCTGAATTAACGCTACTGTAATCGCTACAGCCACTTAGACCATTACAGAATGGCACTGGAGGGCTCTGAATCAATAAAGTATTTAATCGGTCAACTTGTTCTAGGAACTTAATTGAAATCTTAAACCTCAATTAAGTAATAAAATTACTATTTTGACAGCCAGGCATGTTCTGATTTTCTCCCGACTGATATTATGTTTATATTAATATTTATTGAGCTTGTGCGCTAAGGATGGATTGCAACTAGTAATGAAATATGGCTAGGGATCGCTCACAGTTTGGAAGACAACCCTATGCATACGGGTCCCTTCTTAATGCCGATTTATACATTCATAGGGGCAGAGTTTCCACTTTGGGTACAATTGGGAGAATGAGCCCAAAATGTGCTCGAAATTGTACTGGTTAGGTTACAGTTCAAGTTTCTGATAATAACTATTTGCATAATCAAAAATGTAAAATCTTCCATGAACCAGCACAAACGGGCAGCGTAAAAGAATATCATTGTCTCTTTTTTTTTTCTTTCCGTTAAAAAGTATTCCTTGATTTATTTAAGAATGGTAACCTGGTGCAATTTTATTAATACAGCTGAAAATGGGTTTATCACCAAAAGTAAGCATTTTTAATAAGGGTGTCCAGTCCTCTGCCTGTGAGTAACCTGATTTAAAATTACTGAAAATGACTTTAAAAAACTATACTGAACCATTTACTAGTTTCATTGGTGTACACTAGTTAGTTTCTTAGTAAATTAAACATTTTTTGAAATGAAAAAACTTTTAAAAATGCCTTCTAGAGTCAGTGCGCCTAAGAAAATGAATGCAATTTGAGGAGCCTTCCTCAACAATCGGCAAATCTCACAATTTCGACCTGGGAGTGTGGCCAGTTTTGTGGGCGGGGCCTGATCCAGGCAAATTGAATCTTAAGCCAGTGTAAAAGATCGCGGAAAACACAAACATAAGTGGTTTTGGGCGTAACTCACTCGCGTTTAAAATTCCCCAATTTTTTGCATTGGTTTGGCCGATTCCACCCAGATTGCACTAATATTACTGACATAAACAGGCGGAAACTCTACCCCAAACTGTTTCACTACAAACTCAATCAAACAAATTAAACCCGGCCTGGACATTCTGCCCGTACATACTGCGACCCATCCCCACAGTATCAGATCGAAGCCATTGCTCCTAAACGTGTCCCTGTTAAGTAATCTGTTGTTCTGTTCGAGGTTCCCTCGTCTCAGGTTCTGTCCGCCTCCCCTTCATATCTGCCATCATCACCCCCCTCCTAAGGATGGATTGCAACTAGTAATGAAATATGGCTAGGGATCGCTCACAGTTTGGAAAACCCAGCCTTGACCCCTCTGTCCTTGCAAACTACCGCCCCATCTCCAACCTCCCTATCCTTTCCAAAGTCCTTGAACGTGTTGTTGCCTCCCAAATCCGTGCCCATCTTTCCTGCAACTCCATGTTTGAATCTCTCCAATCAGGTTTTCTGCCTTTGCCCCAGTACTGAAACGGCCCTTATCAAAGTCACAAATGACATCCTATGTGACCATGACAATGGTAAACTATCCCTCCTCGTTCTTCTCGACCTGTCCGCAGCCTTTGACATGGTTGACCAATCCATCCTCCTCCACCGCCTCTCCTCCATTGTCCAGCTGGGTGGGACTGTGCTCGCCTGGTTCCTTTCTTATCTATCCAGTCATAGCCAGAGAATCACCTGCAATGGCTTCTCTTCCCGCTCCCACACATTTACATCTGGAATCCCCCAAGGATCTATCCATGGTCCCCTCCTATTTCTCATCTACATGCTGCCCCTCGGCGACATCATTCGAAAACACGTCAGGCTCCACAAGTACGCTGATGACACCGAGCTCTACCTCACCACCACCTCTTTTGATCCCTCCACTGTCTCTCATTTGTCACACTGCTTGTCTGGCATCCAGTACTGAACGAGAAAAAATTTCCTCCAATCACATTTTGGGAAGACCGAGGCCATTTTCTTTGGTCCCGAATGCAAACTCTGTTCCCTAGTCACCGACTCCATCCCTTCCCTGGCCACTGAATGAGGCTGGACCAGACCGTTCGCAACCTTGGCATCCTATTTGACCCTGAGATGAGCTTCTGACCACATATCCACTCCATCACCAAGACTACCTACTTCCACCTCCGTAACATCGTCCGTCTCCGCCCCTGCCTCAGCTCATCTGCTGCTGAAACCCTCATCCATGCCTTTGTTATCTTTAGACTCAACTATTCCAATGCTCTCCTGGCCAGCCTCCCATCTTCTACCCTCTATAAACTTGAGCTCATCCAAAACTTTGCTGCTTGAATCCTAACTCACACCAAGTCCCGTTCTCCCATCTGTGCTCACTGACCTGCATTGGTTCCCAGTCTGGGAACGTCTGGATTTTAAAATTCTCATCTTTGTTTTCATATCCCTCCAAGGCCTCGCCCTCCCTATCTCTGTAACCTCCTTCAGCTCTACAACCCTCCAAGATCTGTGTTCCTCCAATTTGTGCATCTTGAGCACCCCCGATTTTAATCGCTCCACCACTGGCGGCTGTGCCTTCTGCTACCCAGGCCCTAAGCTCTGGAATTCCCTTCCTGAACGTTTCAGCCTCTCTCTCTCCTCCTTTAAGACGCTCCTTAAAATCCACCTCTTTGACAAATATCTCCTTATGTGGCTCGGTGTCAAATTTTGTTTGATAATGCTCCTGTGAAGCGCCTTGGTACGTTTAACTACGTTAAAGGCACTATATAAATGCATGTTGTTGTTGTTGTTGTTGTTGTTGTTGTGTCGGACACCCGGTATCTTGGATGTGTATCAGATATTGGCCCCACTGATCCGGATCCATTGCTATTCTCACTGCAGTATATTCTAATTAGTTTTCCAGCAAATCGTGGTGTGAATTCACCACTGGAGGATCAGGGAGCACAACAGTCTAACTTAAGGCGTTCATTGCCAATATTGCCATTGCAGCGAACTCCGGGCCATTATTTTGAAATAGCTTTATTAAGTTAATAATTGTACCTACATAATCACATCTTAGAATCATTATGGTTGCCTATAAATCAAATATATCACCACAAAATAAACATTCAAGGAGCAATTAAAAGAGATGTTGGGCTCGTACACTTCAGCAGATGTGTCATTTTCACTTTCAATTCAATATTTGTTTTTATTCCAGTGGAAGAAGTTAGCAAACAATTTAATGAATCTGAAAGCAATCAATAGAAAAAAATAGGTTAAAATGAAGTTTCACTCGGTGGTCCCTAGAAACTGTTCCTTTTACCCTCAGTGCTGGTGATGATCTATTGAACCTCCTCAGTAATTCAGTCCATGCCTTTTCTCCACCCTAAATCCTCATCCCAGTTGCAGAAGGCCCTGATATGTCCATCCATTGGGTACTACTGATAGTCCAAAATCTTTCCCTCATAGAGTAACATCTTCTCACTATCAATAGTTTCTACTCTAACCTGGAGCATTCTCTATTACACAATTACCATAAAAAAACCATGAGTAAGGTGCCATCATATTTTAAAACAATCTAATTTAAAGTTTCTGTTGTGCTCCAGAGGCTAAAAGTTACGGTTGGCGATATTAGTGGGCAGACGATTATATGTCTGCATGACATTTCTCTATCCGTTATTTTAGTTCAGTTACCCAGTTTATTTTAAATGGATTAACACCTTTACTAAAATAGAAGACAGAGAAATGTCATTAGTAGACTATGGCTTAGAAATTGGGCTATGTAGAGCTCATTTTTCAGGCGTCACGCGGCCTAAGGACTCAAAATGGTGGGCAGGAAACACGCGCAGCCGCCTGCCATATTGTTAGAGGAGGTAGCGCTGGAGTCAGGAGCATTTCAAGTAAAAAATAATTTATGCTGATGAGGGTCCTGCAAGTCGTACTCTTTCTGGACAGATCAGTGCCAAGGTTCTTATTGGAACGCAAGTGAGCACAGCTATATGATTCACAAATCACCAATAGAAAATGAGATTAGCACTGTGATCCTCATTGATCCTCATTGGTTTCTACAATTGATAATACATAGCAATCTTCTTAGCCCTGTTAGTTTCCAAAATATTGATTAGACTTATAGCTTAATCAAAAAGGTACAATCATCATTAAGTGTTATTATCATCGACACTTTCTTAGCCAACTGACAGATCTGATTTCAGTAAGCCTCACTCACTCTTGCAGCTGTTGTATGTAAGAAGTTCTGGGTTTCTGTCACCAAGGATACTAAATAATAGATATTAAAGTAAGAGGTTAGTAACGTGGCTAAAATATTTTTATTCTTGTAATATGAAGGTAAGCGCACTTTGATAAGAATAACAGCTATTAGGTTTTTTTACTCAAATTTTGTATCATACTGCAAAATTTGCAAACCGTGGGAATGAACCTGCTAGGGAAGGCAAGCTTAGTACTTAGCTCCCAAGTGGTCTGTTTGAACAGTTATAATACAGTCCATTCAATGCATGTTAAGTTGCCAGCAATCTTGTATTCAATTATCATGGAATAGAAGACCCTTTATACTTCGCTAAGCACACTAACCTCATAGTATCACAATATGTTAAAGCACAGAAGGAGGGCATTCGGCCCATCGTGCCTGTTCTTTGAAAGAGCTATCCAATTACTCCTGCTCCCCTGCTCTTCCCCCATAGCCCTGTAATTTTTTTTCCCCTTCAAATATTTATCTAATTCCATTTTGAAAGTTATTATTGAATCTGTTTCCAACTCCCTTTCAGGCAGTGCATTCCAGATCATTACAACTCGCTGTATAAAAAATGTTTCCTCGTGTCGCCTCCGGTTCTTTTGCCAATCACCTTAAATCTGTGTCCTCTGGTTACCAGCCCTTCTGCCACTGGAAGCAGTTTCTCCTTATTTACTCTATCAAAATCATTCATGATTTTTAACAACTCTATCAAATCTCTTCTTAACATCCTCTGCTCTAAGGAGAACAACCCCAGCTTCCCCAGTCTCCCACATAACTGAAGTCCCTCATCCCTGGTACCATTCTAGTAAATCTCTTCTGCACCCTCTCTAAGGCCTTGACATCCTTCCTAAAGTGTGGTGAAGATAATCTGGAGTTCCATCAAATTGGTAACTTTTGTGTCAAACTGTTCACTGGTGGAATGATTAACACTTTGAAGTATTCTGTGGCTTTCACATAATTAGTGAGAGAAATATGTACAAATGCTGTGAAAATTGATGATGTCCACTACTCATTTCTGGTTGTTCAGAGTGATATATATAACAATAGTCAGTATATGTGCATTATTGTAATCAATTTTCTGTATGGCATTCGACAGTGTTGACCATCTTTCTTATTGTGAAGCTATTGGCGTGGGCTCACTCAGCCAAAGATTGCAAAAGCAACTGGATGGTGAGACCAAACTCAACAGATCTATTTCATAGGAGTCCGAGTGGCAATCACAGATATAAAGTTACCCAGGTTACATTCATACATTTATTGGCATCGGTAAATGTGGCAATACTAAATCACATACGCACGCACACGCAGACACACGCACGCAGGTTCAGACGCTGGCTCCAACCCGCTGACTTCCGTGTTCCCTAGTGACGCGTCCGGATGCGCGCGCGCCTCCCAAATGCGGGAGTCCCACCGGCAATTAAAGCCAGTGGGTTGATAATTTGCATAGTTTCTCAGACAGTTGAGGTACTTGAACTACTTTATTGACTAGACATTTTGGCAGGGGTGCAATTTTGAAGGATCCTCAGCGTGTTTCTCACGCTGTGCAACAGACGTGTTTCAGCTAGCAGCCAGAGAGAGATGCACATGCTTATTTGACAGGTGGGCAGAAAACGTCTTTTATTGCAGCACGGCACTCTGTCACTTCAGACAAAGTTTTGGCTGTAAGACCTTTGTGGTTCCAAAATTCTTACTTTCCGCCCAAAACTCTGCTGTGCAAATATATTTAACTACTTTGCGGACCCCCTCAAACTCACCCCGTCAGGATGGGGGGGGCGCATGGCTGCATTCACTACTTCATCCGAGGACGAGCAACATCACCAGCCTCGCCAGGCACGGCGTCCAACTCCGCCACGTGAAGATCCACAACACAGTGCTGCGCCACAGGCGCCTGCACAAGAGAAGGGAGGGCAACAACAGAGAGAGAGACGTTGCAGGAGGCACTACTCTCGCAACAGGGTCTACAGACTGGGGCTCAGCTTCCTGGACCTCTCTGAGGAGCAGTGCATACGGAAGCTCAGAGTCAGTCGCCAGGTAGTCGCAGACATCTGCAGCCTCCTTCATGCCGAGCTGCTCCCGGCTGGGCCGAGCAGCATCTCCTTATCTGTCACTGTCAAAGTCACCACTGCCCTCAACTTCTTCGCCTCCAGATCATTCCAGGGTGCCACTGGGGACATCGCCGGGGTCTCTCAGTCATCTGCACACAAGCGCATAAGGCAGGTCACCTACGGTTTGTTTTGCAGGGCCTCGCACTATCAACTTCCCCGTGGACGACCTCAGCCAGACAGAGAGGGCAGTGGGATTCCATGCTGTGGCTGGCTTCCCACGGGAGCAGGGTGTAATCAATTGCACCCATATAGCAATATGAGCACCTCCACACGAGCCAGGACTGTTCATCAACAGGAAGTGCTATCACTCCATCAACACTCGGCTCGTTTATGACCACTGCAAGAGATTCCTTCACGTGTGAGCCAGATACCCTGGCAGCTGCCACGATTCCTTCATCCTCCGAGAGTCCAACATTCCGGCCCTCTTCCACGCACCAGAAACCCGTAAGGGCTGGCTCCTTGGGGACAAGGGATAACCTTGCACACGTGGCTCATGTCACCTCTGAGGAACCCCACCACCGAGCAACAGCGTCGATATAACGACAGCCGCATCGCTACCAGGTCTGCAATTGAGCATGCTGTAGGGATGCTCAAGATGCGCTTCAGATGCCTTGATCGTTCTGGGGGAGCGCTTCAATACGCACCAGACAGAGTGGGATGCGTTATAGTCGTCTGTTGTGCCCCGCCCAACGTGACAGAACAGAGAGGGGTGCCGCTTGAGGAGGCCCAATCCACACCTGCCACCCACATTGAGGAGGAGCAACCCATGGGCAGGATAGCGGCTCACCTGGCTGCTCGTGAGACCAGGGAGTCACTGATATGTGAATGGTTCTCCTATTATCAGACAGTGTGAAGAGTCCAGTCCTCACCACCTGGACAGAGAAGCAGCCACACCAGCCCCCTCCCCCGCCCCCTGCACAAAACAGACCTGCAATTACACATATACCCACTGTAGAGTGACCCAATGGGTGGCATCAAGTGCAGGCGTTCATGGTGAACCTCAAGGAAAGGGCCTTATTACAGAAACCAGTCAAGCATGGCCAAGACGTAGCAGTAGTGGTGACAATAATAATATTTAATGTGAGTTTAACTAAAAGCAAATATAAATAAATAACATGACCAACCATCAAACACCCTTGTGCATACCCTTCGTGCTTACAAAACCTTCGCCCTTCGCTTCCGACTACTTCTACGTGGTGCATCCTCTATGACTGCAGCAGAGGTAGTGGCAGGTTGCTCTTGTTCATGTCCTGACCGATTAGATGCTTTGGGCCTACGCCTTCTGGGTTTTGGTGCCCGTGAGGGCCCCTCCAAAGACTGCTCCACCTGCATCCATGCAGAGGCAGACTTGTCCACCTGGAGAGGAGGAAGCATTGAGGGTACTGGTTGAGAGGGGGCAACGGGTGAGACGTGGGAATGCTTTGAGTGGCGTCCCCACTTCCATATCCCCTTTCGCCATCAACCCTCCCCTGAGTCAGGCCCACATCACTCCTACCACTCTGCTGGACAACAGTTTGGAGGACATGTGCAAAACCTTGTAAAGCCAGTGCTAGTGTATCTGCCTGCCTGTTTAAGGCGGCAGAATGTTGTTCACCCTGAGTCCGAACGGCCGTTGTCAGGGCCTGAATGGACTCATTTGTGAGCCATGCTTGAAGCTCCATGGAGGCTAGCATTCCCTCCATCGCAGACATTCCCGCACTTATCCATGACACTATCTCAGAGATGCCCTCACATCCCTGTGCCACCATTCCACTCATTCAGGAGTTGGACTCCTCCATCCTCTCGCGATTGTGGAGAGTGCACGTGGCACCTGTTCCAGCACCTCGCAAATGTGCTGCTGCCCCTCGATCATTCTCCTTTTAAAGGATGGGCCCCAGGGTTCAGCATCTGTGTCCAGCTGAGCAGAGTCTGGAAAGGAGTGCTCCCACTGACACGGACTCTCCACATCTGCCCCTGCCACCAGTGTCTGCTCGTGCTCACATGTGGTAACTCACCATGTGCGACCCCAACTAACTGCGGACTAGGACCCACCGAGGTATGAGTATCTGCGCTGGTGGATGCCTCACTCAGATGTGACGGTGCACCGTCAGAGGCCGGCAGGTACTCTGAGGAATGGCCCTCCGCCATCACAGCAGTCGCTGGAGGCCCTGTAAGAGAACAGAAGGCAATATTAAGCACGATCACAGATGTGTCATGTTGCGATGAGCATTCTGAGGTGCTGGAGATGACGAGGCATGTTAACATCAATTCATATTGTGTGTGCTGAATCTTAAAGTTCTGTCACCAGATGTTTGTCGGGTGCCAGTCTCGGCCCCCCCCGACGGACAGGCATTCGAGGTACGGCTCAGCTCCAGTGCCTCCTTCTCCGCATCTGTGAGGACGACGATCTGTTGCGGCCCCCCTATGGTCCTTGCCCGCACCCGTGCATTCTGGGCTCTCTTCTCCTTTAGGGGAGAAAGTACAGATGAGTGAGTGAGGGATGGTGACGTGGCCAACCAATGAATGCATTGGTTTGGGTGCAGCTGACCATGAAAGAGATGCACCAGAGGGTGAGTATGAGACAGAGCCATGACATTGTATGAGGATTGGATTGAGTGGTCGTGGTAGGGTGACTAATGGGGAGGTGAGGAAGTGCTAAGGAAGTGCAGGTAAATTGAGGATGAGCTTTCAGTGAGTGTGAGGAGTGATGTGATAGAGTAGTGTTGGCAGTGCAGAATGAGTTGGGGAGTGGGGGCGGTGATGTGGAAGACGGAATGTCGGTGAATGAGTAAGTTTACTCACTTTGGCTGACCTAGTTAGGTCATTGCAGCACTTCCTGCACTGGATCCAAGAGTGGGAGATGTTGCTTCTGCTGGTGACCTTGTCTGCCACCTCAAGCCAGGCCTTCTTGGTGGCAGAGGCAGGCCACTTCCTCCCAGTAGAAGACATCCCTCCTCCTCCTCACCCCATCCAGTAGCACCTGGAGTGAGGCATCACTAAATCTAGGAGCAGCCTTGCCCTGGGCTGCTCCATTGTGCTGTTTGGGTTTTTGCTCAAGGAGCAGCCATTGGAGGACTGCCCCTTTAAATTGAGCTCCTCCAGCTGACAGCCTGTGATGCGGGTACGCAATCCGCCCGCTGCGCAGCTTTCAGACGGCAAACCCAGAAGCCACGTTAAGTGGCTCCAATTGACTCGCGATCGCACGAGGAACGGACAGATTTTATTGGGCGGGTTACCCACGCGCCCAATCGCACCCCCCCCCCCACCTGCTGCCAACCCACCTTCCCGCTAATATCGGGGACATTGTGTATAAAGTATCTCATTACTGAACTTGATAGATACCAAGAATAACTGAATACAGAAACAAAACTTCTGGAAGTTATGGCACAGTGAGGTTTTCAATAATTAATCATTATAACATTTTATCCTTCAGAGTAGAATAAGGCTGGAGGTTGAGAAGTATAATTTCCCCAATCAACTGCATAATCTTGATGAAAATAGGATAGGCAGGAGAAAACTTGGTCATTGATTTTAGAGAAAGCAGGAAAATTATGCATTTTCCCTCATTCAAAGGATTTTATCTTCAAAAGGATACAAATCAAACTAGAAAAGGATGAAATAAAATTGTAGATACTGAAAACAGCAATTGAACACCTCCATCTCGGTTTCCTTCACTCATTGTTGTCAAACTGCTGCCCTCCCTTCAAATACCATTCCCATTAGTGCCGTCACTACCAGCAATTAAGCATTAGTTCCTCGCTGTCAACTTAACCCTTATCATGGCTCCGGAAGGGGTGGAGGAAGGCATCACAACAGGCTGCATGGACCAGTAGGTCTTTTCCTGTCCATCGTTTTTGTATATTCATAGGTATCAAAATTGACAATAACACTACAATCCAGTGCTGTAAAAGGAGAACTTGCACTTATGGAGCCTGTTATAAAGCATTTATATAACGCAGTAGATTGCTTTGCAGAGTGAATGCATTGCTTTCCATTCATCATGCTTGATCAAACTGTCACAGCAATGGGTGCAGTCACCTTTGGAGTGTTGTTGGGATTTCGATAACAGTAGTGGCTGTGATGATACAAGTGGTAGAGGGAGCCTTTCTGCTGGCTTGTGAAGATGGCCGTCTTCTGAGAATGCAGAAGCAATCCATGGACAGGTCATTACATTAACTCTACGAGAGAAAGCAAGTATACATTTAGGAGAAGTGTAATTCTGAAAATCAATAACAGCAGGAGAGATGGCATTGATTATACTTGATTGTTTTAAGTTCTGGGTGCAACTACTACTGCTCACATGTCTTTCAATGGTAGTTTTTGCTGTGGTAATGTGTTATTGCCATTTTGACTAAAAAAAAACAATACTATTGCTAATTGTAGGGGTGATACCTTTTTTAAAAGGTAAATGGAAGTCAAATTGCTAATGAAATGTTTCAGAGTTCAAGTGTTGGAAGAAAACATTTTGGTTCCTTTCACTTTTGTTTTGGGTGCAGTGAAAATGGCAAATTTATCTTTACTGCTGTTGTTGTTTCAGATGTTTCATATTTCTTCCTCCTTTTTAGTTTTTATGTAACCTGGCTATATCGTTATGCATTTCCTGAGGTCAAGTAAGCTCAGGTCAGGCTGGATTGGTACATACATTTTTCTTTTCTGAAAGCTCGCCCTACACATTAATTATCCTGGCTAATCCATTCAATGGTATCAAAAGCTAAAATGTACATGTATCTAGTACTTTACAAAAAGTCACTGGTCCCAAAAACAGTTTTAAAAGAAAATCCACATGCATTAGCAATCAGTCAGGCTAAAATCAACAATTTCAAAACAAAATCAAAAATCATTGAGTATCCAAAAATAAAATACACTTTACAATAAAACCCCATTAGCCTATAAGCAGTAAATAACCACATGCACAGTCTCACACTGGTGGTTAGTAAAAATAAAGGTGAATTGGGACGAGAGAATAAAAGGAAACAGCAAAAGATGGAGAAATGAGAATTGGAAGAATGAGAGGTGATCTCATTGAAACATATAAGATTATTAGGGAGCTTGACAGGGTAGATGCTGAGAGATTGTTTCCCCTGGCTAGAGAGTCTAGAATAGGGGGCATGGATGCAGGATAAGGGGTCGGCCATTTAAGACTGAGATGATGAGGAATTTCTTCATGCAGAGGGTTGGTGAATCTTTGGAATTCTCTACCCCCAAGGGCTGAGTCATTGAAAATATTCAAGGCTGAGATGGATTGATTTTTGGACTCTAGGGGAATCCAGGGATATGCATGTGGTGTCCGCTACACTGGGGAAACCAAACGCAGATTGGGTGATTGCTTTGCTGAGCACCTCCACTCAGCCTGCGAGCGTGACCCTGAGCTTCCGGTCGCTTGCCATTTTAATTCTCCGTCCCATTCCCACTCTGACCTCTCTGTCCTCGGCCTCTTACACTGTACCAATGAAGCTCAACAGAAGCTCGAGGAACAGCACCTCATCTTTCGATGAGGCACTTTACAACCTTCTGGACTCAACATTGATTTCAATAACTTCAGATCATAACCACTGCTCCCATTTTTTCAGACAACAGGTTCTGGCAATGGTTCTGATGTTGCCATTTACAGCTCCTCTGGACCCATCTTTAGAACATAAGAACATAAGAAATAGGAGCAGGAGTAGGCCAATCGGCCCCTCGAGCCTGCTCGGCCATTCAATAAGATCATGGCTGATCTGATCCTAACCTCAAATTTAAATTCATGTCCAATTTCCTGCCCGCTCCCCGTAACCCCTAATTCCCTTAGTTTCTTTACTTGTCCCATTACCACCCACTTTTGCCTCGCACCATCATCTCTTTGTCATTTAATCACTCCTGCCCTCCATCCCATCAGAGACCTTCCCTTTTGTTCTTTCCCCCCTCCCCTTCCTCTCCCCCCGCCCCTTTCTCTGGTTCTGTACTTGCTTAAAAACTGTTAAATCTTCAACTTCTTCTAGTTCTGTTGAAAGGTCATCGACCTGAAACGTTAACTCTGTTTCTCTCTCCACGGATCCTGCCTGACTTGCTGAGTATTTCCAGCATTTTCTGTTTTTATTTCAGATTTCCAGCAGCCGCAGTATTTTGCTTTTGAAACCTTTAATTATTGAGCAAAGATAGCCTTGTCACAATTGTTAACTAATTATTACCATTTTCAGATTTAGATTGTAATCTTAAGATTGTAAAAAATGGAGCATTTCAAAAAATATGTTCAAATTTGTTCTCTGGGAAGAGGAAAGTAATTGCTTTCCTGAAGAGACTGCTAATCAGGTCTAATGTCACAATTAGCAGGTGGTGTGAAAACAAGGGAGAGAACGTCTGCAGTCAACAAAGGGAAGTCCAGTTTGTTCAAATTGGCACCGTGCTGTCTCAGCTTCTTCTGGAAACAACCTCCCTCTTATGTCAGGAGTCATACTAATGGACCTTGGAAAGGCTAAGCAGTGGGAGGAATAACTTGTGGGAAATGACTTCTTTAGCATCTTCTAATTTTGTTTGACAAGATACAACAGAAATTGTTAGATCGGATAGATATTTTGAAGTTTGTATTGATTAAATAGATAAATAACTATCGCACATTAAGAATTCAACTGCCCCATTCAATAAATGCTTTGGCTTTGTTTAATTTTTCTGAAGAGGGATGGTTTCTTTTGATACTGCATTTTGTTATGTTGTAGATATACCTTCAAAGTGTACGCAGTGAAACATTTCACTCAACTGTAGGGATGAAAACATCTACCAGTTGTGCTGCCTTACCAAATAGGAGCAGGACATGTTCTTAATTCCAATCTGGTTGTCCAGCACTGACCACAGCAGAGCACTCACTGAGCCACAAGCTATGTTAACATTTTTCAGACAAAACCCTATAAAGCCATGAGTTACCGAGCATCCATCCCTTATTCATGCAAGCCATAAGTGATGCTGTCAACATATTAACCCTTGGCCATCAGGGAATTCTGGGGGATCTGGGACTACATATTTACAAATCTTTGAAGGTGACGGGGCACGTTGATAAGGTGGTTAAGAAAGCCTATAGGATAATTGGCTTTGTAAATAGGGGCATTGAAAACAAAAAGAAGGAAGTCATGCTAAACCTTTACAAATCACTGGTTAGGCCTCAGCTGGAGTATTGTGGCTAATTCTGGGCACCACATTTTGGGAAGGATGTCAAAGCCTTAAGAGAGGGTACAGAGGAGGTTTATCAGGATGATACCAGGGATGAGAGATTTCACTTATGTGGAGAGACTGGATGGTTCTTCTTAGAGCAGAGAAGGTTATGTGGAGACCTAATAGAGGTATTCAAAATAATGAGGGGTTTTGATCGAGCAAATAGGGAGAAACTGTTTCTACTGACAAGTGGGTCGGTAACCAAAGATCATAGATTTAAAATAATTCACCAAAGGACTAGAGGGGAAATAAGAAATTTTTTCACAGAGGTTAAGATCTGGAATGTACTACCTGAAAGGATGGTGGAAACAGATTCCATAGGAACGTTCGAAAGACAATTCGACATGTACCTTCGGAAGGACATATTGGCCTTGGAGGGAGTGCAGCGTAGGTTTACTAGAATAATACCCAGACTTCAAGGGTTAAGTTACGAGGAGAGATTACACAAATTGGGGTTGTATTCTCTGGAGTTTCGAAGGTTATGGGGTGATCTGATCGAAGTTTATAAGATATTAAGGGGAGCGGATAGGGTGGATAGAGAGAAACTATTTCCACTGGTTGGGGATTCTAGGAGTAGGGGGCACAGTCCAAAAGTTAGAGCCAGACCTTTCAGGAGTGAGATTAGAAAACATTTCTACACACAAAAGGTGGTAGAAGTTTGGAACGCTCTTCCGCAAACAGCAATTGATACTAGCTCAATTGCTAAATTTAAATGTGAGATGGATAGCTTTTTGGCAACCAAGGGTATTAAGGGATATGGGCCAAAGGCAGGTATATGGAGCTAGATCACAGATCAGCCATGATCTTATCAAATGGCAGGGCAGGCACGAGGGGCTGAATGGCCTACTCCTGTTCCTATGTTCCTATGTTCCTACTTGAAGAGGACTAATCTGCAGGGTTATGGGGAAAAAGCTGGGGTGTACGACTAAATTGAACAGCTCTTTCAAAGGCACAACAGGCCAAATGGCCTCCTTCTGTGCCGTAAGATTTTATGATTCTAAGATTCTATGTAATAATAATATTGCTACTCATATGTCAGTAGTAGTTTCATTTGTCCTTTAGGGAAGGAAACCTGCTGTCCTTACCCGGTCTGACTTATATGTGACTCCACACCCACAGCAAAGTGATTGATTCTTAATCGCCCTCTGAAATGGCCTGGCAAGCCACTCAGTTGTAAAATCTTGCTACAAAAAGTCATCATAAGAATAAAACCAGACGGACCACCTGGCATCGGACCACTAGGCACCGGACACGACAAAGGCAAACCAAGCCCAGTCGACCCTGCAAAGTCCTCCTCACTAACATTTGGGGACCTGTGCCGAAATTGGGAGAGCTGTCCCACAGACTAGTCAAGCAACAGCCTGACTTAGCCATACTAACAGAATCATACCTTTCAATCAACGTCCCAGACTCTTCCATCACCATCCCTGGGTGTGTCCTGTCCCACCGGCAGGACAGACCCACCAGAGGTGACGGTAAAGTGATATACAGTCAGGAGGGAGTGGCCCAGGGAGTCTTCAACATTGACTCCGGACCCCATAAAATCTCATGGCATCAGGTCGAATATGGGCAAGGAAACCTCCTGCTGATTACCACCTACTGCCCTCCCTCAGCTGATGAATCAGTCCTCCTCCATGTTGAGCACCACTTGGAGGAAGCACTGAGGGTAGCAAGGGCACAGAATGTACTCTGGGTGGGGGACTTCAATGTTCATCACCAAGAATGGCTTGGTAGCACCACTACTGACTGAGCTGGCTGAGTCCTGAAGGACATAGCTGCCAGACTGGGCCTGCGGCAGATGGTGAGCGAACCAACATGAGGGAATAATCTACTTGACCTCGTCCTCATCAATCTACCTGTTGCAGATGCATCTGTCCACGACAGTATTGGTAGGAGTGATCACCGCACTGTCCTCGTGGAGACGAAGTCCCGTCTTCACACTGAGGACACCATCCAATGTGTTGTGTGGCACTACCACTGTGCTAAATGGGATATGATGCGGAGATGCCGGTGATGGACTGGGGTGGACAAATGTAAGGAATCTTACAACACCAGGTTATAGTCCAACAATTTTATTTTAAAATCACAAGCTTTCGGAGATTAACCCCTTCGTCAGGTGAATGAGTGAAAGGTTCTCAAATCGCATATCTTATATTAGGCTGGGACAGCATCACACCAATCAAAAGGTGTCGTTGTTGTTCAAACAGGCCAGTCACGGAGAACAGCACGTCCCAGTACACTGAATATACATTGTGTCAATTACACAGACAGAGAGAAAGAGACCCAAATGGCAGAGAGAGAGAGAAAGAGAGAATATTAAAAACCGATAACTTTTTTTTCCCTTTTGCTGGTGGGGTTACGTGTAGCATGACATGAACCCAAGATCCCAGTTGAGGCCATCCTCATGGGTGCGGAACTTGGCTATCAACTTCTGCTCGATGATTTTGCGTTGTCGTGTGTCTCGAAGGCCACCTTGGAGAACGCTTACCCGAAGATCGGTGGCTGAATTTCCTTGACTGCTAAAGTGTTCCCCCACTGGGAGGGAACCCTCCTGTCTGGCGATTGTTGCGCGGTGTCCGTTCATCCGTTGTCGCAGTGTCTGCATGGTTTCGCCAATGTACCATGCTCCGGGGCATCCTTTCCTGCAACGTATGAGGTAGACAACGTTGGCAGAGTCACAGGAGTATGAACCATGTACCTGGTGGGTGGTGTCCTCTCATGTGATGGTGGTATCTGTGTCGATGATCTGGCATGTCTTGCAGAGGTTGCCGTGGCAGGGTTGTGTGGTGTCGTGGACGCTGTTCTCCTGAAAGCTGGGTAATTTGCTGCGAACGATGGTCTGTTTGAGGTTGGGTGGCTGTTTGAAGGTGAGTAGTGGAGGCGTGGGGATGGCCTTAGCGAGGTGTTCGTCGTCATCGATGACATGTTGAAGGCTGCGGAGAACATGGTGTAGTTTCTCCGCTCCGGGGAAGTACTGGACGACGAAGGGCACTCTGTTGGTTGCGTCCCGTGTTTGTCTTCTGAGGAGGTCTATGCGATTCTTCGCTGTGGCCCGTCGGAACTGTCGATCGATGAGTCGAGCGTCATATCCTGTTCTTACGAGGGCTTCTTTCAGCGTCTGTAGGTGTCCATCGCGTTCCTCCTCGTCTGAGCAGATCCTGTGTATTCGTAGGGCCTGTCCATAGGGGATGGCCTCTTTGACGTGGTTGGGGTGGAAGCTGGAAAAGTGGAGCATCGTGACGTTGTCCGTGGGCTTTCGGTAGAGTGAGGTGCTGAGGTGCCCGTCTTTGATGGAGATTTGTGTGTCCAAGAAAGAAACCGATTCTGAGGAGTAGTCCATGGTGAGTTTGATGGTGGGATGGAACTTGTTGATGTTATCGTGTAGTCTCTTCAGTGATTCTTCGCCATGGGTCCATAGGAAGAAAATGTCGTCGATGTATCTGGTGTATAGCGTTGGTTGGAGGTCCTGTGTAGTGAAGAAGTCGTGCTCGAACTTGTGCATGAAAATATTGGCGTATTGGGGTGCGAATTTGGTCCCCATGGCTGTTCCGTGTGTTTGGGTAAAGAACTGGTTATCGAAGGTGAAGACATTGTGATCCAGGATGAAGCGGATGAGTTGTAGGATGGCGTCTGGAGATTGGCTGTTGTTGGTGTTGAGTACTGAGGCTGTTGCAGCGATGCCATCATCGTGGGGGATACTGGTGTAGAGTGCCGAGACGTCCAGCGTGGTGAGAAGTGTTCCTGGTTCAGCTGGTCCGTGGGTGCTGAGTTTTTGTAGGAAGGTTGTAGTGTCGCGACAGATGCTGGGGGTTCCCTGTACGATGGGTTTCAGGATGCCCTCGACGTATCCAGAGAGGTTCTCACACAGGGTTCCGTTGCCTGATACGGGACGCAACCAACAGAGTGCCCTTCGTCGTCCAGTACTTCCCCGGAGTGGCGAAACTACACCATGTTCTCCGCAGCCTTCAACAGGTCATCGATGACGACGAACACCTCGCTAAGGCCATCCCCACACCTCCACTACTCGCCTTCAAACAGCCACCCAACCTCAAACAGACCATCGTTCGCAGCAAGTTACCCAGCTTTCAGGAAAACAGCGTCCACGACACCACACAACCCTGCTACGGCAACCTCTGCAAGACATGCCAGATCATCGACACAGATACCACCATCACATGAGAGGACACCACCCACCAGGTACATGGTTCATACTCCTGTGACTCGGCCAACATTGTCTACCTCATACGTTGCAGGAAAGGATGCCCCGGAGCATGGTACATTGGTGAAACCATGCAGACACTGCAACAACGGATGAACGGACACCGCGCAACAATCGCCAGACAGGAGGGTTCCCTCCCAGTGGGGGAACACTTTAGCAGTCAAGGACATTCAGCCACCGATCTTCGGGTAAGCGTTCTCCAAGGTGGCCTTCGAGACACACGACAACGCAAAATCATCGAGCAGAAGTTGATAGCCAAGTTCCGCACCCATGAGGATGGCCTCAACCGGGATCTTGGGTTCATGTCACGCTACACGTAACCCCACCAGCAAAAGGGAAAAAAAAGTTGTCGGTTTTTAATATTCTCTCTCTCTCTCTCTCTCTCTCTCTCCCTCTGCCATTTGGGTTTCTTTCTCCCTGTCTGTGTAATTGGCACAATGTATATCCAGTGTACTGGGACGTACTGTTCTCTGTGACTGGCCTGTTTGAACAACAACGACACGACACCTTTTGATTGGTGTGATGCTGTCCCAGCCTAATATAAGATATGCGATTTGAGAACCTTTCACTCATTCACCTGACGAAGGGGTTAATCTCCGAAAGCTTGTGATTTTAAAATAAAATTGTTGGACTATAACCTGGTGTTGTAAGATTCCTAAATTGGATAGATTCAGAACAGATCTAGCAGCTCAAAACTGGGCATCCATGAGGCGCTGTGGGCCATCAGCAGCAGCAGATTTGTATTCCAGCACAATCTGTAACCTCATGGCCTGGCATATTCCTCACTCTACCATTACCAATAAGCCAGGGGATCAATGCCTGGTTCAATGAGGAGTGTAGAAGAGCATGCCAGGAGCAGCACCAGGCGTTCCTAAAAATGAGGTGCCAACCTGGTGAAACTACAACTCAGGACTACATGCATGCTAAACAGCAGAAGCAACATGCTATAGACAGAGCTAAGCGATTCCACAACCAGCGGATCAGATCAAAGCTCTGCAGTCCTGCCACATCCAGTCGTGAATGGTGGTGGACAGTTAAACAACTAACAGGAGGAGGAGGCTCTGTGAACATCCCCATCCTCAATGATGGCAGATTCCAACACCTGAGTGCAAAAGACAAGGCTGAAGCCTTTGCAACCATCTTCAGCCAGAAGTGCCGAGTACATGATCCATCTCGGCCTCCTCCCGATATCCCCACCATCACAGAAGCCAGTCTTCAGCCAATTCGATTCACTCCACGAGATATCAAGAAATGGCTGAGTGCACTGGATACAACAAAGGCTATGGGCCCCGACAACACCCCGGCTGTAGTGCTGAAGACTTGTGCTCCAGAACTAGCCGCGTCTCTAGCCAAACTGTTCCAGTACAGCTACAACACTGGCATCTACCCGACAATGTGGAAAATTGCCCAGGTATGTCCTGTCCACAAAAAGGAGGACAAAGACAGTCCGGCCAATTACCGCCCCATCAGTCTACTCTCATTCATCAGCAAAGTGATGGAAGGTGTCATCGACAGTGCTATCAAGCGGTACTTACTCACCAATAACCTGCTCACCGATGCTCAGTTTGGGTTCCGCCAGGACCACTCAGCTCCAGACCTCATTACAGCCTTGGTCCAAACATGGACAAAAGAGCTGAATTCCAGAGGTGAGGTAAGAGTAACTGCCCTTGACATCAAGGCAGCATTTGACCGAGTGTGGCACCAAGAAGCCCCAGTAAAATTGAAGTCAATGGGAATCAGGGGGAAAACTCTCCAGTGGCTGGAGTCATACCGAGCACAAAGGAAGATGGTAGTGGTTGTTGGAGGCCAATCATCTCAGCCCCAGGACATTGCTGCAGGAGTTCCTCAGGGCAGTGTCCTAGGCCCAACCATCTTCAGCTGCTTCATCAATGACCTTCCCTCCATCATAAGGTCTGAAATGGGGATGTTCGCTGACGATTGCACAGTGTTCAGTTCCATTTGCAACCCCTCAGATAATGAAGCAGTCCGTGCCCGCATGCAGCAAGACCTGGACAACATCCAGGCTTGGGCTCATAAGTGGCAAGTAACATTTGCGCCAGGCAAGTGCCAGGCAATGACCATCTCCAACAAGAGAGTCTAACCACCTTCCCTTCACATTCAACTGCATTACCATCACTGAATCCCCCACAATCAACATCCTGGGGGTCACCATTGACCAGAAACTTAACTAGACCAGCCACATAAATACTGTGGCTACAAGAACAGGTCAGAGGCTGGGTATTCTGCGGTGAGTGACACACCTCCTGACTCCCCAAGGCCTTTCCACCATCAACAAGGCACAAGTCAGGAGTGTGATGGAATACTCTCCACTTGCCTGGATGAGTGCAGCTCCAACAATACTCAAGAAGCTCAACACCATCCAGAACAAAGCAGCCCGCTTGATTGGCACCCCATCCACCACCCTAAACATTCACTTCCTTCACCAACGGCGTACAGTGGCTGTAGTGTGCACCATCCCCAGGATGCACTGCAGCAACTCGCCAAGGCTTCCTCAACAACACCTCCCAAACCCGCGACCTCTACCGCCTAGAAGGACAAGGGCAGCAGGCACATGGGAACAACACAACCTGCACGTCCCCCTCCAAGTCACACACCATCCCGACTTTGAAATATATCGCCGTTCCTTCATCGTCGCTGGGTCAAAATCCTGGAACTCCCTACCTAACAGCACTGTGGGAGAACCTTCACCACACGGACTGCAGCGGTTCAAGAAGGGGGCTCACCACCACCTCATCAAGGGCAATTAGGGATGGGCAATAAATGCTGGCCTTGCCAGCGACATCCACATCCCATGAACGAATAAAAAAAAATTATATTAATCTGATATGTTGAAATACACTGGTCTTGAAATTCTGCTGCAAAGCTATTGGATGACAAATACTAAATGTATTTTTATGCTAATAGCTTTTAGCAAAACCAAGCTTGTTTTTCTGCTAATATTTCCACCTCTCCTATTTTCGATTTCTGTTCACTGAGGCCTGTGGTTTGTGTCTCTGGTCTGTAAACGTGAATGACTGTTAATCCAGGTTGTGACAGCATGTATAAGCAGGATTGCATGTTTTTCATGTAATGACCTATTCATGAAATTTCTATTTGTGAAAAAATATTGCATCAAACATACCCATGTTTAACTTTATACAAAGAGGAATTGTATTTTGTGAGCAGGTAGTGATGCTTCAACTAGTGATACCGTGTATCAAATATACTGAAGCCGAAGTCCGCATCTTGATGCAGCATTGAGAATATGGGTTAAACCATTGATAGCATCCAAAAAATTGTTTGATTAAGGTACTACACTTTTGGGAATAAGTAAATGCTGAGATACAATGAACAAGGATGGTTTTGCTTCAGCCATTTTTGCCCAAGTGGAGCGTAATAAATTTACTTCTGAATATATATTGCTCAGATACTGCCCAGCATACAGTATCAGAACAGAAGGTAGCACAGTCCTATTCATGCTTCATACTAAGGGCCATGTTTTTCTATTTTGACGAAGAATCAATTACTCTTATTTCATAGAAATGAACGAACGTTAATCAAAATGGCAGGTGCGTATGATTTTTCTGCCAAAATTTGCCTGCAATCCAGAAAAAGAAAAGTAGCCAATCTGTAATAATGCTGCTTTCACACATTGAGCCATAATTTGGGCATGTTACTGATTGAGGTATAGGAAAAAGACTGTTGTTACAGCTTTTTTACCTTTGGAATTTTAGTTTCAAACTACCAATTATTATGTGTCAAGTGATAAAATTATGGCGATGTTTCAAATGTACAATCACCAAAACAGACAAGTTTAAAGATTTGTGCCAACCGATTAACAAAATGTACCCTAAGATGCAATTAATTAAGGAAATGGAGAGAAAGAGTACTAGCATTTTCCTGATACTGTATCTTTCAAACAAACCGATGGTACTCTGTACCTATGAGCCATTGAAATGTCACCTTGGCTCATTTGCTAGTATTCTTGCCTCTGAGTTAGAAGGTTGTGGGTTCAAACTCAGAGGCAGGATTTAAGCGCATAATATAGGCTGACACTTCAGTGTAGTTCTGAGAGAGTCCTGCATTGTTGGAGGTGTTATCTTTCAGATGAAAGGTTAAATCGAAGCCCGATCTGCTTGTTCATGTGGATGTAAATAGTCCCATGGCACTTTTGTTTGAAAAAGAGAAAGGAGTTCTCCTACACCTGGTCAACAATCCTCCCTCAAACAACACCACCAATAGATTAACTGGTCATGCATCTCATTTGCTATTTGCCCAAATTGACTGATGCATTTGTCTATAAAACAACAGGGACTACATTCCAAAAGTATTTCATTGGCTGTAAAGCAGTTTGTGATGTCCTGAGAATGTACGGCACCAAATAAATGAGAGTTCATCTTTGCTTTACAATTCAGTCAAAAATATGCAGAAAACCAACCATTTAGAGGATAATACAATTCAAGGTGAAGACTCACAACATTAGCGGTAAGGATTCTTGTGGAGAAAACAATCAAATTTCACTCCATTGAAGCCTTATTTAACTATAACACTGATATACCAGTCCAGAAATAAATACCCTAAAGCCCTGGCAGTCAGAATAATTCTCAGTGCAATGTAACCTAAATAAAATTTCCAATGAAAAGAAAAGCTACTGAAACAGCCTTTCTCCTGTACGTCTCAATAAAATATGCACTCAGATGCAGTATTCAAATAAACAACAATAAAAGGACAAGATATATTGAACAAAAGCAACCTACTCTTGAAATACATCAATAACACATTTATTAAATTCCCTGGTAAGATTGTAATGTTGAATGTATGGTTGTAACTAAGAAAGAATTACACAAATGCACATGCTCAAGTGCTAGGTATATGTCCTAGAATATGTAGGGTTGCCAACAGTCTGGTTTGTACCATATAGTTCAGTTTTTCTCAAATGTAAGTTGGACAGCAAAATTATAGTTTTTCAAACATGTCATTTTTCCATTTACTTCCAAATCTAATGATGTGAAGCCATTTGTTTTTAAAGTTTTCAATGAATTTTCATCAAAGCCCCCTCTTGCCCTTATCCTGCCCCCATTTGGTTCAGGGTTTGGCAGAATGTAGCAGTCTTAGGCATGTGAAAGAAACCAGATAGAGTTGCAATCTGAGAAATGTAATTTATAAAATAGGAAACAGGATAACAGGAAAGACAAGTGAGGGAAGCTTTTCACATGTGTTTTACAAAGAAGCCACTTGCTAAACACTTGCAACAAATGTAAGACTGTATAAGACACTGGAATATGTTCCAAAACAACTGAAATCAAAACCTTTGAACTTTGAAGAAAAACAAGCCTCAAGCCACTACAAAGCTAGAAAGAGAAACTAAGTTCAAAATTTAACAGATTACAAGAACAAGAGAAGCAGTTCATACCAAAAGTAAAGTGAAACCTACAGAAACAATAATAACAATGCAGTATATGGGGCATCTGTACCATTAACACTTTCACAGTCAGTCACAAGCCCATAAACATGGAAAAGTGATCAGATAATACCTGCATCAATCAATAGATGGATGAATTCACACTGAGCCAGAAGAAGGCGAATTCAAAATAATATTCTTAAATAAGTTCTCTCCAGCCTAGCAATTTGAATGCCGGGATTGTGGGGCTTGAAGAGGCAATGACAGTCAATGCTGTGACCATGTCAGTCAACAATAGTGCTAAGTGTGCAGCATCAGAGTCTTTTGTTTGTTGGCCTCTCTCATCACTTTTTTATGATTGCTGTCTCCCTGAGATGTGCTCAAATGCAACAGCAAACGCTATTCTGAGCACACAACTGCTTTTCAGCTATCCGCAATCTCAACTGTAGCTCACGGGTATAATAATAATTGCATGGTAGAAGAGGTGTCAGTCCCACTGTGAGTTAAAAATGTAAGTACGTCTGTATCAGCAGGCATGCAGGCTTGTGAAAGATTTGGAATGTCCACCCACACATACTGCATATTCAAAGACACTAGCTTTTCTCTCTCTTTATCTTTTGTTCATTAAAGATGAGGTTTGATAGTTCTGGATGGAATGTTTGTGACCTGGAATTTAAATGCAGTGCTAAGCACTCTTGGGTTGGGTTGCATTGTGGACCATTGCTAAGTCTGAGCTATTATCGTATATGTTTATATGGTTCTTTCAAGGTTCTTGCCTCCATTTTGACAGTATATTTTTGAAGCTATCTCCTATGCTCTACAAATAATAAGAAAAACTGCAAATGCACAAACTCTGACATGAAAACCAAAGATGCTGGAAATACACAGCAGGCCAGTCAGTATCTGTGAAGAGACAAGTTAATGTTTTGGGTGTAGACCTTTGGCCAGAACTGAAAAGTGGAAGATAAGTGAGCCAAACAAAACAAAAAAGGAATGGCAGATTGATAATAGCCCCGAAAAATCCGCAGGCCAGAGATTCCAGCAATTAAACTGCGGTCGTGCCTACTGGGAACCTCTGCCACTGACCCCAGAGGACTGTTTGGGATAGGAGGAGGTCCCCTAATTAGCCTGCCTGCACCACTAGGGTCACATCTAGAGTGTGCAGCATGCTGGGAAGACCGGAAAGTCTGGAAGAGGTTACCCGTCCAGTGGTGAAGCCATGAATACCACCCAATGACAACAACTTTATGGTGTCCCCAGCCGCCCCCTTGGAAAAAGAGCTGCCTTGATTTTTTTTTAAAATTTGGCTCCTCTTCGGGGTTCCTGGACTCAGCCTCAGCTTAGACCCTCAGGTGGGGCCCACTTCTGCCCCAATCAATGAAGTCCAGCTGGTCTCACTGGTGTACATTGACCCCAACATTCATTGGGTCCGACTGAAGGCCCGAGGCCTGGGAACTCCCAACTTTTGGGGTCCCCAGGTCTGCCCCCTTATGATGGCTATGTTTTGTGGTGGGCAGAGGCTCTGCCCCCAACAATCCAAAAAGGAAACACCGGAGGAAAGGCATAATCAGCTCCTTGCCTGGTTTTCATCCATTCCAATAGATTCCCACCAAAGTTACAGCAGAAGTACACCCAAACAGCTGCAGAGTTTTGATGCCAGGGAGTCGATTAGGTTTTATTGAAAAGCAGGAGAAGAGGTCTAAGTCTGAACTTAAACTTTGAGCTTCGAGATTAGACTGGAATTATTGTACTATTCAGAATTGTTTCCTTCCAAAGATGGAAGGCTACTGGTGTTTCTGTCATATGAATATGACTAATAAATATTTAAATGTCACTTCTGCATAATGAAGTAGTACATCTGCAATTGTTCCTGCCTCTCATGCATTCTCTCTCACTCTCTTGCTGTCTCAGATATATTATATAAGCAAATGGGGTTTATCATTTCTCTTTGTAATTCTCCAGGTGTTCATGTACACCCACACTTGTTTTTTTTTTGTTTACCAAGTCTTTGCGGCAATCTAACAAGAGCTGAGAATGACACTGCCATGAGGCAGCAGCACCTCTCGTTGCACTAAAAGAGTGATATCAGCTTATATGGAGTGCAACCCTAATTATACTTGAACATTAATTGCTTTCACAAATTAACACAGAACGATAAGAATTGTAATGAATCATTTTTAAGTTAACCATATGCTTGGTGTGAAAATGCTTATGATACCATGCCAAAAGCCTGATGTACATTGAATGCCATCTAGTGAAAGACGTAGAATAATGCAATAGGACATTTCCTTTCTTACTTAGGGAGTTTCATGTGAATTTTTATAGAATTCTAAAGAGATGAATTGTGCGAGTGATTTACTAATAACTATCCTCAATTGATGTATAGGTGGATACTGCATTGTCCATTAATTTCATTTAACGAACTCTCACTACAAAGTGCTAACTGGAATAACTGGTCAACCGGGTGTCATCACAGACCAGAGCTGAATAAATAGCTGCCAGAAATGTCTCAACTACAATTTCTGAAACTAAGTGATGCAATCTACTCGGTAAAGAATATTTTATTCAGTTATGTTCTTGTTCAAAACAAAATTAAAATTACAGGGCCTCCAAATAATCAAATGTCATCTGCATCCCATTGGTCCTGCCAGAATTAGTGATCACCAAGGGTCAACAGGGATATAATACAATGCAGTTATCCTATAGTTTGATGTTTTTCCAGAAAGCACTAGAAGTCATATCAGCAACAGAACAGATTTTAGAGTGCTGTAGATGTTTCTTTATAGGTACACTCATACCTAGCATGTAATTCAGATCAATTCTTATTTTCTTCCCTTCTCCTGCTCTCCCAAAGATACCAACCTATGTTGGGAAACAGCTCCACAGGTACTAGCAGTCCTCCAGAACCTTTCCCAACCGAATATTCTTTGTGCATGAGTGTGTGAGGAAGAGAAAGTTTGAGCTATTCAATTATAGAGGCCTTCACAACTGAAACTGATTCTCTCTCACCTGACTTTCACATGTGTATACAGGGGTCACAGGAAAGTGATCAGAAATGGGAGCAGTCTCTGCTCCCTATCCCAAAGGTGGTATGGTCAATCCTGACTGCTACCTCCTGCTGAAATTGGCTAACTCGTCACAGACTAAAAAAAAATTGAAACCTGGGAATTACTCTGGTGTCAGTGCTGCACCATGCAGTATTGGTGTTCATTGAGCCATTGGAGGAGTCACTTCATTGTCTCTTTAAGCCATCTGTTCTGTTATTTGTATGTATTTTCCCAAGTTGATCTGTTGCTTGATGTTTTTCATTACTGGACCCATGTTGGTAGCTTTTTGACTATTAGCATAAAAACACTGAAATTATTTTGTTCACAATTTTAACCTGTTTTAAATAAACATAAGAATTGAGGAAGATTAGTTTGTCACTACCTATTCTCCTTTCTTCTGTTTCTTGCCCACAGCCTCGCTAATGCTGATCTCAACTTATGGTTGAGTCTGGCACTGGATACCTACATTCAGGAAGTTGAGATCAGACAGTGAATCATCATTAATAAGAGATTACAGGATGAGACCTGTTTGTATAAAATTGACAGAGCTACCTATCTTGCATCGGGCAAGATTTACGAAAAAAAAAAGAAAGGAGGACCTCCAGGAGGAGAATACAAGAATAAAACTAAATGCCAGTATATCAAATACCAAGATGACAACGTTGTTTGGTTTCCCAGCTGATCTTCAGTGATCACCAACTCTAACAGGAACCCATGAGTAAGATACGAACTCTAGATATATGGAGGAACTTCATATAAAACCTCTGGGAAAGTGGTTTAGAAAGCAATTAAACTATTTGAACCATGTACATAAGAACATAAGAACATAAGAAATAGGAGCAGGAGTAGGCCAATCGGCCCCTCGAGCCTGCTCCGCCATTCAATAAGATCATGGCTGATCTGATCCTAACCTCAAATTTAAATTCATGTCCAATTTCCTGCCCGCTCCCCGTAACCCCTAATTCCCTTTACTTCTAGGAAACTGTCTATTTCTGTTTTAAATTTAATGATGTAGCTTCCACAGCTTCCTGGGGCAGCAAATTCCATATGGTATAACCAGTCAATAGAGAGAAATATTGGAGCATTCAAATCTTTTTTTCTAATGTCACTTCTGGTTTTAGTAGAAATTACATTTTTCTTTAAATAAAGGGCTGGATTACCCTCGTCCAGATGGAGAAGGGTTAAAGGTGGCATTCCACCTGCCACCCCAACATTGGTTGCAACCCTAACCAGGGTTTCCAGGATCAGGGGTCATTATCTATGCTCTATCTGGGCTCCCATTAGAATCTCTGCTTTCAAAGCCAAAAAAAAAAGTAAGGTTGCAGGGCCAGAGGAGAGGGTGTCCATTACTGGGCCCTCTCCCTCAAAAAGGACATCACTAGGCCTTCGCTGTTGTCCTAGAGTCAACCGCCATCCATCTCCTGGCGATCCCTGGCACTGGCAGTATCAGCAGCAGCAAGCAGTGAACCCGATGGTGGTGCCAGGCCCTGCCTCCCTGTCATCATGTACAGGCAGCAGGTGAAATGGCCTTCCCTGCCAGGGTGAGGGGGCAAAATGTACTTTGAGGTAGGATAAGGCAGTGGGCCTCCCCACCCTATTGTTCTTGATTTTCCTCTGTGATACTGCCTGATTACGGGTAGCAGTGCAAAGGAAAGTCCAGCCTAAGAAGCTAATATTCATAAATTTGTTAATGTTTACTGACCAAATGATGATGGAATTTGAATGTTTTTAAAGGGTGTTTTCCACTTTTCTTGTTAAAAAATGATTTTTTTTTAGTGACATGTTCATGTTGTTATTTAAGGCAGATTGAAAAGGGAAGTAGGATTTCCACTGTCATGTGATTTTTCTGTACTGGAATGATTATACATGAATCACAAATGGCCCGACAAGAACTAAAAAGGAAGTTGAACAATTTTGTTTCATGTTAA
This sequence comes from Heptranchias perlo, assembly GCF_035084215.1. NCBI lineage: Eukaryota > Metazoa > Chordata > Chondrichthyes > Hexanchiformes > Hexanchidae > Heptranchias > Heptranchias perlo. The sequence continues at coordinate 34,442,068 of NC_090335.1, forward strand.
AAACTGGTTGTAAAATGATTGAGCAGTGCAAGGTTTTGTCAGAACTAAATTACTGAACTGAACATCGAGAGTTTCATCTACCCCAGTTTTTACTATATTTCCATCATTGTAACGTTTTGGCAGCAAGTTCAAATTGAATTTCAGCATAACAGTGACAAAACAAGACGAGTGAATAAGATGATATAAATCAGTGTCAGACAATAGGAAAATATTACACCCAATGGACTAAGCACTCAAATATATACTTTACTTTAAATTTTCAAAATGTAAGGAATAGTTTTTAGCTGTACTATATTACATCAAGAATAACAGATTGATGTTTGCGGAGTTTTTTTTTAGCTACTGGCTTTAGATTCTGCTTTCTAGCTCGCAAAATTTAGTATTTGAAAATCCAAAAACCAATTCTAATCCCTGTCCCACAATCAAAACTTTTCAGGTGACTCATCGAGCTGGATTTTCATCACAATCCCACTCAAAATCAGGAGATCAGAAAACAGGGAAAAATCGGGCCCAAGACTGACTGTCTGCCCCAAGCAGTCCGTCCCCACCCACCATGTATAAATGCAGGCAGGGTCTGGAACCCGGCTTCTCTGCCATTTTTCCTCCCATTCGCAACCCCCCACCCCCACCCCACTTACCACCGTGCCCGAGGTCTACCTGGTGAAAGATGACAGTAGACCTAGAAAAGTGACTGTAAGGCCCCAAAATTTTCCAATGGAGGGAGAGGGCCTAGTAGTGGCCTTCTTTTCATGGGGAAAATGGAGTAGAGGGGGTTAGCCAAAACCTTTTGACCAGAGGGGCGGACTCCAGGTGGGTGTTGAAGGGGAATGGCACTATTTTTGGAGGAGAATTCTGGTGGAATTCAGACTGAAGTCATTACCACCCCATTTTATTGAATTTAGTGTTCCAAAACTGCATACAAAACAGGGAATACAGGAACATCCAGCCTGAAGTAACTTGGGTTCAAGAATTCAGGTTAGCATTTATTCCTATTATTACAGAAAGAAAGAATTTGTATTTATACATCGCTTAAACAATGGAAGAAAATGGGGCCTGAGCAATCAGCCAATGTCCCTGCCTCCTGCCTCAACTGGGCCTACAAGGAGAGGGGTGGCAATAGGCTGTGGGAAGCAAAAGGAAACCCATTGAAGACTCTTTTGGATGGAGAAGACCTAATAGTGAGCTCCTATCTCTCTCTCTCTGCTGCCATTCACTTACCCTCAGATCAGTCTGCGGTCTGATATAAAATATGGGAGATCTTTGAGGTGCTCCTCGTTCTCTGACACTGTAGCTGCTTTGCCCTGTCCAGCATATTTAATGAACCCCAACCCAGGAAAAAGGGTCAGGATCCCAAAAGGGTTGGAGGAGCAGGGAGAAGTTCCGGCGGCTGACCCACCGGAGAGGGAAAATTCCCATTTCCCTTCATTTTCCACTGATTTTGAGTGGTGGTCTGGATTGTCCTTTATCACATCATGTTTTGCATTAGTAGTAGGCTGCCCAGAGTGCCGTTAAGTCAGAAAATCATTTCTTCTTGTAATCACAAACATAAAATGTAAAAAAAAATTCTTATCCTTTCAGAAAAAAGGAGTCCTTTGTAGAATGTTAGAATACATTTATTTAGTGAATGAATCAGCCAAATGAAACCTCATATGAGCCAATTGGGAAAAATGGTGCTATCAAAAACTATTGTATTACTAAAGTGTTGCCAATCTACTGCATATTTCAATAGATCCAAATATGCCAATGTGTTTGAAAAGCAATGCTGTACACAAGAGCTAGAACTATTTATAAATTCCTGTACAAGCAGTTTAGTCAGATACTCCTGAATGCTTTTGTCATCAGGTCCATTAGTAAGGCACATCAGGTCTCCCTTTTGCCTTGTGTTGTCTTCTCTTTCCCAAGCTGTGTCTTCTAAAATATTCTGCTTCTCAAAAACTACTGTTTATTCTCACTCCCTTCTCTGGAAGTTTTATGCAGTGTTTTATAATTTTAAAGGCAAAACTTATTCATTAATTGGTACATGTTTGCCTTAATGCATTTTGTTTTTTGAAACTGCAACATGGAAATTCTTATAAAAATAAACGACCATAAAAAAAATCTGTAATGCAAATCCATCAAAGTCCAGTTAAATTGTCCCACTGCCACTCTACAAAATGTAGGTGAAATTGGTCTTAGATGGTAGCATAACACGGACGATAGCGAATCAGCAGCTTGTCGTACACCACGCTTAATTTTATTTTCCATTGACTTCAATGAAAAAGAAAATCGAGCAGAGTGGAAAATGGCTGCCGATTCAATACGGGCCCTTTTGCACTACCTCCCGTCTTGCCGAAGACCACTTTCGCCCCAGTAGACTCAGTCTGACCATCTGTAGAAAGAATTGGGGCAATGTTTTATTAGTACTTCATCACCAGTAAATCACGTCAATGAGATTTGGCAGTGCATAAACCATTCCTCATAACTTAAATTATTTCACTAGTTATTGTGACATTTTAATCTTTTTTTTATTAATACTGCAGACCGTGTCAATGCTGCCACTTCAGTGATACTGTAACTGTAACACTTACAACACTGTTTGCAGTAAGTATTATTGTTACTAATTTACTTCTGATTTTAAATGACTTTTTTGCTACTGTTTAATTTTGTGTGGAGTCCCACATCAATGGTTGGACACAGTTATTTTAAATTTTCAGCCTCGTACAAGGTATTTTCCAACCATTTTGCAATTCCAATGCAAATAGACCTATTGAGGTTCAGCCATCAGCCTACAACTAACAAGAACACAGCATCTAACAAGAACACAGCAAATGCACTCAACATAAAAACGTTTATGCCCATCAGCATTCAGACCAGCACACAATGCTTCCACAGACACTGCCATATGCACAAAAGCAAACATAAGAATTTGCTGTTTATGGTGATTTGTTTTTAGCAATGTAACCTGATGTACTACATTGGCAGAAACTTGGTACTTGTTCTTCCTTGTACTTACTCAGCTTTAATCCAAATCTGCCAGCAACTCATGACGTGCTTAGATTAGCAAAGTCGTGCACTTTATCGATTGGTCTTTGTCTACAGTGGCCTAATGTCACATAAGCAAACTGACTGGTGAATTTGGGTTCTCAAGAAGAGCAGTTACTCTTGGGATCATCAACAATGTACACATGTCTCCAGTAAACCTATTACCTGCTTTCAACAGAAATGTCTAGTAAAAGTGTACACCAGTCAGGCTGCATGCTGACATTAACTATGGCATTGTCACTCAAAGCAGAGAAATGATTTTAGTTATATACAGTTAATAAATAAAAAAGGACAGCAAACAAAAATACTATATATATGCAACAGAAACTTTGCTTCAAAACTGTCAAGTTTCTTGTCACTTGACCTTTTTAAGTTTACGTTTACTGCCAACACTCCTTCATTTGACAAAATTTCTATGATCAAAGGGTCAGAACCATGATTTGTAGATACATCTGTAACCTTTATCTACAACTCATGGTTCTGAAAAGTGAGAAGGTAGTGATACATCTTTAGAAGTAGTTCCAAGCCATAAAAAGGGCCAGGTATGCAGTCTCGTTACCATGGCAAAGGGATCACTGCACTTCCTGTGCATGATGCACCAGTAAGGGAAAGAGCTGACCTCTTGTCATTTTACATGTTCAGCTCATTTAAATCATAGCACCACAATCATTGCACAGATCAGCAACTGCACCAGGAGAACATTGGAGTTGATGGGCAGGATATCCAGCAAGAGCAGCTCTTAAAGGGTTGCTGCTCTTAAAGCTGGCTTCACATTTGATAGAGGAAACTTTTTCTGATAACACTAGATCAATACAGCAAGGAGAAAAATGGATCCTTTTGAGTACACAGTAATGTAGGATGCTTCCTACAGTGAAGGCTGTCCGGTTACAATTATAAACCTGGACATAGGAATGTATGATGGAAATATAAAAATAAGCAGTGAATGTATGACTTTAAAATGAAGATTGAATTAAGTCATATCAAATGTATTTTCATGCTAATACTTGGACACATCTAAAAGTACAACAGAGAGAGATATTCCACTCGCACATAGGCTGTAGCTGTAATATAAGCACTTATTTAAAAGGCTGAATGAACAAGTTACTGTTCTGAAATGTAATTTTCATAATTAATTCAGTCACACATTAATATAGTACTTAGAAGGAACCAGGCACATACCTTTTAAGTGAAACAACCAGATGTGGCAATGACCTGGTTGCCTGGTTTTTCATCACTGTAGACCGAATGCCTGTGGACTGAAGAAAACAATATATCATATTGTGTGCATCATTTGAAGTTCATGATATATTACACTAGGGATACAATCATTACTCAGGTCATTAGTTTATATATGGAATAATTGATGGTCACCAGCGAATTGTTGGTTGCCTTTGGGCCTGTATGTGTGAAGTGATATTTAAGCCATAAACAAATGAAGGGCATTCAAATATACCTGTAATTTATTTTTTGTGCATCAGTTATTTTGTATAACACATAAACGTTCCTCTTATATTTATCTTTTGTCATTAAAAATGGGCAACTTAGAATCAAGATGAGTTAACAACGTAGATGAGAAGGTCATTGAGAACATTGAGCTGTGGGTGCCTGATGTCTGAGCTGTAATTTCACAGTGGATGTCTGATATCAGAAGTGTAAAATTGCAGAAAAATAATCAGTATGTTCAATCATCAGATGACAGGACAAGTGGACTGCACTGGAGGAAATCAGCAATAATGAAAAAAACAATGAGTATATGACATATCAACTCAAGGAACTAATGTCCATCTTGACAATGGAGATGCAGAATTAGAGAAAAATCCCAGTACTGACACGATTGTGAACTTAACAGGGTGCAGAATTTTCACAAAATATACATGGTCATAAAACATATCGGGCCGGATTTTCCTGTGAATGGCTTGAGCACAGAGGTTGGGAAAGACAGAGAGTGAAGCGTTAACAGAGTGAGGACTTCCAACTGGGAATTTGGTGAGTGTGGGAATTCAGTGCAGAGGGAGAAGGAGGTGCTAAGTGATTTAAACCAAAGAACTGCAGACTAAGACTGAGCAGAGCATAAAGGGAGACGCACGAGGAATCAAAACAAGGCAAGGAGGAGCACCGAGGTTAAGTCAATAAATACTTAGTTCTTTGGTTAGTGTTTTTAATGGTTATTGGGGATAAAAGATGCAGAAATGGAGGCCCGAGGGCACAAGGAGCAGGACCAGCGAAGGAAAGCAGAGCACAGAAAGCTGAGACCAACTCAAACACAGGCAGAAGTTTGAAAGAGTGACATCAGAGGACAGGAGGTTGGTGACTGATTGGTGAGTAAAACATTTTTTTGCTCTCGAGTAAGCTGGGAGAGTGGTTTAAACTAGGAACGAATAACTTGCTAATTTTTTATTAAATTAATATCTTAAACTAGATAAATTAATTTTAAAAAGAACTAAAAATAAACCAAGTAAATTAATTATCTAAAAACTTTAAGTAAATCAGCCCCAGAACATTGCTGCAGGAGTTCCTCAGGGCAGTGTCCTAGGCCCAACCATCTTCAGCTGCTTCATCAATGACCTTCCCTCCATCATAAGGTCAGAAATCGGGATGTTCGCTGACGATTGCACAGTGTTCAGTTCCATTTGCAACCCCTCAGATAATGAAGCAGTCCGCGCCCGCATGCAGCAAGACCTGGACAACATCCAGGCTTGGGCTCATAAGTGGCAAGTAACATTCACGCCAGACAAGTGCCAGGCAATGACCATCTCCAACAAGAGAGAGTCTAACCACCTCCCCTTGACATTCAATGGCATTACCATCACCGAATTCCCCACCAACGTCCTGCGGGTCACCATTGACCAGAAACTTAACTGGATCAGCCATATAAATACTGTGGATACAAGAGCAGGTCAGAGGCTGGGTATTCTGCGGCGAGTGACTCACCTCGTGACTCCCCAAGGCCTTTCCACCATCTACAAAGCACAAGTCAGGAGTGTGATGGAATACTCTCCACTTGCCTGGATGAGTGCAGCTACAACACTCAAGAAGCTCAACATCATCCAGGACAAAGCAGCCTGCTTGATTGGCACCTCACCCGCCACCCTAAACATTCATTCCCTCCACCACTGGCGCACCTTGGCTGCAGTGTGTACCATCTACAAGAAGCACTGCAGCAACTCGCCAAGGCTTCTTCAACAGCATCTCCCCAAACCCCCGACCTCTACAACCTGGAAGGACAAGGACAGAAGGTGCATGGGAACACCACCACCTGCACGTTCCCCTCCAAGTCATACACCTTCCTAACTTGGAAATATATCGGTGTTCCTTCATCGTCACTGGATCAAAATCCTGGAACTCCCTATCTAACAGCACTATGGGAGAACCTTCACCACACGGTCTGCAATTTTTCAAGTAGGCGGCTCACCACCACCTTCTCAAGGGCAATTAGGGATGGACAATAAAAGCTGGCCTTGCCGGCGATGCCCACATCCCATGAATGAATAACTAACAAACAAACAAACAAACAAACAAACAAAGCAAACAAACAAAATTAGATAGAGATGGCAGTGCAGGTGGTGTGCCACAACTGCAGCATGTAGGAGTTTGTGGAGAGCAGCGTGATCCCAGGCAACCACCGCTGCAGTAAGTGACTGCAACTCGAGGAACTTCAGCTCAGAGTTGTTGAGCTGGAGTCCGAGGTGCAGACATTGCGATGCATCAGGGAGGGGGAGAGTTACCTGGACACTTTGAGCCAGGAGGTAGTCACACCCCTTAGGTTAGGTAGTGGTTTAGATTTTGTCAGTGGTCAGGGACAGGAGGATATGACTGCGAGTCAGGCGGGTATGAGCACCCAGGATGCAGTGATGGAGGAGCCTCAGCCTTTGGCCTAGTCCAATAGGTATGAAGTACTTCCTACCTCTATGGATGAGAACAAAGACCGCAGGGAGGATAGGCAATTGGACCACAGTACCGTGGTACAAGAGGCCAGTCAAGTGGGAGGAGCGAAAAGGAACGTGGTAGTGTTAGGCGATAGTATAGTCAGGGGAATAGATACTGTTCTCGGCAACCGCGACTGGGAACCCTGAAGGCTGTGTTGCCTGCCCGGTGCCAAGGCTAAGGAATCTCCTCGCGGCTGGAGAAGAACTTGAAGCAGGAGGAGAAGGATCCAATGCTCGTGGTCCACAAAGGAACTAACAACATAGATAGAACTAGGAATGAGGTTCTGCTGAGGGAGTTTGAGTCCAAATTAAAAGGCAGAACCTCAAAGGTGGTAATCTCTGGATTACTACCTGACCCACAAGCAAATTGGCATAGGGGCAAACAGATTAGATGGTTAAATACGTGGCTGAAAGAGTGGTGTGGGAAGCAGGGGTTTCAATTCATGGGGCACTGGCACCAGTACTAGGGAAAGAGGGAGCTGTTCTGTTGGGAACTTAAACCGGGCTGGGACCAGTGTCCTGGTGAACCGAATAACTAGGGCGGTAGATAGGGCTTTAAACTAATAAGGGGAGGGGGGGTCAAGTAAGGGTAAATTTATAAGTCTGAAGAGAAAAGTCAAGACTGTAGAGCAGAGTAGAGATTTGGTTCATAACAAGCAGAGTGTGTCAGGAAGGGTTTAACAAAGTTAATAGGGCATTAGTGACTAAGGTCACATCAGGGAAAAATAGTAAAAAAGTTAAAATTAAAGGCGGTATATCTGAAAGCACGAAACATTTGTAACAAGATAAATGATTTAATAGCACAAATAGAGATAAATGGGTTTGATCTAGTGGCCATTACTGAGATGTGGTTGTGGGGTGACCAAAGTTGGGAACTAAATATTCCAGGTACTTGACTTTTAGAAAAAAATGGAAAAGGGGTGGGGGAGGGGTAGCCCTTATAATAAAGAATGAGACAAAGGCAGTAGTGAGAAAGGATCTTAGCTCAGAAAATCAGGATGTAGAATCAGTACGGGTGGAGCTAAGAAATAACAATGAGCAGAAAACACTGGTGGGAATAGTTTACAGGCCCCCTAACAGTAATTATAATGTTGAACAGAATATAAATCAGGAAATTAGAGGAGCATGTAACAAGGGTAATGCAATAATCATGGGGGACTTTAATCTTCATATAGACTGGGTAAACTAAATTGGCAAAAGTAGTTTGGAGGAAGAGTTCATGGAATGCATTCGAGACAGTTTTCTAGAACAATATGTTGAGGAACGAACTAGGGAGCAGGCTATTTCAGATCTAGTATTGTGTAATGAGAGAGTTAATTAGTAATCTTATTGTTAAGGATCCTCTGGAGTAGAGTGATCATAATACGATAGAATTTCATATTGAGTTCGAGAGTGATGTAGTTAAGTCCGAAACTAGAGTCTTAAGTTTAAACAAAGCCAATTACATAGGTTTGAGGTGCGAGTTGGTTATGGTAGTTTGGGAAATTAGATTAAAAGATATGATGGTAGAGAAGCAATGGCAAACACTTAGAGAAATAATTCATAATTCTCAATGAATATATATTTCCTTGAGAAATAAAAACTCCACGCGAAAAATTATCCAACAGTAGCTAACTAGAAAAGTTAAGGATAGTATTAGATTAAAAGAATATTAAAAGATTAGAAGATACATTTTCTCCATATATATTAATGACTTGGACTTGGGTGTACAGGGCACAATTTTTTTTTTATTCATTCATGGGATGTGGGCATCGCTGGCAAGGCCAGCATTTATTGCCCATCCCCAGTTGCCCTTGAGAAGGTAGTGGTTAGCTGCCTTCTTGAACCTCTGCAGTCCGGGTGGAGAAGGTTCGCCCACAGTGCTGTTAGTTAGGGAGTTCCAGGATTTTGACCCAGCGACGATGAAGGAACGGCGATATATTTCCAAGTCGGGACGGTGTGTGACTTGGAGGGGATCGTGCAGGTGGTGTTGTTCCCATGTGCCTGCTGCTCTTGTCCTTCTAGGTGGTAGAGGTCGTGGGTTTGGGAGGTGCTGTCGAAGAAGCTTTGGCGAGTTACTGCAGTGCATCCTGTGGATGGTACACACTGCAGCCACTGTGCGCCGGTGGTGAAGGGAGTGAATGTTTAGGGTGGTGGATGGGATGCCAAACAAGCGGGCTGCTTTGTCCTGGATGGTGTCGAGCTTCTTGAGTGTTGTTGGAGCTGCACTCATCCTGGCAAGTGGAGAGTATTCCATCACACCCCTGACTTGTGCCTTGTAGATGGTGGAAAGGCTTTGGGGAGTCAGGAGGTGAGTCACTCGCCGCAGAATACCCAGCCTCTGACCTGCTCTTGTAGCCACAGTATTTATATGGCTGGTCCAGTTAAGTTTCTGGTCAATGGTGACCCAGGATGTTGATGGTGGGGGATTCGGCGATGGTAATGCCGTTGAATGTCAAGGGGAAATGGTTAGACTCTCTCTTGTTGGAGATGGTCATTGCCTGGCACTTGCGCGGTGCGAATGTTACTTGCCACTTATCAGCCCAAGCATGTGGGCACAGACTGCTTCATTATCTGAGGGGTTGCGAATGGAACTGAACAATGTGCAATCATCAGCAAACATTCCCATTTCTGACCTTATGATGGAGGGAAGGTCAATGATGAAGCAGCTGAAGATGGTTGGGCCTAGGACACTGCCCTGAGGAACTCCTGCAGCAATGTCCTCGGGCTCAGATGTTTGGCCTCCAACAACCACTACCATCTTCCTTTGTGCTCGGTATGACTCCAGCCACTGGAGAGTTTTCCCCCCGATTCCCATTGACTTCAATTTTACTAGGGCTTCTTGGTGCCACACTCGGTCAAATGCTGCCTTGATGTCAAGGGCAGTCACTCTCACCTCACCTCTGGAATTCAGCTCTTTTGTCCATGTTTGGACCAAGGCTGTAATGAGGTCTGGAGCCGAGTGGTCCTGGCGGAACCCAAATTGAGCATCGGTGAGCAGGTTATTGATGAGTAAGTGCTGCTTGATAGCACTGTCGACGATACCTTCCATCACTTTGCTGATGATTGAGAGTAGACTGATGGGGCGGTAATTGGCCGGATTGGATTTGTCCTGCTTTTTTTGGACAGGACATACCTGGGCAATTTTCCACATTGTCGGGTAGATGCCAGTGTTGTAGCTGTACTGGAACAGTTTGGCTAGAGGCCCAGCTAGTTCTGGAGCACAAGTCTTCAGCACTACAGCCGGGATGTTGTCGGGGCCCTTAGCCTTTGTTGTATCCAGTGCACTCAGCCATTTCTTGATATCTCATGGAGTGAATCGAATTGGCTGAAGACTGGCTTCTGTGATGGTGGGGATATCGGGAGGAGGCCTAGATGGATCATCCACTTGGCACTTCTGGCTGAAGATGGTTGCAAACGCTTCAGCCTTGTCTTTTGCACTCGCGTGCTGGACTCCGCCATCATTGAGGATGGGGATGTTTACAGAGCCTCCTCCTCCCGTTAGTTGTTTAATTGTCCACCACCATTCATGACTGAATGTGGCAGGACTGCAGAGCTTTGATCTGATCCGTTGGTTGTGGAATCGCTTAGCTCTGGCTATAGCATGTTGCTTCTGCTGTTTAAATTTGCAGACGACACAAATCTTGGAAGGGTGAACGGTGAGGAGGATAGTGATAGATTTCAAGAGGATATAGACAGGCTGGTGACATGGGCTCTCACATGGCAGATGAAATTTAACACAGAAAAATGCTAAGTGATACATTTCGGTAGGAAGAATGTGGAGAGGCAATATAAACTAAAGGGCACAACTCCATGAGGGGTATAGGAACAGAGAGATCTGGGGGTATATGTGCACACGTCGTTGAAGGTGGCAGGGCAGGTTGAGAACGCGGTCAAAAAAGCATACAGGATCCTGGGCTTTATAAATATAGGCATAGAATACAAAAGTAAGAAAGTTATGTTGAACCTTTATAAAACACTGGTTCGGCCACACCTGGAGTATTGTGTCCTCTTCTGGGCACTGCACTTCAGGAAAGATATGATAGCCTCAGAGAGGGTGCAGAAGAGATTTACTGGAATGATTCCAAGGATGAGGGGCTTTAGTTACATGGACAGACGGGAGAAGCTGGGGTTGTTCTCCTTGGAACAGAGAAGATTGAGAGGTGATTTGATAGAGGTATTCAAAATCATGAAGGGTCTTGACAGAGTAGATAGAGAGAAACTGTTCCCATTGGCCGAACGGTCAAGAACCAGAGGACATAGGTTTAAGGTGATTGGCAAAAGAACCAAAGGTGACATGAGGAAAATCATTTTTACACAGTGAGTGGTTAGGATCTGGAATGGACTGCCCGATGGGGTGGTGGATGCAGATTCATGGCCTTCAAAAGGGAACTGGATAAATACTTGAAAGGAAAAAAGTTGCAGGGCTATGGGGATAGGGCGGGGGAGTGGGACTCGTTGGATTGCTCTTGCATAGGGCCGGCGCGGACTCAATGGGCCGAATGGCCCCTTCCGTGCTGTAATCTTTCTATGATTCTATGAAAGAAGAGGCTTACAATGTTGCCAAAAAGAGTAGTAAGCCTGAGGATTGGGAGGGTTTTAGAAACCAGAAAAGGATGTCCAAGAAATTGATAAAGAGGGAGAAAATTGAATATGAGAATATTGGTTGTAATCTTCCAGGACTCACTAGATTCTGGAAAGGTCCCAGCAGATTGGAAAACCGCAAACGTAACACCCCTATTCAAGAAGGGAGTGAGACAGAAAGCAGGTAACTATAGACCAGTTGGCCTAACATCTGTCATTGGGAAAATGCTGGAATCCATTATTAAGGAAGTAGTAGCAGGACATTTGGAGACTCATAATACAATCAAGGAGAATCAACATGGTTTTATGAAGGGGAAATCATGTCTGACAAATTTATTAGAGTTCTTTGAGGAAGTAACAGGCATGGTGGATAAAGGGAAACCAATGGATGCAGCATATTTGGATTTCCAAAAGGCATTCGATATGGTGCCACATAAAAGATTACTGCATAAGATAAGAGCTCATGGTGTTGGGGGTAATATACTGGCATGGATAGAGGATTGGCTAACTAACAGAACAAAGAGTCGGGATAAAAGGGTCATTTTCAAAATGGCAATCTGTAACTAGTGGGGTACCGCAGGGCTCAGTGCTGGGGCCTCAACTATTGACAATATATATCAATGACTTGGATGAAGGAATAGAGTGTCTTGTGGCCAAATTTGCTGATGATACAAAGATAGGTGGAAAAGCAAGTTGCGATGAGGACACAAAGTGTCTGCAAAGGGATATTCACAGGTTAAGTGAATGGGCAAAAATTTGGCAGATGGAATATAATGTGGGAAAATGTGAAGTCATCCACTTTGGGAGGAAAAATGAAAAAGCAAAATATTATTTGAATGGAGGAATACTACAAAATGCTGCAGTACAGAGAGATCTGGGTGTCTTCGTACATGAAATACAAAAAGTCAACATACAGGTGCAGCAGGTAATCCGGAAGGCAAACTGAATATTGGCCTTTATTTCAAGGGGATTGGAGTATAAAAGCATGGAAGTCATGCTACAACTGTACAGGGTGCTGGTGAGACCACACCTGGAGTACTGCGTACAGTTCTGGTGCCCTTATTTAAGGAAGGACATACTTGCATTGGAGGCAGTTCAGAGAAGGTTCACTAGGTTGATTCCAGGTATGGAAGGGTTGTCTTATGAGGAAAGATTGAACAGGTTGGGTCTATACTCATTGGAGTTTAGAAGAATGAGAGGAGACCTTATTGAAACATACAAGATTCTGAGGGGACTCGATAGGGTAGATGCTGAGAGGATGTTACCCCTCATGGGGGAATCTGAAACTAGGGGCGTTAGTCTTAGAATAAGGGGTCACCCGTTTAAGACGGAAATGAGGAGGAATTTCTTCTCCCAGAGGGTCGTGAATCTTTGGAATTCTTTACCCCAAAAAGCTGTGGAGGCTGAGTCATAGAATACATTCAAGGCTGAGTTAGACAAATTTTTGATCAGCAAGGGAGTCAAAGGGGGAAAAGGCAGGAAAGTGGAGTTGGGGTAAAAATCAGATCAGCCATGATCTCACTGAATGGCGGAGCAGGCTCGAGGGGCTGAATGGCCTACTCCTGCTCCTATCTATCTCTTATGGTCTTATGGTCTTAGTAAACTAGCAAGTAATATAAAAACAGATTGTAAGAGCTTCTCCAAGCATGTAAAAAGGAAGAGATTAGCGAAAGTATACGTGAGTTCCTTGGGGGCCGACAATCCCCTGTACCTAATGGCCTACATCCTAGGGTTTTAAATGAGCTGGCTGCAAAGGTAGTGGATGCATTAGTTTTGATCTTCCAGAATACCTTTGATTCAAAAACAGTCGCTGTGTATTGGAAGGTAGCAAATGTAACCCTGCTATTCAAGAAAGGAGGGAGAGAGAAAACAGGGAACTATAGGCCAGTTAGCCTGACATCAGTAGTAGGGAAAATGTTAGAACCTATTATTAAGGACGTGGTAATAGGGCACTTAGAAAATCTTAATATGATTAGGCAGAGTCAACACGTTTTTATGAAAGGGAAATCGTGTTTGACAAATCTATTAGAGTTTTTTGAGGGTGTAACTAGCAGGGTAGATAAAGGGGGAACCAGTGGGTGTAGTATATTTGGATTTTCAAAAGGCATTCGATAAGGTGCTACACAAGAGGTTGTTACACAAGATTAGGGCTCATGGGATTGGGGGTAGTATATTAGCGTGGATTGAGGATTGGTTAACGGACAGAAAACAGAGAATAAGAATAAAGGGGTCATTTTCGGATTGACAGGTTGTAACTAGTGGGGTGCCGCAAAGATCGGTGCTTGGGCCTCAGCTGTTTACAATCTATATCAAATGACTTCGATGAGGAAACCAAGTGCAATGTATCCAAATTTGCTGACGATACAAAGCTAGGTGGGAAAGTAAGCTGTGAGGGGACGTAAAGAGGCTGTTAGACTTTCACTTGCCCATAGACTTTTCATGAGCTTTTTCACGGCAAGTTCCTCTCCCGGGCATCTGGGACCAGTGTGAACGGGGCAAGCAATAGTGTATCCCCTTAACCAATCGGATTGAAACAAGTTGTTAAGCTGCGCAGTGTCAGATCCAGGAAGTGTACGTTCGAATAGTGAATTCAATGTCAAATCAGGTACAAAAAGTGAAATAAAGAGGGTAAGAAATATTGAATTAAGAAACAGAAATAAAAGACAAAATGTCCAACAACAATTAAAACCTGATGGATTGAGGCTCCACACCTGTAAATGTTAATTTTCAGTGCCAGAGAGGTTGTTTCGCAGTCATTGAGACTTACCACGCCGTTAAAAGTGTGCTTAGACTTAAAATGACTTGATGTACCTTTTTCTTGGTGAGATTAGTTTGTATCCATCAGGTCAGTGTAGGAACTTCACGCCATTCCATTCATTTGAATGGAGAGTCAGCCGGCGAGATGTCATTCTCGCGGAGTTTATGGTGGAGGATCGCATCTGGTTTCCACATTTGACCGCGCATGTGCAGTCGCCGAAAGTTGCTGTACCAGATGCACAGAAAGAACGGTGAGCCCTGTCAGCCTCGTCGTTATTTTCACAGGAAAATCCGGCCTATTATAACACAGTGTAAACATTTACTAAGACAGAAATGATTCAGTCTGGTGTGGAAACTACTTACACTGCTGGAAATGCACATAGGTTGTCACTGGACTCGTCAACCAGTAAAGAATTGTATAATTAACTATCTGATTATATTTCCTTGTCATTTTAAATCTATGATTTTGTAATTTAAGATTATTTTAGCCATAAGCATGAGGTACTATTTGACTTCTATGTCTTATTAGAATTTTGTGGAAAAACATACTAATATACAAAAGATATAGTGCCATGTTTTACTTTAGGCCTTCAGCAGAGCACTAAGTGGATTAAACAATTGGAGAGTATGTCGTACAGAGTGTGTTTTGCATCTTAATTAAATTAATATTTCATAATGATGATTGGCCCTAAATGAATTAATTTCTTTTTTTAAGGTGAATGATTGTATTTTTCCATTCATATTGTTCTAATCCGATTCATACTGATGGCTTACAGTTTATAAGCACGTCCTTCACACTTGTCCTCCCAAAGCTGCCAAAAACTGTTACTTTTCAACTTTCTTCCTCTGTCTACAGAATACTAACTTATTTATAGCAATGACGCTGATGATTATATTTTTTGTGTTTCAAAGAGACCTAAAAGCTTCCTTTATTGGGGTCTGTCATCAATGTACTCTGTTTGGTCACTTTTAATTTGCACTTCATCAAAGCATTTTCAAGCACCTTTAAATGTGTGATAAGCAGTGACAGATGAATGTTGACACTGGGCACAGCACAAGCCCTATTAGTAGAACCCACTTATAGCAGTTTTCTAGTGTTTTCTGTTTTTATTTGAATGTATAATGAATAGGCTTGTATACAAATGTAGGTTAATGAACCCTCAGGCACCTGCCCCTTCATTATAATGTTTCTATATCAGCATCCTGCATGAGTTAATGAGAAAGGGCCTACAGTGACTGAGGAACTTTTATCTTTTATTCTCTCCCATGTAATATTTTTAAATGGTAAATAAAAAATGCAGTGAATCTCAAACTACCTGTGTGGAAACATAAAATCTTTACAGTGTATGTAATTATGAACATACAACCACTGAGCAAATAGTAAATTATTGCTGACCTAACTTTCATTAAATATTTACTACGTCTTGTAAAGTACAGCAAAAGAGTGAATACTAAGTTTGTTTTAATGTCACAAGGCAAAATAAATGCACTGTTCTAAATGGTAGCTTTGATGTGCAGCAAAAGAATCTGCTTAGCTGAGGTCATCAGTTAGTAGAAGACAATTTTACTCATACACATAGTCAGGCATACTGCTGTGTTTCTGACACAGACTGATTAGGTTTCAAAGGCTGCATAATGTAGCTTGTAAGGAAAAAAAAAATCAAAAATGCCTCATGACCAGATCTAAAGCAGGATAAATGGCATTTGTGAATTGATGTAGAAGCAAGAAACACAGACATCAGAGTTCATATCTTGGTTTCTTTACACTTTTAATATGCAATTGACATGATTTACTTTCTCAGACTAAGACAATTCCAAATTGGATACTGACCATTTCATTCATCAACTGTCAAAGGAAAGAATTTAAGTGAGTCATCTAACTACTGCTTAGTATCACGGACAAATTTGAATCAGCTGCTATAGTTTTATAATTCTCCCTCAAAATCAGGTAACACAAATAGCTTTAATTTTCCCGCAACCACTGTTATCTCTTGGAGATCTGGGCAGATATGATACGTAGGGAAAAGGAAAACCTTTGTGACTATTGAATATGCTGTAACACAAGTAATTCAGGTCACGTCTCACAGTCAGCAATCCATCACAAATAAGAAACAATAACGGAAGCAGGAACAGCCACGACCTCGTAAGATAGATAGGTAGAAAGTAGTATAAGTGACTGACACAGTGTGATGTGTAAAACACTAATCATAAGCACGGAGACAAAAAGCGTCAGCTTCTCTGTATTCTATAAAATATTTTAACAATTTGAGAACAGCAATAGAATTTCTGCACCAAAAATATTTATATATATTTACCTTATTTAGAAATAAATAGTCTAGTTCTCAATTTTCTGGCCATGATTAGCACCTGTCAATCAAAGTATTGGACGTCCCGCATACCCCCCAATTGGATTCAGAAATTCAATAATGATATCTGCCAGAAATTGGCCATTGACTGCGTGCCTGCATTGATGCTCAGTTTCTTCTCAAATGACAAATGGACCATTTAACCACCGTTTCTTATAAAAGATCTGTAAATAGAACTTGAAAGGGAAGCATTCAGAAGGCCTGAGCAATGGCTGTATGCAGTGTTCGCCATGACCTGACCATCCTAATTGACAGACTCAATGAAAGAAAGAAAGACTTGCATTTATATAGCGCTTTTCATGACTTCAGGACGTCCCAAAGCGCTTTGCAGCCAATGAAGTATTTTTGAAGTGTAGTCACTGTTGTAATGCAGGAAACGCGGCAGCCAATTTGCACACAGCAAGGTCTCACAAACAGTAATTTAATAATGACCGGATAATCAGTTTTTTTTAATGATGTTGGTTGAGGGATAAATATTGGCCAAGACACCGGGGATAACTCCCCTGCTCTTCTTCGAAATAGTGCCGTGGGCTCTTTTACATCCACCTGAGAGGGCAGGCGGGGCCTTGGTTTAACATCTCATCCGAAAGACGGCACCTCCAACAATGCAGCACTCCCTCAGTACTGCACTGGAGTGTCAGCCTAGATTTTGTGCTCAAGTCAAAATCCTGGAACTCCCTGGGACTTAAACCCAGGATCTTCTGACTCAGAGACAAGAGTGCTACCAATTGAACCACAGTTGACACCGTGAAAGGTATGATGATTCAGGTCCAGAGGGCAGCCCATTACTCAAGGTTGAAGCCAGATTGCCTTGATATGGATTATTGAGCATGTTGACACTGGCTCAAAGATCTTTCAAGGAGATTAGGAAAAAGTTCCTTGACTGGAGGATAGCCATCAAGAGAATGTGAAAATGAGCTACAAATGCTGCATACTTTGTGCCCATATTTGAATACAATAGCTTTAGGCATTTCTAACTGTTTTCAAAAAGTTATTCTCAGGATATGGGTGTAGCTAGAAAGGCCAGCATTTATTGCCCATCCCTAGTTGCCCTAGAGAAGGTAGTGGTGGTCCTTCTTCTTGAATCACTGCAGTCCATGTGGTGAAGGTACTTCCACAGTGCTGTTAGGTGGGGAGTTCCAGGATTTTGACTCAGCAATGATGAAGAAACGGCGATATTTACCCACGGCTGGATGGTGTGTGACTTGTAGGGGAACTTGGAGGTGATGGTATTCCCATATACCAGCAGCCCTTGTCCTTCTAGGTGATGGGGGTCGTGGGTTTGGAAGGTGCTGTCGAAGAAACTTTGGCAAATTGTAATTTATACATCAAAAGGCATCATCCTGAACTCAACATTGCTATGGAACGAGGAATCCAACTTGAGGTGCAACAACAGGGTGGTGTAGACCAGATACTAGATGCTGCTGATCAGGATACGGAGGAAGTCGAGGAAATAACATTGCAGGGATCAGCGCCAGCTGATGGACAGTGAAAATATTACTTGGCGTTACTAATGCCCGACCTTATTTAAGTCAGTGCCTTTGTACCACATATTGTGTGAGCAGGTAATGGTCATTTATTTGCCTGATTGGGTGATTTACAGTGTGTATGCTCTCTGCAGAAGTTTAGCAGATATGTGCTTTACTAGCTGAGAGTGGGTGTTTGGCTTGTGAAGAAACTATTCTACTATCTCATCTACTTCATGTTCAGCAACAGTGTTATCCTGCCATTTTGGGTCTGACATCAGGATTGGAGGTGTGTTTAGAGCAGAGGCCATGACTAACAAAGGGAGCCATGTCTGAAAGTGGGGAATCAGGCCAGAAATGAGAACAATATCATCATCCATATTCCATTGAGAAAAGCTGAATTGCTTCTGATAGTTTCCCCATGAGATTTGGAAAGCTTGAGCTCTGTTCAAAAGCTGGCTAGATGAAAATACCAGTTTTTTTAAAAATTTATTTTCCCGTGAGGAAAGCTACATACGTGTCTCTCCAACGGCCTTCAACACACATATTCCAGATATTAACAAGCACTTAACAAACTTGCTTTTATTCCCTCTACATCCATTATTTGCATTTCAACACTTTATCACAGGCAGAAATCAATTCACAACAAATTGATGAAAGCTATCATCATTCTTCGTTAGTTTACTCACTTGTCCTTTTTCACAATGCTTTCCAGCCTGAGGAAAGTATACCCCAATAACATGATCATAGCTGTGCAGTTCATTCAGAGGACATTGTTAATTACATAACATTTTACTTCTCTGTATTCTTCTGTTACTCATAGAGTAATAGAGAGATTCCACTGTTGTAGATTACATGATAGAAAATGTGGGCAGATTTTCTACAATTACGAAAGATATTCAGTACTCAAGGTATTAAGATTCTGATGTGCTACAGTACGGCTCCATGGATACTGACGGCCTTCCATTGCTTCACCCCAGTGGCCAGCCTTTATGTATGAGCTGAGGTGGTGAATGTTGGCAGCTATTTAATTGAGGGGCACGGCTAAGTCTAATCATGCGCTCATCCAATGTTGGAACATGTACAATGGGTCAATAGACCGCGATCAGTAGCACGAACCCTGCTGATTTTAAACCTCTCAAGTCCAGCGCCTGAGGCTAATAGTGACACTCGTACAGCAACTCTGGCTGAGATCAGCTAACTCAGCACAGACCAAAAATCGAACCTCAGACATTCCTGATCTCTACCACTGGGGAAAACAAGTTCAAAAAATTCCATTACTGAAATTATTATTCATCTAGACTCTCTAACACCTGTTTTATACTCAAGGGATCTTCATATAGTTGAGGTGAATGTTTTTGCCCAAATACACTACAAAAGACTGCCAATATGGGGGTAAAAGTTCCTTTAAGCCCTTTTTCAGGCCAGAAATGAGCACGCACCCAACCAGGAGGCCTGAGACCAACCCAAAATTGGGCCTCATTGGGCCGGCGCCTGTCGCACCTCCACATGCAGCTCATCCATTTCAAGAGGATTAATGTCAGGCCGCTTGCCTCGCCGACATCGGCCTGAAGGTAAGTCCTGGGAGGGTAGGGGAGCACTTCTACTCCTGCTGGCTCCACAGGAAAAACTTTTAAATTTAAAAAAAACAAAGCTTATTTTTTGTTGGTGGCTGCTACAGAATCCTAACCAGAGCAGGCCCTGTATCCAATTTCAGCAAGTCGGCCTAAAACAGGCATTAGGTGCCTCATTTACATATGTTAGGGGCCTAATGCATTTTAGGTGGCCGCCAGGGATGCCTGAAAAATGGCCTGATGAAATATTGGGTCAGACATCATTTAGCAGTACTTTGGGTGCAGGACATTGGTTCCTGAAATTTGCCCTCAATTCAAATGTGGTCCCATTTCTACCCGATGAGGCTTTCTGAGGTTGTTAATAATCAGTTAGTTTTGCTGCAAAGAGTCGTTATTGCATTAGTTGAGTTCATTTTCCCTTCAGATAGATAATATGCTCCAAGTTCATTGTGTCTTAGCTGAAGCATTTTCACAAGGTATTTAGTGCTCTTATGGAGTCTCAGTTATATTGAAGTATTGATTCCTCCCAATAATTATAAACATAATAAACCTCTATTGAAAATTAACAGCAATCTAAGCATAATATAGCTCTAACACAGACAGAACTTCATTAAATGGAGATTGTCAATCTAAATAGAAAGTTCTCTGCAGTTTTGATTGGATATAGAGTTTAGCAGAACTGATAATTTAATGATTTCATTGAGGCATACAAAACCTCACACCTGTACTATGATTTTTTTTTAAATCTAATTTCAGATAAACTGCATAAATAAGAAATGTTGAAAAACTTTCTGGAGTGTGCATGTGTTTCTTTTTAATAAGTTCCTTATGAAGTTAATTAATCATAAGACTTTTCCAACAACAAAATTAGTTTTTTTTTATGACATAGTTTTACTTAATTAAACTATGTCCTAAAATCTAATTCAATATAATTTTGTTATTGCATTTAGATATAAAAAAGAAGTTGACTTTTTAAAACTATATTTTGCATTTTCAAGGTACTGGGATGTACAGGACCAGAGAAAGAAAAAACATTGCAGACTATCTATTTGGTTCCAATGTCTGGGAAATATTCCTCAATATCTGTCCTACTCCCGAACTTTTTTTTCCTTCAATTTCTTATCCCAGTCTCTCTTTATATCCCTCCTGCCTCCCTTGGCAGTCTATTTCCATTCCATACATTCACCACCCTTACTTCAAGTAGTTAAATCTGTCTCTTCTAAGTTTTAAGGCTATTCTACTTTGTTGCATAATCTGTAGCTATATTAAACATATTGGTATTTACTTTGTCATACCCTTTTAAGATCTTGAATATTTCTATAAGTTTACCCCTGAACCTTCCCATCTTGAGGATAAACAATCCTGGCCGCTCCTCATAATTCAGGTGCCTAACCCAGCTATCAGTTCAGCTGCTCTCCACATCCTTTCCAATAACTGGATGTCTTTCTCATAATACACTGGCCTGAATTGTATACAGTACTCCAGATGGGGCTGGACCTGGACAAGCACTCCATACAAACTGAGAATCACTTCTTGAGATTTATGCTCTATTCCTCTGGCTATATAGCCCAAGATCTTACTTGCTGTCTTTATTGCTGCTGTGCACTATGTAGATGACTTCAGCAATCTACTCACCAGTACTCCAAATCCCTTCCCTGTGATGTGTGCTGCAGAATAATACAACTTGGCTTATATTGCCATGATTTGTCATTTCCCAATGTCGTGACTTTGCAATTGTCCACCTTAAATAACATTTACCACACTTAGCCCAGCCCACATCTATCCAGGTCATTTGATCAGCCTATTCCCTGTTGTTTTCAGTCTCTCCCAGTTTGCCATCATTTGCAAAGTTGAATTTTTATATTCTCAATCCACTTCTTCCTATGTAGGCTGCCACAACTGCTGTTAATGGTTTGACATGAGAGGTACGAAAGCCCTTTCAAGAGAATGCTGTGAATTTTTAATATGTTTCTTTTTAATGATTTCGCAACTTATTCAGAATGCTGTGGGCTGCATCCTCTCCTACAAAAAGTCCCACACTTCTATCTTCCTCTTTGCTTGTCAAGCTCCATTTCCTCTCTGCCACAACAAATTGATTTAATTAATACTCATTTTCAAATTCCTGCACGGCCTCACACCACCTTCACATAAGCCTTCCAGCTGTGTACCGTTCCAACACTGGATTACTCCACCACAGGAGGCTGGTGTGACAGACATGTGTCCAGCTTCAGATCATAAAAATCTCGACCTCAGATATTCTATGCATTCATGGGAATTTGTGGTAATATCGGTATTGTAACCACATAAAAAAAAAATTTATTTGACCACTGACCGATGACAGCATGCCTCAGAGGGTGGAGCATGTCCCCATCCCTGGCTAATATGTAGAGATGGCTTCAGAAAGTTGTCTGACCTGTTAATGTCCTCTTTAAATTTGAAGATGTAAACAATCTTACAACACCAAGTTATAGTCCAACAATTTGCAGAGCTATGGAGAAAGAGCAGGGGAGTGGGAATGCACAGGCATGATGAGCCAATTGGCCTCCATCTATGCTGTAAGATTCTATGATTCTAATGTGGACTGTTAAACAATTATTGGGAGACACAAAGTCCACTCAAGTTGAACACTGAGTTATAAGTCGCTTATGCTTGCATCTGTGGACTTTGCAGTGACCCATCACAGAATCCTGCAAGCAAGACTCTCAGTTTTGCTGTGTAGTGTGAATAGCTGGTCTGTTTTGTGGAAGACTGCTCCAATACAGGTTAGGTCTAATTTGATTAGCGTGTCTGTCACTGAAAGGACTGTTTTTGCTTTGACTGATTGGTACAAAAAGAAAGTAGATGGGTATTGTTCACAATCTGGATCAAAATACAAGATGACGTTAATAAACTTGCAGAATGGGCATGTAAATGGCAAATGAATTTCAATATAGATAAGTGTCAGGTGGTACTTTTTGCTAGGAACAATAAGGACACCACATACTCCTTGGAAAATAAAAGTTTAAAGGGTGGGGGAGAGAAGGGATCTAAGGGTACAGATTAACAAATCATTAAAAGTAGCAACACAGGTTAACAAGGCTATAAAAAATGCGCACCAAGCACTGAGGTTCATTTCTAGAGGAATAGAATTGAAAAGCAGAAAAGTTATGTTAATCTTTTAGAGGGTTAAATTGGTTAACCCCAATAATGGGCATGGGGATCGTGGTGCGCCCAGTCATTGAGATGCAGGCAGCGCGTAACATTCCTGCTGCCTGCTGTTTTACATAATTGCTGCGTGCAGCCAGCACTACCTGCACTATTGAGTGGTTGCTCACCTGCAGGGGCCCAGATATCGTGAGTGACTATCACCACTTAAAGACAGCCTGCACCTCTTAAAGGGGAGGTGCACTGTGGCTGCAGAAAGTGGTGGAAGTCAATGGTAAAGTGAATCTGTGCTGCAATATAGTGAAGCATGGTGATGATGGGAACTCTGGAATTTTTAATGAGCAGCAACCTGGTTGCTCAAAGTTTGCGGCACTCTTATATTTTCAAAATATAAGATAAGGGTCTGAACGGAGATCAGAAATCGCACACATAAAACACAGATGCAAATCCCATCCTTACGTTTACAAACTGTTGACTTCTTTCAAATCATTGAATAAAGGTTGCTCACAACTACATCCCACATTCTCCAATCTGCATGCCAGACCCCGCCAATCTGAGTTTGTAGCAGGCCTGCGAGAGAGTAAGCACCAAGGTTCTCTGATGATGCAAGAGGCGGACAGAAGGAGAGGCATCCTATATCTGCAGGGGGGCAATATGCTCCCGAGGCAGCAGGAGGCAGTAGGGGACGAGGTCAATGCTAGGAACATAGCACCACGAGCATGGATGCAGTGCAGGAAGAAGTGCAATGATTTGACATGAGTGGTCAAGGTGCAGGAGTTCAACTGTCAAGTGGCATATTCTGCACCACTAGCCACATCCACTGCTGCCATGCACTACACCCCCCCATAACCCACATACCAACAAACTCTTTCAATCAATACTCAGATGTTCCCTCTCACATTACACTGTTGCAAGCTGCACACCCACAACTCACAGGTAACACACACTGGCAGCCATTCAACCATGACAGCCACATTACCCAAACATCTTGCAGGACACTCACCGACACACATTCCGCTTTCTTGCGGGAGAAGGTGGCGCATGACAGGAGGCAGCAAGTGAAAGTGGCTCCATGGAACATGAACCTATTGTCCTCTCTCAGGATGACAGCATTCCTGTCCCACCCCTGCCACTCTGCCAGTGCCCTTGCTGTTGCCTGTCAGCTAGCCAACCCACTCACTGTAGAGTATTAAAACTATATTATTGGAACATAGGAACAGGAGTAGGCCATTTAGCCCCTAGAGCCTGTTCCACCATTCAATGAGATCATGGCTGATCTGTGGCCTTCGCCCCTTATCCCTTAATACCCTTGGTTAACAAAAATCCATCAATCTCAGATTTAAAATTAACAATTGAGCTAGCATCAACTGTCATTTGCAGAAGACAGTTCCAAACTTCTACCACCCTTTAGGTGTTTCCTAAGTTTCCTAACTTCACTCTTCAAAGTCCTGACTCTAATTTTTAGGCTATGTCTCCTAGTCCTAGTATTCAAGTAGGGAGACCTCCAAAAACAGGTACAAATGCATCAGCAGCCAAAAGCAATAATCCAGCAACTAACCTGCAACTCCTGCATGATCCCTTTAAATAGCGCTGGTGGGGGGTCCTCCATGCCATTTAAGACCTGTTCAGCCATCCGAGGTTAAGTCAGTGCGTTGGCTGGAGCGAGCAGTACCAAAATCGCATCTGTCCCTTTAAATCAGCATTGCACATTGATGTTCCATATAATCTTCCTACTTTACATGCTGCTGGCATTCGTTATCTGCACATGCGCAAACGCCTTCATCAATATGGCGTCCGGTGAAGTCACGCCAGAAGTGTGCACGCACATCTCAAACACCATTTTAGGTCCTTAGGTCCCGTAGCGCCTACACAACAGGCACTATGTAATAAATTGGATAGCCAGGTGGTGAAAGATAGGATACTACAGCCTGGTCTTCAGGCTTTCAAGCCTTTATTCACAGAGATCAACATTAGCCACTCCACACCCTAGATAAGCTCTCATATAAATGGATACAAGAGAGTCCCCAATTGACACCGCCTGAATATAATTAACACTAATTGATATAAATCATATGGATACAATTAACACACTACATGGCCCAATATAGCCCCCAAAGAACCTTGGTTAGACCACATTTGGGAATACTGTACACAGTTCTGGTCTCCATATTACAAAAAGGACAAAGAAGCACTGGAGAAGGTGCAAAAAAGATTTACAAGGATGATACCAGAACTGAGAGGTTATAACTATCAGGAAAGACTGAACAGGCTGGGGCTCTTTTCTCCAGAAAAGAGAAGTCTGAGGAGTGACCTAATAGAGAATTTTGTAATTATGAAGGGGTTTGATAGGGTAGATGTAAAGAAGACATTTCTACTTGTGGGGAGTCCAAAACTAGGGGTCATAAATATAATATAGTCACTAATAAATCCAATACGGAATTCAAGAGAAATCTCTCAACCCAGAGAGTGGTTAGAATGTGGAACTTGCTACCTCATGGAGGAGTTGAGACGAAGTAGGGTGGGAGGAGGCTCGTGTGGAGCATGAACACCTGCACGGACCACTTGGGCCGAATGGCCTGTTTCTGTGCTGTAAATTCCATGTAAAGGAAAGGAAATTGTAATTAACCCCTCAAGAAAGAAGGGAAATATTTGTTTTTTTATGCCTTCTTATCAATTCTCTCAGAAACATCTCAAAGCATATACAAGGAATCACTTATGTTGGATAGGCAAAAACAGTAGCTATTTTGCACACAAGAGCCCACAAACAGCAATGAGATGAATGGCCAGTTAATATATTTATTAATGGTTGGTTGGGGGAGGAATTCTAGACAGGATACTGGGAGAACTCCCTGCTAGTCTTTGATTAGTGACATGGAATCTTTGACATCCACCCAAACCACCAAAACAGGTAGATGGAGCCTCAGTTTAACATTTCATGCAAAGGACAGCATCTCTGGCAATGCAGGCTGGATTAAGTCCATTACTATTGGAGTGGGACTTGATGCACAATCATCTGACTCAGAGGCAAGAATGATATTTTGATGAATAGCAGCATACGATTTAAATTCAGTATATGTTACACATAGAAATGAAGAAAGATCAAAGGCGATAAGTAAATCTAGGATTGGGAAAGGATTTTGTGAGAAACATACTCGGATGCAGTGAAGTAAATGTTGAAGTTTTTTTTGGTTAGTTCCTGGGAAATCTGAGCCAATCAGAAACACAAAACAAATTTCTTGTGTGACCAATGCATTTAAAAATTGATACAGTAATAATCTTGTGTATGGAATGTATTACGGTATTGCCTGTTTTCCCGTGGCATTTCTCACAAGTAGTTTGGTGTCAGGAGAACAATTGTGTTGTTTAACTGTTAACCTAGCCTGAGCCTTTAAGGTCACTGTTCTGTACACCGTGGTAGGGAAGTGTTCTAAATCACACCTTCTTATGTCAATTAGACTCCCAAGCCAAATACGTATTTCTATGGACTGCACAACATAAGATATCTTTTGCACACGTTTACATCGACAAGGAGCCAAATGTATGTTCACTGCTGCAGCTCAGAAAATTAAACCACTGAGCCCTCAAGAATGAGAGCATCTTCGATGAGCTTTTAGAACTGGCCAGTGCACTAAATCAAGCTGAATTTCATGCAGCAAATATGGAAACTAAGCAACAAGTCTCTATTAACTGAATAAATGTCAACTGCAGACCGTATCACGCTAAGGTGAAACCATAATCAATCGGGGTCTATTCCAATCATATGTGTAATTACTGCGATGGAAATGGCCCTCATACTGGTCACTATCCAGCAATGGGTAAAGAATATTGTGCATGTTGGAAACAAAATTACTTCTCTCAGTGCTGTCAGTCATCCAACCATAGACCTCCGCAAAAACATCCGATGAAACTTGGTGGCCCAGTTACATATCCACAAAAATAACCAGTCAAAACAGCACTATGACAGAAACCTTATGAATGGAATTAAGGAATAGGACAAAAAATTGTACACTTTTTGGTGTGCATCATAGGCCACCAAACAGTGAAGATGAGGTAGAGATGGAAATCTGCAGACAGTACAGAGACATAAGTAAGAACAACAAAACAACATAACATTGGGTGATTTTAATTATCCCAAGATAGACTGGAAATAAAGTTAATGGACGTGACTAAAGTGGGGAACATTTTTTAGAATGCATCCAGGGCTGCTTCCTAGATCAGTCAGACATTTAGAGGCTTTCACACCTCTTCTCACTCAAAGTATTGATCTCTAACACTATGCCAGGACCTGAATGAGCCAGAGAAGCGAGAACTCCCAGTGTAGGGAGTCCCTGCCATTGGCTCTGACCCGCTGCCCAACATTATTTGCCTTGTAAGGGGTGGACAGAGATTCTGCCTGAAAACCACAGAAACAGCAGAGACTGGGTTCAACTGAGTCCTTACCATTTTCCAAAGACCAACCGAATCCCCACTGGTTTTCATGGCCTGTCTTTTAGTAGTGCTCAATGATTTCTCCCGATTTCCAGCAGTTGAAATAACCAAATGTGCAGCGGCTTGAGTCACTATTCCACATCTAGATAAGATTTTTGCAGGACACAGAATTCCAGAGGTGTTGAATTCAGAATTCCAGCAGTTTGAAAAACATCTTGGGCTTTACCACTATCAAATCACACCACAATGGCCAGCCCCAAACTCTGAGGCTGAAAGATTCATGACAGCAATCAAGAAATGTATACAGACAGTTCAGCTGGACAGTTTGTCTTGGCAACAATATCTTGAGGCATTCCTGTGTAACTAGTATGCTACACTTCACTCCAGAATGGGTGAAGCACCTAAAACAACTTTGTTCCATTTCAAATTGAGAATCATAGTGCCCCATCCTATTACTTAGAAATTAAATGATAAGACTGTGAGGGAAGATTGCAGAGCTAAAGAAAAAATGATGGAATATTCTGGTCAACAACCTAATGAAATCAAAGTTGCTGACCATGTCATAGTGAGAAATAATGAGAGAGGAAAACTCATATCCCCAATACAAACCACTCATCTATAGCAGACTGGATCTCATTATGACTGCTCAAAGAGGTTCTCACCTAATGACCAGAAATGTATCTTTCTTCAAGAAAGTGATAGCACCAGTGGAATGTCAACATATGTTGACTGAACACAGTGTTAATTTTAGTGATCCAGAACCAGACAATGCAGCCATCACCATCCAGGATCAAGCACCACCTACTGGCATTTTCCCTATTATTAACAGGAGACTGCCTTCATAGCTCAAGGATTGTCATGTTTAAAAGTTTGTTTCTTGTGTTTTAGAAGGTTCTGTTATTTGTTTGAAGAAATGATATGTTGTCAATCTATCTTAAAAGAGCAAGGGGTGGCAGTAGTGCCAGAGGACCGGAGGATTGAAAATGTTACACCACTGTTCAAAAAAGGGGAGAGGGTTAAACCCAACATCGACAGGCCAGTCAACCTAACATCTGTGGTGGGGAAACATTTAGAGACGTTAATCCAGGACAAAATTGATTGGCACTTGGAAAAACATGGGTTAATAAATGTAAGTCAGCACGGATTTGTTAAGGCAAATTGTGTTTGATTAACTTGATTGAGTTCTTTGGTAAATAACAGAGAGGGTTGATGAGGGTAGTGAGGTTGATGTTGTGTATATGGACTTTCAAAAGGCATTGATAAAGTACCACATAATGGATTTGTTAGTAAAATTTAAGCCCAAGGCATTAAAGGGGTAGTTGCTACATAGATATGAAATTGGCTAAGGAACAGAAAGCAGAGAGTAGTAGTTAACGGTTGTTTTTCAGGTTGGAGGGAAGTGTGCAGTGGTGGCTCCCACGGGTCGATGTTGGGACCACTGCCCCTTTTGATATATATTAATGATCTGGATTTGGGTATACAGGGCATAATTTCAAAGTTTGCAGGTGAAACAAAGCTCGGAAATGTAGTAAACAGTGAGGAGTAACAGACTTCAGGAGGACATAGACACACTGGTGAAATGGGCAGACACATGGCAGCTGAAATTTAATGCAGAGAAATGTGAAGTGATTCATTTTGGTAGGAAAAACGAGGCGAGGCAATATAAACTAAATAGTACAATTTTAAAGGGGATGCAGGAACAGAGAGACCTAAGGGTGTACATACACAGGTCTTTGAAGGTGGCAGGACAAGTTGAGAAGGCTGTTAAAAAGGCATATGGGATCCTTGGCTTTATAAGTAGAGGCATAGAGTACAAAAGCAAGGAAATTACGCTAAACCTTTATAAAAGGCCCCAGCTGGAGTAATTTTGGGCACCACACTTTAGGAAGGATGTGAGGCCTTAGAGAGGGTGCAGAAGAGATTTACTAGAATGGTAACATGGATGAGGGATTTCAGTTACACGGAGAGACTAGAAAAGTTGTTCTCCTTAGAGCAGAGAAGGTTGGGGAGATTTGATAGAGGTATTCAAAATCATGAGGGGTTTTCATAGAATACATGAGGAGAAACTGTTTCCAATGGCAGAAGGGTCAGTAACCGGATGACAGATTTAAGATAATTGGCAAAAGAACCAGAGGCAACACGAGGAAAAAAATGTTGACACAGCGAGTAGTTATGATCTGGAATGCGCTGCCTGAAAGGGTGATAGAAGCAGATCCAATAATAACTTTCAAGAGGGTATTGGATAAATACTTGAAGTGGAAACATTTGCAGGGCTATGGAGAAAGAGCAGGGGAGTGGAACTAATTGGATAGCTCTTTCAAAGAGCCGGCACAAGCACGATGAGCCGAACAGCCTCCTTCTGTGCTGTATCGTTCTATGATTCTATGAGTAGTGTCTTCACCCAGCCGAGAAGAACCGAGAATTTTTGTTCTTGTGCAGTGACTGTGCCAACATCATTTAACTTGTAAGGACAGAGGACAACTCCTGCTAATAGCATGTGTGTACAAAGAAAAACCCAACACATAGCAGGAGATTTCCTGGAACTTGAAACAAAAGTAGTGCTGGTGTGCAGTGATATGTGGCATATTCTGGATCACCCTTGATTAGATTTGCATCTAGGATGTCCTTTTGGATGAATTTGTGTAGTCATGTGCAGTAAATGTTTCTCCCATTTTTGTATACCCTATACATAAAGACAAAAGCAATAAAAGGTAATGAATAACAAGGGGGAGATAGAGTATAATTTTTTAATGAATTAAGACCATTAGCAATCCAGATTCTATACTCATTTTTAAAATCTAATCTGGTACTCCAGCAGTACTGTATTGCTGGAGGTGCCATCCTTCGATAAGATATTAAACTATTGTCCAGTTTGCCTGTTGAGGTAGATATTAAGTATCCAATGGTGCTGTTCAAAGAAGGACAGGAATACCTTTGGTGTCT
Source organism: Heptranchias perlo (assembly GCF_035084215.1). Lineage (NCBI taxonomy): Eukaryota > Metazoa > Chordata > Chondrichthyes > Hexanchiformes > Hexanchidae > Heptranchias > Heptranchias perlo. The sequence continues at coordinate 34,472,256 of NC_090335.1, forward strand.
TAAACAAATATTACTCCCTCAGCCAGCACCACCACACGCACAGATTAACTGCTCAGTCTTCTCATTGCTCTTTGCGGGATTTTATAGGTGAATAATGCCTGTTGCATTTGCCTACATAACATCAGTCGCTGCACTCCAAAAACAATTCATTATATGAAGTGCATTGAAACATTTTTCAATTTTAATGGGAGCCAGAGAAGTGTAGATTTCTGCCTCCATATATTAACCTACTTGAAACAAGTGAAAAACTAAGCAGGATAGCCGATCAAACTCTTGACATTATAAAACTAACACAAATGATCCTTGACTGGAAAGAGTTAAGTTACCTACAACTGAGCACCATTTTGATTCTGATGATTCATTTCACACTTTTCTCACCAACTGCTACTTTGATTAAAGTCAAAGTTTCCTCTAGTATTGACAGAAACAATTACCCACAAGGACTTTTCAGTGGCATCTCTCTTGTATAAGAGCAAATGAATGGAAATTTGAGCTACAAATGTTTTTCACTCAGGCATGAAAACAGTTTCTGCCCTCCTGCTGGTCCAGAGCAGGGAAGTCAGTGTCAGAATGAGATTGGCTAATGACAGAACATATCAGGGCTCAAGTAACAGGCACTGCTCTTTTCCCCTGGGTAGACCAAAGGTTTTAGAATTCAGTCAAAAAAAACAATAGTGTCTCACAGCTAGAGCACAGGGATTACTGACTTTTTATGTTCCAAAGCTCATGAGTGATGAGTGATTGTTAGTATATGCTAAAACTAAAAAGAAAAAGGCTCAACAGAGATGTCGGATCATTGTATTTGTTGTATACAAATAGCTTATCTTTGCAGGCTATCAGCGCTGTGCATAATACACAATCGATTCCCTCACTGGATTTGAAGATACAATCTGCTTCTGACTGACTGGATAAGCAGTTAATCAAATATATCACAACAAAAAGTCATAAGAAAAAACAAATTATTCGAATCTCTATCCACCCTAAAAGTAAATATATTAATCATTTAAACAACTGCTTTAGTGTCTCAGTGCCGCAACTCAAATACAATAGACCTTTGCTATAATGATCTAATTGGGTGCCAGCCAGTGTAGTAATATGCACAATATTGAAACAGTGTATTAATGAGCAAAGATCTCCAGAGAGTTACACTATACTATAGCACGTTAAAAATATCCTAAATTTACTGTATTTATTGATTGCAATTCAGATCGGTTATAAAAATGGGTAATGTTTGTTATATTATATAAAGCATTTCTAATATAACAGAGCTAAAAAAATTAAGTGACATTTTAAACTGAAATGGAAAGATTGATTTTGGAGTAGGCGTTCGTGCTCAGTTCACATTTGAGTGAGCAAAAGGATTGCTTCTGAATAGAGCGGTTAGATACCAGCTTTTCCCCTTAGATTACACAGAAAGAGTTCAGTCATCGGTCTCCCAAATTATCAGACAAGTGACCTGTAGGTGTGTCTCTAATCTGACTTTTCCATATGAATGTTTCATTCCTTAGTCCAAGATATTTCCTTTGAAGTAAATCAGTATCCTATTTTACCTGAGACAAAGATAACATTATTTCCTAAGGACTGATGCTTATTCAGACTCATGTCAAACTGACAATACTCAAGTTCACCAAAAAATTTCAGGTCATTAGGATTAGCAAGATATTCCCTTTTATCACTTTCAACGATGACAGCAGGAGGAGTCAAAATCAACAAGTTTTTAACCAGTAACTTTTCTAAAGCTGCCTCCAAGACTCTCATATTCCTTTTTATATCAAATATTATAGAGTCTTCAACTCTAACATTCTTTCCACAGGCCTCAAAACTATGAAACTGTCTAACATCCTTCTTGTTACAGTCTTCGGACTATTAAAACAAGAAGTTACATTTATATAGCGCGCTTAACGTAGTAAAATATCCCAAGGAGCTTCCCAGGAGCGTAATCAGACAAAAATTGACAACAAGCCAAAGAAGGAGACATTAGGATAGGTGTTTGGTCACAAAGATGGGTTTTAAGTAATGTCTTAAAGGAGAAGAGAGAGGCGGAGAGATTTAGGGAGGGATTTCTAGAACTTCAAGACATGGCCGCCAATGGTGGGGCGAAGGAAGTGGGAGGATGCACAAGAGGCCAGAGTTGGAGGAATGCAGAGTTCTCGGAGGGTTGTAGGGCTGGAGGAGGTTACAGAGATAGGGAGGAGCAAGGCCATGGAGGGATTTGAGCACGAGGGTGAGAATTTTAAAATAGAGGTGTTACTGGACTAGGAGCCAATGTAGGTTAGCGATCACGGGCTGATGGGTGAATTGGACTTGGTGCGAGTTAGGATATGGGCAGCAGAGTTTTGGATAAGCTCAAGTTTCTGGAGGGTGGATGATGGAGGGCCGGACAGGAAAGCATAGGAATAGTCAAGTCTAGAGGTAACAAAAGCATGGATGAGGGTTTCAGCAGGTCGGATATATTGACAGGCAATATTGCGGAGGTGGAAGTAGGCAGTCTTTGTGATGGAGAGGATTTGGGATCGGAAGCTTAGCTCAGGGTCAAATAGGATGCCGAGGTTGCAAACAGTCTGGTTCAGCATCAGACAGTGGACAGGAAGAGAGATGGAATCGGTGACTAGGGAATGGAGTTTACGGTGGAGACCGAAGACTATGGTTTCAGTCTTCCCAATGTTTAATCAGAGGAAATTTTGGCTCTTCCAAGACTGGATGTCGGGCAAACAGTTTAACGACACAGAGGCAGTGGTGGACAGGTCGAGAGGGGTGGTAGTGAGGTAGAGCTGGGTGTCATCAGCATACATGTAAAATCTGGCATTGTGTTTTCAGATGATGTCACCAAGGGACAGCATGTAATAGGAGTGGGCCAAGGATAGGTCCATGGGGGACTCGAGAGGTAATGGTTCGGGAGCGGGAAGAGAAGCCATTGCCAGAGATTCTCTAGCTACAACTGGATAGAGTGAAACCAGGCGAGGATAGTCCCACTCAGCTGGACAACGGAGGAGAGGCGTTGAAGGAGTATGATGCAGTCAACCATGTCAAAGGCTGCAGACAGTTCGAGAAGGATGAGGAGGGTTAGTTTACCATGGTTACAGTCATATAGGATGTCATTTGTGACTTTGGTTAGGGCTGTTCAGTGTTGTAGCAGGGGTGGAAACCTGATTGGAGGGGCTCGAACATGGAATTTTGGAAAGATGAGCACAGATTTGGGAGGCGACAACACCTTCAAGGACTGGAGAAGAAAGGGAGGTTGGAGTTGGGGCAGTAGTTTGCAAGGTGGGGTGATGACGGCAGATTTGAAAGAGAGGGGTCATACTTGAGGAGATGGAACCATTTACAATATCAACTAGCTTGAGGGTCAGGAAGGGAAGTTGGGTTGACAACAGTTTTGTGCAAATAAGGTCGAGAGAGCAGAAGTTGGATCTCATGGACAAGATGAGCTCGGAGAGAGCATGAGGGGAGATAGGTGAGAAACTGGAGAAAGATGCGAGTTTCCCAGATAAAGGGAAACCTTGGGGCCGTTTGGCTTGATGGGCAAGGGGAAAGAAGGGATGCAGCAGATGCAGCTGAACGAATAGTCTCAATCTTGGTGACAAAGATGTCCATGAGCTCCTCCCACTTGTTGATGGTGAGGGTAGAGGGGGCAGTTGGTAGTGGATAAAAGAAGCCAGAGGTTATCTCTGTATTCCAGGATGATCCTGTAGTAGTGAGCAGTTTTGGCAGACAAGAGCCGGGCCTGATAGTGTTTGATGTGGTCCAGCCAGATCTGGCGATGAATGGTTAAACCGCCGAAGAATCCTGAGCAGGCAGGCCCGAAGCCTGCCCTGCTCATTGCTGACTAATTTTGAAAAAGGGTCCTTTAGCAGGTGATAGGCCCCTATTTCTACATATTCGGTCCAGGATGCCGAAAAAATGGGCCCCACAAATTTAGCAATGGAACCAACACCTGCACAGATTGGCAAAGGTCATCCCACTGCTGAATTGGTATGTTTGCACTGTTTTACTCCCGAAAAAACAGGTGCATCGAATAACAATTTCTACCCCATAGACTATGTACCTGTAATGCTGGCTTGTGAATTCCCTGTCTTCTTTCAAAACTTCACATTTGGGTGAATGTGTGAGATTTTACAGCCTCCTGTTTGGCCAACCCAAGAATCTGGGTAATAAATGTTATATCAGATATCAGATTTGTTTCTCAAAAATAAATAATTCCAGCAGTTTATAAATATGACCCAAACATTTAACCACAATTGTCTTCAATCATGTGTATCTCCAATTCTAGTCAATTTTAGAAATTCATCATAAAAATTTGTTGCATATGGAGTAGGACTGATAAGAGACGACGATACCAAAATTGACTAAAATTTGTTTTTAAATGATATAGAAATTTTAAAACAGAGAAAAAAACTTTTCTGGGAAACATAACTGAATGCAATCCAAAAAAATGTGCACAAAAACTGCAAGAAAGGATTATTTTGAATAGAAATCACTAGGAGAGGTTAGGTCAATGGATTATACTGTATCATCAGTCTTTATCCTGAATAATTTACAAACATAAATCATAAATGTACATGTATGAGCAGCCTTACATTTATCTCAATTTTATGTTATGACTTGGTTTCTCTTATCTCCGTAATTTTAATTTTAAAAATCCTCAATTCCCTTTCACGTTGAATCTTACCCTGTTTCTTCTTGGTTTCTCATATCATTTTAAGCTCTTTGGATTTATCGGGTTAACCCAGTGGTACCAGTGCAATAACTGGCATGCTAAACACAGAATGGAGAAACACATTGGAGGTCCTGCAAGCTCCACAGAGGAAATGTTGACCTCAGCTAGGACCATCTGAGGAGTTACCCTGGAGAGGAAATCAAACTGTGATTTACTTGCGTCACCTATTAACTGGCTGGGAAAGGCATATGAAAAGGCAGAGAAGCTGTTTACCACCCACATTTTCAATGGAGGATCTTCAATGGGAGGAAATAGCAATTAAATGGAAGCATTTTAAATCAACTGTGGTTATATCATTTGCTTATTGCCAGTGCAGGATACATTTTCCTCCTTCCACGAAAGGTTATGAAGTACTCACTTTTCTGGTTGTATTTAGCCCTTGTCAATCAAACTGACAAGTGCTGCTGGGATTCCTCACAGGCCTTCTTGGTGCATTGGGATCCCATGCTTTTACCTGAGCCAATCAGAACAAAAACGCCAGAAGCATGTCTCGTGCCAGGGAGAGGCATCGTTTGCAGGTTTGAGCTCATAAAGTTTATGGTTAGCAGCTTCTGCAAGTGCTTGAGCAGCATTGTTGCTGATTATCTCCTAACTTATTCATTAGTTATAATACACTCAACCTCAGAAAAAAAGCACAGTTGTGCAGACCTGTCAGTGAGTCAAAATTAACTCTCATTTGACACACTCTCGGTGCAGTAAGAAGGAATTAACCCCCTTATAGAATTTTTCTCAAGTCAGCATAATTGTAAATGGCTCCAGATTTTAAATCAGATAATTGAGCATTAAATTCACTCAAGCTTATAAGACCCAAGCTACTGGAACAGTCCCCATCGCTTATTGTGGCTGCGTTGATGTGAACACGGTTTGCTCACTATAAGAGGCAGCAATAAAAAAAAAAGAGTAGCACTTTCAAACATCAACCTCACATTTAGAATGCTACCAAATCACCAGTGAACAAGCTAGAGTGTATGCAGTTTCACAAACTTTATTTAAGCCACACTTGCTAAAAAATCAAAAAAGTAAAAAAAAATGTTATACATTACAAAGGATATAATTATACTGAACTTTACAATTTACATCACATTCAGAAAAAATGTCCATATTCAACCAGTTTTATTCGCATGGTAAACCAAAGGCAAGTGGTGAACTCCTCTAAAGCAGCAAGGGTTTTGCAATTTGCCAACCGCTACCATCCATATTGCAGCAAACCATAATGGAAATTCTTTCTGTTGTTTGTTTTGGCCAAGCAGTGGTTCACTTTTAAAGGCGAATGTGCCATAATCAATACACCTATATAAAATCCCAATCTCGACACAATTAAAGATGTTCCGGGGTTCATAACCTTTGAGCAGCCCAGGCAACCCCTTTTCCAACCATTGCTCTGCACCTGTGGCCCCTGAGTTAAGTCTTTTCTCCGTGTGCATGGTGGAACCTTATGTTCTGGCGAGACTTCCATCTCTGAAGCAAACCTTCAGTCAACTGCTTGGCTTTTTGGGCTAGAAGAGGACCACTGACAAACTTATCTCTCCCACCCGCGTTCTGAAACTAGTGCAGAAGTGCCTCCTCGACTTCCCCAGCCTTATCCTCGCGCTTCCTTTTTCTGTCTGGGTTGGAATTTTGATGTCAATCACTGCACAGCTGTTTCTGCAAGTTGGCGACAGGAGATTTTGGAAGACCGAGGTGCTGCCATGGGTCGCGCTGGCTCATCTTAGGCAGTTCATCCATATTGTTCAGGAGGTCAATTTTCCTGCTGATGCTCATGGCTTTCCACCTGCTGCCATAAGTGGCGATTAGAGGGGGATTAAGTATCCAAGGTAGTCACACCTTAATGAGGTGCCAATTGCGGATTGAACAGCTGAGTCTGACCGAAATTGGCGGCACACTTAATACATTATAAGCAATAATTGATATCTATGGTAATGGCAAATGGTTAGCATTAATAGACGGTTGCTCGCCATAACCGCGGGCAGTATAAAAGAAGTCAGAACAAAAAACAGGTACCTTAAAGGCTCCTTGATGTCAGTGGGGCGTTTGCACTGCTGATTCCTGAAGAATGGGTCGCGTGCAAACAGCGACACTGCCAGTGTAAACCTGCCAGATTCATTGGGGTAAATTTAACAAACCGGCAGGAACTGAGAGGGGGGAAGGAGGGGCATCAGTACGCGTGTGGGAAACCCGGAAAAATTTTCGTGCATTTTCTCCAGCGTTCGCTACTCAATTGAAGGCCCATAATGTGGCTTCGGGGTTTCGCTATCCAAGCTGTGCAGCAGGCTGTGCACCCGAATGACGTGCTGGGGACTGGATTATTTAAAGGGCATTGCAACCCATAGATATTGAGGGAGAAAGGAGAAATCTGAAGATGTGGAGCAGCAAAGGACGAGGCTAGCACTCCGGTTCAGTGACTCCTCGCTGGAGTTGCTATTAGCCTGTGTGAGGAGCAGGAGGGAAACATTGTACCTGGCTGACAGGAGGAAGTGCCGTACCTCTGCCACTAAAAAGGGCTGGCTCGAGGTAGCAGAGGAGGTGAGCAGCAGGACCACCATCTCAAAAATGCAGGTGCAATGCAGGAAGCGCTTCAACGACCTAACAAGGTCAGGAAAAGTGAGTACAGTTACTGATTCACCTAGATTCTGTGGTGCACACTACCCCCCACCACCTCACACTCTGCCCTGCCAAGCCTACTCCATCACATCTCTCCTCACACCCATTTAAGATTCAGTATCAACTTACCTTCACTTTTTATGTACTTCCTCACCTCCCCATTTGTGCACCCACCACTCCCACTCACCCCAATCCTGATGCAATGTGATGAATCTGTCTGATACTCACCCTCTGATGCATCGGTTTCATTGTCAGCCTGACCCAGAGCGAAGCATCCATCGGGTGACCCCGTCACCCTCACTCACACGTCTGTACTTTCTCCCCTTGTAGGAGAAGAGAGCGTAAAATGCAAGGGAGAGCAGTCGGACTGGAGGAGGGCCACCACAAATAGTGGCCCTGTCAGAGGCGGAGGAGGAGCCTTGGAGCTCAGCCGAACGGTCGAATGCCTGGCTTTTGGAGATGCCGAGACTGGCACTCGCAAACGTCTGGTGATAGAACTTTAACATCCCTCACACACAACATGAATTAATGTTATCAATGATTGACCTGTTGCACATGTCAGTATGCTCATCGCTACATTACTTCTATGATGATTCTTAATATTGCTGTATGTTCTCTTCCAAAGCCTTCAAGAATTGGTGAAGGACCACACAGCCTGGACGAGAGTGTTTCCTCCTCAGAGGAGCTCCATTCCTCTGAGGATGCACCGTCACATCGTTGTGAGCCATGCACCAGCACTGATACTCACACCTCGGTGGGTCCTTTTACAGTTAGTTGGGTCGTCACCTGGTGATTCACCACTCATAGGTGAGCATGAGCAGACACTGGTGGCTGGGGCAGCTGTGGAGAGTCCATGTTGGGTGCGCACTCATCTCCAAGCTCTGCTCAGCTGGACGCATGTGCTGAACCCCGGCGGCCATCGTTGAGAAGGAGGAGAATGATAGAGGTAGAGATACACCATTGCAATGTATTGGAAGACATGACACACACACTCGCCACAATAGCGGAGAGGATGGAGGAGTTCACTTCCATCGTTAGTGGATTGGTGATGCAGGTAAGTGCGGCAATGTCTGTGATGGAGAGAATGGCAGTCTCCATTGAGCTTCAAGCACGGCTCACAAATGAGTCCATTCAGGCCCTGACAATGGCCGTGCAGACTCAGGGTGCCCAATATTCAGATACTTTTGGACTGGCCTTACAAAGCATCATAGATGCCCTCCAAGCTGTTGTCCAGCAGAATGGTAGGAGTGATGTGGCCGTGGCCCTGGGGAGGGATGATGGTGAAAGCGGACATGGAAGGGGGGACTCCACTCAAAGCATTCCCATGTCTCACCCGTTGCCCCTCCTCTACCAGTACCCGCAATGCTGCCTCCTCTCCTGATGGCCAAGTCTGCCCCGGCACAGGTGCAGGTGGAGCAGTCTTAGGCAGGGCCCTCACGGGCTCCAAAACCCAGAGGGTGTAAGTCGAGATCATCTCAGCAGTCAGGGCAGGGACCTGAACAACCTGCCATTACCTCTGCTGAAGCCAAAGGGGATACACCCCGTAGAAGTAGTAGGAAGAGGGAGGCGAAGGTTTTGTGATCACCAAGGGTAAGCACAAGGGTATCTGACTAAATGTCGTGTTTTTCATTTCTCTTTGATTTTTGGTACAATCACATTAAATGTCATACTTGTCACCACCACTGCCACGTCTTGTCCATTCTTGAGTCCCTTTTGTGAAAGCACCCTTGTATGTGCCTCATAATGAATGGCAAGACCTGAAGTGCATCTTGAGCAATCCAATGGCTTGTTCAATGACAGACCTGGTGGTGATGTGGTTCTGGTTGTACCACTCCTGTGCCTCGTAGGCAGGGTTTCTCACAGGTGTTATGAGCCACGTCTGCAGGGGGTATCCCTTGTCTCCAAGAAGCCAACCCTTAAGTCTGTCTTGTGCGTGGAAGAGGACTGGGTTGTTGGACTCGTGCAAAATGAAGGAATTATGACAGCTGCCAGGGAATTTGGCACACAACTGCAGAAACCTCTTCCGGTGGTCGCAAACCAGCTGCACATTGATGGAGTGATATGCCTTTCGGTCGATGAACAGTCCTGACTCATGTGCAGGTCCTCGGATTGCTATGCATGTGCAATCAGTTGTGCCCTGCACCCGTGGAAAGCCTGCCAGAGAATGGAAACCCACTGTCCTCTCAGTCTGGCTGATGTTGTCAATGGGGAAGTTGACATAGTCGGATGCCCAGGCAAACAAGCCATCCCTGACCTGTTGTAGACACTTACGTGCAGACGACTGAGCGATCCTGGTGATGTCACCAGTGGCGCCCTAGAAGGATCCAGAGGCAAAAAAATTGAGGGCAGTGGTGACTTTATCTGCAATAGGTAATGCGTGGCCACCAGGCCCAGCCGGGAGCAGCTCTGCTTGAAGGAGCGTGGAAATGTCTGCGAGCACCTGCCGACTCAATCTGAGCCTTCAGGCACTGCTCCTCAGAGAGGGCCAGGAAACCCAGCCTCTGTCGGGACGTGGGTAGTACCTCCTGTGACCTCCGTTGGTCCCCTCTCTGCCCTTCTGCAGGTCCTTGTGGCGCACCTCTGTCGTGTGGACTTGCAACTCTCAGAACTGTGCATCTTGCCTGCCGCGGATGGTGATGTGCCTCCTCCTCAGATGTACGATGGAATACATCCATTGCGTCCACCATCGTCATGTTGTCAGTTTGAGGGGGTCCAAAATGTGGGTAAATATGTCTGAACACAACAATTCTGAGTGTGAACAAAATAATTTCAGTCTAAACACAAAGAACTCCCAGCCAAAGGTTTGTCTGAAAGAACTGATTGCCCTGCTGCAAAAACTCACCTTTTCTTCACATGTGTCAATCACTGGTTTAAAGATCCAAACGAGGGCCGGCTGCAACTCGCCTCCGTTTCCATGTTGTTTTTCAGAGGGAACGGGAGACATAATCAGAAGCAGTTAAAATGGTTTGTGTAGGTAAAACCACAAAAATTTAACATCTTTAAGTGCTTCAAGTACCTCAATTGGCCCTTTAAATATCGTCCCACCAGTTTTAAGTGCCAGCGGGACTTCTGGGTTTCAGGTGCGCAAGTGCACCCAGACTCATCTGGGTCAAACCTGTAGTCAGCGCGTTGGAGCCAGGATGCAGTCCCACTCCGAAATCAGAGAATTTTAACTACCCACCCGCCACCCCCCCCCAACCCACCCGTTCTTCGGGGTTAAAATTTAACCCATTAAATCCAATCACCGGAAGGCCTGATAAAAACGGGGGGCTAAATTGGGCCGCGTAGCACCCATTGTGTAGGCACTACGCAGACTCCTAAGCACCGAAAATGGTGTTCGAGATGCGTGCGCACATTTCCAGCATGATGTGCGCAGGATGCCATAATGGTAAAGGCGTTTCACACGCGCATTTAACAAACGCTGGCAGCATGTAAAGTAGGGAGATTATGCGGTAGATCAGTGATCAACGCTGACTTAAAGGGACAGATGCGATTTAACCTCGTACAGCTGAACAGGTCTTAAATGGCGTGGAGGACCCCCAACCAGCGCTATTTAAAGGGATCATGCAGGAGTTACAGGTTCGTTGCTGGATTATTGCTTCTGGCTACTGATGCATTTGTACCTGTTTTTGGAGGTCTCTTATACTTGAATACAAGGACGAGGGGACATAGCCTAAAAGTTAGAGGCAGGACTTTCAGGGGTGAAGTTAGGAACCGTTTCTACACTCAAAGGGTGGTAGAAGTTTGGAACTCTCTTCCGCAAATGGCAGTTGATGCTAGCTCAATTGTTAATTTTAAATGTGAGGTTGATAGATTTTTGTTAACCAAAGGTATTGAGGGATATGGGGCTAAGGCGGGTAAATGGAGTTTGGTCACAGATTAGCTATGATCTCGTTGGATGGCAGAACAGGCTTGAGGGGCTAAATGGCCTACTCCTGCTCCTTTAATAAAGTTTCAATACTCTACAGGGAGTGGGCTGGTTCGCTGACCGGTAACAGCAAGGGCACTGGCAGAGTGGCAGGGGTGGGACAGGAATGCTGTCATCCTGAGAGAGGACAGCAGGTTCATATTCCATGGAGCCACTGCCACTTGCTGCCTCCTGTCATGAGCCACCTTCTCCTGCAAGTAAGCAGAATGTGTGACGGTGAGTGTCCTGCAAAATGTTTGGGTGATGTGGCTGTCATGGCTGAACAGCTGCCAGTGTGTGTTACCTGTGAATTGTAGGCATGTGGCTTGCAACAGCAGTAATGTATGAGGGTGAGATGAAGCATCTGATTGGAAGAGTTGAGTACTGATTGAAAGAGTTTGTTGGTATGTGGGTGACGGGGGGGGGGGGGGGGGGTGTAGTGCATGGAGCAGTGGATACAGCTAGTGGTGCAGTTGGTAGGATATGCCACTTGACAGTTGAACTCAAGCACCTTGACCACTCGTGTCAAATCATTGCACTTCTTCCTGCACTGCATCCATGTTCGTGGTGCTATGCTCCCGGCATTGACCTCGTCTACAACTGCCTCAGGAGGGCCTCTTGCCCCACCCCCCCACCCCCCCTGTGGATATAGGATGCCCCTCCTTTTGTCCACCTCTTGCACCAAAACCTCCAGTGCATCATTAAAGAACCTTGGTGCACGCTCTCTCGCAGGCCCGGTATAAATTCAGATTGGCAGATTGAAGGATGTAGGATGCAAGCAACCTTTATTCAATGTTTTGAAAGAACTCAACAGTTTATAATCATAAAGACGGGACCTGCATCTGTGTTTTACGTGTGCGACTTCTGATCTCCATTCAGATTCCGTGCAGACCCGTATCTTATATTTTGAAAATGTAAGAGTGCCGCAAACATTGAGCTGCCAAGTTGTTGCTCATTAAAAATTTCAGAGTTCCTATCATGCTTCACTATATTGCAGCACAGATTCACTTCACCATTGACTTCCACCACTTACTGCAGCCACAGTGCACCTCCCCTTTAAGAGGTGCAGGCCGCCTTTAAGTGGTGCTAGCCACTTGCGATATCTGGGCCCCTTGCTGGTGAGCAGCCACTCAACAGCGCAGGTAGTGCTGGCTGCATGCAGCAATGATGTAATACAGCACGCAGTACAAATGTCATGCGCTGCCTGCATCTCAACAACTGGGCGCAGGTTAATCGCGCACCACAATCTCTGCGCCCGTTTTCGGGGGTTAACCAATTTAATCCCCCTAGTCTTTCCAACAGCTTGTCTTAGTAAGTCCCAGCAGTTTTACATTAGGTTTTCCAGCTGGCTACACAACACCCATGCTTCAGGAGCAGCTAGCGTTAGTGAAAGTGTCATGCAATGTAATAGTAGCTATAAGTTAACCAAAGATCCACATTCCAAAATCATCCGGTCAATTTTAAAGCACGAGTTAGGTAAGACAAAGCAGAATAAATGTGTAATTTCTTTTCCGTTATAGTCCAAGAATAAGGTCTTGAGAATTCCAAGAGAGCTTCACAATCCCCGGTTTCACGTGTCATCAAATCATGTACAAGGGTCATAAAAAGGGTTATGTATGTCGCTTGCTGCAACACAGTTAACATGTTTAAACTATAATTGTGTGAAATGTTTACTACGCTGTTTAAGAATGTTGTCACCCAACACATTAGTGCTCTTTATCCTCCTCTTACCTTTTTATACAAATGATTCCATTAATGTGTTACAAATACATTTTAATAATATCCTAAAGCAGTTTATTGATAGTTATGAATGCTATGATCTAACAAAAATAGTCAGTCCCAATTAGTGTTAAAATGTTACTCAAACTTCCTAGCATCAGCATTTCATCTTAAAATACCTCTAGTTCCAATTATTGGTAATTTTATGAGTTAAAATCCAAATGCATTTTCTGAACTGGAGCTAATCTAATGACAATCAAGAGAGGTTTTATAGTTTAAAAGATTGCCTAGTATGTGAAAACAGGATTACAAAATTGAATCAGGTCATTAAACTGAATTATTACCATATAAACCCTGGCAATAGCATACCAAAACTACTATATATTTCATCACTATAAAATCCCGATAGGCATCACTGCAAACTTCAATATAGAAAAGATGAAACCTTCAATCCTAGTATATTTTACATAGAATCCAAATACTATCGTGGGGGATCAAAAAGGGTCACTAGGGTCAGTTATTGCCTCACGGAAACAAAGCGACTTGTGTTGTAAAGTAGATTCCGATCAGGTGTGGTGACACAGCAGCAGCCAGGAAATGCCTGATACAAGCACACCTTTGGAAAGGGAATTTCGGTTTTAATCACAATGGAATCTCCAGCAATGAGTTGGATGCTATTGTTGGTGGTAAATGGCCGCACTATTATTGCCAGTGTCACTGTGAAATAGTAACAGCACTACATTTGTGCTACCATTAGATTTCTGATTCATCCTTTTTCTAGTAGTTGTATTGGAAATACCACTAGAAGGGGGGCAGCTTGACAATACATTACTCCCAACCCCCCACTTGAGTTGATCTTTCGCGCAGCAGTGCAGCCATGTGCTGGTCTCATCCCTTCTTAGTATTTTATTTGCACTTTCAAAACCCCCTTAAAATTTATATGACTGGAGTCCCAACTTAAGTGGGAGAATGGCCGGGAATTTTCTTGATCTAATTTACGGCCTAATTATCCCAGTATTTACACCATTGTGTTTGGCGATCCTTCAGGCAAGAATTCACAAGCCAGTTTTCTGTGGAGCTGACTCGCTTATGCTGGAATGGAAACACCAACATGGAACATGTACAACTTCAGTGTAACTAATAGGGGCTCAAAGAAACTACTTAAAGGTCCATTTTTGGTGGTATGTAGCATAACAAGTATATATTCAGTATAAATATCATAGTTATTTTATACTATAGAACAGAATCTATTGAAAATCTCTTATCTGCTGGCCACAGCTTCACAGGTCTTGCAATTATCAGCAGTGGCTAAAGAATCAAATTAAATTAAATTAAATTACTTTTAACTCACGTTGCCAAATAGAAGCAATCTAAACAACAGTGATCTTGGTCCAAATTTCTGAACTCAGTGATGGTAAATGTACAACAGAAAAACATTATGGCAGAAAATGGAATAAAGCCAAGTTTAAATCACAATGATTTGAGTAGATGAAACATAAATGTGAAATAAACTTTGTCTACTGTATGGTTACATATCAGGATGGATTTCACAAATTGGATCTTGCTGTGTGCAAATTGGCTGCCATTATATTACAACAGTGACTACACTTCTAAAATACTTCATTGGTCATAAAGTGCTTTGGGATGTCCTGAGGTCGTGAAAGGCACTATAAAAATGTAAGTCTTTCTTTCTTTCTTTTTCCAGTGAGGACCTTTTTGAACCAGGATCACATTTTGGAAATCAGGGCAGAAATTAACACTGTACCTGTATTCCTAATACTTGCTCCCAGCTTGAAAAACTCTAACAGGAATAACATTTATAAAATCTACCCTGTAATGTAAGAAAACCAACTACCTTACAAAGCAGTGTTACTCACTAGCTCGTGGTACAGGGCTGCAATATAAATCAATGCACTGCCCAAGGGCCATTCTCAAGAATGTTGATCATGGAAGGATAATGCACAAGTCCCTGATTACCCATATATCGAGCTCTTGATTTAAACCACACCACTGTGGGTAATCGTTGACTGTACGTCAGGAAGAGAATAAAAAAACTATAGAACCAATAATTATATTAAACAATTCTAGTTTAATAGGTCCTTTCACTTGGTGTATGGGTTTGAGGTTAATCTTCCCTCCTAAAGCATTCCTTTGTCTTCTTTTGCTGGAGAGCAAGAAAAGGAGCAGAAACTGCATTCAATCCCCGCAAGGTAAATATCTCAAACATGGGCAACTGTGTTTGGAGGCGCAATGGAACAGGAGGCAGTAAATCTGCCAATGGCAGAAGGGAAAGTCAGCTGAAAATGCCATTTTTCAGGCCATTTTATGAATGCTACTGCCATAAAGCATAAAAATAACCAAATCCTTGAGATTATTGATAAACTGCTATTTTAGAAACAGTGAGACCGGAAATTCTCAGCATTTCTGACGCATTCCCGCCTCAACTCTAGCAGGATTGAGATGAAAATGCCGATAATTAGGCCTGAACCCAGATACATTGATGCCCCACCCCCTTGTACGGAAGCTCCTGTGAGGCCTTGTAAGGGGAAAAGCCCTTAAAAGAACATTGATGCAGGAGGGGGCAGGGTTGGAGGTGGAGACTCCTAAAGTCAGAAGTTCCCACATTCCCAGTCCCTTGAGGGACCCACCGTATGATCGGTGCCAGAGATAACTGACCAGCCAAAGGGCAGAAGTGGGGCCCCCACTAGCCTGGACCCCTAAAGATTAAAGGAGACTTTGTTTTTCTTAATTTATTTAATTGCAGCCCCATTACAAAGGGAATTGCTGAGAGCACTGCTAGGTTTTTTCTAGGGGATGAACCCAGCACTCACATCCCCTGGGAAACGACAGCAGTCGCTGGACATTCCGGCCTTTGGAGCAAGGCAAGCACCTGAGTGTGCCTGTTGGGCCAATTCAAATGAAGTGACTACCCCACCCCACCCTTCCCCATTAAGGTATTAAGGCATATGGGCTAAAGGTGGGTGCATGGAGTTTGATCACAGATCAGCCATGATCTTATCAAATGGCGGAGCAGGCACGAGGGGCTGAATGGCCTACTCCTGTTCCTATGTTCCTATTAACCCAACAAAAAGGGTTAGCGCTGAAGGTCATCAGTAGGTGTGATCCAGGCATAAATGCTGGGATCACTGGCCAATTTCTGGGCCAATAATGACATTAGGATTTAGTGGAATAATTCTTTGCATTATCTTAAATTTCTAAAAGGAGGGCCCCAGTTATCAGAGGAGGCTTTTAGAAGTTTTTCCATTTTCCTTTTAAGTCCACCTCAGAAGGCAGACGGGACCTCAGTTTAATGTCTCATCCAAAAGACAGCATCTCCAACAGTGTAGCACTCTCTCAGTATTGCACAGAAATGTCAGCCATGACACTCTGACTCTGTACACAGTCAGCTTATTTGTGAGCAGGTGAATAGAGCACTTAAGGAGCAGTAGTCCATATAGCACAATGTCTGCACCATAGCCTCAATATTGACAACAGTATGGTAAATGAGGCAGGACTGCTGCCTCTGGAGAGTCCAAAATCCATCAGAAGAGATCAGTTGTCCAGCTGATTCCAAATATAAACACCACTGTTGGAGGCAGAGGCGGCCATATGGTTTAGGTTGTCAGGGAACAGGAGAGCAAAGCCTTTTCCATAGAATCAGTACTTTAAATACAGAGGAGGCCATTCGTCCCATCGTACCTGGACCAGTGATAGTTCCATATCGGGGCTTTAAACACATTTTCCTGTGTTTTTCCCTGTGCTATTTTAATATTTTTCATTGACAGGCTGTATAACAAACATCTGATCCAATACCTCCAGTTTTAAGTCCCTGCTGAAGTTAAAAGTTCCTCCCATTGGATCTGAAGCACTTTGGAATGCTCCAAGGATGTGAAAGGTGCTTTAATCATATAATCATAGAAAGGTTACAGCATGGAAGGAGGCCATTCGGCCAATCGAGTTCATGCCAGCTCTATGCAAGAGCAATCCAGCTAGTCCACTCCCCCGCCCCATCCCCATAGCCCTCCAAATTTTTTCCTTTCAAATACTTATCCAGTTCCTTTTTGAAGGCCATGATTGAATCTGCCTCCACCACCCACTCTGGCAGTGCATTCCAGATCCTAACCACTCACTGTGTAAAAAAGTTTTTCCTCATGTCACCTTTGGTTCTTTTGCCAATCACCTTAAATCTATGTCCTCTGGTTCTTGACCCTTCGGCCAATGGGAACAGTTTCTCTCTATCTACTCTGTCTAGACCCTTCATGATTTTGAATACCTCCATCAAATCTCCTCGCAACCTTCTCTGTTCCAAGGAGAACAACCCCAGCTTCTCCAGTCTTCCACATAACTAAAGTCCCTCATCCCTCGAATCATTCTAGTAAATCTCTTCTGCACCCTCTCTAAGGCCTTCACATCTTTCCTAAAGTGCAGTGCCAGCAACTGGACACAGTACAATTTATATAAATGCAAGTTCTTTATTTTATTCCCTTTGTCTATACACTTGATAATTTTGTCTTAAGAATTTTCTACTCAATATTAGGGATGGTACATCAGCCAGAAACAAAGTCGCAAATCATAACTTAAAATAATTGCTGTGTTTCTATTATTATGGCGGCTGTAGGAATTGCCTGGGTGGATTTGTAGTCAAGACCCTTAGACTGAGTTAAAGTGGATCTGAATATTAAAGTGCCATTATTGTGCTCTTTCGTTAAGACCGTGTGCTATGTTTATAACTCCATCTAAAAAAAAGAAGAGACAGGTGATCCTAGTGAACAAGACTGTTGAATCTTCCTCTTCATCAGCTCATTGTCACATTGATCACTGGCATATGTCGCACCTTGTGGCATATCCAATGCCTCAAAGTTATGGATGGAGGCATGATACAGGGGGAGCACATTTTAATGGGCCAGAAATTGCTCCTGAAATAACGGAGGAGGTCAACAGTGCTCTCCGTTTTTAATGGCGAATTGAAGGAACGAGTTCCCGTGTTTGCACACGCGCACTAAAATATGAAAATCGTGAACTTGCTCCTCTTGGTTCGCCAGTGATTTGACAGCTTCGAATTAAAGAGCCATCGCATGCTGCAATCAGAGAAATCACTGAAAAATCACAAATCACTTATCTGCCCAGCTGGAAATTAACTAATTACGCCACCAAAGAGGTACACTTAAAAATATCAGGTCTAAAGCTAAGTTTTAAAAGCGCGGTTAGTCTTAATGACTGCCAAACAACTAATTTTTAAAATCTGGAGTCTCATATTACTCCTTATTTTAATACTTCTTGGTCATTAAAAAAAAATTAAAATTAAAACATTTTATTTGTTTTATTTTTCCTTTCTGTCTCTTTAATTTAATTCAATTATTTCTTTGGCTTTTTAATAAAAAAATTTAAATATTTTATTTACAATAAATAACATCCAGAATACTAACTTTAAATGAATGAAGTCTGCTTGCCTGCTTGAGCAATGCAGCCTGAATCTGTGGGTGTGACTTTTTAAAATTCATTCAGGGGATGTGGGCGTCATTGGCAAGGCCAGCATTTATTGCCCATCCCTTATTGCCCTTGAGAAGGTGGTGGTGAGCCACCTTCTTGAACCGCTGTAGTCCATGAGGTGAAGGTACCCCCACTGTGCTGTTAGGTAGGAAGTTCCAGAATTTTGACCCAGTGGCCATGAAGGAACGGCAATATATTTCCAAGTCAGGATGGTGTGTGACTTGGAGGGGAACGTGCAGGTGGTGGTGTTCCCGTGCGCCTGCTGCCCTTGTCCTTCTAGGTGACAGAGGTCGTAGGTTTGAGAGGTGCTGTCGAAGAAGCCTTGGCGAGTTGCGGCAGTGCATCTTGTAAATGGAACACACTGCAGCCACGGTGCGCCAGTGGTGGAGGGAATGAACGTGGGTGGGGTGCCAATCAAGCGGGCTGCTTTGTCTTGGATGGTGTCGCGCTTCTTGAGTTGGAGTTTCACTCATCCAAGCAAGTGGAGAGTATTCCATCACACTCCTGACTGGTGCCTTGTAGATGGTGGAAAGGCTTTGGGGAGTCAGGAGGTGAGCCACTCGCCGCAGAATACCCAGCCTCTGACCCCTTCTCTTGTATCCACAGAATTTATGTGGCAGGTCCAGTTTAGTTTCTGGTCAATGGTGACCCCCCTGGATGTTGATGGTGGAGGATTCAGCGATGGGAATGCTGTTGAATGTCATGGGGAGGTGGTTAGACTCTCTCTTGTTGGAGATGGTCATTGCCTGGCACTAGTGTGGCGCCAATGTTACTTTCCACTTATCAGCCCAAGCCTGGATGTTGTCCAGGTCTTGCCGCATGCGAGCTCGGACTGCTTTATTATCTGAGAGGTTGCGAATGGAACTGAACACTGTGCAATCGTCAGTGAACGTCTCCACTTCTGACCTTATGGTGGAGGGAGGGTCATTGATGAAGCAACTGAAGATGGTTAGGCCTAGGACACTGCCCTGAGGAACACCTGCAGCAATGTCCTGGGGCTGAGATTAAATCTCATGGGATCCAAGGTGAGGTAGCCAATTGGATACAAAATTGGATTGACGACAGAAGACAGAGGGTGGTTGTAGAGGGTTGTTTTTCAAACTGGATGCCTGTGTCCAGCGGTGTGCCTCAGGGATCGGTGCTGGGTCCGCTGTTATTTGTTATTTATATTAATGATTTGGATGAGAATTTAGGAGGCATGGTTAGTAAGTTTGCAGATGACACCAAGATTGGTGGCATTGTGGACAGTGAAGAAGGTTATCTAGGATTGCAACGGGATCTTGATAAATTGGGCCAGTGGGCCGATGAATGGCAGATGGAGTTTAATTTAGATAAATGTGAGGTGATGCATTTTGGTAGATCGAATCGGGCCAGGACCTACTCCGTTAATGGTAGGGCGTTGGGGAGAGTTATAGAACAAAGAGATCGAGGAGTACAGGTTCATAGCTCCTTGAAAGTGGAGTCACAGGTGGATAGGGTGGTGAAGAAGGCATTTGGCATGCTTGGTTTCATTGGTCAGAACATTGAATGCAGGAGTTGGGATGTCTTGTTGAAGTTGTACAGGGCATTGGTGAGGCCACACTTGGAATACTGTGTACAGTTCTGGTCACCCTATTATAGAAAGGATATTATTAAACTAGAAAGAGTGCAGAAAAGATTTACTAGGATGCTACCGGGACTTGATTGTTTGACTTATAGGGAGAGGTTAGACAGACTGGGACTTTTTTCCCTGGAGAGTAGGAGGTTAAGGGGTGATCTTATAGAAGTCTATAAAATAATGAGGGGCATACATAAGGTAGATAGTCAAAATCTTTTCCCAAAGGTAGGGGAGTCTATAACGAGGGGGCATAGATTTAAGGTGAGAGGGGAGAGATACAAAAGGGTCCAGAGGGGCAATTTTTTCACTCAAAGGGTGGTGAGTGTCTGGAACGAGCTGCCAGAGGCAGTAGTAGAGGCGGGTACAATTTTGTCTTTTAAAAAGCATTTGGACAGTTACATGGGTAAGATGGGTATAGAGGGATATGGGCCAAGTGCAGGAAATTGGGACTAGCTTAGTGGTATAAACTGGGCGACATGGACATGTTGGGCCGAAGGGCCTGTTTCCATGTTGTAACTTCTATGATTCTATGATTGGTCTCCAACAACCACTTCCATCTTTCTTTTTGCTAAGTATGACTCCAGCCACTGGAGAGTTTTCCCCTGATCCCCATTGATGTCAATTGACTTATTTTCTGACAGATTTTGTGGGCGTGTCGTCTATTCTAACAGACTGTTCCATGCGCGTCAACTCACACTGCTCAGAGGCGCAATATTTTTTTAAAGTTCAAAATCAAACATTTTGACACCACAGAGCCCGCAGTAAGTATTTCCATTACTTTAATTCGCAGGAGCTGCGGTGAGCATTGCCACGCCGCTCTGTGCAATTTCTGGCCAATTTTTTTTAAAAGTGGGATAATAACCTATTTGTTGCGCATTTTAATGACAGGCAATCTAAATATCAGCTGAGAACAAATCTGTTATAGCTAATTTCATGTAACACAATTAGCAGTTTCATGCAACAGAAAACAGGCCAGTCATGACACACGTAGTAAAACTTCATTCACACTTCTGATACAGCTAATGAGCCACTTAACCAGTATAAATGATGAAAATTTTCATTCATGCAGCTGTGGACCAATTTCCGGCCAACAACTTATTATTCATCTTATTGCTGTTTGTGGGACATAGCTGGTGCAGAATGACTGCCATATTTGACTGCATAAATCACTGGATTTCAAAAGTAATTGGCTGTGTGAAGCACTGAGAGACATTTCAACAGGATAGTGTTATGGAAATATAAATATGAAAAGTAAAAATACATTTTTCAAGAGGGATATTTAAAAAAATTATTTAGAAAGTAAACTCTACCTGGTTGGAAAATAAATGACTGGTTTGACAATATCTTTCCGGTAGCTAATGATTTGTACTGTGGGCTGTAAGCATAACAGTCTTGATTGGAATCCAAGCCATGTCAGTAATATCCTGCCTTCTGTCTCTGGTAACGTAAAAATTGTCTTAGGTATATTAATTACTCTAACCTCATTTGGTAAACTGCACTGTATTTACTGAAATTTTTCAGATGCACCACAAAGAAAATAGCTATCACTTTACTCCTTAGGGTTGGAAAGTCGTGTTATTGCCTTCATTAGATCAATGTAATTAATTAGCTTATTCACCAGTAATTAGAAATATTTATTTAAATCTACCTAATTGGGCAGGGAATAACCATTTACCTGACAGAAAGTACCTTTGGATATATCTCTAACTATCTCTAACAGCAATGAGAGGATCATATTACTTTCTAGACTGTGTAGTTAGCTAATGTAATTGTCTGTGACCAAGGGAAAGAGAGATAACATTTCTCTTGGCAATTTAGTGTTGCCTCCAGGATCTCCAGACTAAATACAGGTTTCTGACTCTGTGATTGGCAGGAACCAGGGGGAAAAGAATGAAGGTCAGTGTCATGTATACAACCCTGGCTTTACTGATATTGAATTCCACTTTAGAACTATCTTAAAAACAGATGTCATGTGAATGTGTTTTTTCTCTGATATGTTTTCTCAGCTCCTAACTAAACACGGACAAAATGCAATTAAGGGGTATTACTACCTATATCTGATAAATGTTTTGAATCGTTTATTGTTTGCAGTCTGCATATATAAAGGGAAATCTGCACATTATTTGAGTGAAAAAGATCAAATGAGACTTGTGTGGAGGTCTATCATTTTTTTCTCCTGCGTAAGGTGAACTTCATACTTGTTTATTCTTAAAACATTTTATTGAAGATTATTATGTGCAATATAACTTGGATTATTGAGCTAGCACATGCTGCAGGCTTCAAAGTGGGAAGGTCAACACATCTGCTCAGGATTCAGTAAAAACAGATAAGAGTTACTGCAGGATTTCTGCAACTACACCTTGCCTGACTGATTGCTGGCTGTACTGACATGAAAACAGAGAGCAATAATATTTTAGCATTCAAGAATATTTATAAATCCTACCTGATTTATCCCACTGATTTTTAGAATATTTACAGTAACAGATGACAGCATCGTAGCTGAAGACTCTATTTCATTCATCCAAACTCTTCCTGTGGCAACCTCCTCCCTTCCCCTCCTCCACATATAAACACCCTGTTATTTGGATGATAGCGAGAGGACTACTTGTCTCTTGGCCTCAAAAAGAAAGTTGTCATTTAAACCCAAATGGCCAGCTGAGAATTCTGACAGGTTCATCACACATATGATTCCATGTTGATCCTAGTCACTGTCAGGATCAAACCTGCAGCCACTAAAATGAGGTGAGCGTTTTAACACCATAACACTGAGTTATGTCAGAACCTTCTATGCTGCATTGTCAATGACTATGGTTTTTGAAGTGATATCAATACTGCAAACATGACTCTTGACATTTACACTGCTAAACACTAAAGTAATTGAAAACACGATTTCACTGCTGCTCTGAATTTAAATGTGTGTCACTTCACTTCTTACTTTGTTCTTTTATACATGGAATAAGGTGCTGTATTTTGCACTCCAGTCCCTCCAACATGTGAGCTGATCATTCTTATTTTAATATGTCAGTTTAATAAGGACATAGTTCATTTTATGAAAGGGAAAACACAATAAATTCAAGTGAAGAGAATGAAAATTAAAGCCATTTTATGTCAGCTTGCCTTTATTTTTGTGAACTGATTTTTAACCTAGATCACAGGTAGCCCATCTTTCATTGTTTCCAATCAAAATAATGGCTTTTCTCCATCATGTCCCAGAGAGATGCTTCATTTTTCTTTTTAATGTTGCAGCAAATATGAGATATACAAAATGTTAAAGAGCCAACAGACTCCAGCCAATAAATTATTCTACAATGAGATAATGGGCGAATAAAATGACTGCAGAGATTTAGAAACGGTAAGAAATGCTTTTATGAAGAAAGTAGGTGAGCAAAGGTTATTACTGAGCTCAACATGGTCATAAATTATTAGAAGAGATATATATTTTTGTGTAGAAACATGTACACCACTCTTAAAGTACAAACAGCTCTGTATGCTTGAATGGGTTTCCAGTCTGTGTCCTTCTTGCTGATCACAAATATCAATCCAAACATTTCCACGATATTGATAGCTCTGAATAGCTGACACACTAAAGATCCTCTTAACATGTTGTAAATACTGAAGAAAAGCTCTGTTTAGTAGAACCTTCCATTTAAAAGGATGTTTTTAACATTAAGCTCAGTTAATTGTCCCTGTTACAAGAATAAATTGATAAGAAAATCCACATTCATAGAGCAACAGATTCTAAGGTCTGCAAACATCAGGAAGGACATTTTGACTCTGAGGAAGATACAGAGAAGGACAACAAGGATGTTCCTGAGCCTGAGAGCACTGAGCTATGCAGACAGACTTGATGCCTTGTGATCGTACTCATTGGAGAGACAGAGACTCACAGGGTATCTGATCCAACTATTTAAGATTATTAAAGGCAAGGGCGCCAAATTTACTCAGCTGTTCTGTTGGACTCTCACTGTAACTCTGCCAGAAGTCTGGAGAAACAGTCAGAAACTCCACTAGAACCCAGATGTGTTGCATCCCCACCTTAAACAGGAATTTCTGGTTGAGTTGTTTGGGGTAGAGCCTTCACCCACCCAAAACAAGGCGCCTGACGCAGACTGGGCAAGGGAAGGAGGGGAACTCCTAATAGGACCCGGCATATGTTTGGGGGCTGATACGCCAAGTCAGATGAAGCTTACCAGGCTATGAAGGGGCCAAAATGGGTCCCACTGGGGGGAGGGGTGGTCCAGGCTACTTCCCTGGTTTGCAGCCTCAAAAAGGAAGGTGGATTATTTTTATTTTTTTAGTACTCTTCCGTGTGGTAAGGGGGCCAAAGGTGGTACAAAAAATGTTTCTGTGGGGTGGGGGGAGCTGATCATACCCCTACCCTACAGATAGCAGACAGCCACTGGACGTTTCAGCAGCAAGTAGCTGGCAGGTGTCGAAGATGTTCCCATAATAGTGGAGGCATCTGCCCGAGGAATGCAAATGAGGTGCCCCCTTCAATGACGCTGCATTCTCCAAAGGCATCAGTAATGGAGGAAACCGGCAGGCTTCATAACTGCAACATAAAATTAAATGGTGAGTGCAAAACTGCAAAATGTCTTGGGGAGCAAAACTGGTGTTGTCTTGGCATAGGAGATCGGAATTTGGGGATTCAGTTAGATACAGCAGAGTTACACTCGGTCTCAAATACATGGTAAAATCCGGTAGAATTGGCTGCTGGCAGAAAATGCAGCCACCTCCTAAGTGGTGCATGTGAGTGAGGATCCCTACGTGGTCAGTTTTCAGTAAAATATTAAAATGTCTACGTGGCAAAGAAGCAGAATGCAAAATGGTTAGAAAGGGTTAATTAGTTAGTAACTGAGATTGATACAAGTGGCCTGGCCCTCCTGCTGGGCCATATGTTTGCTTAGTCAGCAGGCCTGCATTGTCTTATCAATGATAGGTCTTTGATGTGAGTCAAGGACTGGTCTGAATGTCTCCATGTTTATGGCAGATCAATATAGGGAACGAGCTTAGCCAAAGTTGAAAGACATTCCAGGTTGGGAGATAAGGAACAGAAGGAACAGGGAAGAACATTCTAAGTTGGAAAGTGAGGAAGTTATCCCCTTTGATGTCTAACAGCAGCATGATCAGCACATGGATGATTTAGGATTGGCCGGAAATAATGTAACCTCGCATGGCAACCTATGCCCGGCTTATGATTGGTGTTGACCCTCGTTAAGTATGTTCCAACCCTATTGATTTGTATAAAAACGTGTGGATTTCTGTATGTTTCTTGTTCTTGCTCTGCCAGCATAGAGGGACTCTATCAGGAGTCCAAATCAATGCTGCAGACTAAGAACCCTGCTATTAAAGTTGTGCTGAACTTTAAAATGTATTCGACTTCAGTTATTACTGAACCAGACTGAGGGGAAAGAATCCGGATCGTCATGAGCAAAGGATAGGATAAGGAGGGCCACCACTGTTGTCCCTAAAATGCTGTCATTTACACCAAAATTGCATTTGACTTAACTTAATGGTTCAGTAGGAGGCATAGAAAGAACCCTGTCTCCTATTGCAAATTAACCTCCAAATATTCTCTCAAAAACAAAAAACAGACTTACTTCAGAACACTGGATTTATGACCAAGATTCTCCTCCCATTGGCAGATTTGTGACAGGGTGGTCCTAATACCAACCAATGTGAAACTAGCACTAACCCACAAAATTCCATCTCAGAACTCTTATTAGCCATGCAGGGCAGCTTGGAGGTCAAAAAATCACTTTTCATTGCCAACCAGTTCCAGGGGGATCTTGCATTTGCATCTCCAGATACTGGAAGATGGCCAAAGCAGCAGCAGTCTCTGGCATGGTAGCAGCCACAAGGACACCAAGGTTTACAGAAACATCTGTGGAGATGCTGCTGGCAGAAGTTAGGGCAAGGAGGGACAGTCTTGTGAGCACCAAGGGCTAATACAAGCTGGAAGCTCCATAAGAAGATGGTACAAGCTGTCTGGAGGGAGATGGCAGAGGCTGTCCACCACCCCAAGAACTGCCACGTAGTGCCAAAAGGTTCAACGACCTCACAAGGGTGGCCAAGGTAAGTCAAGGCACTTGTGCCAAACACATCCTCTACAACTAATAGAGCCTTCACTCACCTCTTGATCTCTCATACTCTTTCGCTCTCAGCATCTGGGCATCAGAAGAACTCACTAATACAAAAGGCAACTCTCCAGACATTCAACCACCATCTATTCATACCAGCCACTCTTTCGGCACACATTGTCTGTCACAAGGACGAATGCTAGTCCTCAAAAGCACTTCCTTTAAAGGGGCAATGCATCTCCAATTCTCATTATTATGGGTTGATATGGGAAAAGTGTTTATGCCACTCACAGGCTTATAACATTGCTTGCTTTCTCTCCCTCCAAGGGATAAGCTGGCCGATAGCCAGCACCAGAAAAATATCACTGGGGGAGGACCACCACGATGGCAGACCCTGTGTCTGCAGGAAGAGGAAGCTCTCCAGATTCTGGACAGACACACAGGAAAGTCTGTGTCATCCAGGTTGGAGGTGGACTGGCAGCAGTGGGTTGGTAAAGGTAGGGTTAAGCTCATGAGAACTTTTCTCAGCTTCATGGACTTTCTCAAACTATTGCTCTGCCCTCACACTCAACAACTAGTTCTTCAAGGGGCAGTGTCATTGTCTGTACAGCAATTTACGACGAGGTCAGCACTGTGACCTCATGGTGGGCAGAAGTCTTGGCTTGCCTCAGTTCCAGAAGCCCAGAGGTTCCATCAGAATTTTGAGGCCTGATTCTATACAGTCCTTCAAAAAGGTGATATATGGACTTCTGGAAAAAAGAGTCACGACAGCATATGGAAGGCAAGAGTTCATTCTGGATAATAGTTTATGAGCTTGGGACCTCATGGAGCCTGGCTGATTGTCCACGAGGGGTCGAAGAGGAATTTTTGACAGCAGACCACTGAATTGACCAGGTCTCTGGTTTCTGGCCTCTCCCAAGAGGAAGAGAAGGTTGGTATATGGGGATGCAGACGAGTACATATGAGCATGAGGGCTTTTTCTCCTCCTTGATACATAAACAATCATCTCCCTTGCTCACCTCTCCTGGCAAAATACTGATCTTTAGACATGGTCTGCAGCAAGGAACAGATCATAATGTAAACAATTGTGTTATAAAGTATCATCTTTTTATGCATCCATCATTTCTTAATGCAAGGACAATATGTTCTGATTGCCATCTGTTGTTTCTTTTTTGTTTTTTTATGGGATTTATACATTCAAGATTTTTTCTCCCAATAAAAATTCTTCATACAATGAGAATAATACTGCAGTTTAGCATGGAATGCTGGCATTTAAAACTGCTTTGTATCCTCCATAAAATGGGCATCCAAAATTGCAAACAAACTGCAACTGTGGCCTAACTAAGGCCTGGCACAAGTTCAACATTTTCTCCTTTTGTATTCTATGCCTCTGGAAACAAAACCAAGGATTCCATTTGTCTTTTTTATGGCCTTCTCTACTTGAGCTGTCACCTTTAATGACTTGCCTATCTGCTCATCAAGGTCCCTCTGCTCCATCACTCCATTAAAAATCCTATCATTTAAGATGTAGTTCCTTTCCCTGTTCTGTCTTAGAAAATGTATTACTTCTCATTTTTCACATCAAACTGCATCTGTCACCTATCTTCCTATCCTGCTAGCCTATCTATACCTTCCTGCAGTCTTTCATCCTCATTGTCACAGTCTGTCATATCCCCGAATTTGGTGTCATCAGCAAATCTCCATATTCATCCTCCAATTCCTAATTCCAGATCATTTGTGTATATAGTAAACAAAAACAGCCTCAGCGCAGACTGCCATCGAACACCCCTCATCACATCTTTCCAGTCCAAGAAACTTCCTTTTACACTGATTTTTTCAAATATTTAACAGGCAGGAAAAGCTACCACTACCAATCACGAACGAGGACCCTGCACAAAACCAGCCAATCAAATTGCTCAACTTTTTCACAACCATCAATCTGGAACCAGCAATTACTAGTTTTTTTCACAATCATTTCAACACCCATGTTGCTTTCCGACCCACCAACAATCTACTCTTAACCATAAAATTGTTCATATAACAAATATGTTAAAAATGGCATAAAACCCACTAACTATATCCATTGTGTATTAGTACATGCTGCTGCAACTTTCCACCTCTCTGAGGCCTGAAGCTTTACTTCTGCTCCATGCCTGGAGCTAGTAATCTTCAAATTCATCTTCCTTGCTGGTAATCCCCCGCCTACACGCATGTGCGAGCTTAGTGTTCCTCAAAGTTTACGTTGGCACCCAACACATATATAAGGCATCAGTGATGCTTACTGCCACCTTGCACAGGGGTGACTTGGGTCCAGGAGGTTTTTCACTCCTTCCCAGCCTCCTACTCCTCACTCTTTTTGGCTTTTTATTTCTTTTTCTTCCCACTGCCAGCCACTCTGCTCCCAGGAAATTTATATATTATATACATTGCTCTCAAGGGTGAAAGAGCCATATTTTCTGGCCACCTGCAAGCTGAACGTCTTAACCAATTTATACAGGCCAGTGAAGCTGTTTCACAGAAGACCTTCCCCAGCCATTACAGAGGATCAGGAAGGCAGATAAAGAGCCATAAACTATGGCTTTAAAAGAGCTGCACACACTCAAAATTGGGTGTTTGCACGCTTATTTCTCTGTTGTTCTGGCTATTGTGGAAATTACCCTTCAGTATAAACAGGAAGGTTTCTACAGCACAGGATCCCCAAGGCTCTATTGCAAAATTGCTTCTCAAAGTGATTGTGCAATATAAATGCAGTGTAATGCTTTATTATTTGCTCAGATATGGTTGCTGCCGAGAAATGTAGACAAAAGCCTCAACATTTCTGTAGATGGAGGGAGTTTAGCCTTCATGCGTGCATGAAGAATACATTCAATATTTCTCTACAAATAACTTACAAGGATGTCTTCCCCCACCATTACTGTTGTAACTGACTGAAGAAAGGGATGGAATGAATAAGAAATTGAGAGATTAATGTGCAATTCTTCCTCACTAAATCAATATTTTAATTTTATTAGAAAAAGAACCTCGTTCCCCATGGTCCTGAATCATCAAGCAATCAATTAGTATTACTCCTTTCGTTGATGGTAGTTCTACTGAAGCTTTGTATAAGATGTGGAATCACATCATTAATAAGGATCTTACGTATGAAAACAAATTTGTTGTGATATTCTCCAATTGTTCTTAATGACAGCAAAGGATGCTTTTTTGCAGAGTTCTCTCGGATTTTGTTGGATCACTGGAGTCCTGACGGGAAAGGTTATGTTGATCAAGTGATGGTGTTTTACCCAAGAGTTACACTGCATTAGACAGAAATTTTCCTCACTGCTGCTTGCTCTCCCAAGGTTGCAAAGGATCATTCATACACTCCCTATTATAAATTGGTTGTGCATAAAAAAACTGAGACCTAGCAGGCCCACATTTTTCATTTTGTTGAATGATACTGAACAGACTCTTCACGCACATTACAGTCCATTTTAATTTGTGCATGCTGACATTATGCATGTGATATTAAAATATAAGCAACCAATGTAATTGCCGCCATGTGCTACAATTAGCATTTTATGGAATTACATTCCTGAATAAACTTTCCAAAGTTATTTGTGTTAGACTTCTCTAAAATAAAAAGAACCTGGTCAGGCTGAGTTGCCCTCTCATTTGTGCTGCGATAAGGCCCAAGTGGAGGTATAATGCAAGTTCTCTCCCAGTGAAAAACTGTACAATAGTTCCAATTAATTGCTATACAGATAGAAACTACAGTCTCCAATAATAAAAGCTTTATTACACAGGATAAATTATATAACCTAGCTAACTATACGCAAATATGAAGAATCATATGCACTTGTTTTGGTTTTGGGTTTTCCTTGGGTATTCTCTTGGGTACAGCAGTGCTTATCACTCTCATGAGCGATCTGAGCATTTTATGTTCAGGAGTGTGCCCCTACTAACCATTTTTCTAATTATACAATACAATAACTCGGGGGTGTAACAAAGGACACTAGTGGAGAGACCAGAGAAGCTGGGATTATTCTCCTTAGAGCAGAGAAGGTTAAGGAGAGATTTAATAGAGGCGTTCAAAATTATGAATGGTTTTTATAGAGTAAATAAGGAGGAACTGCTCCCACATAGAAGAAGAGTTGGTAACCAGAGTACACAGATTTCAGGTAATCTTTCGCACGTGCCCTCACATACGCTTCTCCAATCTTTCCAAAGGCAGATTGAAACATTTAGTGAGAAAAGGCCAGTAACAAATTATTAAGCTGCTTTACTTTAGTCAGCAATTGAATACAGAGTAACAGTAAAAACAAACTCTGCTTACTATACCCAAACTCATTTCTCTCCTCGAAAAATTAGAAAAAAATAATAAACCACATGCCTACCCCTTCTATGGGCTGACATACTTGTTATTGGCCTTACCTTTTTTTCCAGACAACTTCCAAACGAAATACCCTATATTTTAACTTCCAGCCCCAGGCTTCAGGCCTACACTTCACAATCCCTTGCTTAAAACTTGACTGCCAATACGTCCCTTTGTTCCTTTTTTCTGCATTCCCAACACATGGAGAGCTGTAATGCTAACTTCCTCCCCTTTCAGTGATTTGCCAGTAAGCCTTTCAATCATACCAGATACCTCTCCTTCCCACCCTCCCCTTGTTGTTCTTAAAACGAATGAGAACCATCCTGGCTAATGACCTTGGACTAAAACAATTGAACCTCATCACATTCATTTGAAATAGACTGTGAGCTGTGATTTTCCATCAGGCTGGCCCTCCTGGTTTTAAGCCTGTGTGAATTCACTTTGTTTTAAAACTTAAACATAACTCAATCCCAGTAATTAAAAAGTGATCAAAAATCCCAGAGCATGATATATTCCAATAACCTGGTAATATAAACCTGTTATATGAGCCAAAATCCTCAAAATCTGTTTGCAGCTAATGCAAACAAGAGATTCGTACACATGCATTTAAGCAAGCTGGCTGATTTTCTTACTGTATTGGAGATAGTGGAATTCACTGTAGATAGTGGTTTGGCCTAATTCCTTGTTCAAGCCTGTACTGTAGTACAACCTTACACAATTCTGGTAGCATAGTAGAAAGAATCTTGAAAAAGAAAATGGACTTTGAAATTGCATTTCTAATATTTTTGGGTTTCTCCCATCAGGTTATGTTATTAATCAAATTGTTGATAGCCCTCAGATAGTTTCATTTCTCATACTGCCTATCTCAAAATCCATCATCATAGCTATGGAAGAGAGGAGAAGACAGGTTTCCAACAATGAAGGGATATCACAGAGGGTCCCCAGCAATGGATCTCACACTGGCTTCTTAGCCTTAATTGTGCTGTTTGTGCATCCTACTTAATGGCCTTTTAACAGCTTATTACCTGGTATTTCCTAATTGTTAAATGAGTTAATTAACAGTTTACTCCTGAGAATAAATTTGAACTGCTTCTCTGCCATTTTTTTATTGTTTTCTACGAGAAATTTACACACCTTCTCAGAACATGGTTTTGTCCAGAGAAGATGATATAATACAGATCACATAAAATAAGAGTCATATAATTGTACAGTTCTACACATTAGGTCAGCCTAGTTTTGTGCTTTGGAATGGGTGGGGGCTAACCTCAGGATTGCTTTCTGTCAGACTGCTCCGGGGGATGCTGAAGTGTTGAATTCCACAGCTAGGCCCTCTCAGGACTGAAATCCTGGAGTCCACTGACCACGAGAGTATCATGAGCCTTGAATAAGCCAAAACAGCCTCCCTTCTCCCATGTTGCAGTTATTGGGAGAGCACCTCGCAGAGGCACTAGCATGTGTCAAAGAGTATTTCAGTCAGGTACTCCGGCTCTTGTTGTCCCATGGATCTGATTGTGGTGAAGTTCCAGTGCTGAGCATGGTTTCCTAAGCGGTGTCAGAAGCCAGGTGTGCATGGGATAGCTCTTGTCTCCAAGCAGCCAGCCTTGAACTTGTGCAGGGTCAAACAGTGGGGAAATGGCAATATAAAAGCATCATGGTAGCTGCCTGGAAACGGGACACAGACCTGCATGATATGCTGCTACACACCAGCTGAACATTTATAATGTAGTGCCCTTTACAATTCACAAAGGCAGCAGCTTTATGTGAAGGAGCATGCAGGGCGTCATGGGTGCAGTCAATGATACCCTAGAGTTGGGGAAATCCTGCAATCTCTGCGAATCCCAGAGACCTAGCAAAGGTACTTTCATCCGATGGGTGTGGGTGTTCCTCCCATCATAAAGGGTAGGTGAGGCTCTTTAGCCTCAGTTGCTGCCCACCTAGGAGAAGGTACTCCAAAGATCCCCAGTGCCAAGTTAGCTGGCCTCAGCTGGGTCAATGGTAGAATGTTGTAGTTGGCCTCAGCATTGAATTAGGGAGGAGAAAGCAGCAAAGATTCCCACTTCTGATCAGTTGCGTGGACAGGGTCAGGCTCAGGCTCAGCTATGAAACCCCTCACAGTCGAATGCCATGCCAATACCCTCGGGAGAAGCCCCAAGGAAATTCCCTGCAGATGTCTTTAGCGGAGGAAGGAATAGAAAAAAAATTGCTCGGGAGAAAAAATGATCAAGAAACCATTATTTAAATATAGCACAAAGTTCTGCTACAAAAATTAACCATGTACAACAGTATTTACTAAATATTTTTGCCACACAGCACTTTAACACAAACTCTTGATATACTTTCACACTTGGTAGGAGAATTTTCCAGTTGATCAAGGCTATGGCTCTTAGTCATGCAAAAGAAGGTCTCTACAGCGACTGTCAATTATTAATTGATTTACTGCTTCACTGCCTTATTTGCACCAGTTACTCTTTTGTAGCTGAATGTTTCCTAAGATGGAAGGTAAGCTACTTCAAAAGCTGCACACAATGACATATTAATCTACAGAATGTAAAATGTTGCTTTCAAACTTACAGTTAGCTTACTGCATAAAGCAAAATACTAGCTACAGATTTGAGACTGGTTACATAAAATCTGCAGTATTGATTGATGTATTGCCTGATGTCTCGTACTGAAATCTTAATTCACTGATTAAGTTGGGTTTAAATTATTTATGGAAAAGATGCAGATTCTCACATCCCATAAATACCAGTATTCTTTGGAGATGAATTCGGTACACTGTGGAAAAATAAATTGATTCCACTGGAAGCCATAAAACACAAAACTTATTAAGTTATCCCGTGTGCTCGGTTAATATGCTGGCACAATAAAGTGAGGCACAAGGTGCTTGAAAAGCATTTTGCAAGGCAATCAGGCCTATCAGCTGACTGCAGCTGTTGATGTTTAATAATGTAGTCAGTGCCCATAGTCAGCAGCTGATAAAATTCGGCTGCAGCAACGTTTCTTCATTGAACCATTGCAAGCAGTTGACGCTAATTCTAACCCTTCGAGATTTCATTTTACTCACTGTCATCACAAAGCACAGACGTACTGTTTTAAACCAAAAGCACGTCTTTAAAAACAATTACGGCATTGCTTGATTTAGTGCGTTTGAGTTCTACTTGATTCTAGATTCCTGTTCTATTCGATTCTAGACCTATTCATAAATCATTTAGTTTGCCATGGCATTCATAGACTCAATACATTCTACAAATATTTCCCAACTTGGTTGTTGATAATTCTATAATTTGCACAATACTCAGAGGGTTTGGACAGCATGCTGCCCTGGGGGTCCCTTGGAGGCTCTGGAATGGAGAAACCAAGTGCCAGCACTGCTGTGCAATTCACCCAGTGGTGGTAGTGACACTGATTGCGGGGTCAAAAGCTGTGATTGGCAGCTCCAGTATGTACTGTATAAAGACTCAGGACACATATAGTTCAGAACAATTCAAATTTATTGCTGAAAAATCATTTAAACAACTTTCACCAAACAACCTGCAATAATTGGCTTCTTCCTCATTTCTGACCTCAGATGAACAGGTTTTGTGAGTGTTCGGTACAAATTATGGACTAGAACAATACTTTTATCTCTCCTTTTCTGCAAAAAAAATTATCTATACAGGAAACAATATTATAAATATATCAAAGTACCTCATGACTCCCTAAATGACAAAACTCTGCATTGTCATACTTTAGCTCACATCAATGTATATAAGCAATAGCGTTTTCTGGTGTTCACTGAACTTAGGCTTTTGTGGCCTGGATTTTCCTCCTGCCACAGATGCTTTGAATAGGACACTTTCATGGGTCTTCCAAGAACTGGTTGGGAATGCTTGGCCTGTGCTGACACCACCCAATAGCTCCTCTAAGCTTGTGCCTAGCACCAGTGGCTATAGTGTGTGGGCACAGATGTTGCTGACTTTCCAGAGCGGCATTGAGCCTGCTGCCTTAAGGCCTTCTCCAATGCCTACACATGAGGGAGCTTCAGACAGGCTGTGAGGGCTGTCTTGTCACTGCAAGAGAAAGACTGCCAGATGCGGTTCCCTCTAAGGCTCCAAGAAGACCATCTCTGCCACCTACCTCTCAACCTCATCTCACTCAGGGTGCACCTTGCAGGAATAGTAGATTAGAAGTCGGAACAAATAATAATAGGTTAATTTATTACCTTGTAATGAAACTGTTTTAAGACTTTAAGGCAAACAGTCTTAAGAAATGGTTGTAGATAGGGTGATTGGAATTTTGGGCACTTTTTGGAGAAAATGCTGTTCTGTAAAGTAAACACAGATTGTGTGCAGAGCTCGGAGTTCATTTTCAGCTTTTGGGGGTTGTGAGGATGGCAGGAGAAATGCAGATTTCTGTCTTATGCAGGAACTTGGCAGAAGTCTTTGTCAGTGAGGGTTTTTTTGAGAGTTTGGGGGAGTCCAGGCAGGTGTGATGTGACTTTGTTTGGCGAGTCAACCTTTATTTATTGAAAGCACAGGGCTATTAGTTCTGTCCATCTTTCTCTGTGTACTGGCTGTCCTGTCCCACATCCTCTCCTTCCTGTGCATCCTCCTCATGCTGTGGGCAGGGAGATCCCTCCACCCCTCTTCATCATCATTGCCTTCAGCCTTTCTTCATTGTAATGTTATGTTCTTGAGACTCTCGCTCAACTTTATTCAGGCACGTAAAACGAGACTTGAGAATTCCTATCATCTGTTCTACGATACTTCTGGTAATGGCATGTCTGTGGAAGCCTTACTGCAGCTCATCAGCTATGACTGCAGGATATAGCCCTGATCACCAATCAACCTTCCAGATAAATGGCTCTGAGTCACAAGAGTTGGCCTGGTGGATAATTCAGGTGCGGATTTCAGACGGTAGCGATGTCCAAGGAAAATGAGATGAGAGATTGGGAACCTCATAACTGTAGCTGCAATGGGCTGAGCTTACTGCACATGCAGGCCCAGCTCCAGAGAAGCCCTGGAAATCCTAGGGGAACCTAAAAGGGTTAGACACCCAGCAAAATGGGTCTCAAACTCTTTTTCCTGACCGTTGCACTGGGGAAATGGATGTTCCTTGGGGACACGGATCAGGAAAATAGATCCAATGTAGTTCAGAACTGTTCAAATATATCGCTGAAAAATAACTCAAACAATCTTCACCAGCTTAGCTTGTTCTAACTGGTTCCTACTGGTCACTCCATCACTTCCGACTTCTGATGATCAGACTGCGCTTATGTCAGAAACAAAACATGGATTGGATCCACCTGCTACACAGCCAATAGTAACTAATCATGGTCTCCGGTAGCAGTTGCCCACAGGCAGAGATTTAAACCCTGTATACCTATACTCAACCCTCAAATCCACTCAGAGAATAAGCAACAGACTATAGCTGAATGGCTTTGTCCTCAGGGAACTGATATAGCAAAGATAGGAGCACAATCGTAGAGCACTCAAAATGTGAATTTAGATGCCAAGAATTGTAAATGGAGTTAGGCAAGGACCTAACCAAAGTCAGAGAGATGTATTTAATAATGCATGAATGAACTTGCAGGAGTCCTATAACAGGGGTCAATCTGTCAACATAAGTTAGCGAAAGCATTTTGTTCTGTTGGTGGTCCCACTCGTATAATCTAATCAAAATGATGAGCTCCTGTGGCACTTCTTGCCTTACCTGAGGATGGCATCAGTTCATTATTAGATATACTACAATGGCACTGTCACTCCCCTAGAATTGGGAGGATGCACCAAATGACATCAATTAGAATCACATTTGTTGCAGCCTTGTCTCTGTTGATCCAACAGGAAGAAACAAATACCAATGGAATACTTGGTGATTATGCACCCAGTCAGTTGCTTCATGGATTTCATGCTAAGGGTTACTGACAGGCCTGGGAAATATATTATTTCCATCATGTGCATGGGCTTTTATGTATATATAATAAAAATCAGCTTTGACATTTCACTATCATAAATAAGTTATCATTGTGTTCATTCTGAAGTAGAGCTCTCAAGGTAAGTGCAAAATCATTAAATCAATTTATTTAATCTGTGCATGTATTTAAATTCATGTATTCAAAATAATTGATTAAAGTAAAATAAAACCTTTGCTCTTTCTTGATATATTTAATTATGAGCGTCTTCTCTGTCATTGTGTGCTAAGTTTAGTGTATATTGTGGGCACGGTGTTGCGCACTGAAGAGCCTGCACATGCCATTAATGAAGGTGAGGGTCTTTTAAATCTGACATTTTTTGGTAGCTTAAATTAATAATGTCATCTTGAAAATGAATGGTGAAAAAAAAATCTCTAGCCTGGAATGTTCCTGAAAACTGAATACAGCAGAACAATGTTTCGCAAGTGATCAAGTTCAGCACTGAAATTCAAAATTCTGCGACTCAGGTCTTGCCAATATTGATCAGCTTAATTAATTTTCAACCAATGTTAGTTTATGTATGTTCTCCTGATATTTTAACTCCTTCACTACCCTTAACATGGTGATGTAATTTGTAAACTCAGGACTCGCTCTGCCACAGCCATAATAAATCTGGTGTCTTTCATGAGCCCAGAATGAATAGAGTCAGAACAATTTCAAAATACATCTTTAGTAATGAATGAGTTAACCCGACACATTGCACTGGTAAATTGTACTGTAAAATCATTTGGCACATATTTGCACATTTCTACAAATAATCAAACAGTCTTGTCACTGTACTCTGTCCAAATGAAATACTCTATTCAACTTCCTTTCTAAAATCCAAAAGTTCTGTCAAGCCACAAATTCTGTCATTATAAGTTACTTTGAGTTTGTTCATTTTGTTTTTTTCCATTTCTGTTATTTAATTCAATGCAGAGGCCAACTGTAGCATTCTACCATTGACCCAGCTGAGGACAGCAAATTCAGCACCGGGGATCTTCGGAGTACCTTTTCCTAAATGAGCAGCAACCAAGGCTAAAGAGCCTCACCTACCCTTTATGATGAGAGGAACACCCACACTCATCGGATGTAAGTACCCCTGCTAGGTCTAGGATTTTCCCAACTCTAGGGTATCATTGACTGCATCCATGATGCCTTGCATGCTCCTTCACATAAAGCTGCTGCCTTTATGAATTGTAAAGGGTACTACTCTATAAATGTTCAGATGGTGTGTGATGACCAGCAGCATATCATATAGGTCTGTGTCCCCCTTCCAGGCAGCTACCATGATGCTTTAATATTGCAATTCCCCCACTGTTTGACCCTGCACAAGTTCAAGGCTGGCTGCTTGGAGACAAGAGCTATCCCATGCACACCTGGCTTCTGACACCTCTTAGGAAACCATGCTCAGCAGTGGAACTCCGCTGCAATCAGATCCATGGGACAACAAGGGTCCTAGTACCTGACTGAAATACTCTTTTACACACACTAGTGCCTCTACAAGGTGCTCCTCCAATAACTGCATCATGGGAGAAGGGAAGCTGTTTTGGCTTATACAAGGCCCATGATACTCTCGTGGTTATGTAAATATTTTGTATCCATCACACATAACTTTTGTTGTATATTAATCTGTAAACATAGATTAATAAAGCCCCAAGCATACATCTCCTAATACGACTTTGTTAAAAAATAAATCTAATTCTTGTTCATTGTATTTTTCTTTCAATAATAATACATAGGAGTAGGGTTTCCGCTTTGGGCGGAATCGGGAAATTGAGCCAAAAATGTGCTCGAAATTGCGCTCGTTAGGTGACAGTTCAAATTTCTGATAAAATTCATTTGCATTTGCATAATCACAAACGTAAAATCTGCCATTTACCCAGCGCAATCGGGCAGCGTAATAGGTCATAATCGTTTATTTTTCTTTCCATTAAAAATATTTATTGATGTATTTAAGAGTGGTAACCTGGTGTAGTTTTATTAATACAGCTGAAAATGGGCTTATCACAAAAAAATAAGCATTTTTAATAAGGATGTCCAGTCCTCCACTT
Organism: Heptranchias perlo; assembly: GCF_035084215.1. NCBI lineage: Eukaryota > Metazoa > Chordata > Chondrichthyes > Hexanchiformes > Hexanchidae > Heptranchias > Heptranchias perlo. The sequence continues at coordinate 34,510,701 of NC_090335.1, forward strand.
GTGCGTAACCTGATTTAAAATCACTGAAAATGACTGAAAAAATCTACATTGAACCATGCACTAGTTTCATGTGCAGTGGTCAGTTTCTTAGCATATTAAATATTTTTTGATAAATACAAACTTTTAAAATGTGCCTAATAGTGCCTGTGTACCTAAAAAAAATGAGGACAATTTAAAGAGCCTTCCCAAACCAACGCAATCAGTGAAAACTCGCAATGTCGAACTGGGGAAGTGGTCAGTTTTGTGGGCAGGACCTGATCAGGGCGAATTGAATCTTTAACCAGCATAAAAGATCGCAGAAAACATGAACGTAAGTGGTTTTGGGCATAACTCACTTACATTTAAAATACCCCGATCTTTAGCGCTGGTTCGGCAGATTACGCCCGGATTGCGCTGATCTTACTCACGTAAACGAGTGGAAACTCGATCTCATAACCTTTTTCTTCAAGTATGTTTGCTTTAGTTAAATAAATATTTAAGTACAATTATTTTGTTGTGTTAGGGTCTTTTAGCTGAATTTTCCTATGCATGGTCATTTACTGGTTAATTTGACAATGGTTCTATTTGCCAACTATCCAGTAAAACCAGTGTGCCCACGTTCACTCTAACTGCTTACGAACTGCAGGCAGAAGATGGTAATTGGGGTACAGTGCTGGAATTACCACCTTCCAACCTGAATGTCCATGTTTCTGGAACCAGCAGTGATCAGAGCATTTTTTAAAATGGTCTTAATATTTAAGTGTTTAAAATTCAGTGTTATTGTTCACAGTGCAGAAATCTTATGAAAGATGAATTAAAAACAGGAAATGCTAGAAATACTTAGCAAGTCAGGCAGCATCTGTGGAGAAAGAAACACATATGCTGCCTGACTTGCTGAGTATTTCCAGCATGTTCTGTTTTTATTTCAGATTTCCAGCATCCGCAGTATTTTGCTTTTGCCTGATGAAATATGACCCTGGTTATTGCTGTAAACACAGAAAAATTGAATACATCTTGGAATTGTTTCAATGCACAAGACTGAAGGTTGACATAACAACAACTTCACATGCAGCTTTATGTCAAAGTGCTTTATAGATCAGAGGGCAAAGAGTAAATATAGATGGGGAAAAGGAAAAAGGGGGCTTGGGGTGAAAACGTGATCAAAGAGAAGGATCTTATGGAGGCTTTTGAAGGCTGAGAGGAAAGCATGGCAGAGGTGCTGGGTGAGAGAGTTTCAGAGGGCATGGCAATGCGGTTGAAGAAAAAGTTGCAGTGATGGAGTGGAGGAAACAGATAGCAAAGAGTAGGCCAGTAATGAAGGAGAAGAGGGTGTGTGCAGAGTCATATGGCTAGAGGTAGGATAGGGAAAGGCTATGGAGGGATTTAACGGTGAGAATAAGAATCTCAAACTCAATTCATTAGGGAATAGAAAGCTAACAGTGCTTGGTTTACAGAGACCTATGCTCCAGCAAGTCTGGCTCACATTGCATTTGAACTTCTGCACATAAAGTACACAATTCTAGGTGGCAGTACTCTGGGAGAAAACTTCACAGTCAGAAAGATGTGTGGATAAAGCTTCACTGCTGGTACTTCATACTGCCTTTTTGGATTGATATGGAATAATGTTGCGAAGAGGTACACCTTTTCAGTTCCAGATACAAACATGGAAATCTAATTTGAACACAATTTTGATTTTGTGTGATAATGTAAAATGGGCGATAGCAAATCGGCAGCCCGTTTTACATCTTTCCCGATTTTCATTTCATTTACAATTCATTTTCATTTCCTCCCTTTGCCACAATACTTCCAGGTTTTTTGGGGCTATGCTCTTGACCTCCTACTCCCTCATTCGCCGTCAACTTCTGACCAGCCACCTCCCCTTCGTGACCCCTACCCTAGACAATGTTGTCAACAGTTTTCTCGACTCAGGCACCATCTATTGCTAGTACTTCCCTCCTCAAAAAAAACCCTTTAATCCTTCTGCTCTCATCAACTGTTGCCCCATCTCCAACCTTCCTTTCTTGTCTAAAGTCTTTGAATGTGCCATCAGCTTTGAGCTCAATGTCCATTTCTCCTAAAGCTCCCTTTTAAAATTCCTCCAGTCCAACTTCCACTTTTCTCATTGCATCAAAATGATGCTAACCAAAGTCATGAAATAAATTCTCAGTAATTGTGACCATGATGTATTATCCCTCTTCTTCTTCCCCAGCTTCCCAACAACTTCTGACATGGTTGACTACACCATCTTCCTCCATTGCCTCTCCTCTGTCTCCCATTTCCATGGGATTCCCCACACAAGATTGGATGAGTCATAACTTCCTCCAACATTGGAAAGACTGAAGCTATTGTCTTCCGGTTCTGCTACAAATTCTGCTCCCTCGCCATTGATTTCATTCTCTTCTCCAGCCCCTGTCTCAAACTTAACTGGACCATTTGCATCCTTAAGGTTCTGTTTTAGACCCCATATCCTTTCCATCACAAATAATCCTTAATTCACCAACCCCCACAATATTGCCCACTTCCACCCCTAACTCAGCCCTTTTTGCTGAAACCTGACATATGCCTTTGTCTCCTCCACACTTAACTATTCTAATGCTCTCTTTGCTGTGCCTGCATTCTCCACCCTCCATAATTCCAACCTGTCCAAAACTCTACCGCATGTATTCTGTCCTTCAATAAGTCCCACTCACCCATCACTTCTTATCCTTGCTGACCTACATTAGATCCTCCTCTCCCAACACCACTCAGTCCTCATGGAGACTAAGTCCTGTCTTCGGACTGAGGACACCATCCATCGTGTTGTGTGGCACTATCACCATGCTAAATGGGATAGATTCAGAACAGATCTGGCAGCTCAAAACTGGGCATCCATGAGGCTGTGGGCCATCAGCAGCAGCAGAATTGTATTCCAGCACAATCTGTAACCTCATGGCCCAGCATATTCCTCACTCTAACATTACCAACAAGCCAGGGGATCAACCCTGGTTCAATGAGGAGTGTAGAAGACCATGCCAGGAGCAGCACCAGGCGTAGCTAAAAATGAAGTGCCAACCTGGTGAAGCTACAACTCAGGACTACATGCATGCTAAACAGCGGAAGCAACATGCTATAGTCAGAGCTAAGTGATTCCACAACCAACAGATCAGATCAAAGCTCTGCAGTCATCCCACATCCAGTCGCGAATGGTGGTGGACAACTAAACAACTAACAGGAGGAGGAGGCTCTGAAAACATCCCCATCCTCAATGATGGCGGAATCCAGCACGTGAGTGCAAAAGACAAGGCTGAAGCGTTTGCAACCATCTTCAGCCAGAAGTGCCAAGTTGATGATCCATCTCGGTCTCCTCCTGATATCCCCGCCATCACAGAAGCCAGTCTTCAGCCAATTCAATTCACTCCACGTGATATCAAGAAACGGCTGAGTGCACTGGATACAGCAAAGGCTATAGGCCCCGACAACATCCCGGCTGTAGTGCTGAAGACTTGTGCTCCAAAACTAGCTGCGCCTCTAGCCAAACTGTTCCAGTACAGCTACAACACATCTACCCGACAATGTGGAAAATTGCCCAGGTATGTCCTGTCCACAAAAAGCAGGACAAATCCAATCCGGCCAATTACCGCCCCATCAGTCTCAATCATCAGCAAAGTGATGAAAGGTGTCGTCGACAGTGCTATCAAGCAGCACTTACTCACCAATAACTTGCTCACCGAGGCTCAGTTTGGGTTCCACCAGGACCACTCGGCTCCAGACCTCATTACAGCCTTGGTCCAAACATGGACAAAAGAGCTGAATTCCAGAGGTGAGGTGATAGAGACTACCCTTGACATCAAGGCAGCATTTGACCGAGTGTGGCACCAAGGAGCCCGAGTAAAATTGAAGTCGATGGGCATCAGGGGGAAAACTCTCCAGTGGCTGGAGTCATACCTAGCACAAAGGAAGATGATAGTGGTTGTTGGAGGCCAATCATCTCAGCCCCAGGACATTGCTGCAGGAGTTCCTCAGGGCAGTGTCCTCGGCCCAACCATCTTCAGCTGCTTCATCAATGACCTTCCCTCCATCATAAGGTCAGAAATGGGGATGTTCGCTGATGATTGCACAGTGTTCAGTTCCATTCGCAACCCTTCAGATAATGAAGCAGTCCATGCCTGCATGCAGCAAGACCTGGACAACATCCAGGCTTGGGCTGATAAGTGGCAAGTAACATTCGCGCCAGATAAGTGCCAGGCAATGACCATCTCCAACAAGAGAGTGTCTAACCACCTCCCCATGACATTCAACGGCATTACCATCGCCGAATCCCCCACCATCAACATCCTGGGGGTCACCATTGACCAGAAACTTAACTGAACCAGCCATATAAATACTGTGGCTACTAGAGCAGGTCAGAGGCTGGGTATTCTGCGGCGAGTGACTCACCTCCTGACTCCCCAAAGCCTTTCCACCATCTACAAGGCACAAGTCAGTAGTGTGATGGAATACTCTCCACTTGCCTGGATGAGTGCAGCTCCAACAACACTCAAGAAGCTCGACACCATCCAGGACAAAGCAGCCCGCTTGATTGGCACCCCATCCACCACCCTAAACATTCATTCCCTTCACCACCGGCGCACTGTGGCTGCAGTGTGTACCATCCACAGGATGCACTGCAGCAACTCGCCAAGGCTTCTTTGACAGCACCTCCCAAACCCGCGACCTCTACCACCTAGAAGGACAAGAGCATCAGGCACATGGGAACAACATCACTTGCACATTCCCCTCCAAGTCACACACCATCCCGACTTGCAAATATATCGCCGTTCCTTCATTGTCGCTGGGTCAAAATCCTGGAACTCCCTTCCTAACAGCACTGTGGGAGAAACTTCATCACACGGACTGCAGCAGTTCAAGAAGGCGGCTCACCACCACCTTCTCAAGGGCAATTAGGGATGGGCAATAAATGCTGGCCTCGCCAACGACACCCACATCCCATGAACAATTTTTTAAAAAATTATAATTCTGATCCTCATCTTGAAATTCCTGCATGGCTTTGCAATCTCCTCTAGCCTTTTATCTTCTCCCTCACCGAATCACTCTACTCCTCTGGCACTGGCCTTTTGAGTATCTCACCCTCCCCTCACCCCACATTGGTGGGACAGTTATCAGCCACCTAGGTCCTGCACTTTGGAACTCCTTCCCTAAACCCCTGTACTTTTACCTATCCTTTTTTCCAATCCTTCACAAAACCCATATCTTTGACAAAACTTTTGGTCATCCCTCCCAATCTCTCCTCCCTCGATTGATACCTGTTTTCCTCATGCTTCTGTGAAGCACGCTTGGGACATTTTTACATTAAAGGCATTATATAAATGTAAGTTTTCATTGATGATGTACTCAGCAAGCCAAGGAACTGAATTGTAACTGAAAGGAAGATTGTACTCCTATAGTTTAGATATAGGTTGGAAATGTCATGGATAATCTTTCTTGGATGATTTATGCACTTAGTCTTTTGAGTTCTGAAGATACCATAACATTTGTCTTCTCACTGTCCAGTGCTGCCTATGTATCCCTGCAGTAATTCTGTTTCCCATTTTATATGGGGAGTCAACCATTTGTATTTGATACTGTCATCAACAAAGAGAACTATTTTATTGTATCCAACTGATGAAAACAAGATAGAGAGTGAAGTCAAGCATGCTTCCCTGAGGCACCCCTGGTCAAATTTCCATTATCATGATATGTCTGCATCCTTTGATACAAATCCATAATGTACAAATAATGGATTGAGGTTTATGTTTACTTCTAATGTTTTTATGTCTATTTTTGCTTTTGAATTGACCTACATAAATTATGTAATTTTATTGAGTATACTGTGTGCTTATATAACTCTACATACTGATACTTTACCTTCTTTTCTTTTACAGAAATGGAGAAACAGGGTGAAGCCTCTGGCAGTGCCTCCCAGGAAGACCACACCTTACAGCAACCAACAGAACAAGGATCATCTCAGCTGAAGGCAGCACAGAAAAACACATATGGACAAGGAAGTTAGTGAGTTAGAGAGGGAAGCAATGGATGATTCACAATCACAGATGAGATAGAGCAAGAATTTACAATGTTGTGACTAAGGCAGTATATCACTAAGATGAAATTGTGCCACATTAATTAACATGAGCATAAATCATGAGGTTGCTACTCATCAAACTCTCAACTGTCTGGCATTTTGCCCTCCATTTGCTACGATACTTCTGCAGCTGTCAATCTGCTCAATCATTCCTTCACCTTTGTCTTTGATACCCTTGTCCTCAGTAAACCCTTACTCTCTAACCCTGATTGTTCTCCCTGGTACAGCTCCAATTATCGCTCCTTCATGTTCAAAGGACGCATATTGAACGTATCTGGCGCATAATTGCTTTAGCCATCCGTCGCCAGATCTGGCTGGGCCATATCAAGCGTTAACGGGCCCAGCTTTCTTTTGCCAAAACTGTTCATTACTCCAGGATAATCCAGGAATGCAAAGATAACCCCTGGCTTTTATCTGCTACCAACCGTCTCCTTCCCTTCTCCTTGCCCACTAAGCCAAACATCCCCCAAGAGTCCCCATTCCCCAGTCCTGAACCTGCGTCTCTCTCTAGTTTCTCTCTTATCTCCCTTCATGCCTTCTCCAAGCTCATCTTGTCCAGGAGACCCACCTTTTGCTCCCGGCCCCGTTCCACTAAACTGCTGACCATCCAATTTCCATTCCTTGACTCCATGCTAGCTGTAATAGCGCATGTGTCTGCCCCTGCCTCAGTCCATCTGCTGCCGAAACGCTCATTCATGCCTTTGTCACCTCCAAATTCGACAATTCCAATGCTCTCCTGGACAGCCTCCCTCTGTAAACTTCAGCTCATCCAAAACTTTCCTGCCCATATCCTAACCCACATGAAGTCTTGCTCGCCCGTCACCCCTCTGCTCGCTAATCTGCATTGGCTTCCAATGCCCCCAATTTAGAATTCTCATCCTTGTGTTCAAATCCATCCAGAGCCTCACTCCTCCCTATCTCTCCAACCAACCAAGAACTCTGCATTCCTCCAACTCTTGCCTCTTATGCATCCCCCCTTGCCTTCACCCATTGGCGGCCGTGCCTTCAGTGTTCTGGGCCTCAAGCTCTGGAATTCCTTCTCTAAACCTCTCCACCTCTTTCTCCCCCTTTGAAACCCTTCTTAAAACCTATTCCTTTTACCAAGTTTTTAGTCGCCTCTCTTAATAGCTCCTTCTTTGACTCTGTTTCAATTTTTGATTGATTATGCTTCTATGAAGCCCTTGGGACGTTTCTCCTACTTTAAGGGCATTATATAAATGCAAGTTGTTGTTGTTGTTTTATTTTTGTTATGTTTTTTCTTTCAGACCCTCATCATCAAACTCACTCTTTCACTTCTCTCTGTGATCCCTTAGCGCTCCAAAATTTCTGGGCACAAACAAGTGTATTTCTTGCTTGCACTTTTAAACTGCCTCATTTGATGAACACTTGCTAATCAGATTCTGAAATCAGCCAAATACTGGAAGGGAAATTAACCCTAAAGGCATGGGGGGAAACCTTCTGCGGGCTTCTGCCGATCTCCTACACTAACTTTGGCAGAAGATCGGTGGAAACCCCAGAGAAACAGCGTAAATGGCTGTTTCCGCCATTTTTCTGGGGTGCTTGCCAAAGTTACATACTACATTATCACCTGGAATTTCCACGGATGTCATAACTTCAGCAGAACCCCCCGAGAAACAGCATAACCGGCTAAAAGTGGCCATTTACTCAGTTTCTTCAGGGTTTCCACTGATGCTCTGCCAAAGTTCTGGTGGGAGATGAAGGAACTCTAAACAAATTCTCCCCCCATGTGTCCTAACTGAACTCAGCCATACAGTTAAGCTTACCATATCAATACAAGAAGCCAGCCTCGCTTTTGAGTGCAGTTGTCTGTCACATCAAAACAAAGTGGTTTCAAGTATGCGTTAACACAAAATGTAGCAGTATAACTCGGGTGTCAATCTGACACCTGTGTGTTTACTAAAGCCAAGGGGTGTAAGACCTCCTTTCCAGTGTTATCTCAACCTTGTCATGTTCACACCAGTGATAGTATAACTCCAGCCTGCTTTCAGGGTCATTGGAAACTTGTACAACTCCGAATGCAACATTTTTAATGTTAGGCAAGAGAAAAGGTTTTTTGATCCAATCTCTCCTAACTTTAAAAATGAGCTTCTGAGGGAGTAAAACTTTTCACAAATAACAAAGCATGCATCCACTGACCTCCATTGTCACTGCAGCCTGAGGCCTTTGTGCGTTATATTAAGGGTCTGCCGACTGTGCATCACAGCCTAGAGATATGAGTGCAAGGTCATTAACTGCAGTATAACTGCAACCTATGAGGCTAGGATTCCATAGCCTGTCAAAGGCTCTAGAAATACTGAATGAAATTGCTGACTTAGTGTTGGACACGAAAAAAATCATTCCATTTCTGGGCCCATGAGATTGTAAACATCACAAATTGAATGGTTTGGTCTAAAGCCAAATTGGCAACCAGACAGGCTGTTTTGACTGAGATGTTGCAGCAGCTTCTGTTTGGAGATGAATATAGGATTGATATACTTTACATTCCACATCATCTTAGCAACTGGAAAATGAAAATATTCCTCATTTAAATTGCTGCCCTTTCAGAACTGCAAGACAAATTAGTTATTGATCAAATTACATTCTACTCTGGACTTGCACTTGATTCACAAAGATTTAGAGAATTTTGTGCTCTTTGTTTTCAAACTACCTGAGAATGGACCATTTTTTCCACAAATATTCTACAGAATTACAGAAACTGCATTTTACCACAATCTGTCAAAGTTTTTTGAATCAGGGCAAAATGTGTCTGATTTTTAAAAAATTATATTTATCCTGCCTACCTAAACTGAACTTTCAAGTTCAGGCTTGCACCATTCAGCATATTTCAGGTTTTATTTTAAAAGTAAAATTCAGTGGCTCTCTCAACGGCTCATTGGTGAAACGCACATGTGGCGTGGCTCTAGGTTCAATCTTGAGTCTATGCTGCATCAGCTGATCTCAGCCACATTTGTGGTGACCTCACCAATCCCTGAAAGGGAGGGCAAAAATCAGCCAAAATTCCTGTTCATGGGCATTCATGGGCCCTGCTGCAAATTAATCGCAGGAACATTCAACTTCAGTGGGGGTGTAAAGCAAATGACATTGGATCAGCCGCCCATTGTACATCCTGTCTGATGTTCCTTTGTATTGACTTCCATTCCCACCGAAGTTGAATGTTCTGCTCAATGTGTGTAGACTGCATAAAGAGAGGAATGGACTTGGCTTTAGTGTCTTTCAGAGTTGAATAGCCTGCCAAGACTCACATGAACTCATACATGGAGGGTGACTACTTGGACAAGGGACTGGGTGGGTGGCAGTACCTTTGTACAAAGCTGGATCACAAAACAAAGTGGGGCAAAACAAAAACATAATCTAAGGCCATTCTGGTACATTCTTGCTGTATTCCTGCTGTAAAATCTAGCTGGATTTTCAACCCCATGGCATTTAACTGAATGCTCTCGCCTGTATAATGGCAAAAACTTCCTGCTGCAAGACCTGCTCAATTGGAAGATATTGAGCAGTGTGCTATAGGTGGACTTCTGGCAAGCATGGAATCCATGACAACTTCTGACCCCCACCCAATGAATTTATCAGAATATTGCAGGACTCAAATTGGTAGGGGATGCAAGCAGCGGAGTTTTGGATGAATCGTGATTTGTGAAGGGCACAACACAAGAGGCCAGCAAGCACTAGAGTAATTAAGACTAGGGTTGACAAAGACATAGATAAGCATTTCAATGGCAGTGGAGGTAAAGTAGAGCAGAGGCAGGAGATTTTGTAAAGATGAAAATAGGTCTTAGTGGTGGCAAGGATGTGGGATTTGAAGCTCAGCTCAGAGCTCAGATCGAATGAATTACAAGTGAGGTGGAGGCAGTCAGCTGTGAAGTTTTAGGCAGGAGCCAAGCAGAATGGTTTTGATCTTGCCAATGTTGAGCTGAAGGAAGTTATTGTTCATCTAGGACTTGATATTGGTTAAACGCGGTAGTTGCTGAGGAGTCAAAAGTGATGACACGAAGCTAAAGCTGCTGTCATGGACATAGATGTGAAAGTTGACCCCAAGTTTATGAACGATATTGTAGAGGGATAGCATGCAGACAAAGAAAGGACGGAGTCAATGTGACCAATTGGGAGCAAGAAAAGAAACCACTACAGAAGATGTGCTAGCTCCAATGGGACAGGTAGAAGTAGAACCAAGTTACACAGAGGTAGACCACAGAGGAGAGATGGTGGACAATATGGGATGGTCAACTGTGTTAAATGCCACAGAGAGATCAAGTAGGATGAAGAGGGATAGCACATCATGATCACAATCACAAAGGATGTCATTAATGACTTTGACCAGGACAATCTCAATGCTGTGGGCAGGGCAGAAACTGGATTGAAGGAATTTGAAGAGGGGATGATGGTTACAGAACTGGCAACAACACATTCAAAGACATTAGGGAGAAAGGAGAATTGAAGACAGGGTGATAGTTGGAGAGGACTGAGGGGTCAAGGGTGAGTTTCTTAAGATGGGTGATGACAGCAGTCTTGAAAGGTGGAGAAACAGAACCTGAAGAGAGGCAGCCATTAATGATTTCATAGAGTACTGGGTCAGGCAAGCTAGTTATGTGTTGACAACTTGAATTGGGATAGGATTGCAGGCACAAAAGGTGAGCTTGGAGGAGATGAAGAAGAATCTGTAAAGTGATATGGAATCAGGGCAAGGATACGGGTAGCTGGAGGGAGTAAAAGGTGGGGGGTGGATGGCTGAGACAACTGAGTCAATGATCTCAATCTTTCAGATGAAGAAATCTATGAGCTCCTCACATTTGGTTTTTACATGATGATAGGGGAAACAGAGGGAGGGAATTGGAAAAAGCAGTTTATCATTGAAAGGAGAATCCTAGGGCTTTCCTTACTCTCAAAGACAATCCTGAAGTAGTGTGAAGATTGAATGAGGAAAGGGGCATATGAGATGGCTTTAGATGACCAAGCCAGTTCTGGCAGTTAACAGCCAGGCCAGTCATGCTCCAGGTTTCCTTCAGTCTGAGTCCCTCAGCTTTAGGGACACGGAGATTAGAACTGTACTGGGGGCATCTTGAGTATGGGAGATAGTAAGGGATTTGGACGGGGCAAGAGCATCAAAGGCAGAGACAAGGGAACTGTTAAGCAGGTCAAGTGCAGCAAGTAGAAGGACTGAGAAGAGGAAGTCGAGAGGGTGCTGGAAAGTGATTGGCCTAGAAATTTGATCAAGGAGGTCAATGCCAAGAGCTGAGCTCCCAGGATATCTCTGCATTGACAAAAGATTTTTCTCCATTTGTTTTTACCATCGAGGTGATAGGAGCTTAACAAAGTGAGTATTGATTTGTATGCCTATTTGTAAAGAAAAAAGAAAAGAAGAACTTGCATTTAAAAAGCGCCTTTCACAACCTAATGACATCTCGAAGGGCTTTACAGCCAACAAAGTACTTTTGAAGCATAGACACTGCTGTAATGGAAGGAAATGCAACAGCCAATTTGTGCACAGTAAGGTCTCATAAAAAACATGCCTTTCTTTCTCCTATGCACCTGAAGTGTCAGCCTGAATTACATGCTGTGAAGTTAGACTTGAACCCATGACCTTCTAACCCAGAGGCAAAAGTGCTACCACCGAGCCATGGCTGACACCTTGCATAGACTTTATGGAACATTGCCTGATTTTGCATAGCATACTGGGAACTCAGGTAACAACACTGTTGTGCTACTAAATCAAATGATCACAGGACTCACTGTGATTGACTGACAAATCTCTGAACTGAAATGCAACAGTAATTTTATTTTGTGAAAACTAAATTGTTACTTGGCTTCTTGTTCAATTAAATACATTTCCAGCTTAGATTATCAAACAAAAGATATCCATTTTCTGATTAATCTTCCAAGTCAAACACAGTCTTTTCAATTTCAGGATACATTCATTATATAGCAGTTAAAAAAAAATCACAAGGAATACCTTTGTTAATTTTTACATTGTGCTTAGCATGCTAGTATTAATCACTGCTTGGGCAGCTTTTCTCGGAATTAGAGTGTGTCAAATGATATGCAATTGCTTGAGGTTTCACTGTGTAATTAATGTGTTTAAATAAATATCTGATGACAATAAAATACTGTCACACTTCATTCTAATGATGACATGTTAATTGCAGCTTCTGCTGGTCATCAACATACTTTTCTAAGGCTAATGAGATGAGCAAGGCTTCCCAATTTCCTCTGATAAATTGTTTGTACTTCTCACAGTAACATAATTTGTAGATTAATTCACTGCATCTATAGTAGTTTAATTCTGATCACTAAAATATGCTTTCTTTAACATGTTCCTACATAATTTGTAAAAACATTAAAGAATGACTAACTCTTACATGCAAGATAATTCCTTACATAGTAGTAGCTTGGAAACTAGTTAATATTTCCTGAAGGCCAATTAAGCCTAAGAGGCGCACACTATTTAAAACATTTGTAGTTCATTTTTATTTAAATTCAGGCAGCCATTGATAACATCAAACAATTCCAGTGCGGCAGATGGTTGAGACGGTCCAAACTTATTAGATTTAGGGCGCTTCGTAGCCATTGGATACATTGGAATTCATCTTATTATCTTTCAGCTGCAGGTCCAAGAGATGACAGATGATGTTCTGACCCATATTATATCATCAGCCATCCATATTGTTCTAAGTGTTGTTATAGATAACTAATATTCTTGCAATTGCTTCCATGTATATCAATAGGATGAGACAACATCGTCTTTTTCATGCAGTACATCTTTAGAAGTTTAACGCAGATCCATATAAAAATAGTTTCTATCTACCACACACATCAAACAGTTCAAGATGCAAAGTATGAGAAAGGGAGTAGAACCAAAATTGAGGCCTGAAATTCCTCTTCTAACGAACAATAGGAGAATAAATCGCAAGATCACAAGATACCAATGGATGAGGAAGACCATTCAACCCATCTTAATTCATCTATCCAGTACAACTCGACACTCCCTCATTGTTGCATCTAGTTGTTTCTTAAATTATTCCAGGGTTCCATGAAGAAGAACCTCCTGATATCAGTCCTAAAGTTATCTCTTACTAGTATGAATCTGTACCTCCTTGCTTTACTCCCACAGTTTAATTTAAAGTAGTATTCCAGATTAACATTTACATTTACTATCTTATTAGATCATCTCTCAGATGCCTCATTTCCAGGCTGACAAGTCCAAGTCTCTCAGGTCATTCCTCATAACTCAGGTCCCTGACACCAGGAGCCTTGTGGCTCTTCTTTGCACTGCCTCCGTTGCTTGAATGTCTCCCTTGTTTCTTGTTGACCAAAACGGGACACAGTACTGAAGGTGTGATCTGACCAGAACACTGAAGAGTTTGATCATCACTTCATCACTTACACTGACTTGTATTCTTTTATTTTAGCTATGTAGTTCAACATTCTGTTGGCTGTTGACTACCTTCTATGCAACAATCCATCCTGTTTGAGATCTGGTTATCTCCCTACCCTGCCCCCACCTCTCAAGTTTAAATGATTTTCAATTACCGCCTCAATGTTTCTCATAAGTCCTTTTGTTCCTATTTGATTACTGTGCAGCCTTTCTCTTCTGTACCAGCCCTTTTTGCTCTAGCAATATTCATAGTAATTTATGAAGATAGTATCGCTGTTTTGACACCAGGTTACCAGCCATTTGTTTACATTCTTAATTTTATTATTGAACTCTTCTTTTCCAAACACTGGAAGCACACTAGAAAGCATGACTTTGCATCCCCTATATTTGAGTTTTGAGTCAGGCCTCATATATGTGCTTTTCTCCCTATGCCGTTTGCCCCTACAGGGCCTGATCCTGACCCCTTCAGTATCCCTTCTAACCTCTCTTCGATGTATGCTTTCCTAACTCCAGGCAGACAGCTCACTGTCCTGTGAGCTTTGTCTTTCCAGCACACATGGCTATCTATTCTTCTGAACAAGGAATCCCTGACAAACACAGTCTCTCTGTGACCTACAGGCTGCAACTTTGTCCAAGCTGTCTGCTCTGGTATGCTAGCTACCTTTTGTTATTGGACAATGCCAGAAATGTATTCGTTATTGGGATCTCATGGGTATCTTTGCAGTCTTTCTTAAGATTCTTGCTTATTTTCCCAAACTAAATTAATCCAATATCCTCATTACCTTTATGTGTCAGAACAAGTTGCATTACTGACAATTAAAATATAAATGTGATCCAGTGGTGAAGCACCAACTTCCTTTCAGAACCCTGAGCTCAGTTGCCAGCCCTGAGTAATATTCAAACTTGGCTGCCCTGTACTTCCCCTCAGAAGAGGGGAAAAAGGCAGCAGAGGCCTTCTCATGTACTATGAAAACATGCCTCCTATCAGAAAATCCTGGGGCATTATTGAGGAAAGCCACAGTACATTTGAAAGCCCAGATCTTCAGGCCTGGTCAACTGAGGGAGAAGAGTGTGATGACAAATAAGCTAATATCTGAAAACATAACAAGAAGGAATTTATTAAATGTTATAAATCATTACACGTTCACCAGCTGATCAGGTTACAGGCCCAACCCAGAAGCGTATATCTTCTTCCGAGTACAAGGTGACATCAGTTGTTTACTTACACAGCCCTTGATTAAAAATGATATAAACTGTTAAATATATTTTAAATCAGTTTTAATGATTTATATGTTTATATACTGCATAGCAGTTCCTTGGCAGTATAAGTCAATTGTCTCAATAAAGAACAGCTCAGCTCAGGCCTCACTGCTTTTTATAAGACAACCAGGATTTGACATAACATTCTCCTGCAAAGAAAATGCTACCACTCAGCATTTAAATAGCTGAAGTAAAATGAGATCCAGTACTAGACTGAAGGTCACATTTTACATAAGGAAAGAAAATGAAGATCAGAATATGCGATTATAAACAGGGTAAGTTCTCTTCCCAGTGCAAGCACAGAGCAGTTTGGGGCTCCCTGGGGTAACTTCGACCTACCACTGTCACGATTAAGAGTCATTTTCCTCCAGAACCCCACAGCCAGTTACTTCTCATACTAATTACTAAAGTGGGGAACGGCACAGCAGGTCAATCAGCACCTGAGACAGGAAGATAGGTTAACATTTTGGGTGTAACCTAAAATCTCACCTTTCTTTGACTCAGTGTCCATTTCTTTCCTAATGCCCCTGTGAAGTGCCTTGAGATGTTTTTCTATGTTAAAGGAATTGTATCAATCAAGTTGGTGTTGTTGACCTGCCATCAAAATTAGCCTCACAGCTGTTAAAGGGTCCCACCCAAAACATTAACTGACTCTCGTTGGTTCTGCTAACGTTCAGAATGAAGCTAATTTTATTTCTCTTTCAGGTGCTGACCTGCCAGCTGTGATTTTCTACTTTCATTTCCGATATCTAGCATGCACCATTTTTCCTTTTATTTCTTCTAAGTAGAAATGATCTTGGTAGAAATGATCCTCTTGATCCTCTTCGAGTTGTATAACTTTGGCAATCATCTTTTGCCTAAAGAGATTATCAATAAAAGTTCATACAATAGCGCCCTTAGTTGCTCTGTGAGTTTATCTGGTGAGTAGTTGAGCCTTACAAAACCAGGAAGGTCCCAAGTTGATCTCTGGTCTGCGCTAATTTGGTTGATCTCTGCCAAGCAGCAATAAGGGTGTTACAATTGGTTTAGCGCCACCAAGAAAGGGAAGGTAAATACAACAAAGTTTCCCCCTCCTGAATGCTATCCAATGACCTCTATTCCAAGTGCTTATGTTTAGGCAGTGAGTGGAGAAAGGATCAGACTCAGCTGTGATGTCTCACCCAGTACCCCAGTCAAATATACCACCAATACTTTCTGTCAAGGCTCACACATCAAAAATGACCAATTAGTGAAACACTGGAGGGCAACTAGTGACTGTGGAACCCTATCCCTGCAAAGAATCAGTGCTTTCAGAAGCAAAGAAAGAAAATTGCCAAGTGAAAATATGGGCAAAAAAAGTTCAGGTGATAATTTGCTTCAAGTGCACTATGGTTATGACTATACATTTCTGTCGGAATAATGAACTAAGACATTGGTTTATGTCTGGATTTCTATTGTTATACCTAATTTGCCTCACTTTTTAGTTATCCTACATGACATAACTCAATTACAAGAACCCATGTAACTCTTGGCCTCGCCAAAGATATCAATGACTGAACAAGACTCAACCCAGTAGAATGTACAACCAACAACCATTTTACTATGATACTTCTGTGCTGTCAAGGATTGTTAATTTAATCACCACAAATAGGACAATAACTTGACTGAGGTATGACACTAACACAAATTAACTGTGTTCAATTTAACACAGAATAACTCAATTAATAATTACAGTAACACAGCCTTGCCTGAGTTTCATTTAATACAGCACTTCAAAATTTTCAGCTTTGAGGATTAGAATAAATGATTGGCAAAGTTAGCTGTTTACAGTTTATATATAAAAAAGTAGCAGGTAACAATCACACTGTTTGTTTTAAGTTTCAATATATAAACATATGCTCAATAGGCATCGGGGGGGGGGGGGGGTGGGAGGCACCATCGGGGGCGGAGGTGGCTGATCGCAGGGGTCCTGTCGGCCAGGTGAGCTTGTTGCGCCTGGATGAAGCACTCCTGCATAAGCAGTGCAACCATTTTGCATGCAATGCGCTCCTTCCAGCAAGTCATCTATAATGCAATCTGACATGAATCGGAAGGGATGGGAAACCCAAACAGGTAAGGTTAAATTCATTTAAGTTTTCCAATGCACAAAATATTAAGTACCTCAAGTATTTTAATGAGGTACATTTCCCTTTTAAGTATCAGCCTCTAAGCCTCTAAGGACTTCCTGGTATCTGTTCTGCACACGCATACAAACCTGCCAGGGTTAAACCCAGAAGCGGACATGTTCGAGCCGGGATGCGGTCCCGCTCCAAAAAGTTATTATTTTAACCTCCCACCCGCTCCCAACTCACACATTCTTGGGGGTTAAAATTACCCCCATAGTGTCAGGTTTATGCAT
Organism: Heptranchias perlo; assembly: GCF_035084215.1. Lineage (NCBI taxonomy): Eukaryota > Metazoa > Chordata > Chondrichthyes > Hexanchiformes > Hexanchidae > Heptranchias > Heptranchias perlo. Next base: position 34,527,810 of record NC_090335.1, read on the forward strand.
TTTCTCAAAGTATTGGAATGTCCTTACACCCAGCAACTATTTCTTCATGGGGGAATGCAACTGTGTAGGCATCTTCCGGGGCCCAGCAAAATAATTTGGGTCACTGCTGCCCCGGGACCCACACCCTCACAAATCAGAAAGATTTCTATAAATATATTTGGGGGAAACAGGTGATGAAGGAAACAGAATGACTCCTAATGGATCACGGTGGGAACACGACAACAAATAGCCCAGGAATGGCAGATGTCATTCATGTTTCTTTTGTGTCAATGTTTCCAAGTGAATCTGAGGGCTGTCTTCCTCATACATGGTTAGAATTAAAGCTAAAGAATAAGAAAAACTGATAAAAATAGAAATTACCCATAAAGAGGTGACAAACAAAGGATGCTACAAGACAGTGGGGTACCCTGCCCTGACAAACTTCATAATAGAATATTAAAGGAGATGGCAAATGAAATTAGTCACATAATGGCAAATATTTTAAGGGAATCACTGAAAATGGGAGCTATGCCAAGGACAGGAGAGAGGTGAATGTAGTGCCGATCTATAAGAAGAGATCAGAAGGATAACCCAGGGACGTTCTTACTGATTGAGAGAAGATGACAATGGTCATGAAGATGAAGACAATGATGATGACCATCCCACCTCTCGTACCTCTGGCACCCCTGCCTCCACCCAATCTCCATCTTTTACATTACCTTCATTACAGGCCTACACTATCCCATACACCAGTTCGAAAACTTTCATCCAGGGGCAGTCTAGGTAGTGTTGAGGATATTGCACCGGGTGACTCATTGAGCACGAGGGAGCCAAAGGAGCAGGGAGTGAATTAGAATTCAGCTGTTCCCTAGTGGAGACTGTGAAGACCCATTCCCTTGGGTGAGGAGGCAGCAAACTCAGAGCTATAAAAAAAGAGGGATGGTCAGTGACGCCTATGCAAAGGCACTGAGATCACTCTCCCAGAATGGACAACATATGACGGTTCTCAATTCGGTCCACTGGCCTTATATCTAGCAACATCAGTGAAACTCTTTCCTTGTTGCAGAGATCTATGAAGTGTATGGCAGCTTTATTGCAGACTGCGACCAACCCTATGGTGAAGTCAGCGGAACTGAATATCAGATGGGACATATAATGGTTGGCCGATTCGATACCGCCTGCTTTGCACTACCGCCTTAAGACGAATTTCTACCCCATTGTCTCTGGTCTAGGTAGATAAAAAAAAAGGATCCCTGCTCCTGATCACCAGCCAGTGATTCTTTCTGAAAGTTCACCTGTGTGAATATTGTCACTATTATCATCTCCTATCCAAAAGCATCTAAGATATCCTTGCCAGGTATAGGGATGAAAGCTGGACACAATACTCCAAGTGTAGGCATACCAAAGGCTTGTGCAGTATAAATGAAGTGTCCTTAGTTTTATATTATATTGTCTTAATAATACTGTATAAAAAGCTATTTGCCTCTGCAATGGCCTTGTCACAGTGCTTGTGGACCTTTAATGATTTACCAACAATAACCTTTCAGGCCTCTTTCTTGATCTATAACCCTTAGCGGGCACCTCTGCATTGTGTAAACATGCTCGCAGTGTCCCACATCCAGATGCACTATGTTGCACATACCCACATTGAAGGACACCAACCACACTCAGGTCTATTCCCCTAATTTATTGAAATCAGCCTGAAGCCTATTTGATTTGGTCTAAATTCCTAACCCCTGTGCACATTTTTGTGTTATCTAAAAGCTTGTAAATGGTTCCAATAATGACCTCATCGAAATCATTAATGTAGGTGATGATCAGCAATGGCCCCAAAACAAAGCCATGCCAGACTCCACTCATGTCCTGGCCCCATACAGATCTACTTGCATTGATAGTAGCCCTCTGCCTATAAGATTACAATCCGTTAGCTATCCAGCATAACATCTAGCCATGAATCCCATACGATGTAATCTTTTCCAATAGCCATCTATGTGGCACTTTATTGAAGGCTTTCTAGAAATCAAGGACTACTGCCTGGACTGCCATCATCTAGTAATTTGATCAGTTCCACAATGAACTCAATCAGGTTAGTAAGGCAAGGGCTCTATTTTCTAAAGCTGGGATTCCCTAATAACTGCTGAACTCACCACCTGATCGTAAATTACATCCCTTACAATGTCTTCCACCATCTTTCCTACAACTGAAGTCAAACTAATATTGAAGAACATGCAAGCTTTCCCTGCCCATGAGTATAAATTTAAAGAACTTTCATTTTTGTTCTGTATCACAGTTATTTCTATATAGCAGCATATCCCAATCTGTCTTCCCCAAATTTTCCCTCAAACTTTGAAATTGAGCCATCCTAAAATCTGGTACGAACATTATATTATCTGCAGCAGTAATTTGCCTAACCAAATTAAATCTGATGGCATAATGATCATTAATGCCTAATTTCACACAAAAATAGTAATCAGATATCCTCCCAGGGTCACTGCTAAGAACTAAATCTAATAGATTAGTCTCTTTAGTATTCCCCCAGCAAATAAGCAGGACATTTTAGCTTCGATTTTCCAATCATCATTATTTTAACGCTAGCAGTAACCCAAAATGTTTTACTGCCGGCATTAAAATAATGCCAATTGGAAAATGTGTGCTTTTATTTCTAGAGAGTTTTCTGTAACTGTGCTTAATGATTTCAAGTTTATATCTCCATTTGATACGTGTAACACATGCACATCATTTATATACCACAAATATTGCCAGCAGGTAAAGAGGATGGGGCAAAACTCTTCATTCAAAGCTTGCAGAGATGACAGCATATTACAATTCCTGGCACTAAAGGCAAATGAGATTCTGAGTTTTCCATATAGAGGCATTGAATATAAAAGCAAGGAAGTATGTTGATTTTGTACTATTGCAAAGAAGCATACCGACAACTGGACAACCAGGAACACTACAGACGGTTACCCGCAGATCCGACCAAAGAACACACCCACCAGCTCAACAAACTGATCAAGACCTTCGATCCAGACCTTCAAAGCATCCTACGCACTCTCATCCCACGTACTCCCCGCGTGGGAGACTTCTACTGCCTCCCAAAGATACACAAAGCCAACACACCCGGACGTCCTATCGTATCAGGCAACGGAACCCTGTGTGAGAACCTCTCTGGATACGTCGAGGGCATCCTGAAACCCATCGTACACGGAACCCCCAGCTTCTGTCGCGACACTACAGACTTCCTACAAAAACTCAGCACCCACGGACCAGTTGAACCAGGAACACTTCTCACCACGATGGACGTCTCGGCACTCTACACCAGTATCCCCCACGATGACGGCATCGCTGCAACAGCCTCAGTACTCAACACCAACAACAGCCAATCTCCAGACGCCATCCTACAACTCATCCGCTTCATCCTGGATCACAATGTCTTCACCTTCGATAACCAGTTCTTTACCCAAACACACGGAACAGCCATGGGGACCAAATTCGCACCCCAATACGCCAACATTTTCATGCACAAGTTCGAGCACGACTTCTTCACTGCACAGGACCTCCAACCAACGCTATACACCAGATACATCGACGACATTTTCTTCCTATGGACCCACGGCGAAGAATCACTGAAGAGACTACACGATAACATCAACAAGTTCCATCCCACCATCAAACTCACCATGGACTACTCCTCAGAATCGGTTTCTTTCTTGGACACACAAATCTCCATCAAAGACGGGCACCTCAGCACCTCACTCTACCGCAAGCCCACGGACAACCTCACGATGCTCCACTTTTCCAGCTTCCACCCCAACCACGTCAAAGAGGCCATCCCCTATGGACAGGCCCTACGAATACACAGGATCTGCTCAGACGAGGAGGAACGCGATGGACACCTACAGACGCTGAAAGACGCCCTCGTAAGAACGGGATGTGACGCTCGACTTGTCGATCGACAGTTCCGACGGGCCACAGCGAAGAATCGCATAGACCTCCTCAGAAGACAAACACGGGACGCAACCAACAGAGTACCCTTCATCGTCCAGTACTTCCCTGGAGCGGAGAAACTACACCATGTTCTCCGCAGCCTTCAACATGTCATCGATGACGACGAACACCTCGCTAAGGCCATCCCCACGCCTCCACTGCTCACCTTTAAACAGCCACCCAACCTCAAACAGACCATCGTTCGCAGCAAGTTACCCAGTTTTCAGGAGAACAGCGTCCACGACACCACACAACCCTGCCACGGCAACCTCTGCAAGACATGCCAGATCATCGACACGGATACCACCATCACACGAGAGGACATCACCCACCAGGTACATGGTTCATACTCCTGTGACTCGGCCAACGTTGTTTACCTCATATGTTGCAGGAAAGGATGCCCCGGAGCATGGTACATTGGCGAGACCATGCAGACGCTGCGACAACGGATGAACGGACACCGCGCAACAATCGCCAAACAGGAGGGTTCCCTCCCAGTCGGGGAACACTTTAGCAGTCAAGGACATTCAGCCACCGATCTTCGGGTAAGCGTTCTCCAAGGCAGCCTTCGAGACACACGACAACGCAAAATCGTCGAGCAGAAGTTGATAGCCAAGTTCCGCACCCATGAGGACGGCCTCAACCGGGATCTTGGGTTCATGTCACGCTACACGTAACCCCACCAGCAAAAAGGGGGGAAAAATTTATATGTTTTTTAAAATTCTCTCTCTCTCTCTCTCTCTGCCATTTTGAGTTTCTTTCTGCCTGCCTGTGTAATAGACACAATGTATATCTAGTGTACTGGGACGTGCTGTTCTCGGTGACTGGCCTGTTTGAATAACAACGACACCTTTTGATTGGTGTGATGCTGTCCCAACATAGTATAAGATATGCGATTTGAGAACCTTTTCATTCATTCATCTGACGAAGGAGATAATCTCCGAAAGCTTGTGATTTTAAAATAAATTTGTTGGACTATAACCTGGTGTTGTAAGATTCCTTTGATTTTGTACAAGACATTGATTAGGCCACAATTGGAGTATTGTGTAAAATTCTGGGCTCTGCACTATAAGAAAGATTTTTGAGCTATAGAGGGGATACAGCAAAGATTCATTAGAATGATACTAGGAATGATTTAGACAGGTATTTGAAAGGGAAGAATATAAAAGGGGGAAGACCAGGGAAATGGGATTGGATTAGATTAGATAGTTTAGATTAGAAGGGTCATATGGCCTCCCGTGCTGTCATTTCTATGATGTTTTGAGTGGGGATGTTATTATACACTTGAGATCACTCCTTTAACCTGAGGGACATTTGTTTACTTGATAGCCATAAAACTGCTGTAATATATCTTTTATAATACCCTTGTGATAAATTTATTATTTTTAAAACATTAAGTCTGTATTTTGTGATATCAATAGACAATTGTCCCTCTTGTATTGCTTGCTGATGTGAGTGACTGAAGAGACTTGAATACTGGTATCAATTAGAGTGTAATAGTGGAATCCATTTGCTCAAATGTGAAGGCTTAAGTAAATCACATTGAGAATAACTAACTTCTGAGGATAATAATAAATATACTGTGTGCCTGTGTACCTGTGTGACTGTATTTCTATCTATTTAGATATACAAACACACGGGGGTAGAAACTCGTCTTTGGCGGCAGTGCTAAACGGACATTATCACGGTGGCCGACCGTTACACTCCCCGCCCGTTACTCAGTCCCATTGACTTTAATAGAACCGAATACGAGCAGGAAGTATAACAGGCAGCCAATTAGATAACGTCCTTTAGGATGACTATCCAAGACAAATTTCTACCCCATAACCTTTCCATGTGCTGCTCCAGTACTTACATCCAAAACATTAAGAACCCTTCAGTCTCTGCTGGAAAAACTTAAGCGTGTTAACATTTAAATAAATATGAGCCCTCAAATAAACTCGTGAGACACTAAACTCTGTGATGCAGCTAGATGGAAAGTATTTTTTCTGCAGTTTCTCAAGGCAGCAGTTAGCTAATTAAAAAGAGATTGCAAGATAGAATGACTTGGAAATAGTAACGTTTTACTGATCGTTACCAACAAAAGCTAGGAACTGCTTTAGCCTTTTCACTAAGGAGAATGATTGTTGCTTCAAATAGCAGTCTGTTTTGTAGAATGTAGTAAACCGGCAAGGGCAAAGGACCAAATCACTTCAGCAGAAAGAACAGCTGTTTCAAATGGTTGCTAGAGAATAGAGAGTTGAATTCGTCCTGCTCTTGCCGTGCATCCATCTGCTTGTCTTTAAATTCTTACTTCAAGGGCAAGTGCAAGCTTCTAGAAGCAAGAAAGAAGGAAAGAACTTGCATTTATATAGAGCCTTTCACGACCTCAGGATGCCCCAAAGCACTTCACAGCCAATGAAGTAATTTTGAGGTGTAATCACTGTTGTAATGTAGGAAACATGGCAGCCAATTTGTGCACAGCAAGGTCCCACAAACAACAATTAAATAAATGACCAGATCATCTATTTTTAGGTGTTGGTTGAGGAATAAATGTTGACCAAGACACAGGAGAACTCCCCTGCTCTTCTTCAAATAGTGCCATGAAATCTTTTGCGTCCACCTGAGAGGTTTAATGTCTCACCCGAATGTTGGCACCTCCGACAGTGCATCACTCCCTCAGTACTGCATTGAAGTGTTAGCCTGCATCATGTGCCCTAGTCGCTGGAGTGGGGCTTGAACCCACAACCTTCTGACTCAGCAGCAAGAGTGCTACCACTGAGCTATGGTGTCAGTCTTAACTCATCCACTGTTAACTATTTGAAATATCTGATAAATAAAATTATAAGAATTTTTCGTCATGTTGAAATGGGAGCAGTCCATTCGGCCCATTGAGCCTGCTTCATCATTTTGCTAGCCAAGACAGCTCTCTTTTTATCCCAACTTGTCACCCTTTATCAATATTCCCTAATTCCCTTACTTGCCAAGAAAGCATCGATCTCCATTTTAAACACCTCAATTGATTCTGCATCGGTGGCCTCCTGGTGCAGTGCATTCCACATTCTCACAACCCCACAAGGTTTGCCAAATACTTTTCATGAAAATGTTGCCCCCTATACGCTTGGGCTGCTGCCAACAACGTAACAACTTTTGGCGCTGCCAACTCTCTTGGACCACTGATGAGGTAACTGGTCGAGCACTGCGCTTGCAAAGGGCAGCTGAAAGTCACATCAGAGGTTCTCCTGCTCACCCTGATGATGCAACAACATCATTCATTCTAATGAATGACCGGCAAAAGAACCTGGCCATTGGAACTTTTTTTAGTCAATCGAGACTAGATTTAAGGGACGTGGGTCTCAACATCAGAGCGAAGTGCAGGACAGTAGAGGGGGAAAGTGACTTTAGATTTTAAACAAAAATAAATCAGAAATAAGATCAAATAAGTTAAAATAAATGTAAAAATATGTTAAAAACTGAAACTAATGTAAGTAGAAGACAAGCCTGGGTAAGGTAGACAGAATGGGGGTGGGGGAGGGAATGAGGCAGAGCAGAAAGCATTTTTTGAGAACATAAGAATATAAGAAATAGGAGCAGGATTAGGCCCCTCCAGCCTGCTCCACCATTCAATAAGATCATGGCTGATCTTTGACCTCAATTCCACTTTCCTGCCAACTCCCCATATACCTTGATTCCCTTAAAGTCCAAAAATCTATCTATCTCAGCCTTGAATATACTCAACGACTGAGCAACCACAGCCCTCTGAGGTAGAGAATTCCAAAGATTCACAACCCTCTAAGTGAAGAAATTTCTCCTCATCTCAACCCTAAATGGCCAACCCCGTATCTTGAGACTATGCCCCCAAGTTCTAGACTTTCCAGCCAGGGGAAACAGCCTCTCAACATCTACCCTGTCAAGCTCTCAGAATCATATATGTTTCAATGAGATCACCTCTCATTCTTCTAAACTCCAGAGAGTATAGGCCCATGCTACTCAATCTCTCCTCATAGGACAACCCTCTCATCACAGGATGTTTTCTTTTAAATGTTTTTATTTTTTATGTGGATACTTTAGTAGTTAACTTTAATATTACAATCATACAGCTCCTCCTCATGTTTGACTACCATTACTGCTGTAATATTAGGGGCTTTTTCAGCAATACAGTATATGAGTTGAGATTCTAAAAAAGTGGCCAGTTTACAGAGTACAGAATTCCTTGCATTTGCCTGCAGGCTAAGGATTAATGCAACAATATATTGTGGAGGGAATCAGTATGTTAAGTTCAAGTAGTGTGTCAGATTTGACTCAGTGATAGCATCCTCGTCTCCGAGTCAGAAGGTTGTGGGTTCAAAACACACTTCGGAGACTTGAGCACATAATATAGGCTGACACTTCAGTGCAGTACTGAGGGAGTGCTGCTCTGTTGCAGATGTTGTCTTACGGATGAAATGTTAAACTGGGCCCCGTCTTCCCTCTCAGGTGAACGTATAAGATCCCATGGCATTATTCAAACAAGAGCAGGGGCGTTCTCCCAGGTGTCCTGGCCAATATTTATCCCTCGACCAACATCACTAAAACAAATTATCTGGTTATCTCATTGCTGTCTGTGGGGCCTTGCTGCGTGAAAATTGGCTGCCTGTATATTTCCTACATTAAACAGTAACTACCCTTCAACAGTACTTAATTGGCTGTATAGCTCTTTGATCGTAAAAGGTGTTATATAAATGCAAGTTCTTTCTGTCTTTCTACGGAAATGAAGAAATTGCTGGTTTAGCCATATAAAGTTACAGTAACCTCCATTGTCCTCAGTCTCTGCTTTTCCCTTGCACTTAAAGGATTAAAGAGTTCCAGTGTTTTGAAAGTGATCAATTAATAAAATCCTGCATGGCATTTTAAGGAAGGCTCTGTTTGCATTTGTCATTTATTTTTAAATCCTTAACTTCTGCAGCTGCTCGATAGTACCACAATAAGCCTCCTGCTGGAGAGTTCTTGTTATAAAATTCTCCTGAGTTCTCATAGTGATGCTGCTCCATGGATCAAGTAGATTGCATCACTACTTAATAGCCTGACACCTCCGTAATTGTGGATCAGCTGGAAGGTCACTTACCAAGACAGCAAGATTTTCTCTCTGTCTCACTGAACAGAGCTGTTGTGGTCAGAAATGGCATGTATCTCCCGTGGGAGACAGTGACACAATGGGGGTAATTTTAACTCCCAGGACAGGTGGGATGTTGACGGGAGGGGGGGGGGGTTAAATTGTTAAAAATGGGAAACCCAACCCCAATCCGGGGCGGGTTGGCGGTCGGCCGAGTAACCCTCTCTCGAGAAGCAGGTTGGTAATTCTAATACGTTGATGAGGCTCCGTGCTTCATATCTTGGCAACAATTTGGATTTAACACCTCCAGCAAGGCAGACCCGGCAGCTAAAGGGAGATGAGAACTGCCGGATCCAGCAGGCAAGTGCTTTTCCAGCACTGCTGGTGGGCCAGGAGGAGAAGGAGTGCTTCTTCCCGGCCCCCACAGCAAACCTGCCGCAATCTTCCGACCACTCCGCAATCGGCCAACCCCATATTCAGACCCCCCCCGAACCATGATCGGCTGGCGCCCCCACCCACAATCCAATCTCTCCTCCCCTGCGATCTCTCACCTCCCCACGATCTCTCCCTCCCTCCTCTCCAATCCCCAGCTGCTGCCTTCTACACCAGGCTTTCTCACCCGGCAGTCGCCAGTCTCTCAATCTGGCCGGCTACTGGGTGGGAAACAAAGAAAAAAATTCTAATGAGGCCCTGCTGTTAAATTCGGCAGGGCCTCCTCCTTCCCTGCATTTCTGGGTTTCCTGCTCGCTGACACACACCCCTGCTCTTGCCCCACCTTCCTGTAAATATCAGGGCCCATGTCTTCTTTCTGCTTCAGAGCTACATACAAAGTTACCCTTGACATTCCTTCCTGTGTTGGGGGTGGCCAACTATAAATTAATGTTTTTTTTAAAGAGCTTTAAATATTCCTAATGATTATGTAATATAAATAACATTTATTATATAAGAAATTGATAAGAATTTGTTGCCACAAACTGTCTTACAGGTAACCGGTACAACTCAGATGAAGGGGTAAATTTTGGTCTAGGCCCATTTTTGACTAGTGGGAACCTGAACCAAAAGGTCCAAGGATCATTCGGCAGGGCCTCCGCCTTCCCTGCATTTCCGGGTTTCCCGGTCGCTGACACACGCCCCCGCTCTTGCCCCACCTCCCTGTAAATATCAGGGCCCATGTCTTCTTTCTGCTTCAGAGCTACACACAAAGTTACCCTTGACAGGCCTCATCAGTATACTCTACGTGAGCTGCAGCCGCTGGTCGCACCTCCATAGGCAGCTCGCTTGAGCAAAAATATTATTGTCGGACCACCTGCCGCACAGACAGCTGCCCTCAGGTTGGTCCTGGGACAGGGGATTGGACCGGGCTACGGGGAGAGGCCGGTCATGACTCCGATGGAATCAGAGGAGCACTCTTGCTCCTCCTGGATCCACAGGATAGTTCTATTTAACAAAAATGTTTTTTAATTTACCTGGAGTTGGCACAGCTGAAGAATCCTGAGTGGGGCAGGCCCGATGCTTGCCGCACTCATTGCCGACTAACTTCTTGATGGGGTCCTTCAACAGGTATTAGTTCCCTAAATTATATACTTAAGGGGCCTAACTCTGGACGCCTAAAAGAAGGGCCCCACAAATTTAGCAGTGGGACCAATGTCTGCGCGCACTGGATGCAGGCTGCCCCATTGCTAAATTGGCATGCTTTACGCTTGTTTGACGCCTGAAAAACAGGCGCAACGTACACCAATTTCTACCCTGAAAAAGACAAAGGACTTCAAACAATTGTCAGAAAATCCAAATTTAGTAATATTCAGTTTCTGACATCAATAGCTTTTCCAATTCATATGATAACAAAATCAGTTACGTGGTGCTTCTACTTATCAAAAGTGTAATGAGACTTGTGTTTTAAGTTAAGTTAAGTGTAAGAATTAACAAGATTCTCACTTGCTATAAAGGGGTTTTCAGCTGGTGTTAGCATAAAATATGGCATTACAGCAGAAATTTTCCTGATACTATGGTGATGTGCTGTACAGGACATTTGTGCCACTATTTGAGCAAGCACTGTAGCAAGAAATCTGCTATCTTATTTCAACTTCTCTCTGGTAAAAGAAATTAAATGGGCAAAGTTAAATTAGAATGCTGAAATGCTGAATTTATTTGTGCTCAAAGTGCTATTTTTGTTTGAGATTTCTGTCCACTAGGAATAGAGAAGGTCTCACACAATCCTTGTTACCTCAAAGAAAATATTTTTTAAGAACAGCAAGAGGTCTTGGCTCTCTAGCTGTGCGCACAGACCTAAACCTACCACCAAGGAAAGCAAACTTCAGCAATCAAATATGTAAATTAGACTCGCATACTAATTTCCCCTACGCAGCAGCAGCATTTTTGCATTAAATCATGCATGTTACACCAGACTTAACACCAGAAATTGCACCAGCTTCAATAAAGTGGTATCGAAAGTGTCAGTACCTACAGACTGAAAAATTGCACAAAGATATTAATGATATAAATTCAGCATAGACCATGGATCAAACCTTAAAGTTTCCTAATCTGTATGGTTCAGCTACTCAATGGATACATTCCCTTAACCATCTGGGAGGCAGTGGATCTAAAAGGGGGTCTATTCAGGTTTGTAGAGGAATAAGCAGCATGAGCTCCCTGCAGAAGCACTGCTGGACATTCAGGATTATCTACTAATTTTCTGTAACATGTGTTGAAATACAGTTGGCATAGGCCAAAGTTAAAACTCTGCAGAGGCTAATTTTCAAACTATTATTTAGTACAACAAAATGATGCCGATTGTGGTTGTAGTACATTTTTTTGTGCAAAGTTCGAAGGTGACTATTTCAGGCAGCACTTTTGCCATAATTCTGTTACTTTCTGTACATTTTCCCTTATTCAGCCCTCCACAGGCCATATGTCATCACAGGATGGGGGACTTGATACCTGGGGATGAACCTATTCTCTGCTTGACGCCAATCTGCAAAGAATCACTGTGCGGTGAAATTACTTTAAATGGGACTTAAAATTTTGAGCCACTTTTTAACGCCCGCATAAGAATGCCAAATATACTTTCTGTGCTTTCTGATAATGTAAGTGCATTAGGATGCACTTTAAACAAACACATGACTGAGGATCCAGTTGGAAAGCACCAGCAAAGTGATACTAAACTAGTTTAATAACCACTTAACCATTATAAATAGCACATCGTGTACAGTGCAACTGTGAAATGTACAATTTCTGTGAGAAATAATGGGAAAGTGCAGAAAGTGTGGAGCAAGATTTATTATAGATCACTATCTGCAAGTTATGATCGAGTGTAAGAGAATGGGGGGCATGCTCACTACGAATTAGAGGAGCAAGCCACCATTGTCCAAAGGGTGAAGGAGACCTGAGAGACCATCACACACGAAGTTAACACAGGATCGTGTTTCAGAGGTTAGAAGGAGATATCGGGGCTTCAAGAAAAGTGCCAAACTGAGAAATGAAAGTAAGCAAGAATAAACATCACCTGCGTATGTTGGTTCTCACTGTTTACAATCAAAGTAAGTTAAAGGGATCGGACAAGTTTATTTGAGTACCTTAGTATTATTAAGCTGAACTGCTCCAGTCATCTGCTGAAATGTGACAAAAGGGAGGGAATGAACATGGTTGAGAACTAGCAGATCAGAATCAGTAAAGGTGAATGTAGAATGAGGGCTGGTCGGCAAATCATAGACCCGTAGCCATTGATTTTCCATTCACTCATTTAAATGGATGAGAAGTTGGGGACTGCGGGCCCACGATCTCCCAACCAGCACTCGCTACAAATACTGTTCTATGTCAGGAGCACCTGATCGAGCAATCAGCAATCAGCCCTATACCGTTCAAAGCTTAATGTGTTCATATGCAAAACCTTTCTCTGATATTTTACCAGAGATGTTAACCCGTTTAAATAGCAGACAAAGCCATTTCAGGCAAATGCATTATAATGTTCATATAGTAAAATTTGCTGTGCTTAAGCAAGGTCCTACTCTTCTCCAGGGAAATGTTCTCCATGGAAACCCATTGAAATCCATAGGTGATCAAAAGTAACTCCAGTATACTCAGCCTTTCTCACATATCCACTAGTCAGCTCTGGCCTGTTGTTCTCCAGACAGCATCCTCCTCACCTGCTCCTCCACCCCTCCACAGACACGTATTCAGCACCACCCAATAGCACAGGGATAATTGTGTCCTGTGAAGTGTTTGATTCTCTCAGTGTTACCATTCAGGCTTCTTCATATACTTTTTATCATGTCCAACTCAAAGGTCAGCCCCGTAGACCAAGCCTACGCTTCCTATGAACTGAAGCAAGACATTCATCTACAGTTTAATTAGCAAATTATGAAAATAAAATATTTGCTTATGATTTATGGAGATACAATTCCTCAGTGTGTATGAGCTGATGCCTGCACTGACTCTGCATTAATGTTTAGTAATTTGGTGTGTTAACATTAACCGAGCATTAGTGCACTATTTCCCACTCTCCTGGTTTGCTGCTCCTGTGGCTATTGTATTACTGGCAACCAAAAGCAAAAACCAGCTGAGAAGGCGATGTGGATGATTAAGCAGGTTGTATGAGTTGCAGAAGTCATTCCGATGAGTGAAATCTTTCTTTAGAAGAACACAATTTCAAGCTGAGAACTGTTTTAGAGAGAGAAACACATAAAGAAATATTGAACCATGATGTCTTTAATGATTTGAACCCCATTCTGTTGCACTGTTTATTTCTATTCCTATAACCAGCAATCCAATCCCAACCAGAGATGTCTCAAATTAGCCTCAATTGCTTTTGCTGCGCATCTGTTCTTATTTGTTACTCTCTGAGGAAAAAGTTTTCCCTACACTTAAATCTAATTCTGATGCTGTGTTTTTTATTTTCACAGACTAGAACTTTTTCAAGAACTGATATACAATTGTGAATTTCCACTCTGAATTACATCAAAAATTCACTCTTAAATTGACCAATAAAGTATTTTGACACATTTTAAGCAATCTTCCAGAGTGTATATTTATATATAGTACACACTGAATATGATCAGGAATGTACTTACAAGACGCCCTTTTCATTCTATATCTTGGACCTTAGCATGCAGTATTTGAGTATTAGCTAGAATGATAGAATTGAAATGAAGGAAGGAATATCCATTTGAATTTCATTGAAGGAGATAACCTCAAGACTCACAAACAGCAAAACTGTAACACTGCGATCCTTACCAGTAAAAGTACCTATTTTCCATTTACTCATTGTATTGTAATGTTGCAGGTTCAGTTCAGGAAGTCAGCAAAGTTAGAATCAGCAGGGTTTAAGAAAAAACACAACAAAGTGTTTCAATTGTATACCTATCAAGTCAGACTCACAAATAATTTCAGCCTCAAGATTTCCCTCTGTTACTCCACTAGTCTGCCTTCACTCATGTAAGGAATCTTACAACACCAGGTTATAGTCCAACAATTTTATTTTTCAAATAAAACTGTTGGACTATAACCTGGTGTTGTAAGATTCCTTACATTTGTCCACCCCAGTCCATCACCGGCATCTCCACATCTTCACTCATGTAGCCTAGGGTATAGGATTTGCAACATTTAGTCACATATAAACAGAGAAGCAATAATTATTGTTGTGTGGAATAACCTTACATCACAAGATTCACGTAATAAAAACCTGTGGAAAATCCCAACCAAAATCAATTGAACTCAACATGTCTTTAGTTTTTAATTAGAAAAACAGATCAGGGCTGTTAATAACTAGATTATCAGTAACTGAAGTACCCAACTAACCATTTTTCACCAGAGGAGCTTTTTGTATTCCTCATCGCAACACTAAACTGCAGGGCTGCAATCTGATCACTTAACTGTTGACTGAAAGATGAGCTGATGTCCACTTCAGCTGAAACCTACCTTTCTTGCACAGTATAAAGATAGAATTCAATGCTCCATAAGCACTGTCCTTGGCAGAGCAGGACCAGCAAGAACAGGAAAGGGCTGAGCATGATATCAGCTGGCAAGCAAGACATACTGTTAGGTCCCACCAATATGCAATACAACGACCTAGAAATTCGATCATGCCTGCACCCATTTTGCAGGCTTAAAATGGGCACCTAAGGCTCATTCCGCACCGGAGTCTGTCTCCCGCCACATTGGTTGAGGCTGCTCAGTAGGTGTTCAAGGTGCATGCTGGAAGCATTTAAATACCTCATTATAATATTTAAATAAGACTTCTACGCTTGTTGTAGGATCCTTTTGGAAAATTTGAATGCCCCAACACCTGATAAACTTGCCCAGCAGATCACGACGCTAACAGTCAGCAAGGACCCTGCAGCAGCGCTATTTAATTGGCTCATCCACTCCAGGCAGGGTTAGTTGCAGGTTTGTCCACTCAGGCTGCTGGTGAACTTGTGGGCCTTTTTTTGGCTATTTTCTCAGTTCCAAAACTGAATTCTGATTTCTGGGAACAATTTGGTGTTGGTGTTGGACTGCATTTCTCCGCTTTGCAAGCAGTTGTATTGCAGTCATGGATGGTCTGGTAGTCTGCCTTTGGAGTTGGAGGATGAGGGGAAGCCTCAAGGAAGACAGGAGAGAGCAGGAGCAGCTGAGAGAAGAGGGAGGAGGAGGGCACTGCACAGAAGGCCATACTCACAGTGGGTCTTCACGGAGCACTTCTCATACCTCAACTTCACTGAGGAACAATGTCTGCAGTGCCTCTGCTTCACCAAGGAGGCTGTCACAGAGCTCTGTCACCTGTTGCAGCCACAACTGGAGCTCCAAACCAGGGCATGGACACCACCAGTGAACCGAGCTACCAGAGCTCTTAGAGAGCAGCTCATCCAAGAGTGCTTCACGTGAACCATCTCTCCCATCCCCGATACACCAACTGTCCCAGAATCCTTATACCCACCGTACTTACTATCACCAAAAAAGGCACTTTTGCCGTATTTCTGACCAAGTTACAATGGTGCAGTGCAGAAATCTGAGGAAATGCAGCTCCATCATCATCAGCTGAAGTAAACAGAGGGATGCACAATCAACAATGCAGTGATGTCATATCACTGATCATGTCCGGCCCCAATTTTGCTTTGACTTTATGTAAAGTTATAATGTAAGCTATAATAGAAATATGAGAATCCTGTTGCAATGGCATCTTCTGCCGTGCAAACTTTTCTCAGCAACCATTTTGGTAGGCAATAAAGCTTATTCAGAACAGGCAGTTACAGAAACATAATGTAAGGCGAAAGGGAACTTTACAATAACGAACTCCTGCCATGAAAAAATCCCCAACTTTAAGGCTTTGAAATTACAATGGGTGACATTAGTGTTATGAATGCTTAGTGATAAAATTCCTTTGTCCACTATTTTAACAGGCATTTTTCTCATTTAAAGTAATGGGCTAATGCATCCATCTTAATTGACAGAGGAATTTGATACAAATCTGTTAAGTGTTCATATGCTAATATTACATAAAAAATCTACAAGGCCTAAGTATCTGCTTCTGAAAGAGGGTCTTAAGATCTTTAACAAAACTGAGAATGCTTTTTTATAATGTGTATTTGCCCATGCATGCACTGTGTGCTGACGGTTTGTTGGCTCAGTAGCTGTATTTGATACTGCCAAAAGAGTCTTATATATGTTCACAAGGTGATTCCTCTCACCAACGAGTCTTAGCTTCATCGAAGCATTCATCAACCTGTATCACTGGACCTTGTCAGTACTGTTCAGCCTCCAAAGAAAAGAAGTATCCATATTAAACATGTTTACAAAAAAAGATCTGTAATAAGAATTGTAACAGTTCTCTTTGGTGTTCAAAATTATGAGAGATTTTGATAAGATAAATAGGAATTTAGCTATTTCCACTTGTTGGTCAGTTGGTATCTAGAGGGCATAAATTTAAGATCATCCCCAAGAGAACAAAGGAAAAGGTTAGGAGAATTTTTTTTATGCAGAGGATTGTTAGGATATGGAATGCTGTTCCAGAACAGTGGTGAGGCAGAATCTAAAATGGCTTCTAAAAGGGAAGTAGATAAATATTTGAAACAAAGTTAAAAGAGTATGGGGAAAGGGATATAGGGCTATTTGGATAGCTCTTTCATAGTATAAATATAATACCCTCCAGATATCAGTAGATATGATATTTATACAACTTTTATGTACGTTTTTCTCAGTTGTTAGCACTTTTGCCTCTGAGTTAAAAAGTTGTAGATTCAAGCCCCACTCCGAGACTTGTACACATAATTCAGGCTGATACTTCAGTGCAATACTGATAGAGTGCCGCATTGTTGGAAGTGCTGTTTTTGGATGCAATGCCATCTGCCTGTTCAGTATGTAAAAAAAAACATGGTCCTATTTGAAGGAGAGCAGAGAGTTACTTTGGCAAACATTCCTCCCTCAACTGAGATTGTCAACTTTTGCATTTGACAGCCTGGGATTTTTTCCCCATCAAAGTGAATTAGCAGAAAATCGCAGGGTGGCAAGACCAGAAGTGGAAATCCCAGGCCACTAACGTCTCCCCTATCTCATTCGTTGTTTGTGGGACCTTGCTGTGTGCAAATTGGTTGTGGTGTTTGCCTACACAACAACAGAGACTGGACAATGAAAGTAATTCATTAGCTGTGAAGCACCTTAGGACATGAATGGCGCTATATAAATGCAAATTCTTTCTTTCTATTTGGAGCCAACTTGGTATAACATTCTTATGACCTTGTGTTATGCATCAGGTTGCCATGTTGTGTATTGTGTCACATCAGTGGCTTAGTGGCATAATTCCATAATCAAAAGAGAGAAAAGGATCTTAATAGCAATAAGCTTTGAGAACATGAATATATTTGTCTCAATTTCACAATTATAGTCAAGATATTTTGTAAAAATTCAGTACTAACTGCCATAGCGAAGGGAGAAAATGTCTTTAGTTAGCATTTTCTCCATAAAGAGATAAGAAGTAGTAACCTTGTAAAAATGTAATTATGCAAAATATTACTGCAGTCCTCAAAGGTTTATCTACTCCAGCAGTAGTTAATTAATCAGCCATTCATTGTACTGCTTGTCTTGAGCTACTGTACAATTCATCCTTGCTGGAGAGAAAGCATTCAGTAGCGTAGAACAGTTTTATCTAGGCCAAGCATTGCACAGTTCTGGAGTCAGGGGTAATATGGTCAAATGAATTAACATTCTTAAGTATACAGCCCAAGCAGCAGTAATTACTAATGGGGGTTACATTACTGTCAATTACCCTCCAGAGGAGCACCAACCAGAAAGGTCTTTTCTCTTTCTCCTTTATTTGTGATAGTACTGACAAGCAGTAATAATTGAACAAAAATAATGGTTTTCTCACCCCAAGGAGTGGAGCTGAAATTACCTAATATATTGGATAGTTCTGGAAATCTTAATAATCTCAACAAGAGAAGCACTACAGTTACGGTTATAAGATACTCATTATTAGTTCCCTAAGGCATGTCAGTGCCTTGGGAGTGTTACACTAAGCAGAAGAATATATGGTGCAAAGCACAAGGTATTGAGATATTTTGGATAATTAACAGAGAGAGAGAGAGTTCACCTGTCAATTATGATAGAATTAATTCCACTGAGATGAACATCATCTTCTGAATCAGTTCTGTTTTATTCATGCCTTCCATTATGTCACCTGCTTATTCTTTGACAAATACATTATATATAATACATTACTTACAAATTTTACATAATCTGATATTCATATTTTCATATTAGCATTTGTACTGTTGCAGAATTATTGTAACCTGCACGTATGAAGCTTACTGTAGCACCACTGTAAGTGAACAACTGTTTACAACGCAGTAGCGTAGCCAAGGTTATTAAAGTCCTTGAATAGCTTGTTATAAATTTGTATCTATTTTATTAGAACCCAGTGATATGATTAATCAGCCAGGCAGTATTAATTTCCAGCAATGTACCATATTCTAAGAATGTTTTGTTTTAGAGTAGCATTCCTGCTTTTTACAAACTAATTTAAATTCAATCCAACACTGTAGGCATATATTTTCTTTGTGAATAATTTTGTTTTAGATTTTTAGATTGAACCATAAACTGTAATAATATTATTCAATAGTATTAACATAGGCTGGCCTTCAGCTTACATGTAGAACACCAGCATCAAATTCAGCTCACAGAGTTACTGTTTTGGGCAAAAATATCAAGTCCAAGCCCAGGCTTCTGAGGGAGGCAGAGATGTTAAGGTAAAAAGTTTAATTAAGGCATTAAAAGACATAAAAGATCACTTAATTGATAAATTCAATTATGTTATTGTCAAATATTAATGTTTCTTTAAAAAAAATTGTTAAAACCTTTATTTTGGACTTTAGAAATTTCAGTTATTGTAAAGAAATGGTGAATGAAAAAAATTCAGAAAGCATTATGAGTGATTTGTGAGAATCCAGCAGCCACACTGCACAGTCACAGGATGATATTCTCTCATTATAGTATAGCAGCTAGTGTGTGTCACACAGTGTGACACCTTTAACATTGAAAAAACCTATCACACTGCCACCTACAGGAATAACAGGTAATTACAATGAGCTTTAAATGAAACATTGGGCAGCATTTTAGCACCCACTATCGGGTGCGTTCCTGGCGGGGGGGCTCCGAAAATCGGGAAATCCCGGAGCGGGACCGGAGCCCGCCTCGAACCCGCGCACTTCCGGGTTCCCCGCTGACGCACCGGCGTGCGCGCGCAGCCCCCGCTGGTGGGAATCCCGCAGGCAATTAAAGCCAGCGGGATGCCACTTGAAGGTATTTATTTGGCTTGTTCAGGTCATTAACTGACCTGATTAAGGGATTATGTGAGGAGGGGTGGGATTTTAGAGCAAACTGGGACTGTTTCCCACACTGGGGGAAACACTCCAAGTTCAAATGGACCTGTTGCAGCCGTCAGCCTGTGGCAGCTGCAAAGGTCCATTTGACAGGTCGGGGGGGGGGGGGGGGAGAGACTCACTCATTGCAGGAGGCCACTCTGTCACTTGGGACAAAGTTTGGCCTCCACCACCCTCCTCCTGACAATCAAAGTCACCAACTTGCACACTTACCCCGGTGTCCAGACACATGTACCTACCTTGCGGACCCCCTCAGATGTACATCTTCCGGATGGGGGCCGCCGTAGCTGCAGTCATGACCTCCTCGGAGGATGAACAGCATCACCAGCCTCACCAGCCTCGCCATCCACGATGTCCACCTCTGACACGTGGAGCTCCACAACAGAGTGCTGTGACACATCCACCTGCACAGCAGGAGGGAGGGCTACCACAGAGAGAGATGCGTCGCAGAGGGCACTACCCTCGCCACAGGGTCCACAGACCAAGGCTCAGCTTCCTGGACCTCTCTGAGCAGCAGTGCACACGGAGGCTCAGAGTCACTCGACATGTAGTCGTGGACATCTGCAGCCTCCTTCATGCCAAGCTACTCCTGGCTGGCCCGAGCACCATCTTCTTACCTGTCGCTGTCAAAGTCACCACTGCCCTCAACAACCTCTCCTCCGCATCCTTCCAGGGTGCAACCGGGGACATCACCGACGTCTCTCAGCCATCTGCCCAAAAGAGCCCTGCAAATACACCTACACCCACTCTGCAGTGACACAATGGGTGGCATCAGTTGTGGGTCTTCATAGTGATCCTCAGGAAAGGGCATTATTGCACAGACCAGACAAGATTTGCAAAGACATGGCAGTAGTGGTGCCAATATAATATGTAATGTGAGTTGGTCAGAAATTCAATATAAGTAACAACCATGACAAACCCTCAAACACCCTTGTGCATCCCCTTCATGCTCATGACGCGTTTGCCTTACGCTGCCTACTGCACATATGTGATGCATGCCCTGTGGCTGCAGCACAGGTAGTGGCAGGTTGAGTGAGGCTGGCCATGAAAGAGATGCATGAGAGGGTGAGTACGAGATAGAGCCATGAGATTGTATGAGGATTGGGTTGAGTGCTAGTGACGGGATGAGTACTGGCGAGGTGAGTAGGTGCAGGTACGATGAGGATGAGGTTTGAGTGGGTATGAGGGGTGATGTGACAGAGTAGTGTTGGCAGTGCAGAAGGAGATGTGGGGTGGGGGAGGTGATGTGGCAGACAGAGTGCAGAGGAATGAGTAAGTGTACTCACTTTGGCTGACCTACTGAGGTCATTGGAGCGCCTCCTGCACTGTATGCAGGTGGGCGATATGTTGGTGGTGCAGGTGACCTCCTCTGCCACCTCGAGCCAGGCCTTTCTGGTGGCAGAGGCAGGCCGCTTCCTCCCGCCCGCCGGGGGAAAGATCTCTGTCCTCCCCCTCCTCCTCACCCCATGTATTGATACCTGGAGTGAGGCATCATTAAACTGGGAGCAGCATTCCCCCTGGGCTGCTCCAGGCTGTAATTTTTTCTGTTTGTTGCAGCATCTGTCAGTGGAGGACTGCCCCTTTAAATAGAGCTCCTCCAGCTGACAGATCTTACTGCGCATGCGCAGCCCGCCCGACGAGCAGATCAGCAGTGGAGGAGCAGGCAAGTGGATCCAATTATGCTACGATCGTGCGGGGAGCTGACTGATTTCGCCGGGCGGGTTACCCACGCGCCCGATAGCCCCCCCGCCGAGAACCCGCAGCCCTGGTAACATCGGGCCCATTAACTCTGTTTCTTTCTCCACAGATGCTGCCTGAGCTTTTCCCTTATATACTGAATTTACTATGTAAGAGAAAAAAAGTAAACGTGAGGGCTGTAACATCACTTGTACTGAAGAAAGGAATTGTGGGGGAAGTACCAGACTGTCCCTTAATCATACATAATCATACATATAATAATAAACAGTTTCCCAGAATCTTGGTTCTGTCCTTGGTTGTCCTGGAAGACTCAACCTCTTTCACATGAATTTCAGACAGAATTCATGGATGTAGAAAGAAATTGTAGAATGCGTGTGGAGCCATTTCAGATCTCTGTACAACCACAGAGTGTCCTAGCAGAAGGGAAGAGTGATCATGCAAGCAGCCCTAATTGGGCGAGGAATCCAAATGAGAAAAAAATATATAAATTCCAATAATTCCTCAGCTGTAACCTACAATTTAAATATATAAGATTATTAGGGGGCGTGACAGGGTAAATGCTGAGAGATCGTTTCCCCTGGCTAGAGAGGCTAGAACTAGGGGCATAGTCGCAGGATAAGGGGTCGGCCACTCAAGACTGAGATAAGGAGGAATTTCTTCACGCAGAGGGTTGTGAATCTTTAGAATTCTCTACTCTAGAGGGCAGTGGATGCTGAGTCATTGAATATATTCAAGGCTGAGATGGATAGATTTTTGGACTCTAGGGGAATCAAGGGATATGGGGATCGGACGGGAAAGTGGAGTTGAGGTCGAAGATCAGCCATGACCTGACTAAAAGGCAAAGCAGGCTCGAGGGGCCATATGGCCTACTCCTGCTCCTATTTCTTATGTTCTTACATAAATCATATCATACAGGATAACACTGTAGAGTCATTTCAATATAATCTCTGATAAGAACACTAACATCAATGTTTTATGAATTCACAACATATTATCTTCTGACACACTTCCTGGAACATGGATTTTTTAAAAGTTTGTAAATGTTAATTTTTCATAATATTTTAAACTGATACAACTAGAGTAGTAGAAGGATAAAGTCACCTTTCAAGGCTTTCAGGCTTAGTGTATCTCAAGTATCATAAATGAGTAAAATTGCTGACAAGCCCATACTATATTGAAAATCAAAGGGTCTCAAAATTGGTTAACATTGTACACATTAGAAATTTCACTGTCTGGTCTCCTTAGGGTCAACTGTTGTTTAGTTTGAATACAATTTTGTTTAGTTTGAATAGAGCTTCGTTCCATGATAAACATGTTTGGCCATACCAGTATTTTCTTTGGTGAACTGAGTTATCTTAGAGTGTGATTGCCTTACCAACTGTTAGTAGACAGGCACTAATGAAACTGCAGAATATGCCACTGCACACAACAGTCCACTAAACACCTGGGAAGGTTAAATTGGATAACCCCCGAAAACGTGCGCAGGGATCATGGTACGCGATTAACCCGCGCCCATTCGCTGCGATGCAGGCGGCACGTAACATCACTTTTAGCTGTGCTGTTGATTGGCTGCACGTATCAGTGCTGGTCCCAACCTAGCAAATAGCTAGCACTACTTAAATGCGGCCTGCACCTCTTAAAGGGGAGATGCACTGTGGCTGCAAGAAGTGGTGGGAATCGTTTGAGAAGTGATTCTTAGCCTGTGATACTTTGAAGAATGGCTGCGCCCGCGAGAGAACCAAGTTTCTCTGATGATGCACTAGAGGCCTTGGTGCAAGAGGTGTTGAGAAGGAGGGGTATCATTTATCCGCGGGGGAGGGGGCGCGGGGGGCAAGAGGCCCTCCGGCCTTATGCTCAAGAGGCAGTGGGAAGAAGTAGCGGATGAGGTAAATGCCAGGAGCATAGCACCAAGAACATGGATGCAGTGCAAGAGGTTCAATGATTTAGCATGAGTTGTAAAGGTGAGTGAATTCAAGTTTCAAGTGGCATATCCTACCAACTGCACCACTAGCCTCATCCACTGTTCAATGCACTACACCCCCCCATCATCCACCTACTAACAATCTCTTTCAATCAGTACTCAACTGTTCAAATCAGATGCTTCATCTCACCCTCACACATTAGCACTGTTGCAAGCCGCACACCCACAACTCCCAGGTCACACACACTGGCAGCTATTCAACCATGACAGCCACATCACCCAAACATCTTGCAGGACACTCACTGACACACTTCCCTCTTTCTTGCAGGAGAAGGTAGCGCATAACAAGAGGCAGCAAGAAAGAACTAGAGGAGGACAAGCCTGCCTAACACCTTAACTCCCATGAAGGAGACAGTGCTGGCCATCATTGGAATGGCCAATGCTGCGGCCGTGGCCACTAGAGGTGCCAGAGGCATCGATGATGAGGGTCTCTGCATACCTAATCCTCCTTCTCACTTCCCACTTCTCCCTCATCCCACTATCTTTTCTGATTCACTGCTGCAGAGATGTGAGCACGCACTTCTTACTTTCTCCTCTCCCCTCACCGCAACTCAACCCATTTCCCTTTGTCATTTCAGATACCCAAGAACTGGAACCAGCACAGTCAGAGGAGGCAGAAAAAGAAGACAGTGATCTTGAAGGCACACCATCACTCGATCTAACACATGCAGCCACTAGCTCAGATACTGACACTGCGCGTACTTTAGAGGTTAGGTTAGAGGAGGGATCTGCACATGGTGAGACACCGGGCACAAATCCGCAGGAGCCAGGGCGGGGGGGAACGGATACCACAGGTGCCAGCTCACCGGAGGGCGAGGTCACACACTAGTTCGGCTGCAGAGGAGTCAGATGAGGACTTCGATGGGCCAGGCTACAGAAGAAGGCTGATGGGTGTATGCAACCAAATGCTTGATGCAGTGGAATGCCTGCCAGAAATTCTGCGCAAAATGTCAAAGAGCATGGAGGAGTCCAGCTCCAGCTTGGCACAGGACTTTGTGCAGAGCTTGGACCCCATCCTTTCCAACATGTAACGAGTGGTCACCTCTATCAGCACACCCTGTGGAACTAACCATGATCCAGCGTCTGATGACCGATGTCACAGCTTCCATTGCAGCAAAAATATCTGCCATCAAAGGTATGACTGCTGCATTTGGAGCTCAGACTGCTGCCTTGGAAGCTCAGACTGCTGCTATCATGGCTGTGGGTACCAGTATTGAAAGGGGCTTCCAGGGCATCACAGCAGTCCAGTAATCTGTTCTTCAGCAGATCACCAGGATTGCTGAGGCGCCACCCTAGGAGAGTGGCAGTGGCACCATGGAAGGCGAACCTACTGTCCTCTCTCAGGACGACAGCATTCCTGCACCCACCGCAGCCACTCCGCCAGTGCCCTTGCTGTTGCCTGTCAGCCAGCCAGGCCAGACTGTTGCAGCTCAGGCCGAGATGGTACAGTCTGAAGCTGTTCAAGGTCATCCTCCAAGGCCATCTGCACTCTCCTCCACTGAAGGTCAGCAATCTTCTGCCACCCATGCTCCAGCCACTGGGGATGCACCTCATAGGAGCACTAGGGAAGGTAAAGGCACACGAACAACGGGCACTAAGGGAATGCACAAGGGTGAATAGTCTCATTTTGTTTTCATCATTTCATGTGTTAATTTATAAATGTGGATTTGAATTTGCATTTGGTGGTGGCTTTTACTTCTGCGATGAGCTGAGGGAGGAACCAATGTGCAATCATAAGGAGGATGATTTGATGGTCATGTGAGAGAGGAAAAGGTAAGGCGTGTGGGACTATTGGTGAATGGGGAGGTGTCCTTGAGGTTACTGGTATTGCTCATTAATAATCTGATCGCGTAGAGCTCTGGCAGACAGGGCCTGTCTATGTTGTAGCCTCCCTGCCTCTTCCTCCACTTCCTGCTGCGCTTCATCCTCCTCCTCCTCCACTTCCTCCTCCACCTCTTCCTCCTCTGCCTCTTCCTCTTGCTCAGGTTCTCATCGGATAGACAGTGGCAAGGGCTGTTCCCTCATAATGGCGAGGTTGTGCAGCATGCAGCATACAATAACAAACCTTGATACTCGCTCAGCTGAGTACTGCAGGGCTCCTCCAGAGTGGTCCAGGCAGCGGAAGCGTTGTTTGAGGACGCCTCTGGTGTGCTCTATAATGTTCTGTGTGGCAGCATGGCTCTCGTTGTAGGCCTGCCGTGCATGTGTGCGTGAGTTCCTGACTGGAGACATGAGCCGTTTCATGAGGGGATAACCCTTGTCGCTCAGTAGCCAGTCTTTGACTTGCCATGTTGGTTGAAGTATAGATGGAACAGAGAACTGCCGCAGGATGAAGGACTGCTGCCAGGAAAGCGGGAATTCACCTGCATGATGTGGTCACACACCAGCTGCACATTGAGGGAGTGGAATCCCTTTCTGTTCATGAATATGGCTGCGTTCAGATGTGGAGCACACATGGCAATATGCATGCAGTCAATGGCACCCTGCACCATGGGGAAGCCTGCAATGTGAGCAAACCCTCGTGCTCGCTCCTCCTGTTTGATGCTGGAAAGAGGGAATGAGATGAATCTGTTTCTCATTGCATACTGAGCCTCAGTTACCTCCCTTATACTGCAGTGCACTTCAAACTGCGAGATGTTGCTTATATCTCCGGCAGCAGCCTGAAAGGAGCCAGAGCCATAAAAATTAAGAGCCATGGTCACCTTGACAGCCACAGGCAATGCTGTCCTTGCCCTGCTTTGAGGCTGCAGCAGTTGACATATTTCAGTCACGACCTCTTTTGTGAACCGCCGACATCTGATGCACTGGTCATCGTTGAAGTTGAGGTAAGAGAATTGCTCCCTGAAGACCTTCCGTGGATATGGCCTCCTGCTAAGTGCCCTGAGCCTCCTCCTCCTCCTCCTCCTCCTCCCTCTTCTGGCAACTTTTCCTGCTCTGCGTGGCCTCTCTGCATTCTCACAGTCATGTTCAATTCCCAGAGGAAGCCCTAGCAGGCCACCCATGTCTAGAAGCAACTTTTTCCAGCACTATATTTTAAATGCCACTAAAAGTACTGCAAGACCAGCCAGACCACTCTCGATAGAATATTGAAATTTTAGCCAAGTATAGGAAACATCCAAAAACAAGTACAATTGCACCAGCAGCCAAAATAAATAATCCAGCAACTAACCTGTAAGTACTTCATGATCCCTTTAAATAGCTCTGGTGGGGGGGGGGGGGGGGGGGTCTTTCATGCCATTTAAGTCCTGTTCAGCTGTGCAAGGTTAAGGCAGGGCATTGGCTGGAGAGTGGCGTTCCAAAATTTCACCAGTTGCTTCAAATTAGCATTGCACACTGGTTCACGTCATCATCTCCCTCCTCTACATGCTGCCAGCATTCGTTAGGAGCATACACGCAAACACCTTTGGCGTCCTGTGCACTTCCCGTTGGAAGTGCGCGCTTGCATCTCAGATGCCATTTTTGGGACTTAGGTGTCTGCGTAGTGCTTACAAAACGGGCGCTAAACAGCCCGATTTTGCCCCCCTGCTGTTTCCGTTTAAAAGGAACATATCAAAATATTGTATTACTTATGAGGTAAACCTTATGCACATGGTTTCTAAGCATTTTGACACAGTTGGTAGAAGGGGTGCCGAACTATAGTTATCAGGACTGTACATGCTCTCTGTGTGGATAGGCATGAGGTATGCAGCTTTCCATTCAGTTGAGATAAACCTATTTGGCAAGAATAGGTGAAATAGGTGAGCCAAGAAAGCAATTGGATAGGGCCTTGAGACCTGAGCATTTGTGCCAATGGGGTAGATGAAACCAATGACAGTGAAAGAACAGATGCTTGGTGTCCCAAGTCTCTATTCAAGGAATTAATGGCTCCTCTGCTCATCTATTTCAACTTTCTATGACAACAACTATTGTCCATTTAAGAGGAAAACTGCAAAAACAAGATCAAATACAGACCATGATAATGGTCTGGTATCTTTACTCTCAAGCTTGTGGTAGAGATACCAGCAGAGCTAAATGCTCCCTCAACCAAAGGTCCATAGCAAAGCTCTTTAGCTCTACTACATAATGATTGAAAAACTGATGCAACATCTTAGCCGCAACAACCTGCTCTCTAGTCCCTAATTTAGCTTTAGGGTCATTCAATCAACTAGTGATGCTGTCAATCTCCTGACCTGGAAATGAAGTAATTCTACTGATGCCCAGCATAAAATTAGAGCAGTAGCTCTTGACATTTTTAAATTGTTCAGTGAGGTATGACATCCTCAATGCACACGCTAGCTCACAATCAGCAGGCATTCTC
This sequence comes from Heptranchias perlo, assembly GCF_035084215.1. Classification (NCBI taxonomy): domain Eukaryota; kingdom Metazoa; phylum Chordata; class Chondrichthyes; order Hexanchiformes; family Hexanchidae; genus Heptranchias; species Heptranchias perlo. Next base: position 34,555,670 of record NC_090335.1, read on the forward strand.
TTATCACAATGGGGGTGATTCTGTGATTCGCTGCTCCCAGCAGGGAAATCACATTCACAGGGAGCATAGGTCAGAAATATCTCCAATAGCTCCCTATGGTTCAATAGGGAGTGTAGAAGAGCTTGCCTGGATTTGCATCAGACATACCTTAGAATGATGCACCAACCTAGTGAAGCTCCAACACAAGGCTACCTGAAGCTAAACACTAAAAGCAGTAGATTGTAGACAGAGCTAAATGCCCCCACAACCAAAGGATCATAGCAAAGCTCACTAGCCATACTACATCCAATCGAGAATGGTGGTGGATAACCAGGCAAATAATATGAGAAGCAATGATCCATGCTTCCTTTTGAAAGTTACTATTGAATCTGCTTCCACCACCCTTTCAGGCAATACATTCCAGATCATAACAACTCTCTGTGTAAAATAATTTCTTCTCATCTACCCTCTGGTTCTTTTTCCAATTATCTTAAATTTGTGTCCTTTGGTTACAGACCCTCCTGCCAGTGGAAACAGTTTCTCCTTATTTACTCTCTCAAAATCCTTCATAATTTTGAACACCTCTATTAAATCTCCCCTTAACCTTCTCTTTTCCAAGGAGAACAATCCCATCTTCTCCAGTCTCGCCACTTAACTGAAATCCCTCATCGCTGGTATTATTCTAGTAAATCTCTTCTTCGCCCTCTCCAAGGCCTTGACATCAATGCAAATTCACCCCCAGTGTCTTCATTAATCCATCACACAATAAAATGCAATGGAGCTTAAACTTTGCAAGACTTCACATCTGTTCTTTGGAGATACTGTGGCAAACAGCTGTCTTGTGAAATGGTGTGAATGAAAATTACATAACCCTGTAATGGATAGCTTGTCAAGAGAATATGTGAAAAATTGTCTTTGCACTACATTGTAGGAGGCCTAAATGTCACTGGAAATAATACTAAATCAGAATTTAAAACAGAGAAACTCAGTAATGTTGATGTGTCTCTATCTCAGGTTGACAATCCAATTATTTAAATTTATTTTTCCCTTTTGTTTTGTTTTTCGGAGAGCCAATTGAGATTTGAGAACTGTTAATTCAACATTTTCAACAAGTAAAAGTGCCTCTTAGATTCTGCAGTGCTACTGACCGTTTAAACGTTGACAATATGGTAAGAGACTGGGAAAGAACAGGCTAGTTTATAAGAATGGGTGGTTATTAGGTATTCATGTATAAGCATGAACAACATCTTCAAATGTAGTTGCACGTTCCCCTCCAAGTCACACACGATCCTGACTTGGAAATATATCGCCGTTTCTTCATTGTCGCTGGATCAAAATCCTGGAACTCCCTATCTAACAGCACTGTGGGAGTATCTTCACCACACAGACTGCAGCGGTTCAAGGAGGCGGCTCACCACCACCTTCTCAAGGGCAATTAGGGATGGGCAATAAATTCTGGCCTTGCCAGTGACGCCCACATCCCATGAATGAATAAAAAAAATCATTTTTTCTTCCAGCAGTTTGAAGTAAGAAGATTGAGATTTAAAGATGCCTGTCTCCGATGCTATTAAACATATCACATTACTGTTTCTGCCTGAATGAAAATGCAGAAAACACCTTAAGTATTATTACAGCACACTTATCACTAAGGCTGTGTGTTTTTCATGGGCTGCATTTGTTGCACAGAATCTGTGAAGTTGGGGGGAGCTCCATGAAATTCATCAATGAATTTTATAGATAGTGAGTTAACTGTCAGCTGGCTGGACTAGATGCCTCTCGATTGTTTATGTGCTTCTTTACAAGAATGTCTAATACAGGAGAACCTGGCAGAGGCAGATAAAGGAGGGTCAAAGGGATGACACAGAGAAAACGTCACAATTTCACTGAGTACAATCTGCAAACCCTGTTGGATGAAATAGAACATAGGAGAAACAGAGTGCTGGGAAACCTGGCAAAAAGGTAAGATGTGCCATGTGGAGGGAGGTGGCATTGGCACTGAGTGCCAACTGAGTCACCCCATGCCAATTTCCCAATGAAGATTGGGAAATCGGCATGCTAGTAGGACTCGGCAGAGACCAAGGCCTACACCAGAAGGTAAGCGAGGAGGCCAGGTTGGAGGGGGAAGAGGCCACTACATGGCCCTCTCCTTCCATTCAGAGCTGTTACTACCATTAATGGGGGTGGAATCATGGAGGAGAATCCAGTCTGTGGTCTTTTCTAATTCTCTAAGCACTAATTATAATTTTATTTGATCTCTCAGAATATTGCCTAAAATGATCTTTTAAATCATCCTGATGTTCTATTGTTATACCTCCACGATTGGTTTAGACTGTTGCTTCAAATGAATTGTCTGTTATCCACGAGGGCCTTGAGATATTAATATACTATTTATCTGAAATTCATCTCTGCTATTTTAGCAAAAGTGTGAGCCCATTTATTTTAATTGGTTTTAACATCTTCATGTAAAATAGCACAGAGGAATTTCAGACCAGTAAGCTTAAGCATTCTTACACTGATACACCACGGTGTAATTTCCAGACCCAGATCTTTCACTGGCTGATCATAGTTCAAAAGAAATGTTTGCCACTGGAGATGTTAATTAATTTCCAGATGTAATCATCATTTGCCCAAGAAGTCTGATCATTTTAAATTACTCTAATTTAGCGGCATATTAAAAAGTATTTTTTTCTCAATATGATCACTCGATAAGTGCACCTGAATTGCATTTTAAGACTCTGGACTATTACACATTTAAACACATGATTACATTGAACTGCCATTTTAACAATATATTCAAAATGAACAGCATTTTATATCTGTTAAGAAGGTATTTTGAGTGTTACATAAAATCTGGGAAAGAATTCAGTATTCAAAGAGTTAAACTCTTTCAGGCCTGTAATTTATAAAAGGAAACTTGTCCATATGTATGAATTTTTTCAAGAATGGTAAATCTATTTTCCACTCTGCTAATGGACTGCTTAATGGTGAGCCCCTGCTGTGAAAAGGGGCACATAGGCCGAGGCAGATTTCCCTAGTGCTACAACTATTGCAACCCAGTAGATTAGTGTACAGATGGTAACCTCACAGCAGAAAGTAGGTACTGTATCTGTATATGTATGTGAGGATTCTGTAGATCACAGTGAAAGAGTGCAAGAAGAGAGATGATTTCCATTCACTCTAGCAGTGCACTAATCTAGTATGTAGAAATTATAATCTTCCCTTTCATCAGTCAGTGAGATAAATCCAGATATTCATTGTCAAATCATATATTACAATATCGCTGATTGTTAAATCACAGATTACAATATGACTATTACTAAATCATGCATTATATGTTCGGCTTGTCTAATCACGTGATTTGATTGCAGGAACCTACTATTTGTAACTATCCATCTTGACAATTCCACTGGCAAAAATGGTGAATGGAAATTGTAAGAAATCATTATCTATTATATCGAATAATACACTTCGGGGTGTGCTCTAAAGCAAGTACACTTTGAGGGACTGAGATGACACTAAAAAACTGCTCAAGTTCACTCTTACAGTTCATTGCATCATCTCAACCTCTTGACATGCAACAAACTACATGTGCCATGTTATCCTGAGTTTATTTTGCTGGGTGAACACTATAGGATTAATTTTCTGCTGGTAGGATTCAGGTGAGCAAGCACTCAGAAATTGTGCAGCTAGTGATTCTAACAGATGCCTACTGAAAATGCACCCTGTGTGTATGTCTACCGGGGCTGTCTGCCCATGCAATTAACTCCACTTCCTATCGAACAGGAACCCCTAATGAATGCTAATGAAGGCAGTAAAGTTCCACTTTCCTGAGGTTTGGGTGGAAGTCCCACCTGTGGCAATTCCACCCGTTCTTATCAGATGTTAAAGAGGTTAAAGTCATTGCTTGCTTCCCCAAATTGCAGGGTGCGATAAATGGTACCCAATGTCGCAATGCAAGCTCCTACTGTTACCCACCTCAATTTTCTTAATAGAGAGGGCTACCACTTGTTGCATGTTCATGTTGTGTATGACCAGATGTAAAGAATCCTTCATGTGAATTCCAGATTTGCTAGAAGTTACCATGATGCGTTCATCCTCAGGAATTTTCCCCTCCCTGGGCTCTTCAAGGAAGATAGTCAAGTGAACGGATGGCTTGTATGTGACAAGGTGTGGGTGACAAGGTATGGTTGTCATGGTGCCATGCATAATAATCCCCCCAAGGTTGTAAGAACAGCAGCTGAGGAGCACAATAATGTGGCATATGCCTCAACTAGAGTAGTCATTTAGAGAACCGTAGGGGTCTTAACTGGGCACTTTTGTTACCTTGATAGATGCCTTGATAGATGAGGAGGCACTCTGCAACATGGTCCAAAACGCGTATCCTCCTTAGTTGTAGCTTACTGCGCCCTGCACAATTGTGTGAATCAAAACAGTCTGGTGAGCTGGCCCCAGCTGCCTTGGAGACAGAAGAGCATGCAATGGAACATCAGGATGACAATCACTCAGTAATGGGTGCAAAGGGCATCAGAACTCAACTGATCAATGAAGTGTTTTCATCTTTTTATCTGCCTTTTCTATAACTGACATTACTTATTCTCCCCCACCCTCACGTAAACTGCAATTCCTTCAATCCAGTATTTATCCTAGAACATTACATCAGGCTTCTTTGGCCTTACATAACCATGTCAGTCTAAATAATATGAATGACTAACTGAACACAACATAAGTGCACCCTTTCCTGCAGGACTATAATCTCCATAAATAATTGAGCACAAACTAAGTGCACATTCTCCTTTATTAAAAGAAACTCAAAAGTGAACATCAGCCATCCTACTCTATCCTAATAGAATGAAAGAGAAAAGAAAGACTTGCGTTTATATAGCACCTTTCACGACCTCAGGCCAACCCAAAAACCTTTACAGCCAGTAAGTACTTGTTTCAAAAGTATGAAGTACTTTTGAAATAGTTACTGTTGTAATATAGGAAATGCAGCAGTCAATTTGCATATATCAAGATCCCACAAACAGCAATGTGATAATAACCAAATAGTCTGTTTTAGTGATATTGGTTGAGGGATAATTATTGGCCAGGACACCGGCAGAACTTCCCTGCTCTTCTTCGGATAGTACCAGGTGATCTTTTACATCCACCTGAGAGAGCAGATGGGGCCTCAGTTTAACGTCTCATCCGAAAGTTGAAATACCACATTTCCTCTGGGTGGCTAAACATGCCTTTCTTTCTCCTATTCTATTGATTCTCCAAAGTGCAACCTGTGGTCTAGTGTTGTCACGGGCTCCATTAATGCATGCAATGAAGAAAAGGCTTCTATGATATTCCTTTAAAAGTGCCAAAAATCTCACATGAGCCATCCATTACAGCTACCTGACAGTCGACTCAGTCTTTCAAACTATTTAATACTTAGCTGCTGCTACCCCAGCCTACAGCTGAATATCTTCAATCAATCTAGGCATTTCAAAGTTTACAACTGCCAACTTCCAACCTCCCATCACAGTACTTCCATGCTACACGGGAGTTGTGCTCAATCAATGCCAATGTATATTTAAATGAGCTAACCATGTGATTTACGGCAACGCCAGCGATGAAAATGATCGGCTCAGCAGTGCAACATCAGAGCAAACGACCCTGTGGAATTTTGGTGGACGCAACAGACTCATTACATCTCGGGTTAACCTCTAGAAGCTAGTCAGCCAATCTGTTGACTCCTTCAAACAATGGTAGGACAGCAAACTACTGCAAAATGAAGGCATCGTGGCTGTTGCGAGGGTATCAACCTATATTATTCTGTTCCAGTGGTCCAACATCACCTGTACATTAATGGAATAAAAGGTTTCCATATGATATGTCATTAGTCTGTTACTAAGGGTCTGGGTGGCCATAGATGTGCCATCAATGAGACTCTACACTTTTGGAATGCAACCACCTGGCAAAAGTGCTGAGCCCTCTTGAGTTGTTGCTTCCTTTCCAAGGGAAAGTGATGCCAATGTTTTCCCTGGCAAACAAGGCTTCTAAAACATGCTTTATGCATTGGTGGACTGAAGACTGGCTGATATAGCAAGTGGCTTAGATGGATCCTGTTGCACAAAAAAGTAATGTTGTGGTGACATTCACAGCCAAGGGTTATCCCTATAGTAGATCTTGTCTGAATGTTACACCCGAGGAGATAGCATAATTCCGTGACTGTTTCCCTCATGAAGCTTAAACAGCAGAGGCAGGTCTCTCCAGACATCCCCAGGTAGGTATGCCTCAGTCTGAAGACCTAATTATTGAGATGAACCAAGTAGGATCCAGACAGCTGAGGAACAATGCGTCTGCCATTGCTCCCCCAGTCTGAACTCCTCTTCCTCGTCCAAATCCATCATTGTCATTGGAATGCTCAGTGGAATTCTTATGTTCAACACTATGCTTGCTGCTAATGAAGCAGATACTGCAGCATCAGTGCTATGGGAAAAGACTGGTAGAAAAGGACTATTTCAATGCAAATATGCAGCAGAAAACACTAGCGGAAATGTATACACCAAATATAATGCAAATACAGCACAGCAAAAACCATTAAAAAGGAGAGTTTTAATCTCACCTATAAGAAATCCCAGTTTTTAAATGGGTGAGTAGTGCTGATCGAGTGAACAGGTGAGAAAGATTGATGATTTTAACATGGGACAAATTTGCATACAAGTGACTACAATTATGAGGTAACGAGGCGTATGCATGCTTTGTGCAAGGCCTGAAAAACATTGGTACGTTATTAATTTGCCACTTCACAAACTAGGTGCTTGGGCCGACTGGTCCAATTGAGCGAGGAATGTGTGAGTGTGCACACAGAGTGCACAAATGTTAAATCGGTCCTAATGTGTGGGGAGTCTTTGAATTCTGTTACTCTGAATTCACCTAACAGGATTGTAGCACTACACCTGGCATCAGGACTGTTATAACACTGGGCCAGAAATTACTCCTGAAATAACGGAGGAGCTCAACAGTGCTCACTGTTTTCTATGGCGAATTGAAGGAGCAAGTTCCTGTGTTTGCACGTGCGCACTAAAACACGGAAATCGTGAACTTGCTCCTATTGGTTTACCGGCAATTTGACAGCTTGGAATTAAAGGGACATCGCATGCTGCGATCAGAGAAATCATTGAAAAAGCACCAACTTGCTCATCTGCCCAGCTGGAAAGTAACTAATTACACCACCAAACAGGTACTTTTAAAAATACCAGGTCGATTCTAAGTTTTAAAAGCGCGATTAGTCTTAATGATTGTCAAACAACTAAAAATTAAATTTTAAAAATGTGAATTCTCCTATTACTCCTTATTTTAATAGTTTTTGGTCATTAAAAAATTAAAAATTTTGAACACTTTAATTTTGAACACTTTTTATTTTTCCCTTCTGTGGCTTTTTATTTAAAAAATTAAGTTTTTATTTACAATGACATCCAGAATACTAACTTTAAATGAATGAAGTCTGCTCGCCTGCTTGAGCAATGCAGCCTGAATCTGTGGGCGCGACTTCTCTTCCTGACAGATTTTGTGGGCGTCTCTTCTATTCTCATAGACTGTTCCATGCGCGTCAACTCACGCTGCTCAGAGGCTGGGTTGAAAGCACACAATTTTTTTAAAGATCGAAATCAAGCAATTCGACGCCACAGAACCCGCAGGAAGTATTTTCGTTAAGTTAATTCGCAGGAGCTGTGGTGAGCGTTGCCACGCCGCTCTGTACGATTTCTGGCCCATTGTATTACTTCCAATCAAATGTAACATAAAAGAAAAATTATAACCCCCTGCATTAGGATGGTAGAAACAGAAAATAAAGTAGCCCATGAGGTAGATATGCAGAAATTAATACAAGTGTAGAATTTGTGTGCACCTTTACTTAAAATTCAGTCCCATTAAATAAAAATCCTAATCTAGATATTAAACTGAAATTTATATTCATGACATAACCATAACGTTTGTGTTGAAAAAACTCAAAGCATTGTCAATATTACCTTCTGCTGGAAGTGCAATCACTGTCCAAAAGCACTTTCTTCTAAAGGAAAAGTATTGGCTTATAATTTTTATGATAGTAAAGTCTTTCATATTTTGATTCAGCTGCAGAGGCACAAATTAAAGTAAACTGTTAATATTTGACTTGCAGTCTTCTTTGTCGAGGCATGGCGTTTCTTAGCAAACCAGTTGTATATCGTTTGGTTGCAGACAGTGATTATTGCTCTTTCCAGGTGATTACTCACTGGTTCAGCTCAAGGTCAATTGTGCAATGAAGCTTCAAACTGATTGGCCTATTAGCCAGATGAAAGAGTGGTGAAAGATATATACAGTTATTATAGGATGGCAAGGACAACCTTAGATTTTAAGGTGCCTAAAGAACACAAGTCTTAGCGCACCACACTCTTATTAAAATATGTTGTCATTATATGAGAGATAGTACTAGGAGGACAGTAAGTATACGTAAAAAATAGGGCTGTGCCAATTAATGAATTTATTTTTAAAGAATCGATGGGTAATGCAGTGGCATAGTGAAATTCTATTCAAATGGCTTGGTGTAGCATTAGTGCTCATATGCTGGGCCACAGAGTGGCAGAATTTGGCTCTGCCTCTGCATTCCCACTTGATGAGCTTGCAGATCTCAGCTTTGTTTTAAACAGATATGGCAAGGTGCTTTCCAATAGGGAGTGGAGGGAAAATTCAACGGGCACATCTCAAGCCAATCTTAGAGTGGCCGGGTAAACAGCAGAGCTACTTCATATTGGTCAGCTTGAGGAATGCTGAGTTTATTTCATTCCCCCATTCTCTGAAATATAATAATCCTTCCTATGAAGCATTTTATGTTAACTAGCCACAACCTGACAATAGAAAACAAGTCTGAAACTCAGTCAAAGTAGAATTCAAATTCTGGACCCTTACCCAGCATTCTTTGCTAAAATTACTAAGCAACCATCTTTTTGTCCTTCAGATGAGATGCTGATGAGGCCCCATCTGCCGATTCAGATGGACTCTAAAGATCCCACAGCACTAATTTGAAAAGTAGAGAGTTCTGTCAGTGTCCTGGCCAAAACTCCCTCAACCAACACTACTGAAACAGATTCATTGGGGAGCCTTCTCATTGCTGATTGTGGGATCTTACTGTGCAGTAAATGGTTGTTGCATTTGCCATAAGAACAAGTGACTGCATTTCAAAGCAATTTATTGTAAATGAAGTACTTGGAGATGTTTCTGAAAGATGTGATAAGGTGTTATAAACGTGCATGTCTTTTTTCACCTATGCATGTTTCTTCTTCTTTGCGAAATGGAATAAATAGTGAAGATGTGGGCTTTAGACAAACATGTCTTAATTCTCTGAAATGTTACATATTAATATCTTATTACTGTTTGAATTACAGAGGTTTGCTGTTTGCGTAGTGATCATAGGTTTAGTATTCATGCTAGTACTTTTGTGGACGACATTATGGTCTAGCAAACCCCACATTATTAGGCACAGCCACTTATGTTTGCTGTCCTATTGCACCAACACTATAGTTATAGTATTTATGTGTCAGCTGTGGCTCGGTAGTAGCACTCGCACCTCTGGGTTAGAGGTTATGGGGTCAAGTCCAACTCCAGCAATTTGAGGGTGACACTCCAGTGCAGTACTGAGGGAATACTGCACTGTTGGTGGTGCTGTCTTTTGGATGAGACGTTAAACCAAGTCTGCCCCGTCTGCCTCACAGGTGGACGTAAAAGATCCCATGGTACAATTTTGAAGAAGAGCGGGGGAGTTCTCCCCAGTGTCCTGGCCAATATTTATCCCTCAAGCAACACCTAAAAACAGATTATCTGGTCATCATCACATTGCAAACAAGTTGTTAAAACAAGACTATATAAACTAAAGGGCACAATTCTAAAAGGGGTATCTGGAGGTATATGTGCACAGGTCGTTGAAGGTGGCAGAGCAGTTTGAGAAAGCAGTTAAAAAGGCATACAGGATCCTGGGCTTTATAAATAGAGGCATAGAGTACAAAAGCAAGGAAGTCATGATGAACCTTTATAAAACACAGGTTAGGCCACAGCTGGAGTATAGTCTCCAGTTCTGGGCACTGCACTTTAGGACAGATGTGAAGGCCTTAGAGAGGGTGCAGTAGAGATTTACTAGAACGATTCCAGGGATGAGGGACTTTAGTTATGTGGATAGACTGGAGAAGCTGGGGTTGTTCTCCTTGGAGCAGAGAAGGTTGAGAGGAGATTTGATAGAGGTATTCAAAATCATGAAGGGTCTAGACAGAGTAGATAGAGAGAAACTGTTCCCATTGGCGGAAGAGTCAAGAACCAGAGGGCATAGATTTGAGGTGATTGGCAAAAGAACCAAAGGTGACATGAAGAAAAACTTTTTTACACAGTGAGTGGTTAGGATCTGGAATGCACTGACTGAGGGGTTGGTGGATGCAGATTCAATCATGGCCTTCAAAAGGGAACTGGATAAGTACTTGAAAGGAAAAAAATTGCAGGGCTATGGGGATAGGGTGGAAGAGTGGGACTAGCTGGATTGCTCTTGCACAGAGCCAGCCCGGACTCGATGGGCCAAATGTCCTCCCTCCTTGCTGTAACCTTTCTATGATTCTATGATTCTATGATTCAAAGCTAAATCCTGTCCTCACCCAACATAAATATATCCCGACTTACATCGAGTTACATCGAGTCTACAGCACAGAAACAGGCCATACGGCGAATGCCGATGCCGCCGTTCATGCCCCAATGAACCTCCTCCCTCCCTACTTCATCTAACCCTAACCATATCAGCATAACTTTCTATTCCTTTCTCCCTCATGTGCTGATCTAACTTCCCCTTAAATGCATCTGTGCTATTTCCCTCAACTACTCCTTGTGGTACCGCATACCACATTCTTATCACTATTTGGGTAAAGACGTTTCTCCTGAATTCCCTATTGAATTTATTAGTGACGATCTTATATTTATAACCTCTAGTTTTGGACTTTCCCACATTTTCCCTATCAAATCCTTTCATTATCTTAAGGACCTCTATCAGGTCACGCCTCAGCTTTCTCTTTTCTAGAGAAAAGAACTCCAGCCTGTTCATCCTTTCCTGATAAGGATATCCTCTCAGTTCTGGTATCGTCCTTGTGAATCCTTTTTACACCCTCTCCAATGCCTCTATATCCTTTTTATAATACGGAGACCAGAAACGTGCACAGCACTCCAAATGTGGTCTAACCGAGGTTCTATACAAGTTTAATATAACTGCTCTGCTTTTCAATTCTATCCCTCTGGAAATGAACCCTAGTGCTTGGTTGGCCTTTTTTTATGACCTTATTAACCTACATCCCTACTTTTAGTGATTTGTGCATCTGTACCCCAAGATCCCTTTGCTCCTCTACCCCATTTAGACTCTTACTATCCAAGCAGTATGTGGCCTCCTTGCTCTTCCTACCAAAATGCACCACCGCACACTTATCTATATTGAAATTAATTTGCCAATTACACAACCATGCTGCAAGTTTATTAATGTCCTCTTGCATTTTGAGACATTCTTCCTTTGCATTAACTACACCCCCCAATTTGGTGTTGTCCACAAATTTTGAAATTGTACTTCCAATTCCCGAGTCCAAGCCATTAATGTAAATTGTGAACAACAGTGGTCCCAGCACCAATCCCTGTGGAACACCACTTCCCAGTTGCTAGTCTGAGTAGCTACCCTTAACCCTTTCTCTCTGTTTTCTGTTTTGTAGTCAGCTTGCTATCCATTCTGCTACCTGTCCCCTGACTCCATATGCTCTGACCTTAGTCATGAGTCTACAATGTGGTACCTTTTGAAAATCCAATTATATTACATCTACTACATTACCCTTGTCTACTCTTTCTGATGATTCTTCAAAGAATTCAATAAGATTGGTCAAGCATAACTTTCACTTCTGAAATCCGTGCTGACTATTCTTTATTATATTTTAATTTTCTAGATTTTTTCTATTATATCTTTGAGTAAAGATTCCAGTATCTTCCCTACCACTGATGTTAAGCTAACTGGTCGATACTTCCCTAGACTCGTTCTATCTCCCTTTTCAAATATAGGAATAACATTAGCTGTCCGCTAGTCCTCTGGCAGTATTCCTTTTTCTAATAAATTTTTATATTTATGCAACAATACCTCTGCTATCTCTTCCTTAACTTCTTTTAATATGCATGGATGCAATCCATCTGGAACTGGAGTTTTATCCTCTCTAAGTCTGATTAGTTTATCAATTATCACCACCACCCCCCCACCTCTCTATCTTAAATGTCTTTATATCTTTTTTGATTTCTTCTTCTAATGTCATGTCCACATTGTTAGTTTTCCTGGAAAATACTGAGGCACAGTAACTATTCAACATTTCTGCCATTTCGCTGTCATTACCTGTGAGTTTATCTTGTACATCCCTTAGTGGCCCAATCCCTATCCTGATTTTTCTTTTGTTATTTATGTGTCTGTAGAATACTTTACTATTTCTTTTTATATTACTTGATAATTTAATTTTCAGTTCCACTTTGCTTTTCTAATTGTTTTTTTCACATCCTCCTAACCTCTTCGTATTCCCTTTTGTCATCCTTTCCTTTATTGTCTATGGACTTAGAGTACTCTGGGTGGGGGACTTCAATGTCCATCACCAAGAGTGGCTCGGTAGCACCACTACTGACCGAGCTGGCCGAGTCCTGAAGGACATAGCTGCAAGACTGGGCCTGCGGCAGGTGGTGAGCAAACCAACACGAGGGAAAAACCTACTTGACCTCATTCTCATCAATCTACCTGTTGCTGATGCATCAGTCCACGACAGTATTGGTAGGAGTGATCACTGCACAGTCCTTGTGGAGAAGAAATCCCGTCTTCACACTGAGGACACCACCCATTGTGTTGTGTGGCACTACCACCGTGCTAAATGGGATGGATTCAGAACAGATCTAGCAGCTCAAAACTGGGCATCCATGAGGCACTGTGGGCCATCAGCAGCAGCAGAATTGTATTCCAGCACAACCTGTAACCTCATGGCCCGGCATATTCCTCACTCTACCATTATCAACATGCCAGGGGATCAACCCTGGTTCAATGAGGAGTGTAGAAGACCATGCCAGGAGCAACACCAGGCTTACCTAAAAATGAGGTGCCAACCTGGTGAAGCTACAACTCAGGACTACATGCATGCTAAACAGCGGAAGCAACATGCTATAGACAGAGCTAAGCGATTCCACAACCAACGGATCAGATCAAAGCTCTACAATCCTGCCACGTCCAGTCGTGAATGGTGGTGGACAATTAAACAACTAACGGGAGGAGGAGGCTCTGTGAACATCCCCATCCTTAATGGTGGCAGAGTCCAGCACGTGAGTGCAAAAGACAAGGCTGAAGCGTTTGCAACCATCTTCAGCCAGAAGTGCCGAGTGGATGATCCATCTCGGCCTCCTCCCGTTGTCCCCACCATCACAGAAGCCAGTCTTCAGCCAATTCGATTCACTCCACGTGATATCAAGAAATGGCTGAGTGCACAGGATACAATAAAGGTTATGGGCCCTGACAACATCCCGGCTTTAGTGCTGAAGACTTGTGCTCCAGAACTAGCCGCGCTTCTAACCAAACTGTTCCAGTACAGCTACAACACTGGCATCTACCCGACCATGTGGAAAATTGCCCAGGTACGTCCTGTTCACAAAAAGCAGAACAAATACAATCCGGCCAATTACCGCCCCATCAGTCTACTCTCAATCATCAGCAAAGGGATGGAAGGTGTCATCAACAATGCTATCAAGTGGCACTTACCAATAACCTACTCACCGATGCTCAGTTTGGATTCCGCCAGGACCACTCGGCTCCAGACCTCATTACAGCCTTGGTCCAAACCTGGACAAAAGAGCTGAATTCCAGAGGTGAGGTGACAGTGACTGCCCTTGACATCAAGGCAGCATTTGACCGAGTGTGGCTCCAAGGAGCCCTAGTAAAATTGAAGTCAATGGGAATCAGGGGGAAAACTCCCCAGTGGCTAGAGTCATTCCTAGCACAAAGGAAGATGGTAGTGGTTGTTGGAGGACAATCATCTCAGCCCAGGACATTGCTGCAGGAGTTCCTCAGGGCAGTGTCCTAAGCCCAACCATCTTCAGCTGCTTCATCAATGACCTTCCCTCCATCGTAAGGTCAGAAATGGGGATGTTCGCTGATGATTGCACAGTGTTCAGTTCCATTCCAAACCCCTCAGATAACGAAGCATTCCATGCCCGCATGCAGCAAGACCTGGACAACATCCAGGCTTGGGCTGATAAGTGGCAAATAACGTTCGTGCCAGGCAAGTGCCAGGCAATGACCATCTCCAACAAGAGAGAGTCTAACCATCTCCCCTTGACATTCAACAGCATTACCATCACTGAATCCCCCACCATCAACATCCTGGGGGTCACCATTGACCAGAAACTTAACTGGACCAGCCACATAAATACTGTGGCTACAAGAGCAGGTCAGAGGCTGGGTATTCTGTGGCGAGTGACTCACCTCCTGACTCCCCAAAGCCTTTCCACCATCTACAAGGCACAAGTCAGGAGTGTGATGGAATACTCTCCACTTGCCTGGATGAGTGCAGCTCCAACAACACTCAAGAAGCTCGACTCCACCCAGGGCAAAGCAGCCCGCTTGATTGGTACCCCATCCACCACCCTAAACATTCACTCCCTTCACCACCGGCGCACCGTGGCTGCAGTGTGTACCATCTACAGGATGCACTGCAGCTACTCGCCAAGGCTTCTTCGACAGCACCATCCAAACCCGTGACCTCTACTACCTAGAAGGACAAGAGCAGCAGGCACATGGGAACAACACAACCTGCACATTCCCCGCCAAGTCACACATCATTCTGACTTGGAAATATATCGCCGTTCCTTCATCATCGCTGGGTCAAAATCCTGGAACTCCCTTCCTAACAGCATTGTGGTACAACCTTCACCACATGGACTGCAGCGGTTCAAGATGGCGGCTCACCACCACCTTCTCAAGGGCAATTAGGGATGGGCAATAAATGCTGGCCATGCCAGCGATGCCCACATCCCATGAACGAATAAAAAAAAGAATGCCTTTTTCTATAGTTTCAATTTTTCCCTTATCGCTTTATTCATCCATGGTGTTTCATTATAGGCTAGTTTGTTCTTGTTTTTTGGAGGAATATATTTCTCCTGAACTCTGTTGATCACCATTTTAAATATTTCCCACTGCTGTTCTATCTCTCAATTTGTCAATATTTTTTTCCAGTTTACCTTCCCTAGTTCCATTCTCAGCCCCTCGAAATTACCTTTTTTCCAATCTATTACTTTGATCATTGTCTTACTTATGCCTTTCTCAATCATTATTTTAAATCTTCGCAGAAGCCACTAGCAATCAGAAATGTGAACGCTAGCTGATTTTCACATCCCTAACCCAAGATGCTGAGACCAATTGTAGCTCCCCTACTATCATTCCCGGCTGTGATCGACTAACTCAGTATAGACTGGGGAGCAAACCCTGGACTTGCTGACTCAGTTATTCACTGAATAAATTCATTGAGCTGTCAGAAAAGCATAAAGATTCCTTACAAAGCGTTGTAAGTCAAAGACCAACACTATCAAGATGTACTTCAGGAAACAGCTGTCAATAGTTAAATAAGCTCTGCCAACTTGGCTCCAGTTTTCATGAGAAATGAGCCCATAGCACCAAACAACCCCAATTTTTTGGTCTCATTGTCACAGTAAAGGATGGAAACAAGACAATCAATCATGATTAAGATTACAATTGCATTGCCACATCAAATATCGTCATATTGACCTGCACCTTACCTGTCAACGAAACATTTAGCACTATCACAGGGAGAACTATTCACTGTTCCCCGTCATTCTCAGCTAATTTAAACAATGCTCCTAAAATACCAATTAATTTTACAGCCGCTATATAAATTACAAGACTTTTTAATCAAGCCCCCAGTTTCAGTTCAATAAAGTGATTTGGTTACAAATCATTTTCCATTTATTTTAATTTGAATAATTTCAAAGCAGTATGAAACTTTGTCTTGCTGTATGTTTGTCATATTAAGAAATATGATAGACTTAAAAACATATTTACATAAAATGTAGACAAGGTCAGGTAACAATGAAGCCTTTAATTTAGCTGTAATCAACATTGATTTGCATAGTAGTATATAATTAGCAATGATTAACAATAACGGTCTGATAATGGACATCCTAGATTTCATGAAAATGTGACATTTTGATTAGTATAAAAAAAATCTTAGTAGCATAAAAGCCTTTTGATTTCCATAAGTTAATTAGACTTGATAATTCCAAACAACTATTAGAATATTACTCTATATACCTTAATGTCCTCATCACAATCATTACTCAGTTGTGTGTTCAGCTCATACAAATTGTAAAATGATCTATGTGATTGGCATACATCAGCCATTGACTATCTGCTAAGAGATGAGACAGTTAATCAAATGTATTTTCCAATAGCATGTCAAGTGTCACAGAACTGAATGAGATGGCTAAATTATGACACAGTGTGCCTCATTTTTCAGCATTTTTTTACATCACAGAGCCAGAAAAAAATGAAGATGCCTATTATAGCACCGTAGTTTTATCTCTACTCTGCTAAAAACACAGTTCTTCCATTTCCACATGCGGTATAATATAATTGAAAGCTGTTTCAACACTGAAGCATCCTCAATAACATGCTTCAGCCATATAGTTGTAGATAGCTTCTTCCATACGTCCCTTCTAGATAAGTATTTTATTTTACAGTAAAACAAGGTAGATACCCACAAACCTAGGCTCATTTACAGGGCACCAGGTGGGATAATTTAGTGAAAGAACAGGAGGATGCTGATGATACTCTAAATCACCAGCATTTCCTTTTCAAAACCAGCTGGCCAGGTTCACAAAAAGAAATAGCATGCAGTGGAAGGTAGAAAAATAAATTTAGAAAAACTCTGCTCCATCATATCAGGATTGGGTAGCCTCAAGAAACTATATTCCACAAGAAAATTAGTTTTCTAAAGCTAGAAAAGTGGACTTTCAGGTGCTATACCGGTTGCCATAGCAACATTCTTTTCCCCGAAAGACAGCAGGAAAGACATACTAGGGGAATAAAGCCAGCTTCTAACTTTGAAGTATCAGAGAGGGTTGATGAAGCAGGTGCAGTAGATGTTGGATATATGGACTTTCAAAAGGCATTTGATAAAGAACCATATAACAGACTTATCCAGAAAATAGAAGCACATGGGATTAAAGGGATGGTGGTAACTTGGGTATGTAATTGGCTAAGGGATAGGAGGAAGAGAATAGTGGTGAATGGATGTTTTCCTGACTGGAGAGAAGCATGCAGTGGGGTCCCCCAATGATCGGTATTAGGATCATTGCTTTTCTTGTTGTATATAAATGACCTGGACTTGGGTATAGGGAGTACAATTTCGAAGTTTGCGAATGATACAAAACTTACAAAGAATGTACAGCATAGAAACAGGCCATTCAGCCCATCAGGTCCATGCCAGTGTTTATGCTCCACATGAGCCTCCTCCCATCCTTCTTCAGCTAACCTTATCAATATAGCCTTCAATTCCCTTTTCCCTCATGTATTGATCTAGCTTCCCCTTAAATGCATCTATGCTAGTCGCCTTAACTACTCCTTGTGGTAACGAGTTCCACATTCTTACCACTCTCTGGGTGAAGACATTTCTCCCGAATTCCCTATTGGATTTGATAGTGACTATCTTATATTTATGGCCTCTAGTTCTGGTCTCCCCCGCAAGTGGAAACGTCTTTTCTACATCTACCCTATCAAACCCTTTCATAACCTTAAAGACCTCACTGCTCACCCCTCAATCTTCTCTTTTCCATAGAAAAGAGCCCCAGCCTGTCCAATCTTTCCTGATAGGTATAACCTCTCATTTCTGGTATCATCCTAGTAAATCTTTTTTGCACCTTCTCCAGTGCCTCTATATCCTTTTTATAATATAGAGACCAGAACTGTTTGCAGTACCTCTACCACCTAGAAGGACAAGGGCAGCAGGCACATGGGAACAACACCACCTGCACCTTCCCCTCCAAGTCACACACCATCCCGACTTGGAAATATATCGCCGTTCCTTCATCGTCGCTGAGTCAAAATCCTGGAACTCCCTTCCTAACAGCACTGGGGGAGAACCTTCACCACACGGACTGCAGTGGTTCAAGAAGGCGGCTCACCACCACCTTCTCAAGGGCAATTAGGGATGAGCAATAAATGCTGGCCTCACCAGCAACTCCCACATCCCATGAATGAATAAAAAAAACTTCAAGCGTGGTCAGACCAAGGTTCTGTACAAGTTTAGCATAACTTCTCTGCTTTTCAATTCTATCCCTCTAGATTTCCCATAGTGCTTGGTTTGCTTTTTTTATGGTCCAATTAACCTGCGTCACCATTTTTAGTGATTTGTGTATCTGTACCCCTAAATCCCTCTGCTCTTCTATCCCATTTAGATTGTTATTTTCCAAGGAGTATGTGGCCTCCTTATTATTCCTACGAAAATGTACCACCTCACCTCACATTGAAATTCATTTGCCAATTGGCAACGTAGTAAATAGTGAGAAGGATAGTAGCAGACTTCAAGAGGACATAGACAGACTGGTGAAGTGGGCAGGCAAATGGCAGATGCAATTTAATTCAGATAATTGTGAAGTGGTGCACTTTGGGAGGAACAACATGGAGAGGCAGTATAATCTAAACGGTACTATTTTGAGGTGGGTGCAAAAGCAGAGGGACCTGGGGGTGTATATTCATAAATCTTTGAAGGTGGCAGCGCAAGTTGATCAAGTGGTTAAGAAAGCATATGAGATACTTGGCTTTGTAAATAAGGGAATTGAATACAAAAACAAGGAAGTCATGCTAAACTTTTACAAATCACTGGTCAGGCCTCAGCTGGAGTATTGTGTACAATTCTAGGCACCATACTTTAGGAAGGATGTCAAGGCCTTGGATAGGAGGTTTACCGGGATGATACTAGGAATGAGGGACTTTGGTTATGTGGAGAGATTGGAGAAACTGGGATTGTTCTCCTTAGCGCAGAGAAGGTTAAAGGGAGACCTATTAAAGGTATCCACAATCATGAGGAGTTTTGATAGGGCAAATAGGGAGAAACTTTTCACTGGCAAATGGGTCAGTAACCAGAGGTCAGAGATTTAAAATAATCGGCCAAGGAACTAGAGGGGAAATAAGGAAAAATGTTTTCACACAGAGGGGTGATAAGATCAGGAATGGACTACTTGAAAGGGTGGTGGAAGCAGATTCCATAGGAACTTTCAAAAGGCAATTGGACATGTACTTGAAGAGGACTAATTTGCAGGGTTATGGAGAAAAAGCTGGGGTGTGGGACTAAATTGGACAGCTCTTTCAAAGAGCTGGCACAGGCACGAAGGCGAATGGCCTCCTTTTGTGCTGTATGATTCTATGATTCTATGACTCTATGATTCTGCAAGCCTCTAAACCTCTTCCTTTTGGTCAAGCTTATGTGTCAACAATAGTATAGATAACAGCAGAATTCTAGGCCTACACGCAGATTTCGTGAAGAGGAAGTCACTGTGTTGACTGAGAGTTGGGATTAAGATAGGATGGCTCTTTCTAATTCAATAGCTTTTGCTAACTATTACCCATCTATCCCCACCAGGTGTAGCAAAACATTAAAGCCGGAGTCTCAACACATGGGCAGAATCAGAGTTGATTTGTGATGTAAATGGACTAATGTAAGAGTACTGTACAGTGGCATTGTGTATCATAAGTTACAGTAGGATGTTCAGAGGGGAATGGCCTAATGTGCAAATAAACAGCCTCTGTATAACTGCTACTTACATCTTTTTTTTAACTTGATTTAACCTGACCCTGCTTGGCAATTAAACAATGCATACAGGATTAACTTTCATATCATGAAGAAAACGCAGCATGTAAATAAATGCAATTATGTCAGATACCTGGAGATTGAAGACCCATTTTAATACTCAATTTATAAATAATATGGATGCTTTGTGAAAACGGGGAGGGGTGGGGATTAATAACCTAAATATTATGTGCGCAAGATATCCAACCAGAAAGACAACCCAATCAAAAAGTAATTAAAAAACATATGAAGTGGAATGGGGAAACTGCATTAACAGAAAGCACAAAAAGCACACTATGAAGAGCTTGAGATTATTCTGCACAATCTAACATTGGCCAAATCGGCAGACCAAATTGCACTATATAAATCTCTGGGAAAACACACATTAAAAAAGAAATAGACACAACCAAGTACAAGGGAAGAGCAAAGATTTGGCAATTGACAGGACAAAGACTTATTTCAGAGGAGCAAGTGAATATATAATTTTAATATATCTGATATCCACATTTTTGAGTTTAAGGGGAAATTATTACCCTTGACAGGAAGGGCACTACCCATACGTCTCTATTCTGACTCCACCCCAGAAAAGTAATTGCTACTTCTAATTATCTGTGTGTACGGGGAATATAATAACTGACAATTAACATTGTTAATTTTGATGTAGAGGCAGATGAGGCAGCAGAAAATAATCTTCCTTCTAAAACAACTGAAGATGTTGGACAGGCATCCTCGCACCGCCCTCCACTTTAAGGAATCTTATGTGGTTGATAACAGGAAAACTAAAGTGAGGGCATAGATGAACCTTATAACACAGTAGGCCATTATTACCTTCATGGTCATGGTTTAGGATTTAGCTTAAGTTTCGTAATAACATAATATAACAATTTTATCATTAACAAAATATAAAAATAGGCTGTTTTTCTTAAAGGGGCATCGCCACACTTGAAAGGTAGCATGGGATGAATTAGAACAATATTTGTATACGTGTGACCATGATGATGTCATTCACATCAAAAACATTATTGTGTTATAAAATATCTATCATGTTGCTTCCTTATGATATTGACTATCATGTAGGTTCTCTGGTTCCTTTCCTTTCCAAACCAGTCACGGTCTTCCTTTAAAAACAAAAGTCAATCAAGTTTTGTTTGTCTTATTCCAGGCCACCATGTTGGAATTAGCCAGGGTGTGTTCTGTAACTCCCCTCCCCTCCCCCACCCACCACATCCCGTGATGATGTAATTTATCCTTGTACCAGATTGTATGGTGACAGACACAATATGCCCAGAACAATTCCTAAGTCTACATCCAATGCTGAATGAGAAAGGAGGACCATCAAATGCAACTTCTGCAAGACCGACTATGTTAGTGCGCACTATACCAAATAGATGTTATTAATTTTTTTTTAACAAATGGACAGATACCTGAGTCTTCATATAAAAGGCCTGATTTTAAAAGAAAAGACAATTTAAGTTACATTTATGCAGGATAGTTGCTTTAATCCAGTTGAAAATTGTTGAAATATGCTAACCACGGGGCGAGTTTCAAACAGTCACCATGATTGACTGTTTTTAACAGTGTCTGTGTTCCATTAATTAAATTGCTAACCTGTTATTTTTACCAATGGCTGGGGCACACATTAACAGGTGCCAGCTTAATCCAGCTCCAGATTCTGTTTAATTAAATTGGAAAACTGTTGACTGTTGACAACTGTTGACAAAAAAAATGAGTTTAAGAAGTTGGTTGTTTAATCGAAATGATCAGTAGTTTAAAATATACATTTTTAGCAGCATGCTTGTCACTACAGGTATATTCAGTCACTACAGGTATATTCAATCATTTTAACATTACGTTCAGATTATTTAATACATGTACAAATTCTCAGAAGTATCCATCTTGACTTGTTCCCTCATCTCTTTCTTTCTCTTAATAAGAATTTATGTGGTGTCATCGATATTGCAGAGAATAATACATAATATAAATTCAATGTTTTCTGCAAAATGATGAACCCTGACCTTTAATGATAGCATATACAACAACTGCCAATAGACTAGGTTATTTATGTTTGTCTGCTGATATCCAATTTGCTGTTACTGTACCTGCAATGTTTTATTTAAGATACAAGCATTCATCTCACATCACACAGTCCCTTATGAAATTATATAAAATTTCATTCCCATTAACTCTTTGAAAGCTGCAGCAGCCAAAATCAACAATGTTGCATAATTAAAACAGTTTGCTTTACTTCCAAAACAATATTAATAAAGAAGGATTCTATGGTTCCAGACATTGTTTGAATTCAACATTTTTTTAGATATTTACAGAAAGGTAAAAAGGTCCTCAGCATTCAAATGATTAAATAGAGCTTGGTCAAGGATGATTTTTTACTTATTCTCTGAAAGAAACATGTATCATAAAACGTACCATTTCTTTCAATATTTCTTTGATGAATTTTGTGCTTCCTAAGATGAGGAATGTCAGTGCTGGGAAATGGAACTTTATGCACATTGCATTATCAAATACTCATCCGCTCCCAGGTCAAATATAGTACAGAGCAAAGCAATACAAATGGCTTGTATTTGCACCAGGAAATCAAATGTCATGGGTTAATTTTCCAAGTTTGCGCTGCCGACGGGGAAGCTCGCCTATCAGCAGCGTAAAGGGCATACACTTGGGAATTTCTGACATGTGGGGCCAGCAGCTGAGATTCCTCATCGGCAGCACAAACTCAAAAAATTCCCCCCATTACCTTCACCCGATGATGCTAGCTTTGCTAATGGGTACTCTGGTGACACAGTCAGTTTACGCACTAATGCGTGCGCCACAGATTGGAGAGATGTGGGTTCACACTTGTGGCTTCCCATATGCCTAGTTTCCTCAATCTGAGTTGAATGTTAAGTGTATGGTATCAAGCAAAGGAATTTCTATGGCGAGGCAGTTTATGAATTATTGCATTCACAATGAGCCACACTTGCGCAACCTGCAGTGGACAGTTACAATAGGGAAACAACTAGGAGCTGGTCACCCCATCAGTGTGTCAGGCCAGAGGAAAAGTGAGAGAAAAACAACCAAAAATATAGGAGAGCAAAAATATAAACTAACAAAACTTAAACTGAGTGACAGTCCAGCACTGAACTCTTCAAAACAGTAAACTAGACTTTGGAGACTATTGTGACACAAGTCCAGTTTCAAGACAAGTATATCTTCCCTTTTTAATGTTACTTTCATTTCTGGACCATCCAAAATCTGTTACTGTTTGTCAACATTTCAATGGCCCAGAATTTGCTAGAGTGGGGCATCTCATGGCATGCCCTGTTAGTTAGACTTGTTCTTGCACCCTGTTTGCCCACAATGTTGCTGGATGTGCGAGCTGATAATGGCAACAGGCCATCTGGGACCTTGGTGAACAATGGGAACAACAGTGTATTTCCTTAACCAATTAGATTAAAGGATTGAGAAATAAACAGAGGAAGGACTGAGCAGGAGGGTGAATTAGAGTGGGTGAATTCAATGTCAAATCAGGTACAGAAAAAGAAATAAAGAGAGGGAAAGAAAGATTGGATTAAGAGAGAGAAAAAAGAGACAGAAAGGAAAAGTAAGAAAAAAGAAATTTAATTTTAAAACTTTCACTTTTAAAATCTCCAGTAACAATTCATTACCTGAAGGAATGAGACTCCACACTTTTAAATGTTCATTTTCTAGGGCAAGCGAGGTTGATTGGCAGTCATTAACAATTATCATGTCGTTAAAAGGGTATTTACGCTATTAATTACTAGGCTTAACTTGCTGTGGCGTGTTTAATGGACAATTAATGTGCAAATGCAGCAACTTCATGAAAATCATGGAGAGGTTAAGGGCAAGATGCTGTTTTGCAAAGCTAACGGCAGAGCGGCGAAAATCGGTCAGCAACTTGTGGCGATTCGCAATTCACAGGGTATCTCTTCCTCGCCATTAGTTGCTGACTGATTTGCACATTAATAATAGTGTGCATTGTTCACACGCTGTTATTTCTACAGTAAGTTCTTGGCCAATGCTTTTATTAACATTCCACATGGATAAGACAAACTCTCAATGTGATTGCCAACTGAAGGGATGAGGCAGTCAGATGGTTGACTCAATCAGTATTAAGTCGCATATCTTATTTGCTAAATCCTCAATAATTCATTATGGATTGTTTTTACTCATAAATACAAAGGAGGTTAAAAGTTGTGGTCTCACTGGAACTGCGGCTATGCTTTAAATTAGGGCAGTGGCATAGGAGATAAACCATGAAAGGAGGCCAGTGGTTTGTTGTGCTCTGGTACACTTACTGTTGCCAGAGTTGTAGATATCAGGCAAGATTTTTGTTATGAACCATGTCTGCTAATTAACATTCTGAAGGAGCAGGTAGGAGCATTGAAGAGTTGATGTAATGTGCTCTCAGGGAGATCAGTGAGTGTGAATGGTTCATTGATAATATGTATCTTAAATTGAGCTCAGTAGGTGAGACAACTGAGTTTGGGGCACGGGGAACCAGCAAGAGGAATTGCATGAATAGTTAGGAAAATGACTGAGGAAAAGGTAGGCAAGGGGAGCACTGATTGAACAATAGTAAGGAGCAGCTGCAAGGGAGCTAGGCAATCAGTGGAGGAATGCCTCCAGTGGAGTCAAATAACCTCCAGGTATTGAATAACACCAACTGTGTAAATGAGGGAAGGAGGGCTAAGCACGGTTTAGGCAAATAAGGAAGAAAGCAGCGGTTTGGGAGAGGAAATGAGAAAGGGGAGGTAATGGCAGTAGAAGTTTCAGTGTTGCAGTGTAGGTAGGGTCAAGAACTTTGTTTGCTGGGCAAAAATATAGGATATTGAGGAGGTGCTGTAGAAATTTATAAAAGGAACAGGAAATTAATTGGTAATGGTTGTAGATTTGAGAATCAACACAATAAGAAAGTCAGAGATACTCAAAAGCAAATCAGGTATCTTGCTTGAAACTAAAGATAAAAGGATGTGAAGTTGTTTTTTTAGGTTATCAATCTTTGATAAAAACATATTTGATGTCATGTGTAAAATTATGAGAAGGGAGAATGAATGGTTGGCCAGAAGGACTCTGTTAGAAGATGTTGGACTTATAGATAACAACCCGTTTTTTCCATCCTATCCAGACAGAATGCAGATACCACAAATGTCAAAGAATACCAGCCAATTTTATTAAACTAGCACATTGGGTTGGCAGCAATTATAGGAGACATCTGAATTTACAAATAAATGTGGCAATGAAACTCCTAAAAGAGAGAAGAAAAATAATAAAATAGGAGAAAAACTAAATATTTTTACATTAATTCTAGGAGTATACAAAACAGTTTTGCAGAATTGGAAGCATTTTGACATAATAGGGACATTCACTGGGAAATCAAAAGACCAGGGTTAAAGTCTTTAGAAGGGGTAGACATGGCAAAACAGGTATAGGAGTAACAATGTGGGTAAAAGAAGATATTGTACTTCCTTATTTAGTCTGCTGAGGACCAATGTGGTCAGAGGCTATTCTGGATCTACTCTTAGTTATGACCCAGTCATGTTTAATAAGGTGGAAGTGGGGGAGTATCAAAGATCCAGTGATAATAATATCATTAAAATTGTAATTTTCATGAGGCCCCGTAAAAAGGGGAGTGACACAAAATCATTGGACTTTAAATGGGTAGACTTTAAGTTAATGTAAAATCAGCTTATAAAATTTAATTGCAAGACAAAAATGGTTAGGAAAAATGTGGGAAATATTTTAAAAATTATTGGTCAGGTTACAGTCAAACTTTACTCCAGCTAAATCAAAACAGATTAAAGGTCAATGTGAGTCAGTGCAGATGTAATGAGAAATATTAGAGTTGAGTTGTAGGCTGTTAAACTGTACAAAACATCCAACAGACAGAAAAATGTAATCAATTATAAAGGTAAGTAAATGTAGGTTAAAATATAATTAAAGAAGCCAAGAGGAATATGCAATGTAGAATTGTTGAGAATATATCAAATAAAATTAAAGTTGTTTTTCAACTATATAGACAGTAAACACAGGATGAAAGAAAGTATTGATCCATTCAAGATGATAATGGTAAACTGGAAGTTGGGGAAAAGAAATAGCAGAGCTTTTAAATAGTTCTTTACAACCACCAATATCAAGGAAGATGAAACATTACCTTAGTCACAAATCGGATTTCTGGAAACAGCAGAGCAAAAGAGCTAAATTACAATGGATATGGTTATAAATAAATGCTCTTAAAACAGACACAGGACTGGTACAGGTAACATGCATCCATCAGTCTTAAAGGAAATGGCGACTGAAATTAGTTCCATCTTATCTAGCATCTTTGGGAGAGTTTCCCGAGGAGTAAAAAGTAGCTAATATATTTCCATTTTTTGTAAAAACATCAAACAATATAAATAGACTGTTAATTTTAACTTAAGTTGGAGGGAAAATCTTTGAAATTATTTTATGGGATTTAGTGGGTGGACAATTTGAAAATATAAATTGTTGAAGGTTAATCAGGAAAGGGAGATCATGTTTAACTAACTTGCTGGTATTTTTCTAAGGCATTACTGACAAGCAGGACAAAGAAAATGCACGTAATACAGATTTTCAAAAGTTTTAAGAAATAGGAGTAGGAGTAAGCCATATGGCCCCTCGGGCTTGCTCCGCCATTCAATAAGAGCATAGCTGATCTTCTGCCTCAACTCCACTTTCCCGCCCTATCCCCATATCCCTTGATTCCCTTAGAGTACAAATATCTATCAATCTCAGTCTTGAATATGCTAAACAGCCTTCTAGGGTAGGGAATTGCAAAGATTCACAACCCTCTGAGTGAAGAAATTTTTCCTCATCTCAATCCTAAATGGCCGAGCCCTTATCTTGAGACTATGACCCCTAGTTCTAGACTCTCCAGCCAGGGGAAACAGCCTCTCAGCATCTACCCTGTCAAACCCTCTAAGAATTTTATACGTTTCAATGAGATCACCTCTCATTCTTCTAAACTCCAGCTAACATAGGCCAATTCTACTCAATCTCTCCTCATAGGACAACCCTCTCATCCCAGGAATCAATCTAGTGAACGTTCGTTGCACTCCCTCTAAGGTAAGTATATCCTTCCTTAGGTAAGGAGAACAAAATTGTATACAGTACACCAGGTGTGGTCTCACCAGAGCCCTATATAATTGCAGCAAGATCTCCTTACTCTTATACTCCAACCCTCTTGCAATAAAGGCTAACATACCATTTGCCTTCCTAATTGCTTGCTGTACTTGCAGGTTAACATTCTATGATTCATGTACAAGGATATCCAAATCCCTCTGACTACCAACATTTCTTAGTCTCTCACCTTTTAAAAAATATTCTGCTTTTCTATTCTTCCTGCCAAAGTGGATAATTTCATATTTCCCCACATTATACTCCATCTGCCACCTTCTTGCCCATTCACTTAACCTGTCTATATCCCTTTGCAGTCTTTTTGCGTCTTCCTCACAACTTACTTTCCCACCTAGCTTGTATCATCAACAAACTTGGATTCTTTACACTCGGTCCCCTCATCTAAGTCATATTGTAAACAGCTAAGGCCCAAGCACTGACCCTTGTGGCACCCCACTAGTTACAACCTGCCAACCCGAAAATGACCCATTTATTCCTACTGTCTGTTTTCTGTCCATTAACCAATCCTCAATCCATGTTAATATATTACTCCCAATCCCATGAGCCCTAATCTTGTGTAACAATCTCTTATGTGGCACCTTATCAGATCCTTTTGAAAATCCAAATATACTACATCCACTGGTTCCTCATTTTTTTATTCATTCTCGAGATGTGGGTGTCGCCAGCAAGGCCAGCATTTATTGCCCATCCCTAGTTGCCCTTGAGAAGATGGTGGTGGGCCTTCTTGTTGAACTGCAGCAGTTTGTGTGGTGAAGGTGCTCCCACAATGCTGTTAGGTAGGGAGTTCCAGGATTTTTATCCAGTGTGAATGAAGGAACGGCGATATATGTCCAAGCCAGGATCGTGTGTGACTTGGAGAGGAACTTGGAGGTGATGGTGTTCCCATGCACCTGCTGCCCTTGTCCTTCTAGATGGTGGAAGTTTGTAAGGATGAGGTCAAGTAGGTTATTCCCTCGTGTTGGTTCTCTCGCCACCTGCTGCAGGGTTTGACAAGGTTCCAGATCAAAAGTAAAGTATGATACTGTACAGATAATCCATTTAAAAAAACAGAGGGTAGTCATAAATAGGAACATTTCAAGCTGGCAGGAAATTGCGAGCAGGTTACCGCAAGAGTTGGTCTTAATAAACATACAGATCTAATATAGATTGACGGAGAGAGAGAGAGAGATATAAGTTTTACACCTGGCATGCTAGCCCATAGTGCAAAAAATGTACATATGGCATGGGAAAATATGATAGTCTAGAAATTGGTTGACATAGAAAATAGGTGCCAAGGCGTCTAATAGGCAGGCAGTGTGCACACGCACATTTCACGCAGGAGGTGCGCTATCTGCCATACTGGTATAGGCGGAAAAAGAGGGGTCCAGGGCCTATGCCCGAAACAAGCATCAAGCCCATAGCATATGCAAATATGGGGCCTTACGCCTATTTGAAAATTGCCATTTGCAAATTTGGGCTGTTCTGAACACAGCTAGCACAGGGCCAGCTGTGTTCAGGATAACCATATCTACATGAGGCCTGGTCAGCAGTCCTTAAAGGGATCCCTGGAGGCCGGCACCAAAAAGTTAAGTTTGTTAAAAAATACATACCTGAATGTGGAGCATTTCTTGATACCCCTTTCCTGATGGCCCTGAATATGGAGCATTTCTTTGTACTCCTTTCCTGATGGACCCCCTTCCTCCCAATCACTTTCCCCCTCTCTCGATCATCCCTATCCCTCCTGATCACATCTCCTCTCACCCAATCGCCTCCCCCTATCCTTCTAGGGCCTATCTGATGGTCACTGCTGACTACATAGTGGCCTGAAATCCAATGGCGACTCACTGGTGAGCTGCCTGGGGATGCCCTGCATGCGTCTGCAGCTCACCAGTCTCATTTAAATGGGGCCCGATACCCTATATCAGGTGTGGTACAGGCCTATCCGTTCTGCCGCAGGGATTGTTCCCTGTGCCCAGCTCACGCCAAAAGGCGCAAACCAATTTATAGGCCGACGTGACCGCAAAATGTAAGGCATCCCAATTAGCTCAAAAAACATTTCAACGCATACTGCACCATCCTTGAGCACTTCTGTCCCAATAGTCTCTTCAAATTCTTTCAATGGCCATATTGTTTCCTTACACACCCTACTGTATCTATAGATAACATTTATACCATAATAAACATTTAAAATATTCAACAATTTTGACAACAAGCCACAAAATTTACTGTGAGCTCAGCCATTCCTTGTTATTAAATCTTCACCCACTTTCATCTGCATCCCCTCCCCTCTTCTCTAACAACTTTGGCTACATTCACAGAGCTTCCATTTCTTTCTTTGGCCTTCCCGGTCACTCTAACTCTGTGCCACATAATTTTGTCTTTATGAAATCTGTGCATGCACCATCTTTTCCCCTCCCTACCTTTCGGGGCTCCCTGCACTTCTGCACCATTTTATCCCTCTGCATGCTTGTGCCCTCACTGCCAACCCTCTCACCAGAGGCATTCCACATTGTATAACATTGATATTCTTTCATCTTTACAGTTCTTTCAAAACCAAATCAAAAGTTTGAAGCCACTGTGACAGTCAATGACTCAGCAAAGCATGGAGAAATGTTTGCAGCAACAGCTCAGTTCGGTCACACCCTCCAGGAGTGATTTGAACCCAAAAAGTTCATGCGGTTAAATCACACAGACTGAGGCTTCAGAGTTTCACCTTCATCTGCCATAACAGAGCAGACAAGCAACAACAGCCAGTCAATCCACCACTGGTCCTTGACAATCGGTGGCTTTTGATCGACAGCTGTCCTTTCATCAGCCTTTTGGTTTCTAATATTCACTTTTCTAGGAACTTTGTAGGGCCTCTCAATCTTTAGTAAATGAATGGAAAAGTCCATTATATTCCAATCGTGCTATGGAACAGAGAGAAAGGAATACAGTAATCTATTATTTTTTAGTTCTTTACATTGTAACCCTCTCTTTCCCCTGCCCCACTCCACACCTCTAGGGAAAGAGAGGATTACATGGTAACATCTTACTTTGAGACCTTTTCACTTTCATCAATTAATGCAACAGCCCTGGTACGTGTTTTGGCCTTGATGTAAAAACCACAATGCTAAGCAGCAATCCTTTAGCTCGTCCTGAGTAGTCATGGGAGATCCTCTAAGGTACATCTAGCAAGTACTTCTGTCCATCACACCTTAAACATCATATTTGAATTATATGTGATTGACTTATATTCAAGTTTGTTCCAACTCAATTCAAATTTCTTCCATCTGTTAGACTTTACACAAATTTATTAATTCTAATTGACTCCTGAGCAAAATTGCTCAAAACTGAATGAAAGTGTTTCTGTCTGTAACTCTTTCCTCGCAGCCTCCTGACTACAGGTTTAAATTAAGAGGGCTGATTCCCCAACCAGCGCCCCCTGCAAGCACTACTTCTCCCTGGAAGCATCTAAATGGGGAATCAAGCCTAAGCTTTCTATGCAAGACTTCTAATTATATAGATATATATTTCAATGACTTGGACTTGTGAGCCCAGTATCAAAATAGGAGATTACAAATAATAGGAAACATTGCGCCTGCATTCAGAAGGATTTGAATCATTTAGGCAATTAAGCCAGTAGGTGGCAGATGTAGTTCTATGAATAAGCATAAAATAACATGAATAAGTATAAAATAATTGATGCAGGGGCAAGAAACTAAAAGATGATATATGCATTAAATGGAATAGTGGTACAACAGAAGAATCAGGAAAGAGAACTAAGATCATATATTCTTTCATTTGCTTTTTTAGTGTAAAAGTAAACATTAGTATATAGCAGGGAACACCACCTTATACTTCACATCGATAGAATTAATAACAGGAAAATATGCCCTGTTAGGGGTTATAACAGAAAACAGTGTGAAATCCACAGACTAGTGCTCGGCTGCAGCAAAAAAGTACAATGTGATGAAAGTATAAAACAAAAGAGGTGTTGCTATGTAAGGCATTTTTCAGACCTCATTTGGTATACAGTGTGCAATTCCGCTCATCTGAACATAAGAAGGACATTATTCCCTTTGAGAGGATACAGAGTTGAACAACCAAAATGATTCTGAACATGAAGACTTTAAGTTATGAGGAAAGATTAGGGAAGTTGGATTTGGTTTCTTCGGGAAAAAAACAATTCAAGATGGCCCAACTGAGGTTTTCAAGTTTCTGAAGGAATTTGATAAAATTAATCCAGGCAAATACTATGGGACACAAGTTAAAAATTAGGAGCACTTTTACACACACACAGTAAGACATGTGGAAACAAATGAATAGATAAGGTCATCAAAGTAAATGTATAAATGGGTCATGAGGCAATTGGGTGTATTTCAGTAGAGAGGTGGACGCACGGCCTTAGGCAAATAGCTGAGATCAAGACCAATCAAAAAGAGACAAGCTTGTTAGCACTAGTATAGGCGAGCATGCAAACTCTCCCTAAGCTTGTACGTACTTTTTCCTTGGCACAGCAAATCAGCTCATGCAGTAACAGCTGATTTGCCTCCCCATGGGATCTTGTCAGGAGGAAAGTATAGAACAGGAGACAATCGTTTGTCTTTTATTCTTTTAGAATTGGAGGAGTACTAGACTCACACACTGGCTATCCCACAACTTATTGCCACTCTTTTGGCTCTTCCACAATTTCCTTGTGACAAGGGTTAGTAATTAGTTAGGAGGTAGGAGATGAAGAGTAGGGGTAATGTGAATGTTCTCTGATTGGCAGGATGTGGCAAGTGGTGTTCCCCAGGGATCTGTACTGGAGCCTTAGCTTTTCACCATATATATTAATGACTTGGATGAAGGAACCGAGAGTTGTATATCCAAGTTTGCAGATGACATTAAATTAGGAGGCACAGTAAGTTGTGTAGATGGGAACAGGAAGTTGCAAGGAGACATAGGCAGATTAAGTGGGTGAGCAAAACAGTGGCAGATGGAGTTCAATGTGGGGAAGTGTTTTGGGTCCAGGAAAGACAAATTGGATTTTTTTCCTAATGGTGAGAAACTAGAAACTGTGGAGGAGCAAAAGGATTTAGGTGTCCATATACACAAATCACTAAAAGCTAGAGTGCAGGTATAAAAAGTAATCGACAAAGCTAATAAAATGTTGACCTTTAACTCAAGGGGGCTGTAATACAAAGGGGAGGAAGTTATGGTTCAGTTGTACAGGGCCTTGGAGGTCTGATGTACTATGTTCAGTTTTTGGCAGTACAGTGCAGATTCAGCAGAATGATACAGAGGTTTAAAGGGTTAAATTATGAGGATAGGTTACATAAATTTGACTTGTATTCCCTAGAGTTTAGAAGATGGAGAGGTGAGCTAATTGTGGTGCTTAAAATGATAATGGATTTCAATAGATACATACAGAGAAACTATTTCTTCTGGTGGGGGAAATCCAGAACAAGGGGGTGTGACCTTAAAATTAGAGCTAGTCTATTTAGAAGTGAAATCAGGAAGCACTTTTTCACACAAAGAGTAGTGAAAATCTGGAACTCTGTGAATGCCAGGTCAATTGAAATTTTCAAAACCGAGCGATAGATTTTTGTTAGGTAAGGGTATCAAGGGATATGCATCAACGGCTGGTAAATGGAGTTGAGATACAGTTCAGCCATGGTGTGATTGACTGGTGGCAGAGGCTAAAGGGCCTACTCCTGTTCCTATGTTTCTATGTTCTTGACACTATTTGGACTCTCCGAGATCTTCTCAATGCTGTTTTAGCTCTCCCATAGCTGTTCATCATTCTTCCAGCTTTTCTGCAACTGTTGGCATTCTCCTGTTCACTATTCCCTTACCTATGCTGCAGCTTCTTACAGCTCTCCTGCCTCTCCAATAACTGCCAGACAGTCTTCTTGCTCCTTAATGGCTTCTTGTCAATCTATTGTAACTGTTTGTTGCTCTCCCCGATTTTTAAATCTCACCAGTAAATAATATATTTTAAAACACAGGATTAATTTTGTATTAGATTATTTTAAATCTACTTTCAAATCTTTCTTTGCCCTTTTGGAGATAAGAACATAAGAAAATTAGAAATAGGAGCAGGAGTAGGCAACACAGCCCCTCGAGCCTGTTCCGTCATTCAATCAGATCATGGCTGATCTTCGACCACAACTCCACTTTCCCACCCAATCCCCATATCCCTTGATTCCCCTAGAATCCAAAAATCTATTCATCTCAGCCTTGAATATATTCAATGACTGAGCATCCACAGCCTTTTGGGGTAGAGAATTCCAAAGGTTCACAACTCTCCGCATGAAGAAATTCCACCTCTTCTCAGTCTTGAATGGCCAACCCCGTAACCTGCGAATTTGCCCCCTAGTTCTAGACTGTCTAGCCAGGGGGAACAATCTCTCAGCATCCACCCTGTCAAGCCTCCTCTTAATCTTATATGTTTCAATGAGATCACCTCTCATTCTTCTAAACTCCAGAGAGTATAGACCCATTCTACTCAACCTCTCTTCATAGGACAACCCTCTCATACCAGGAATTAATCTAGTGAACCTTCGTTGAACCGCCTCTAAGACAAGTATATCCTTCCTTAGATCAGGAGACCAAAACTGTATGCAGTACTCCAGGTGAGGTCTCACCAATGCCCTGTACAACTGTAGTAAGACTTCCTTACTCTTGTACTTCAACCCCCTTGCAATAAAGGCCAACATGCCATTTGCCTTCCTGATTGCTTGCTGTACCTGCATACTAACTTTTTGTGTTTCTTGTACAAGGACATCCAAGTCTCTCTGAACACCAACATTTAATAGTTTCTCCCCGTTTAAAAAAATATTCTGTTTTTCTATTCTTCCTACCAAAGTGAATAATCTCACATTTCCCCACATTATATTCCATCTGCCACCTTCTTGCCCATTCACTTAACCTGTCTCTATCCCTTTGCAGACTCTTTGTATGCTCCTCACAGCTTACTTTTCCGCCTAGCTTTGTATCGTCAGCAAACTTGGATACATTACACTCAGTCTCTTCATCTAAGTCATTAATATAGATTGTAAATAGTTGAGGCCCAAGCACCGATCATTGCGGCACCCCACTAGTTACAGCCTGCCAACCTGAGAATGACCCGTTTATCCCTACTCTCTGTTTTCTGTCCTTTAACCAATCCTCTATCCATGCTAATACATTGCCCCCAGCCCCATGAGCCCTTACCTTGTGTAACAACCTTTTATGTGGCACCTTATCAAATGCCTTTTGAAAATCCAAATATACTACATCCAGTGGTTCTCCTTTATCTACTCTATTAATTACATCCTCAAAAAACTCCAATAAATTTGTCAAACACGATTTCCCTTTCATAAAACTATGTTTACTCTGCCTAATCATATTATGATTTTGTAAGTGCCCTGTTACCACTTCCTTAATAATGGACTCCAGCATTTTCCCGATGACCGATGTCACTAACTAGCCTGTAGTTCCTTGTTTTCTCTCTCCCTCCCTTCTTGAATAGCGGGATAACATTTGCTACCTTCCAGTCCACTGGGATCATTCCAGAATCTAGAGAATTTTTGTAAGATCATAACCATTGCATCCACTATCTCTGCAACCACCTCTTTTAGAACCTTCAGATGTAGGCCATCAGGCCCAGGGGATTTGTCGGCTTTTAGTCCCATTAGTTTGTCTGGTACTTTTTCTCTAGTGATATTAATTGTTTTAAGTTCCTCACTCTCATTTACCCCTTGGTTCCCCATTATTTTTGGTATGCTTTTTGTGTCTCCTACTGTGAAGACAGATACAAAATATTTGTTTAATGCATCTGCCATTTCCTGATTCCCCATTATAATTTCTCTTGTCTCAGCCTCTAAGGGACCAACGTTTTCTTTTGCTACTCTCTTCCTTTTTACATACGTGTAGAAGCTCTTACAATCGTTTTTATATTTCTTGCTGGTTTACTTTCATATTCTATTTGCTCCCTTTTTATCAATTTTTTGGTCGTCCTTTGTTGGCTTCTAAAACTCTCCCAATCCTCAGGCTTATTACTTTTCTTGGCAACATTACAGGCCTCTTCTTTCAATCTAATACTCTCCTTAACTTCTTTAGATAGCCACGAATGGATGACTCTTCCCGTGGAGTTTTTATTTCTCAATGGAATGTATATTTGTTGAGAGAATTAAAATATTTCTTTAAATGTTTGCCATTGCTTTTCAACTGTGAAACCCTTTAATTTAATTTCCCAATCTCACCCCTTATACCTATGTAATTGGCTTTATTTAAGTTTAAGACTCTAGTTTCTGACTTAAATACGTTACTTTCAAACTCAATGTGAAATTCTATCATATTATGATCGCTCTTCCTCAGAGGTTCTTTTACTGTGAGATTACTAATTAACCCTATCTCATTACACAATACACGATCTAAAATAGCCTGTTCCTTGGTTGGTTCCATGACATATTGCTCTAGGAAACTGTCTCAAATACATTCCATGAACTCGTCTTCCAAACTACCTTTGCCAATTTGATTGGCCCAGTTTATATGCAGATTAAACACAAGGGTTTTAAAAGCAAAAGACTCTAAAATGAATCTCTTTACTAAATGTAACTTCTAGATTTTTAAAAAATAGAATTATTTCAATTTTATACAAATCCTATGGAAATAAAGACAAGATTTCAAAACCCTGATTTGCCATATAGGGATTTTTATTTTCAAAATAAATGTTCTCCAAATTTCTGCTATTGAGAAAAATAAGTTTTAAAACTGATAGGGAAAAATTATTTCAATTGCAAGCCTGAATGTACCCCAATTTACTATTAGTGCATACTTTTAATGAATAAAATGAACTAAAGTGCTTTTTATTAGCTCTCTATTGTTAAAAGTTGTTTCCCAATAATAACCTAGAATTATTGGGAGGGAACACAGTACACTTTGTCGCTTATATCTTTTGTTTATTTTTTAAATCCTTTAAACCAGGGATTCAATTTTTAAAGTGTGAGATAGTTTGCACAGACAGTAGAACATGCTCCATGCATACAGAAGATACTCTCAGAACTTCCAATATTTGGTCTGATTCCATAAGTGGTTTCAGACCAATCGATATGTATCTAAAATTTATAAGATGCCAATGCAGCTCGTCCCTTGAACTGCCTTACATTATCAGTGCTGAATAGTTTTACCCTGAGCCAGTTAACATAGAATCCCAGTGTAATCCAAGCAAAATTAGTTAATTCCCTTTTTCCAGTCATCCGACGCAGACATTCTAACCATACTGATTTTAATCAATATCTACATTAACACAACTAATATTCTCCTAAGATAAAACATCTATATTACAATAGGGATTTAGTTAGGCCATCCGTTTACAGCAAACATTTGGTTAAATATACTGGGGGTGAATTTCCAAGGGGTTTTCCTGCTCATCTGCCATAACTTCGATGGAAGAGCTGCAGAAAATCTGAAAAAATAATGTAAATACAGTGTAAATGGGGTTTTTGCCACTTTACTACCAGTTATGGCAGATGAGCTGGACAATCCCTGAGGTAGTTCACCCCCTTAGTTTACAGCAGGCATTTGATTAGCAATGTGATTACAGTTAGCATTATGTTACACATTTAGTTTATAGTCAGCAATGGAATAATGCCTGTCAGCCTTGGCCCAGTGGTAGCAATCTGAGCCAGAAGGTTGTGGGTTCAAACCCCACTCCAGAGACTTGAGCACATAATCTAGGCTGACACTTCATTGCATTACTGAGGGAGTGCTACACTGTCTGTGGTGCTGTCATTTGGATGAGATATTAAACCAAGACCCCCATCTGCCCTCTCAGGTAAATGATTCCATAGTACTATTTGAAGAAGAGCAGGGGAGTTCTCCAGTTGTCCTGACCAATATTTATCCTACAACCAGCACCAACAAAAACAGATTATCTGGTCATTTATCTCATTGCTATTTTTGGGACCTTACAATTTTTGCTGTCGTAGTACCGTACATTACAAAAGTGACTGCACTTCAAAAGTAATTCATTGGCTGTCAAGCGCTACCGGACATGCTCGGCTCATGAAAGGTGCTATATAAATGCAAATTCTTTCATTCTTCACTTCAAATTGTTCAATTCAATAAGTTATATTAAGTATGTATATATTTCAAAGTATCAGTGATCTTATAAGAATATAAGAAATAGGAGCAGGAGTAGGCCATACGGCATCTTGAGCCTGCTCTGCCATTCAATGAGATCATGGCTGATCTTTGACCTCAACTCCACTTTCCCGCTCAATCCCCATATCCCTTGATTCCCTTAGAGTCCAAAAATCTATCGATCTCAGCCTTGAATATATTCAACGACTGAGCATCCACAGCCCTCTGGGGTAGAGAATTCCAAAGATTTCTGATGTTTAACAGCAATTTTTTAAAATGTCTTCATTATTATTTTAATATTTTATTGTTAAAGATCCCTGCTGTTACTATGGTCTTTCTAGCATCTTTTATACTTTTCCTCAGTTCATCCAAAGGGTGATCATGTTTAAAATTTCTTCTAGCTTACAATCCCTATAGATTTTTCATGATTATCACAACATGGGGAAAAAAAACAACTATTGTGCATACTGTGGGTATTATATATCACCAAATATTAAGATATCATGCCATTCTCACTGTGCTGCCAGAGAGACCTTCATTATTCTTAGCTGGAGTTGAACCGTAATCCCAGAGATGTATCTAACCCACTGAACCATCCAGTCACATAACAATTACTAATCTTTAATACATATTTAATGTGCAAAACCAAGTTCTAGACAATTTCACTACCTTTGAGAAGGAATTCTCATATAATTAAGATTTCAATTCTGCAAACCACTAGTCTTAAAAGTATATGCCAAGAATGTCTATAAGTAGCACTGTTAGAAATCTGGAAAAAGCAGGCAGATTGTACCATGGGAAATGTTGTTCTTGTTTCCTCAGAATGTTTGGTGATAAGAATGCTGCTTTTTTTGAATACAGACATAAGCATCACCTTTGGGAAAAAAATTGAAGATTGGAATTCTCTATTGATTTCCTAGGCTATGTAAACACTGTATACATAATGCATTGAGAAACTATGAATTTCTGATCATTTAGCAATGAGAAAAATGTCATGCATGAGCTACTTTCACTTATTTGTGTATCTCCTGATGATGTGCAGTATATAACTACTTTCTTGTTACTAAAATTCCTTTTTAGCATTCAATTTGCATTTCTATCCTAAATATCAGCAAAACAAAACATTTTCCTTAATGCAGTTAAAGAGCATAATGGAGTAGAACTTTTTTAATGTCTGGAAAAACAGAATACTCTATCGTTTGCAATAATGAATAGATGGGATTTTTTTTGCCATTTTGACGTGACAAGCAACCAATCTTCAGGACATTCATATTTTCACATAGTACATGGGTTTGTTGTGTTTATTATAAAAATGATAAAATGTCACATTTTGGTGCCACATTAGTGGAAGACGAGCAATGATAGTATCCCCTGATTCTACTATTCGTCCAACAAATAAAATTCCTGTCCTCTTTCAGTCATTTTACACATGGTGCATTATGACTCCATCCTTGCCTTCCATCAGTTTTATATCAGTTTTCTGTAATAGCCTGTCAGACTTTCTTGATTGTAGTCCTGGTCTGAATAGTTCTGATCTAAGTGTCACAATAGTAATTTAGCAAGCAAGCCAACATCATTTTCTTGGAATGAAGCAAGGCCTTAGGTTGTGATCCGTGGTTATTTATTTAATTTAGTTGCATCTAGCCCCGTACAGGTAAAGTTAAATGTCTGACAAATCATGTAGCCTACATAGAACATTCACATAAAACTGACACTTATAACACAGGTGTATATTTTCCAAGGGGCAAAAGTAAATTCCATGAATCCCTGTGCGAATGGCAGGCTCTCACACGCAGCTAGAGCAAATTGGATAATTAAGGGTGTATTGCTTACAACTTTCTGCCCATTGATTTCAATGGATGGAAAATCATAGTTGGTGCACCCACGATTTTCCAATATGTGGAATTGGTTAAGGGGAGAATGTTGGCCAGGGCACCTATTCTTTTTCAAATAGGTGGAACAGAGCCTTGCAAAATTTGCCTACATTATACTCGTATACTTTTACACTAAAATTAGTAAGTGGGGGAAAGTATAGCCCATAATTATTAGTCTTTTTGTTTTTCAAATTTGGTATTTTTGGGTATGAAATTATTTTTCTTGGATATGCAAATGGAGATTTTAAATTTCCCAATCCAATGATACCATCATACTGACTATCTTGTTGATTACAATGTTTACGGTTTAAGCTCATAACCTTGGCTGACCTTCCAGTTTAGTACTGAGGGGGGATTTCATTGCTGTAGTTGTCATCCTTTAGATGAGATGTTAAACCGAGGACTGGTCTGCCTGTTCCAGTGGTTCAGGTAGTTGTTAAAGATCCTATAGCAGTGTTTGAAAAAGAGTGGGGAATTATTTTAATTGAATTCACTAAAAAGTACATTTGCATATATTTCATATGAAGCCATTAAACATTTTGATTGTACAGTGCTTGTGGGTGAAATGCGTTAATATAGCCAGGTTTCTTAGCATGTCTGTGTTTGCACTGGGAGCAACGTGGGTCAAGCGGTTGAGACAACTTATTTCTTTTTGAGTTCTGGGAATAGGGGGAGAAGGCCCTGCATACTACTGGTCATTAAAAGTTAGATTCATTGTCCTTCATGGTCAGTGGATGGGTTTCTGTGCTGGCTAAGGTAGCTTGAGATAGCAAGCCTCAATCAATGGACGTAGGCTTCTTGGTATTTCTCCAATTCCTGGCAGAAGTCGAACATCACTTGTTCTGATTGGTGTATGTCCCGCTCGTGCCTCAACCAGATATTTATTGTGGGGAGGGCAGCACAAGGGGGGTGGACTTTCTTCCAGATAGTAGTGAGACTTGGGCTAACCTGCTCATTGCAAGAGGACCTCACTCTCTCGTTGATATACTGTCAAGCACTGAGCTAGGTCCTCTGGGATTGCAAGGATGTGGAGATGCCGGTGATGGACTGGGGTGGACAAATGTAAGGAATCTTACAACACCAGGTTATAGTCCAACAGTTTGGCAAGGCCAGTGATGGTCTCCCAGAGCGTTAGCAGAATGTAAGTAAGGCCAGAACACATGGAGGAGGGTGCACTTCTGGGCACAGTCATCTGATTGGGAGGAATGATATTTGTAGGACTTGTGTGGGATGCATTATGTGCAGTATAGGATCTCAAGTTAGCCTTCGTGCATTTTATTGAAAATTTATCTCCATAACTCTCGCTACACCTCTTCCTTTAACAAGTGGCCTTTGAGACATTTTGACATGACAAAGCACTAAATAAAGGCTAGTGTTATTTGTGTTTGCAAGCATGGCTTTAGTATGTTGGTCGTTATTTTCTTACTTTTTCTAAACTGCTGCTTATTCTTCTCTTTCATTTTGTTTCCACACCTCCTATTTATCCCTTACATTTTTTCTTTTTTTATTGCAACTTTTTCATCTTTATTTCCTATATAAAAAAAGAACTTGCATTTATATAGCACCTTTCACAAACTCAGGACATCCCAAAGCGCTTTACAGCCAATGAAGTATTTTTGAAGTGTAGTCACTGTTGTAATGTAGGAAATGCAGCAGCCAGTTTGCGCACAGCAAGATCCCACAAAGAGCAATGCGATAAATGACCAGATAATATGTTTTCTTTTGTGGTGTTGGTTTATCTTCATCGTTTACTCTTTTTCCCGTGTTCCTTAACATAAAGTTTATGGAATCATTTCACCTACACCAAGGAGTATGAGGAAGACATTGTGCCATTTGGACTTTCACACTCTGCATTTCTTACCAGAGATAAATCTATTCTATTAATCTCGTAGGGGGCGATTTTCAATGTTCCCCCCCTTTCTTTCCTGAAAAAGAGGCGATCCAGCAGCTGTCAGTTGGGGGGGGGTGGGGGGGCGCGAAGGAACCTCAGCTGCCCCATTGTTAACCAAGGCCCGACGAATGCAATTTTCGGGACGAGCAGCTCGCCCGCCCGAAACA
This sequence comes from Heptranchias perlo, assembly GCF_035084215.1. Classification (NCBI taxonomy): domain Eukaryota; kingdom Metazoa; phylum Chordata; class Chondrichthyes; order Hexanchiformes; family Hexanchidae; genus Heptranchias; species Heptranchias perlo. The sequence continues at coordinate 34,596,711 of NC_090335.1, forward strand.
GGCTTCAGGCTGCTTGAACGTGTAAATCAGGATTTTACGCCAGTTATAGGACCCTGATTGCAATTTTCAGGCACAAACAGGTGCGGTGTGTGGACAGGCACCAGCACTTCGTACTAGGTGGTGAGCAGCCTAACCAGTGGTTTTTAAAGGGATCACTTAAGGCCGCTCAGAAAATGCCCAAGGAAACTTTTAATTCTTTTTTCTGGTCGGGACAGGAGGAGCAGCAGCATGTGGGCCCCACAAAAAAAAAACTCTGGCCCGCTACCCGCTGCTCGCCCATTTGAGGCCTTCATCCCCCACCCAGACCTAACCTGCCAGCTGGCTCAGCGTGATTGCCAGCCGATAAATGAGGTGCAAACCCGAATATGGTTCAGGCCTCCCCACGCCGGCTTTGGGCGGGCGGCATGGTCTCTTCATCGACTTTGCACCCATATCAGGTGGAGGCCAAATTTCCTACTCCCCCCCATGGAGTTATTTCTCTGCATTAAGAACAGCTGCCATTCTGACTGAGCTAGCATTACTGAACTTTTGACATCCCATTTGCCTCCACGGTGTAATGGCCTATTTTTATATTATAAAAAGCAGTTCTGCAATAGTGCCATGAAAATCTCAGCGCTGTGCAATCAGCCCTATTTACATTGTAGGGCGCTGAAATGAAAGGGGGGAGAAAAACATCTGCAATCTTCTACGTATAGAGTTATTTTTCTTGTGGTTCACAAGTTTGCTGCTGGTCACCGTACTTTCACCAATTGCTGAACAGTGACATACAAGCCAGCGAGCAAAAGAAATTCCATTGCTGGCCTGGTTCAGGCAGGCTGAGTTGTTGAGTTGCCAGCAGTCTCCGTCTCTGGAGGCAAGGTCTATATTACTGATGGGGCAGTACTGGCTATGGAGGCGTCTGAAAAAATAAACCTCTTTAGGTGGATCATATTGCCTGTGGGGCAGCAACACTTAATTTACCCGTGCTGTCGCTGAGGACAGAGTTGAAAATGAGGCCACACAGTAAAGTAAACGGGGCAATAATTTACATTCTGACTAGATTGTTCAACTAATTTTGCGCATATAACTTTGCATCCTGCTGGCAAAGATGCGCATTCCATTCTAATCAAATATCATTAAATAAGAATTTTGATAAACTGTGTTCTTGTGACATTAATAATTCATTTGATTTTGTTAATATACTTCTAATATTAAAAGAAGACTAATTCAAATCCTCACCACTGTTCTTAATGAACACAAGACTGAACAATGAGTGTAATTATCTAGTTCACACTTTTATTAATCTTCCTAACACATACATTTAATGACTGTTAATTACCATAGATTAACAGTGCCACTGGGAGATGCCTTGTGTTTTTTACACGCTCATGACTTACAAAAGGAGGCTAATAAATTACAATTTTACTGTCTTGAATGTATGAAATTATGTACTTAATTAAAGGTTACAGTTTCATTTTATTGCTTTGACATCTAAAATGAAAAATATCAGCAAATTATTTTTCTACATTATATATACTATAATTTCATGAATGACTTCCTATAGCCTGATTGTCTAAAGGGAATCGGATTATACGAACATACGAACATATGAAATTGATGGGCAGAAAAAGACCAGCTGGTCCATCAAGCCTGCCCCACACCATGAAGGTTGGACCATTATGGCTAAACACTTCTTCCCTCCCGCCCACACCCGCAGCCATGTAATCTTCTGGGAGATTATGGGCTCCATTTTCGGGTGAAGGAGCGGGTGCGTTGGGGGTAGTGGGGGGGGAGCTCCGAAAATCGCTGAAATCCCGAACAGGTTTGGAGCCCGGCTCCAACCCACCGACTTCCGGGCTCCCCAGTGAAGCGTCCGGGTGCGCGCGCGCCTCCCAAATGCGGAAGTCCCACCGGCAGTTAAAGCCAGCGGGATGATACTTTGCATAGTTTATCAGATAGTTGAAGTACTTGAAGTACTTAATTGTCTCGATATTTTGGCAGGGGTGCGATTTTGAAGCATCCTCAGTGTGTTTCCCGTGCTGTGGAAAACACTCCCAGTTCCAACAGATGTGTTTCAGCCAGCAGCCGGTGGGAGATGCAAATGCTAATTTAACAGGTGGGGAGAAAACGTCACTTATTGCAGGGCACACTGTCACTTCAGACAAAGGTTTGGCTGCAAGACCTTTGTGTTTTCAGTCAAAATTCTTACTTTTCACCCAAAATTCTGCTGTTCAAACATATTTAACTACTTTGTGGACCCCCTCAAACTCACACCGTCAGGATTGGGGGGTGCATGGCTGCATTCACCATTACATCCGAGGACGAGAAACATCACCAGCCTCGCCAGGCACGGCATCCACCTCCACCACGTGGAGCTCCACAACACAGTGCTGCGCCACAAGCACCTGCACAAGAGCACATAGGGCAACAACAAAGAGAGCGACATCACAGGAGGCACTACCCTCACCACAGGGTCTACAGACCGAGGCTCGGCTTCGTGGACCTCTCTGAGGAGCAGTGCATACGGAGGCTGAGAGTGAATCGCCAGGTAGTTCCAGACATCTGCAGCCTCCTTTGTGCCGAGCTGCTCCCGGCTGGGCCAAGCAGCATCTCCTTACCTGTCGCTGTCAAAGTCACCACTGCCCTCAACTTCTTCGCCTCCAGATCATTCCAGGGTGCCACCGGGGAAATCGCCGGGGTCTCTCAGTGGTCTGCACACAAGTGCATAAGGCAGGTCACCGACGGCTTGTTTCGCAGGGCCTCGCACTACGTCAACTTCCCCATGGACGACCTCAGCCAGGCGGAGAGGGCAATGGGATTCCACGCTGTGGCTGGCTTCCCACGGGTGCAGGGTGTATAATCGATTGCACCCATATGGCAATACGAGCACTTCCACACGAGCCAGGACTGTTCATCAACAGGAAGAGGTATCACTCCATCAACACTCAGCTCGTTTATGACCACCGCAAAAGATTCCTTCACGTGTGTGTCAGATTTCCTGGCAGCTGCCACGATTCCTTCATCCTCCGGGAATCCAACATCCCGCCCCTCGTCCATGGACCGAACACCCTTAAGGGCTGGCTCCTTGGGAACAAGAGATACCCCCTGCACATGTGGCTCATAACACCTCTGAGGAACCCCATCACCAAGTCTCAGCATCGATATAACGACAGCCACATCTCCACAAGGTCTACAATTGAGCATGCTGTATGGCTGCTCAAGATACGATTTAGGTGCCTTGATCATTCTGGGGGAACACTTCAATACACACCAGACAGAGTGGGACGCATTATAGTCGTGTGTTGTGCCCTGCAGAACATGGCACAACAGAGAAGGGTGCCGCTTGAGGAGGCCCCATCCACATCTGCCACCCACATTGAGGAGGAGGAGGAGGAGGAGGAGGAGGAGGAGGAGCAGGAGCAACCCATGGGCAGAACAGCGGCTCATCTGGCTGCTCGTGAGGCCAGGGAGTCATTGATATGTGAACGGTTCTCCTCACATCAGACAATGTGAAGAGTCCAGTCCTCAAACCACCTGGATAGAGCAGCGCCCAAACCAGCACCAACCCCCCGTCCCTCCCTGCACAACACAATCCTGCAACTACACATACACCCACTGTAGAGTGACCCAATTGGTGGCATCAAGTGTCGGCGTTCATGGTGAACCTCATGAAAGAGCCTTATTACAGAAGCCGGTCAAGAATGGCCAAGACGTGGCAGTAGTTGTGACAATAATAATATTTAATGTGAGTTTAACAAAAAGCTAATATAAACAAAAAACATGACCAACCATCAAACACCCTTGTGCATCCCCTTCATGCTTATAAAACCTTCGCCTTTCTCTTCCGACTACTCCTACGTGGTGCATCCCCTGTGGCTGCAGCAGAGGTAGTGGCAGGTTGCTCTTGTTCATGCCCTGACCGATTAGATGCTTTGGGCCTACACCCTCTGGGTTTTGGTGCCCGTGAGGGCCCCTGCAAAGACTGCTCCACCTGCACCTGTGCAGGGGCAGACTCGACCACCTGGAGAGGAGGCAGCATTGCGGGTACTGGTTGAGAGGGGGGGCAACGGGTGAGACGTGGCAGCGCTTTGAGTGGCGTCCCCACTTCCATGTCCCCTTTCGCCATCATCCCTCCCCTGGACCGGGCCCACACCACTCCTACCACTCTGCTGGACAACAGTTTGGAGGACATGTGTGAAGCCTTGTAAGGCCAGTGCTAGTGCATCTGCCTGCCTGTTTAAGGCAGCAGAATGTTGTTCACTGTGAGTCCGAACAGCCATTGTCAGGGCCTGAATGGACTCATTTGTGAGACATGTTTGAAGCTCAATGGAGGCTAGCCTTCCCCTCCATCGCAGACATTCCCGCACTTACCCGCGACAGTATCTCAGAAATGCTCTCACGTCCCTGTGACGCTACCTCAGAGATGCCCTCACATCCCCGTGACAGTATCTCATGGAGTTGCTCTCATCCCTGAGACACTATATCAGAGATTCCCTCCCGTACCTGTGCCACCATTCCACTCGTGCAGGAGTTGGAATCCTCCATCCTCTGCACTATTGTGGAGGGTGCACGTGGCACTTGTTCCAGCACCTCGCAAATGTGCTGCTGCCCCTCGATCATTCTCCTTTTAAAGGGTGGCCCCCAGGGTTCAGCATCTGTGTCCAGCTGAACAGAGCGTGGAGAGGAGTGCTCTCACCGACGCGGAATCTCCACAGCTGCCCCTGCCACCAGTGTCTGCTCGTGCTCACATGTGGTAACTCACCATGTGCGACCCCAACTAACTGCAGACTAGGACCCAGCGAGGTGTGAGTATCTGCGCTGGTGGATGGCTCGCTCAGATGTGACGGTGCACCCTCAGAGGCCGGCAGGTACTCTGAGGAATCACCCTCTACCGTCACAGCGGTCGTTGAAGGCCCTGTAAGAGAACAGAAGCCAATATTAAGCATGTTCACAGATGTGTCATGTTACGATGAGCATACTGAGGTGCTGAAGATGGCAAGGCATGTTAACACCAATTCATATTGTGTGTGCTGAATGTTAAAGTTGTCAACAGACGTTTGTCAGGCGCCAGTCTCGGCGTCCCCGATGGACAGGCACTCAAGGGTGCAGCTCAGCTCCAGCACCTCCTGCTCTGTGTCTGTGAGGACGACGGTTTGTTGCAGCCCCCCTCCAGTCCTCGCTCTCTCCAGTGCATTCTGGGCTCTCTTCTGCTATAAGAGGAGGAAATATAGATGCGTGATTGAGTGTTGGTGACGTGGCCAACCGATGAATGCATTGGTTTGGGTGAGGCTGACCATGAAAAAGATGCATTAGAGGGTGAGTATGAGCCAGAGCCATGACATTGTATGAGGATTGGGTTGAATGGTAGTGGTGGGGTGACTAATGGGGAGGTGAGGAAGTGCTGAGGAAGTGCAGGTAAGTTGAGGATGTGCCTTAAGTGGGTGTGGGGAGTGATGTGATAGAGTAATGTTGGCAGTGCAGAATGAGTTGGGGGGTGGGGGCGGTGATGTGGAAGACGGAATGTAGGAGAATCAGTAAGTGTACTCACTTTGGCTGACCTAGTTAGGTTATTTAAGCGCTTCCTGCACTGGATCCAGGTGTGGGAGATGTTGCTGCTGCTGGTGACCTCCTCTGCCACCTCGAGCCAGGCCTTCTTGGTGGCAGAGGCAGGCCACTTCCTCCCGTCCGCCAGGTAGAAGACATCCCTCCTCCTCCTCACCCCATCCAGTAGCACCTGGAGTGATGCATCGCTAAATCTTGGAGCAGCCTTTCCCCTGTGCAGCTGCACTGCGGTGTGTGGTTTGCTCCAGGAGCAGCCATTGAAGGACTGCCCCTTTAAATAGAGCTCCTCCAGCTGACAGCCTGTGATGCAGGTTCGCAGTCCGCCCACTGCGCAGCTTACGGACGGCAAATCCAGAAGCCACGTTAAGTGGCTCCAATTGACCCGGGATTGCCTGGGAAATGGACATTTTTTATTGGGCAGATTACCCACGTGCCCAATCAGCCCCCCCCGCTGCCATCCTGCCTCCCTGCTAATATCGGGGCCGATGTGTCAGACTTTAAAGGTTTTCATAAACTCATGTTAATCAACCCAAGACATATATATAAAGGAGAAATAATAAACTAAAAGGTAGGAATTCTAGGTGAGATCAGCTTCATAATTCTGGATATCCTTTTCATCATGTGCACTAAACACATTCACACTTCCAAAAAAGCCATGGAACTTTTGATCCTTTCAATCCACGATAAAGTTAATTCCGCCTGTTCGGATTCATTATTGTATTTAAATATTCCACCCTTTGCTGGCTGCTTTCTACTATTTTTTAAGTATAGAACAGTTGGCAGGAGAAATAAGTGAGAGACTGAATTAGAGATACCACCTGTGCCATTTTGGATGGGTCAGTCCAGTTATTCCTTGCAGTATTCGAAGATTTCTAAACTGTAAACTGAAAGGCAAAGGGGCACCTTTATGAGTTTGCACTCACGACAGGGAGCCTCCCTCACAAGAAGCACGTATTGAGAATTTAGGCATGTACTCCCAAGACAGAAAGTCATGGAGAATCTGCGTCCAAATTCTCAATATGTGCTCCTAGTGGCAAGGCTCCCAATGGTAGCACAAAATCATAAAGCAACCCCTCAAAAATCTGTCTTCTAAACAGATGTCCATGTTTTCCACTTTGGATTGGGAAACTGGAAAATGTTTCTTTGGTGGAAGTGGAGGGAGTGGGATGGGGTGGGAGGGGGTGGGAGGGGTAGGGGGCGGGGTTGTGAAAACCATTATTAAAAACTCCAACCTGCGAAATGTGAAAGAAACCAGATGTTTTTCATTTTTGATTGTGAGCTTTGAGGAACCAATGAAAGTAGAGTTTAAAATATCCCCCCCCGCCCCCTCGCCTCTTGTCCTGCCTTCACATCACATCACGGATCAACACAAGCATGTGTTTTAGAATATATTTTACATTGCTACCATGGACGTGAGTTTTACCTGGAGCCGGGAAGAGAGCGAGGTGGGGGAATAGATTTTCACGTGGGAAACCTGGTCGTGAAGTGAATGCATCAGAATCTGTGATCGTAACTCAATTGAAGGCAATTACTTTTGCTTCCAGATTTCGCGTCTCCAAGCTGCGCAGCGGGCGTAATGACACGATCGGAAGTCCACCATTTAAAGGGCCAAAGCAAAAATGGATTTTGGAGGAGAAAGGAGGTAAAGCCATGGATTCCATGAGAGCAAAGGCAGCACCCAGGTTCACGGATGCTTCACTGGAAGTACTGCTGGGTGCAGTGAGAACCAGGAGGGAGTTAATTTACCCAAGCGATGGGAGGAAGAAACCTTGTTCTGCCACCAAGAAGGCGTGGCTGGAGATGACAGGAGAGTTGAGCAGCAGGAGCGCAGTGCCCAGGCCTTGGCTGCAGTGCAGGAAGTGATTTATCGACCTAATGAGGTCAGGAAAAGTGAGTACAGTTGCTGATTCATCCACATTCTGTGGTGTACAACACTCCCCCTTCTCTCTCACTCTGTCTTGGCAAGCCTACTCCATCACATCACTCCTCACACCCACTTAAGTTTCAGCAGCATCGATCCATCACTTCCTATGCCCTTCCTCACTTCTCCATTTAGGCACCCAATACTGTCACTCACTCCAATCCTTATGCAATGTGATGCATCTGTCTGATAATCAGCCTTACATATAATACATTGCATCCATCGGGTGAATAAGTCACCTTCAGTCACTCACAGGTCTGTTCTTTCGCTCCTTGTAGGGGAAGAGAGTGCAAAATGCAAGAGAGAGGGCGAGGTGGGTTATGAATAGTCCAGCTGACAGATGCAGAGGAGGAGGCCATGGAGATAAGTCGGACATCTGCATCCCTACCCATTGGAGATGGAGAGCCTGGGAACCCACAGATGCCTTGTGACAGAACTTAAACATCTTTCACACACATGATGGCATTATTTCATCAATGACTGAACTATGAGAAACCTGAGTATGGTGATTGGCAAGATTGTTACTTTGCCATGAATAATTCATATCGCTTTCTGTTGTCTTCCAGGGCCTTCACATGTAGAAGAAGAATGTGTGGAGATGGATGACATCAATTCCTCAGAGGACCGCATTCCTTCTGAGGGTGCACCGTCACAGGACATACAGCCATGCACCAGCGCGGATATTGGCACTTCAGTGGGTCCTGTTAGCCAGCTAGTTGGGTTATCACCTGGTGATTCACAGCTCACAGGTGAGCACGAGCAGAAACTGGTAGCAGGGGCAGCTGTGGAGAGTCCGCGTCGGAGGGCACACTCCTCTCTAAGTTCTGCTCAGCTGGACACAGATGCTGAACCCATGAGGCCGTTGTTGTGAATGAGAATGATTGAGGTACAGCTACACCTTTGAAGGTAATGGAAAATGCGCCACGCACATTCTCCATAATAGCGGACAGGATGGAGAAGTCCAACGCCTACATTAGTGGATTGATGTTGCAGGTAATTGCGAGAATGTCTGCCATGGAGAGAGTGGCCGCCTCCATGGAGCTTCAAGCTACAATGTGTCACAGATTTGCACAAAGCTGCTGTCCAGCAGAGAGGTTTGAGTGATGTAGCGCTGGTCTGGGAAAGGGATGAAGGCGAAAGGGAACATGGAAGTGGGGACTATACTCAAAGCACTCCCACGTCTCACCTGTTGCCCTCCCGTCAACCAATACCCAAAATGCTGCTCCTCTCCCGATGGCCGAGTCTGCCCCTGCACAGGTGCAGGTGAAGCATTCTTTGGCAGGGTCCTCACAGGCTCCAAAACCCAGAGGTCATAGGCCAAAAGCATCTCAGCAGTCAGGGCAGGGACCTGAGCAGCCTGTCTCTACCTCTGCTAAAACCACAGAGGATGCACCATGTAAAAGCGGTAGGAAGCATAAATTCAAGCAATTGTAGTTCACCAAAGGTATGCACAAGGGTGTTTGAAGAAATGTTATGTTATTAAGTTTCCTTTCCTTTATAATGGCACGTTAAATGTATTGATTAGCACCACTTCCACGTTTTGGCCATTATTGTGACCCAAATGTTAAGTTGCCGTTTCATTTGCTTCATGATGAATGCCAATACATGATGGCAACCATTGGGCGGGTGTGCAATGGGTGTAAGCATGGTTAAAGGATTATTTTGTGCAAAGGGAGAGGGCAGTTGGTGATGGTGGTGGTTGTGCCAGCCGGCTGAGTATTTCACTGTCTCTCTTTTGCCATTGCTATTAATAGAACCTGAGAGAAGAGGGCATCCCAGGCAACAATGTGCACAGCTGGTCTGGCGATAGGTGCCCCAGCTTCATATTCCTTCTCCTCCTCCCCCTCACTCAATCTCGTCCTCCTCATCCTCTTCCTCTTCTTCAATGTTGTCACCAACAGAGGATGATTGACAAGCACCTTTGTCCTCCTCAACCTCTAAATCTCTCTGCTGCGCTCTGTTGTGCAGAACGCAGCACACCATGATTATTCTCGACTCTCTCGCTGGTGAGTACTGAAGGGCACCTCCAGATCTATCCAGGCATCTGAACCGCATCTTCAACATGCATAGGGCTTGCTCAATGACACACCTGGTGGTCATGTGGCTCTGGTTATATCGCTCTTATGCCTCGTTGGTGGGGTTCCTCACAGGTGTCATGAGCCATGTTTGCAGGGGGTATCCCTTGTCTCCAATGAGCCCGCCCTTAAGTCTGTCTCCTGTTTGGAAGAGGTCTGGAATGTTGGACTGGTGCAGAATGAACACATCATGACAGCTGCCATGGAATCTGGCGCACACCTGCAGAAATCTTTCTGTGGTTGCACACCAGCTGAGCATTAATGGAGTGAAAGCCCTTTCAGTTTATGAAGACGCCTGGCTCATGGTGGTCCTTGGATTGCCACGTGTGGGCTATCGAATGCAGCCTGCACCCGTGGGAAGCCAGCCAGAGAGGCGAAACCCACTGCCCGCTCATTCTGGCAATTGTTGTTGAGGGAGAAATTCACGTAATCAGACACCCTGGCAACCATTTCATCCATCACCTGACTTATAGATAATTGACACACCCTGGAGGTGTCACAAGTGGTGTCCTGGAAGGATACAGAGGCAAAGAAATTGAAGGCGGTTGTTACTTTTACTGCGACGGGCAATGCATGGCCACCAGGCCCAGCCAGGAGTAACTCTTCCTCAAGGAGGATGCGAATGTCTGCGACCAACTGCCGGCTCAATCTGAGCCTGCATAGGCACTGCTCCTCCTTGAGGACCAGGAAGCTCAGCCTCTGACTCTATATCCTCTCACGTGGATACTGCCTCCTATGAATCCGGCCCCTCTTTTGCTCCCCTCTCTGCTGTTCTCCAGATCTTTGTTGTGTACCTCTCTTTTTTGTGCACCTGCAGATCCCAACATACCATGATGTGGCTGCCGTCGATGGTCCTTTTCCTCCTCCTCAGATGTCCTCCTGATCATGTCAGTTTGAGAGGCTCCAAAGTTTTGCTAAAGATGTCTCAACTCAAGAACTCTCAGTCTCAACAAAGAATTCTCAGCCAAACGTTTGCCTGAAAGAACTGAGAGACCAGCTGCAATACCTGAGCTTTTATTGAGATGGGTCAATCACAGGTTGAAAAACCCAAATTAACTTCAGCTGAATCTTGCCTACACTTCACTGGCAAGATTCAGAGGTCCCGGGACACCTGTGCTGGAGACGTTAAATTGGAATCAGTTTCAGAATCAATTAAAAAAAAAACCTACGTCAAGTACCTCAACTAGGTAAAGTGCCCGCTAACAATCTGCCCGCTTGCAGTAATTGTGGACGCGTCCATCCAAACACGCCCACGTTAAACCCGGAAGTGGGCTGGTTGGAGCCGGGCTGCGATTGCGATCACAAAAACTGGCATTTATACCTCCAACCCAACTCCAACCCAACCGTTCTTGGGGGTTAAAATTCCCCCCATCTGTTTCATTACTGCTTTAATTATTAAAAGTGTTGTTTTATGTCAATCCATCACATCATCATTCCATCACCTATAAGGGCAGCAGTGTAATATAATTGACTGTCATTTGATCCAAGGGACTAAGAAGTATATTATTACCATGTTACATATACTCTACTGATTTACTGTGTCTTTTAAGAGCACCAATCAGTCTTTGAATTCTCCTCCAGGTATGCTGTAATGGCAATATAGCTCCTCCCGTAGATTTCCACTTAAGTTACAAGTTAGCAAGGCCTCAGTCCCACACTCTTACGCATCTGCCCACCTGTCTTAATAGTGATCTTAACTTCTCAGACACTGTAGTTAGTTTGTCCACAACAATTAACTTCACCCTCCCTGTTCATCACATTATCGATAAGAGCAAGGATGTGTAGTTATCATTACTGGCCTGTCATTACTGGTGTATGGGCCTGAAATCTGTTTTCCCAGTGCAAGAAAGAATTTGTGCCTCATTGCCGCCACTAACTGCCCCAGCGCAGAAGTGCTCCAGCTGCTCCAGAATCATGCTCCTGCTCACTAGAATAACTGTGCAAAGTTGCCAGCCCAATGAAACAAATGAAAATTCTGGCTATCAAGTCTAAATTAAAGGGATATGTGAGGTTAAAGGTGAGTGCCTGTATATGGGATTCATTTTTAGCTTTATCAAGCTTCAGCATCAAGTTCACATGTTTCTGAGCTTTGGACAAGGCTGGGGGGAGGAGAGGGGAGAATTATAAATTAAGTGAAAAGGTACTCACTCTGGAAGCACAACACTGATTCTGTGAGCAAGTGAATGAGTCGTACAGCAGCCACTCCCCTATTTCAGGGATGACTAAATGGACATGTAGCAGCATGAGGTGGGTGTGAGGAGGGCTGCCCAATTTGACACTTCAGGGCACTCTCCTTAAAGAACACACTCAATGACTCATTGCCTGGATAAGCTTGCTCCAATGAAGCAAAGCAGCGCAATTTCCAGAGTAAACAGGACATGTCCTTTACAACTCCCCTAATAATGAAACATGCTTCGTGGAGCAGCGTGAGGTTCTTTTGCCCCTGGTGGTGGGGGGGCGGGGGGGGGGGGGAGAACCAGCGCAAAATCTGGTGGATGCACAGACTGCTGCTGGGAACAAAATCCTGATTTGCTGCTCCTTCTATACCGCGTTTGCACTTGCCCCTGCACCATTGGCACAAAGGAGAGCAACTTCAGGCCCCAGTGACTAAGAAATGTATATGCAATCCACTCAACTAGCATGCCTCTCTTACTACATCTCCCCCCTGGTCTGTCTCTCTGCATTTTGTTACAGCTTTCTCTGGAAATGAATATCAGGAGGTTTCTGTAATGGGTGGCCGATCTGCAACGCCAGTGTTACACCCAGGCAGCAAATTGAAAATCTACTCCTGTGTCTTTGTTTACCTCTCTTTTTGTCTACCGCCTCCGCTGTTTTGCTATCTGGCTGTCTACACAGCTAAAATCAGTCAATTTCTTCAAAAATAAGAAAGACTTGGCAGTTGGCATACATGATCCATTAATTAAAAATTTGGCAGACAGATCTAATTTTTCTTTTCACACATAAACATGGAACAGCAGTCAGTGAATGCTGACAGAACTTGAGCATGGAATCACTTTGATGGTTTAATACTTCCATATGGCAATAGTACAACAAAAAGTAAGATGCTTCAAACTTTGAAAATACTTGCCCAAATTATAATCTGTCATTATACTACCATTTTCACACCAATTTAAATCAGCATCAATGCAGTATAACTTGGGAGTCAGAAGGCGATTTGATTCCTGAGTGCACTAAGGTGGGAACTGTGATACGAACTCCACTACATAGACCCATAGTGCTTGAACTTTGCACCGGTGTAGTGTACTTCTTTGTAGTAGGAACAGCTGCTCAATGTTACAACCAGGAGCTTTCTTTCTCCTGGAGGGACTTTATTGACTGAAGAACTTTGACCAAAATGCGAACAGCTATGACCGATTCAGCATGAGCAGCGTTCTCAAGGTGCAACACATTGCCACTTTACGAATGTTTCCAGCCATTTTAAATACAGTCTGCGTCACCTTATTAGATGGCAGCATCATTTTAGGTTATAAATAAAAGGGTGTCGCAAGGTTTTGCAATCAGTCTGTTAAAAGTCTGCTCGCCCCATGGATCAGTATGTAAAGGCACTATCTGGTACTGAACAACCTGCTCTCTGCTGAGAACAGGAATATGGTATATAGTCATCATACAGTCAGCAGAGAGATGTAAGTTAAAATTCCAACCCACCTGCTGCCATAGTGCTGCTCGCACACGTGGAAAATGTGCAGGGAGCATGTTAAGGCTATTTAAATGAGCTGTCCTGGCCAAATCTGATGAGGTCAGCAGAACAGGGCTGGACAGGGTAGATGCAGGAAGGATGTTTCCCCTGGCAGGGAAGTCTAGAACCAGGGTTCACAGTCTCAGAATAAGGGGTAGGCCATTTAGGACTGAGATGAGGAGAAATTTCTTCACTCAGAGAGTGGTGAATCTTTGGAATTCTCTACCCCAGAGGGCTGTGGAGGCTCAGTCATTGAGTACATTCAAAACAGAGATCGATAGATTTCTAGATATTAAAGGCATCAAGGGATATGGGGATAGTGCAGGAAAATGGCGTTGAGGTAGAAGATCAGCCATGATCTTTTTGAATGGCGGTGCAAGCTCGAGGGGCTGGATGGCTTACTCCTCCTCCTATTTCTTATTTTCTTTTGTTCTTATATAGAGTGTGCTAGCAGCAGCAGCCTGGAGAGAATGCCGACAGCAGGAGAAGCCTGGAGAGAGTGCAGACAACAGGAGCAGCCTGGAGTCAGTGCAGACAGCAGGAGGAGCCAGGGGAGAGTGTGCAACAGCAGGAGGAGGCTAGAGAGAAAATGTACATCTGTGATATCAGCTAAAGAGGAAGAGAGTGGGGTAGAGTAGTGGCTAAATAAACATAATAGGGCAAAGTAGTGCCTAAACAATCAAGAGAATGGGTCAGAACAGTGCCTAAGGAGGGAAAGTTAGGGCCAGAATGGCATTGGAATGGACAAGTCCAGCTAAGTGCCAGTTGAAGAGATAGAAAACAACATATGGAATAGGTAGTCAGCAAGTATAGTCGCATTTTTAAACTCCCACATAAGAACATAAGAAAAAGGAGCAGCAGTAGACTATACAGCCCCTTGAGCCTACTCCGCCATTCAATAAGATTATGGCTGATCTTCGACCTCAACTCCACTTTCTCTCCCTATCCCCATATCCCTTGATTCCCCTAGAGTCTAAAAATCTATCTATCTCAGCCTTGAATATATTCAATGACTGAGATCCACATCCCTCTGGGGTAGAGAATTCCAAAGATTCACAACCCTCTGAGTGAAGAAATTCTTCCTCATCACAGTCTTAAATGGCCGACCCCTTATCCTGAGACTGTGCCCCCTATTTCTAGACTCTCCAGCCAGGGAAAATAACCTCTCAGCATCTATCCTGTCAAGCCCCCTCAGAAGCTTGTATGTTTTAATGAGATCACCTCAAGTTTAACACTCCTGCTCCCTTGCGCCCATGCTTTTTCAAATCTAGAAAACATCAAAAATTTCTATTTATTATGCTCAAATTCGCAAAAAGATACAAATTTGAAACAGCATGCCCACCCTGAATGCAGATCTGAGCATAATAGAGTACTGCAGTTCAAGGTAATGATGGCAAAAAAATCAGCTCTTACATAAAGAACTAGCAAAACTTAGATTTCAATCTAATTCCGGCTTGGAAACTCTTTAGGTGAAGTCATGCGCACTTTTTGCATTTGATAACTATAACATTTCTCCTACATTGTACTATGCAGAGCTCAGACATCAAGGATAAGCCCTTTTCATGACCAATTTTTACTCAAGCAAAAGAGTGACTAGATTGCAAACCAATTTAAATAGAATGAGCTGTGGGGGTTGTGAGTCTCCTGAGGCAAACAGACAATTTAGTGGAAAAATAAGTCTCGACGGCTAAATAAGAGAAATGAACTCTGTTGTATTATTTTTATTGACTCTGATTTTGAGAACTAAGTCAGAATACTGGCTCAGTTTGAACTCAGCTCACCTTGGAAACATTCAACTAACACACCTCTACTTTGAGGTGTATTGTTCAGTACAGCATCTAACATTGATGGGATCCATAACCTTGATAACATAGACTTGACCTCTGAACTTTGATCTAAATGACAACTTTGCTGAAATTGAAGAATGCAGAACCAAACTCACATGCTGCCTTGTACAGTTGCCTTGGGCATTGTCCAGAAGGCCCAGAATGGTGCCATTTTAGAATGCAATACCTTGTTCAGTCAGCAACAGTCTCCCAGCTGGAGAATGGACAGATAATGACTGGAAAAAAATGGATATTTTATGCAAACAAAACCATCTCTCTCTGATCGTACAGATGATCAGCTGAACTAATCTCACAGAAAGCACCTCCGGATCCTTAAAATCTCAACGGCATGGAAGGAAAAAACACCATGGCTTTCTGAGGCTGCTTTTTTAAGGTGAGCCTGAGGCCTGAAGCAGTCCCATCCAGCCATTGAGCACACACATTGGCACTGGATGCCAAAAGCAACAGAGTGTGGTAAGCCTTGGGCAATAGCCCCACTGAGGAACAAATCGCAGGAAGGGCCAGCAAATGAGGCCCAGTTTCCAGAGAGGCAGGTTATATATCACAGTTAACATCTCAACAGACCTTCAGCATTGGGATGTTTACCACTTTTGGGAGTGCTTACAGCTAAATACAAATTGATGTGGAGTCAGATCCAAATGGAGGGAATGTATCCAAGTTTTCTGACGATACAAAGCTAGGTGGGAAAGTAAGCTGTGAGGTGGATACAAAGAGGCTGCAAAGGGATATAGACAGGTTAAGTGAGTGGGCGAGAAAGTGGCAGACAGAGTATAATGTGGGGAAATGTGAAATTATCCACTTTGGTAGGAAGAAGAGAAAAGCAGAATATTTTTTAAAAGGTGATGGACTAAGAAATGTTGGCAGTCAGAAAGATTTGGGTATCCTTGTACATGAATCACAGAAAGTTAACATGCAGGTACAGCAAACAATCAGAAAGGCAAATGGTATGTTAGCCTTCATTGCAAGGGGATTGGAGTATAAGAGTAAGGAGGTTTTGTTGCAATTATATAGGGCTCTGGTGAGACCACACCTGGAATACTGTGCACAGTTTTGATCTCCTTACCTAAGGAAGGATATACTTGCCTTAGAGGGGGTGCAATGAAGTTCACTAGATTGATTCCTGGGATGAAAGGGTTGTCCTGTGAGGAGAGATTGAGTAGAATGGGCCTATATTATCTGGAGTTTAGAAGAATGAGAGGTGATCTCATTGAAACATATAAAATTCTTAGAGGGCTTGACAGGGTAGATGCTGAGAGGCTGTTTCCCCTGGCTAGAGAGTCTAGAACTAGGAGTCATAGTCTCAAGATAAGAGGTCGGCCATTTAGGACCGAAATGAAGAAAAATTTCTTCACTCAGCGGGTTGTGAATTCTCTACCCCAGAGGGCTGTGGATGCTCAGTCGTTGAGTATATTCAAAATTGAGATCGATAGATTTTTGGATACTAAGGGAATCAAGGGATATGGAGATAGGGCAGGAAAGTGGAGCTGAGATAGAAGATTAGCCTTGATCTTATTGAATGGCGGAGCAGGCTTGAGGGGCTGTATGGCCTACTCCTGCTCCTATTTCTTATGTTTTTATGTTCTTATGAATGTTTTATTCACAGTCTCCTTCAATCATCGAGGATTGCCTACATGAAAAGGGGGTTTGCCCCCAAAAAAACCTCCACCAGAGCAAGACCCAAATCCAGGATCACACCTGGTTGCAGTGAGAAGGAAAAAGACTTGAATAGATTCCCACTCCTAGCAGACCGCTTGGTGACTGCACAACAACTGATTTTGTTCATTCACCCAACCTAAACAAGCCACAGGATCCTGCCTAGGCTTCAGGGGAAGTTGTCAGCTCTTATAATAGGACTGAACTGACTAAGATATTTATTATATGGTTGTGACTAGATTGATTAGTTATAGATCTAGCTTGAGTGACTTTCTTACACTGCATAGGGGCTCTCTGGTTGACCTCTGAATCTGTAACTGACGGGTGAGCTACCTCCGAGCACCATCTAGTGGCCTTAGTTTCAGAGTTTAAGTTCATTACTTCTCATTATTATTTTGGTATACTTTAAACGATTCCTCCAGCTCACTTTCCTTTGCTGCAATCTGATGAAAAACAACTCACTGTGACAGATTCAAGCACAGATTGAGCTGGATAGTAATTTTTTTCATGAATAACATATTACTATATTTTGAGTAGATTACAGTTTAGGCAAATCTTTTTTTCCATATTTGTAAGTTTGATTTTTTTTGGCTTTTGCATTTATCCTTCAGTTTGATTGGGCTTCAGCTTCTTGCTGTATAATAAATACATTGTAATGTGTCTGAAGGTACTGTCCCAGATGTAATTCTTATTGAATGGATGCAATGTATTTCACATATATCTTTTCAACTCCCCCCTTTCTTTTCTCCAACGCCACTTGGAACTAATTATTGTTTGCTCTTTTGGTCACAATTCACTGGGTCTCCTGTGATGGTGAGACCAACCCAGATCCTCTAATGTTGCAATGGACTCATGTCATTCTTTGCTGGATCTGTACTGAGTTATTAGACAATTTAAATGAAAAATAGTCTTCGTAAATGCTTATTTTTCTGTTCATTATCACTCACTGTTTTAACCTCAAGAGCTTCTTCTCATTCTAAAAATAATTCCTTTGATTTGGGTAAGATAATGAGAAATTCTTCAAAACTGTCTAAACCACAAAATTATATGTATTACTAAGTCTTTATAGACATAGCTAAGACTGTATATTACTTTTGCAATGCATTAATACCAGATTGAAATGAGTAACTGCAATATTGGTTCCAGCCAAACAGTACCTTATTTACATACTTCTGCCCCAGGGCTAAAATGTGAATGGTTATAGAATACAGGCAAGAAGTCCCAGGCTCTCTGAATGTTTAAATCAACTCCAGGCAAGTTTAAAAAGTGTTCAGGAAGTCCAAGTGATTCCCCCAAGCACTTTTTTAAAGCTGGTTTGGCACCACATTGCAGTTATACTCCATGCAGCATCATACCCAAGTGTTGTGAGTCTGCTTTATCCAAGGGCCCTCACAGTGCTTCTCTCTGGAGTCAGGTCATCAGGTCAGACCCCAACTCAAGAGTAATCCTGCAACTTTAGTATCACTGAGAAGTGCAAAAATTGGAATACAAACCCACCTTTAGTGATGGCCTTAGTGTCACCTTGATGCCACTTGGACTAAGATGTACTTGGTTAGTTGTGGACTGAACCTGCTGCCTTTATCAGTGACTTACTCTTGATTGTTTTGCTATGGAAAAAAAAATACAATTGAAGAGGGATAGTGAGGGGCAAGCCAGGGTGATAATTGTGCTCTTACAAATAGCAATTTATATGCAGTTGACCATTAAAGTACATCAGTTATTTTACTCACAAAAATAGAACTTAAGCAAAAAGAAACAATTTGTTCATGAATCATTAGCAATTAATCTTTTTTCCTGATAAGGTGTCACACCATTGTCATTTGTCACACAAAAAAAATTGAAACTATGGAATAAACAATAACAAATAATACTGGGCCTTGAACTTATGTGTGACATTGGATTAGGAATACTTAACATAACATTGTTAATTTGCTATTTTAACAGCGGCATCAACCTGCTTATTTTAAATGGGCTAATATCTCCATTATAATAGCCAACAAAGGAATTTCATACAGGCACATCAAGTATTTTTTTGCTAATATTCTCTGGGATCATTTCAAATCTTAGTCTTTTGCCCCCCTCTCTCCATTCTCATATTGTGCTGTTGTATAAATTTTAAAATCGCAAATGCTCTGCAAATTCAAAATCTTTCACTGTCGCTTGCCTTTCCATACTGGAGCTCTTTGGTTTTATTCTATCCTACAAATATATCTGCTTCACGAGACCAGCTCATAACTGTTCATCTATTTACATCGTCACTTTAAAAATTATTTTTGGAAGAACAAATGCATTAATCCCGATTGCTTAAAGAAACTGAAAGTAGTCCACATTACTCCAGTTATATCTCAAATGTACTCCCTCTCACCTCAGTGGGAGCTTCTTTCACTTAACACTTTAAGGTGTTCAGAAATTTTAATGTACGAGATGGAAGAAAAGTCTCTAACCTCATTTTTCTGTGACCTATTTCTAGCAACCATTAAAAAGAAGAGTAGAACCATTTGATCTCCTCGAGCATGTAACAGAACATGATGCTAATGTCAAGAGATTTGGAGTTTCTGAATAGTTGAAACTTGGCAAATATTTCCTTTTGATACCAGGGGCAGATTTAGTTGCTGTTTACAACATAATTTATGCAGGTTAACTGTGTCTAGTCTCTGTAGTGGCCCAAAAACTATCTACTTCACTCCTTTTGGCTGCAAAGGCAAGAATTGCTTTAATTCTGCTGTTTAGGACTTTGAGAGTCTCTGGGAGCCTGATACATCCTCAAGTTCAGTTCTCACTCCTCATGTTTCTGTTCTCTGACATGTTTAATGAAGAATCATCGCTTCTTGTGTTCTCTGCCACAGAAAGATGAGTTCACTGGCAAAGCTGGCCGGAGGAACTGCCAGACTCTCTCTTGCCAGAACACTCAGCCTTGGATAATACTGTTTACGCGCCCTGATTTCAGAATATCAAGGGGTCACCCGATGCAACAATTGCAGAAGTGTGGAAATAATAATTGAACTCGGATTCATGATCAGCTGGAAAACATTCCGTGCTGAGCCAAAAATTAGTACAAACTCCGAGCCAGAAATTAGTCAAAACACATTTTTATGTGTGTTTAATGGGGTTGTTCAGTGAGATTAGATTGCAGAGATTCTTGTCCAACTGCACGGGTAGCATCGCTTGAATATACCATATGACAAGTTGAGGAGACTGTTAAAAAAGCATATGGGATCCTGGGTTTTATTAATAGAAGTATAGAGTACAAAAGCAAGGAAGTTATGCTAATCCTTTATAAAATACTGGTTAGGCATCATCTGGAGTATTGTGTTCAATTCTGGGCACCACACTTTAGGAAGGATGTCAAGGCCTTGGAGAGGGCACAAAGGAGGTTTACCGGGATGATGCTAGGGATGAGGGACTTTGGTTATGTGGCGAGATTGGAGAAGCTGGGATTGTTCTCCCTAGAGCAGAGAAGGTTAAGAGGAGATTTGACAAAGGTGTTCAAAATCATGAACTCTTTTGATAGAGTAATAAGGAAAAACTGTTTCCAGTGGCAGAAGAGTCAGTAACGAGAGGATACAGATTTAAGGTGATTGGCGAAAGAACCAGAGGCACCACGGGAAAATATTTTTTTACACAGAGTGCTGTTATGATCTGGATTGCACTGCCTGAAAGGATGGTGGAAGCAGATTCAATAATAACTTTCAAAAGGGAATTGGATAAATACTTGAAGGGAAAAAATTTACAGGGCTATGGGGAAAGAGCAGGGGAGTGGGACTAATTGGATAGCTCTTTCAAAGAGTTGGTACAGTCACGATGGGTTGAATGGCCTCCTTCTGTGCTGTAACATACTAGGATACTACTACTATATAGGACAGCAAATCATTGTGCAGTTCATCCCAGCGTAACTTTCTACTAGCAATTGCACTCACGAACCGAGAGTAAAAAACACAAGTTATAGGTTCAACAGCTTTTGCAGCATCTGGTTGATCCAATAGGTAATTAGTCTAAGAATTCTTGTGTAAATAATGGACAGACTCGCACGCTTCTTCTCATCCATAATTGTTGTTCCACACTCCTGCAAATTGTTTTAGCAGCTAGACAAGTTGTTCAATAATTATCCACCAGCTACCCCCAAAGAGCCAGTGACTTGCAAGCTGCATGCAATCTTTTCATACTACAGGCTGTATACTGCAACCTTTTGGTCCTTAATATGCTCCAGCATACTGGAGATAAGAACTGAAGCATGTGACGCAGTCATTGATCAGTTTGTGCTTGTGAAATCTTGACCCTTTTTTTATTCGGTTCAGCCCAAAGATGAAAGTCTGAAATAATGAATGTGCCACCTCACTGAATCAACCATCTTGCTAATTGCTGGCAGGTTAAGTGTTTTCCCTCACTGTCAGTTGCAGAGTGTGTCTTGTATGGAACAGGTCACAAGGGAAATTGTCACTGATCTGTATAGCCACTGCCATGTTACTCACATTATCAGGTACTATACAGAAGATACCAAGGGATCACGCTGCAACAATGTCCTGGAGGCATTTTACAATGTCAGCCGTAGTGTGTCTTTCTGACCTAAAACAGCCCGAGACACCCGGTTGTCAGAGATTCAGTATATTGTTTCACTTAGATATGCAGGCATAGTCACAGATAACCATGGGTCTATTGTAAGTAACATATCATGCTTTCTGGGATCACCCTTCTTTTCAAAAGGACAAAGATAGAACAGGAGTAAAAGTTCTAAATTGGGGAAAGGCCAATTTTACTAAGCTGAGAAGTGATTTAGCAAAAGTGGACTGGAAACAGCTACTTGAAGGTAAATCAGTATCGGAGCAGTGGGAAGCATTCAAGGGGGAGATTCAAGGGGTTCAGAGTAAACATGTTCCCACAAAGAAAAAGGGTGGGACTGCCAAATCTAGAGCCCCCGGATGACAAGGTAAGATAAGGCAAAAAAGAGAAGCTTATGTCAGACACCAAGAGCTCAATGCTGCAGAAAGCATACAGGAGTATAGAAAGTGCAGGGGTGAAATTAGGAAAGCAAAGAGAGGGCATGAAAAAATATTGGCAAGTAAAATTAAGGAAAACCCAAAAATGTTTTATAAATACATGAGGAGCAAGAGGATAACTAAGGAAAGAGTAGGGCCTATTAGAGACCAAAAAGGTAACCTATGTGTGGAGGCAGAAGATGTGGGTATGGTTCTTAATGAATACTTTGCGTCTGTCTTCACAAAAGAGGGGGACGATGCAGAGATTGTAGTTAAGGAGGAGGAGTGTGAAATATTGGATGGGATAAACATAGTGAGAGAGGAAGTATTAAGGGAATTAGCATCTTTGAAAGTAGATAAATTGCCAGGCCCGGATGAAAATGTATCCCAGGCTGTTAAGAGAACAAGAGAGGTAATAGCGGAGGTTCTGACCATCATTTTCCAATGCTCCCTGACTACAAGCATGATGTCGGAGGATTGGAGGACTGCTAACATTGTACCGTTGTTTAAAAAGGGAGAAAGAGTTAGACCGAGTAATTATAAGCCAATCAGTCTAACCTCGGTGGTGGGCAAATTATTGGAATCGATTCTGAGGGACAGCATACATCGTCATTTAGAAAGGCATGGGTTAATCAAGGACAGTCAGCATGGATTTGTTAAGGGAAGATAATGTCTGATGAACTTGATTGAATTTTTTGAGCAGGTAATAAAGAGGGTCGATAAGAGTAACACGTTTGATGTAGTGTACGTGGAATTTAGCAAGGCTTTTGACAAGGTCCCACATGGCAGACAGGTCAAAAAAGTAAAAGCCCATGGGATCCAAGGGAAAGTGGCTAGTTGGATCCAAAATTGGCTCAGTGGCAGGAACCAAAGGGTAATGATTGACGGGTGTTTTTGCGACTAGAAGGCTGTTTCCAGTGGGGTCCTGCATGGCTCAGTACTAGGTTCCTTGCTTTTTGTGGTATATATTAATGATTGGACTAGAATTTGAGGGGCTTGATCAAGAAGTTTACAGATGATATAAAAATTGGCCATTTGGTTGATAGTGAGGTGGAAAGCTATAGACTGCAGGAGGATATCAATAGACCGGTCAGGTAGGCAGAAAAGTGGCAAATGGAATTCAATCCAGAAAGTGTGAGGTAATGCATTTGGGGAGGGCAAACAAGGCAAGGGAGTACACAATAAATGGGAGGATACTGAGAGGTGTAGAGGAACAAAGGGACCTTGGTGTGCATGTCCACAGATCCTTGAAGGTAGTGGGACATGCAGATAAGGTGGTTAAAAAGGCATACGAGATACTTTCCTTTATTAGCCGAGGCATAGAATATAAGAGCAGGGAGGTTATGCTAGAACTTTATAAAACATTGGTCAGGCCACAGCTTGAGTCCTGCGTACAGTTCTGGTCACCACATTACAGGAAAGATGTGAATGCACTAGAGAGGGTACAGGGGAGATTTATGAGGATGTTGCCAGGGCTGGAGAATTTTAGCTATGAGAAAAGATTGGATAGGCTGGGGTTGTTTTCTTTAGAACAAAGGAGGCTGAGGGGAGATTTAATTGAGGTATATAAAATTATGACGGGACCAGATAGAGTGGATAGGGAGGACTATTTCCCTTAGCAGTGACCAGGGGGGATAGATTTAAAGTAATTGGTAGAAGGATTAGAGGGGAGCTGAGGAAAATTTTTTCATCCAGAGGGTGGTGGGGGTCTGGAACTCACTGCCTAAAAGGGTGGTAGAGGCAGAAACCCTTAACTCATTTAAAAAGTACTTGGGTGAGCACTTGAAGTGCCATAACCTACAGGGCTATGGACCAAGTGCTGGAAAGTGGGATTAAGCTGGATAGCTCTTTTTCGGCTGGCACAAATACGATGGGCCGAATGGCCACCTTCTGTGCCGTAACATTCTATGATTCTATGATTTGCTTTAGCATTACTGTCGCACTGTGGTGGGGATATTTGTTTCCACACTCTGATTCAGGAGACAGCAGGCTATAAATGAGTCTGTAAAACCATGTCTTTCAATGATTCAAACAGGACACGCATTTTGATAGCAATAAGTTACACCTTTGGGGGTGATCTCCTCCGGCCAATGTTCATTGGCAGGAGGAGTTAAGCGGTGTGACATTTTGACTTATAGCTCTGCATTTTTACATAGTGATGAAGCCTGATTGAATGAGATAATAAATTAGCATCTGATCTTAAGGTAATTATGCATTTATGATGTACTGTTATGTATCTAAAAACCACAGAGCACATTTATCATGATGGAAAACTCCTGCTGTCTGACTGTCATAGTTTGTAAAATATTTTTATCATTTTATTCCTCATCATTTCTGTCCAATATTTCACTTCATTGGACATATGCTGCTCTTATCTATGTATCTGCAGTTATACACAGATAGCACAAGTTATATATTTATGTCACATCAGACTTATCTAATTGGTGATTTGCAACTGCTGTGAGCCTATTTATAAACTGTCAAAAAATGGCTAAAGTACACCCAAGGCTACTTATCATTCGGATTTACAAATCAAAATGTTATCGCCACTTAAACTGTACTGGCAATGGAAATGATGTTACAGCATCATGGTGTATTTAAGTTAAGGGGGGTAATATTGGATAACCCCCAAAACCAGGTGCGGAGGTCGCGTTGCGCGATTAACCAGCGCCCGGTCGTTGAGATGCAGGCAACACGTAACATTCGTGCTGCCTGGTGATTTACCTGATTGCTGCATCCGGCCAGCGCGACCTGAGCTGTTGAGTAGCTGCTCACCAGCAGGGGGCCCAGATATCATGGGCTCTATTTTAGCACCCGCTATCGGGTGCGTTCCTGGCAGGGGGGGCTCCGAAAATTGGAGAATCCCGGCGCGGTACCGGAGCCCGCCCCGAACCTGCGCACTTCCGGGTTCCCCACTGTTAGGGTAAAATTTGAGCTGTTGGGTTAAAGGCAAAGATGAAGTGACTATTGTGTGCATGGCGGCGGTCATTGCCCCAAGACCACACTGAAATGCGCTTTGTGCAGACCAGACTAACCCTAATTAAAAGCTTAAACATAACACTTGACTACTAACAAAATGGACTCTACTAAACAAAATGGATTCTGTGACTGTGGGAAAGACATTTAAAATGCTGAGTTTGTATATTCAGAAAACTGACTTACAGTCTGGGAATACAAAAGACATTTCACAACGAGCTGATAAAACTACAGAACCAGACTGAATAGACAAAGCCCATACTGTCTTAAGGTGATAACAGTTGTTTTAATGTGATTGGAGGTCCGTGGTTGCTGTGCGGGCTTAATTGGCTAATGTGTAAACTAATAAAGACTAATGATGTAATAGCTGCTGAAAATCTGTATTTCAAAGGTATAAAAAGCGTGACAACCATTTTGAAGTTGAGAAGGTAGCTGCGTGCGCTGCGGAGCGTCCAGTTCTTCTCCCAAAGTACTTTGTCCAATAAACTGCATGTTGAATCTTTGGGCTCGATTTTCGCGTCGGGTTACCTGTGGGTTTCCAGCGGGGGGGCCCCGAAAATCCCGATATCCGGTCACGTGACCGGATCGCGCCGAAATCCCGCCCACTTCCGGGTACCGCGCTGACGTGCGGGGCTGCGCGCGCAAGCCCCGCTGGTGGGAATCCCGCAGGCAATTAAAGCCAGCGGGGTTCCACTTGAGAGTACTTACCTTGCTTGTTGAGGTCAGTTAATGAGCTGAAGCAGCTGTCAAAAGAGGAAGTGTGGGATTTTGGGTTCAAGGCAG
Source organism: Heptranchias perlo (assembly GCF_035084215.1). Taxonomy (NCBI): domain Eukaryota; kingdom Metazoa; phylum Chordata; class Chondrichthyes; order Hexanchiformes; family Hexanchidae; genus Heptranchias; species Heptranchias perlo. Next base: position 34,622,177 of record NC_090335.1, read on the forward strand.
TGAGTTTCCCACACTGGGGGAAACAGTCTCTCTCCAACCAGGCGTGTTGCAGCCAGCAGCCTGTGGCAGGTGCCAAGGTGCACTCCACGGGGGAGAGCCCTCACCCACGCAGGAGGCCACCGCGTCACATAGGGCAACCACTGCCCTCCACCACCCCCCGCCAAGCCAGAGGACAGACCGACACGAAACCGCAGCCCTAGTGCGAGGAACCACCCACCTACCCTGCACAACCCCTCAGACCAACACCTGCCAGATGGGTGGTGCGTAGACACCCTCGGAGGACAAACAGCATGACCAGCCCCAGCAGCCTCGCAGTCCACGCCGTCCGCCGCAGAGACGTGGAGCCCCCCAACACGGTGTTGTTGCACGCCCTGCAAATACACCTGCACCTACTCTGCAGTAACACGATGGGTGGCATCAGTGGTGGGTCCTCATAGTGATACCCAGGAGCGGGCATTATTGGACACAACGCCAGGATTCGCGGAGACATGGCAGTGGTGGTGTCAATATAATGTGTGCTGTTTGTTGCTCTGAAATTCAATATAGGTAACACCCAGGACAAACCCTCAGACACCCTCGTGCACCCCCTTCATGCTCACGACACGTTTGCCTTACGCTGCCTACTGCACATATGTGATGCAGGCCCTGTGGCTGCAACACAGGTGGTGGCAGGTTGAGTGAGGCTGGCCGTGAGGGAGATGCACGAGAGGTTGAGTATGGGATAGAGCCATGAGATTGTATGAGGATTGGGTTGCGTGTTAGTGGCGGGTGAGTACTGGCGAGGTGAGTAGGTGGAGGTAAGATGAGGATGGGGTTTGAGTGGGTATGTGACAGAGTAGTGTTGGCGGTGCCGAAGGAGATGTGGGGTGGGGGCAGTGTTGTGGCAGACGGAGTGTAGGGGAAAGACTTCGTGTTCTCACTGTGGCTGACCTACTGCGGTTATTGCAGCGCCTCCTGCACTGTATGCAGGTGGGCGATATGTTGGTGGCGCAGGTGACCCCCTCTGCCACCTCGAGCCAGGCCTTCTTGGTGGCAGAGGCAGGCCGCTTCCTCCCGCCCGCCGGGGGGAAGATCTGTGTCCTCCCCCTCCTCCTCACCCCATCTGATGATACCTGGGCTGAGGCATCATTAAACTGGGAGCAGCCTTCCCCCTGGGCTGCTCCATGCTGCAAGTTGTCCCATTGGTTGCAGCATCTGTCAGTGGAGGACTGCCCCTTTAACTAGAGAGCCTCCAGCTGACAGATCGTACTGCGCATGCGCAGCCCGACCGACGCGCAGGCCAGCGCCGTGGACCCCGGAGGAGCAGGTAATTGATTCCTATTAGTGTGTTGCCTGCTACGATCGCGCGGGCAACCCACTAATTTCGCCGAGCGTGTTGACCACGCTCCCGGAGGACCACCCGCTGGGAACCCGCAGGCCTGCTAAATACGAGCCCTTTAAGTCTGACTCCGAGTGGTGATTTTCCCACAACACCCACTGACGCGCCGGCGTGCGCACGCAGCCCCCGCTGGTGGGAATCCCGCAGGCAATTAAAGCCAGCGGGATGCCACTTGACAATATTTATTTAGGTACTTCAGGTCATTAACTGACCTGATTAAGGGACTATGTGGGATTTTAGAACAAACAGGGACTGTTTCCCACACTGGGGGAAACACTCCCAGCTCGAATGGACGTGTTGCAGCCGTCAGCCTGTGGCAGCTGCAAAGGTCCATTTGACAGGTGGGGGGGGGGGGGGAGACCCTCACCCATTGCAGGAGGCCACTCTGTCACTTGGGACAAAGTTTGGCCTCCACCACCCTCCTCCTGACAGTCAAAGTCACCAACCTGCACACTTACCCCGGGGTCCGGAGACATGTACCTATCTTCCGGACCCCCTCAGATGTACATATTGCGGATGGGGGCCGCCGTAGCTGCAGTCATGACCTCCTCGGAGGGCGAACAGCATCACCAGCCTCACCACCCTCGCCATCCACGCCGTCCACCTCTGACACGTGGAGCTCCACAACAGAATGCTGTGACACATCCACCTGTATAGCAGGAGGGAGGGCTACCGCAGAGAGAGATGCGTCGCAGAGGGCACTACCCTCGCCACAGGGTCCACAGACCGAGGCTCAGCTTCCTGGACCTCCCTGAGCAGCAGTGCACACGGAGGCTCGGAGTCACTCGACATGTAGTCGTGCACATCTGCAGCCTCTTTCAAGCCGAGCTGCTCCCGGCTGGCCCGAGCACCATCTTCTTACCTGTCGCTGTCAAAGTCACCACTGCCCTCAACAACTTCTCCTCCGCATCCTTCCAGGTTGCAACCGGGGACATCGCCGACGTCTCTCAGTCGTCTGCACAAAAGAGCCCTGCAAATACACCTACACCCACTCTGCAGTGACACAATGGGTGTCATCAGTTGTGGGTCTTCATTGTGATCCTCAGGAAAGGGCATTATTGCACAAACCAGACAGGATTCGCAAAGACGTGGCAGTAGTGGTGCCAATATAATATGTGATGTGAGTTGTTCAGAAATTCAATATAAGTAACACCCATGACAAACCCTCAAACACCCTTGTGCAGCCCCTTCATGCTCACGACACGTTTGCCTTACGCTTCCTACTGCACATATCTGATGCATGCCCTGTGGCTGCAGCACAGGTTGTGGCAGGTTGAGTGAGGCTGGCCGTGAAAGAGATGCACGAGAGGGTGAGTATGAGAGAGAGCCATGAGATTGTATGAGGATTGGGTTGAGTGGTAGTGGCGGGATGAGTACTGGCGAGGTGAGTAAGTGCAGGTAAGATGAGGATGAGGTTTGAGTGGGTATGAGGGGTGATGTGACAGAGTAGTGTTGGCAGTGCTGAAGGAGATGTGGGGTGGGGGCGGTGATGTGGCAGATGGAGTGGAGGGGAAAGACTATGTGTACTCACTTTGGCTGACCTACTGAGGTCATTGGAGCGCCTCCTGCACTGTATGCAGGTGGGCGATATGTTGGTGGCGCTGGTGACCTCCTCTGCCACCTCGAGCTAGGCCTTCCTGGTGGCAGAGGCAGGCCGCTTCCTCCCGCACGCCGGGAGGAAGATCTCTGTCCTCCCCCTCCTCCTCACCCCATGTATTGATACCTGGAGTGAGGCATCATTAAACTGGGGAGCAGCCTTCCCCCTGGGCTGCTCCATGCTGTGATTTTTGCTATTTGTTGCAGCATCTGTCAGTGGAGGACTGCCCCTTTAAATAGAGCTCCTCCAGCTGACAGATCTTACTGCGCATGCGCAGCCCGCCCGACGCGCAGATCAGCAGTGGGGAACCCGGAGGAGCAGGTAAGTGGATCCAATTAGTGGATTGGATCCTACAATCGCGCGGGAAACTGACTAATTTCACTGGGCGCGTTACCCACGCGCCCGATAGCCCCCCCCCGCCAAGAACCCGCAGCCCTGCTAACATCGGGCCCCATGAGTGGCTAGCACCACTTAAAGACAGCCTGCACCTCTTCAAGGGGAGGTGCAGTATCGCTCAAGGAAATGGTGGAAGTCAATTGGGAAGTGAATCTGTGCTGCAATATGGTGCAGCATGGCGATGATGGGACATCTGGAATTTTTAATGAGCAACAACTGGGCTGCTCAACATTTGCAGGACTCTGATATTTGCAAAATATAAGATACGGGTCCGCACGGAGTCTGAACGGAGATCAGAAGTCACTCACATAAAACACAGATGCGGGTCCTGTCCCTATGTTTACAAACCGTTGAGTGATTTTAAAACATTGAATAAAGGTTGCTCACCACTAAATCCCACATCCTCCAATCTGCATGCCAGACCTCACCAATCTGCCGATCTGAGTTTGTACCGGGCCTGCAAGAGAGCGTGCACCAAAGTTCTCTGATGATGCACTAGAGGGCTTGATGCAAGAAGTCGGCAGAGGAGGGGCATCCTATATCCACAGTGGGGCAAGAGGCCCTCCAGACAAATGATCCCGAGGCGGTGGGAGGCAATAGGGGACGAAGTCAATGCCAAGCGCATAGCACCACAAGCATGGATGCAGTGCAGGAAGAAGTTCAATGATTTGACAAGAATGGTCAAGGTGAGTGAGGTCAACTGTCAAGTGGCATCTCCTACCAACTACACCACTAACCACATCCACTGCTCCACGCACTACACCCCGCATCACCCACCTAACAACAAACTCTTTCAATCAGTACTCAACTCTTCCAATCAGACGTTTCCTCTCACCTTCACACACTACCACTGTTGCAAGCCACATGCCCACAATTCACATGTCACACACACTGGCAGCTATTCAACCATGACAGCCACATCACCCAAACATCTTGCAGGACACTCATCAACACACATCCGGCTTTCTTGCAGGAGAATGTGGCGCAGAACAGGAGGCAGCAAGTGGCAGTGGCTCCATGGAACATGAACCTATTGTCCTCTCTCAGGATGACAGCATTCCTGTTCCACCCCTGCCACTCCGCCAGTGCCCTTGCTGTTGTAGAGTATTGAAACTTTATTATAGGAACATAGGAAGATAGGAACAGGAGTAGGCCATTTACCCCTCAAGCCTGTTCCACCATTCAATGAGATCATGGCTGATCTGTGGCCTTCGCCCCATATCCCTTAATATGTTTGGTTAACAAAAATCTATCAAATTCAGATTTAAAATTAACAATTGATCTAGCATCGACTGCCATTTGCGGAACAGCATTCCAAACTTCTACCCTTTGCTTATGGAAGCGTTTCCTAACTTCACTCCTGCAAGTCCTGACTCTAATTTTTAGGCGATGTCCCCTAGTCCTAGTATTCAAGTATAAGAGACCTCCAAAAACAAATGCATCAGCAGCCAGAAGCAATAATCCAGCAACTAAATTGTAACTCCTGCATGATCCTTTTAAATGGCACTGGTAGGGGGTCCTCCATACTGTTTAAGACCCATTCAGCTGTGCAAGATTAAGACAGTGTGTTGCCTGGAGTGTTGAGTTCCAAAATCACGTCTGTCCCTTTAAATCAGTGTTGTACACTGATCTACCGCATGTTCTCCTTACTTTACATGCTGTCAGCATTCATTATCTGTGCGTGCACGGATGCCTTTACCAATATGGCGTCTGGTGCACGTCACGCTAGAAGTGTGCACATGCATTCCAGACGCCATTTTGAGTCCTTAGGAGTCCACACAGCGCCTACATAACAGGCGCTACGCAGTCCAATTTAGAGCTCCAGATGTCTACATATGCACGTTTAAATCTGTCATACAATTGAGCTTTGCAGCACTTGCAGTTATCTACCTCTATTACCCCTATCCCTTTTAAGGAAGTAATTTTAAGTGAGCTAACTCAGACCAAAGCCCCGATTTTAACTCGATGGCGGGAGTCAGACAGGCGAAGGCCGAGGCGGGTGGCAAACTGTCCTCGCGCCTCATTTGTATAGAATCAGCCCAAAAACAGCTGGCCGACGGACAGGAGTGCAAAGTCAGGTGCAGGAGTCCACCACCAGGGACCGAAGGAACGGTCCCCAGCTCTCAGTACATCGCGGGGAGGGGTAGCCCGTGACAGGAGAGGCCTAAACTTTACTTGTGGGGCACGGAGGAGAAATGCCTTACCTTTTTGTGCCTCTTCTGACCCCGACTCCTCTACCCACTGGGTTGACATGGCGGGAAAGCCACAATCACTTCCCCACGCAGGCCTCTGGTCAAAATAGTAACCGGGTCCCAATCATAGAATCATAGAATCATAGAAGTTACAACATGGAAACAGGCCCTTCGGCCCAACATGTCCATGTCGCCCAGTTTATACCACTAAGCTAGTCCCAGTTGCCTGCACTTGGCCCATATCCCTCTATACCCATCTTACCCATGTAACTGTCCAAATGCTTTTTAAAAGACAAAATTGTACCCGCCTCTACTACTGCCTCTGGCAGCTCGTTCCAGACACTCACCACCCTTTGAGTGAAAAAATTGCCTCTCTGGGCCCTTTTGTATCTCTCCCCTCTCACCTTAAATCTATGTCCCCTCGTTATAGACTCCCCTACCTTTGGGAAAAGATTTTGACTATCTACCTTATCTATGCCCCTCATTATTTTATAGACTTCTATAAGATCACCCCTTAACCTCCTACTCTCCAGGGAAAAAAGTCCCAGTCTATCCAACCTCTCCCTCTTGGTCAAACCATCAAGTCCCGGTAGCATCCTAGTAAATCTTTTCTGCACTCTTTCTAGTTTAATAATATCCTTTCTATAATAGGGTGACCAGAACTGTACACAGTATTCCAAGTGTGGCCTTACTAATGTCTTGTACAACTTCAACAAGACATCCCAACTCCTGTATTCAATGTTCTGACCAATGAAACCAAGCATGCCGAATGCCTTCTTCACCACCCTATCCACCTGTGACTCCACTTTCAAGGAGCTATGAACCTGTACTCCTAGATCTCTTTGTTCTATAACTCTCCCCAACGCCCTACCATTAACGGAGTAGGTCCTGGCCCCATTCGATCTACCAAAATGCATCACCTCACATTTATCTAAATTAAACTCCATCTGCCATTCATCGGCCCACTGGCCCAATTTATCAAGATCCCGTTGCAATCCTAGATAACCTTCTTCACTGTCCACAATGCCACCAATCTTGGTGTCATCTGCAAACTTACTAACCATGCCTCCTAAATTCTCATCCAAATCATTAATATAAATAACAAATAACAGCGGACCCAGCACCGATCCCTGAGGCACACCGCTGGTCACAGGCCTCCAGTTTGAAAAACAACCCTCTATAACCACCCTCTGTCTTCTGCCGTCAATCCAATTTTGTATCCAATTGGCTACCTCACCTTGGATCCCGTGAGATCTAACCTTATGTAACAACCTACCATGACATCATCGTAGCCCAATCTGAATATTTAGAGAAGGACCCCACCAGTTTCTGATAGGTGTCTTTCCCGCCTGTACAAAACAGCAGGTTAAAATGGGAACCTGTGGGATGAAAGCGGGACATCTGTGGGTATGTCCCACGGCCGATTTTAACTGCCTGCCCACGTAGTTTCCGCCAGGCAGGTAGGGTTAAAATTGCCCCTAATGTTCTAGCTGACCACTGTTAGCCTTGTTAACTAGTCAAACAGCTATATTTTTGTTTTTGAAAAGAATTTAAAATACTAATTTCCCAGTGGACTGATGATGCAGTAATTAGTGCTCAATCCTTTTCAGCAATGATTTTTGCTTTACCCCTCCATGAATTGCAGGAAGCTGCTTTCATATAGCCTGTGAATATTGACCGTCATAAAGTAGGGGTAGAAAAATACGAACATACAAACAATTACGGACAGGAAAAGACCCACTGGTCCATCCAGCCCGTCCCACACAACTACAATGCCTTGTGCATCACAATATATACACTCCCCGAAAGTCACGTAATCTCCTCAGAGAGGCAAAAAAATAAAAACCCAATTGGGGGTGGGGGGTGGGGGGGGAGTTGTGGAAATCTGGAGAATTCCTCTCCGACCCCCTTAAGCATTCGAAACTAGTCCAGGAGACCACTCTGACCCTAAATAAATAGATACACAAACATTTCAGAATTTCAGAACATTTTCTTAATAAAATGATTGCAATACGGTTATATATTTTCTGATTTTTATTAGTTCAGGTCATTTTCAGGTTGGACGTATTCCTGAGTCTTTCAACACACGTCTTCCTACCTCCAGCCACCCCAACCCCACATTCCCGCCATTGGTCGCCCGACACAACCACCCTCACGGTGCACCGCCTTCCCCTGCCAATTGGAAGGCATGCAGTCTCTTAATTACCCGACTGGTTGATGCTTGACTGTCAGTCAAACAGACTTTTTATCCCATCTCCAATATTTTTATAATTAATAAATGATCAAAGAAAATGAAAAAAAATCTCACACGGTTTTTTTTTAATGTCCCTAAGAATTTTCTCCTGGGTTGCTCGTAGCAGTGTCCTGGAGATTAATCTTCAGTTCCTGGAGATGCCAGGACAGTCCTAGAGGGCTGGCAACCCTCAGCGCAAGGAAGGAGGAAAAAGTGCCGGAAACCCATTATAAAAGGTCTCAGCCACTAAGAATAGGAAAACAGAATATTTCTTAAATGGTGAGAAACTATTAAATGTTGGTGTTCAGAGAGATTTGGATTTCCTTGTACACGAAACACAGAAAGTTAGCATGCAGGTTCAGCAAGCAATTAGGAAAGCAAATGGCCTGTTGGCTTTTATTGCAAGAAGGTTGGAGTACAAGAGTAAGGAAGTCTCACAACAATTGAACAGAAGGACTAGAGGGGAGCTGAGGAAATATTTTTCACCCATAGGGTGGTAGGGGTTTGGAACTCGCTACCTGAAAGGCTAGTAGAGGCAGAAACCCTCATCACATTTAAAAAGTACTTGGATATGTACTTGAAGTGCCATAACCTACAAGACTACGGACCAAGTGTTGGAAAGTGGGATTAGACTGGGTAGCTCTTTTCTGACCGGCACAGAAACGATGGGCCAAATGGCCTCCTTCCGTGCCGTAAATTTTTCTATGTTTTTATGTTTCTAGATTGATTCCTGGGATGAGAGGGTTGTCCTATGAGGAGAGATTGAGTAAAATGGGCCTATATTCTCTGGTGTTTAGAAGAGTGAGAGTTGATCTCATTGAAATGTATAAAATTCTGAGAGGCTCTTTCCTCTGGCTGGAGAGTCTAGAACTTAGGGATCATAGTCTCAAGATAAAGGATCAGCCATTTAGGACTGAGATGTGGAAAGATTTCTTCACTCAGAGGGTTGTGAATCTATGGAATTCTCTACCCTAGAGGGCTGTGGATGCTCAGTCATTGAGTATATTCAAGGTTGAGATCGATAGATTTTTGGACACTAAGGGAATCAAGGAATATGGAGATAGGGCGGGAAAGTGGAGTTGAGGTAGAAGATCAGCGATGATCTTATTGAATGGCGGAGCAGGCTCGAGGGGCTGTATGGCCTACTCCTGTTCCTATTTCTTATGTTCTTATGTTCAAACAGAGAAATTACAGCCAAGAAAGAAATGTTATGAAAAGAAATACAAAATTTAAAAAGTGAACAAATGGTAATTATTGAGAGCGGGATTCTTTACTGGCCGATGATACATTTAGAGATTAAGTCAATTCATTTCAGAAGCTTTCCAAACACTGAAAGTCTCATTCAGATGGAAATAAGCAATTTGTGATACTTTGGGGCAGTCAGCCTAGCAAATTTCAAGTGCTTCATGTCGGCTACCTATGAAGGAGACCTACAGTGTTCATGGCTGCACCCACAACCTGCAAATAGGAATATTCTTAACAACAATATCCTCGATAGGTTCTTATTGCATAAAAGTGTTCCTCATATTAGAATTGGAACCCCAGACAGGAAAAGTTTCAAAAGTATTTTCCTTGTTCAGAAAGCAAACAAACAAAGCTATTATACAAATCTTAAAAATAACATCACAGGCGTTTAAAGACGTTTGGCAGTTGTAACACAATCTTATTCAGAAATTATTGTTGGCCACTACAGTCCCTAGGCTGATTTATAACTAAACTGCATTATTTAAAAACTTGAGTAAAGCTAGGAAATGAAACAGAAACATAATAAAAGAGGATGAAACAAAAGACCAAAGAAGCAGAAAGAACAGACGTCTGCCTCTCCCATGGAGTTACTGCTTTTACAATTTTAACACAGCACTAGCTGCCAGATGTCCTTTTCTTGCTATGAACAAATCTATTTTGTATCTGTCCACATGTGTAAGTATTCCTCTCGCTCAAAGCTTTGCTGGGTGATTACTTTCCAAAATGTTTCATGTGCGCAATAACATTCCCCCGAATCTGCAGCAACACCTGATTTGTTCTGTAATAATAAAGACAGCTCTCGTGGTGCTGACAACTGAAAGAATGTACCAGTGCACGATTGAACTTCACGTGGGAATTTGTGTGAAAGGTCAACACCTTCTCCCGAACTATGCAGACTTCAGACAAAATCATTTTGAGACGTGGCATTTACCCTTTGATACATTGGAACTTCTGAACAAAATTCCAAATCAATTTTCAGAAATAACTAATGAGCTCCAAAGTCATGTAAACATATTTTCAGCTTATTTTACTTCATAAGTCAATAATACTCTTCAGGTCAGAAATTTTCCTTAAACATTAAAGAGAACTGTAGATTTTTTTTTCAGAATAATGAGGTTCCTCCGTTGATTAATATGTCGGGGAAAACGTCACTTGATCTTGAATTGCAAACCAAGTTATATGAGTCTGCAAATTAATATTTAGAGCTGGACTTCTCCTGGACCAATTTTGCCACCAGGGTGGGTCCAGGATGAGCTTGCACCTGCCGCCCTAATACCACTGTCACCCCAACCTATTTTCCTGGGTCGGCTCTCATTATACATGCAGGACGGCTCCCAGGGGTATTTGCACTCGACAAGGGAGGCCATCACTGCCAGCCAGGAATATCCAGCGAATTAAATTTTGTTAACCTTCCAACTTTTTGAAACCTTTCTTGACTGCAAGACTTCATAAACTCTGACACCTTCCTAAACCTTCTGAAATTTCCCAAAACCATCCAGTTAAAATCTTTTCAAAATCTTCCCCCCTTATTTCCAAAACGTTCTCTGGATTATATCCTTAATTACAAAGGGTAAGACCTCTTTTCCCATATGTAACCAAGCTAGAAAATCTATGTTGTCATTAAGATTCTCTTTGTTATCATTTACAATAGACAGATGCATATCAAAGACTTATTTCTTTTTCTTAGCCTTGTATCACTGTCCAAGACAGTAGAACTACCTAAAATGGCCTTCCTCAGACAACCCCAGACAGTTGTTTTCAGCGAGATGAAGTGGCCCAATGTATTCAATAGTTCTGGCAGACCTACGTTCATCTAACTCCAGACATTAATTGGAAACAGCTGTCCATTTTAATAGCTTTTTTGCTTGTCTCTTGCTCTGAGTTTTGTCTGAACGTTCCCAGAATTCTAATATTAACCCTTTTGGGTATCCCAGAATTTAGCAGTGTGGTTTGGGAAGCCCACGAGGCTATAATATCCAGATGTCTTATGCTAGTTATCCTACCCTTTTCACCAGTGCTTATCACCCTTGTACTGTTGGGAACTACACTGTTGCACCACAAAATGTAGCTTATTCAATAGTATACAAAGCTATGTAATACTTTTGTTACCATCTTTCTTTTTGGTTAAGAATGCTTTTATGTACAATTGTACTATTTTCTTGAATGATAAAATTATAAATTATAAATGTTACAACAAGTTACATCAAAATTATAGCACAGAAACAGGGCCCAACTGGTCTCTGCCGGCATTTATGGTCCACATGAGCCTCTTCCCTCCCTACTTCATCTAACCCTATCAGGATACCCGAGTATTCCTATCTCCTGCATGTGCTTATCCAGCTTCCTCTTAAATGCATCTATGTTGTTTGCCTCAACTACTCCTTGTGGTAGCACATTCCACATTCTTACTACTCTTTGAGTAAAGAAGTTTCTCCTGAATTCCCAATTGGATTTATTAGCAACTATTTTATATTTACGACCTCTAGTTTTGGCCTCCCCCACAAGTGGAAACATTTCCTCTACGTCTAACCGATCAAACCCTATCATTATCTTAAAGACCTCTATGAGATCACCCCTCAGCCTTCTCTTTTCTAGAGAAAAGAGTCCCAGCCTGTTCAGTCATTCTTGATAAGTATATCCTCTCAGTTCTGGTATCATCCTTGTGAATCTTTTTTGCACCTTCTTCAATGCCTCCTTTTATGATATGCAGACCAGAACTGTGCACAATAGCCCAAGTATGGTCTATTTTTTAATTCGTTCATAGGATGTGGGCGTCGCTAGCAAAGCCAGTATTTATTGCCCATCCCTAATTGCCCTTGAGAAGGTGGTGGTGAGCCCCCTTCTTGAACCACTGCAGTCTGTGTGGTGAAGGTTCTCCCATAGTGCTGTTAGGTAGGGAGTTCCAGGATTTTGACCCAGCGATGATGAAGGAACAGCGATATATTTCCAAGTCGGGATGGTGTGTGACTTGGTGGGGAACGTGCAGGTGGTGTTGTTCCCATGTGCCTGCTGCCCTCGTCTTTCTAGGTGGTAGAGGTTGCGGATTTGGGAGGCGCTGTCAAAGAAGCCTTGGCAAGTTGCTGCAGTGCATCGTGTAGATGGTACACGCTGCAGCCACGGTGCGCCGGTGGTGAAGGGAGTGAATGTTTAGGGTGGTGGATGGGGTGCCAATCACGCACACTGCTTTGTCCTCGATGGTGTTGAGCTTCTTGAGTGTTATTGGAGCTGCACTCATCCAGGCAAGAGGAGAGTATTCCATCACACTCCTGAATTGTGTCTTGTAGATGGTGGAAAGACTTTGAGGAGTCAGGAGGTGAGTCACTTGCCGCAGAATACCCAGCCTCTGACCTGCTCTTGTAACCACAGTATTTATGTGGCTGGTCCAGTTAAGTTTCTGGTCAATGGTGATCCCCAGGATATTGGTGGTGGGGGATCGATGGTAACGCCATTGAATGTCAAGAGGAGGTGGTTAGACTCTCTCTTCTTGGAGATGGTCATTGCCTGGCATTTGTCTGGCACGAATGTTACTTGCCACTTATCAGCCCAACCCTGGATGTTGTTGAGGTCTTGCTGCATGCAGGCACGGACTGCTTCATTATCTGAGGGGTTTGGAATGGAACTGAACACTGTGCAATCATCAGTGAACATCCCCATTTCTGACCTTATGATGGAGGGAAGGTCATTGATGAAGCAGCTGAAGATGGTTGGGCTTAGGACATTGCCCTGAGGAACTCCTGCAGCAATGTCCTGGGGCTGAGATGATTGGCTTCCAACAACCACTATCATCTTCTTTCGTGCTAGGTATGACTCCAGCCACTGGAGAGTTTTCCCCCTGATTCTCATTGACTTCAATTTTACTGGGGCTCCTTGGTGCCACACTCGGTCAAATGCTGCCTTGATGTCAAGGGCAGTCATTCTCGCCTCACCTCTGGAATTCAGCTGTAATGAGGTCTGGCGGAACCCAAACTGAGCATCGGTGAGCAGGTTATTGGTGAGTAAGTGCCACTTGATAGCACTGTCGACGACACCTTCCATCACTTTGCTGATGATTGAGAGTAAACTGATGGGGCTGTAATTGGCCGGATTGGATTTGTCCTGCTTTTTTTTGTGGACAGGACATACCTGGGTAATTTTCCATATTGTCGGGTAGATGCCAGTGTTGTAGCTGTATTGGAACAGCTTGGCTAGAGGCACAGCTAGTTCTGAAGCACAAGTCTTCAGCATTACAGCCGGGATGTTGTCGGGCCCATTGTCTTTGCTGTATCCAGTGCACTCAGCCATTTCTTGATATCACGTGGAGTGAATCAAATTGGCTGAAGACTGGCTTCTGTGATGGGGGGATATCAGGAGGAGGCCAAGATGGATCATCCGCTCAGCACTTCTGGCTGATGATGGTTGCAAACGCTTCAGCCTTGTCTTTTGCACTCACGTGCTGGAATCTGCCATCATTGAGAGTGGGGATGTTTACGGAGCCTCCTCCTCCCGTTCGTTGTTTAATTGTCCACCACCATTCACGACTGGATATAGCAGGACTGCAGAGCTTTGATCTGATCCGTTGGTTGTGGAATCGCTTAACTCTGTCTATAGCATGTTGCTTCTGCTGTTTAGCATGTATGTAGTCCTGTGTTGTAGCTGCACCAGGTTGGCACCTCATTTTTAGGTATGCCTGGTGCTGCTCCTGGCATGCTCTTCTACACTCCTCATTGAACCAGGGTTGATCCCCTGGCTTGTTGGTAATGGTAGAGTGAAGATTATGCCGGGCCATGAGGTCACAGATTGTGCTGGAATACAATTCTGCTGCTGCTGATGGCCCACAGCGCCTCATGGATGCCCAGTTTTGAGCTGCTAGATTGGTTCTGAATCTATCCCATTTAGCACGGTGGTAGTGCCACACAACATGTTGGATCGTGTCCTCGGTGTGAAGACGGGATTTTGTCTCCACAAGGACTGTGTGGTGGTCACTCCTACCAATACTGTCATGGAAAGATGCATCTGCAACAGGTAGATTAGTGAGAGCAAGGTCAAATAGGTTTTTCCCTCGTGTTGGTTCACTCACCACCTGCTGCAGGCCTAGTCTAGCAGCTATGTCCTTCAGGACTCGGCCAGCTCGGTCAGTAGTGGTGCTACCAAGCCATTCTTGGTGATGGACGTTGAAGTCCCCCACCCAGAGTTCATTCTGTGCCCTTGCTACCCTCAGTGCTTCCTCCAAGATGGTGCTCAACATGGAGGAGGACTGATTCATCAGCTGAGGTGGAGGCGGTAGTTGGTAATCAGCAGGAGGTTTCCTTGCCCATGTTTGACCTGATGCCATGAGACTTCATGGGGTCCGGAGTCAATGTTGAGGACTCCCAGGGCCACTCCCTCCAGACTGTATATCACTGTACCGCCACCTCTGGTGGGTCTGTCCTGCCGGCGGGACGGGACATACCCAGGGATGGTGATGGAAGAGTCTGGAACTTTGGCTTAAAGGTATGATTCTGTGAGTATAGCTATGTCAGGCTGTTGTGTGACCAAGGTTCTGTACAAGTTCAATACAACTTCATTGGTTTTCAATTCTACCCCTCTAGAAATGAACCTTCGTGCTTGATTTGCCTTTTTTATGACCTTATTAACCTGCATCGCTACTTTTAGTGATTTGTGTATCTGTACCCCTTGATCCCTTTGTTCCTCTCTCCCGTTTAGACTCTTATTATCCAAGCAGCATGTGGCCTCCTTATTGTTCCAACCAAAATGCATCACCTCACAATTATCTATATTGAAATTCATTTGCCAATTACACGCCCATTCTGCAAGTTTATTAATGTCCTCTTGCATTTTGATGCATTCTTCCTTTGTGTTAATCACACCCCCCAATTTGGTGTCATCCGTAAATTTTGAAATTGTACTTCTGATTCCCAAATCCAAATGGTTAATGTAAATTGTGTTAAAAAATATACCTTTCTGGAATGTAGATAAAAGTGCACAGTGAACATTTTATATTTTGCCATGAGGAGTGATATTGGCGTTTATATCATGCTAGTACATATTACTTGTCTGTAATATTTTATATAGTTAATGATGTAATAATATCTATTGGAGTACCTGAATATAAGGACTGATTACCTAAGCAGGCCCAGTGAGGAGCATCACTCGCAGAGCATGCTGGTCAGGAAATCTCGAGCCTGCGGCCCCGGGTTTTCTCTTCATTAATTTAAATGACAGAAAATCAAGGTCAGGGCCCTGCGATTTCTCAACCAGCGTGGTGTGCAAACGCAGTTCCTCGTCGAAAGCACCCAACTGGGGAATCAGCCAAGTGGTCTACTTTTCCATTACAAGGTTAAAAAGAGAGGCCAATCTTTATTCTGCAAATTATTTTGGAACATCCATGCCTTTCTTTTCGGCCACTTATTATGAGTCAGCTTTACCACTTCTGCTGGTAGATGGACGTAATTCTTGGCTCCCTGAATCAGCCCTTTTTTTTTAGAATTTCAGCTAATGTAAAGTGGGGCTGAAAGAAATGCTAATATTACAATAATCACATTACTCAAGAGGTCAAATAAGCAGTTGAAAACAATTTTGAATAGAAATAAAATGTTTTAAACAATTTACTTCTGTTCTATCTGTGTTCTCGTCTTCCCTTATCTTCAAGGTCGCTGGAAATGGAAAAATGGAATTTCAATTTGCTGCTGGCAGATCACGGAAAGGTTTAAAGCATCAGCAGCAGGAATGCATTAGCTTGTTCAAAATAAAAAGGCACCAATCGTACTGCCGGCAGGCTTTCAAGAAAGAAAAATGTTTAAAAGTGATGCTGGCTGCTCCTACTGTGTGGCTTTAGTTTCCTCTTTTGTCTTTCTTATCAGGTGATATAAGATTTTTGTTGCATGCATTTTGTTCTTAAATCAATACCAACTATAAATCTATATTGTATATTAGCTTGCTTTTGTAAAATCGAGACAGCTTAAGGCAGGGGAGGGCAGTTCTTCCAGGGTGATACTTTTATGTTTTTGATATTCTTCCTGCCAAAAATAATCAATCTAAATATTTAAATGTTGTAGCTGCTGTACCTAGTGACCATGGCCCTTGCAGTGTTTGTTTTGCATTTTTTTAGGATTATTATAATATCAGTGTTCTGGACACTTTTTGTACTTGTTCCTAGTCACCATCCCCCTTACAGACTTTCTTCAGTTGTGTTTTGAGCGCAATATACTTGTTTAAACTGCACAATGTCCCAAATCCATGCCCGCAGCTCTATGTTTGAATCCTTCCAATCAGGTTTCCGCCCCTGCCACAGTACCGAAACAGCCCTTAGTAAAGTCACAAATGACATCCTATGTGACTGTGACCGTGGTAAACTATCCCTCCTCATCCTACTCGACCTGTCTGTAGCCTTTGACATGGTTGACCACACCATCCTCCTCCAACGCCTCTCCTCCGTTGTCCAGTTGGGTGGGACTGTGCTCGCCTGGTTCCATTCTTATATAAAGCAAAATACTGCGAATGCTGGAAATCTGAAATAAAAACAGAAAATGCTGGAGAAGCTCAACAAGTCAGGCGGCATCTGTGGAGAAAGTTAACGTTTCAGGTCGAAGACCTTTCGTCAGAACTGGAAGATGTTAAGAGAGTTAAGTTTTAAAACTTTAAAGCTTTAACTCTTTTAACATCTTCCAATTCTGATAAAAGGTCTTCGACCTGAAACGTTAACTCTGTTTCTTTCTCCATAGATGCTGCCTCACTTGCTGAGCTTCTCCAGCATTTTCTGTTTTTATTCCATTCCTATCTATCCAGTCTTAGCCAGAGAATCACCTGCAATGGCTTCCCTTCCCACCCCCCCATCGTTACCTCTGGAGTCCCCCAAGGATCTATCCTTGGCCCCCTCCTAGTTCTCATCTACATGCTGCCCCTCGGCGACATCATCCGAAAACACGTCAGATTCTATATGTACACTGACGACACCCAGCTCTACCTCACCATCACTGCTCTCGATCCCTCAACTGTCTCTCATTTGTCACACTGCTTGTCCAACATCCAGTACTGGATGAGCAAAAGTTTCCTCCAACTAAATATTGCGAAGACAAAGCCGTTGTCTTTGGTCCCCGCTGCAAACTCTGTTCCCTAGCCACTGACTCCATCCCTGTCCCTGGCCACTGTCTGAAGCTGAACCAGACCGTTCGCAACCTTGGTGTCCTATTTGACCCTGTGATGAAATGCCAACCACAAATCCACTCCATCACAAAGACCACCTACTTCCACCTCTGTAACATCGCCCATCTCCGCCCCTGCCTCAGCTCATCTGCTGCTTAAACCCTCATCCATGCCTTTGTTACCTCTAGACTTGACTATTCCAATGCACTCTGGCTGGCCTTCCATCTTCAACCCTCTATAAACTTGAACTCATCCAAAACTCTGCTGCTGATATCCTAACTCATACCAAGTCCCATTCACCCATCACCCCTGTGCTTGCTGACCTACATTGGCTCCCAGTTTGGCAACGCCTCAATTTTAAAATTCTCACCCTTGTTTTCAAATCCCTCCATGGCCTCGCCCCTCCCTATCTCTGTAACCTCCTCCAGCTCTACAATCCTCTGAGATCTCTGCACTCCTCCAATTCTAGCCTCTTGCACATCCCCGATTTTAATCGCTCCACCATTGGCGGCCGTGCCTTCAGCTGCCTAGGCCCTAAGCTTTGGAATTCCCTCCCTATACCTCTCCGCCTCTCTACACCTCTCTCCTCCTTTAAGACGCTCCTTAAAACCTACCTCTTTGACCAAGCTTTTGATCACCTGTCCTAATAGCTCCTTATGTGGCTCGGTGTCAAATTTGTTTGATAACATGAAGTGCCTGGGGACGTTCTACTACATTAAAGGCGCTATATAAATATAATTTGTTGTTGCTGTTGTTTTATCTGTGCAATGTGAATCTGTGCAACTGTACAATGTGATGTCCAATAAAGATCCCAGAATCTTGTGTATTAAAATATACTTTGACGCATTCAGTCATTATAACCAGTAACCCTGTTTGTTGTCTCTTGCCCATTTTCCTATTTTTAAAATGTTAACTTTATTTCAATT
Organism: Heptranchias perlo; assembly: GCF_035084215.1. NCBI lineage: Eukaryota > Metazoa > Chordata > Chondrichthyes > Hexanchiformes > Hexanchidae > Heptranchias > Heptranchias perlo. Next base: position 34,640,265 of record NC_090335.1, read on the forward strand.
TATTTCTAAATAATATAGTCTGTTGTAACTCTTCTATAACTTTTTTTTGTAATTTTGACATTTAAATTTTATCTGTGTTTCCTATGCCTCCTGAATCTTACTATCCATTCCAGAGGTGAGACCACACAACAACAATTTGCATTTAATGTAGTAAAATGTCCCAAGGCGCTTCACAGAAGCATAACCAGACAAAATAATTGACACCAAGCCAAAGGAGATACTAGGACAGGTGACCAAAAGCTTGGTCAAAGGGGTAGGTTTTAAGGAGCATCTTACAGGAGGAGAAAGAGTTGGAGAGGTGAAGAGGTTTAGGGAGGGAATTCCAGAACTCAGGGCCTAGACAGCTTAAGGCACAGGTGCCAATGGTGGGGCGAAGGAAGTCAGGGATGCACAAGAGACCAGAATTGGAGTAATGCAGAATTCTCAGAGGGTTGTAGGGCTGGAAGAGGTTAAGGAGCCTCTGACTGGGTATGAACAAGCTTCAAAATATTTTTGGGGGGTCAAATGAGGCTCAGAATACTAATTCTTAACCTAGCTGTATCACTGAAGTAACCAGGCCAATCTTTTAACATCTTTTTTGAGAGTGACATTGGGTGCTCCAATCACTTGACATAACTCATTGGCAGCTCAAGGAAGCAGAATCCACCAAAACAAGAAATTTCATTGGTGACGCCCCAGAGTTTAACTGTGTCACATTCTTAAATTGCTCACCATCCCTGGTAATCTTAGAATTTTTATTAAATTTTGAGTTGTTTTAACCAAGGTTTTTGTGCTCAATAAGTTGTAAGTAATTTGTTGGTGAAAACTGTAATGCCATTAGTTAAACTGATTTACAAATATATAGGGTTCTTTTTCTCTAAATCATACACTTGATTTTGTATGTTGTTTTTCTGAATTTAATCCCAGCTGACCCTGGTTAATGATCAGGTCAGAACTTCACATAGTTCATTTCTGTTTGCTAATCTGGTTAATTTGCATGAATCGAATAAATGTTGTATTTGATGACTTAATGTAAGAACAGTGGTAAATTAATAGCCATGTGAGAATGTAATAAGTGACATTCTTGTCAATAACTATGTTTGATTTCCACACAGTTACATCCAAATGATCATTTACACCTCCAGATAAGTTGATTCAGACCATCTATTCTATACCTTGCTCATAGATTTCCCATGGGGTTGCTCACAGAAAAATTGTGTCACTGTTTTCCTGTAACAATCTCTCTGCTTTTATTCCACTCTCTATAATTCTTTCCGTCTCACATTATCTGTATTTCTTTTGTCTTCAACTCTTTCTAATTCTCTCTGATGCTTTCTCTTGCCATCTCTGTATCTCTGTATTTGTCATGATACCTTTTCTCACTCCTCCCTTTCTGTAAATCTCTCACTGTTTCTGTCTCCTTCCTTCTACAGGTTTGTCTCTCTATGCTCTTCACATACTTTCTATTTCTTCTCTATATGTCTGTCTCTCTTTCATTCCGTACGGGTAATTCCATGATCTAGGGAGTACATGCAGCCTGTGATTTTCTATCCAACTGGATAACCACATGAGCAGCAATGTATTAGCATCACATGGTTAACATAGACCAATCAAATCTGTGCGACAAGGTGGAGCACTAAATCTTTTTAATATACTAATGGACCGCTGATGGCATTGTTCACAGTCAGTTAAGGACACACTTCAATGGAAATGAAAATTGGCAGAGATGTATAATGGGCGACTGATCTGATATGACCCATTTTACACTATCGTCCAAAGTCAAAATTACCCCCATTGTTTGATAATAACAGGAGCATTATTGCATATAATGTACAATGTATAAGTAGGAGAGAATTACACAGCCCTTTCCTAAAAGTTTTGAAAGGACTACCATCAGGACAACTGTCTGCAGCTTAGTTGGAGCTCTGTCTCGCCTGCCCCTTCAGGGTTGCAAAGCTTAATTGATCTTCTACCTGCTGAACTATTGCCTGTGGGAAAGTGCTCATAATGGGCACATCCTGAGATCAATCAGAAGTGAAATGCTGATGCCCAGGAAAGTTTTTTTTTAAGATGCTACTTGTTCACTGGTAAGTTCCCTAACTGTCGAGTTGAGATTTGTTGCACTCAGAACTGGATTGAGCAGGAACCTCGCTGCTGCACTTGGCTTTCAGTGAGGAAGAGCAGAGCTGGTGCAGGATTACTTGGGGCAAGCCATAGTGAAAGGCTTGAGAAGGAGCAGCTGGGCAGAATGGATAGAATGCCTGGAGTGGAGGATTATCATAATGGCAAACAATCATGGTGGCTGAAAAAAGGTTGACATTTTTTCAAAAGCCTAATTGGTCTGTGGTATTCAGTTGGTTAGCATGACCAATCATCAATATTAGAGGGTCATTATAATACTACAGTCAGACAACATTAAAGACACATTGATACAGCGGTCCTGAAAATCTGTATGCGGGCACATCCCGCAAAGTGCTGAAATGCAGCCCTTCGGGACTTCTGGCACTGACCCAACCAAAATTCACAGAGTTAGGGGAATGTCCCTTCAATTGCCTACCATTGATGGGCAACCGCAACACTAGGGCCATCTGGGGCACTGGGCACTGGAGCAAGGCCATAACATCCAGTGGAAGTGGCCTGGCAGGAGGGGAGGAAGTTTTGGACCCCCAGAAAGAACAATGTAGCTGTCCCTACAGCCGCTTTCTGCTGTACAAATTTATTTTACTTTCTTTTTTGGGTGGTTCCAGGCCTCAACCCCAGCCTGGACAGGTGGGCCCCACCACCCCGGTGGTGGGGGAAGTACTTGTGGTATGAAAGGGCATAAGTCTTCCAACTATACACCAGGTTCCTAGGGAAGGGGAATTGCTAATGCCCCCAATCCCAACCCCTTATGATGATGGCCCTGTTTAGGTAAGCAGAAGCTCCACTCCCACTAGGCCATGCGGATATTTGGCACAAGGTGGGACCTGGTATGTCCTCCGGTCATTCCTGTGGACTCCTGCTAAAGTCACATGTGAGTTTACCAGAACTGCCTCAATTTTTGGGGCAATATTTTTAATAATATAGATGCACATAGCAAAAGAAACATAATACAATGTTAATCATCGATGGAATTAAAATCAGGCATTGGAAGAATTAATTTACACTACAATAGCTGTTAGAATCACCAACAGTCTATTTTATCATAAATTCATATTTCTCCCACTTTCAACAATCTATAGAGGTACACAGGTGTCATGGGTTCAAAGTGGACCAAAACAAGACTCACTCTGGCTGCAGGACACAGGCTGCAAATGATTCATTAATTTATATTCATAAAATACAAAAACAGATTAGGATAATAAGATTATATAGTCTAAAGTTTTGTTGCAGAGTTTTTCGAAGGCCCTAGAATTCTATGTTTTTTTTAATTCCAAGTAGTCTTCTGCTGATAATTGCAGGTTTTGTTGCCTTTTTTCTTTTTTTTAATCAACAAGGGGGTAAGAATTCCTCTGGTTGTTTTTCGAACATATTTATGAGATAGGCCACCAGGAGAACTCCCCTGGTCTTCTTCAAATAATGCCACATGATGTTTTACATCCACCCAAGAGGGTCCTCAGTTTAACACGTCATCTGAAAGACATCACCTCTGACAGTGCAATACTCCCTCAGTGACGTACCAGCCTAGATTGTGTGCTCAAGTCTCTGGAGTAGGGCTTGAAACCCCTGACCTTTGGACTCAGAGGCAAGAGTACTACCAATGAGCCAAATCTGACACTTATGTGTCACAATAACCTGAAGAACTATATTAAAAGTCACTGGTATCAGCATGATTCCTCAGTAGTTTTCAGAGTCAGTAGGATACACTATTTATGAATAGAAACCACGACTGTGCTCTGGAATAGCAAGAACATGTGTTCCTCAAACATAATCCAATTAACTCACCTCAGAAGGGCAAATCCAATGTGAGTTGATGGTTCCTGGTACTGCTCATCAAAACTATTGCTATTTCCCACCTCCCACTTAAAAACTGTTTTAAGGGATTTAGCATGAATACGATCCACACCTGCTGCCCTGCCTTTAGCTGGTGGAAAGGAAATCATTGAAAGCTGGATGGGGATGGGGGGAAGGTGTGGGTTGGTTCTTGGGGTTGAAACACCGTGCTGTTGGGGTGATCAATGGAAATTAAATTGGGAGAGGTGTAAAACGGGTTGCCAACTTTCTATCACCTGTTTTACTCTATCACACAAAATCAAGCTCTACTCCCAAATCTTCAGTATGACTTCCAAACTGCTTTTAACCATCATTATCACACCATGTTTTATTGATATCTTTTACCACATTGAGGACAAGTGTGACTGAGAGGGTGGGTGGGTGACCTGCTCTTGTGCCCCCTCCAAAATCACTCAAAGGTGGTCACCAAGTGGTGTGCATGAGAAGCCCAAGAACAACTCTACCTTTAACTTTCCCTTCCCCCATGATGAGTCTGCGCTTTGCACCTCCCAACAATAGTATGCCTGAGCTCAGCAGAGTGGGAGGGGGATTGAACCTGCCACCAACCACTCGTGGAAACAAGCACTGCTGCTGCAGCACTGCACAAGCTTGGAGCATTTTGAAGTGTCCTCCTTCATGCCAACATTTGGGACTAATTACAAGTATTTTGTTTTGTTGCAACACACGTTTCTTAGAATTACTGTTATAATAAAATTCAACAATGAGGAAAAGGTTACCAGACTGCGATCTGACTACCCATGTACCTCCACACTGCATCTGCCCACTGCTGCATGTCCACAACATAGTGCATCAAATCTTACCACTGACTATATGATGCTAAGTGTTCACTCTCAATTTCTGACTGTCTGAACCTCTCATCAAATTATTGTCTTGTCATTCATTCCCAACCCTCAATAATTATATGTATGTTTCGTATTTGTTCAAAAATAAATTGTCTTTAGCAACATGGACTTTTGTCAGAAATGAAATGCTAGTAGCATAGTTAATAATCCAGGGACCCAGATATATTTTTATATTTCTTCATAATGTCCAGAAGAGGGCGTTCTTGTTACTTACAATAAATGCAAAACACCAACTTCAATTTAGGTCTCCAGAGTGTACGTTAAAAGGAGAAATGAATGGTCAGTAATATTCCAATTCATTTTCAAATGACAGAAGGCTTTTATTCTTTAAAAAAGGAAAATTGTTTCCCCGTTGGCTAGAAGGGTGTTTCATAAGTAGAAATGCAGCAAAGAGAATAAGGAAACAGTAATGAGCAAGCTATCTTCATACATAACACAGATGTATCAAGCACTACTGAGAAAATGAAACAGCTTCTTCAAACCATATTTCTTCTGTATGAAAATATACTTATTGTAACAAGATAATACGTCTACCCTGCTCAGTTCAATTTCATTTGAATTCACTCGAGGTGAACTTTGTTAATACAAAATATTAACACTTAAACAGCAACAAACGTGTCAACCATAAATTGTAATTTACTTCGCTATGTAATCATATTTTTTATGGATAATGGCAGGCAGTGAGCTGAGAGGTGCTGAAATTGAATGATATCACTGCAACCACAATAGCAATGCTGTGACTGGTTATCAGTGATGGAAAGCCCGAGTACTTTCACTCGCATTGTTCATCTTGGATTTCAACTGCTCTCTGTGCACCTTTTTCCATCTTTAGTTTGAAATCTGGTTTTCTTATTAATTTTATTTTTAAAAAGAACAGAATATTTTGAAGAATACTAGCGATGTATTAGCAATAATAACCTGCAAGGCCTGTCTATAATGAGACTTTTACTACATCAGCAATCATTTCAGCAACTCTGTGTTTTGTGCCAAATTAATCGCTGTCATGGTAAAACACACATACACACATATATATATAAAATATATAGTACACATACATACATACTTCGTCATTCCCAATTGCCTAATTACACTTCAACAACAAGCATTGGTTTATTCAGAGTACATTGAGTTACATAACCTGATGGAAGAAAACTTTGCTAACAGAAATCAAATGCTGCTACACACATAGCACACACTCAAACATGGCCACACAACACATGGCATTACACACACACAAATACACAAAACACAGACACGTATATACCATAAATAGATACCGTGTGCAACCCAGACACACAACTCTATATATCAGGTCACCAACACATACGAATGGAACCTAGATGATTATATTTTCAAGCTGTCATTGTGGTTGGGATGGAGCATAAAATATGATCATTGGGCACTGGGTGCGACAACCCAAAGTCACAACTGTTCTTTTTTACATTGTTTTGTTTTCAGGGTCATAGTATTTCCAAATACTCCTTTCAAGGGGACTGGGCAACACAACAGGGTAGATATACCGATTGCGGTACCTGAAATCCTGTAACACTTTGGGCACTGGTGCTTCATATTATCAGGCATGGAGCCCGATGGGACACAACCAGGGTGTAAAGGACCTGCACAACTACTGTGTGCAAGGCTCCAAATCCCACACAAATTAGCGCTCCAATCGCTCAGCATCCATTTGCAATGGGCACTTCAGGGGAGGCTTCATAGAAAATGTTAATTTTCTGCTGTCTAATAGGGACAACCTTAGTTCATGAATCAAAGCATTCCAAAAAAAATGGTGGCACTATATTGGTAGCAAGCAACCCTTCCATTGCTGATGATACTCAACATTCCAGCCTTCCACCCCCATGGTATTTTCAGCATAAAATGTACTCAATGCCTAAAGCATCGCTACAATATTATCCTGTGAGGTCAGATCATTCTGGTATAGGTACAGCCTGCACCTGATTCACAGTAGCCCAAGGGCTGCTGTACCAGGACTGTATTATCAGCCCCAATGTATGACATTTCACCTTGGGTACCTGGAATCCAATCCAGCCCAGAGTGATGGGATGGAAATCTCATCTTGGTTGTGAGCATCCAATGTGAAATGAGTTTGGGCACTCTCAACCAAATCATCAGTGGGTACAGGCTACCACAGAAAATGTTCTACAATCTCACTCAGAGAAGCAATAAGGGTGTCTAGAGTGGGAAATCGAAAAACTAGCCCAATAGGATGAGCTTTCTGGGGTTAGCCACATTGTTGAGGGAGAGTAGTGGAAGCTCTACTCTGTGTCTGGCTAAGTTACACCTAAGCTGATCGTGAATTTGGTGTAAAGTAGAAAAATGTTTCCATCCCCAGCATTAACATCCTTTACTTTGATGGGCACAAAAAGGGAAGGGATTTCCAAATAGTCTGGATACTTACTATACACGCTATACATACTGCAAATTCACCACTATTTTTTTCAAAGCAGGTTTGTGTAGTTGTCTCATAGAGAATGAGATGAACTGTGGAAGCATTTTTTTTGGTGTGTTACACTGCTGATATCAATTTGGGATGGGACCTGCTTACAGCAATGCAGAGGTGGTTCTTCACTGTCCTGGTCAAGCAAGTAGAGTTCTGCGCATGTATGTTTGCACACATGTATATTTGCATGTATATAATCTTTGCACACATGGATGTTTGCACACATGTATCTTTGCACACATGTATTTTCATGTGTGTATGTTACACACATGCATGAGTGTAGATATGTATCTTTTCACAAATGTGTATTTGCACATATGTGTATCTTTGTGAAAATGTATTTTTGCACATATATTTCTTTGCATACATGTGTTTGCACATGTGCATCATTGTGAAAATGTATGTTTGCACATATGTATATTTGCACATTATGTATCTTTGCACACATGTAAGTGCTCCACTCACTGCCATCCATGTTCTGGAATTAAGTAATGTCTCTAATAGAACAGATTTTGATTGGCTTGTTCTTTTTGAGAACTTCAAGCGTAATTCAGTGGATATTTTACAGCAAACTTTTGTATTGGGTGTTACAACTTTATCAGCAAAAAATATTATAAATTACGTGAATTAATTAAAAAGCACTATCTGAACCATGTCTATATATGAGCAATTGTGTCCCATATTGCTCATATCATTCAGCAAGATGTAACAGTGACCAGCAATGGTGGCACCAGTTTCATTCCTGGTGTGGTTTCATCTATTAATGAAATGAAAACAGAAAATGCTGGAAATACACGGTGAGTCAGTCAGCATAACCATTAGCACACACACACAACTTCGTGGCTTGTCTTTTATCTTTACAGATCGGACTGAGTTATTGTGTATTTCCAGCATTTTAAATGTCCAACAGTTGCAGTATTTCCTTTTTAATTCGCCCCTTAATGTTACGGCCACCAGATGGAGCCATTCCATTGAAAACCGTATGATTCCGGGTTTCTTGAAAGACTTGTTTCATTTTTTTTCATGTTGCATCTACGCAAGAGAAAAAAAAGTTCCTTTTCCAGAACCACATTGAGACGATGTCGCAGAAATATTCTGCTGAGCGGGGCCGGTTTTGGCCGTTTCCAGCACCGTAAATACATTGAAAACGTACTTCATAACTGACGACAAATTTCTAATGTCTTTTTTTCACTTGATCAGAAAATAAATAAATTGTACATCTCTATAACATATACAATATGTATACAGCAACACGACAGCAATGCGTAGGAAAAGAGCAGTGTTGGTTGGTTTAGATGATTCTCCTTTCGCATTTTCCCCTTTCCGTTTTAAATAGGTCATTTTATTATGTAAGTTAAAATGGAATTAGCAAGTTTTGTAATTTTAACTTTTATTTTTTATCAGAGAGTGCCACCCGCTCATATGAACATATTTCTGTGATTTTTCGTTATTTTACCACCCCAAGCAATGTGTTCAATGTTTAAAGGTAGTTTTAGTTTAACAATAAATTGAGTGTCTATCTGCACCCATCACTGGACTGACATCAGAAACAATCGGAGGTGGGATGCAATGTTTTGATTTTGGATGTGGCTGTTATCTTGAATATATCTAAACACAACTATCCCGAAATAATTTGTTGTATTTGTACTGTTTTACGAGTTTGCATGTCGCTTGTGGGTGATCAGTGTTACGATATTCCCATTCCCAGTTTATTTTATGTAGCTGTGTTAAGTGACGCCTGAATTTCAACACAGACTTTAGTGACTTGGAAGTTGGGAAGCTGCCGTCAACCACTGTACCTGAGCAAGAGAGACACTAGTTCAAATTTCACCTGATCATCCGTAAATCGTAGTATTGAGCTGTGAGGTCCTGTACATACGTTTTAATGAGGTTGTAAGGTTTTAAACCGTCCTTACAAAATTCATACTTTTTTACAGGTGAAGCGGTATCATCCGTGAAAACAATTGTTAACTGTGTCAATATCAAAAAGCAACCCACAGGAAATGAACAAAACATGAAAATCATTTAATTTATAGTAATCAATGCTCTAAAACTAGGGTAAACCGTTCAGGTTTTAAAAAGCTCCATATAACCTCCTCAGTCCAATGGCAAAGGACAGTAAATATTTGTGTACTGCACTTTTCGCTCATGCCACGTTAATGTCCCTGAGCTTTCATGCTATTTTATAGCAGAATTTTATAAATGGGTGCGGATATACATTTGAGAGAGGCTATTGAACATGTTTACCTTGGGGGATGGGTACACATGCTTCAAATTGGAGGCATTGATGACAAATAAGTATTCGCCGAAGGCAGGGGAGAAATCAATGGTTTCACCGCATTATATACACAGGGCATTCGTAAATATCAGGTTTAAACCCTGTGTACCTGTATTAATCCAAATGTTATATAGTTTGTTTATACAAGTAGTTCCTCATACAAATGCATTCATAATAGATGTATATATATATATTATAAATGCATTTATATATGAAATTATATATACATGGCATTTAAAAACATTCCGCAAACAGCCATGTAGAATGAACTCTTAGGTTCATATGGTTATTCTGCTGCTTTCTGAAATATATCAGGTCACACAAGTAGCGCAAAAGTGAAACGGGATTAGTGAACGGGAGTTCTGTGCATTTTTCGTGATGTCATCGGTACATAAAATAAACCCCGAATCTGGTTAGAAAACCCTCCCGCATGAGTATTATCAATAATGATATCAGTATGAGTTAGAGAGAATTCACCGGCCTTGCTATTAATACCTCAGCTTTCTAAATACATTATTCGTCCTTAACACACTCCCTTTTACTGCTTAGCTCCTGACAATTTCGATCTATGGTCCATATTAATCTTTACTAGCACAATTATTAAAATAAAACAAATAAATCCGCCCTTTTTTGTCATTTATTTCGTAATGATAAACTGCACCTCGTCCATTTGTTTGTAATAATAATTGATATATGGCTACATTCCGCTGTTCTTCAGTCAGCCCGTTTCAACTTATACAGAAGTCAAGAAAAAATATTTCGAAACGTGCTTATGAGTTGTACTGAAATGAAGTGAATTTATTGGTAAAGAGGCGATTGGAGATTGAGACACTCTGATTAAAGTAGTTGGGGAGCTTGTCCGTTACTTCATACTGCAGCTTTAAGCAGGCTATGTTTGAGATATAACTATATAAACACACAGAGATGCGAACACACGGCTGAAGATATAGCCGAGTAGAGGTGGCAAAGAACTGTTGACTAAATATTCTAACAGCAATGGTTATCTACCACAACATATGTTCCTGGCACTTATCCTCGAAGGAATTTAGCTCTTTAAAAAAAATTATTTTCAAGATGGCATAATAATCAAACAATCAGCACCCATTGGTTCCAACGTCATTAGCTTGTATCTGCCTTTACTTGTGTTGTGTAAGACTGACACATTCGATTACAAGCGAGGAGTTAATTATGAGTGTTAATAACGCACTTTGCATTAACATATCTGGCACTTTTAATCGCCGAAACGATGCATTTGCGTCAATTTTATTCGTTTACAGAAAGGAGCAATCACAGCTCACGGAGTAGCACAAACCCACCGTAATGCTCCCACTTCTTTCTCGGGAAAATACGCGTGCATATTCAAACCCCCTCGTCCCTGTAAATAAACGAATATTAAGCCTTTTAATTGTGTTTTACTAATTGGAATACGAGATGTTCCCGGCTCCCAGGGCCGTGAGTTGGGATGACACCCAGCCGCTTCAGTGCAGGGGGTTAACATAGATTCTCCTAATGTCCTAATCGAGCGCCTGTCTGATTTTAATTTTCAGTCATCCTCCCACAACAAACAAGATGAGCAATCTGTTTATACACTAAAGCCTTGTTACGTTTATTTCAGGTAGTGTACAATATGTTCTTGCTTTGTTCATGACAGTAACCTATAATTGCACCGCACAGACAAACGTCGTGAATATGATTTTTTTAAATCACATCTTGCTCAAAAAATCAGTTCCGCATCCCTTTCGTCAGTTTATTTTGCATTTTGAAACACCAGACGATGAAACATCACAATCAAATATTTCTATGGTTGATTTTTAAAATATTTGTTAAAAAGACGTGAATAAAGTATGAATCTACCTGTCATCTTTTTTTAAAAAACACTAACATTTTACTGATATTTACATTTACCTTTAATATAATTTTCCTTTTCTTTTTCTTTTCGAGATTTAGCTGGTACAGCGTTGCAAATTTGTATATATTCAAGCGAATACATTCTACAAGAGCGTTAAGTATTTGTTAGAATTAACAGCCTTTCTTCCCCCCGCTGCTGTTGCTTTGCTTTGCAGATCTGTTGTCTGATGAGTGCGTGTGCGGGAGATGAGGAGAGAGACAGATACATTTTCACAGTCGAGCTTCCCTCTCTGAGTGATTAATGTGTCATTTCCCACCTCTCTTTCTCTCCTTTATGATGTGCTTCCCTCAAACAGCAACTGCCCAAAGTCTAGACAGAAATTCTAGTTCATAATTATTTATCCGCAGGTGTACTAGTTTCTAAAAGTTGCAAATATTCTTTTTGAAATTTGATGGCATTTAATGACACGAAACGGACAAAGCCAAATGAAAACTGAGTAGTAAGCGCATGCTGTTTGGGATTACAATGTTGATATGAGTATGAGCTGGTTGTTTCCGCTGTGTAATTAAATTTAGGTCTGTGCTAGAAAAACAAAACGTTTCAGGCTTTTTTTCCCCCCAGGATGTCACGTAATGCGCCTTTTTAGTCGCGAAGTGCTATTATAGGTACAGCATTAAGTTCTCCGCTGCGAAATATCTGCAATACGCCATTTACACGGAACATTTTATGGGAATAAAAGCAGTATAATCAAGTTAATTTTCACACAGAATAGAGTTTCTATTTTTGAGTAATTTGGCCGGTCCATGTTACTTATTATTTCTCACAAAGGGCTTTGCAAGATCAGTTTTTGAAATGATTATAATAATCTCAACATTGATCAACTATGCAGTCCAGATCACATTCCTGTCAGTATATATCATGTTCATTGACGAGATCCATATCTAAAAAAAATCACGACAATCCGTATTATTGTAAAACACGTTTAGCCACGAATACGAACGTTTAATATATCACATTACAAGTTAATCTATCCTTTAATTTGATGGGTGAAGAGGGGGTAGGTACGAAGTCCTGTTGCGGATTATTTGGTGTATCGGGTCTGCAGACGTTTGCGGAATTACAGGCGGAAATTCTTCAAATTGTTGCAATTAAATCGCCGAGGCGTTCTATTTAATTCGCCTTCCGACAACAGAGGGGGAAATATCGCTTCATACGAAGCCGATTTAATGTTTAAGCAGGCAGTAAATAACATTTACCCATTTATAGTTAATTCCTTCGCAAAATTTAACTGAATGTGCAGAGCAGCAGGGTTGATATTTTAGCTATGATTCGATAGTTGAAGACTAGATCCTGAAATATATCACTTTCCAAATTAAATATCATATTGATGCAAACTCTTGTGAACGATATAAAGTCAACACCTCCGTTTATGTTGCAACTTATAAATCTTAGATACAGAAAACTTAATGGATTATTACAATATATATGAAACGTACCCTAACCTACAAGATCAGTATATCTTACTTTATTTCTTTTTGCATAGTGTGATTCAGAACGATCAGAATCAAAGGTACACGCCACAACTTTTCAAAACTTAAGCATTTAAAAGTCAGTTAACGTGTTAAGTAACTTTACAGGTCAGCTCGAAGTTGACAGGTGAGATCTGCGTGTTACTGTACCGATCTGCTCGGGTAAGCGGTCTATTCAGCTTCACTGCCGGCTGGCTGTAACAGCCGCTCTGTGCAACTCAACCAAGAGAAGCCGGGTCTCTTTAACGAGGTTCATTCCTGCATGCTCCAGATCGCGTTTTCCTCTTCGCCCAAACTTCGTGTTGGAGGAAAGTTTAAAAAAAAGGCTCCCCAGACCTCCATGAGCCAATCACAGGGGTTTCAGCACGTGCATTGGAGAATCGAGAGGAAAGCAATTACAGCCCAATACAAATGTCATTAGTGCCTCGATCAGAGCAAGAGCGATCGCTGTACAAGTGGGGGAATCGCAGCCTCCAGCAACCCAGAAACCAGGCTCGAACCATGACAACTCAATACAAGGAGGAGATCTGCGAGAGATCCGAGTGCAAAAGTAAATCCCCAACTTTACTCTCCTCTTACTGCATCGACAGTATTCTGGGCAGGAGGAGCCCCTGTAAGATTAGGTGTATTGGAGCCCAAGCATTGCCGCTTCTCGCAGCCAGGAATGACCCGGACACAGCTAGTGAAGGTAAGGGACTTTTTTCTAAACAGGGGGAGGGGAGGGAAACTTCAATCGATCGTAGGACCGAAGATACAGCCTGCACTTTTAAGCAAAAAAATTTACTTCGTGTTTCTCTACAAAAAGTTGGAAGTGTTGACACTATGATTCCAGTGTGCAAAGCGACGGTGCCTTGTTTGCAATTTGCACTGTATTGTTTGAGGGACATGTATTGTGTAAAATGTGTCTTAAACGTTTGATAACCTTACAGTAGTCCAAGTAGTTTTTAGTTCAGACTACGGATACCTGACTAGTAGACAATATTGCAGATTATATTAGCGATTGTTTTTATTTTATGTATTCATATGAAACCTTGGAAATGTGTTTAAAATTATTAACGTCTTGTTAGAGATGGCGTGTTTGCGATTGGTTAAGCAACCCAATATCGAATTGCGCCTATCCGCGTTAAATTAGCTTCGAAAAGGAAGCCACTATTCTAACTTTCACCCCTTCTCTCCTGATCTCTATCGTCGTTTTATTTGATGCACATTTTAAATATCAATGGGTGGGACTTGCATGAAACATTTGGGAATGATTCGGGATTTTAAATGTTTTCATTTGATTTTAATTACAAATAAAAGTGCTTAGAATGATACAGTAATGATATGATACAGTGGAATCAAGTTTTTCAGTAAGATTTCGAGATGGACTGTGAATCAAAGTCGAAAAGTGTTTCTGTTAGAATGGCAATAGGGGAGACGAATTTTCAATCCCCACTCTATATCTACGGTAAAATCAAAGGATATAAAAATAACTTTCTTAATGTGTGTTATATTCGCTGCAAGTGGGATAAATGGGTTGGAATCTCCAGAATTTAGTGGCGCTCGCAGCTTATTGTTTCAGTGGGAATGTTCCGATATAACCGTGCTTTTTTTTATGAATAAAGTGGGAAGTGAGAGGTGAGGCGGCTCGCTGCAGAGTTTATATGAGTTACTACACTGTACATGATGCAGGGTATTTGAGTTTCCAATACCTCGTGAACCAGAGTTCCTTCCAAACTACACAGGGCACTCTCCTAAAATAAATCGACCATTTCTTTACAGGTGATTCTTTCAGGGGTATTATTGTTCTGGGGGAGGGGAAACGGAATAGAAACTTACATTGATGTCGCCTGCTACACTAAACACCCCATTCTTGCGGCCGGATCTGGTGACATCCCCTCCCTTATTAATTAAAAGACACTGTGTGGCGGGGTGGGGGGGTTGCATTCATTTTTCACATAAACTAGTTGCAATCTCCAGATTTTCAAACTTCAAGTAAATGGAACACTTGCCAAATGTTGGCGAAAGTCTCTGCCAACATTTCGCTCTTATTTATGGCTTTGCCTGGCAGATAAATCGGGCGGTGTCAGTGTGTTCCAGCACTTCGTGCCCGGTTTGGACCCGCGGCCAGCTGCCATCTGCAAAATATAGGATTTCATGAAACGATGTAAAATGTGACTAATTGGTAAACGGTCGTAGTGCGAGGAACAGACTGTGATTTTTATGCCCCCTCTAAATGACTGATTTATGGATTCTTGTTTATATATATATATATATAGGATCACCTAAGGAAAACATGTCGTTTGACTCCGAGCTCCATCTCCCCCCAAAATTCCGAAGACTGTACGGCCAGGGAGGGAAAATCTTAGACGCCAGGGGATTTAACGAGATTGGTAACGAGAAATTGGAAAGAGATAGATCTTCCGAACCGTTCCGAAACGCCGATCTGAAAATCAGTCAGGCTCCTCAAGTCAGCATCAGCCGCAGTAAATCGTATAAAGAAAACTTCAGCTTGGGCAAAACGCAAGGAGACAGCGCGCCGAACTTGTCCGAGTCTTCAGATTTAGGCTCGGTGGAGCCGATCGACAAATCGTTCGAGGGAGACGCGAAAGAGGACGCGGTTGACGATGACTTGTCCCCTAAACTCGTGGAGGAGGCTCAGACGGATGTGGATGTGAAGGATGGGGAGGACAGTCTGTGTTTATCAGCCGGCAGTGACTCTGAAGAAGGCATGTTAAAAAGAAAACAGCGGCGGTATAGGACTACATTCACCAGCTACCAGCTGGAAGAACTAGAGAGAGCTTTTCAGAAAACACACTACCCAGACGTCTTCACCAGGTATCTATATACATTATATAATTCAGAAAAAAAACCTAATAAATAAGAATCCAGACTCAAAAGGTAACTGGTACACAATCCACTCAATAATTGTTTCAGACTGGATTTGGACTCGCCGGTTTGTATTTTCATGAATAAACGAATACACGCATAACCACATCAAATGGGCAAATGATAGTGACATACTGGCGCACGATCAATCGGATGGT
Source organism: Heptranchias perlo (assembly GCF_035084215.1). Classification (NCBI taxonomy): domain Eukaryota; kingdom Metazoa; phylum Chordata; class Chondrichthyes; order Hexanchiformes; family Hexanchidae; genus Heptranchias; species Heptranchias perlo. The sequence goes on from NC_090335.1 coordinate 34,656,219, forward strand.
GATAACTTTTCCTGTAACTCACCAGTAACCCCTATACTAAAGTAATGACCGCCCAGATTAACATTTAGTGCTAGTAACACAGCGCTCCACTCCCGTCCATTCCGTTTTTACATCGTCTTCTACACCTGCTTCACCCCATATATTTCAAATCATCATCCCCTTGTCCGTTCTAATTTGAAGAAAGGGCAGTGCGTGAAACTGAAAGTTCTCATTCTTTTTTGAAAGTCCGTGTGCTCATTAGAAACCTGACAGATTCTGCTGACACGCAAATTCAGCACAGTGACTGAAAGTAAACGGGTGAGCACGAAATTGTTTTCAAAGAGCATGAGAGCCCCCTCAGCCACTCCGCGGCACAGTACAAGTGTAATTATGTGACATAAATGAAAAACAGTCTTTATGTTATCAGGTATGTTATCGACGGGAATGGGGAAAAACAACATTAACATGTGTAATCATTTTGACGACTTTCAATAAATTTACAATGCAATAGACTTTCCAGATTTTAAAATCGTTTCCTTTTAATGTTGAAATAGGCGCGTTCCTAAATCAAATAATGGCACAATGTTGGTGGCTGTAACGGTTCCTACATTTTTGACAATGTCGGAGATGAGCCGCTTGACTTGTTCGATGTTTGCATACTTTGTCTGGTCTTTTTTTTTATGGCCCAAGTAAACAGGAAAGATTGGAGAGCGTCTGTAAATAGCTGCTAGGTTATGTGTAATCCTCATTTAGCACATTTAATATTTACTGCTGGTGATATAAGTATTCGCTTTTCAAAAAGGTACTGCGAAATCTCGGAGTGTAGGAACTATATTTTCTCATCTTTCTGTGTTTTGTGCAGGGAGGAACTAGCGATGCGGCTAGATTTAACAGAAGCACGAGTTCAAGTAAGTTACAACTAATGTGTGTAGATAGAGAGATTCAGGGCGAATTCTTGCACCAAAGATTACATATATTTACTTGGGTGTTTTCATATAAAGTTGTGGGTATTTTTTATTAACATAATTTGATTCCTTTAAAAAAAATTATGCGGGCAGATAGCCCTGGATGTGTAATCCTAACCCAGCCTGGAGTGTGCCAGGTAGTGCTCTATGTCAGACTGGCTACAGATGTGACTTTCTGCGCAAATAGGAATAATGAGAATGCTTTTGCGCCACGGCAACCGAGAGCATTAAAACAGTAACACGGGATTTAATTTCCTTCGCTTTTGGTGAACAAATGTAAAGGTGCATAAGTGAAGTGCTGTTAAAGTTGATAGGGCCCATACCACGGTGCATTTTCTCTCAAAGTCTCATAACCAAAGCGACGATAAACATTATGATTGATGCCTTATTGCGAACACGAGGAACATAAAACATATGTTGGGAGGTAAAGGCCGAGTAAATCACTTTACAGTTACAATCGAGCGCTGATAAGACCTAATAAATTCCATATGGCTCATTTAATACACAACAGCTTCTTGCATTAAAGGGGCTAATGATGAGATTCTCCCTCGTTTTGTTGACACATTGTTCTATTGTCAAATACCCAACGTGACAGGCAGCCAGGAATGATTATTTTCCGCTCAGGCAATCGTGGGAAAGTTAAATAACTTTTTTTTCTCCTTCTTTACAAAAGCACGTTTGGACTCAATAAAACTTGCGAGACATTCTAGTAAAATTAATTGTAACGCATTATTTTTAATGTTAGTTCACTTTTTTTATCTATTAAGCACAACGTCTCAAAATTAATTAAGGCCAATTTAGTAATGATTGCATCAATTGTGAGGATGCAATCGGTTACTTTTTAAAGCGTCAACTCGATTAATAAAATCGAGAATCCCGTGCAGTACCGATACATTAACTCAGAATTTGCGAGGGATGTTTGATGTAATTTTTAAAAACAAACATTTGATCCCTTCAATATTTTTAGTCATATTGTATTTTAGTATTTCTCAGAAAAAGACAGGGATCGGTGTACAAGGGGCGTGGGTTGACGTCTTAATCAAAAAGTGTTGTATTTAATGAATGTGCGCGGTGGGTTTTGTGTCTCACCCCACATGATCTGGAAATTGATATGTTTCTAATAATTCTTGAACACTGATACTTGGTGTTAACATACACCGTATACTTTTTTTACATTGCTATATGGCAGTGATATCAACATAACCATTAAATCGCGATTTTTATTATAAAACTGCTTTAAAAGTATTATTTCAATGTAATTATTGCTAACCTTCAATTTTGCAGTTACTTTGTGTACATTAATCTTCAGTGTCATTGTGTTTCTGGATGTAACCCTAAAGTGATTTCGCATTTCCTGCACACTCTTTGTTTTTCGATCTTTATTTTTTCCCACACATTTTGGAAAGTTTTTTTTTTACATTTTTTTAAATATAATTTTATCTTTTTGCAGGTTTGGTTTCAGAACCGCAGAGCGAAGTGGCGGAAACGAGAGAAAGCAGGAGCTCAGAGCCACCCCGGCGGCCTGCCCTTCGCCAGCCCCCTGGGAGCGGCCCACACGCTGGGACCTTACCTGGACGGCAGTCCCTTCGGACACCACCCGAGCCTCGAGTCCGCCTGGTCAGCCGCCGCCGCCGCAGCCGCCGCCGCCGTCTTTCCCGGGCTCCCCCCTCCACCAGGCACCGCGGCTCTGCCCCCCAGCGGGGCTCCGCTAGGCCTCGGCACCTTCCTGGGAGCGGCCATGTTCAGACATCCCTTCATCACTCCGCACTTCGGCAGGTAAGAGCTCCAAGCAGAGCCCCCTCCGCCCCCTCCTCCAGGAGCAGCAGCAGCAGCCGCAGGACAAGCAGAAGTACAAGAGAACTAGAATCACTCAGTCATCAGACACAGTGAACAAGGAAAAAGACAACTCATTAACAACCATCAGCTAAAAATCAATTGTAAAAGAACACGCTGCAAACCAACAGCAAACAGAATAGGCTAATTCCAACATAAGAAATAGGAGCAGGAGTTGGCTGTACGGCCCTTCGAGCCTGCTCCGCCATTCAATAAGATCATGGCTGATCTTCGACCTCAACTCCACTTTCCCTCTCGATCTCCATATCCCTTGATTCCCCTAGAGTCCAAAAATCTATCAATCTCAGTCTTGAATATACTCAATGACTGAGCATCCACAGCCCTCTGGGGTAGAGAATTCCAAAGATTCACAACCCTCTGCATGAAGAAATTCCTCCTCATCTCAGTCTTGAATGGCCAACCTGCGATTATGCCCCCTAGTTCTAGACTCTCTAGCCAGGGGAAACGATCTCTCAGAATCTACCCTGTCAAGTCCCCCCATAATCTTATTTGTTTCAATGAGATCACCTCTCATTCTTCTAAACTTCAGAGAGTGTAGGCCCATTCTACTCAACCTCTCCTCATAGGACAACCCTCTCATCCCACTGATTCATCTAGAAAATGAGTCAGAATATAACATTGGCAAATAAATATAAAAAGGGGAAGAAAAGCAATAGTAACATATCTAAAGAGTTAAAAGTTAGCAAGATAATAGGAAAAACAGATCAATCGGTGTAATAACTAATCTCACAGGAAACTTAAGTTCAGATACAGACTAATAGTCTTCAAAGTCCACTGCATACAATCATATTTAACAGCAACAACCCAGTACCAAAAACAGGACACGAAATAATCGCCCAGTAACAACATCATCAATGAGGGTAAAAATATTTTATAACAACAAACCACAAAAATACCCAAACAACTGCGAGCAGCCTGTGTGTGTGTTTGTGTGTAGGGGAGAAATCAAGCACATTTTCAAACATCCGTGATAATTAACACCTCCCAAAGACTTATGGTACATAATGAAACAACTAAAGAACAAGGGCTACAGCAAGAAGCCACAGCAGTTAATCTGCCACTCCAGATCTACCTGTGCGAGGGAATGCTACAGAAATCCGAGTTACACAGAGGGAGCCTGGCACCAAGAAGGCAATTTACCTCATTTCATAGTATTGCTTGTGATAGTTGGGATTTCTCATATGGAAAGCAGGGCTTGAGAGTAGACCGGACCAGACCAGATTTTTATTCGAAACTACTGTTACTCTGTAGTTTATGCGTTAGGTAACACAGTAAGGGCAGACTTTAAACAAAACCTTTTGCAGCAAAACATTTTTTAAAGTTCTAAATTCTGTCCTTTCCAGAAACATTTCCTTTCTCATACATTTGCTTTAAAATATTCCCCAGTAGAGTTTCTTCACTAATTGTCCGTGTAAAGCATCAGCATTTATATCGCGGGCGCGATCCCTACCTTACCAGAACGTTGCGTTTTGATTTTAAACAAGTCGTTCAGTTATGTTGGGTTTAGCAAAATGAAGAAACCTGGACTGTCTATTCATTATTAATTGTTATAAAGTGAAGCTGAAAGGTGGCGGCACGGTAATGATGCACTGACAACGGGTAGGAGAAAGGATCGGACGATATTGAACATTTCAGAAGCGGGGCGAATAAAACAACTCGATCATTCCAACTATGTGTTTATTTTACCTTTCAAGGTTTATAATTTGGTCGCTTACCATGACATGAACATTATTTCCGAAATCTATGTGATACGTGCTTGAAAAGTTATTGAGTGTGGCATTATTTGGTGTCAGCCGTACTATTTGAAAATACACATAAATCCCTTGCCGTTTGTATGGGACCCAGGTAGTGTAGAGCATGAGAGGATAGCGGTTCTATAGCAATGTGCAACAATCCACAGACAGACTCAGAAGATTTCACAACTTATGGATATATATGTAATGTTTGAGCCGTTTATTCTTTACAAAGTTCTAGGGTGTAATCTGTACCCTGCACCTTACCACCGTGCCCCGCTGCACAGGTGCCTGACTCTTCCACATCGCACTATCTGGGAGTTTCAAATAGGAACAGGAATAAGCCATTCACTTCCTCGAGCCCGCTCCGCCATTTGATAAGATCATGGCTGATCCATGATCTAACTCCACATATCTGCCTTTGGCCCATATCCCTTAATAAATGTCACATTTTTGGGGGTCAGCCAGGAATCTGGCATGCGCCGAAACCCATCACCGTGCTTAAGAGTCTCCAAACCAAAAGAGTAGTTTTCATTTGCCTGATATGGAGTGGTTATTCTCGCCACTTCAGGGTCCCTCCCCCACTTACCTAAGTCCAAAGAACTTAGGCCAGGTTGGCATATGTGCATAGCAGTTTACTTATCTCAAGCTACATTGCTTACCAGTATACCAACGGAACCAATTCCAACCCACTGTGACAGGTCACCTCCTGAAGGTTCCGTTACTGAGCAAGTTTGGCTGATGGATTATCAACAGTGCCGTGGACTACAGTGGACCTGGCTGGCCTGAATATTGGATTACCAAGTCTGCCACAGAGGAGTGACTGGGTTCCAATCTCCCTCTCCAGACATGCGGTCTGGGAACCAACTCACCCTCAAAGAGTCTCTGCCTATCCCCTTCAGCCCCTGTTCAGAGAGTTGGTCAAACATTGGTTTGACCTTCTGTTAGGTGGACAGCAGCTCTTCTCCAGCAGTAAAGTGAGCAGCACAACTCAACATAAAATGTATGAGTTCATCGCTACCAGCCTACTGACTGCAGCATGGAGACACGCCATATCTCATTGAACGGTAACTCCACCGATTGGGGGGTGCGGAGCGTCAACAGCATTAAAGTAAGCATCAAACCATGGAAACATATACCCGTCTTCCAATACTTGTCATTCCAAACCTCAGCTTTCCTCATCAGCCATATCAGGCCACCTACCATCACCGAGGTAGCACAGCCTGTGATGTGCCAAGTACTTTAATATTTTAGGCATCCAAGTCCAATGCATTACACTAATTGAGGAAGGTCACAATAAACACAGGTTGCAAGGGGGTGGGGGCGGGGTGTTAAATCCACTGAGTAATGTTCACCAAAGTAACATTACAAATTATGCATGTTATTCTCCATTTCATTAAAACGTCCTTTTATATTATTCATCCTTGGAATAGCTTATCTGGTTTTAATAAATCATTCAGATATGAAATATAAAATACTAATTATTTCAGTCAAGATGGGAAAATATTGGCTGCGTGTGCTGAAAGCCACCCCTTGTTTTGTGAATAACATCGATCACGCGAGGAGAAGTTGGTTGGCGCGCTGTCAGGAGGAACGAACAATAAAGTGTACATTTTAACACTTCCAAATACGAGAAATCAATGTCAGTATGTTTACTTAGGCAAAACGCAGACTAATTTCGCAATGTATTGTTCCCTTGGTAATGCTTATGGTTCAGGTCATGGTTGCTATTACATGATTCGTAAAGTAACCAAACTTGTGATCAATTAAGAAGCTGTAACGTGCGGTCCAAAGTTGTGACAGATCAGCCAGCACATAATATGAAAAGGTACAGCATTTCTGAACCCTCGCTGAAAGATATCCCGGTACACGCGTCATGTGCTAGCACACGAGTACTGTGCCAAATGCTCGGGGTGTACAAACAATTCCGAATGGGTATCATTGAATCCTGTTTCTGGCAAGAGTATTTATTGTCGCTACTGCAGCGGCAGTGAGACGTGAGCAATTCTGTAAATTATACGATAGCAAAAAATTATTACATTCCAGTACAACATTTTTTTAAAGAGTAAGTGATAATGCTAGCTGGGACTGTGACGGATTATCAACTTTTACTCCGGGACTTCAGACAGCACTAAACAGTAGTTGTCCAAGCAATATTGCTATTCAGTTGTGATCCATCAATATGCCTGCAACATTAATGTTAGCAACAGTACAAATTCATTACACGCAAAGCTTACAGATTGATGAAACAGGCAAGTTCTAGCAATTAACTGATACTTTTAGGGCAAATTATTACCACATTTGTAACCAACCCTGCTTTCTCTTACATAGTAATTAATTATATAGTCAGACCTGTAATATGCAAGTCTGGTTATATGAGTCCTGTGCTACTTGACGCATTGCGTAGGCCAATATTACTCTGAATAATGCAGCTGATATATTCAGTAGTATCCCACCAATCACCAAACTAGTCAGTCATATTTGATTTAAAACGCTTTCCCGTATTATAATGTCGAAAATCCTTGTCTGTTGCAGGCTCTTCTCGACAGTAGCTCCGCTGACAGGCGCCTCTGGCCCTGCCCTGCTGAGACAGTCGGCCCCGGGGGTAGAAGGGGGAGTACAAGTCGGCGCCCTCTCAGACCCCGCGGTAGCAGCAGCAGACAGACGAGCGTCCAGTATCGCAGCACTCAGACTCAAAGCCAAGGAACATGCCGCCCAACTCACACAACTCAACATCCTCCCCGCACCCTCCACCGGCAAGGAAGTGTGCTGAATACACACCAAGGAGCTCCACACACGTTGCTGATCAAGACCAAATTCAGAAAGAGGACCAGTTACTCCGCGTGGATTGGGTTCTCAGACTGTGCATGCCAGTAGAGTCAGTATCCCTTTCATCCTATCATCAGGCCACACTTTAAAACAACAAAACTTAAACAAAACAATTACATTCTCTACATATAAAAGATTTGTGATTTTCCTTCCATTCATATTTCTCGATGAGAGAGAGGGAGAAAGTAGTAGTGGAGCCTTATTAAGAATATACCTGATATGATCACTGAGAGAAACTTCCTTTAATACAGTAGAGTTGGATCTAATCAGGGTTGTTTTGAAAAAGGATGAAATGTATTCAAAACACACGCATGTAGATTTGACGATTGATAGTTTCCTAATTCCAGTCTTGGTGGCCCGATATAAGGGATACTGTTTCTGAATGAAATGAATTTGACTTTCTGCGGCGGACCAGTTCTATAGCACACACGTGCATAAACGCGTTGGTTACGTCTGGATTTTTTTATATATACGTCAGTGTGGCCAACCAGCGGTTCGCTACTAAACCAAAGGGACAAAATACTGCCAATCCGAGTGGACTGCTTATGTCACTAAACTGTGATTGATTTCTGTACATAATGGTCGTTCTTCAGAATTTCCAAGGAAAATAATTGTACATTTAAAAAAAATTTGCACTCAGCGTGTTGTAAAAGTTTATTCTCTAGAATTATCCAACAGTTCTTATACAGTGTTGTGGATGTATTAGGTTCGTAGAATAATTATTTATGGACAAACATTTTATTTAACTTATTAACTATAGAGGTTTCGAAAACCTTATAATAAGCAAGTTGCTATATTACGTGTACTGTTGTAACTTCTTGATATGGGCTAGAAGAGTGGCAACACTCTAAAATAAAATGTTATGCTTAACAAGCTAATTGGAGAAAGCGCTTATTCTAAATCCCGAGTATTTTTAAGATTATTGAGCATTTCTCAACCGCAGACAAACTCACGATTTACCAGTGCAGTGCCATCTACGCAAATTCACAACTAGAAATTACGGTTTGTCAAGTCCTAGTTTTGTTTCTGGCCCAGTATAGGTGTAGTCAGATTATTTATCGTATACAGTCGGACTCTGGCATGTTTGTGTCTTTAGCGATATAGTGACACACAGACTCGACAAACTGGAAGGCCTTTCCAACCAGCCACTCCCCCGTTTCAGGTTAGTTTCATTCATTCAGAAATCACGCTTGCATGTGTGTATGCGCTGGCTAATTTAAAAGTGCAATAGTTAATAAGCACAACATTACAAAGCAATTAAAATATCCTTTTGTTAATTTAGAGAATGATTTAACTATAATAAAGCAAAAAGAATCAACTGGAGCACAATGTTCTTTTGACCCAGATTCCCATTTGGGGCTATTAAAGGAATATTGGAACTCTCTAAACTATGACAATTAATCCCTATACTGGGCTAGGATTACTTAAATATTTTTTTTAGCGAATCCTCCAACATTATTGTTTTAATGAATACTGGCAGAATGTTGCCAGGGATATTCATTGTCTTAGGTGCTGACACCACCAATAAAGTTGATTTCCCATAAACCGCATGAACTTTGATCAGCAGCACTGGAGTAAGTAAACGGGGAGTTTTATTTGTTTCATTTTGAGTATCTGAATACATCCTTGATAGATTACGTTAAATATCTCTTTGAAATAATAATATTAACCCCCCTCGATAAATTGCTGTCAGCTTGTTGGGGTTGCTTCTATATATTTCTGTATCTGTGATAATGAGTCTCATGGGTAACTAAACGTTGGTGGTTAACGATTTTGCCATGACGCGCTTTGGTGACCGATGGTGCCTCTATTTGCCGCCTTCTGCATTGGATGACAATCGGTGTCGACTTGTCCAATTAATAGCCAACCCAGACACATTTAATGCGAGCTATATTGAGGGTTTAGCTGGCAGTGGGCCACTTAAGTGGATGATTCGATGGATTACGTTTACACGGTAAACTGCTTCCTGGAGTGGAGGCTCTGTAGAATGTCGCCACGCGAATTCAAATAATCTTACAAATGGGATATAGCAAGTACAAACAACATAAATATTTAAACCTACCGATATTTAAATTTTAGATAACAGAATAAGATATAGTTAATACAAGTGTAAATCCACTGCGAGAACTTCACAGCTTCATCTTCGAGCATGTGAGGCTGAAAGATAAGAGTATAAAGTTTCAAAATAAAATAAACGCTGAAGTTTGTCGTTTATGTCGCCAGCGCTCTGGTGAACGAGGAGCAGTAACTCCTGATAGTGATCCAGAGAATCAACTTATATTACAGCCTTTAGAAAAGGAGATCGAACAATTTGATTACGGTGTTAAACTGGCAATAAAGCAGTCTCTGGATTATGTGCTAACCAGGTAACGTATTACTCCCCTTCACTTTAAATTTTAATAGTACACTTCAACGAATGTATCCACCATGAGTATTGCTAAATTAATTTATTCTCTATTTTAATTATTTCGTGAGCTGCAGTGGAGTTTCTTTTTCAATAATGGGGTTATAAATGCTGTACACAACATTTTTTAAAAGATTTTCCTTTGGATATAATCAAAGGCAGACCAAACATAGACTATTAGTTACACGTTAAAACATGTTAAAATTGCAATACGAGCAAAACGTCTGCAATTGTGATGTAGGTACTATATATATTGAGAATCCTTTGCTGTTCCCGATTCTAAATATCACAGGAACATAGGCTCCGATATCTGGGTTGACCTATTCTAGCTATGTTGTACCCAGTTCATTAACAGTTTTTGATCAGGTAACCTGTTAACGCCTACTTCGGGTAACACACATTCTGGTAAAGTGGTTGACATCATACGAGGACCCGTGCCATTATTTCAGTTAACGAATGCTTTTTAAAGTCATTTTTTCCTCATTTGACCCCACTCTATGGTACTAAATCAAATTGCGTGAAATTACCTGCCGGATTAAAGTTCTTATGGCCGAATGAAAGCATCTCCCTCTCACTCGCCTCGCTTTACAACTAATCCCACCTCACAGTGATGGTGCAAACATGTAGATCTCAGACTATTCTTTCATGTTTCGCAGCTGGTAAAGCAACCATTCTTTGCTAAATATTCACCATAAATATCACACGTTAACGGCCGATGACTCCCATCAAGTCTATATTAAACATTTGACATGTCACGCATGATAAACTCTGAGTGCCTTTGAAAAAAAAAGGCATTAGCAAAGAAACCAATTTCTCCTCATCTAAACCTCCCCAAGTGTTGAATGATTTCGTTTGAAAGAAGCAGTGGAGCGTATTTAGAGGGTTTTATGAGATTTTCCAGAATGATTTAATCTTATTGTGAACATTATTAATGAATAGCAACCCAATTTGGCCCTAATATCTGGGAATTCTTGCTACAAAACACGACGACTGTGACCCCCAACCTTAAGCAAACCTCCCCAGTGTTTTTGTGCTGCCTTCAGCCTCCAGTAACTCTTTAACACGGCATTGCACGGGAGCCAGGTTTCAGCACGATCACACAAATCCAACTCTCCCTCCATTCACTGCCAAGCTTCCCACCATCTGTTCCCAAAACCAGCTTCCAGATTTGGAGATATTTCAAGGAGCGTGACAAGTAGTATATATAAACATGTGTACATTTGCATGCATGTGTATAGGTAGAAAATATTGTTGTATATATGTATACATGTAAAAATTGTATTGGTTAATGTGGGAAGGAATATATGATTCAGATACAAGTTAGTTTTTTTATGCGCAGATCTCTTAAAACGTAATATTAAAGTTTAACATATGGAGGAATAATATATTGTATGTATTGATGAACTCATGTATGAATAATGTACGTATAGTGAAACGCATTTAAGTGTTGTCTTGATTTGCATCTTTCTATCCTTATCTTTAGACACAACACAATAAAATATATTTTAAACCTCAGGTTAATTTTGTAATATAGTTATCAAATGCCAAATATCTGGTATGCGTGTTACATTTAAGTTAGGACTGCTTTAACGTACAGAATTCTATACAAAACCTACAGTCTTTTAGAAAGGTGGGGTGGGGTGGGGGGTGGTGGTTGGAAGGTTCTGCCGCCTTTGGAGCTGTTGAAGTTGTGAAAGAAAGCAGGAAGAAAGCAGCATTGGAAACTGGTAGCACGATCTCCTTTGGATCCACTAATTCCCATCTCTTTGCTCTCATCCAATTAGTGCAGTGTATTAAGCGGTTTATCATCTCATACTCAGCTGTACAAAGAAACAAGCCGAACACTTTGCAATAGACTCTGTTCTCCTTTTACACCCTCAGGTACTTACATATTCTAGTGTGCTATGAATAATAGGGGAATAATAGAGCACTAATTCCCTCATCAAAGAATGCCTTGTCTGCGCTTTGGTGAAAACACTATTCCGATAAAAGAAAGCAATAAAGCTTAGCATAACAAAACGAAACCTACTTATTAGCTTAGTAGTAAATTAATGCAAAACCACTGGTATTCAACCAGGTTTGAAAACAGCCTCCCGCAACTTTATAATGCTTTATTGCTGAAGGAATCCAGACTTGAAATTTGAATCGGAGAGATGAGTTAATCTGGTAAATTCCAATAAACGTGTTTTCAAACGGCTGCTGTGATTTAAAGCTATTTATCCCACATGAAATGGGATAAATGACACAAAGCGATGTCCTACGGCAGCAAGACATGGAAATACACGGCAAGTTGGACATTATTCAGAAAAGTCCAACTCATTTTGCGAGCATTTATGTATGAATTTGGAGCATAAACGCATCATTACGAACTGTTCCCTGCCATTCCTTCCACATGTTGGGAATTATTTATGCTAATCTTTTATATGTATTTGTAATAAAAATAGAAAATGTTGGAAATGCAGAGAAAGGGCAAATTAACATATGGGAAAACATTAACCCATCTTTTCACTTTGCAGATGCTGCTGTGTATCTCCAACATTTGCTGTGTTTATTTCAGATTTTCAGCATTAACAGTTTTTTTCTTTTTTTATGTTCATTAGGTACAACACATAAACGATACACAAACAGTAAATGCAGCCGAGGACAATGCTACTAAATTGCTTACAAGAATTACGTACCTTGTATTGGAATGCCAAAGATTGGGCTCGCTGCAGAGATGCTTTTAGGACCCTAATTGAACACGTGTTCAATTCTGACTAAAAGCTGCAGTTGTTAAATGTTTTAGTGCACCCAATTAGTGCTTATAGGTGCATATTTCACTTACAGTCACCGTCAACGTGATGTGAGTTCACAGACGATAGTAAAATAGAGGATATTGCATATAAAGCTACTAAATATATTTATTCCACAGTGGGGATAGCACATAATTGGTGAGGGACAGAGACGGTTGTTACTTGTGTCTCTTTCAGCAATGCACTAAACACCACGTGCTAGGGCTTTCTATCCAGTATTCTTTTTACATAATGTAACAATACTCTAATTTATTTATATGGCACAGTTCGGTGTTATGCAGTTAACATTAAAAAAATTATTTCCGGTAGTACAGCGTTAGCCTGGTATGGTGGTCTTTTTCTCGCAGTGTGGAATACAATGAACGAATGGCCCTGAATGCTTAGGAGCAGTTCTCATCGCAGTGCATGTGATGACATCAGTTGGCGAGAGTTTACCACGAAGAGGTGCCTGTATGCTGCTCGTTAGAATATGGTTTGGGCGGGCAGGTTTCATAGTTCCACAGTAGGTAGAACACAAGAGGAGGCCATTCGGCCCATCTCGCCTGGGCCGGTTTTTTGACAGAACTATCCAATTAGTCCCATTACCCTGCTCTTTCCCCATAGCTCTGTAATTTTTTTCCCTTCAAGTATTAATACAATTCCCTTTTGAAAGTTACTATTGAATCTGCTTGCACCACCCTTTCAGGCAGTGTGTTCCAGATCATTACAACCTGCTGCATAAAAAAATGTTTCCTAATGTTGCCTCTGGCTATTTTGCCGATCACCTTAAATTTGTGTCCTCTGGTTACTGACCCTTCTACCACTGGAAACAGTTTCTCCTTGTTTACTCTGTCAAAACCATTTATGATTTTGAACACCTCTATCAAATCTCCCCTTAACCTTCTCTGTTCTAAGGAGAACAACCCCAGCTTCTCCAGTCTCTCCACATAACTTAAGTCCCTCAAACCTGTCACCGTTCTAGTAAATCTCTTCTGCCTTTATGCCTGGACATCCTTTCTAAAGTGTGGTGCCCAGAATTGAACACAATACTCCAGCTGAGGCCTAACCAATGTTTTGTAAAGGTCTAGCATAACTTCCTCGCTTTTGTACTCTAAGCCTCTATTAATAAAGCCCAGGATTCCATATGCTTTTTTAACAGCTTTCTCAATTGTCCTGCCACCTTCAGAGATTTGTGTATGTGCACCCCCTTTAAAATTGTGCCATTTAGTTTATATTGCCTCTCCTCATTCTTCCTACCAAAATGCATCACTTCACACTTCTCTACGTTAAAATTCAACTGCCATGTGTCTGCCCATTTCACGAGCCTGTCTATGTCCTCCTGAAGTCTGTTACTATCCTCCACATTGCTTACTACATTTCCGAGTTTCGTGTCATCTGCAAACTTTGAAATTATACCCGCTATACCCAAGTCCAGGTCATTAATATATATCAAAAAGATCTGTGATCCTAATACTGACCCCTGGGGGACACTACTGTATACTTTCCTCCAGTCTGAAAAACAACCGTTCACCATTACTCTCTGCTTTCTGTCCCCAGGCCAATTTTGTATCCATGCTGCCACTATCCCTTTAATCCCATGGGCTTTAATTTTGCTAACAAGTCCATTATATGGTACTTTATCAACTGCCTTTTGAAAATTCATATACACGTCAACCGCACTACCCTCATCAACCCCCTCCGTTACTTCATTAAAGAACTCAATCAAGTTAGACAAACACGATTTTCCTTTAGCAAATCCGTGCTGACTTTCATTTATTAGCCCATACTTTTCCAAGTGCCAATTTATTTTGTCTCGGATTATTGTTCTAAAGTTTCCCCACCACCGACATTAGGCTGACTGGCCTCTAATTGCCGGGTTTATCCCTCTCCCCTTTTTCGCACAGGGGTGTAGCATTTGCAATCCTCCAGTCCTCCGACACCACCCCCACATCTAAGGAGGATTGGAAGATTGTGCCAAGACCCTCCACAATTTCCACCCTTACTTCCCTCAGTAACCTAGGATGCATCCCATCTGGACCAGGTGACTTTTCTACTTTTAAGTACCTCCTCTTTATCTATTTTTAATCCTATCCAATATCGCTACTTCCTCCTCCTTTACTGCTACAATCGCTACAATTTGTTTCACTTGATGTTATTTAGGTGCTGGTTTTCTAATTTTTTAGGCGTTTATCTTTTAAATTCTGAGCCAGATGTCAACCAGTTTTGTTTTGCACCACTGATTTCCCAGAATCACTGGTGCCAGTTATTGGAAAGGAGTCACTACAGTTACAGATAGTGCTCTATGTTGGAATAAATCCAGTGTTTATTTTTTTAACAACTTCCATTGATAATGCAGGAAAATATTTCTGGTATTTCACATATTGGGATTCTGTACTTTATGTATGTGAGATAATATTCATCCCAGCATGTTATGGGCCACGCATGTTATGTAAAAAGCAGTCTCCGTGTTTGAAAGTACAATATTCTAAAGGATGTCTGTTCCAACTTGATTGAGGAGTCAGGCTCAGGTGAAGATATTCTTACAAAATGTGCAAACATATTGATTGAAAACCAATCACCCATTCAGTATGTCAGTTGGATACTGCTTCAGTCCAGGCAGCAAGTTTCGAAAGTAGCTAATGGTCTTAAAAAGAGTAGTGGCTGAAGTTGTAGCACAACTTGAAACTGAATGGTAATAACACACTTTATACGGAATGTGAATTAAGTATAAGCAAGTTGATTTGAAGGAAAAGGCTATGGGTCGAGTCCTTTAATTAGCTACTATTCTTAATTTCCCAGCACAGTGTAGCCAAAGTATATTATTACTTCATCATTACACCTTCTGAATTTAGTCTCAAAATTGATTTAGCAAGGGATACAAAAGTAACCAAGACTGTTCTCCTTCATTGTAGCACTCTCCACATACCATACAATTGAGTACAGATTGTCAATAGGGAAAATCATGAGGGATTTCAAGATATTTTGATGTAAACAATATCATAACATAGGGATCTTATCCACATGACCTTCTTTTCCCACTCCATAAAAATGTCCCTCCCTCGGGCTAGCTCACCCATTTTTACTTGTCAGCATGAAGATTCCCTCCCTGGCTGTTCCACACTTCAAATCTGATTCAAAGTATTTTCTAATACGTTTTAAAATACACTAATAAAAAGTTTTACCGGTTTAACAATTTTAACTTTGATTTATATTGAATAATCTAAAAAAAATCTAATAGAAATATCATCCCATAGTTTAGGTTTTAAGCACTGTTCAAAGTGCTCAAAAGCCTACGCAATAGCTGATCAGCACAGCGCGTGGCTGAAATGTTTTGCATTGAAGTGCGATATATAGGCATGTCAGACCTGCTTCCAATTCTCATCAAGAACTGCGCAGAAACCATCTTCAACGTAAGAAAAGGATCATGAAGGAATGCATCAACCATAGGATTTGAGCTCAGAATGTCAGGTGAGTGAGTGTCAGGGCACTAGACCTTTTCCATGAAGGGAAGATATTATGAAGACAGATCCCTTTAATTATTGGCACCGAATAAGATCAACTTTGTGCACTTTGGCAGATTTTGGTCAGTCTTACATGACACTAGCTAGTTAGCACCCAGGAATCAATACTAACTTTCTCTAGTGATGTTGCTGATTCTACTTGGGGTTCCCCAGTACTGGCTGGTACCGAGATGCTTCTGAGACACCCTTTTCTGAAAGAGTCCTGCTTAACACCGAAGAGCAAGAAGCATTCTTAATCCTTTGCTATTATATTAACTCCTCCTTTTTGGACGTTTCAAGCAAGACCTCAGCCCACTCTCGAACTCCACTTAGAAGTTCAAGACTGTGGGTCCCCAACTAGAAGCTTATGGAGTACTGTTTTATTTTGGTCAACAATTCTATCTAGAAGCTGGCAGAGAACATTGGCCTCTTCCTCTCAGTTATCGAGAGCCCACTCTCTTCCTTGACAATCAAACCAGAAGAGGCGGCCCTCAATTGTACTGGTATTTGTTCAGCTTACTTAAGGAACCCACAACCTGTAGATATTTCAGGTGGAAAAATGATCCATTTATTTCATTTGGGAGCTATAGAAGAGGTCCAGGAAAGACAGGAAACATTATAATACTTTATATTCCCCCAGAAATCAGGGGATTTCAGTCAATCCTGGAGCTTCACCAAAATAAACTTCTGAGGGAGGACAAGTTCAAAACAGCCTGCTTCAAATTATTCAGCAGTCTGCTCAGGAGATTGGTTTACTGCAATCAACTTCAGGGATGCTGACTTTCACATGGAAATCTGCCTTGAACATTGAAAGTTTCTGATGTTTCACATTTATGTAAAAAAATACCATTTCAACATGGTCCCTTTCAGCCATAATTCTGCTCCCAAAGTATTTTCTGTTGCTGCAGCCCATCTATACATAAAGCACTACCATTTTTATCTCTAGTTAGACAACAGTTGGTTCATCAGAAGTCCTTGCAGGATGACTACTCAAGCTATAGCTCAGAGGATTTTTTTTCTCTGTTCTGGAAGTTCAGATTTATTGTCAACTATGATAAATCCCAGTTGCAGCCAATACAAGCTTTGATGTTCATTGTGTATCTCAAACCCTTGGTATATTACTTGAAGACCAGACACAGGTCAGCATTGTCCTGAAAACAAATATAACCCCTCTATTTTCTGATTCCTAAAGCACTATACAAAATAAAAATGGAGATTGCAATGATAATTTCAGTAACCCAACAGTGACCACAGAAGTTGTGATTCTCAGACATTCTGAGCAGTGTTCTGTAACATATGAAGAACCTATCGCCCCAATTATTGGGTTGGATTCTTCATCCAATGTCAACAGGCTTCTCCTTAACATGCAGGCTATTGAAATGGAACAGTCCCCAGTACAAGAATTTCTTCTTACATTTTGGTTGCTTTCAGAAAACTGCCCATTAATAAAGCTTCTAATGCAAAATGGAAGAAATTAAGTATGTAGTGTTGTACCAAGAACCTGGGTCTACTATCATTTAAGGCTGCTCACATTTTAGATGACCATTATAATTCATTAACCTTAGCTAAGTTCCATTGAATTTTAGGAAGTTCTGTGCCACTGCTACTGTGCCCCAAAGCGGAGAATCCTGCTCTAAAATTCTTGTTCTTGTTTATAAATCACTCTGTAGGCTCACCCCTCCCTACCTTAGTGATCTCCTCCTGCCTTACATCACTGCAGTCACCCAGACTCCTCTAACACCAGATTCCTCCACTATGATCCTGCCTTCTGAAATTCTAAACTAAGTTCCCCATCCAAGGCTCTCCATTATTCTTCCAATTTCCCACACTTATTGATCACTATCTATTTCTTCCTTTTTGTAAAGCGCTCTGAAGCATCTTCTGCACATGCAGAGTGCTATATAAATGCAAGTTGTTGTTGTCATTGATAGAACAAAGAAGTTTTGCAAATCTCATAAAACTGTCCTTAGAGACATGGTAATAGCGCTTCTAATGAACATTAGTATGCATCATTATCAGCTAGTTGGTAAGAAACCCTCAGGTGAAGATCGTGAGCATTTCATGAAATACTGCTACTTTGTGAGCTACAATAACAACTTGCATTCATATAGCACTTTTAATGTAAAGAATGTCCCAGGGGAAAACAGAAAGAGCACGAAATGGACCAAAGGTTGAAGACATAGGTTTTGAGCATGTTTTTAAAGGAGGAGAAGGGGATGGAGGGGTAACAGAAGCTTAGGGAGGGAATTCTAGTGAGGCTAAAGGCTGTGCTGGGATGAAGGGAGGAAATGTAAGCCAGTCAGAGAAACAAAATGTTGGGGAGGATGGGGGTAAAGAGTGGAGGAGATTGCAGATTTTGGGTAGGGCAATGCCACTAAGAAATTTAAATTTAATGTGTTGGAGTTAAAAGAGTATTTGTAGAACTGCTAAATGGAGTATACATTTATTGCTACTATTACTACAACAACAGCAACAGCTTGCATTTATAGGGCCTCTTTAATGTAGAAAAACGCCCCAAGGCATTTCACAGAAGCATAAAGAAAACGGACACCAAGCCAAAGAAGAAGAAATTAGGAGGAGTGACCAAAAAGCTTGGTAAATGAGGTGGGTTTCAAGGAGGGTCTTAAAGGAGGAGAGAGAGAGGTGGTGAGATAGAGGGGTTTAGAGGGGCAATTCCAGAGTTGGATCTAGCCAGCTGAAGCTACAGCTGCCAATGGTCAGGCGAAGGAAAGGGAGGATGCACAGGAGGCAGCAGTCAGGGGAATGGAGAGGGAGTATTGTAGGGGTTGGAGGTTATAAAGATAGGGAGGGGCAAGGCCATGAAGTGATTTAAACATAAAGATAAAAATTTTAAATTTGAGGTGTTAAAACATTATTATTAGCATTTATTGGCCAAGGCCAAACAGAGTTCAGTAGGTCTGATTTGTTTTCAGGTGTTTCAACTAATCTTTAAGGGCCTCTTCCCCCCTCTTCTAAGAAATACTGAGTCAGTCACCTGAAGTATGGAGGATGCTGGATTGAAGAAGAAAGACAGGTTTCATACCATGTAAGGTCTTCATTTTTCAACTGGCACTGGGAAGATCTTTCATTTTTCAAATGGGAAGAGACACTCCATTGGGCCCCAAGTTCCTTCTTGCTGGAACTATTTGGTAAACACTTATGCAACTTTGATTCTTTATCAGTATTTCTGTGGAGTTATTCTTCCACCTTGTGTCTCTTGTTTAGAAGCTCGATTGAGTAATTCTTCTAGATTATCTGAAGAAAGGGTCTATGTGACATCTTGATAGTCAAAATCAAAAACATCTGCAGAGGCTGACATCCCTCTTGATTTTCCTTTTAACACTTTTTTGTTCTCTCCTACTTATTTTCTTCTTTCCCTTTGTAAAGACACTGACTTTTTTGGGGTTCATTGGGATCCATCGCTGCCAACAACCTCTGCTGCCTACCTCAACTGGCCATTCTTCATGTGTGACATTAAGGTTTGACAGGCTATTTGACCATGTACGCCATGGCAGTAAGCCTATTTCTGTTCTGAACTCATAGAAACATGGAGATTTATGCCACAGAGGAGGCCATTTGGCCCATCGTGTCTGTGCCGGCCGAAAAAGAGCTATCCAGTTTAATCCCACTTACCAGCACTTGGTCTATAGCCCTGTAGGTTATGGTACTTCAAGTGCACATCCAAGTACATTTTAACTGTGAAGAGGGTTTCTGCCTCTAACAACCCTTTCAGGAAGTGAGTTTCAGACCCCTGCCAACCTCTGGGTGAAAACATTTCTCATCAGTTCCTCTCTAATCCTTCTACCAATTACTTTAAATCTATGCCCTCTGGTCACTGACTCCTCTGGTAAGGGAAATAGGTCCTTCCTATCCACTCTATCTAAGCCCATCATAATTTTATATACCTCAATCAAATCTTCCCTCAGCTTCCTTTGTTCCATAAGAACATAAGAAATGGGAGCAGGAGTAGGCCATATAGCCCCTCGAGCCTGCTCCGCCATTCAATCAGATCATGGCTGATCTTCGACCTCAACTCCACTTTCCTGCCCGATCCCCATAGCGTCCAAAAATCTATCTCAGCCTTAAGTATATTCAATGACTCAGCCCTCTGGGGTAGAGAAATCCAAAGATTCACAACCCTTTGAGTGAAGAAATTCCTCCTCATCCCAGTCTTAAATGCGACCCCTTAATCTCTGACTATGCCCCCAGTTCTAGACTCTCCAGCCAGGGGAAACAATCTCTCAGCATCTATCATGTCAAGCCCCCTCAGAATCTTATATGTTTCAATGAGATCACCTCTCATTCTTCTAAACTCGAGTGCATAGGTCCATTCTACTCAGCCTCTCCTCATAGGACAACCCTCTCATCCCAGAAATTAATCTAGTGAACCTTAGTTGCACCTCCTCCAAGGCAAGTCTATCCTTCCTTAGATAAGGAGACCAAAACTGTACGCAGTACTCCAGGTGAGGTCTCACTAAAGCCCTGTACAATTGTAGTAAGACTTCCGTACTCTTGTACTCCAACCCCCTTGCAATAAACGCCACCATGCCATTTGCTTTCCTAATTGCTTACTGTACATGCATGCTATCTTTTTGTGTTTCTTGTACAAGGACATCAAAGTCTCTCTGAACACCAATATTTAATAGTTTCTCACCATTTAAAAAATATTCGTTTTTTCTATTCTTCCTACCAAAGTGAATAACCTCACATTTCCCCACAATTTACTCCATCTGCCACCTTCTTGCCCACTTAACTTGTCTACATCCCTTTGCAGACTCTTTATGTCCTCCTCACAGCTTACTTTCCCACCTAGCTTTGTATCGTCAGCAAACTTGGATACATTACACTCGGGCTCTTCATCTAAGTCATTAATATAGATTGTAAATAGCTGAGGCCCAAGCACCGATCCTTGCAGTATCCCACTAGTTACAGCCTGCCAACCTGAAAATGACCTGTTTATCCCTTCCTTTGTTTTCTGTCCATTAACCAATCCTTTATCCATGCTAATATGTTACCCCCAACCCCATGAGCCCTTATCTTGCATAACAACCTTTTATGTCGCACCTTATCGAATGCCTTTTGAAAATCCAAATATACTACATCCGCTGGTTCTCCTTTATCTACCCTGCTAGTTACATCCTCAAAAAACTAATAAATTTATCAAACATAATTTCCCTTTCATAAAACCATGTTGACTCTGCCTAATCATATTTTGATGTTCTAAGTGCCCTGTTACCACTTCCTTAATGATGGATTCCAGCATTTTCCCGACGACTGATGTCAGGCTAACTGGCCTGTAGTTCCCTATTTTATCTCGTAGGGACCAATGTTTACTTTTGTTACTCTCTTCCTTTTTACATACTTACAGAAGCTCTTACAATCCGTTTATATATTTCTTGCTAGTTTACTTTCATATTCTATTTTCTCCCTTTTTATCAATTTTTTGGTCATCCTTTGCTGGCTTCTAAAACTCTCCCAATTCTCAGGCTTACTACTCTTCTTAGCAACATTATAGGCCTCTTCTTTTAATCTAATACTATCCATACCTCTGTAGTTAACCACAGATGGATCACTTTTCTAGTGGAGTTTTTATTTCTCAATGGAAAGAATCCAAAGGAAACAACCCCAGCCTATCCAATCTTTCCTCATAGGTAAAATTCTCCAGTCCTGGCAACATCCTCGTAAATCTCCTCTGTACCCTCTCTAGTGCAATCTCATCTTTCCTGTAATGTGGTGGCCAGAACTGTATGCAGGACTCAAGCTGTGGCCTAACTAGTGTTTTATACAGTTCTAGCATAACATCCCTGCTCTTATATTCTATGTCTCTGCTAATAAAGGAAAGTATCCTGTTTGCCGTTTTACCCACCTTATCAACCTGTCCTGCTACCTTCAGAGATCTGTGGACATGCAGTCCAAGGTCCCTCTGTTCCTCTACACCTCTCAGTATCCTCCCATTTATTGTGTATTCCCTTGCCTTGTTTGCCCTCCCCAAATGCATCACCTCACACTTCTCCGGATTGAATTCCATTTGCCACTCTTCTGCCTACCTGACCAATCCATGGATATCTTCCTGCAGTCTACAGCTTTCCTCCTCACTATCAACCACATGGCCAATTTTTGTATCATCTGCAAACTTCTTAATCATGCCCCCTACACTTAAGTCTAAATCATTAGCAAGGGACCTAGTACTGAGCCCTGCGGAACCCCACTGGAAACAGCCTTCCAGTCACAAAAACACCCGTCGACCATTACCCTTTGCTTCCTGCTACTGAGCCAATTTTGGATCAAACTTGCTGCTTTCCCTTGGATTCCATGGGCTTTTACATTTTTAACCAATCAGCCATGTGGGACCTTGTCAAAAGCCTTGCTAAAATCCATGTAGACTACATCAAACGCACCACCCTCATTGACTCTCCTTGTTACCTCCTCATGTCTACACATGCATGATTTCTAGCAGGAGTTATTAGATAGCAATCAGGAGTAGGAACTCTGACTGATTTGACCCTTCTCTAACCCCAGGGATTCATCAGTTAATTGTAGCATTCCAGCAGAGACTAGTTAATTCAGCAGACCAAGGATCAAACTTGGGACCTTCTGATTTGTATATCTTAACACCACTCCACACAGAAGATGGGGGAATAACAATTTGGCTCTAATCCCACAATATGTGGAAGGTGCTTCCATTCAAAAACTAAAGATTACTAACTAGACAGGTAGGTGGTGATGCTGCCTGTTCAGATTCATATCTGTGACACAAAGACAGATATTTAGCAGTTATTTGGAAAGCTACAGTTACTATTGCACTCACTGAGTGAGTCACCTACTGGTATTTTGAATCTGGTTACATTCATATATTGTTTCAAGATAACTTGTTCCTGCAGATGAAGAATTCTCCCGTCATCCTAAATTACTCGTGTTTTACAACCCAGGATTGCCATTGTGATTTTTTCTTTTACGAGTGCAAAATGCTTGCACCATATCCCCAGTGAGTCATTTCATTTATTCTATGGAAATGAACCACCTATTAAAATGCAACAGGCCTTTTATATTTTAGGATGCTGCACCAACCTTGCAACTGGTTAAGGGTTGGTTCATAAAATAAGTTATAATTTCTTATTTTTTATATATCAATGGGCAGTGACCATATTACCTACCTTATTGCAATGGCCCGGAAATTGCTAGTGAAATAACGGCGATGTTAACAGGGCTCACCATTATTTCAGGGCAAATGGAAGAGCAAGTTCCAGTGAGTGCATGTGCACAGTCAAATGTGGAAATGCAGAAATTGCTCTAACATTTGCCCTGCTCGTTTGAAAGCTGCGTGGGAAGGACAGCTCACTGGCTGAATGAATGGACCAGCGCGAACTTGCTCTCCTGCCCAGCTGGAAACAAACTGATCTCTCCATTAAAAAGCTACACTTTTTTTTTTAAGATTTAAAATAACTTTTAATGGTGTGGTAAGTCTTAATGACTGCCAAAGAACCTCTCTGACACTGAAAATTAATTTTTAAAAGTGTGGTGTCTCATTACTTCTGATTTTAATTGTTGTTGGACATTTATATATAAAAAATAAAAAAAATGTAAAAGTTTTTATTCGATACGTCTTACCCTCTTTTTATTTTGCTTTCTCTAACTGATTTTACATTGAATTTACTGTTGTAACTTTCACTTCCTGGTTCTGACACTCCGCGGCTTGTCAAAAATGCTTCAAGCTGATTGAACTGAGAGCAGGGAAAGGATCGCTCTCTTTCCCTCAACCAAAGACGCCCGGGAAAAGATGCTGCACTTTTTGCAGCTCACCACTAGAGAAAGTTCCCACACTAAAGCCCCGCGAATAGTTTGTTGGTGAGTTTATAATTAATGAGTGGCGGGTGACTTTCGTTCACCGTTCAGCACAATTTCCAGGCTAATAAATTTCAAAAATGAATTTAATTTAAATACCGTAACAGTGGTGCTTTGTGTGTGGGGAGGGCGAAGAAATGGAGACTGAGTGCATACTATATACCTTCTCACAGAAAGGGAATGAAAATCAGAGATAACACTTGCTGGTACAGATGGTGTGGGAGTGGGCAAACTGCCTGCACTCTTAGATAGAGTTTACTGCACAGGTATCTGGAAAGTGAATACGTCAAAATAAACAATAAACACACTAAGGTGCGCCATGGTAATAATGTAATTTGCCTTAAAATGTAAAGAGGTGCTCACCAGTGACAAACTCAAGTGACTCTTCGTGATTTGAAGGGTCTCTTCTGCAGAAATAAAATTGCAAAAATAATAACTTTTAGTTGTAATCATCACTTTAACTTGAGGTTATACTCCATATACCATGAATAAGGTACAACCTGGAAAATAATACTTCTGATGATCTACCATTTTTTTCTCCACACCCACTTATGACAGGACTAAAAATGTAACCTTGTGTTATCTGCACAGTATCTTGTTTCCAAAGCATCCAAGGACCTGACATTTGTGATGTTTATCCAGCTCAAGGCCAAGAAATTCAGCATCAGAGACTGGAAATTTGAAAGTGCCACTTGTATTGCTCTGCATTCTAAACTTGTTGATGTGGCAGATGAACTGTACATAGGATTTTCTTAGTTCTATCTGTCATCAGAATCAATTTCCTAGCCAACAAAGCAAGCATCAGCTGTAATGGTGAAAGAGAGAGACTTGCGATGCACTCCTACACCAACATTATAATTTGGTTTATTCATCTTCAGGGTTTGGGGGGAAGCTGAATTTATACTTACAACTGCAAGGGAGAACATTGTGGAGATTAGTCATTAGATTGAGTTGTTGAAGTCTTAAGAAATCCTTGTGCTCGTACTACGTAAATGGTTACTTCCATTGGTCTGGTAGATCTAAGCATAATATAAATCTTATTGGGTGGACCTGTATGTCTGATATGTCCTTCAGAACACAATACTTGGAAGTGGCAACTCAATGGCAGATTTGAACTTGGGTATAGATTACAAGTAATGTCTACATGAAAATTTGAAACAGCTTTTATTTTGCATGTATCATATTCAGAAATTGATGTGTTGATGTCTTTGAAAACCCAAGGGTGCACAACTTCTGTATAGACTCAAATATAAGCACTGCTAGACACTCCTCAGAGTGACAGCAGGAAGTTGTTCCCTGCAGAACTTTGGTCTCCACTACTGGAACACAAAAAAATACTTAGGGAACCTCCTTCTTAGTGGCAAAGGTTGCAGGGCTGGGAGATACTACCAAAGTAAGGTCGAGTTGTTGCAATGCATCTTGTACATACTGCAGCCACAGTGTGCAAGTGGTAGAGAGTTTGGATATTGAGTCCTATAGCAGGGGCACTGATCAAGCTGACTGCTCTGTACTGGATGGTATCGAGCTTTTGAGTGTTGTAGTTGGTGCACCCATTCAGGCAAGTGGTAAGTATTCAATCACACTTCTGATTGAGTTTTGTAGATAGTGGAGAAGATTTGAGAGGGTCCAGAGGTGGGTCACTTGTCAGATTACACAGCCTCTGTACAGTTAAGCTTCCGGTCAATGGTGACCTTCAGAATGTTGATGGTGGGTGACTAGTAATACTGGTGCTTCTGGGGGTCACGGGGAAGTGGTTGGGCTTTTTCTTGTTGGAGATGGTCATTGCCTGACACTCATTTGGCACGAATATTACCTACCACTTGGTAGCCCAAGCTTGGATCTTGTCCAAGTCCTGTTGTAGGCTGGCATGGGATGCTTCATTATCAGAAGAACTGTGAATAGTGCTGAATACTGAAATCATTATCAAGCAGTCCCATTTCTGACCTTAGAATGGAGGGAAGTTCATTGATGAAGGAGCTGAAGATGGCTGAATTAAGGACACTGCCCTTAGGAACTCCTGCAGCAATGTCTGTGTTTATTGAGAACTTGCAATGTCTTAACTGAAACCATTTTTTTCTTCCTCTTATAAGGCATCAACTCCATTTCGGGGTACAGTTCCACAGGTACCCTCTGGTACCCAAATGCCCCTTATTCATCTGAACCACAGAGGGTATCAAAGTAGAGTCCAATCCTGTTTTTACCTTCAATAGGGTAGGGGTGCTGAAGAACCACCCAACTCTTGCTCAATTGAGACCATCTAAGTCAACACAGACCAGGATCAAACCTGGGACATTTCTGGTCTGTATGACTCCATACCAAACCATTAAATATATTTACCAACTTGGCACTCTTTTTCCCCATTTGGATCAATTTTCTCCTGAAGACAGACTGATTGCTCAGACAATGAAGAAGAACCAAGGTCAACAAATTTCCTGTCAACAGGATTTCCTTTCAGTGGGGAAAAAAAATGAGATCAGCCCCCTTTACCAAATTTAGATGGAGATCATGGAGAAGGCTTCATGACAAAAAGCTGTGGCTCAGTGGGTGGCACTTTCGCTTCTGAGTCAGAAGGTTGTGGGTTCAAGTCCTACTCCAGACACTTGAGAGCACAAAATCTAGGCTGATACTCAGTGCAGTCCACTTAAGGTGCCATCTTTTGGATGAGATGTTTAAACCGAAGCACCATCTGTCCTCTCAGGTGGATGTAAAAGGTACCATGACACTATTTCAAAGAAGAGCAGGGGGAGTTCTCCCCGGTATCCTGGCTAATATTTATCCCTCAACCAACATCACTAAAACAGATTAACTGGTCATTATCTCATTGCTGTTTATGGGACCTTACTTTGCACAAAATTGGCTGCAACAGTGACTACACTTCAAAAGTACTTCATTGTCTATAAAGCGCTTTGGGACGTCCTGAGGTTGTGAATGGCACTATATAAATGCAAGTCTTTCTTTTATTCGATATAGATCTTGAAACCAGGTGCTGGTCTCGAATACAGCTGAAGGCCAGTCAACCATGTGTGTGAAACCTGCATTGCTAACCCAATACTGGGAGTGCAAAGTATCAATTTTGACAGCTTTTCATCTTTGTGAAAATCAAAAGAAAAAGAAAACTTACCAACACTTTTATGGAACTTCTGACCTACAAAACTGCTTATGAGTTCAGAAAATAACAAACAAATGGTGAAAACTAACCTTTTACTATTCACTTGGGCAAATCAAGACTGCTGCTGAGATTGGGAGAAAAAGAGGTGTGGTTTAGAAAGAAGTCTTATATACAACAGAATGGGTAAGACTAACTGATCAAAATGATTGTACAAAGACACAAAACTCTTAAAAGGAACACCTTAATCCCTTCTAAATGGAGCCTGAATGAAAGGACATCTAACTAGTTAAAAAAATTAAATGATTCATGAGTTAGAGAAAAAATTGTATCAATTCTAATTGTGGGAACTGTAAAACAAATTCAGGATGAATTAACACAATTGTTTCTTCAAAATTATAAACACTTGCAACCAGGTACCTGAAAAGTAATATCTGAACAAGATTACCACATAGGGTACTGATCTGTAATAAACCTCTAATTAGTTTACTAATGGAAAGCTTGTTGCTTTCAATATATTTCAAAGTCTACAGTAAAATCAATGTTTAGTCAACATGACAAGCTGTTCTATGAACATTAAATATTGTGTGCTCTTTTAGACTCAAACTCTCAATGACGATCCAGAATTCCTTCTGAAGTCACAATAACTTTTTTTCTAAAAAGGCAACATCCAACCTTTGAGGTAGATTTTAATTTCAAATTTTAATTCATATTTTATGCTGTTAATAAAAATCAAAACTTTAATAACCTATTGATTTGCAACATGTTTGGTAATCAATAATCCATTACGACTAAATAGACTCAAAGGCCACACTACTGTAACTGCTTAAAAATCTTTCATGATTTTTCTCTAACTAAACAAAACAACAAGTTTACAGATAACGTTGTTTAATTACAGTCTATTAGTGAGGTCTTCAACTGCAATATCACTGACTCCAACTTCTGACTTTCAAGCATATGTTCATTGTGTGTTAATTCCACCACTATGCAAATTTCAAATATATTTGGATCGATTTTCCAAATGTGGGCGAGGCTCCCTGCTGGTAACATGCATTTGTGAAATTGGTACCTTTGCATGTTATACAATGAGTCACTTAATTCCAGACAGAAAACCAACAGAATTACAATAACCATTACTACTTGAATATTTGATAGAATTCTTTTTAAGGCTATCCCCACCATCTCATATTGGCCAGCAGCTCGTCTATAGAAGCATATAATGTTACAGCACAGAAATAGGCCATTCGGTACTAGTCTGCGCTGCTGTTTTTTTTCCCAAGAGGTTAGTTGAATCACACTTTCCTGCTTGCTCCCTATACCTTTTAATATTTCTCTTTTTTTCAAGCAACTATCTAATTCCCTTTAAAAGAGTTTACAGACTCTGCTTCAACAATGGTTTGTGGCAGAGAATTCCACAGTCTAACCACTCTCTTTGTAAAGAAAGCTTTTTCTTTGTAGCATTCAATAGGAAAATTGAGAAAAATGATATGAAAAGTTAGTTATTTATAATCTTTCAGATAAAAGGATTTGTGTAGCCCAAGAACAAGAACCACCAATGTTGCTGCCATTTATGAATGTAGAAAAGACACACAAATTTACAAATGGAAAAACTTTCAATAAATTTTATTGGACTTTTTTAAAACATTAATCACTTGTCACGAACAGTTTGAGAAACAATGCAGAGATTACCTTATTCAAAACATGCTAACAATGTGTAAAAAGCTCTTACATAAAAAATTATGGATAGCATCTGTTTTTAAAAAGATAGGAAGACGTCTGTATAGAAATCTTGAACAGAGTACTGAAGTTTTAAGTGACTCGACCAGATATTGCTGTATTTACTCCATTCATTGTCAGCTGCCTATTTAAAAAATGGTTGTCTTTGTCTGTTAGTTCTCCAATCCAATGTACTTCAGTCACTTCAATAGATTGTTCAGATCTTGGTAAATGAGACCTGTTGTTCCACTCTCCAGTAAGTGTACTCCACAGTGATCCCAACCATTCTCATTTCCTAGTCCTCTGGCTCCACAGATCACTCTTAAAAAAACTACCATCAACCCTAACACTCTTTCCCCAGCCAGCTTTTAATAAACTGCTTTCATCTCTTTATAGGTTTAATTGGTGTTTTGATGGAAAAGTAGATGAAGGATGATAACACAAACATCAACGAGTCTATGTAATGACACTGTTGAGCCCTTTTCTAATATCTTGGTTCTTCTAACTTCCTCCACCAAGTAGCCTGGGTCAAATTCCAAGGCTACTCGCATCTTCATGTATCACATTTAAAGAGCAATCGCCCTACAGACAGCTTCACAAATCCCAAAGAGCATTCAATGTAATTTTTTGTCATTGTTCTGCCACCCACAAAATAGTCCATCTAGCCTCAAAAAGGAGTGAGAGGCATCAAAATGGTAACAGATTCCTTCATTTATTTGATTGTACTGAATGCCTGGAAGAGTTTGCTGAGGTTCACTTCAGAGTAGCTGCTGGAAGCCAGTGCGTCGTCTGCAACTCCCTTTAGGCTCTTAAACACAAAACAATAATCCTGATCCTTAACACCAAAGCGCCTCTTCACCAAGTCTGGAAAAAGAAAGAGAGAAATTATATCCAGGAATAAATTTCAATAGAGCAGCTCCCAGTGCTGCTTTTCAGATTTCAAGCTCTATGGAACAGTTAATCAACTCAAAAGGTTTTTCATTCCATATTTGCTGAAGATCTCTCAATGTCCACCCACGTTCTTAAAAAAAAATATCCACCCTAGTTTGTAACCTACTGCCAAATAGAAAAAAGTGGCAGTCCAATCTATTGCAACACATGGAATTAAGAAATTAAATCAAATAAGGTGTCTGAAAACATTATATCTAAACCATAAATTTGTATATGGCATTGGTCAGATCCATGTGGAGTACTGCACACATTTCTGGTCACCTAACCATAGCAAGCATATTATTCTCCTTGATAGGATGCAGAGCTGAGCAACAAACATGTTTCCAGGTATCAGGAATTTAAACTGAGCAAGGGTAAAGGTTTTTTTTGGAAACTAGGAGACTTAGAGGTTGTGTTAAGATTATGAAGAGAATTGAGAAAATTGATCAAAACAAGTTGGTGAAGGGTTCAAATGTCAGCAGACTAAAGTTATTAGGAAGTTAGAAGGGAAAGCAGGAGATTTTTATTCATCAAAATGGTAACAGAGTTGCATAATAAATGACCAGGAATGGCCAGAGAAGCAGACATTATAAATGAATATAATAGACAAGTGGAAAAGTTTCTGGATGGAGTTGGACTGAAAGCCTCATGAAGGGATTGAGTAATATGGTAAAAAGGTGGCGTTCATTTATGAAAAAGGGAAAGACTGGTTTGAGTCTAGTGGTCTTTCCTTGTTCCTATTTATGCTGAACTGAAATGGTTAAACTTTATTTCAGATATATTTCTGAATTTGTACCTGTAAAGATTAGCCCACTTGGCATTTAAAATGCTTGCATATATTTTTTTTGTCAGAATATGAAACGTATAAATTTTAATGTTAAATGTATGTGCTGTGGAATTCCAATTACAGTACACCCACTGTATAAAACAGAACAGTGACAGGCCTGTATATTTAACATTCTCTCTTGTAACACTGCAAAAGATTTCTACTGTGCGAGTTCCTCTAAACTGCAAAAGCATTGGTTGCCCATAAAGTACAATTTCAACTCTGCAAAAAATTATATATAACAGACTTATACTCACTATAAAATTAATGTAACATCTTGTGCCCAAGTTTTACCAATTTATACACATACTTGGTTCTACTGCAGTACAGTTCTAATGACTTATAAGAAATAACTTAATACTTTTTTCTTCTCCAACACAAAAACCTTACTAATTAACTCATCAAATCTCAGAAAGAGAATAAAGTACGTTTAAAACTGGACAGAGCAGAAATCATTTGAGAAAATAGAAAATGAAACAGGGTGGAATGAACTCCCCTATGTGTTTACCAGCCCTTTTGATGGGATGTTGACTTTTCCCACCAGGCTAGTTGAGTAACGGAGTATTTAGTCACCGACAGAGAACGGTATTGCTGATGACCAGCAGTATTTCCTGCTTTTCCTTGCAAGATTATTTTAATCCAATAAACAATACACTACACAACACAACCATTAGTATTGGAGCATTGGAAAGATCGTGATGCCTTTTATAAATATGTACTCCCTTTCCTGTATAATCATTGTGATAGGATTTCACACCAGTTCTGTCTTATTACTGCAGCTTACAAGAGACATTTTAGTGCAGGTTAAAAGAGGGTGGGGGGTGGGGGGGAAGGCAACTCTTATTCAAAAGATTTCAAAATGCCAACATCTGAATTTAAATGAACAGTGCAATGTAAATCTGAATTTCCTTAATACAAAATATCCTAAATTGTTTAAATCAACAGAAAGTAGGCTTTGTACAATTAAAAGACCACCTCTGGACATTTCACCTGTCAATAATCCACTTTAAAAATAATACTGCAAAATCCCCAAAGTCATAAGCAACA
Source organism: Heptranchias perlo (assembly GCF_035084215.1). Classification (NCBI taxonomy): domain Eukaryota; kingdom Metazoa; phylum Chordata; class Chondrichthyes; order Hexanchiformes; family Hexanchidae; genus Heptranchias; species Heptranchias perlo. The sequence continues at coordinate 34,687,721 of NC_090335.1, forward strand.
ATCTAAGTCCATGCAATATTGGTAATTGTTGCATAATCAAATTGATTTACACAGCAATTTTGAAGTCACTGAAGAAACTGGCAACCTTCAATGTTTTCTGGCAATACACATCATGGTATTAAAAATTACAACTAGCAAGAAAAAGAACTAAATCCAAGCAGTCTTAAGTACTGCACTGAAGAATTAATTTGATGAAATATCTTTGTCATGACAGAGTTCGCTCTAACCAGAGACTTGTAAGTAGTCTGTTTCAGGTTATTCCTTGGCATCTGAAATATCGTCATTAGTAATCCTCACTTGTAACTATTGTAAATTTTTTTTTATATATATATAAAAAATATCCCAGACACTCATATGGCAGTTTTAGATTTTTGCTGGAAGTTATTTAGGCTAGAAGCTCAGGCATCAGGAGATACGGAAGGAAGCAAGACTAAACTAAATGATATTGGAACAAGAAAGAGTCAAACTTAAGTTGCCTGGGCCCAACAGAACTGTAAGACAACTCAGATAATATCAAACCACACAGCAATTTTCCAGCACACCACCAATCTTCGCTATGACCATTAATGGAATACTTCATCTGTTTCAGTTCAGTGTAGATGAGAACCAGGTCATGTTGGTAGAATTAGATAAATGGAATAATTTATTTATGAAATCCTAAATAGTTAACACATTTTTAGCAATATTTAATCTTGGGTCAAATAAACTTGAAGAGGGAACCTCAAACTGGTGGAAGAGCTAGTTTTATCCTCGAATCTAGTCATCTCCTTTCTGGTGAAGCAAGCCTCCAAGTTCCATTAATAAGCCAGGTTGGCCAGTCAATCATTAACAGTGCCCGGCAGGTATCCAATTACAATCGAAGCCTACAATCAAGGATTGACTGGTTTTGAGCTTCCACCATCAGACGTGTGATCTTGCAACCACCTCAAACCTAGAGACCCTGCTTACCTCCTCTCTCCCTCTCCACCCCAAGGACAGAAAAAGCACTGCCCAGGGTGATACCAAACTACAAAGAACATATGGGTCCCACTCTGTGTTGAGTTCAGTATCTCAGCCTTGGCAGGGATCAGGGACTACAACTGACCGTAGTGCTCCAAAGCTAGGGATGGAAAAAAAACGACTAGTGTTCTCACTCTTATCGTGCCTTGAGAGAGGAGGGGGCAATAAGCTTAATGATTGGTCCAGTATTTCCACCTCCATAATATCACCCGATTCCATCCTTGCCTCAGCTCATCTGCTGCTGAAACCCTCGTCTGCGCCTTTGTTACCTCTAGATTTGGCTATTCCAATGCTCTCCTGGCTGGCCTCCCATCTTCCACCCTCCATAAACTTGAGTTCATCCAAACCTCTGCTGCCCGTATTAAAACTCGCACCAAGTCTCATCCACCCATCACCCCTGTGCTTGCTGACCTACATTGGCTAGCGGTCCAGCAACGCCTCGATTTTAAAATTCTCATCCTCAAGTTCAATTCCCTCGACAGCCTCGCCCCTCCCTATCTCTGTAACTTCCTCCAACCCTTCAAGATCTCCGTGCTCCTCCAATTCCGGCCTCTTGCGCATCCCCGATTTTCATCGCTCCTCCATTGGCAGCCGTGCCTTCAGCTGCCTAGGCCCTAAACCTCTCTGCCTCTCTCTCTCTCCTTTAAGTTGCTCCTTAAAATCTACCTCTTTGCCCAAGCCTTTGGTCACCTGTCCTAATATCTCTATGTGGCTCGGTATCAAATTTTGTCTGATAAAGTTCCTGTGAAGTGTCTTGGGACGTTTTACTACGTTAAAGGCAAGTTGTTGTTGTTCTTCCATAAAACATGAAGACATTTCTTTTTTGAGGATTGTTGAGCATGGAATACATTGCCACAATGAGCTGTTAAGGCCATTGTACCTTTTAAAGGGAGAGGGCAGGGCAGGGTAGTGAGATTTGTTTTGGATTGCTCTAGCAAAAAGCCAGGAGACAAGATGGGCCAATAACTTCCTTTTTTCTTGCAAACTTCTTAGGTTCGATGGATCTCCCTCTGACCTATAGCATTCTGTGCTTACATTGATTTCTGCTGAATATAAATAAGTCTAGCAATGTCAAACACTCCCAGGGAAAGCCCTACTGGAACATTCCTGCAGCACATTCACATGTTAGTAAGAGTGAATTTCTCCTGAGTTGAAGATCTGATTCATACCAAAACGGAATTTGTTGGGATTCATTTGCAGGGTGATGTCATGAAATCACAATGCATGCGCACAAAGCTGTTACGTTAATTTTGGAAGCGTTAGAAATATCAACATTATCTCCTAGAGGGATAATCGACTGAGTAACAATTTCAGGTATGATTAAAAACGTTATCCCTAACCTTGCTCAACATCAGCCTTTGGGACCCGAACTGCCGAATACCATGTTCACATTAAGGTCTGTGATCTGCATTTTGGGACTCAAACTTTCAGGTGCTATAGGTCAGAGGGAGATCCACTGAAGTTAGGGATCCGAATCAGGACCTCATTCGTTTTCCATTATATAAATGATTTGGACATAGACACAAACTGTGACGAAGAGTGCAAGAGACTGCAGGAAGAGGGTTGGGTTTAAGGGACTGGGCACATAGGTGGAGATGCAGATCAATGCAGAGAAATGTGAGTTAGCACTTTTTAGGAAAAAGAACTGTGAATGGAAGTGCACCATAAGCAGTAAGACTCTTAAGAGTGGGAGAACAGATCTAGGGAGATACAGAGATCTTTAAAGGTGGAGTGCAAGTAGAAAAGGTCATTAAAGAAGCAAATGGGGCTTTTTTTTGCTAGGACAGAGAAGTTAAAGGGGGAATCTAATAGTGCGCTTTTTTTTAAATTATGGAAGGTTTTGAGAGGGTAAATAATGAAAGATAGTTTCCACTGGTTGTTGAATTGGTAATGAGGGGACACAAATTGAGGATCATTAAAAGGACAAAAGGGGAAGTTAGAAGATTTTTTTTAGAACAGAAGTTTATCAGAACGTGTAATGCTTTACTACAGGTGGCTTTTGAAGGAGAGACTACAACATAATTTAACAGGTGATTAGATAAATTCTTTAAAAAGAACAGAGTATTAAAATAGAAAGGGCAGGGAAATGAGATTAGAAGATAGCTCCAGTTGCAGAACCAGCACAGGCACAACGGGCCTCCTCTACAATACCTTCTATGACCTGTTAGGGTTCAGAAAAAAAGTTAAACTATCAACAGCCCATAGGTGGTGCTATTGAGGCCAACAACACGGATGCATTGGCTCAAGAGGCAACTGTGATTGTGTATTCTGGCTCATGTAATTATATTATTGGACTTTTCAGATCAATTTTTAAAGAAAGAAAACCAAAACACTTTTTATTTGACCTGTAAGCTACAATCTTCCACTTGTTCATCAGCAAGTATTACAATCATATAAAATTGTAAGCACATCAGTAAGCCACTGTCCCAGCAAAGTGGTTCCAGCATTGCTGCCCATGAAAGGGGCTGGTTAGCTAGAGCTACCAGTCAATAGAAAAGTGTATTCTATTACATGACAGATTCTAGCCACTGAACTTCACAACTGCAGCTTGTGCATAGTTATTAAACTGTGCACCAGTTACTCTGGTTTTATGGCATAGCTGTCTCATCCTGGTAATCTTAATTATCTTGCACAAAGCAGAAATATCACTGCAGGCAATGTAATGAACACTTCAATCACTAGTCAAGTAATATTCCTATTGAGTTAGCAGGATAAAGAAAATGTGAAACGTTGAGTGCATATTTTGCAAAGCAACTTGAACTTTCTAAAATTGTTCTTCCATCTACTGTAAACAGATGTCAGTTAATAACTTCTCTACCAAAATGCAGCTGAACACTGAGTACAGGAAAAGCCTGTTTGTACTATAATCTACTTGTCACAATCAGGATAAAATATGCAAAAATAGAAGTGAATGAAGTATAGCCCACCTTCCATTCAATAACGCAATGATAGTCCGTACCATCTCTAGAAAGCTTTTCAAAGTTATCTCTTTTTATTTATTGGAATTAATAAATGAAATAGGAAAAGGAGTCCAATGGTAAAAGTACTTTTGGATTATCAAGACCACAGAGGCTGCACCATTTTGACAATCGGATTCTGACAAACATTTATTTTTAATAAGATGATCTGAATTTTATTGCTGAGAGAACTGCATTCTTTACATTAGTAAACTGTCCTATTTCCACACATTTTGAGGTCGGAAACGCATTCGCTGCAATGGTAAAATTGCAGCATTTGCTGCAATGGTCAGATAGCCAAATGAGCCAAATTTTTTCAATTTGGTAGTACTTAGCCACTGGTGCTGTAAAATTACCTCTATTGTAATGGCCAATGTAAGAAAACAAAACATGTACAAAGGGTTTGAGTTAAAATGTTTATTATCACTCATATAGCAACTTAAAAAATACTTGCTTAAAACTATATAAAGGACAAACTTTCATTTATGTAATCTACATGCATTTATCTATACTGACCTGAACGCACAAATTAGGCCGCCACTACAGTGCAGTACTGAGGAAGTGCTGCACTGTCAGAGGTATCATCACTAACTGAGGCCCCATTTTCCCATTTAGCTGAATGTCAACAATGCCGTGGCATCTGGGAGTTCTCCTGGTGTCCTGGCCAACATTCCTTCCTCAACCAACACCACCAAGAACAGACCATCTGGTCACTCATTCAGTCGATTGTGCTTTGTGGGACCTTGCTATGGATGTATCTGCTGCTATATCTGACTACATACAACTGTGATTGCACTTCAAAAGTAATCCATAGGTTGTAAAGTGCTTTAGGAAGTTCTGAAGATGTGAAAGGTGCTACATAAATGCAAGTTCTTTCTTTTGATCTATGGTCTGTTGTAGCAATGTGCGTGCATGGGCACACACACTCTTTATTTGCAACCTGGTTGTTACAGACGGGACATGAATTTAACTAAAGAGTTAAATTAGGACGTTACCGAGAATTGGTTTTTAGTTGCAGAGTTGGATACTGAAATGACTAAGGCCGTCTATGAAGTGCCCCCAAATTCTGGTACATAAAACCACCTATGTACAAGAAGATTAATCTAAGTTTGAATTTGCACCACACCTATAGCCACCACATCTCTGTGAATGATATCTCTGGAGGCTTGCGCACACAAGAAAAATTTGTTTTATTGAACAGCAATTATACTGTTTTATAATATATAGTATATGGTCCAATTAGTGAGGGAGATGCAAATAATGTGTTTCATGCCAAAGCACGTGGTACATTAGACTGTTATAACAATTACTTTACTGATCCACCTATCAAACAGCTCAATCCTAAAGTGAACAGTTTATTAAACATCTATGCTCAACAATATTGTGCAAAAGTTTGTCTTGCATATATGGGATACTGAATTTATTCCACACATCATAACAGAACTATTTTCCTTGGAGCCAACAACAGTTATGGAAAATAACTCAAATAACTTTGTTCTTGTTAACTACCGACGAGTTCCAGCTGTAATAGCAATTGTGCCCATTTAATGGAATCACAAATAAAGTATGCTTGTGCTACAAAACTAACATGATGCAATCAGCACCCAAAACACAAGCTTTCAGTATGTGCCAGCATCTTCTTGCTCGTCACGGCATTACTTAAAAGCACTTAGCTCAAGACATCGTCCCAATCACATTGGACCAAAATTTCAGTGCAAAATAAGTTGATCTTCAATTTTTAATGATTAATTCTTGCGATTTGTGTATTCTTTTTCATGAACGAACATATTGGCCCAGAAATTGCTTGGAGCGGCGAGCCAACAGTGCTGGCCGCGCCATAGATTTATACTAACCCACTAACTTACTTTACTGGGTTCAATTCCTCTGTAGGAAGCGCAGGAGAGCCCAGCGTTAATTCAAGCAAAGCTAGGATCCCTGGGAGAAGCGAGAGGAGCGATCTCTCCCTCAATCAATCAGATTGCAGCAATTTTGACAAGCTGCGAAACTGTTTTTGCAGGCTTGGAATGTGAAATCCAGGAAGTGAAAGGCACAACATTAAAATCATTGTAAAAACAGCAAAAAAAAGAGGGTAAGAAATAATCGAATTAAATAAAAGAGAGACAGAATGGAAAAGTAAAAGAAATGTAAAAAAAAAATGTAATTAAATTTTTAAAAATTCATTCATGGGATGTGGGCGTCATTGGCAAGGCCAGCATTTATTGCCCATCCCTAATTGCCCTCGAGAAGGTGGTGGTGAGCCACCTACTTGAACCGCTGCAGTCTGTGTGATGAAGGTTCTCCCACAGTGCTGCTAGGTAGGGAGTTCCAGGATTTTGACCCAGCAACGATGAAGGAACGGCGATATATTTCCAAGCCGGGATGGTGTGTGTCTTGGAGGGGAACGTGCAGGTGGTGTTGTTCCCATGTGCCTGCTACCCTTGTCCTTCTAGGTGGTAGAGGTCGCGGGTTTAGGAGGCGCTGTCGAAGAAGCCTTGGCGAGTTGCTGCAGTGCATCCTGTGGATGGTACACACTGCAGCCACGGTGCGCCAGTGGTGAAGGGAGTGAACGTTTAGGGTGGTGGATGGGGTGCCAATCAAGCAGGCTGCTTTGTCCTGGATGGTGTCGAGCTTCTTGAGTGTTGATGGAGCTTCACTCATCCAGGCAGGTGGAGAGTATTCCACTCTCCACTATAATGACCAAAAACTATTAAAATGAGTAATCAGATTCCACATTTTTAAAAGTTAATGTTTAGTTGTTTGGCAGTCATTAAGACTTACTGTCCTATTAAAACTTAGTTTAGACCTGGTATTTTTAAACGTACCTGTTTTATGGTGATAGTCGTTACTTTCCTGCTGGGAAGATGAGCAAGTTAGCACGTTTTCAATGATTTCACTGATTGCAGCCGGTGATATACTTTTACTATAAAGCTGTCATATCGTCGGTGAAACAGGAGGAACAAGTTCTGGATTTCCACGTTTCACTGTGCATGTGCGGAACACCAGAACACGTGCCTCCATTTCACCACTAACAACGGTGAGAACCATTTAGCCCGCAGTTCTTTTCCAAGCAATTTCTACCCCATTATTTAACAACTTCCTATGCCACATAAAATGTAGGTATTTAACAGAAAAAAGTTCACCTTGTATTACTAGAAAGACAAACTCACATCATTATGTCTTGAAAGCACCCCAATGCACTTCACATTGAATATATTACTTTAAAGTGAAGTGTCTTATGTAGGCAAACCTGACAGTTATTTTGTGCATAGCAAGGTCCCACAAACAACAATGACATGAATGACCAGAAAATCTGTTTGGTGATGTTGGTTGAGTAAAGAGTGTTGCCCATGACACCAGGAAACCTCAAATAGTGATGTGGAAACAGGCAAGTAGGGCCTCAGTTTAACTTGTCATCTGAACGATGGCACCGCTGATGATGCAGCACTCCCTCAGTAGTGCGCTGAAGTGTCAGCGTAGATTATATGCTCAAGTAGGGCTTGAAGCCACAACTTATAGAAGATAACATTATATTTGACAATAAACTATTGCATGCCTCATGCAATAAAGTTATCACCACTCATTCATTATAAAAACTTGTGTTTGGGGTGACACAGTGGACTTGACACTGGCCTTTCAATTTTGGGAGCTGGGTTGAAATCCAGCCTGAACCGATAGGATTAAAGTCTCCTCTGTCTGTGAGGGGCCCTATGTGAAATGAGTTTTGGCAGTCTTAATGCAGTGCCGAGAGGGTTTCAGCCTACAAATTTGGCTTTAGTTGGCAATGTTGTTCGGACAGGCCTAAGGATAGCTGGTGTGGAGAAATAAAAATAAATGTCACATTGGTGCAGCTCTTCTGGGGTTGGGATAAAAATTAAACCCAGGCGTAGCGATATTTTCCTATTGCTCCCAGATCATGCGTGGTACAAATGGGAATGAGTGTGTTTTGCACTAATTCTATTTTCAAGACAACTGTTGATCTGGAACACATCTGGTATTTTGTACCTGTGACACAATCTGTCGGCATATTACAGTGATGCGTTTGAAGAATAAATACTTCAATCAATTTTTATTGATTTCTTTCACTTTGCTTTTGCGGATTTTAAAATAAAAGTTTCCAAAACTGGTTAACACGGTCAATCTCTCTCCCTAACAATTCCATAGTGCTGTCAGACAGTAAACTTATTCCAGTGCATACTTTTGGTAGTGCAGCTGGAAATGTTTTTTTTTCCCCCCTGAATGCCAGCTAGTGATACAAGCTGCTGTAATGGCTCTCAAACACTTACACTGTGAAACAGAAACACACGGCGACACCAGTCGAGCAGATATGACAGCAAAGTGTTCTGTGGCACAGCTATTTGAAGGAAACCTTGTAAGCTGTAATCCAAACTCCAGGCTACTCAGTATGGTGATAGCATCACTGTACTAGAGAAAAATATATGGGTACTGTAACACATTGCAATGCTGACCCGAGGTCCTTCACCAAGAACAAACACTGCAGTTCCAATTTTGGCACAGTCCAAACCTCCAAAAGATCCACTGAAATCCAATTCTCCTGACAATGCAGGGGTAACGGTATACTGTAGCTAGGTGACCCCAAGGTCACCCTGCATAATATTTATCAGTCAAGCTATCAGTCAAGGATTTTGTCTCTACGAAATGAAACTTCAACACTCCACACTGATAGCCACTGACAGAATTTAAGTCGAGTTCACTGAACATTTTACTGATCCTGGAAGTCTACAGCTCATATTCTGATTGATCCCACCTGCCGAATATCTTTACACAAGTCCGATTACTATTTAAACAGGAGTTGCACAAAATGTTGCCGTGAGTTTCCTGATATACAACACTGCAGCTTTATGAAAACTCAGTTGTTTCATTATTAGAATATCTGGAATATTTGCAATATGCAGTTATGATGGGTTATAAACATTATTGGGCTGTTAGAAAATACAGAAAGCTACTTTTTTAAAGCTGTTGATCTCTCAAAGCTCCAGTTACTTTCAGCACGTATTGATAGAGGAAAGGTTAATTATACAAAAAACACTTCTTTAAAAAAAACCCGAATGCTAACAGACATCCAAAAGAATCACAACAGATCAACTAATTGGATCAGTCTATCAACAAGTCATGTCAGGCAAGGTTAAAGCAATGCCTCATTTAACCCACACACCTGCCAACATGCACAGGCTAGGCTTATAAATGAAAAATGGCCATTTGGGTGATGTAGCTAAGGCTGCTTGGTACCAGCAAAACTGCATTTCAGCAAGGAGTCTACTTCTTCATGAGATGGTAGAAAATTGGCAAAAAAGTTAGAGAATATGCATGTTTAAATTGGATTCAAATGCAGCTTACAGCACACTCAGACAGTAAAGCTACTGTTTTGTGTCAAAAAACACTGACTTCTGAAATAAACAGGACGGTAAGCAGTTTTTTTTCCCCTTTAAGGAAACAGGATCTGATTTCTTTATGGGAATAAAGTCCTTTGAATGTACCCCACACTCAGGAAAATCCTTCAAAACCTTAATGCGTTTAGAAGTCCAATTGCAGAACCCAGGTCCATGCCATCCATGTCTAGGTTTTATAAAGTTGATGCAAGACTCCTACAGGACCCTTCAAAAATGCAACAGTGAAGGATTGCATTTATTTTCTCTTTCATAAGCAGCAGTGCCAAGAATCACATTATTTTTCCAGTAGCACAAAAGAAGTTGGCTCAAAATCTATAATAACGTTAAGCACCATTACGAGCATCGGGGACTTGGTGGAATTAAATGTGCTGGCTTGCCACCCATCCAATCTGTATTTTCAGCAGGCCACCTTTTAAAAAGTATAAACCACTTAGCAAATAAAAAGTTTGTTTTTCGTGGATTTGGCCCTGGTTTCATTCAGTTTTCTGGTCCCCCTCCCCAACACTATTCCAAAACTCAAGCCATGTTATTGTTTCAATTTGAAATGTCTCCATCATTTTGTAATGGTATTTCCCACCTGTTCAATTTTAATTACCTTGGGCTCTGATCAACTTTAGACTCAAAAGGTTGTTTGCCTATCTATTAACACAAACCCCCCCCCCATCAATGAATGAGTATATGGTGACTGATAATTCATTCCCCAACTACTCCCCATTACAGTTACATTATATTTTCCCTTCACTATCATCTAGCAACACATCAGAAGGACAGGGCTGCCCAGACAAAGAAGGTACTTGGAATGAAAATATGCAACAGAATCATCTTTTCTGGGAAATAAATATAAAGCAACTAGAAATGAAGTAACATCGCCAGGATATGTAGTTTCAGCTGCTATTTTGATTATTTTACATGAAACATTTTATATGAAAATGTATCTGGAAAATATAAACAAAAATGACCAAATTATAAACATCTCCCCTGAACCAAATAGAAGGTCCTTTACAATTCCAACTTTCATACATATAAATACATAGAAGTTATAACACAGAAGTAGGCCATTTGGCCCAACCAGTCCTCATGAGAAAATAGTTCCAATCACATTTACCCACCCTGTTCCCATATCCCTTCAATCCCTTTTCCTTCATCCAATTATCCAATCTAACCTTAAATGATGACATAGTTTCTGTCTCAACCACTAACCCTGGAAGTGAATTCCACAGCCTCACAACTCGGAAAAAGCTTCTCCTGTCCTCAGTTCTAAATCTTTTACATTTAATCTTATTTCTATGGCCCCTTGTTCTCGACCCCTCAACTACCGGAAACAGTCTGCCTGAATCTTTCCAGTCATCTTATTTTTAGCGCACGATGTCAGTAAAATGAGAGTTCAGGTAAAAAAAAAGAGATGGAGAAAGAAGCTTTGAACAGGAAAAAGTAAACAATAAATGTGGACTGATTCCATCTCTAAGTCCTGCCCCCTATGCAAGTTCCCTATCTTTCTGCTGTCCCTGTCTTGCAGAGGCTGACAAAACTAAATGGGGTTCTACTTGGCCTGGCTTTCTATGCTAATCTGCATTCTAGTAAATTCACCATATTTCCCCTGTTAGAAGAAACAGTAATCCCACCAGTCTGCTATTCACCAGCAAAGAAGTACAGGTCAATAAAGAAACGGAGTCATTCACTGCTGTTGCATGTGAGAGCATTTACACAGCAAAGTATTCTGGCTCCATGAAGACTATGAGCTTTTAATACTGTTATTATACAGTTCTCTGAAGATTATAGTTAAATGTCTGTACTACAGATTAGCCAAGCTAGCAAGTTAAACGCACATGTTTTTGCCGGAACTCTAACAAGGGGAACTTATGTAGTAAAATGTAGTAAAATGTAGTACTGTCTCCACGATGCAGTATTTGGAAGCTATCCAAAAATTTGTATAGTTATGAGTGAATTATAAATTATTTATATGGATTCTTGATTGTTGTATCAGAGGATGTGGTACATGAGAAAGAGATAGCAGGGTGGTTCTACAACAAATTTTGGTTCTCACCTTCATTCCTTGTAGGCTGAACAGGAGGATGGGAAGTTTGGAGCCATAAACTTATTAATAACTTAGTTATGAATTAAGTACACTAAGAGCAATTATATCCAACTCCTCCTTCCATCAGGTATTTGCTTCTATCTGACCTCTGCACCGGTCAGGTCAGCATCCAATTGCTTCTACGATTAAACTATTACCCCTCTTCCTCAAAAATGAGAAACAACCTTTTATACAAACTCAATTATCTTGTGAAATGGTTCAAGTACTGAATTATTCTACTGTGCATTTCAGTTAATATGACTATTAAGCATTAATATCTTCACAATATCAATTGGACAGGAATGTACTTCATACACAAGAAAAATGTTTATTTTGGCCACAAGTAGATTAAATATGGATGACTACCCTGAATTATTCAACATAACAATGGTCATCACAAACACATTTCACAAAGAACAATTTAAATACAAAAGCACACCATTATTAAGTAGGTGTTTTGTAAATAAAGTTACGAAAGAAAACAGAAAATCTAGCTGAGGTTAAATACTGGCAGACAGGTTCAAAAAATGAATTCTAAGAAAAAGCAGGGCATAATTCTGAGAACCTATTACTACAGACAATTTACTTCAGAAAAAAAAATAAAACCAGAATGGTAAATGATTACCAAAAGCAATCATGTCATCACTGAAAGATGGAATAAAAAAATCTTTTTTTGTGAAGTGGCTGAATGAGAGCAACTTAAAAGCCACCAAGCCTGTCAGAGGCACATTATTTCTTTTACACCCCGTCTCCCAATTCATCTCAGCTCCGCTGACTAACCCCAGCTCCCAGCAGGTGGAGCATTTAAAATAAATAGCATTTCCCACAAAACGCTCTCACTGCCCTATGACAGACGCTTCCGATTCCTGGCCAGTCACTGTATCAGCTTCAGTGGTATCTAACAAGGTGTAAATACAATAACAAGCATGTAATTAAGTGAGCATGATGAAGTTAATGGAGATAATTCATTCCATTTTGGGCTTATGAATATTCTATTAGATGTTATCAGGCAGCTGGAATAGCTGTTAATTTAATCATCATTCAGTCCAGCAAAATGTTCTTTGTGCTAGCATAATTGCAGAGAATGAATAATTGATTTGACAATTGTACCAGTGGATTTCAAACAGTTATGTGCACTCTAAGAGCAGGAAGGGAGGAGAATTGGAATACTCTAAGCAGTGAAGAGGTAGGAGAGCAGCCTGTAAATTGAACATTATGAAGACGCACATAAAATGACATTTTTTTATCTCGCCAATGCAACCGAGTATAGCATACCAGCAATAATGCCAAACTAAATAGGGAAAACAGACTGTAAATTTTATATATGGTTGAGGGATAATTGAATAAAAATGATTAAATAATAACTGCTTAAAACCAAAATGCTAAGCAAAACAGAATTCTTCCCATGGGAACATGGACTTTTAATTGAGAGTATATACCACACCAACATGAATAATATAATGTTCACTCCCTCTCTTCGCCCCCCCACCCCGCCTCAGCTCACCTTCAATTGGATTGAATAGGAACATCCGATTTATCTTATGGCTGCAAATAAATGCCACTCTCTGCTGGACTATAAGTGCAAGGCTTTTTGGGGCAAGATAACACAGCACTTATTCTGCGTCTTGTTGCTGTAAGGTACTCCATCTAGTGATCTAATTTAAAACCATCTAAAACATGCTCACTAAAAGTTAATATGCTACATTAATTAACACACATAAATATGTTTGAAAATAAAGGGTAGCACAACAGAATTATCTCCTCCCCTTTCAATTCACCTCTGGCCATGAATCATCTGTAGCCACCGTCTCAGGCTGAACTAGCCTGTTCGTAACCTTGGCATCCTGTATGACCCTAAGCTGAGCTTCAGTCCATATCCACTCCATCAGAAAGAACACTTACTTCCACCTCTGCAATATTGCCTGCCTCCACCCCAAACTTAGTCAACCTCCCAGATTCCTCAGTCACCATCTCGGGATGGGCTTGTCCTGTTCCATTTGCCAGATACACCAACCAGAGGTGGCTATAGTGGTATACAGTCTCATGGGAAGGTGGCTCTGAGAGTCCTGCTGCTCCTGAGATCACTACCTACTAGCCCCCCCTCAAGTGATGAACCAGTGCTCCATCATACTGAACACCACTTGTGGAAGCATAGAGATAAACAAGGGTAAAGAATGTGCTTTGAGTAAGGGATTTCAATGTCCACCATCGAGAGAACCACCAAGGTTTAAGTTAAATCTGACCTATTATTGTGATCAGACACTCAACAGTCCTAAACATCAAATATGTGCAGTTCAGGAAACAGATTGAAAATGCTGAAAACAAACAGAAGTGACCTCCACCAAAGTTTTGTAAATGTAGCAATTGTAGACTTCTGTTGTTAGGACTTAAATAAAAGTGGGAATTCCTGTAGAGGAAGTCTTGCCCAGCAAAATTATGCAGACCATGACATACTTTCAATGCAAAGCTTGAAAGTTTCAAAACTAAACAACTTTGCACATATTGGCCCGGATTTTTCTCTGAGCGACGAACGAACGGCGCTCGTTAGACTTGCACTTGCCCATAAACTTATCTTGTATTTTTGTACAGCAAGTTGCTCTCATGGGGCACTGAATCCAAAACAGCGCCCCCTACAGGGCATCTGGGATCAGTGTGAACGGGGCAAGCAACTGTCTATCCCCTTAACCAATCAGATTAAAGAATCTGATGAGCAGCGAAGAGTCAGAACCAGGAAATGTAAGTTTGAATAGTGAATTCAATATCTGAGCAGGTACAGAGAGCAAAATAAAGAGGGGAAAAGAAACATTGAAGTAAGAGACTGATATAAAAGAGACAAAGATAAAGTAAAAAAAAGTTTTTTAAAAAGTCCAACAACTAAAATCTGAAGGAATAAGACTCTACACTTGTAAAAGTTAATTTTCAGTGCCAGAGAGGTTGTTTGACAGTCATTAAAACTTACCACACCATTAAAAGGGTGCTTAGTCTTAAATGACTTGATGTACCTTTTTTTGGGCAAGATGCCGTTCTCGTGAAGCTTAGGGCGGAGCAGGGCGTCTGGTAGAGCAACTTCCAGATTACCGCGTTTAACTGCGCCGGAAGTTGCTCTACCATTTGCACTAAAATAACGGTGAGCGCTGTTAGGCGCGCCGTTATTTTCCCAGCAAAATCCGGCCCAATGTCACTTGGCTCCAGAGAACTCTGCAAACCAATGTCCTTGCTGGTAGGGTGGTCCAAGCAGCAAGGAGCTTACCAGTGCTCTGTGCTGGCAAGCTGCATAGTTTTAGCTGGTTAAACTCTAGCAGTACTTCTGCGCACACATGGGGTCCCTAAGCTGTGGTCTTGGATTCCTGGACTTGAAGACCTGACTTTCGCCCCTGCTGAGTGTTTATTGGACAAACAGAAATTCTACAGCTGTAGTTTTGTCAGTAGCCTGGTTCAGAGGCTTTTAAGCATGTCAAACACCATGGCTGACAAAAGAACTGTTGTGAAACTAAAAGAAAGATGTTACCTAGTATAAGGAATGCTAATTACTGATCCGTAGATAAATCCCAGATAACCAGTTTTCATTTTTTTTTAAAAGAAAGAATCTATTTGTTGCTTAAATAACATTGCTTACAGAATTTCTGAAAAGCTCTGTGCCCTCCATTTCAGCGTAGCAGACATACTGGGCTCACTTAGGTCAAAGGTAACCCGTTAACGCCTCTTATGTCCCAACACAAAAAACATTTCGTCCACAATCAGTTTGTAGGCTTTCGCTGCTCTTCAGGGCAGTGCATGGCTTTCAATCATCATCTACCCCAATGATGTCAAACTTGCCATATACGAAACTGCAAACTGTTTCAAACTCATGTCCTAAAATGCAAATTGGCAGTGTTTTAATCCAGTGTGCCATCCAGTTCTCCAAATGTGTTATTTTTATGTGGAAAGACAAGAATTCAACTTCAAATTTTTCCAGTAAACCCTAAAGTTCTCAATGCAAACATGTTTATCAATTATTACTGTTAAATTTTACAAACTGCTGGCAGAAATACCCCAAAATGATGGTGTGCGAGTCTCCTTTATAGAGTTTGGGCCAGTAAACATTCTAGAAAAAAAAACTCCCTCCTCACCCCCAAGACAGCTCTATTCAAACTGAGATGGCAGAATGCTCTGTTGGAGAATTGTCAATGTTGCTCCATACTGTGGGATTAAAAAGGTTTTTGAACAATATTTCTGCCCAGTGAGATGGAACATTTATGCTCCGTTAAGGTGTCCTTCTAGCAGATGGGCTGGGAATCAGCAAATCTTGCCTATTGGGAAAGATGCATCAACCCTCTCCCCACCCCCCCGCCCCCCACCAAAGATGCCTTCCTTAAAAAAACAAAGAATTAACAAGTAGTAATTAGCCAAAACAAAACATCTACAACCGAAGAAATGAAATGTACTAATTTGATCTTTTCAAATGCACCATAAGTAGGCCCACATTAGTTCCTGAAATGCAATTCAATAGAACTTTAAACGGAGGATGCACTTTTCCAGCAGGGTCATCTCAGTAACTTGCCACTCGACACAGCACCAGTGACGCACCATTTACAAGACACTTTTCTGAACTTTTACAGCATTTCAACTTTTCTCGTCGACACATTTTTCCAACAGAGGAATGAAGATGATAAAATAAAGTGCAGGTGAAGAACTGTAGTGAGTAGTGGTTAGTCATGCTAATAAAAAAGGCCATCTATCCTCCATGTACTGACCTGTGACAAACCGCTTTCAGAGTAATTTTACTGCTACTCTGGATTTAACTTTACTAACTGGTAGCAATTCAGCACATCTTTTCGTACCAGCAGTTATCTAAAATGCTACAATAATGACATCAAGAGTAGAATGGTGCGAGATTGGTTTTCTATTGTGCTGCTCAACTGGCATAATGCCCACTTTGAAAGCAATTCACTGCTCATCACTGAAATCCTGGCAGATACGACACTAAATGCCTCAACAGCTTTGCAAGAGGACCACACCATCCATGAACCAAAGCAGATAAGGGTGCTAAATTTGTCTGGAGGAGAGAAGAAAATTGCAAATAAAAGTTCTATTGCAAAGACTTCCCAGTAGATATTCTGAACATGTTTGAAGAAGATTTCATCCTTATAATGACACGAAAAATGACCACCTATGTCTGTGGTTTAGACCAACAATTTAAATCCCACTGAACTCACTCTAATCATTTGTCTATCAAACTAAACTGAATAAATGTTCAGAAAGATAAGGGCTTTGTAACCCACCTGTCTATTTTTCCAGTACTATTACTGACATATTAATACATAGGTTTTAAGGGGAAAAAAACTTTTCTTTTGCCTTTACTAGTTTGATGACATTTACCCAATACCACTTTATTCACAATACAAAATAAATTATTCAGTTATGACTACAATGATTCACCCTTGTCAAACTTTGGTCATTTTAAAACCTCAGGCTCTGCATTACATGTCACTCAAGCCGGAACAGTGCTGAGCTGTAAAGGTTCTGTAGGACTACAGATACCTTTTACATGTCTCTCAATGTGAGAAATGCAATATTGCCCATATATATATATATATACACACACGTGCGCTCGCACAGCACTGGTTACAGTCCGCACAGCCATCAGAACAGTTTTAAGTTTTGGCCATTTTTATTTCACAGTTCCACCTTTGGGAAATTGGTGATAAACAGAGTGGCAAGAAAAAAAAGATCAGATTGAATTTTCTTTAAATACAGAGCGAGAACTGCACACACTGCAGCTCACCGTTACAATGCCTGTGTGTGCCTGTAATCAATACGGATAACAGCTGTAATATCGGACCTACAGGCATGGAATTTTGCCAAGTGTTAGATGAATACAAATAAAACTCAAAGTCCTAATGTTAAAAAAAAACTGCTTAGCAAATAGTCAAAATAAAATTAGTCAGGATCAAAACGATATTCAGCCCATTATGAGACCAGCTGTAACAGACATTGTAAACTCAAATGGGGAGGTTTTGTGACATCATGAGATTACCAACGGGGAAAAGCCCATTTGCTTTATTGTGGCTATAATCTTAGCAACAGGAAAATAGCCAATTACGACATCAGTTCTCAGTTAATAACTGGTACTTATTGTAGATGATAATCTACTAAATTACCTGGAATTTTAAAATCTGCTAGTTCTATTCACCTCACAGAATTCAATAAGGTGTCGAAAGCAATATCTAATTAGACTTAAATCCTTCCATATAATAGAATTTAAGATTATTGGAAGAAAATCATCAACTTCCTTCTCCAAGTATAGGAGAAGATATTTGCTTTAACAATATATTTGGCAAAAGAACTAGGTTATCAAACAAGTTCAACTGGAGATTAATGATGACTAAACCTTTTAAAAAGATCTGCTTTGTAACTAACCGTAAACTCTCACACCAAATGTATCCAGGTAACTAGCCATGATTAAGGACATTGCTCTATTCTTTTTGCTTTAGAAATAATCTTTGGAACATTTATTTTGCATTTACTCAAGGTGCATGTGGCGGAACTCTGCACTTGGTGTCTTTACAAATGTAGGGTAAGTACACAAATAAATAATTTTTAAGCCATTTGCTTTCTGAATTCCCTCCCCCCCATTACATCTACAACTTGCATTTATATAGCACCTTTAACATAGTAAAAGGTCCCAAGGTGCTTCACAGGAGCGTAATCAGACAAAAATTGACACCGAGCCAAGGAAGGAGACATTAGAACAGGTGACCAAAAGCTTGGTCAAAGAGGTAGGTTTTAAGGAGCGTCTTAAAGGAGGAGAAAGAGGTGGAGAGACAGAGAGGATTAGGGAGGGAATTCCAGAGCTTAGGGACTAGATAGCTGAAGGCACGGCCACCAATGGTGGAGCGAAGGAAGTCAGGAAAGCACAAGAAGCCAGAATTGGAGGAACGCAGACTTTTTGGAGGATTTCAGAGCTGGAGGAGGTTACAAAGATAGGGTGGGGTGAGGTCATGGAGGGATTTGAACACAAGGAAGAGAAGTTAAATTCAAGGCATTGGTGGACTGGGAACCAATGTAGGTCAGTGAGCACAGGAGTGATAGGTAAA
The DNA here is from genome assembly GCF_035084215.1 of Heptranchias perlo. NCBI lineage: Eukaryota > Metazoa > Chordata > Chondrichthyes > Hexanchiformes > Hexanchidae > Heptranchias > Heptranchias perlo. The sequence goes on from NC_090335.1 coordinate 34,706,235, forward strand.
CAGGACTTGATGCAAGTTAGGATAGAGGCAGCCAAGTTTTGGATGAGCACAAGTTTATGGGGGGTGGAAGATGGGAGGCCGGCCAGGACAGCACTGGAATAGTCGATTACTCCTATTGGATGCCAAATTTCAAATACATAAATGCAACTGGTTTAAAATAAAAATAAAACAGGTGACATTCATATTCAACTTCTAATATATTGAACTTTTTACATTGAACTGAGTTCTTTATATTTACGCATCTCACTTTCCTTCTATTCTCCAGCACCCCTGGAATTTGTGATTTGTTTTCTAACTCAAAAAGCTACAAAGCAGAAAAAAAGGACTACTAATTTGAAAGCATCCAACTGAACGCTTTGTTAAAATCTGTCTTTTCCATTTACATCTTCTGTTGTGCATGTTACATAGAATAAAATACACAGGGCAGTGTGTTTCTAGAAACTTGAGCAATTCAAGTAATAGGTTCAACAACACAAAGTTTGTCATCAGTACTCTTTGTGTGTTAAAGCTTTATAACTATTATCCTATGTACAAAATATTTCCTTTTCCCTGTAAATTCCACATTCCCATGCCAGAACATGCAGACCACTCTGCAGTTCTGCAACTCATATCAGACACCCACTAACTCATCTGTAAATGTCCAGTCTTTCCATAATTCTTTAACCCATATGGGTTGTAAATCATTCAGTAGCAGAAACAAGGGGAGAGCTCTTTGGAAATTTTCTTTAAATTGCCAAAACAATGTTCTCTTCCTAGATTTTCTCTGTCACACATCTCCTCAACACAGGAAGAACACAGACCTGATCCCAAGCCTCCACCAATGTTTCTCCACAGCTGATGCCCTTGGAGGTGGAAGAGTAGTTTCCAAGATCACAAGATAATTACAGATGAGGAAAGCCACTCAGTCCATCTTAATTCATCTACCGCAAGGCATCCTACAAATCACCCATTGCAGCATCCAACTGTTTCTTAAATTATTCCAGCATTTTTGCCTCACTACTCTATCCAGGAATTCGTCCCATGTGTTGATCAACTGTGAGGAAGAATTTCCTGATAGTTCAAAATTTACCTTTTTACTAGTTTGAACCTGTATCCCTTCATTCACTTTTGCAATTTACTTTAAAATTAATATTCTGGAGACTCCCCAAGTATCTATCCTTGACCCCCTCCTCTTCCTCATCTGCATGTTGCCCCTTGGCGAAATCATCGGGTCAGGTTCCACCTGTACGCTGATGACACCCAGCTCGACCTCTCCATCACCTCTCTCAGCCCCTCCACTGCCTCTTTGTTGTCAGATTGCTCATCTGACATCCAGTCCTAGATGATACGGAAATATCCTCCAGTTAAACATCGGGAAGAACAAAGTCATTGTAATCTACCCCCACTGCAAACTCCGTACTCTAGCTACTGATTCCATCCCCATCCAGTCTCAGGTTGAACCACACCGATCACGACTTTGTTGTCCCATTTGACCCCAAGCTGAGTATTCAAACCCATGTCCTCTCCATCACAAAGACTGCTTACCTCCACCTCTGTAACATCGCCTGTCTCCACTCCGCCTCAGACCATCTGCTACCGAAACACTCATCCGTACCGTTATCATATCCAGACTTGGCCATTCCAATGCTCTTCTGGCTGGCCTCCCATCTTCCACCCTAAAACAGTAGCTCATCCAAAACTGCTGCCCATATCCTATTGCACACCATGTCCCACTAACCCATTACCCCTGTACTCGCTGACCCACATTACCTACTGGTCCCCCCAATGCCTCAAGTTTAAAATCATCCTCGTGTTCAAATTTCTAAGCAGCAATACATATTTTGGGGATTGGGCTAAACAAAAGCATGGTCTGTAATCATGTAAACATACAAAAATCAAACAACCTTTTATTGGTTTTAGTTTTATTTTTCTTCATTCCTGCAGACGTTATCTTAAAAAAAACTTCGAACTTCATTCATGTCAGTAATTAACACTTATGATTCCAGTTATTCTACATCATAATGGCAGAGTTACAGTTTCATGATGTGCTGTTTTACATCAAATGTTCCTAAATTTACTCAGAGATGAAAAGGAATTTCTTTTAACGGGCTTCAGCTAGGCTTCCCACTGCTGATCACTATCTAGAGGCCTTGCTGCTAATCCTCAAGTGTGAATGTTGGGCAAATACAGGATCAGGATCAGATGTGATGCCCCCATGACAGAATAGTTGACTGGCATGCACCATCAGGTTATTGCAAGAATATTGGCCACCTGGCTGGGGTACCAGAGGATGCAGCGCATCCATGGAACTATACCGTAGCAAGGAGTTAATGCCTTTAGGTAGAGGTGAAAGGTGGCAAGAAGAAACAACAATATGCCAATAGACATGAAACAAAAAAAAAAGTATTTTAGTGGATGTTTACTATAAAATTCAACTGCCACCACACCAGGCCCATAGTTAGGTTAGGTTACTCAGGATATTTGTCAGTTCACTCTCCCATTTCCACCCCTCCCCCTCAGTGCACTTTATTTTTTTATGCATTTCATTATTTTCCTTCAAGATGTTTATGCCCTGAGAATTAAACACCTTGATTTGCAAAGCCAGTGTAACTTTTCAGATAATGAAACCAATCCTTTATGAAAAAGGGCCTGCGGCAGGTAGTGAGCGAACCAACACGAGGGAAAAACCTACTTGACCTCGTCCTCACCAATCTACCTGTCGCAGATGCATCTGTCCATGACAGTATTGGTAGGAGTGACCACCGCACAGTCTTTATGGAGATGAAGTCCCGTTTTCACACTGAGGACACCATCCAACATGTTGTATGGCACTACCACCGTGCTAAATGGGATAGATTCAGAACAGATCTAGCAGCTCAAAGCTAGGCACTCGTGAGGCACTGTGGGCCATCAGCAGAATTGTATTCCAGCACAATCTGTAACCTCGTGGCCTGGCATATTCCTCACTCTACCATTACCAACAAGCCAGATCATCAACCCTGGTTCAATGAGGAGTGTAGAAGCGCATGCCAGGAGCAGCACCAGGCTGACCTAAAAATGAGGTGCCAACCTAGTGAAGTTACAACACAGGACTACATGCATGCTAAACATTAGAAGCAACATGCTATAGACAGAGCTAAGCGATTCCACAACCTACGGATCAGATCAAAGCTCTGCAATCCTGCCACATCCAGTCGTGAATGGTGGTGGACAATTAAACAACTAACGGGAGGAGGAGGCTCCATGAACATCCCCATCCTCAATGATGGCAGAGTCCAGCACGTGAGCGCAAAAGACAAGGCTGAAGTGTTTGCAACCATCATCAGCCAGAAGTGCCGAGTGGATGATCCATCTTGGCCTCCTCCCGATATACCCAACATCACAGAAGCCAGTCTTCAGCCAATTTGATTCACTCCACGTGATATCAAGAAACGGCTGAGTGCCAAGGCTATGGGCCCCGACAACATCCCAGCTGTAGTGCTGAAGACTTGTGCTCCAGAACTAGCCGCGCCTCTAGCCAAACTGTTCCAGTACACTGGCATCTACCCGACAATGTGGAAAATTGCCCGAGTATGTCCTATCCATAAAAAGCAGGACAAATCCAATCCAGCCAATTACCACCCCATCAGTTTAATCTCAATCATCAGCAAAGTGATGGAAGGTGTCGTCGACAGCACTATCAAGCGGCACTTACTCACCAAGAACCTACTCACCAATGCTCAGCTTGGGTTCCACCAGGACCACTCGGCTCCAGACCTCATTACAGCCTTGGTCCAAACATGGATAAAAGAGCTGAATTCCAGAGGTGAGGTGAGAGTGACTGCCCTTGACATCAAGGCAGCATTTGACCGAGTGTGGCACCAAGGAGCCCTTGTAAAATTGAAGTCAATGGGAATCAGGGGGAAAACTCTCCAGTGGCTGGAGTCATACCTAGCACAAAGGAAGATGGTAGTGGTTGTTGGAGGCCAATCATCTCAGCCCCAGGACATTGCTGCAGGAGTTCCTCAGAGCAGTGTCCTAGGCCCAACCATCTTCAGCTGCTTCATCAATGACCTTCCCTCCATCATAAGGTCAGAAATGGGGATGTTCTTTGATGATTGCAGTGTTCAGTTCCATTCCAAACCCCTCAGATAATGAAGCAGTCTGTGTCCGCATGCAGCAAGACCTGGATAACATCCAGGCTTGGGCTAATAAGTGGCAAGTAACTTTCTTGCCAGACAAGTGGCAGGCAATGACCATCTCCAACAAGAGAGAGTCCAACCACCTCCCCATGACATTCAACGGCATTACCATCACCGAATTCCCCACCATCAACATCCTGGGGGTCACCATTGACCAGAAAATTAACTGGACCAGCCACATAAATACTGTAGCTACAAGAGCAGGTCAGAGGCTGGGTATTCTGTGGTGAGTGACTCACCTCCTGACTCCCCAAAGCCTTTCCACCATCTACAAAGCACAAGTCAGGAATGTGATGGAATACTCTCCACTTGCCTGGATGAGTGGAGCTCCAACAACACTCAAGAAGCTCGACACCATCCAGGACAAAACAGCCCATTCACCACCCTAAACATTCACTCCCTTCACCACCGGCGCACCGTGACTGCAGTGTGTATCATCCACAGGATGCACTGCAGCAACTCGCCAAGGCTTCTTCGACAGCACCTCCCAAACCCACAACCTCTACCACCTAGAAGGACGAGGGCAACAGGCACATCGGAACAACACCACCTGCACCTGTTCCCCTCCAAGTCAGACACCATCCCGACTTGGAAATATATCGTCATTCCTTCATTGTCGCTGGGTCAAAATCCTGGAACTCCCTTCCTAACAGCACTGTGGGAGAACCTTCACCAGATGGACTGCAGCGGTTCAAGGCGGTGGCTCACCACCACCTTCTCAAGGGCAATTAGGGATGGGCAATAAATGCTGGCCTTGCCAGCGACGCCCACATCCCATGAACAAATTTTTTAAAAAGTAATTGAAGAAAGTACAATCATACCGCACCCCAGAAAAAATACAGTCAATGCTGAAAGGTATCACTTTTTAAAATCTTTAAAAATCTGCCACATCTCTACATCTTCAATAAAAAAAAATCCAGAAGAGTCCTTTGTGAATAAAAATTCTAATTCATGATTATAGAGTAGTGTGACAACACCAATATTTATAATTTTACTGTCAGCTGGCTAATGCCATTTCAGAAAACCTTCAAGCGGAAAGTTATAGGAATTTGTTTGCATCATGCAAGAGTGTGACACTGGGCGTTCAACATTACTGAACCTGCTCGGGTTCCATTTCAAAAACAACGCACAATAAAAAAAAACTCAGGAAGAAAGGATCTAGATTGCTGTAAAACAGAGCTGGTATTGTGTAAACAAAAGGACAATTTTGAAACAAAATAGGTCCATGTAGACTGTGTGAATAAGTACTTTGTTTGAAAAAAAAAAGTTCCTTAATACAGTAGTTTACCCGGATTAGCACAAGCATTATCTGATACAAGTATAAATCCAAGACAAAAATGGAACTGTATTTTCCGAACACAAAGGAAGTTTGATCTCTGGCCTCATGCTGACAGAAAGACCCAGTTTCAAGTCAGTTTCTTGTAGCAACTGGTTTTAGTTTTTCTCCCCTTCCAATTTTTAGACTTCTCTACAAAGTGCACAGGGCAAACACGTTCTAACGTATTCCTGCTTCATGAGCAGTGGAGGCAGACAAAAAAACAGTACCACATCCCTGATGCCAAATTCCCAGAACCATCCAGCCCTTTCTAGTGAGTGACCTCAAGGATGTGTTTTTTTTTAAACCTCATGTTTCGATGCTGTATGTATTTGCCCTATGCTTCTCTAATATTGAAACAAAGATTGATGCAGGTCAGGACTTCAGCCCAAAGACGAAAGATTTTGGCCAATGCTTTCAGCCCAATGCTATTTCCTCCCCTTAGTGTCAAAGATAGATAACAGACTATTGGTCAGTTAGGTGACCTACTTGGGGTTAGCTTTTTCTCTTCGTTCATGGGATGTGGGCGTCGCTGGCAAGGCCAGCATTTATTGCCCATCCCTAATTGCCCTTGAGAAGGTGGTGATGAGCCTCCTTCTTGAATCGCTGCAGTCCGGGAAGATAATCAGTATAGACTTGAATAAAAGTTGGAATCCATTTACCTTTGACCATCCTTGGAATTTGACAGCATTTTCACAGTGAAGAGTTATGACTCAGGAATGTCTAAACTATAGCGCTTGCAGTACAGCACATGAAACTCAAGCAACTCAATTCTATTTGTGCTTATACTTCTGACTCACTGGTTTGAATTACCTAGGACTGGAAGGTTGGAAAGGACTCTTTTTAATACTGTTTCGTGAATCAAGCCTAAATGAGAACACTTGGATGTGTTGGCATCCATAGCTTGAGTTAAATCCAATCAATGGGAACGTTAATTCAAACTTTATATATGGCATGAGGTTCCATGGTATGCACATATATGACCAGGAAAACAGAAAAACTTGGACAATGCATTCCTTTCGACCACTCACCATGAACAGTTACAGGAAAGTTTGTTTAAAAAAACCATCAAAATTAGATTTTAGAAATGAAACATATTACAAATTGATAAAATATGAATTGCGACTTGCAACACGGCTTCTGGAAAAGAGAGTGATCTTTTATCCTGGTTGAATTTTTTTGTGGAGGTAACTAGGTTGATGGATGAAGCTAGCCCTGTCAACATTGTATGTTTGGACTTACTAAGAAAGCTCTTGACAAGGTGCCGCACAATAGGTTACTTTTATAAGATAAGAGTCCTGTGGGCTAGGAGGGCAGATCCTGGATTGGATAGGGAATTCGCTGAGTTCTCACAGGCAGAGGGTTGTTATTAATGGAAGGTGTTTCTGCATGGAGACTGGTTACTAGTGGAATCCTGCAGGGATCCGTGTTATGACCACTGCTCTTCACGATCTATATTAATATTGTGGGTACTGTCTGCAAGATCACAGGCGACACAAAGATTTGTGCTAGTGTTAGGTCTCCCGATGAGAAATAAAAAAGGTTACAATCTGATCTAGATGCGATGGGGGTACGGGCTTGCACCTGGCAGAAGTCATTTAATGTAGAAAAATGCAGTGTCATGCATGTGTATAGGGTTAACATCAAGCATGTACACATCATGCTTGGTACAGAGTTAAAGTAGGAACAGGACCTAGGAGTTATAGTACATATAGGAATTAATGTCAGCCATGGCTCAGTGATAGCACTCGTGCCTCTGAGTCAGAAGGTCGTGGGTTCAAGACCCATTCCAGACTCTTGAGCACATAATCTAGGCTGACACTTCAGTGCAGTATCGAGGTAGTGCTGCACAGTTGGAGATGCCTTCTTTTGGATGAGACGTTAAACCGAGGCCCCGTCTGCCATCTCAGGTGGATGTAAAAGACACATTATTCCTAAGGCCTTAGGATGCCATAGATGAGAATGCTGAACAGTAATTTCTTTGGGTGGCAGTTGAGTGCGTATATAATTGGCAGCTCAGCCGAACTGAATACTGGAAAAATATTCTAATTGAGTCATTTTTCCCCTCCAAGTAATCCTGTGTTACATTCATAGTATCACAGTAGGTACAACACAGGAGGAGGCCATTCAGCCAATCATGCTGATAGCTTTGAAAGAGCTGTCCATTAGTCCCATTCCCCTGCTCTTTCCCCACAGCCCTGTAAATTTTTTTCCCTTCAATTATTTATCCAATTCCCATTTGAAGGTTACTCTTGAATCTGCTTCCACTACCCTTTCAGGCAGTGTATTCCAGATCATTACAACTCGCAGCATTAAAAAAACATTTCCTCATGTCGCCTCTGGCTCTTTTGCTGATCACCTTAAATCTGAGTCCTCTGGTTACCGACCCCTCTGCCACTGGAAACAATTTCTCCTTAGTTACTCTATCAAAACCATTCATGATTTTGAACACCTCTATCAAATCCCTCCGTAACCCACTCTGTTTTAAGGAGAACAACCCCAGCTTCTCTAATCTCTCCACATAACTGAAGTCCCTCATCCCTGATACCATTCTAGTAAATCTTGTCTGTACCCTCTCTAAGACCTTGACATCCTTCCTAAAGGGTGGAGCCCAGAATTTCAAATCTTACCTGCATGAAGACTGTTGCATTTAAGGAATAGTTATCTATGTACATAACCTAATAAGTGGTAACACAAAATTCTAAACCAAGCTGAATAGGCACTTCATTTAATGCCACTCCATAATTCTCCTGTAATACAAAATGTTACAGTGGACTGCCTGTAATCACGGCAAGATTCTGCTTGGCACAAGTCGCCAAGACACAAACTGCTAACAGCAAACGTTACAGGCAAACCTTTTTCTTGCAGATTCTATGTCACGATACTTAAAAAGTAAATTTGAATTTTATAAAAACAATTCAGTTTTAAAAGATTCTATCATGCTTGACAAAGAATGTTATATTGCTCACACCTTTTACAGTTTTATGGAAAACAGCTCCCCATTTGTTTTATTTGTGGTCATTAAACTGGGGGATATTAGTACGAGGCATGTATCATCAGCACCAAGCACTTCCAAGTTAGGTGCAGCACGGCCAGTTCCAGGAGGAAAGCTCCAGCTACTTTTGCCCCAACAGCATACCTGAATTTTCATTTCAATAGAGTACTCCAATGCACCAGTAACAATTCTATTTCTGACACAAGCTACTTTCTGGCACTTTTTTGACAGACTGCCAGTTTGTTTCAAAATAGCAGCAGTTCTATACCAAGGTCCTGTGTCCAGTTGGAACCAGGTTGGCCAAAAGCATTTCACGCGAGGCCCTTACAGCTAGCAAATAGGAGAAACTTACACCTCCTATGTCTGACGTGAAAGGAGGCGTGCAAACCACAGTCCCCAGTAACAGCATGCTTTAGTCTACCGAAGTGAATTCATGCAAGGATTTGCACTATCTTATCCTTATTTTCCAATTTAAAAGTAGTGTTCCCTTTGAGAGAAATTGTAAAACTGGCCACCACCTCAAACTTAATAAATAAAACACACTGGTATTAAAAAGCTACCTCACCATACCATGGTGAAACATGGTACAAACCCAAAGAAAGCCACTTATATCCACCACAGAAAGCCAGCAAGCAATCGAGAAAGCTGTTCCAGAATATCTCACTTCCCCTTCCCTCTAATACAAATTTGGATTATATGGCTCATTTTTAACCTGCCAACAATTGCAAACGCTTTTGTGAACGTCCACGAGCCCCCGAGCCAATTGTGAAGTACAATACAAAGAGCCATTTTCTGTGATGTAGTTTATATTAAAGTTCAAAGCACTTCAGTGAAATTGAAGTAAATAAAGCAATCTTTTTTCTAGTTTCTCAACTAGGTAAACTACTTGAGACTCCAAATGCAAAAATCACTTGGGAGCTTTTTTTTTGTAAAGATGTTCACATCTTTTGTGTGAATTCTGCAACAGATATGAAACAACAAAGTCAAAATTCATATTCACAGACATCTACAGCATTTATAATACAAATCAAATACAATACCTGAGATCCTCATCATTACCCCTGCATTCTAGTCTAAATCATAACCTTAGTCCTACAGGTGGGATTTCATAATTTAAAAATAAAATCAAAAATGGGGGTAGATACAAATAAACATGCCAAATTGGATAACACACACTTTCATAAATGTTCTTTTGATACACTGAAGAAAATATCTATGAAATAGAAAACAAAAGCTGCATACAATTCATCAAACCTAATGGGCTCTTGCTAAACCAGACTTCGTTTTAAAAATCAAACAATTAGTGAGTCACTTTGACCCCAATTTTTTGATACAAGGTTTCTAATTGAAGGGTAATAAAAGAAAGTACTACTATGTTAGAGCGTGGAAACATATTCAACACTTCCTTTAAATGTGACAGAAAAGCATTCTTCCCGTGTGAAAAAGATTAGTTCTGTACTTTAGAAGAAATTGAGCTTTTTAAGTAGCAGTTGCTTATATAAAAGAAAATGTCCATATAATCTTAAGAAGATATCACTTGTATACTAAAGCAGTTTATAATAAACACAGGCTGTCAAACCTTTCGAGTGATAAGTTATCAGCCATGTGTCAGAATGATCCTCTGAGGTTTGAAAAGCATGTGTTTACCATAACTGCTGTACATTAGTCTAACAGAAGTTATCAACCTCATACTTTCTGCAAAGTAAATTTAGTGTGAACAGTCAAATATACACTCTCATTGCTAGGCCACTATTCCGGGTGGATGTGCTGCATGAGCATTCACTGTGAATAAAGACATTTTATGACCAACATTTTAACTTCTGCAAACCTATGAATAGCCTCTGTTTAAAGTAAGGCATGAGCGGGCTGGTGTCAACCAGTGTACCACCTGTAGCTGAATAGCATTGAGGATCTGTTCAGTACTTAAGTGCTGGGAGCACACTGGCAGTAATGTAGACTTGAATTCTGTGGGTAAACCCCTCCTCCCTCCTCCCCCACAATACATTGTTACATATAACACATTATTAAAATGTATGCATCCTTCAATAGTAGAAAGAATTTCAATAATCGTTCATGGAAGGGGAGGGAAAGGAATCTGCAAAGAGCATTTGTGACATTTTTTTTTAAAAAGAGAAACTACATGAGCTCGATGGAGGCATCCCATCGCAAACTCGGTTAGATTTCTCAATATCCTGCTGGTTAATAAACACTGAATAGTCAGTCAGCCAGCAGTAAGTGAAAGTTATGTAAATGTTGCAGTAAATGGGGTGTTAATGAAAGAGTTACTAAAGTCATTATGTGACAAAAAAATGCCCAATGAACAATCCAATACTAGGTCAAATCAGTAAAGTTAAAAATCAGTCCTGTAAAATTTGTGATCGTGGAGACAACTCTGGACCATGGATACAGGAGCAGTAGCAAACTGGTTGAGACTTTCCTTATGGTCGTTGTGGGGAACACCAATTTTGCATCTGGCAGCAGTAACAACAAAACTACTGCAAAGTCTAACCATTAGCAGAGGAAGGTAGCGAGGTAGAGGGTTTAGGGGGGAGAATTTCAGAGCAAGAGGCCTAGGCCGCCAATTGTGGGATAAGAGGGCAAAATCAGAAGAACAGATAGTTTGGGAGTGTCGGGGTGGGATTTGTAGTACTGAAGGAGACTACAGAAGTGGGCAGAGGTGAGGCCATGGAGGAATTTAAAATTCTTCCTCCTGTGTTTAAAGTTGATACCATGGTGGATTGGGAACCAATACAGGTCAGCAAGGTCAGGGGTGAAGGGTGAGTGTGACTTGGTGAGAGATAGGATACAAGCAGCAAAATTTTGGATGAGCTGATGTTTGTGGAGGATGGGAGACTGGTCAGAAAAGCATTAGAATAATTGAACCTGGAGGTGACTATAGCACGGATGAGGGTTTCAACAGCAGATGGGCTGTGGTAGGGGTGGAGGCAGGTGATATTGTGTAGCAATAAAGTAGGCAGTCTTTGTGATGGGAGAGGATTTGGAGTCAGAAACACAGCTCAGGTTTGAACAGGATTCTGTTTCAGTCTGAGATGGTAGCCAGGAAGAGGACGGAGTTGGGGGGTTCTCACGTGGTGACAGCATGGGGCTGGGAAGAGAAGCTATTTCGGGAGATGCTCTGGCTACGATCGGATAGGCAAGAGTGGAACCAAGCAAGAATATGTTAAGTAACATATTCGTCTCAAAACAAAATTATCATCCGTTGCTCTCTCCTGTGGTCAGTAAACTTGAATGAATAAAAATATTTTAAATTCTGCTGCAGAAAGGAAACACACATTTCTCCAGCCTGCCTGGGGCAAATAGTGCTTAATGTCATACAAAGCACAATGAATACACCTAAAGAAAGACACATCCATCAGAAAAATTAATTCTTGCAATATTCAAAACTTGGCGAAGCAGAGGGAACTTGACCCTAATGCCAAGCATTTTCATTGTCACTCAAAGTAGGTTGAAGCTACGTGTCCATTTAGATAGAAAGACATAGATTATTCAGCGTGTCCTTTGCAGCATGCCTGTGCTTCAGTGCCACCATATTACAAGTACTGCAGCATTAAAAATTGTCACATCGCCAATCAATAGTGCAGAATGTTGAAAAGAATTCCAGATCGCTCTTGTTAAATGAGTTACTATTACTGAAATATATGATCCATTTCGATTATATAAGCACCATCATGCTCATCTTTCATCCCAATTACAATCTCTATCATTTCCTCAATCTAGAAGCTGTTTTCAATCAACATATTCACTTATTACAGTGGGTTATGTGCTTGCTACCACCTCTTCTTGTATTGAATTCTTGATTGGACAAGCCCTCTGAATTTAACATGCACCATGATTGCATGTATCAAAAACAGGGTGCCAATCACAATCTTTAAAAGGCTATTCGCGTTATACTCCATCACAGAAATGAGTACCAAAGTGCATTCAAAATACAGGGCTGGCATGTAAAACCAGGGTACCTCAGAGAAAGAATCTCATTATAGCAACCATGTCATGAGTTTCTGCAGAAAATGCCAGATAAATTGATTTTATTTGTTTCTCCACACTTTTGTGTGTCCCATTCTTTCATAATTACATGCTTTAATCGTTCTTTTTGCCAATTACAGGCTCTCATTTTCTATACATTTTTCCATTGCTCGTTTTGTTCACTAGCTGTTTTCTCCTTTCTGCTTCTTTCTCTATTGAAGCTGTGCACTGGAGGACAATACTATACTCTGAACAAGCAAATGAAAGAATAAGTATAATAGGATTCAGATCTTGGACAATTACTTAAATTCATCGGCTCAATTCCCTGCAATAATGCTCATAAAAGATTTTCAAAATCATTCAATAAAGCAAGTACATAAGACATGCAAATGTCATTATTTCAAACAAAAAGGTTCTATTTTCAAATAATTTGTGTAAATTTGTCTTTCAGTTTCTTTAATTCATAAATTAGCATTTTATACAAGCTCTGAGCATTTACTCACAGCAGAAATCAATATTCTACATCAGGGAATGTGGTTCATAATATGGAAAGTTTTTTTTTAACATTTTGGTTGCCGGTATGATTATTCTGCTGGGGCTGTAAGTGAAGGCTCATCAAGGCAAGGGAGGTCAATACTGAACAACAGAGCATATTTCATTTTTGCCCTGTCTTTGTCTTGGTGAGTAAAGGCCCAAAGGTATAACTTTATCCCTACACATTAAGGATTTATACCCCCCAAACCCCTCCCCCCGCCCCCCCGCTACGATGCAAGGGAGCATACCAAGTAGAATGCAGATTAATCCAGAGCACCTTTGCTACATTCAGATCTAGGGTGTTATTATGAGCAGTTTGTAGTGCAGACTTTCAGCTATTTGGAACTGGATTGAAATCTTTTAGTACCCTTGCAGCCAGACAAAAGGAACTTCAATCCCATCAATTGGGCTGGATTCAAACCCAGATCCCAGAGATGAAAAGGTCAGTGGCCTAAGGCACACATATTTTAAATTGACCAAGAGTTGGAGAGGAGATCTCTCATAAGTTTGGATAAAACCTAATGAAGTCTCGTAACTGATACCACAAATCAGCATTTATAGGCGTACATTCCAACAGATTGCAGTTCCCCAATACAAAAATACATCAAGATGTCAATGGAAGAGAAGTTTGTGATGTTACTTCTTGCAGAAACATGAACAAGACAAATGGACAATTCAACATATGTACATTTTCAAATGGAACATCATGTCTAATAAGGGATGGACACAAGTTAGAAAGACTTTTTTTTGTCAATACCGGTGACAATTTAGTGTTCATAGCCAGGAGAAGAAACAAAACTAATCCTCCACCGCAAGATGTGCATCTACCTGTCTTATATGGCAGATTAGAATCTGGGATATTGTAACATATGAGCACAAAATCCAGAAGTCTAGCAAAAAGTTATTTATGCTGTAGTTACACTATGTGGATAGCTAATGAACATTTAATTTTCAGTGTAACTGCCACATTTACAGTGCAGCGTAACTTATCAAGAAAAGATTCTGATGCATCCTAACAGATTCCTGTACCGCCCCTCACCACCATCTTGATGAGAGAACAACAAAAAAAGTGAAAGTTTTAAAGAATTTTTAAATATCTGGAGACGCTTGCACAATACCAGGAAGGGAGGAAAGAGAGATTAAAAAAAGCAAAATAAAAGGTGAACACAAGACAGAGTCACAAACATGATAAATCTGGGCATCAGTTCACTGGTTTCTGCACTAGCTCAAAGGTGAGGTCCAACAGTGAGGCCAGCCTTGTTGACTCTGGCACCAGAAATAAGTTTTGAAACTGGGGCTTGCAAACCATCTCCAACTGATGATTTCTATGATTGGCGGGGTGCAGCCAGCCCTGCCTGCGCTGTTGAGTGGCTGCTCACCAGCCGGGGGCCCAGACATCACGAGTGGATAGCACCACTTAAAGGCAGCCTGCAGTCTCTTAAAGGGATGGTGCACTATGGCTGCAGGAAGTGGTGGAAGTCAATGGTGAAGTGAATCTGTGCTGCAATATAGTGAAGCATGGTGATGATGGGAACTCTGGAATTTTTAATGAGCAACAACTTGGCTGCCCAAAGTTTGCGGGACTGTTATATTTTCAAAATATAAGATACGGGTCTGAACGGAGATCAGAAATCGCACACGTAAAACACAGATGCAGGTCCCATCTTTATATGCACTTCAGGTAGTGTAGCTAGCTGTCTGAGAGGTACTCACTCATGCTCTTTTCCCAGAATATCATGTAGAATTGGAGTTTATAATTAGAATCAAACCATTCTTTATGCTCAACACCTCGGAGTGCTGAGCCTTGAGCAAGGACAAATACACGAGTAACAGAAAGGGTGGAACAAGGGTAATGCAGGGGATGTAATATATTTGGATTTTCAAAAGGCTTTCGATAAGGTACCGCATAGTAGACTCATGACTAAGATCAGAGCATGTGGAGTCATTACAGAGTCTTTAGAAGCGTAGATGAAGCAAATGTCCAGGGTTAGACATTAAGATGCTTCAGTGGAAGGATGGCTACAAATACAGGTCAGCACTTTGTGAATGCTTAGGTGCTGATTTTAGTTCAAACAGGAAAACTCTACATTACTAGCTTACTTTCTCTACATTAAACATCTTTATAACTTTAGCATAACGTGAAATCATCCTCGAGATCCACAAACACTAGGCAGTTTCCCTAATGTATCACCATGTGACGATGTTATCATTTTGAATTCTTCCTCGAAAATAAAGAAATTCAGTCCAATGTGGATGGGAAATACTCCATTCTTCGGGAGGTAAAGCAGCAAGAGATTTCCTCCTAAGAGAACCATAAGACTATAAGACATAAGAGATAGGAGCAGGAGTAGGCCATTTGGCCCCTCGAGCCTGCTCCGCCATTCAATGAGATCATGGCTGATCTGATTTTTATCTCAACTCCACTTTCCCGCCCTTTCCCCATATCCTTTAACTCCCTCGCTGATCAAAAATTTGTCTAACTCAGCCTCGAATGTATTCAATGACTCAGCCTCCACAGCTTTTTGGGGTAAAGAATTCCAAAGATTCACAACCCTCTGGGAGAAGAAATTCCTCCTCATTTCCGTCTTAAATGGGCGACCCCTTATTCTGAGACTATGCCCCCTAGTTTTAGATTCCCCCATGAGGGGTAACATCCTCTCAACATCTACCCTATCACGTCCCCTCAGAATCTTGTATGTTTCAATAAGATCTCCTCTCATTCTTCTGAACTCCAATGAGTATAGACCCAACCTGTTCAATCTTTCCTCAAAAGACAACCCTTCCATACCCAGAATCAACCTAGTAAACCTTCTCTGAACTGCCTCCAATGCAAGTATATCCTTCCTTAAATAAGGGCACCAGAACTGTACACAGTATTCCAGGTGTGGTCTCACCAGCACCCTGTACAGATGTAGCATGACTTCTCTGCTTTTGTACTCCATCCCCCTAGAAATAAAGGCCAATATTTTGTTTGCCTTCCGGATTACCTGCTGCACCTGTATGTTGACTTTTTGTGTTTCATGTACGAGGACACCCAGATCCCTCTGTACCGCAGCATTTTGTAATATTTCTCCATTCAAATAATATTTTGCTTTTTTATTTTTCCTCCCAAAGTGGATGACTTCACATTTGCCCACATTATATTCCATCTGCCAAATTTTTGCCAATTGGCTTAACCTGTCAATATCCCTTTGTGTCCTCATCGCAACTTGCTTTTCCACCTATCTTTGTATCATCAGCAAATATGGCCACAAGACACTCTGTTCCTTCATCCAAGTCATTGATACATATTGTAAATAGTTGAGGCGCCTGCACTGATCCCTGCGGCACCCCACTAGTTACAGATTGCCATTTTGAAAATGACCCTTTTATCCCGACTCTTTGTTTTCTGTTAGTTAGCCAATGCTGGATCCATGCCAGTATATTACTCCCAACACCATGAGCTCTTATCTTGTGCAGTAATCTTTTATGTGGCACCTTATCGAATGCCTTTTGGAAATCCAAATATACTGTATCATTGGTCCCCCTTTATCCACTTTGCCTGTTACTTCCTCAAAAGAACTCTAATAAATTTGTCAGACATGATTTCCCCTTCATAAAACCATGTTGACTCTCCCTGATTGTATTATGAGTTTCCAAATGTCCTGCTACTACTTCCTTAATAATGGATTCTAGCATTTTCCCAAATGACAGATGTTAGGCTAACTGGTCTATAGTTACCTGCTTTCTGTCTCACTCCCTTCTTGAATAGGGGTGTTACGTTTGCGGTTTTCCAATCCGCTGGGACCTTTCCAGAATCTAGTGAATTCTGGAAGATTATAACCAATGCATCCACTATTTCTGTAGCCACTTCCTTTAAGACCCTCAGATGTAAGCCATCAGGTCCAGGGGACTTGTCAGCCTTTAGACCCATCAATTTACCTAGTACTTTTTCTCTAGTGATAGTGATTGTTTTTAGTTCCTCCCTCCCCTTTGCCCCTTGATTTTCTACAATTATTGGTATGTTATTAGTGTCTTCTACTGTGAAGACAGATACAAAATATCTGTTCAATTCCTCTGCCATTTCCTTGTTTTCCATTATTTCCCCAGTCGCATCCTCTAAGGGACCATTGTTTACTTTAGCTACCATCTTCCTGTTTTCCTTTTCTGTGACCTAGGAAAGCGGAAGCTGCTGCACTTCAGGCCAAAAGTAAAACAACTTTCCAACTGTCCTGAGAAAGTCATGCTCCTAGAGTACAGGAGAACCTTTAGAAATTAATGGAATAACCTTCCCATTCAGTTTCCGTAACAGGTTCATTCAACGCAACAGGGTTTCACTTGTCCCCAAAATATCAGAAGCAATTCCAACACTGCTAAGGTTGTCAGATTGTGGCAGATTGAGTGACTGCTAAGGAATGGAGGGAGACACACTAGCAATATGAACTCTATTTGTAGCTCCCTGTTGGCTCCTCACCTGATCCTTTTTAAGCTAGGTATGAAGTCTTCCTTTGTCAAAGAAATTCTGTCTTCCTGCAGGTGACAAGATGAAGTAAAGGGTTCTCCCTCTACCACTACAGGGACTTTGCACAACTTGTTAGCCCAGATTAGAACCTTATCTATGTTCATGCAATTTGTTTATCCAACTGGTTGGAAAGTAAATCTCTATATGGAGCTTTTCAACATATCAGGAAGTCATGGCCAACCCGCTTGGATGGTTAGGAGTAGGCAGTGCACATCTGTTAGTAGTGCTATATTGGTAAATAACAAACATCAGTGATGAGTATCTGTGCACAAAAATACTTATAGTAGGATATACAAGTTACATAACCAGCTGTTGGCAGCAACCGAACTGACGACTTCAACCAATACATTACCAGGTGAAGCAGGAATTGACTGAATCACTTATATATAAAAAAATGTAGTACACACTTCAAAACTAGAAATCAAGAAAGATTGCATTAAATTTCTAAAACTTTTGCACAAAGGATAATAACTTCTATTAAGAAAGCCCCAAAATTAGGTCCAGTGAATGGAATATACACTTTACGTATACAGTGTTATACTTTACTTTGAGGATCCTTAATAATCTCACTATACGGTTTGAAATTGGTTCCTTCTTGGGTACTGGAGAAGAACCAAAAATCTCCTTGACCCACTTATATTTATCTCTTGTTGGCCCGTTGAGGTGCAACCTTTACCATGATTATAGAATAGCGGGCCCACGTTATTTGTCTCCCCTAGCTGAAGGAAGCTCCTTTATGACAAGGGACTGCTATGGAGATAGGAAACAAAGAGAAGCAAGGAACCAATTCAAATATTTTTTTTCTCCTGAAAGTGCAGCAACAGAGCAGTGTTACCAAAGATGGGGAAATAAAAACTGATGTATATTGAAGTCAGGACTTAGATGCATTAGGGACTAGGAGAAAACCATGTGCCTGCACAGTTACCTCAATGTGCCAAACTCCTAGAGACAGCCTTCTTCTAATAGCTTGTTATTGTTTGGATAATTGCCTATTTGTTTGTACATGAATAATGAACAGAACTTCTGAAAAAACATTTTAATATCTAGCAACTTTAAATGTTAATTTGTTGAAAAGCAGATTGTACTAAGTTTCAATAATCTTGAACAAATGGACTTTTTTGACTATACATAAAAGGTAGTTAAAATCAAGTCTTGGCTAAAGCAACAATTTAAGTATAGATGTTCTCCAGATTTGTTGAATAAGGCCAAGATTATCATCAGGACATACTGAATAAAATTAAGAATTGTGCAGGAGACTGTAGTACATTTTTGTTGGCCAGACGCACGATGCTGAAAAGCAACCACAAACTGACCTTTGGAATTGAACAAGGTACTGTCACCATCAAGCATTCAAAAGCTGTTTTCTTTAATGTGCAACTAGTATTTAATGAGGCTTGCAATGTAATCAGTGTGGTTGGCTGGTTAAATATATTTCAACTCCCAGTAAATCAAAAGTTGTGATTTTAATTTAACCAATCAAAAAGTATCCTGTCACAACTGCTTTCCTGCCTAGTGCTGCAAAAGTTACCTTTTGCACTATTATTGGTCTTCTCTTAGTCCATAGCAGTCTCTTGTCATTAAGAAGCTTCTTTCAACCAGGAGACAGGCAACAAGCTACTCCCATCCTGTTTATAAATGCAATAATAGCAAAAGGAGCTTGCATGGCCACATAGGTGGCATGGATTGGGCCATGTGCTTTTGGGAATCTTGCCACCCTGAAAAAGTGAACAGCCTTCTCCTGTCGATGCTCCAAAAAAAAAATGTGAAATTACGTATAAATAACAAATTATAAAAAGGGGAACGCTCAGAAAATAGAGTCCATATATTGTTAGGTACAGTAGGGCTTGTTCACCTTGTTTAAGCCATGAAGCTGCAATATTTCAGTTCTTTGGGGCATATACTTAAGTGGCCTAGCCCTTCAGTTGGGAGGGTTTTGTTTGCTTAGGGAAAGTAATGAACCTGTCGGCCCAGCAAACAATGCCTCATTCACCTGCTGTATGCAGTGGTGCACTGCATGTTAGCTGACTTGGCATATGCCACCAATGGCACCCTGAAAAGAGCAAGTGGCTTCGAAGTTCAAGGTAGTTTTATTGCCTGTCCTACAGGAGGTTAGAAAATCTGGCTGCAGAACGTTGAAACATAAGCAGTGAAAACACAGCTCCTCTGACACATCGAGGGAACTGCAGTACGGTTTACATATTTGGCTCTCAGGACAGATACACATCTGCTGATCCCTCCTCTGATACAGACACACCTACCTCCTCTGTTCACCCTCCCTACACCCCACCCCTCTCACCGGAGCAAGAGGAAGTCCCAGTGGAATGGCTATGCTACATGCAGGGCACTGTTGCCTATTTCTGGAAAACTATCTTTAATGGTAGGGGAGGACATCAAATTGAAACTGTAAAGGGGTAACAAATTAAAGATCCAATCAATCGAAACTTTAAGAAAAAAAAGTGCAATGCAAAAAAAAGGAACAAAAACAAGTTCTCCTAAATCACATCAAAAGAGTCATATAGGATAGCTGAAAGAGTACTTCCAGAGGCTGTGTGGCCGCAGGAGTGTGCTTTGCTCCAGCTTTTGCAGCTGCAGTGATGCACTGGAATTTCCAGGGATACAAGGGCATACCCCCAAATTTATACATAACTAGCGGCCATAATGAGGCCTGTGCCATAGAGCAACACGAGCCTGCTAATCCCCCAGCAGAATGCCTGGGTCACATGCAAATTGGGCGAATCGCCTGGATCCCAGTTTTCTGCCACCAGCGGGCAAGAGTGGAGTTTCAGCACCATAATGAAGTCATTTCACAAGTCTCGTCATCTCTGCTATACTTGTTTCCTCTTCCAATGTTTCGGTTATTTTACAATAAATGAATTCTGAATAAATGATTGGATCTTTAATTTGAATAATTAGAAGTAAGTAAAAGAAAATACGCAAATTATTTAACTGAATTAATTAAAGACTTAGTTTGCCTAATTATCTGCCCAGTTTGGTAAAGCGCCCCCTTGTGCGTGTGCAAGTGAAAGTGATCACGATTTGCAAAAGAGATTTATCAAGAACGAATGGTGTGGAAAATTGAGACAGACCATTAGGTTAAAAACAAAACAACTTTAAAAGTTTTCAGGTTCAGGATATTCTGTAACCTTATACTCCAGATAAGAGAGATGTAAACAGAAAACCCTCAAGATGCTAGTTTTTTGAAACGAAAAGTGGGGAATAAACAGGTTGGACAGCATCTCATAGGGGCTAACGTTTCAGGTGGGAGGCATTTTCTGTTCTTATTTCAAAAAGGTACAGCTGGTTCTTCAAAATTGTGATGCAGATATAAGAAATAGGAGGAGGAGTAGGCCATACGGCCCCTCGAGCCTGCTCCGCATATCTGATTGATTGTTCTTGACCTGTACTGATCACATTTGGATTATAAGCGGTGTCAACTTTGGAAGATACTAGAGGCCGGTCCAACAGGATTAGCATTTTCTAGTTTTTCCAGTGCTCCAACGGCAATTTGTGACTTTTTAAAATTTAACGCAACATTTTCAGAATTGCATTAATCCCTGAACTTCTAGTTACAGCATTTATTGTGCCAAATCCTACAAGTGCCGAGAGGCTGTTTCCCCTGGCTAGAGTCTAGAACTATGAGGCACAGTCTGAGGATAAGGAGTCGACTGAGATGAGGAGAACTTCTTCACTCAGAGGGTTGTGAATCTTTGGAATTCTCTACCCCAAAGGACTGTGGATGTTGAGTCATTGAGTATATTCAAGGCTGAGATCGCTAAGACTTTTGGACTCTAAGGGAATCAAGGGATATGGGGATCGGGCAGAAAAGTGGAGTTGAGGTTGAAGATCAGCCATGATCTTATTGAATGGCGGAGCATGCTCAAGGGGCCGTATGGCCTACTGCTATTTCTTATGTTCTTATTCCAATTTATTCAGTAAGGTTAAGGTCAAAATTATATATCTTCCCTTTAAATATTCACCTGCTACATTACCTTAATTTGTCCACTGTGGTCTGTTAGAAGTTCCTCAATTAAGGTCAAGTAACTGTTTCTATTAAAAAGTGATAGAGTATAACTGAAAAATAGCCACTAAACCATTATGAATGCAAGAATATCTTTCCTCTTGACTTGCAATTACCAGTTATTGTGAAAATGTAGTTACATGATGAGCTTTTGTCTTTAAGTTGCAATTACATGGTTTTTTGATACCACAATATACCAAAAGAACCTTGGTTTATCAAATTTGGTATCCTTAGTCTACAATTAATTTTAAGATCACCACTTTCTGCTACTTGTCAAACTACATCAAGCGTACAATTAAGAGAAAATGTGGAGTCAAAGAGGTAAACTAGTGCACTCAAGAAATGCTCAGCCTCAATAAACTCACACACAGAACTCCCAAAGATGGCTAGTCTACTGTCTCAACATTGAATGCTCAATTTTAGGCTTTCCTCATGCTTTTAAGTTATGACCATGATGAGCAGTTTGCTTTAATAAAAACTTTATCTTAAATCCAACACTTTGGGTTTTTATTCAGTTTGTATTTGTATAGATGCTTTAACTGAAGTGAAATTGGCCAACTGATATAGAAAGAAGAGTCTAAAAAAACGTAACAGGACGGGAAGAAACTGGGATAAATATTGTTTTACCAAAGTGGATCCACAGTGAGGTTTTCAGGGCAGAAGAAAGAGTAATATATTCAACAAATACTAAACTTACTTATTGCATTCTAAATACATTGTGCATCAATTGATCACTTATTTTGTAAGAAATTAAATTCAAAGCACTGCGTAGGGCTTAAAGGGTTAAATTATGAAGACAAGTTGCATAAAGTTGGTTTGCATTCCCTTGAGTTTGGAAGGTTGAGGGGGGGGATCTAATTGAAGATTTTAAAGCGATAAAAGGATTATATGGGGTAGATACAGAGAAATTATTTCCTCTAGTGGAGAAATCCAGAACAAGAGAGCTGAAATTAGAGCTAGGACACTTTGGACTGAAATCAGGAAGCACTTTTTCACACAAAGCGTAGTAGAAATCTGGACTCACTCCCCCAAAACTCAGAATCTTGGGTCAGTTGAAATTTACAATCGCTAGATTTTTGATTGAGGTGAAGGTATCAAGGGATATGAAGCAAAGGCGGATAAATGGAGTTGAGGTACAGATCAGCCATGGCGGTACAGGCTCGAGGACCTGAATAGCCTACTCCTGGTTGTAAGTTTCTACGATATGTTACTATAACAGTGGACAAAAGCAACTTTTGACTTTTTTCTTGAAATACATAAATTATATGCTTATTAGATATTGCCGAAGTAAAGTCACTTACCCAGAATTATTTTAGGTAATACATTCCTGTGTCAAAATCAATTGCGATAAATCCCATCTAAAATGTTAACCTGCCCTTCCCATTCAAATGCTGACTCGTTTGCTGTGTACCTCCAGCATTTTCTTTCTTTATTTCAGATTAGTGGGCAATAGACACGTCCTAGTGTTACTTTGGCACACACATACTGAAGTTCCTAAATCAATGTACAAAAACATCAGGACACAATGAAATATGGGGAGAAGAAAAAGCTGCACAAGTAGATTGGGAAAGTCGCATCAAAGCTGAACAGATTTCCCGTTTCAGACCCAAGACATACATGAACCCACCAGACCAAGCTTATATTCAACCAATTTCTTTCACAAATAAAGACGATTGCCAAGTGCAGCATCTGTACATTTTCTTTCTATGAATAATATCACCGTTAAACCATGAACACTGAACCCATTAGGAATTTATTTTTATGCTGCTCTTACCTTTATCCTGCTCAGACAGAACCTTTTCCAGTGCATAATCCCAGTCAAATATGTAGCGATAATAGCACAGCTGGGTGTACAAGGCCTTATCAGGATACTGGAGGGGGAAGGTGGAAAGAGAAAAATATGATATATTTAATATGAATGCTGTAATTTCAAATTCCAAGTTCACCATTTAAAAAAACCCTTTTACAATACCATGACATTACTTATAACTTAACAGTGTGAAATTTCCAGTACCAATTTATTTTCCTATGCTTCCATTAGCCCTGCCATTATACTTTTTTAACTAATATTTAACCACACAACTAGGTTTAGATTGGGTTCTACGACTAAAAGGAATGCGTTCTCAGCAAACTGCTCTTTTCACATCATCTGACAAATATGATAATCTGTACTATTTGTCAAAAATGTGATTACTTATTCATCTAAAAACCCAAGGATAGTGATTCAGTTATTTGTTTAGTTTTAGATTCAGCAGTAATTGACGGTACACATCTCCCTGACTGCACACATGCAGCTGGTTGAATAGAACAGTGAAATTGCCTCCTTCATAATAGTTTGTTTTGATAATGCATTGTGTGTCGAGATGATGAGAAACAGTTGCTGTCAATTTGATTAGCCATTATATTTTTATGTTAATTGCCATTATTGGGTCCATTCTGTTTAGTGTCACCATAGAAGCCATACAATGTTAGCATAAATAACAAATTTGAGTAAATTAGGAAGATATATTTTTGCCAATTCATTTTAATTGCCCCTCAGTCCTTCCGTTGGTTAACGCAGCTGTTGACCCATAATAAGCGCTAGGTCAATATAACTGCTTGTCAATTCAGAAATGCAAAGTGCTTTGTAGCTGGTAATGGATATACAACTACTCTTGCCAGCCAGCTGTAGCAGCCATTGACAATCTATATTGACAGCTACAGCAGAAATGGCAGCTACTTGCAGTGCCCCTAATAAGAAAAAAATTAGCCAACACCTATCCAGTCTCCGATAATATAAAATAATGCCTAGGTTAAGAAGCATTTAAAAAAAATTAATTGTTAATTTGTTCTGCTTGCAGGGTTCGCGATGCTGAAAACTCAACACACGCATTTCCCTGCCAAGAAAGCCATTTTCAATTTATACATATTGCCGTGCCTTTCTACACCTGAACAGTGCCAAATCTTTTACTGTTGAAATCTGTGGTCACTACCTAAAAGGAAACCCATAACCTTGACCAATCACGTACCATAGATTTTGTTATATCTTTCTTCACTCTAATTTCCACAAAGCATTTCCTGCTCAAAAACCCCCAGCAAATAATTGTACATTAAATGATGAAAACAGCTACTTCTATACAACTATCCCACCAAGTGTTAGTGAAGTAATTAAAAACTGCACACAGGTCAGGTCAATTACAAACACTTATGCAATAGTATAAACAATTCCCACATTTCCTTTTTTACCCCAATAACAGAAGCACTTTACTAAAAAAAGTCTGTTTATATTTTTCTTGGCCAATTAATTAACCTGTCTGAGTCTGTATGAGTGTGTGTGCATATATATCTCTCATTTTGTCAGTTCGGACAATCACAGATGGGACTCTATGATTCATTTTTGTCCGTTTAACTGTGTTTTTAAAAAAAAATTGGAGGACCGATCTTTCACCCTGAAGAGGAACTAAATTCAATCAAATAAAGCAAACCACTTTGAGGAAAACATACCAGCAGAAATAAACGGTGTCAATTATCTTTTGGTTGCTTAGAGATGACTTAACGAGTTCCTGAGAACGGGCCATTAGCTAACATTTGCTTTTGCTATTAAAGCTGGATACCATTTTCACCTCTCTCCATCTCCTGCAGTTTAGCACCTGTCTTTGTTTGGGAGTGACATCTATTTCTTTTTTCACCAGGAATTCAGCACATTTTTAGGCTTGAGTGAGTAAGGAGCAAACCAGCTGTGAAATTGTTTCTTAAGAGACTCTCCTCTTCATAACATTTGCGCAAGACCTTAATAAAGGAAATGACCTGTTGCCCTCCCCTGGCCAGTCAATTGCACATATGAAATATATTTCAGTAACACCATTTTTTTTTGGTTATTGAAACAATTGGCGATCTAGTTCTAAAAGGCAGTATGATTACATCGAAATTACTTTCAAGACCTGTGTATTTACAATAGATACAGTCATTTTCACTATGTCCTCAAATCCCATTTTGAGTGAATAGCCTGAATAAAGCTAACACTTTTCGCAGCTGCAGTTAAAAAAAAAAATCCAATCAGTTCTCATGAAGCTAAAAATGTTCTTATTTTAGTTACTGTTAATGGGCTCAAATAAAGAAGGGAGGCTATCTGCATCTCAGGGTTGCATGATGAGTCAATATCTGCAGAAAATATGTAAATCTTTACAAGGCAAACACAGTTGGAAACAAAGACATTTAGCTGATGCAGTATTTGATGTCTCCACTTTTTTGTGCGCATAATTTCTTCCCATTGAAAGCTATAATTGCCTGCCATTTGACGATATTCATGCTCAATTTTTGAAATTAATTTCAACTGGGAAAATGTAGAAATGTCATCTCCATTGAAAGGGATTTGATTTCAATTATCCTTGCTCAAAGGACTGTGATTTCCAAATACACTTAAGCAAAATTATGACAAGAATTTTTGTTCCAGAAATTTACTGTTTAAAGACCGATTAGGCGATAAATGGACTCGCTTTGAATTGAAGTGAATGCACCAGTTTCCATCTGAAAGGCACTCAATTATCTTTGATTGCTCCTGTTACAATATATCAAATAGAGATACCTGCTATTGCTGTAATTTGTGTGAAAATTAACATGCTGCAATTTCCACAGGAAAAAAGGAAGCCCTAATGGGCATTTGAACGTACGTCAATAAAAGGCAAAGAGAAAAAAAAATTAATTTACTGAAAATATTACGAAATGCACCTGTACATAACTCTGACCAATTACAATACAATCAAGCAGGGGTAACATTACTCTCATTTAATCCGGACACAATAATAGTCAATCTTTCGCCTCATGATAAAAGTGGGTTGGTAACCATTTCTGTCAATAAAGCTGTGAAGCTCGAATTGGGTCAGGACAAGGGCTGGGTGAGGAAGTTAATGTTTTATTCAGTGTGTAGTTTAAGGTGCCACTTCAGAAAGACACATTAGCAAGTACTGGTGATGGCAACTGTCCTTTTGGTTTCACTTGTCCATGGTAGATGAAGAACAAGGGGCAAAACATAAAACTGCCCCTCCCCCACAAACAAAATAAGCAAATAAAAAGGAAGACTAGTCACGTTTAGAAAAATTATCTATATGACATCTAATCAGGTTATTCTACTCATATGCGAGTTAAGCAAACTAATGGAGAAAAATAAATCCCAAGGTAGAACTGCCCATTTAGAAGGCTTTCATCCATAGCCACGAGTTGCCTTCCCATCCCAATCAATGTTGAAATACACACACACTATCCTCACCTGCTCACCTTCAGTGTCTCTGGAACACAGGAGGCTATGTCACAATGTTAAAACAGGAATCCATCTTCATTACTCTATTGGTTAACAATGCTAAATAACATGTACACAAAGCTTAGTGCATTTTCCTCAATAATATATTCCACGAACATAATCCAACAGAAATCCATACAAGGTAGCTTCATTTATGCACAAGATTCCAATCCTAGGAACCCAATTCAACAGACCAAACGTCACTGAGGAAAAAGGGAGAGAATGTGGTGGCTTGCTACAAAGAAGATAGCTTTAGAAAAAGAAAAAAGAATGCCAGCAATTAACAAATGTCACTCCTAATTCATTATCCTCTACATTCCACAGGTAATTCTCGCAAATTAATGCCTTGTGAAATTTTGGTGCCACTAGTGCAGGATCTAAAGAGATCAATGCAACTCTACCAGAACACACATCTTCCTTTGCAGCCAGACCTAAATTGGTGAAAGTGTGATAGGCCCCAGTGTATAGAGGTCTCACAGCAAGCTTTTTATGCAACACTACCTAATCTCCTGTAGCACTGTTGATGGGTAGTCTGGAGTTTGAATAGCAGTTGCAATGTTTAGCACGGTACCATTCTGAGCTAGGGAGGAATACAGTGGAGGGCCAAGATAACGGAGTAGGGTGAAAATTTAAAAAAATTGAACCACTGCAGCTCGAGAGCTGTATGGGCTTACCTGTTTAATAGCCCTGCGATGCAGCAAACTATGATGGGAGTGGTTATGAGAGAATTTTATTTCCTCTGAATCTAATTTTCTATCAGAAGACTATACCTGGTAGAACATTTTTTTGTTTGTCCAATCAAACATTAGATGTAGGTTTGAAGCACCAGATTTTTTTTTTAAAATGAGTGACGGCAAGATTGGTCAACCACAAAGCGTACCCTAACTTTTTGTTTGCGAGCCTTGCGCGACATGCTCAGCTTTGTATTTGACAGAGGAGAAAGAGGCAGCTGTAAACTGCATTTTGGGAGTGGTAATGTATCAGAGTAACACTGGTGCATTCTGAGGGTCTGTCACTTGGTTCAGCCTCTTTTCTCAGAGCCTGAGAAATGCAGCAGAACATCCAAGGGCCAAATTTTAGAGACAGGGCCAGGCTTGTGCATTGGAAATACATCCCAGGCACTTTCAACATACAAAAATGATTGAATTTTAATCACAAAATCAATACAGAGGGAGGCCATCCTACCCATCTTAGCTTATCTATTCAGAAATATCCTACAGTCCCCTATCACAGTATTCAACTGTTTCTTAAATGATTCCAGGATCTTTAGCTCTACTAGTCTACCTGGAAACCAATTCCACACGTTGATCATACTTGAATGAAGAACTTCCCAACATCAGCCCTAGATTTACCTTTCACTTGTCTGAACCTGTGTCCCCTTCACTTGGTCATTTTTTCCAGAACTAACATTTTTATTGGTTCATCTTATTTCAGCTGGAAGAAACACTGACAAATTAAACAGATTGATTGAAATTGCAGATTTTAAGTAGTTACTTTGCTGTGGGATATTTGCTGATCTATATTTCAACCAATGAATTTGCTTATGTTGCTGAAGTCAACAAAAAAAAGCACAACACTTAATTTTTTTTGCTACAGACAGATTTAATGCATTAAACATATCATACGCAAGACATTTAATTGTAAAGAGGTTTGAAACGGCTAGATGCTGACTGGTAGCAGTGCAGAAGTAACATTACCTACCTTCAGTGTGGTCTTCACCAATCTGAATGTAATTTATCCTTCACACTTCAGGTTAGGCCCATTGTCTCCTCCCCCCAACCCCCTGGGGAAAATCACACGGCCAGAATTTCAGGAGGAGTTTTATACTCTCTGAAGTCTTGTAATCTTCCTCAACATCAAACTGTATCCACCGATTAATTATGAGAGGTTATAATTTGTCAATATTACAAAAGCGTTTTAACGCTCCTAATCAGAAGGGTGAAGAAAGCAGCATGGAAATGATGAATATGGAGGCGAAATTCCATTTAAAGACTCAGGAAGGTACATAATCTTATTCATTCATTAAGGATTCACACCCCTTAGGTACTTACCATAGATGTATCAAAAAGTTGGGTGGACTGGCCTAAAGGACAAATGCACCAAAAGGAGCATCCTCTTTGGAAGATAAGTGCATACAGTAAGTAGCATTTAATAAAGTAATATTATTTGGAAGGCTATCACACAAGTTTCAGAGCAACTCTTTTCATACTAGTCCATAAAGTGGCTGTAATTCAAATGGAACAAGCCTTAACGACAGCTCTTGGTTGTTGAGTAACTGGTTCATAATGCAAATATACCTCTTGTTTACAACTCATCCAATAACACACTTTTTTTTGGCAGGGTTATCTAAAGTTATCACTAAATAAAGTTAAAATAATCTAAATGATGCAAATTTAGGCCAAATGTATAATACTCCAAAATTGTAGAACTTGCAGTGAAAACAGTGTTTAATTTTCCGAGGGGCAATTTTTTCACTCAAAGGGTGGTGAGTGTCTGGAACGAGCTGCCAGAGGCAGTAGTAGAGGCGGGTACAATTTTGTCTTTTAAAAAGCATTTGGACAGTTA
The DNA here is from genome assembly GCF_035084215.1 of Heptranchias perlo. Classification (NCBI taxonomy): domain Eukaryota; kingdom Metazoa; phylum Chordata; class Chondrichthyes; order Hexanchiformes; family Hexanchidae; genus Heptranchias; species Heptranchias perlo. The sequence continues at coordinate 34,735,582 of NC_090335.1, forward strand.
CATGGGTAAGATGGGTATAGAGGGATATGGGCCAAGTGCAGGCAATTGGGACTAGCTTAGTGGTATAAACTGGGCGACATGGACATGTTGGGCCGAAGGGCCTGTTTCCATGTTGTAACTTCTATGATTCTATGAGTGATGGTCAAAAGAATACTGGCACTGCTACTTATGGTAGTCTCTGAATTGCAACGTTCGCAAGAGATTAAAGTTTCAGAATAGTCCAATCCAAGTAAAAAAAAATACACTGGGGTGGATGTACTGAGCCTAAAGTTCACAGACTCAGCATGCTGAGAACAGGAGTGCAGGTGTCTCAGGTGTGAAAAATTAAAGGATAAAAGGAAAATACTTGAAATTTAGAGAACAAAATTATTACCATACAATCAAGTTGAAAGTCAGAGAAAATGCCATGTTCTAGAATCCTTTTGTGAAACCTCGACATCAAGGCTGATCTCCAAAGAATAGAAAACATACAATGACCACAAAATAACAGAGCTAGATTTGAGATTGTGATCAAGCGGGTGTGACAAGCTGAGCAAAATTGTTTGTAAAGGCTGCAAAGTGATGTTCTGACATGCAAAATAATCTCTTCCACTTGCCATAATGTCTTTAAAGTGGAACATTTCCTGGATTCAAGATTGTGGACACTACTGAAGGTACAAGACCTTTAACAGAACAGTCCAGTTTTTCCTTCTCAATCATACATAATATGAAGCACACCTTGAGCAGAGCCCTTGATATGGATTGCTCCCAGAACAAGTGCAATATTGTTCTGCAACAGAAAAATGTCCATAAACAGAATGCCTGAGTTTTTAAGAGATTCGAATTGCAGACACCATTTGGAAGAATGGTTCCAGAGCCACTGTGAAATCAAGGTGGAAAAAAAAAATCACAAAATGGCATGCAAATTTTAAAATGAGTATGTACCAGAACTTTTAATTTAGACCAAAAATAAAATTTCATGAGAAGGACTAAAATTTCTTCAGTTAAGAGAAAATAAGATCACCAAAGTTTTACAAGCCAGAATGTTTCCTATTGGGTGAACAATGTGCTGCTACTGCCAACAGGAAAATTTTTTTAAAAACTAAAAACTGTTCTGTGGGCAGTGCAATTATCTAAGTATGGGAACAGAAAACATCACTACTCAGTCACGACTTCCACAACATTGGAATATAAAACTTCGGAGAGCATCAGTCACTGTGATTTGCCACAGCTGGATAACATACCTATTTTCATCTTATCCATGCAGCACATCATCTCATTCCTCGATTCTCCCATCCTCCCTGCTCCATACCACCCAACTTCCCCTTCCAGTTATCTCCAAATTTAGCAAAAAACCTAGCAAGCCCAGATTGATTCAAAGCTTGAAGTCAATTCTTACAAATCTGAAAGCCCAATTTCAAACCCATATGTTTTTACAAACTTATTTATATTGTCAATTTGCTTTCTATTTATTTCTCTTTTTACTGGAGAAATAAAATTTAGGAACTTGTGCGGAAAATTACTTTTGTAGTCCACCAGTTTTTTTTTTAAAAACTAAATTTACCTCAACCTCAAAAGTCAAATTATCTAGCAGGTTTTCCAGATTTTGAATGTTCTGCGCAAATAAATATTTTGTGTTGACATCACAGCTCTTGCAACATGCCTTTAACTAAAGCCCATCTTTAGGCTTTTCCCAGACAGTGGAGACACCATTTCATAGAGTATGCCTTATAATTCAATAATTTGTTACAAACCTGCTCCCATTTGGCAGGTATGAAGTTCATTCAATAAATTTTACATGTGTTTTATCCCTGCATTGAACCAAAACCTGGGCCGAGTTAAGTCTAGTTTCCTGGATGGTTTTGTCTGGTGGTATTAAAGTGGACAATCTCTGCTGGTGGGTCTCAAACCACAATTATGCATAGTACTACAAAACAGGCTATAAAGGATTTGCAAAAGTCAAAGTTATGCATCCTTGATAGACAATGCACAACCTGGTATGCAATAGGGTCTTGCAGTGGGTGTTTGGGCCTGCTTGATATATTAATCATAAAGGATGGTAGGTCTGGGAGTCCACTGAAGTTCTAACAAGGCAAAGCATGCAACAAATGCATCACACACTTTGCATGTTTACGACTGAATTATCAAAGATTCAAAATTTACACCACTCGACCATTAAATGACACCACCCACAACAACTTGAATTAATATAGCATCTCTAACGTGGCAAAAAGTTCAAACGTGCATCTTAGTTGGGCATCAAACCGGAGCAGAAATCAGTGTGTGGGCAAAATTACAGGTGGTGACCAAAATGCTGTAAAGGGGCAGTTTTTAAAAGGAGGCTTTTGAAGGTGGGAGGGAGATAATAAGATGAAGCAATTTAGAAATGGAATTCCAGGATGTGCGGGCAAAATAGTTTGAGGTACTTTCACTGATGGTAAGAGTCGAGGGAGGGGAAAAAAACACAGTACACCAGAGTTGGAACAGCGGAGGGTCTCTGCAGTAATTAGGGCTGGAATAGTCTGTACAAAGGAGCGAGGCCATGGGAAGATTTTAAAATCAATGTACTGAGGGATGGGGAGCCAAAGGATTCAGGTGATTGGTGCTTGCATTCTATCCTGCTCTCCTAAGTTTGACCAAGGTGACAAAGGTTTGCGCGAGGGTTTCAGCGACTTTGGAAGCAAGATGGGAGCGGAGATGGGCAATGTTTTGGAGGTGGAAATAAGTGATTTGGTGATTAACTGACTGTGGGATTTACAATTCAGCTCAGGGTCCAGCAAGGTACCTAATTAAAAAATCCTATGATTGGATACTGCTGCCTCCTCCCAAGCTAGGATCCCAAAAATTGAAGACATGTAGATGATGCAATGGGTAGGTATGGTTGTCTGATTAGTGAAATGTTCTCTAATACACCGTGGTATCCCAGGTACCAGTGCTGAGCACGAGGTGGTGGGGAAGGCTCTTTCCTTACGGTCATTCTTTGAACAAAGTAAACTCCTGGAAAGAAGTCATAGTATTCTGATGTAAAAAGCTTCAAAGTACTGAGGCAAATTATAGCTAAACATAAAGTTTTAAAAATAAATTTAAATCAGATATCATAAAGGACTTCATGTGAAGAGCGTTGCATGTCTGGCATGATCTGTCAGATCATGGAGACGGAACTTGGGATGCTCCAAATGCATTTGTTTGTTAGGTTAGGAGAGTAAGGGCACTCGAGGGATGAACTCTGGTGGGCTGAATGGCCTGTACACATCCCTGACTTTTTTTCTTCTCACATGCCAATAAGGGTGTTCTCATAGTGTGTCTACATGGAGAGAATTTTGCCCAAACTGAATTTTTTAAACTTCTTACATTATCACAAGGCTAAGTTCAGATTTTTTTCCCTCAACAATAATCTGGCAGCTGCAACCAGAGCTAGGTGGGAAAGTAAGCTGTGAGGAGGACCCAGAGGCTGCAAAGGGATATAGACAGGTTAAGTGAGTGGGCAAGGAGGTGACAGTTGGAGTATAATGTGGGGAAATGTGAAATTATCCACTCTGGGAGGAAGAATAGAAAAGCAGAATATTTTTTAAAAAGGTGAGAGATTAAGAAATGTTGGTAGTCAGAGGGATTTGGGTGTCCTTGTACAGGAATCACAGAAAGTTAACATGCAGGTACAGCAAGCAATTAGGAAGGAAAATGGTATGTTAGTCTTTATTGCAAGGGGGCTGGAGTATAAGCGTAAGGAGGACTTACTGCAACTATATAGGGCTCTGTGGAGGCCACACCTGGAGTACTGTGCAGTTTTGTTCTCCTTACCTAAGGAAGGATATACTTGCCTTACAGGGGGTGCAATGAAGGTTCACTAGATTGATTCCTGGGATGAGAGGGTTGTCCTATGAGGAGAGATCGAGTAGAATGGGCCTATATTCTCTCGAGTTTAGAAGAATGAGAGGTGATCACATTGAAATGTATAAAATTCTTAGAGGGCTTGACAGGGTAGATGCTGAGAGGCTGTTTCCCCTGGCTGGAGAATCTTGAATTAGGGGGCATAATCTCAGGATAAGGGGGCGGTCATTTAGGACCAAGATGAAGAAAAATTTCTTCACTCAGAGGGTCGTGAATCTTTGGAATTCTCTGCCCCAGAGGGCTGGGAATGCTCAGCTGTTGAGTATATTCAAGATTGAGATCGATAGATTTTTGGACACTAAGGGAATCAAGGGATATGGGGATAGGGCAGGAAAGTGGAGTTGAGGTACATGATCAGCCATGATCTTATTGAATGGTGGAGCAGGCTCAAGGGCTGTATGGCCTATTCCTGCTCCTATTACTTATGTTCTTACTAGTGTTAATTAGCTGTTCAAAGGGTTAATGTTGTGTACAAACATTTCAGGCTATTAGATCATGGCTGATCTGTACCTCAATGCCATTTACGTTGCTCCATATTTCAATATCCTTACCGAACAATAATTTATCGATCTCCGTCTTGAAAGCTCCAATTGTCCCAACATTCACAGTCTTTTAGGGGAAGAGAATGCCAGAGGTTTGGGAGCCTCATGCTCACACATCAAACGGTAGTAATTTTGATTGGCAGTTTAGTCGGCTAAGCCTATCTTAAGGCAGAGGACAGAGAATCTCTCTCTTTGTATCTCAGACACGGAGTAAGCTGTGTGCCAGCAGACAGCAGCAAAAAGTTGCCTACAGTTCTGAACCTGCAAGCTTTGAATAGCTTAGCTTGAGAAGTGAGCCTTAGTTTACAGATTCAGTAAGTGGCATCTTTAGTATTTTCCATGACCAAGGTAGCCAGGCAATTGATGGTTCTCACTGTAAAGACCGTACAGGGTTTATTCATGTATTTTATGTCAAATAAATCAGTCGTTGGTTTGAAGTTGTGTCTCGACTCGATAGAGGGCTTTTCAGTCAGCCTTCGAGTGTCAGCTTGTCTCAGTGGTAGCACTCTCACCTCGGAGTCAGAATGTTGTGGGTTCAAGCCCCATTCCAAGACTTGAGCACATAATCTAGGCTGGCACTTCAGTGCAGTACTAAAGGAGTGCCAGTGATGCCATCTTTTGGATGAGACATTAAACTGAGGCCGCAACTTTCAGTTCAATTGGCCATTAAAGATCTTGTGTCACGATTTGAAGAACGGGGAAGTTTTCCTAGAGTCCTAGCCAACATTTATCCCTCAACCAAGACCACCAAAACTAATTAATTGTTGTCACTACAGTGACTACATTTCAAAGGTAAGTCCATAGGTGTGAAGCACTTTGGGATGCCCTGAGGATGTGAAAAGCATCACATAAATACGAGTTATTTCTTCCTTCTTTGCGTAGAGAGGAGAACGTATGTGGCAGCTCGGGCAATAAGTCAGTAGCTGGTATATGAATGCCTGCCTCATGCTATCAGTTAACTCAGGCAGTAAAAGGTGCCCCTCCAGATCTTAGGAGACACAAGGTGCACTTACAGCACCGACCGGTGACACTGAACCCAAAGAGAGTATCTAATGCAAAACCCCGAAGACGGTGATAGTGTCAAAAGGGTTCTATGCGGGTTCTTGATAAAAAAAATGGAGAACCACAATTCAGATTTTCTAGACTAATTTGTCTGTTGAAATAACAGGATGCAATTTCTGGACACGTTTTAATTCGCCACATGGGGACTATGATATAGTGGCAATAACAGAGACCTGGCTCAAAGAAGGGGAGGACTGAGTACTTAATATTCCTGACTACAAGGTATTTAGGAAAGATAGAGAAGGAAAGAAAGGGGCGGGGGGTGGTGGCAGTATTGATCAAAGAAACTATTAAAGCACTGGAAAGAGACGACGTAGTTGAGGGGTCAAAGACAGAATCTATTTGGTTCGAATTAAGGAACAATAGATGAGCTATTACGCTACTGGGTGTATGCTGTAGGCCATCAAATAGTGGGAAGGAGATGGAGGAGCAAATTTGCAGGCAAATTACAGAAAGAAGCAAGAACTATAAAGTAGTGATAATGGGGAACTTCAATCATTCCAATATAGACTGGGACAGTAACAATGTAAAGTGCAAAAGGGGGAGGAATTCCTGAAATGTGTACAAGAGAATTTTCTTGAACAGTGTGTTTCCAGCCCAACCAGGAAGGAAAGAGTGCTGGATCTAGTTCTGAGAAATGAAGGGGGGCAAGTGGACCATGTTTCAGTGGGGGGGGGCATTTGGGGAACAGTGATCATATCATCATTAGGTTTAGAAAGAGTTATGGAAAAGGACAAGGAACAATCAAATGCGAAAATACTTAACTGGAGGAGGGCTAATTTCAGTGAGTTAAAAAGGGATCTTGCCCAGGTGGATTGGAATTAAAAATTCATAGGCAAAACAGTAATTGAACAATGGGAGGCCTTCAAGGAGGAGATTGTGTGGATACAGAGTAGACACGTTCCCACAAGGGGGAAAGAAAGGGCATCCAAAGCTAGAGCTCCCTGGATGACTAAAGATATAAAGATGAAAAAGGAGGTTTATGACAAATGTAAGGTTCATAATACAGTAGAGAACCAGGCTGAATACAGAAAGTACAGAGGAGATGTAAAAAAGGGAATAAGAAGGGCAAAGAGACAGTATGAGAATAGATCAGCAGCTAACATAAAAGGGGTCTCAAAATTCTTTTACAAACATATAAATAGTAAAAGGGTAGTCAAAGGAAGGGTGAGATCGATTAGGGACAAAAAAAGGACACCTTCTTAGGGAGGCAGAGGGCAAGGCTAAGGCACTTTGCATCGGTCTCGACTAGAGAGGAAGATGCTGCCAATGTAGCAGTAAAGGAGGAGGTAGTAGTGATATTGGATAGGATAAAAATAGATAAAGAGGAGGTACATAAAAAATTGGCAGTACTCAAAAGTAGAAAAGTCATCCGGTCCAGATGGGATGCATCCTAGGTTATTGAGGGAAGGGTGGAAATTGCGGAGACTCCGGCCACAATCTTCCAATCCTCCTTAGATAGGAGGACGGTGCCAGTGGACTGGAAGACTGCAAATGTTACACCCTGTTTAAAAAAGGGGAGAGGTATAAACTACGTCAATTACAGGCCAGTCAGCCTAACATCAGTGGTAGGGAACTTTTAGAGACAATAATCTGGGACAAAATTAATTGGCACTTGGAAAAGTATGGGCTAATAAAGGAAAGTCCGCACGGATTTTTTAAAGGAAAATCATGTTTGACTAACTTGATTGAATTCTTTGAAGAAGTAACGGAGAGGGTTGATGAGGGTACTGCGGTGGTTGTTGTGTATAAGGACTTTCAAAAGGCATTTGATAAAGAACCACATAATAGACGTGTTAGCAAAATTAAAGCCCATGGGATTAAAGGGACAGTGCCAGTGTGGATACAAAATTGGTTAAGGGACAGAAAGCAGAGAGTAGTAGTGAACGGTTGTTTTTCAGACTGGAGGGAAATATACAGTGGTGTTCCCCAGGGGTCAGTGTTGGGCCCACTGCTCTTTTTGATATATATTAATGACCTGGACCTGGGTATAGAGGGTATAATTTCAAAGTCTGCAGATGACACAAAACTCAGTAATGTAGTAAATAATGTGAAAGATAGTAACAGACTTCAGGAGGACATAGACAGACTGGTGAAATTGGCAGACACATGGCAGATGAAATTTAACACAGAGAAGTGTGAAGTGGTACATTTTGGTAGGAAGAATCAGGAGAGGCAATATAAACTAAATGGCACAATTTTAAAGGGGGAGCAGGAACAGAGACACCTGGGGGTGTATGTTCACAAATCTTTGAAGGTGGCAGGAGCAAGTTGAGAAGGCTGTTAAAAAAGCATATGGAAGCCTGGGCTTTATAAATAGAGGCATAAAATACAAAAGCAAGGAAGTTATACTAAAACTTTACAAAACACTGGTTAGGCCTCAGCTGGAGTATTGTGTTCAATTCTGGGCATCACACTTTAGGAAGGATGTCAAAGACCTGAGATAGGGTACAGAAGAGATTTACTAGAACGGTGCCAGGGATGAGGGACTTCAATTGTGTGGAGAGACTGGAGACGCTGGGGTTGTTCTCCTTAGAACAGAGAAAGTTAAGGGGAGATTTGATAGAGGTGTTCAAAATCATGAACGGTTTTGATAGAGTAAACAAGGAGAAATTGTTTCCAGTGGCAGAAGGGTCGGTAACCAGAGGACACAGATTTAAGGTGATATCAGCAAGTGCCAGAGGCAACATAAGGAAACTTTTTTTTAAACGCAGAGATTTAAAATGATCTGGAATGCACTGTCTGAAAGGGTGGTGGAAGCAGATTCAATAGTAACTTTCAAAAGGGAATTAGATAAATATTTGAAGGGAATTTTTTTTTTTTAAAACAGGACAATGGGGAAAGAGCAGGGGAGTGGCACTAATTGGATAGCTCTTTCAAAGAACCGGCACAGGCATGGTGGGCCGAATGGCCTCCTCCTGTGCTGCACCTACTATGAAACTGTGATCTCAATGGCAAATTCGAACAGCTCTCTCCTCCTAATCAGCTGCCTGCATTGGGATGGTGATGTCTTGCTCTGTGCAATGAGGGCATCAGTCACCTGCTTGATGGCCGTATGGACAACAAACTGACTGATGGTGCTCATGTCACATGTTGCAGCCTGGAATGAGCCTGTGGCATAGAAGTTGACTGTAACCTTCATGGCCACAGGCAGTGCTGTCTGCGCTCTGGTGTTTGGCTCCAATTCCTGCTGCAACAGGTGACAGAGGTCAGTAACTGCCTGCCTGCTGAAACGCAGCCTCCTCAAACACTGCTCCTCAGTCATGTTGAGGTAAGACTTCCTGTTGCAAAACACCCGCATGCTTTAAGGCCTCCTTTGCTGTCTTCTTTGAGCCTGCGGAAGTCTGTACTGCCGTGCTTGCTGCTGCGGCAGCATCAATGGTAATCCCAGTAATGTTCCCATCTTTTCCAGTACTCTCGCAACCAGTGAAGTAACAGAGTACAACTGCAGCCAAGTCAGCTCTCCAACAGCTATTTAGTATTAATGACTTTCCAAATTCAGCCAAAGCAGCCAATAAATTGCTCCAAAAACCCCCAGCAGCCAAAGAATGACTATCCAGAAAACTTACCGTAATGGAGATGGTTATCACATTAAATATCGATGCATCAGCATGCTTCCCGAGTGTTCGCACCATGTTTTTCTGGGCGGGCTTAAGAACGAGCAAATTAAATGCGCCCAGGCACCAGGATTCAAGGATCCCAGTACAAGCGCAGGCCCATATTTAAATACTTTAATAAGCCCAGTGTTTTTTTTTAAATGGCCAGTCAGGGATGCAAGAGTATTTCTTCCCCATTATGTTCTGCACTGATGGAGATTCATTAATTCGATATCAGCAATCAAGTGCTTTAATTATGTGAGACGAGAGTCTGCAGCTCTTTTCATTAGAATAGAGAAGAGTAAGAGATCTGATGGGGGTGTTCAAGTTTTGAAGGGTTTTAAGGTAAATGGGGAAACACTTTCCATTGGTCAGTGAGTCAGTAAATTTAAGATCACCAAAAGAACGGAGAGAACCTTTAATTTGTTAGGAAGTGGAATGCCTTACCAGTATTAGTAGTAGAAGCACCCATGATAATTTTTGAAAGGGTAATACTTAAAAGGAAAAAAAAGGGGTTAAAGAGAAAAGTGCAGAGGAATGGACTAGGTGGATAGCTCTTTCAGAGAGCTGGCTTGGCCACCATTGCACGAATTGTCTCCCTTTGCACTGTAAAGTTCTAAGATTCTATATTCCAATCAGTTGGTATGAAAATTTTAGGAACATAGGATATTAATATTGCTTGCCAGAGCTTTTAAATTATTCATTGACCAATACCTCACAATTTAGGAAAACCACAGATCATGGCATCATTATTGGCACCTCAAGAAAAAAAATGCAGTTAACTGGTAAACAGTAGCAATGCAACAGTTGTTACCTCTGGCTTAAGTGTAGCCTTTGTACAAGCCTGGCATATTGGACCATTTCGAGAGAAGCTCAGAGGAAGATGACGAGTACGATTCTGGCAAGTTTGCTCTTCACAAACAAGCCATCCCTGTGAATTGATGAAAAACAGTGAAAAGATTAACATCTTTCATTTATCGGTCAAATGGACAATTTTAAGCAAGAATGGGATAAAGTTTTCCTCAGTTAATCTTTCCTTCAACTACATAAACTTCAAATGATAATTGTTAAAGTTCAGACTTTCTTCCAACACTTCTGTCTTGTGCTCAGAAGCAGAACAAGTCTCCTATGATTGAAAACCTGTCCCCTTATTCATTGTGTGTTGAGTAGTATGCCCAGGAGCAACAATTATTCCCTAACTGCAGTATATAGTACATTAGAGATCAGTTCTACAGTCGCTTGACTCCTTCAAAACATGTATAATTTTTTTCCAAGACGATGTGTACTGGCTGAAATTAACAGATTTATTTACAGGTTAAATAATACATACAAGCAGTACGACACAGCATGATACTGAAAGTACAATACTAATAAAGAACCAGTCCACAAGGAAGCTTTAGGATCTTATATTAGAGTCTGATAAACTGACAGGAACCTTCTGACAGGGTAGACCTTCACAATGCGGTGCTGTCCGCGATGCAAATTCCCAGTCTACTCATAGAGCTCAGGACTTTTCAGAGCTAAAGCCTTTGGAAGCACTCTCTACAGTCAGTCTAAAAGTCCCTGAAGTCTGATCTGTCGATCATCCCTGATTAATGGCACAATGCTAGATGACAATGCATATCATGCTAATGTGTGTCATCCGTATCTCTCATACCTTCAAATGCTTTGACCATATATAATTTAATTAGGACTTAAAACATACTCTGTACTTTACCTAATTCATAGATCACTAAACCTAGCTTGATCCCATAGGCAATTTTGCCTGGAGTTTCTGCAGGTTTTTCTGATCTCCCGCCGTAACTCAAGCAGACGATAGGTGGAAACCCCGGAGAAACGAGGTCAATGACTTTCTCCAGGGTTTCCACCCAGCTTCTACTGAAGTTATAGTGGGAGATCAGGAGAACACTTTGGAAATTCAGGGCCTTTGTCCCCATTTTGAAATTGGATAAGAAAAGCAGTTCCCATATTTTAACTATTTCACACATTTCCGATGAGATCATCTGAAAACAAGCATTCAGTTCTAGCATACTGTATATCCAAATAGAAGTCTGAGTTTGGTCCCCAGCCTTGCAAAAAAAATTACTTTGAAAATAGCAACTGCCAATTTAGATTTTTAATGAAAGAAAAATGAGGCTAAATATTGACAAACGAGCTCCTTCCAAGACTGATAGAAATATTCTTACATAAGAAACTGTCAGCTCTCTTCCCCTCCCAAAAAGTGTGGGAGTGGAGGGAAGAGAGAGAAAATGGGGACACAGCAAATTAAGGGACAAACAGCTTTTATATTTGACAGGTTTTCACAATGCATGTCAACCAATTTACTGGATTTTACAGCAGTTTTTCCAAATAGACTCAATTGGCCATTTGACTTATTGATCTGCTCATTTCTGTAATCATCAAGCTCTGTCACAAGACCACTGAAAGGATAATAACAAGGAGCATCATGCTCTTACAGCAGAATTGGTTAAAAGCAAAGAGAGACTAATTTACACAAATTTTATAATAAGTGGATTACTAAAAGTTCACTCTGTTTCTTCTAAAAGTGTCCCATATTGTTCAATTGAATGTAAAAAATGTCATGAGTGAACTACGTATTCGAACTGAAGAAACAGCCATATAATACTTCTTTTTTCCTCCCTCCCACATGAAATTAAAATAATTGCCCCTTAGTAATCTTCCTTCAAATTAGTTGTAAAAGATGAATAGGCAACAGTTGATGTGTCCATGGTCTCTGCCAATGTTATCATACAGCGGGAATGCAGAATGTAAATTATGACCCCTCATAACGATCCTTCCCTTCTGCTAAATGAGCAGCTCAACTCTGCAAAGCTTAGGAACATAGGACTTGCTAAACGAGAAAAGACCAAGATCCATCTAGTTCGCCTTCTACCATCCTGGTAATCGCATGATACGATGATAATGGAGTTGTTGACTAATCATGGTAATCAATCTCTATCAATTAGTCTACAATAGTCCCAGAAATCACACGAGGAAAACCCCAGTGGTGGAGAGCTTTGGGAACCATAGGTCCAAAGTCACCTTTTTCCTTCCAAGCATACTACACTTACATGTTACGTCTCAAATTGCTCATTATACTGTATCCCAAAATGTCAGATTTCGTCCAGAAAATATCTAATTTGGTTCACCATCAGTGGCGTTTTGAGATCCTTTGACTGGTAACATGAGTAGGGCAGGATCAATACGGCACTAGCAAGATCTCTCTTGTCCTTTCAAAGCAATCTCAAAGAGGTTATATATTACTTTTCTGAATGGATTTCAAAATAAAGAAAACATGGTGCTAATCTAGCTTTTTTTAAAAAAAAACTTTAATGAGGATAATTTCACATTCATCCATTTCAGTATTTACTTCAATTCCACAAAAAAAATAATTTCCTCTGCACTGGACACATTAAAAACACTAGTTATTTATGACAATTGGAAGGCAGTAGTTACTTTTGTCAGTTTGCATTGAATTATCTATGAATTTGCACTCAAACACCTACGGCTTAATATTTTGGAAAAAGTACCTGCTGAAAAATGACATACAATGAAACTAAGTTTATGGCAAAGTGATAAAGCATTAGAATAAAAAGAATGCTGTTATCACAGGCTCAGACTATTCTGCTATAAAGCACATTGACAAGTTCTATTCATCTCTCTCGACTCAGGTGTCAGAGTAAAAGGAGATATACTGTACAGTCACAGATAGTGACAACTTACATTTCTACAGGGCTCATATACAAAAAATACATCTCAGAATGTTTTACAGGGCAGAAGAGTGGATATCAAGCAGGAAGGAAAAAGGGAAGGATATTAAGGTGGGGGCTGCTAAGGCATAATTAAAGAGAAGGGTTTTTTTTTAAAAGTCTTTTGAGAGCAGGAAGAGTAAAGAAGAGAGAAGAGGTTTAGAGAATTGGTCGCACAGGGCAAGAGTGTAGTGTCAGAAAGAACAGCCACTGATGGTTGAGCAGAGGGAGGGGGAAGGTGAAAAAACAAGGAGTATATCAGTATCAAAAAAGTGGAGGGTGTGTGCAAGCCCTTATGCTGGAGATCACTGAGGCAGGATAGAACAAGATGGAGGGATTTGAAAGCATAGAAGCGGATCTTAAAGTCCATTCAGTGGAACTTGGCAAAGAGTGATGGAAGAGCACAACTTTGTGCAAATGGCAAAGCATAACATGACGTTCTGAATGATTTTACTTTGTGGAAAGCACGCATGAGAATTTGGCAGTGTTGGGGGAAGAGGCTAGCAATATTTTGTAGATGAAAGGTGGCAATTTTGGTGATGGACCAGCTGTAGGAAAGGAAGCTCAGCTCAATGGGAGCAGTATCCGAAGGTTCTGCACTTCTTCACTAAGCTTGAGGTATAAAGCCAAGGAGATCGAAGGAGCCAAGTACACAGACATGTTAGTGCTGGTGAAAGCCAAAGGATGGCTTAATTTTTGCCAACATTATGCTGAAGAAAATTTCAGCTCATCCAGGTCTCAAAACAGGAAGTTAGAGTGTTTAACAACTGGAGTACAGCCTTGGGAGCAGTCCATGAGGCAGGTGAAGTTGGGTACTGTATGTGTGGAAGCTGGCCCATGATCCAGATAATATTGTTCAGGAGAGCTCTGGGGCACACTGGTAGTGGGACACAGGAGGAGAAACTGGCAGAGATGCAACATCTTTGTTGTGACGGGTAATAGGAGAGCAGAGGCACAGAGGTGTACTGCAAAGGAGAAGTGAAGGAGGATGGAGTGACTAACAGCGTTAAAGGCAGCAAGGAGGACGAGGTGAAGAACAGTCACATAGGACATCATTTCTGCCTATGACCAACTCAATCTCAGTGTTGTGGGCAGGGCAGAAACCATATGGCAGGGTCTCAAATAAGGAGTGATGGGAGCGTAGTTGCCAGGTATTTCAGGACTTTGGAAAGAAAAGAAAGGTTGGAGATGGAGCAGTGGCCACAGAGAATGGAGAGGCTGAACATGGCAATTTTTCTCAAGAGACATATACCAGCGGTTTGGAAGGATGTAGGAGCAGTGCCAGAGAATAGGTTGCAAAAGGGAAATTAGGTGGTCAGGAAAGGAATAATGGGGGCGCGGGGGTGAGGTGTTGTAGGTTTGAGGGCTTTAATCAACAAGATGGGACAGCACCGTATATAATGTGCTCTGCTTTCTATTCCTCCAGACCCAATTTTCACCTTTTCAAGTCACTGACTCATGTCGTGGTATAATTCCTCAGGTACTGATTATCTCTCTAGTACATTGACCAAGTGGCCATTCTTCGTGTGCGAGTCTAGATAATGAATATCAGCAAGTTATGCTACTACAGAAGGCTTCACAGTCCAGCACAATCCCCTTTCAGCAGCAGGCATTGAATAGGGATCAGATTACCCCGCACAAGCATTGAGGCCAATTGCAGCACTTCAGCCAGAATGAACTAATTCAACATAGGTGGGAATCTTCCAGATGTGTATGGCTTTGCACGACATATAAAACTTCTACTCTCAAACTTCCCAAATCACATTTAATTTGTGGAACTTAAACCTTCAGCTTTAACCAACATGGAAATCAGATTCAAGACATTCAAAGAAAACAATATTCCACATCTAATCACAGCTGCTACAATTGATGAAACTAGTAAGATTAATTTGTATGGACATCCTACTAGTTACAATAACATTAAAGAGACTCCAGTTTTTTTATCACCTCTGTAATTAACACTTATGAGTATGTTTATACATACTATCTGTTAATCTCTCTTTACAAACTGCAACAATAGGTGTAACTACTATTCATGAAAATTAAACATGCACGTCAATGTGTGGGGAGCTATTTCGATCAGTTAATAATAGAACAGTATATCTTTTTTGTTTTCCTTTGATAATTAGGTCTCCAGTGCAGATTAATTTCAATATCACAATTCTAAGGAAATATCTTTTCTAATTGAATTCAACATATGTGCTGTGTAGTAACAACAGCTAGATAATATTGTCACATACATAGCAGTAATTAGTTTTGATCTAATTTTCTGTTTGATTTCGCTTTAGAATTTCTACACTATTTAAGGAAATACACTTTCCTTCACTCTTATCTAAATGTATAATTTTATTTGGGATGGAATATATTTTCTGACCTATTTTACTATGGATTGAAATCTCAAATGTTAGCTCTAAATCTGTCATATCTGACCTCAAGTTTTTAATATTCTAGGATAGAAAAGTGAAGTAGAAACACAACCTAATTATATGTAGTGGTAAAGGAAGTTTATGCAATCCTGATGGTAGCCGACCCTGTAAGGGAAATCTGGTTATAATCAACTCTTCTGAGTATCCCAACATGCTGCAAATAATAGAAATTCACTGGTTTCAAATCACCTTGGTTCTTAAAAAGAAATCAGCATCCAAAATGTTAACTTCTCTCTTCTGTTTGCAGACATGGATGGACTCCTGGCATTTTCCACCTTTATTTATTGTAATGGTTACATTTTGTGGAGACTATGCTAATGAGTCTTTGATGAGAGGTGTGCCTGATACAGCACCAAAAGTGAAGTTTTACCTTCAGGTTGATAACTGCTAGTAATTTTGAGAGTTATAATGGCAGGAGCTTTCTCCGTTTAACCAGAATTAAAATTGTTAGTTGTACTTAATTAGAATAGTACAGCACAGAAGGAGGTCATTTGGCCAATCATACCTGTACCAGCTCTCAAAAGAGCCATCCGATTCGTCCCATATGCCCTTTCAACAATACTCATCTTTGGTCTGCTAAATGTTGACTACAAAAAGAGAAACCCCATGCAGTACTTACTTCCGGATAGTGTCTTTAGATACACACAACAACTTGCATTTATATAACACCTTTAACGTAGTAAAATGTCCTAAGGCGCTTCACAAAAGCATTAATAGGCAGTAACAGACTAATCCCAATTATCTCTGTTAGATTTAGCCTCATCACTCACCGAATTGCTACCATGAACCTCCTGGCCATTCATGCATGCTGAGAAGCGAGCCACCTGCCACCACAACACCAGTGGTGTGGGGCACAAGCAGAACCCACTGACATCAAGAACAATATTAAGGGTGGATGTCTTTTATTGGAGATTAAATTCTGTCAGAGAAAGAAATACTGATACATGTATTTTATGGAGCAAAGTCATATTTTGCAACCAAGACCATGCTTAAGGGAGGTAAAACAGCTTTATTTATAGGACTTAATTGTGACAAAATAGGGGAAATCATTTTGTATTTTATCATGCAGTTCCAAAGTAGCCGCAGTTAAAGTGGAAACATCTTTCCTTAAGTTCAAAATGATGCGGAGATGAATTGGCCACAGGAACTAGATTAGGATGCTTGTTTTGGAAATCAGTCAGGATACAGTGGTTTATTGCAGATACTAATTAGAATTATATTCGGTAAAGTACTAGCAAGTGAGAGAGACTGGGACAATGTGGAAATACCTCATCAGCGTCCTGTGAGGGATGATTAAAGGACTTGGACTTCAGAAGTCTTGGAAGTGTCTTTAGTTCTAGTTAGAGATCTGTACTCATAGAAAATGCTGGAGAAGCTCAGCAAGTGAGGCAGTATCTGTGGAGAAAGAAACAGAGTTAACGTTTCAGGTCCAAGACCTTTCGTCAGAACTGGAAGACGTTAAAGAGTTAACAGTTTTTAAGCAAGTACACATTTTTCAATTCTGACGAAAGGTCTTTGACCTGAAATGGTAACTCTGTTTCTTTCTCCACAGATACTGCCTGACTTGCTGAGCTTCTCCAGCATTTTCTGCTTTTATTTCAAATTTCCAGCATCCGCAGTATTTTGCTTTAGAGATCTGTACTCTGTGGATTGGAAATTCACATCAGCTGTGTACAACGTTCGATCAAGAAGGTCTACAAAAGCTCATTTCATCCAAAAGATCCTTTTGCTCATCAAACGGTACAAGAAATTCTATCCTTTTCAACATCGTGCTCACAGTATCTTCTTGTACCTTACTGATTCTATATCAGTTTGTAAAGAAATCTAGCAGGATTAGTCGGTATGTATTGATTGGACTGCGTACTATTTTCCACCTTCTGCAAGAGTCAGGAGAACGCGGTGGACATCCTACGTGATCTTCATTTGTACATAGCACAGTTAGTGGGTAATTGCTATTCCTAGGCATGCTATCACACACACTGCATGCAGAAGGGCAGGGGTTTCCGTACATAGAAGACTCGTCTGGTTATGGAAACCACCTTTTTGCTGTGACAAAAGTGTTGGAAGAAAGACATGGGTAAAATAATGACATATTTTAGAATGAATCACTCAGAAGTCAGGGATTAAATATTTTCACAACATAACTTTTTCTGTGTGCAGCATTGCATACTGGGTCAAGAATACTGCAATTTGCTACATTCACATTTTAAGCTGCATTCCTGACCTGCCTTTTCAGTTCACTGAAACCATTTCACTTGTGTACAAACAGATGACATCCAGTGATTACACACTAATCTTACTTTTATCCTAGTCCGTGTCTGGAGTTTTCAAAGACTTCCATTAAAATGAATAAAAGAAAGCCAAAATTAAGCATGCACAAACCAAGCCCTGACATTACCAATCAAAACTTTAAAATGTGTCTCATCTGTGAGAAGATAGGTTTCATTACCCTCTAGCTAATGTCAGCAGGCATATCAACTGTGTTGAGTGACATCCATCAACTAGTATAGGTTGGGGATCATTCTCTTTAAATACCACATCCTGGAAAAAAGTAAACTTCAACATCAGATAATGCCACACTATATGACAATACAGGTCAATTCACAAAGCCATAATGAATGACACAATACAGGTCAACTTACAAAGTCAAACTGAATGTTCACAAATGAATTGTCCTGTAATGTCAATCACTGACAGGATTGAACATTTTGTGCGATATCACAGTACAGTATCAGATTATTTTATAAATGTTTTTACAAATAAACTGTCTGCCACTCCTGAAACATTAACCTGTCTTTTTTTTCAAAACAGATTCTGACCTGGGAATATCACCTCCAAATCACGCACCATCCTGACTTGGACATACATTGCCACTCTCTCAATGTCCTGGAATTCCCTACCTAACACCATTGTGCAAACCATATCACAAGGACTGCAGCATTTCAAGGCAGAAGCCCACCACCACCTTCTTAGGGCAACTGGAGATGGGCAATAAATACAGCCAGCAGTGTCCCCACATCTCCAGTTCAAATAATTTTTAAAAAGTAGTAATTTGTTTTTATGTTGCAAAACTACGAAACTTAAACCGGACAGACTTGATGGTTCAGTTTAACATTTGGATAATAAACAAGACGACATGGAATAAGAATGTACTATCGAAACCTTTCTTTCCACAGATCATATGGGGGTGAATTTCCTCAGAGCTTCTCCCACTCCGCTGGCGTGACTTCAGTGGAGACCCCGTTTATGCACTTTTGTCCTAGGGAGGGGAATAACAGCCATTGTTCCTACATCTAATCAGTATCCAGTGACCCCGCCCGCCGCTTCTTGAAAATGCACGTGTAAACATTAGGTGAGGACCTAATCAGACTAAACCGTGACACCCCAAGTCGGTGAATTGCCCGTCAACACTTGCCTTATAGACCCACACAATCAGAATGGCAAGATTCTCCCCCCACCCCCATTGTCCCGTCCAGCGTAACGTTTTCAGGCTGTTCTTTGTTAAGTGTCGAATACATCGGTTTCTATTAAGTGACTATTTAGCAAACACTTTTGAGGTGTGTGTGTTGTCCTACTTACCAAACACTTTTGTTAAAATCACATTTGTGCTGAATAGAAATATTAATTGTTTCGAAAGTGAAGTGCTTTAGCTGAATCCGGTTAAAACCCCTGACTCGAGTTCAAGATGCTCATGGAGGAGGAGAAAAGAAGTGTAATCCGTCTTAAAGACTAGAAATGCAACAGCCTCTGAAACACCAGTTTATCATAGAATCATACAGCACAGAAAGATGCCATTCAGCCCATCATGCCTGCCCTTTGAAAGAGCTATCCAATTAGTCCCACACCCCTGCAATTTTTTCCCCTTCAAGTGTTTATCCAATGCAATAAATCATTGGACTTGTCAATCCTAGTTTTGTTTTTCTTTAAACCAGACTCTGTAATCATTAGTGAAAAGATAATATGCCTCTTAGAGGAACTTAATCATCAGTAGAGAAAAAGTACTGGAGAAACTAATAGGACTAAAAGCCAATAAATCCCCTGGACCTGATGGCCTACATCCGAGGGTTCTAAAAGAGGTGGCTGCAGAGATAGTGAATGCATTGGTTAAGATCTTCCAAAATTCCCTAGATTCTAGAACGGTCCCAGCGGATTAGAAAGTAGCAAATGTAACCCCGCTATTCAAGAAAAGAGGGAGATAGAAAGCAGGGAACTACAGGCCAGTTAGCCTGACATCAGTCGTCGGGAAAATGCTGGAATCCATTATTAAGGAAGTGGTAACAGAGCACTTAGAACATCATAATATGATTAGGCAGAGTCAACATGGTTTTATGAAAGGCAAATCGTGTTTGACAAACCTATTGGAGTTTTTTGAGGATGTAACTAGCAGGGTAGATAAAGGGGAACCAGTGGATGTATTATATTTGGATTTTCAAAAGGCATTCGACAAAGTGCCACATAAAAGGTTGTTACCCCGAACCCCATGAGCCCTTATCTTGCGTAACATATTAGCATGGAAAGAGGATTGGTTAACGGACAGAAAACAGAGTAGGGGCCTCAGCTATTTACAATCTATGTTAATGTCTTGGATGAAGGGACCGAGTGTAATGTATCCAAGTTTGCTGACGATACAAAGCTAGGTGGGAAAGTAAGCTGTGAGGAGGACACAAAGAGTCTGCAAAGGGATATAGACAGGTTAAGTGAGTGGGCAAGGAGGTGGCAGATGGGGTATAATGTGGGGAAACGTGAGGTTATTCACTCTGGTAGGAAGAATGGAAAAACAGAATAGTTTTTAAATGGAGGAGAACTATTAAATGTTGGTGTCCAAAGAGACTTGGGTGCCCTGGTACAAGAAACACAAAAAGATAGCATGCATGTGCAGCAGGCAATTAGGAAAGCAAATGGCACGTTGGCCTTTATTGCAAGGGGGTTGGAGTACAAGTGTAAGGAAGTCCAACTAAAATTGTACAGGGCTTTGGTAAGACCTCACCTGGAGTACTGCGTACAGTTTTGGTCTCCTTATCTAAGGAAGGATAGAGGCGGCGAAACGATTAATTCCTGGGATGAGAGGGTCGTCTTATGAGGAGGTTGAGTAGAATAGGCCTATACTCTCTGGAGTTTAGAAGAATGAGAAGGGATCTCATTGAAACAAAGAAGATTACGAGGGGGCTCGACAGGGTAGATGCTGAGAGGTTGTTTCCCCTGGCTGGAGAGTCTAGAACTAGGGGGCATAGTCGCAGGATAAGAGGTCGGCCATTTAAGACTGAGATGAGGCGGTATTTCTTCACTCAGAGGGCTGTGAATCTTTGGAATTCTCTACCCCAGTGGACTGTGGATGCTGAGTCATTGAATATATTCAAGGCTGAGATAGATAGATTTTTGGACTATAGGGGAATCAAGGGATATGGAGATCGGGCAGGAAAGTGGAGTCGAGGTCGAAGATTGGCCATGATCTGGTTGAATGGCGGAGCAGGCTCGAGGGGCCGTATGGCCTACTCCTGCTCCTATTTCTTATGTTCAAACTCTTTCTGCAGGTTGGATACAAATGCCTGCTCTAATTCACACATATTCACCAGCATGTAAAAATGGCCAAATTCCAACCCTTTCTACTTAAGCAACACAACTTGACATTTGATTTCCTTCTTTTCTAACCAGCAGTTGTGCCAATGGTTAGGGGTTAGAAATATCAATAGTCACAAACAAATCC
This sequence comes from Heptranchias perlo, assembly GCF_035084215.1. Lineage (NCBI taxonomy): Eukaryota > Metazoa > Chordata > Chondrichthyes > Hexanchiformes > Hexanchidae > Heptranchias > Heptranchias perlo. Next base: position 34,756,528 of record NC_090335.1, read on the forward strand.
AATGGGGAATTCAGGAGAAACGTCTTCACCCAGAGCGTGGCAAGAATGTGGAACTCATTTCCACGAGTAGTTGAGGCAACTAGCATAGATGTATTTAAGGGGAAATCTAGATAAATACGAGGGAGAAGGGAGTAGAAGGATATGTTGATAGGGTTAGATGAAGAAGGGTGGAAGGAGGCTCATATGCAGCATAAACACCGCCATGGATCTATTGGGCCAAATGGCCTGTTTCTGTGCTGTATATTCTTTGATTACACATTTCTATTCATTGAAAAGTTTTTGAAACTAGTATTAAACCAGTGACAGATCAGTTAATACAGAAGTCCAAGGCTAGTTTACAATTGCTTCAGTGTCCTTTGCAGAACGGAGAGCAAACAAAAAACAAAACATAACCAGAATAAGCATCTTTGAAAACTGAAATAAATAGCTCATATTAATAATATTAGGAGAATTAGAAAATTAATGCTAGTTTAGTTTTGTTGAATTCTAGAACATATTTCAATCTCAGCGCATTGAGCTTTGGGCTCTACAAACTTTAGAAAATCTACTGAATTGTTGCCTGTTCTGAACTTTGGTGCTCGGTCCACTCTTTCCAGTGACTGGCATTTGAGAATTATGTTTCTAGGCAAATAACTGGGTTCTAATGGCAGGTCCAGATTTTGCCTACAGCAATTGGATATCATTACCTTTGTCCAATCAGTGAATGATAGTAAGAAGTGAGCCAAATTACCCGAACATTCCCTCAAGTGAAGTGTACAGTTAAAACCTTGCTTTTAATCAAAAATAAAAGAAACAATGTTAAATAAAACTCGTGTTGAAGACTGGATGGTGCAGTGGGTTTACACCTGGAACCTTTCGTTTCTGGAACTTTGATTTTTGTCTGGGTCCAAACCTATGAGACGAAAGCCTTCCATTGCTGCTGACTGTAATCGCTCAACAAGAAATGAATTAGGACGGTCTCGGCTCAGCTCCTGGACAACATGGGCCTATCACAGAAAGCTGCCACAAAATAACTAACCTCACTCAAGAGGCCACAAAATTGCTGGCATGGGAAATGGCACATTAGTACATTAGTACTTTTTCAAGCCTGGGACCAAAGTACAATGTTGGGGAAGAGAAGAGGGAGCATTACTCTGCAGCAGATACAAGAGTGCTTAATGCTGATCTTGCACATCTAAAACAGGAAAGTATTTATTCCTCAGTAATGTCATCCCTCTCTTTGATTTTAAAAAAACTCACCAAAAAAGTAAAAAGCTCAATGTGTCATTGGAATCTTTGTCCATATTAATTAAATGACAAGCATAAAGATCACATTGTCAAGGCTAGCATGCATTGTGAAATTAGGAAGCAAAATCCCTACATATGTCCAGTCTCATAAAAATTTAGGCACAGAATTCCTTTCTCCAGATTTTCAGCCTTGTCAATGATTAGAGCTAAAACTGTTTATTGTAATGCTGATTTTGTGTGACTTACTTGGTGGGGTGGGGGGGGGGGGGTGGTGGGAGCGGGGAAGGGTTGACGAGAGTATTAGATATGCTCGAGTAAGAAGTGTTTACCTACTTGGAAGTAGGGTATGAAAGTTGGTGAAAACATTAAATGGATATTAACATAATGAAATGTCTTGTGTAGCCACTAAGAATCTGAATAAATGCACAGCCAAACCAGAGACAATTGGCTGGCAGAGAGCACGACAAAACTCAATAAAGTGAAACACAGTAAAGCAGGGATAGGTTCAAGAGTTATATACACAAAAACTCTACAGAATACAATGGCTTCTAGTGGACAAATGTGCCCCTATTCAATGTAATTCCAATATATCTGCATTGCATGTGCTAGAAAAGATGATTGACTTGTGGGATCTATTGATAAGCCGTGAAATGAACATAATTTCTAAATGGGAGATCCTAAAGCCCGATGCGGTTTAAAACATAGAGGGTATGTTCTTCACTCACACAGAGCATTCTCCCCTACATACACCGTATGCTGCTGACAAAGTGTTTGTTTTGCTGTGCCAAAAAATTCAATATAAAACATCTCAAATACAAGTTCAGATAACAAGCCGTGTAGTTAGAGTTAAAGTATTACTTTATCCAATATGGTTTTGTTCTACAATTACAGTCACCTATTTTGCAATAATTTGCAAGGTTGCATTGAATGAGTAAACTAGTAGAACTGAATGATCAGTGAAAAGATACAATGGACTGTAGTAGCTATATTACAGGAAATAAGTCTCAGCTAAGGACAAGCTAACAGAATCGCAACACACAATGATGATTCAAGCACAGCACAGAAAGTGAGCAATAGAAACTCAAAAAAATCAACTTGATGCCCGCCAAATGGAATCTCTCACATGATTAAAGGCTCTCTGAAGTAAATTGCCACTGAAATTAGCATCGCAGGGGCAGGTCTATTACTAATCAGACTAAGCATCATCAGAAAGTGCATGACAGATTCTACCTATGCTAAGGCCTCTGGCACTAGCATATATGTAATCAGCTGCTGGAAGGACCATGATGGCGGTACAGATTGGCACACCTTCCAAAATTTCTCTCCTTTTCAGTGAGATACAGCGATGTCTCCCCAGATATACAAAAGTCCAAATATAACTTTTGTTGCACATCCTGATCACTTCTGGGTTTTAGGTCCACCCCTCATTGAATATTTAACACATCCGCTGGGAGTACATCTTAAGTGGACGACATGGCTTTTAAAAAAAATAGAATAGTACATCAATCTTCTTCTCCTCATACCTTTGTTTTGTTAATAGGAGTGCGTGGGAAGGAGGGGGGGTGGAAAGAGAGAAAGCTGGCCCCCAAATACTGCTTTGAAGAATTATTCCTCAACATATCAACGTCATATTCAAACCTTAATTGGTCTTTCCTCCTTCCCTCCCCCCTCCCACCCCCACAACCCCTACACAAACAGAAAAAAATTATTTTGGTAAAGAAAACAGCCCAGATGGTCAACAAACAGAAATTAAACAGGACCTGAATGTGAAGCTTCTGTTGCTAGGTGATGAAGAATGTAAAGGCAAAGTTTTCAGGAGTTTACTCAGCTTTCGCACCGCGCTCTCATAGCCTCTCCAAACTCTAGCAGCAACTTTCAACAGTGCTGCCAGAAAGCAAGCACCTAATGCACTCTCAGCACTTTAATAAAGTCTGAAAAGACTAACTGTAGACTAAACTGTCTTTATTTCAATTAAGCTACAGCTAATTCCACACCACTCCCACCACAGCAGTTTGTCCGAGTGTCGTCAGGTAATATTGCAATACAATTTGATCGACACAGAGAACTTTCTATATATCGTACCCTGGAAAGAACAGGGAAAAAAAAGGGGAAGCATCCATCCAGATTAAATGCAGCTGCTCTTTCAAATCTATCAAATGGGTAAATTTGACAAAAAGCCACCATTAGGCCAACATGAAAGGCTCAAGACAACATCCTTTCAGTTCTTTGTACTTCAGTAATCAACAGATGTACTTATTCACCCCTCCCCCTCCAACCAAACCTGATCAAGACCTCTTTTTGAATGGAAGGAAATAATTCCACTTTGTACATCTTCTAGTTAATCAAGACTTTCTATTCAGCAATTTGACCTTTTGTTCAAAACAGGATTATCAGTTTTTTTTCCCCAGTTACCAAGGGCGACTCGCATGGTGAACATAATTGCAATAATTTGCAAAACACCATGGCAACCTACATTACAACTAGGTAAATACTGGTCTTTTGTGCTACATTGTTATTTTCCGAGATGCTGAAGTCAAAGAACGAATGACAAATGAACACAAAATTTATATTTGCTTTGTTTAACAAGAGCAGAAAATTGATACTGAGAATAGGGGAAGCAGCCACAGCTGTAATTTCTAACTTGATTAATTAGAATGGTAACAGTCCTTAACAGGATATTCAACAAACAGCCCTGACTCCGTCTCTCCACCTACCCCCCACCCCCACCCCCCAACTATGAACATTTTTTTCATCAAGAACAAACATCCACATTTGTTCTTTTCTTCAGTTTAATAAAATCTTTAATTACAGAACATTGTCTCTTTGCTCTTCATTTCAGTGAAGAGAACTGCTTCTGGGGAAGACTGGTTAGTGCAAAGTCACTCATACCCAACTCTATTGGGCTACAGAAGCTGAATGACTAATAACATTCTTTGGCACCAGCAGCTGTTCCAAGGCTGTGACACTGACTTACAATTATATAGACTACAGCAAAGCTATTTCAGAGGCTGACTGGTAGTTGAACTTTTACATACACAGCACCTTATTTCATAATGGATCACATAAAGAGGACATTGCTTGATATGAATAATGTTCTCCAACAATACAGCTTAAGTTAAAACTTTTTGTCTGACCTAATTCACCAACAGTATACAGTGAGGTATTTGACTGGAATACCAGTAAGAAGCTCACAAAGGCACATGGTGGTGTAGTATTAAAGTTGAATACCGGCAACAAGCACAAAGGCGAGTAAGCCTTTTGGTCCATGTGTTTTTGAATGTCATTATTCTAATTTAAATCTCCCGAATATGCAGAAAACAGACATAAAATCAATCCTTTCCTATAATGCTTAATTCTTGGGACTTGAACTCTTGACCAAAGAGTTTTACAATAACAACCCAAGCCTAAATAGTGGGGGTATTGTTATGCAAATGAAAAAGCCTGGACAAGATGTGGGACTTAGAAACAGTTTGAAACATTGATTAAGATAATATGCTAGAATTTTGCCAATGCAATAACAATTCATTGAGATATTAACTTTTATGGACCAATCTCTGTCTAACTGGCTCAAAGGTTTGTAAGTAAAGATTATTTTTCTGGGCTGGTGGTGGAGGGGGTGGGTGGGGGGCGCAGTCGAAGAGAAAGTAGGCTCAATGAAACTTTTCCGCTTGAAAGTTCATTTTAAAATCATGTGCTATACCGAACCATAGCTACACAAAAATTACTTGATTAGACTGGAGTTCAAAGTACTGAAATATTCTAGGTATGAGAAAAAGAGGAACAAAAAATCTTCCTGCAAGTTACCGTGCAGCTATTATAAAAGAAAAAAAGCTTTAATTTCTACTTCAAGTGCAGTATTCCGTAATCTTTTAATAGTTCTAGTTCCATACAATGGGTCAAACCAGCAAAGCAAATGCAGAAATTACATGGGGTGTCAGTCACTTAAGACCATCAGCTGGAATCAGGACTTCCTCTTCCGGTGCTCAATATAGGACATCCCTATGTTAAAATCTTCTGCGCTTTACATTCAGGAAAGAGAAGGCAACAAAGAGAAAAGTGAAGACACCAGCATTATAATACTGTCCTCCTTATAAATAAAGTAGGAATAATTATCTTCAACTGTTAAATAAAGTTAGAACAATTACATCTTTTGTTACTTAAAGCGTAATCTCAGTCTTGATGCTTCTTTATGTGCACATGGTGCTATTGTAACATAGCAACACAAAGAATAGGATAGCAATGAGACGCTGAAGCTATCCTTCACAGCTATCCAATCAGATTTCAATCATAAGCTCCTAGTAGGAAGAACGAGGAGAGGCAATATTAACTGAAAGGTACAATTCTAAAAAGGAGTACAGGAACAGAGAGATCTGGGGGGTATATGTGTGCAAATTTTTGACAGTGGAGGGCAAGTTGAGAAAGCGGTTAAAAAAGCATATGGGATCCTGGGCTTTATAAATAGAGGCCTATAGTACAAAAGCAAGGAAGTTATGATGAACCTTTATCAAACACTGATTCGGCCACAACTGGAGTATTGTGTCCAGTTCTGAACACCGCACTTTCGGAAGGATGTGAAGGCCTTAGAAGGGGTGCAGAAGAGATTTCTGGTTCCAGGGATGAAGGACTTCAGTTACATGGATAGACCTGAGAAGCTGGGGTTATTCTCCTTAGAGCAGAGAAGGTTGAGAGGAGATTTGATAGAGGTATTCAAAATCGAAAGAAATTATTCACATTGGCAGAAGGGTTAAGAAGCAGAGGACATAGATTTAAGGTGATTGGCAAAAGAACCAAAGGCAACATGAGGAAAAACTTTTTTTAAACACAGTGAGTGGTTAGGATCTGGAGTGCACTGCCCGAGTTGATGGTGGAGGCAGATTCAATCGTGACCTTCAAAAGGGAATTGGATAAGTACTTGACGGGAAAAAATTTGCAGGGCTACAGGGAAAAGGCGGGGGAGTGGGATTAGCTGGATTGCTGTTGCAGAGAGCCTGCACAGACTCGACGGGCCGAATGGCCTTCTTCTGAGCTGTAACCATTCTATGATTCTAAGATGATGGATAATTTGGGTGGTTTTGAGAGCTGCTCAATAAAAATGAAGATAAAAGAAAAATCACGAATGTTAGAAATGTACAGCAGGTCAATCAGCATCGGGAAGAGAGAGGGTCCTGTCCAAAACATGAACTTGTAGCAGAACTGTCAGTCAGGCTAGGTTCTGGTGAAGGGCCCCACAAAAACATATAATGCTATTTTTTCCTCTATCAGGTACTTACTGATCTGCTTCCAGTAGTTTTTTTAAATTTCATAACATGACAAATAAGAGCAGGAATAGGCCATAGGGCCCTCGAGCCTGCTCCGCCATTCAATAAGATCATGGCTGATCACTGTTTTGTTGGATACTTACAATCTAATAAAGTTAGACTCAACCCTAAACTAAGCGGTTATATGTGCCGGACAAATGCAAAATGGTTACAAAGCAAATGTGGATTTTCAATGAAGCTGTAATGTGATTAGAAAGTTAATTAAACTCACATTCTTTCAAATCATTCTTTCTCAAGCCCAAAAGACTCCTAACTTTCAAAGATGATCAAGACTTTTCGTTCCTATGAAGGAATATCATATTCAACAATTTCAGGTGGATTACTGATAGTTTTACTTTGAAGCAGGGATTAACCTCACATCATGAACAAATGCCAGAAAGAAAATCATTCCTGTGTATTGAATAGTTTTATACATTGACACATATATATTTAGTTTGGTCTGTGAAATCTTGCACATGAAATAAAAACTGTTAGATTACAATTACAGTTTTGCCCACATGATACATTTTTGAAATGATTCCGTGGACTACCACATACATTAGAATGATGAATTATGTCAGATTTTCCCACCATCCCCTGAACTTTGCTGCTAAACATCTAATCTGCAAATCTCCTTTAACGCATCTCATTTTCTGGGTGAACATAATGGCAATTATACCGCAAGATGTATTAGGTGCCTGCTGAAACTTAAATAAACTAGAAACATTTCAAGTGAGCCCTAATGGATTAATCAGGATTATATGAAATCCTTCCATACTATGCATTAACTGAAATTCTAAACAGAAGGCATATCACAATCATTGCCCGTATGCATATGATAAACTAGGCCAATCACAGCTACTTCTCTTCTGTATGAATCAGCAAATTAACCTGGGCAAAAATTTCACGGAAAAACACACGAGAAAAAATTCTTGAATGATTCACTGTATCATCAGAATTAATGCTTTGTTTTTCCACAAATGGCATTTTGAATTTTGAGCAGGCTGGATGACAGAGGGTTAGCACACTGCTCTTTCATCACGATTACCTGAGTTTAAATGCAGCCTGGATTGTTGGGATCTGATGGCTATAAGAATCTGAATTGAAACGAGATTGGGCAACCTCAACAGTTCCTCAAGCTCACAAGGTAGAATTCAACTTCAACGGGAGCACAAAACAGACAGTAACAGATTGGTGGCCTGTTATACACCTCGCTCGATTTTCCTCCGTTGACTTGATAGAAAGGAAAATCAGATGAGGTGTGTAATGGGCGGCCGATCCACCACCACCTGCTTTGCGCCCTCGCTGAAGTTGAATTTTACCCCCCTAAAATTTATAACAAGCTGGCAGTCTCACTAAGAGGTAATATGGGTGCCTGGTGTGGGAAGTGAAAATTCACACTAGTGCAGCAGGGTGTGATTTTCTAAGGATGGATTAAGGAACATTTCTGGCACGAAGTCGAAGCAATGTTACCCTACGATACTGAACTGGGGGCGTTTGATGCTGACACTGGATGCCAAAAGCACTCAACTTGCCATGTACAAAAATTTACCAAAACAAGATTGGCAAGTGGGTGGTCTTCCTCATTCTTTTAACGTGATTCAGCATCCACACCCAAATTAAGTGTAGCAATGGACACCCGACCAAGAAAGAATCCAACACCATAAAGCTGCGCCAGAGTGAGTTAAAAACACTGAGCTCCAAATGCTTCACATTGAAGTGTAACCAAGGGACAGGCAAGAGAGAACTTTGCTCCGCCTCATGCTTTCAACTTTCATATACAAATGAATTATGCCAAAGCAGCAAAAATGAGGAGGGAGGCTAGAGCTTAATTATAAAGGCAACTTGGAGTATAGGAGCATTGAGGTGCTTTTAGCCTTGAGAGCTGTCAAATCTAGATAGTTATTTCTGAAAGCATGCAAATTCTTCCATGTAATTGATACCTTGCTGATAGAATCAGATACCGTTTGCATCTTGGTGCAAGTAGTCACAGTATGAGCAAAATGTCTGGTCACTATTGACCAGCATGACCATAACTCAAAATGTTTCATATTAAAGTGTAACCAAGGGATAGACATGAAATATCTTCGTTCCACCTGCTTCTTTTCACATTTCATATACAAACAAATTACAAGATACACATTCTAGTACCTATTCAGCCATATGCTGCTTGATGATAAACTTACTTTAAATAAAGAAATCTAACAATTAAACTTTCTAGACTGGCACTATCCTTGGTTCTATCTGCATAAAAAGCCAAGACTGCATAAATGCTGGTGATAATTTCTCTTCAGAAAGCAAGCATGTGATCGTGGATAAAATTTCAGAGCAGTTGCTGCCTCACACAAATGAAACAACAATTTTGGAAATGCACTTCGGCCTTTCCCATCCTAATGCCAAACACTCCAATTTAAAGCAGCTCCACTACTAGGGCAAGAGTCTAAGCAACAAAATAGGATAGAACATTAAGATCAAATAGGTTGGATACAAATTTGTGAACAAAAAAAAATCAAATCCAAGGTTAGCATTACTGGTTTAATTTTCCAAACACCTTTCCTTGATTCTCCTGGATGTTCTCCAGCTGAATTTTCCCATTTGAGGCAAGTGATAGGGTTTCAACAAGTGCCATAGGGATCCTTAACAAACCAGCAATAGTGAGAGACAGCAATCATACAAGATACCCACGATATCACGCCACAAAAAGGTGGAACTCATATCCTGACAACAAATAAATCTTTTCTACTTACTACTGTAAGCTTTAAGGCAAAGCCTATATGGACTCTAACAAAGTAGTCTACTACTTAAGGAAGTCATCAAATGGAGGTTCTGAAGGAAGGTGATAAATCTTGCCTTCTATCAGACAACAGTACCTGCTTGCATGGAGGTGACTGGTATTCAGATTCCAACCGATCTGGAAACCATCTTTTCTTCAGCCAATATGAGGCTGCCATTATTATTGTTATTCAGGATCATTTTCAAAGTGGAAAAGGGTATGATTGGAAATGAGAGGAAAGCAACTAACCATCTGTCTGGGCTTCCGCAACAAAATCTATGCAATCTGTTGTTCTAGAAGAGATCTATATCTGGATAATCCCATTTGTCAGACATCACTGTCGATATGGAATCCAAATGTGTTATAATCACGTGCTTGTTCAAGGAGTGGATTATAACACATTACATCTCAACAAGACGTTGAGTGGAAAGGTTAAAATAACTTCTGTTGACTGATCTCAAATCTCCATTGCACCCTGGCACAAGGGATAGGAATAACTTCTTCCTTCCTTAGCTATCGCAATACTGTGATGTCCTTCCAGAATCTCACCAATTTGCTGGAATTAATTTCTTGAAGGACAGTCATCGTACTAGACTATGCTGAGGTCTACTTATGTGGCATTTGGCTGTGGAAACACAACTTAGGATCAAGCTGTCCAGAGCTAGACAACCTATCCCATGAGGGAATCCTCAGTCACCAGGGTGGGAGATGCCAGAAGGGCTTACAGCACCAATGTGTTAAATGTGTTTGTTGAAATTACCATTCTAAGGCATTAACTACATCTTTTGCAATCTCAACATCCTGACAGAACAGATAATGCTTCAGGAACCACTGTGCAAGGTTTACTTGTAGGAGCCTCATTAAAATGTGTTGCAAGTGGAATCACAAAGATGAATGCTGACATAGGCTACAAGACATAGTATAAAGTAGAGCCTGAATCCTGCACCTGACCAAGGTCAAACATTAAACCTGTAGGAACTTGAAGTCGTCTTGTGATAGCCACTTATTTGGAACTGAACAGCTTATTCTAAGTAGAATTCAGATTTTTCCCAACTGAGGAGGAACACAATTTCCCTAGGCTAAAACAGTCAAGGTAAGGGTAGACATGAAGATGTTACAGTCAAAGAAGGGAGTCACTAAAGACGAGCACTTCCAAAACACTGGGATGCTGACAATGATCGGAATTCAAATGACTGCTGTAAAGTTGCCTTACTTATCTACATGGAATGTCAAATATGTTTGGTACAACCAGGAAAAAAAGTGGAGCGGGCAACTTTCTTATAAACTGATAGCTTGGCTCAATTGATCATACTTTTACCTGTGATTTAGAAAGTTATGGTTTCAAGCTCCACACCAGATATTGAGTATAATGTAGCTTGACATGCCGATTCAATACCAAAGGACTGCAGCATTGTCAGAGGTATTGCCTTCAAAGAGATGCTAAACCAAGATATCATCTGCTTGGTGTTATAGATCCCATGGCACCATTCAAAGAACAGCAGGGAGTTCTCCCAGTGTCTTGGCGAACATTTCTCCCTCACAAATAGATTAACTGGTCATTCATCTCTTCTCTGTTTGTGGGATCTTGCTGCGCACAAAATTGCTGCTATGTGTACCTACCTAACGACAGTCACTGCACTTCAAAAATAATTAATTTTCTCTGAAGTGGCTTGAGAAGTTTCTGAGAGACACATGATAAAGTGCTATATTAAAAAAAATCTTGACATTTATTTTCCTTGGTGGGGTGGGGGGTGGGGGCATATAGGTAAATTTGGTGTGCTGTCTACACCAAGAGCACCTGAACCAAAATCAAACTTTACAATGTTTGTAAAACCAGCACCTTTCACAAAAACTATTGCCATTTACCAACATGATCTTTAACAGAAATAATCACTGTGCAAAACAAGTTACCTTTCAAAAAAAGTTTGATGTTTTCTGAATCACAGAGCAGCATAGAAGGATATGTTGATAGGATAGATAAAGTAGGAAGGGAGGAAGCACGTGTGAAACATAAACACTGCCATGGACCTGTTGGGCCGAATGGCCTGTTTCTGTGTTGTACTTTCTATGTAATTCCATGTAGCAATTACCTGGCTCAGTGAGTGAAAGCAGCTAGCTCCAAAGGTCAAGGATTGGTGAAAAAGATCAGGGTCCTGTCATTTAAATATGCTACATGACTACATGGATGGCACAATATCACTTGAGAAAAAAAAGTGGCACTTATCATCTATGCTGCCTCACAGAGATTAAAGGACTCTTCTTATCCATTGAAAGTTATTTTAAAGTACGCTTAGGGTAATTACCATTAAGGGACAAATGCAAATATCATATAATCTGTTACAGAAATGAAGATATGCAATTGCTAAAATCACCTATGAAGTTCTGTTTTGCTTTTTTTTTGAACTCCTTCAAAAGTGAGGGAAGTTTGGGTTGTTGGGTTTAGCAAGCCAAGATGAGATTGCAAACCCTCATTAAATTTGTTCAGGATCCCATCTCAGATTACTAATCTCTCAATTGTTTTCCATAGTTTTCTTTCCTTGAGAATTTTCTTTTTTCAAAACAGAGTTCCAGTGTACTAGTTTAGTAGTCCCTTCTTAATACCTGCAGTGGTAAAGATATTTTCCTACCTGGAATGACACAAAGTACTTGAAAGAGAGGTAAAACAGTAGACCCCTCTAAATGGGGAACACCTATGCGGTATTGTAAACCACTCCCTTTATCCAGTTATTATTATTAAGCAAACCTTGCGCAATGAATGAAAGGGTGCCTGAGCTAATGTAATGCCTCCTTTATACCAATGCTCCAAATTAGTAGTTCCCCTCAACAGGATTCTACTGTAATTGATACTGGTGAATAGAATAAACTTAAATAAAAAGTCAGTTACATAAGTACTGCTTGCTGCCTGGTAGGAAAATATAAACCTTCAAGCTGCCGTTCTGTTACAGTTCTTTGCCTCAAAGTATCTACGGAAAGGCCCAAGACAGGCACTTCAGTAAAAAGGGAGCAACTGAACAAACTTCCCAACAACACTCGATGAGAGCTGCATCCATTCTCACTTTCTTTTACAATCACTGCACAGAATTTATAATTACCAGTTCTTTGCTTCTATTGTAAGTGTAATAGACTAAAGAGCTATCACAGCCACATTTATTTTAAAAGCACCAGCCCTGGAGTGTCTACTAGAGGGCCAAATGATTAACACAAACGCTTTGTCAGAATGAAGATGTAACAAGCACCGCCCAGTCAAAGGATGAATTGAATCAGTGGGTTATCTTTCAGATTAACCAGGGCATTTAGTAAGGAAAATTTCATGAAAGTGTAATTCTTAGCTTTCATGAATCCACGCAGCAGGCAGCCTGCCAACTGTCAAGCTGGTGAAATTTTCCTGCTTCACAAAACATCCCCTATTCATTTCTCAGTTTAGATAAGCTAATGTTTCTCCTGCACAAGCTTATTTGCAAGGCATACTCCCTTTTACCAACAGAATAAGGCATCGTTTATACATCAATTTTAACAACATTTTTCAAACAGCACCAAATATACTTTCCATGGAATTTATAAAAAATTTAACTGTAGCAATCCTGCACTTCTTAATGCGAGCAGTATCATTCAAACTTTCTTCAGCAGTCAGACTGAAAATGATAGTTCTATTGAATTCACTTAAAGTATCAGAAAAGCCGGAGGATTCATTTTTGACCAGTGAACAATCCACAAGGCTCCTTTCTATAGTTCTCTACAAGTACTTACACTGTAGTATCTTTTGATATGTCGCCTGACGTCCAAACTTAGCTTGTTGCGCATCTGCACTTCATACTGAATAGGTAACGTGTCACAATCAATGTTACTGCAGTGTAGCAAACTGGGCTGGATCTGCGGCCCCTGATACAAAATGGAAGATACACACATGAAATATGTAATTACAATTCATAGCGTTTTAGTGATGGGAGAGAACTTCAGTTCTAAAGTCAAGAATCAGTAGATGGGACTCTTTTTGTACTCAAATTGATCCCTTTTTTCATGTCCTACACTCGAAGGTGCAAAGGATCCAACAGTGATGCACTCTCTGAACAGTCAGCCCATCTGCAAGTTCTCAACATCCACACAATTAACTCTATATCTTGTTTACAGCTGTAATGAAGCAAAAGTCAAGGATTCTGCTCAGTACTATTGCTCTGTGCCAGGCTCCACTCCTTACTTTCCTTAAGCAACCGGATTGTTTTGACTGAAAAAATCCAAAACATCTGTTGCTCCGCTAGATCGACTTAAAATAATTACTTTTAATTTAGATAAGGACTTCTTTGCTTTTAGATCCAAAGTCTACAAAGATGGCCAATCTCATAATTTACTGCGTGTTTAAAACCCTGGAAAAAAAAATGATTAAATCTTTTTCTACGATTTTAGGTTTAAATCCAAGGTCACACAAATATCTGGCACCAGTTTCTGATAGGAACGCATCCTCTTGCATTTTATGACAAAGGAGGACAACATTCTGGAGAAGGTCAAGAACAGATTTTTTTTTTAATGGGGGGGGGGGGGCGGAGAAAGAGAGAGGAGAGGAGAAAGAGAGAAAGAATTAGAGACTGAGTCTCAATTTTAAAAATCAAACGATTTACTATTGTTTTTTGAACTAAAGGAACATTTTCCTGCACATTTTGGAATCTCAGCTTTCTCTGACGTCTTAACTTTCTCAGCTTAGAGAAACACACACATTCTCCTCCAAAAAGAGAGCTGTTCGTAAGGTATATGCCATTTGTACAGGATCATGTTCTGAAACAATCAGTTAAAGTATTACATCCACAAGAATGATGAGATTGCACCTTCCTCAGTCCACAGATTCAGGCTACAGATCAACATGTAAGGGCAAGCAAGAAGTTGCAATGCTTTATTGTGTCTTTGAAGGGGAACATTAATGTATGAGGGAGTACTTTCAGTGTAAAATACTTTAGGTTTTTCTTTAGTAATCAAACATGTCACCACTGTTGAAACTCCAATTTGTGAATGTAAATTTTAGTGGAAGAAAAATATGGAATGCTGTCTTTATGCGAGACGCAGGCACATTCCATTACTGTTTCAGTGCATAGCATGGTAGGAACCTTACAGCAGTTACAGTGCAAAACACATGGAAGGCCCACTAAAATGGAACAGTGCCCTACGACTTGCTTTACTGTTTTTTTTCTTGAAAGGGGTTGTTTGAAAACCAAAAAGGAACGATTATTTTTTGGAACAGCTTTTATGAATTTGCCATTAGCTTCTATTTTCCCCCCGTTGCCTAGCAACCTGTTCCAGTACTCAGCACTGGAGCTAGTAAGTAATTTGGCTCCTACATGTGGCTTCTGATCATTCACCGGCAAAATCTGCTGAGGTTTGCTTTAAAGGGGAAAAAGTTGCTCCCAGTCAGGGTGTGAGCATAATGGTGATCAGTGCTGCCTCATGGAAGCATTCTGGGATGCGGGATGTATCCTTTTCCACAGAGGAATATTTTAGAAGAGCCTGAAACGACAACTGGTTGTTTTCTCATTATCACAGCTGAGCCCGAATTTCTCCTCATCTAGATCCCACAGCAGCAGGAACCCTGACTGATTTTCGTATTCTTTCTCAAGGGCACTCGGGCCAACTGTAACACCCTCCAACACTAGCCTGTTTTAGATTGGTAAACTCAGCACAGAGTGAAGGTCAAACCCGGGACCTCCTTAGTCTGTACGGTTCAGCTACTCTTGCTGAGCTCCATCTACAGATATTCAACTTTGTCTATCTAACCAACCAATACCTTACAAATGGCAATAGGGCCTTTTTTCCTCTACGTAGATTATAGTACTTACACTGCCATCAAATACGTTGTCATAAATGTTTTCTGTTCCGCATTTTGGACACACGAACTTGAACCTTTCTGCATCACGGTATTTTTCTTCATCAGTAAGCTGGGCTGGGCCACCTAACAGTGCATCATTTTCTTCATCTTTATCCCAGTTGTGATGAATTCGAAACTGGGATGGATCCAAACCTTTATGGAGAGCAGGGGAGGAGAATAAACGAATCAGAAATCATGTTAATCTAGTTCATTAATGTTCTCTCACTTGTGACTTTAGTGCATTCAAGAAAAGTAACATAGAATTAACAGTCTAAGGAAAAGGGTTTTGGTCTGATAAACTGATCATTGAGATCGTTGAGGGCTATATAGGTTAAATTTATTTATTCAAATTACTAATACCTGTACTCAGGTTTGAACATGACTCCAGTAGCCACAAACCAAATTTCCGATGATGCTCCCCAATCATACATTATAAAGGAGGCCTATAAAATATTACAACAACTTCTTATCTGACATATCAGTGCAGTACCGAGGCAGTATTGCACTGTTGGATGTGCTGTCCTAAAAAGGAAATGTTAAACCAAAGCCCCATCTGTCTATTCAAGTGGATATTAAAGATCCCCTGGCATCATTTGAAGAGATGTAGGAAGTTCTCCCAGTGTCCTGGCCAACATTCCTCACTCCACCAATAAACAATAGATCAACTGGTCATTCAGCTCACTGAAGTTCGTGGAATCTTGCTGTGTGCAAAGAAGCTACAGCGTTTCCCAAATAACAGAAGCTGCACAATGTGATGTATTACATGTGAAGTGCTTTGGGATGCTTGAGACATGGGCCAGAATTTTAACTTTGAAAAACGGGTGGGTTGGTGGCGGTGGGGCATTGAAAATCACAACAATTTCAGACCCGCCCATTTCCAGTTTTCACCAGGGCGGGTCAAGGGGCAGGAAACCAACCCGCTCCCAAGAGGCGGGTTGGCCACTGAAATCCTTCAACGAGGCTGCAGGCCTCCATTTTGAAAGGTTTTTTGATTTTAGCCTCTGGGAGCTGGGATTCCTGGGCCTTCTCCTTCAAGCCACACGAAAGGAGGAGAGAAGACCTGAAATTGCAGTTAAGTGCCTTTCTGGCACAGCTTGTGGGCCCAGAGGAGTAGGGATGCTTCTCCCAGGTCCAACAAGCCTACCTGCAGTGACCCCCCAACAATCGTGGATCTCCACCCCCCAACAATTGCAGACGATCGCAATGACCTCCGATTCTCCCCGCACCCAAAATGATCACAGACTACCGCGAGGTCCCCGATCCCTCCCTCTCCCCCGATGCCTTCCCCCATGACTGACCCCTCCGTGATTCCCATGCCCATCAATGCCCCCAGGTGCCCCATGCCCACCAGTGCCCCCCCATCCATCCATACAATCAAAGACTTACCTTTTCACGTCCTCTTCCTGGCTCTGCTCCCGTCCGACTGAGGCCAGCCTGTCAATCAGGCCAGCCAGTCCGACGGCAAACCGACCAAAAAAAAACGCCCTTATATCAAAATTGTAACGACGTCAGGGAAACCCGTACTTCCGGGTTTCCAGTCCGCAATTCGATCCCCATCCCGCCCCCTTCCTGGCTCCGGGTCAAAATCCTGGTCATGATATAAGGTGCTATATATTCAAAGTTCTTTCTTCCACCACTAAGAAAGGAAGAAAAATAACTTGCATTCATATAGCGCCTTTCACAACCTCAGGGCATCCCAATGTGCTTCACAGCCAATTAAGCACTTTTTGAAGTACAGTCACTGTAGCAATATAGGGAAATGCAGCAGCCAGTTTTCACACAGCAAGATGCCACAAATAGCAGAGATAATGACCAGATAATCTTTTCTTTTTTGAACTCCTCTGCTCTTTTTTGATCTTTTACATCCACCTGAGGGGGAAGATGGGGCCTTGGTTTAATGTCTCACGACAAAGATGGTGCAACAACAACTTGCATTTATATAGTGCCTTTAACGTAATAAAATTTAAGGAGTGTCTTAAAGGAGGAGAAAGGTGTAGAGGGGTTTAGGGAGGGAATTCCAGAGCTTAGGGCCGAGGCAGCTGAAGGCATGGCCGCCAATGGTGGAGCAACTAAAATCGGGGATGTGCAAGAGGCCAGGATTGGAGGAGCTCAAAGATCTCAGAGGGTTGTAGGGCTGGAGGAGGTTACGGAGATAAGGAGCGTCGAGGCTGTGGAGGGATTTGAAAACAAGGATGAGAACAGTGCAGCACTCCCTCAGTGCTGCACTGAAGTGTCAGCCTAGATTAATTATGTGCTCAAATCTCTGGAGTGGGACTTGAACCCATGACCTTTCTATTCAGCAGGAAGAATGCTACCACTGAGCCAAGGCTGACACCATATTTATTTAATGTTCAACACTTGATGTCTCAAAGAATAATTTTATTGTGATTGGAGTCTCAAATAAATAAGCTAGACAAAATGACTCATTCTACAAAACCATGCTGGATGCAGACAGCTGGATCTGTGGTACTTCACTCCACCCCCCACCCAAATGCTGGTTAACTGGACACTAATTATACTCTAGCTAGTCTGTCTTGAACCATTCCGCTCGTACAAAACCTGTAATTTCAGAAACCAGATACCCAGGGGACCAGTGGTACACCAGGTCTTACCCACCCTGTTCTTATTACCCGATCTTCCAAACGCATCCTTCATTATTCCAACTTCTGCTTCCTAGTCTGCTACATCAGTGATCTCTGATTAGCCCCAAATCACCTGCCTTCTTTGGGAAAGCCTCAGTGACAATACTCCCCTTTCCCTGAACTCCTGTGATAAATTACTGCACAACACGGGACCCCAGACTCACCACTCCCAATAGGGGAAAATGGCTTCCTCAGGACAGATGGTAAAAAAATACCTGCTGCCATATAGAGAGTGAGGCCAAAGGTACAAACACACTCCTTTTCATACTAACTTGAATGTGAGGGAACTGAATTAAGTTCAGTTCAAAACTGAGACTGAAACTCCTCTCAGCTAATTGACCATATCTGTGCACATGTTAATTCAGCTCCCATAATCCTGTCAGTGTAGTCCAGGCCTGGTACAGTCTACTGGTGATTAAAAGTCACTTTTTGTGCAAACAGAAGTTGGATTATTCCATAATTTGAATTAAACAACATATAGCACAGCGAATGGGAATTTAGTGGTAAGGATTTGAATTATCGGATAATTTTGAATTAAACAAGTAACTAATGCAGACTGCTTAAACAAAATTCAAAAGTAACAAACAACAAATTCTTTGTAATTGTGTTTTTTAAACTGGGGTAGTGAAGGTGATGTTAGTAATTTAATTTTCTTTGGCTAAAGGTTAAACTCTGGGTATGTTACTAGTGTTTCCTCGTGTTTGGAGAAATTGTGTGTTAAAGTTAAAAATACAACTTACCCAACAAAAACAAAATGATTGCCAATTCAATTTCCCCATTTAACAAACATGCACTTAAGTAGCCATTTACACAAATGACATATTTACTCAGTTTAGCCTCATCTGATTCTCCTTTTCAAAAAAATGAACGATTTTGTGGCAGGTTCAGGACACGAATGAGGTTTACTAAACACCACATAAAACTGGGAGCTAAATTTGTAAATTGGCTAACTACTGCAACATCTCATTTAATAAAAGTGATTATTTTTCAGTATTTTTCACCAACAGTATTTTTAACTTTAACACACCATTTTCCTCAAACACAAGGAAACACTAGCTACATACCCAGAGTTTAACCTTTAGCCAAAGAAAGTTAAAATACAAGCATCACCTTCACTACCCCAGTTTAAAAAACAGAATTGCAAAGAATTTGTTGTTTGTTACTTTAGAATTTTGTTTAAGCAGTCTGCATTAGTTACTTGTTTAATTCAAAATTATCTGATAATTCAAATCCTCAGCACTAAATTCCCATTCGCTGTGCTATATATTGTTTAATTCAAAATTATGGAATAATTTGCACAAAAAGTGACTTTTAATTACCAGTAGACTGTACCAGGCCTGGACTACACTGACAGGATTATGGAAGCTAAAAAAACATGTGCACAAATATGGTCAATTAGCTGAGAGGAGTTTCAGTCTCAGTTTTGAACTGTACAACTGAGTTCCCTCATGTTGTTGGGTTCCCAAAACAACCCTTTCCCATCAGCTTCCATTGTTTGAACAAAAATATTTGCGAAAGGATGAAACATTCCCTTGTTTCTGCACCTAGTGTCAGCATTAAGCATCGATAAGGGGCAGCAGGAGTTAGATGCAGAGTAGAGTTTCCTCTATATCGATCTATCCTCAGGACGGCATCCTCTATTGCACAAGTGAAACATCTACATTTTCTACACAGCTGTCCTTGAAGTCCAAATGAGTTTCCCAGTTTGGTGAGCCATTTTTTTTGGTTTGTGCTGTGGAATGATGACTACTTTGAGACTGCCCAAACTCAATTCACATGGCAATCTTTCAGGAACCAAAGATATTTATCCCATTATAGACCCAGAGTGAAAGGGAAGTGTGCACTCAATTACCCAATTCCCAGTTTTTAAAAAAATAATTTAGAATTATTGTAAGAAGTGGTAAATGAAGGAGTTGTTTGCTCTTTAAAAAGAGCTTTGGTACCAAACTAAAATTGAACCAAACAATCAGAAAAAAAAAATCAAAAACCACCATGCACTGAAATAAAAATGGTCCCCATGCAGTAACAAAATGGCTCAATAACACTTTTGCTTTCCCTCCCAAACTTATTAAAGCCCATC
Source organism: Heptranchias perlo (assembly GCF_035084215.1). NCBI lineage: Eukaryota > Metazoa > Chordata > Chondrichthyes > Hexanchiformes > Hexanchidae > Heptranchias > Heptranchias perlo. The sequence continues at coordinate 34,776,395 of NC_090335.1, forward strand.
AAGTGCAAAACGTTAATTACAGGCTGTCAAAGAATACCAGCGAACATACAAACCACTTCACAGTTCAGCAACGTCTGCCTTTACCATCACCAGTTGTGCTGGGCCATGGCATATGCTTCAAATGAGACAACACTACATCTCCCCACAAGTCAAGCTCAGGGGCTTTATTTGGGAAACAAATCTTTCGACACGGGATGCTTTGTTTGCAGTACAAAATCTCAAACTTACTTTGAATAGCTGACCGAAATAAAGGCCACGTGAGTTGTCATCAAACATCCAATAATTTCAAGGCTGCCTCAATTATCAGCGCATGGAGCAAATGGGACACCGTGCAATTGTTCTCTATTTAATTAACACCCTGCGGATTTATTCAAAGTACATCTCTTAAATATACGTTTCTCCTTTAAATCTTCACTGCGATTTGCAGTGAACTGCAATGATGAATCTTCGCCAACAGCAACACACAAATAGTTTCTTTCCCCCAAGTGTTTTGCTTATGTGTATAACGCATTCAAGTGTAAAATTGCTATCTAGAAAATTACACTTATATAAAGGATTCCTTTGCACTGGAGAAATAATTTCATCACAACTGTGCTGAGAATATTACGATAGCTCTTATTTGCAACTTAGCTGGACAGCTCGGGCCTAGACTAAAAAATGTTGACTTCAGATGCTGCCACCTAGAGACAAGTATTAGACTGAAAACCAAAACAATTTAAAGGTACAGAATTACTTTCTAAATGAAAACCTCTTCCTTTCAACAGATTAAGGGTGCAAATCCTTCATCTATTAAATGTTGAAGTAAATCAATCAGATCAACACTTCATTATTTATTAACTTTTTGAATCCAAGCAAGGCAAATTTAAACTGCCTCATGTGTCTCACTACGGTGTTATAAATATTTGTAAATTATTTTTTAGCAACAGCACACATCCCTCAAAGTATATCCTGAACAAGCATTACAAAACTGAAGTGTTATACACACAAGGACGCTCAAAAATATTGTTTACTTGTGAGTGTGGGGGGGGGGGGGGGAAAGAGAGGGGGGAGGAGACTGAAATTTAATTTTCTTTTGAAGATACCTCGACTCAAGGTCAAAATAAGGCAAGTGTTACAGTTTTCATCTGATTCTGTCAATCATTCCGAAGGAACCAAATCCCTGCCATCCTAACTTAAACCCTTTTTTTAAAAAAAGCAAAAGTTGCTTTAATCACATCTTTGATACTGCGAATATTAATACATATCAGCCCAAGAGCATGGAAACAATGCAATGCAAGTAGATTACTGCAGGTCACTTCAAAAGCAGTTATAAAACAAAACATACGCAGCCAAAATTCAAAAAGTCTTTCTTGCAAAAAAAATCCAAAAATTGCACCTGTGGAAGTAAATGCCTTTACAGCTGAAAAATGCTGTAAATATACAGCATGCTACGTGGCTATGAACTTGAGCTTGGAAGCTGGTTCCAAGGATTCAGACACAATGAACTAAATGGGTTTTTTGCATTTTTTTAAAAAAACATGGGTGGGGCAGGGGATATGGTTCCAAACCAACTGCTGGTACCCATTATATTCTGATAATGAGCTGCAGATTATTGTACAATAAAGTCAGAGTAATGAGGTTCAAGTTATTATTCCTTTAGTGTGGACATTATACATCAACTACATGGAACTTTATGACTGACATCCGCTGCTGGTCAGAAAAACTGAACAAAGTTACCTGAATCACAACGTACTCCACAATGTATGTATTTGCAAAATGGATGCATGGAAGAAAATAATCCCATCTTGGGGATTCAGGCGAGTACCATAAACTGAACAAACTTCTCTCTCGCAGTTCAGGATATGTAGGCCTGTCAAAAAGATTACTGCCAGGTGCTCAATTACTCTCTCAAGTAAATACACTTAACTGAGATATCAGCCTAGGCTTCCCCGCTGTGTTCAATCTGATTTTGGGGTACTAATCGGATAGACGGAGGAAGGGACTGGTTACGTTGGAGAGATAGCACCATCATCTGTGAGCCTTACCGCCACATGACTGTTTGTTCTGCTTCTGTGTCACGTTCTCTTCGCGTGTTTGTGACGTCTTTGGTTTTTGTTTCCCTTTTGGATGTGAGGTGGTGCATGTGTGAGGGAGAATGGAGACGCTGAGGGGAAGAGGCCACATTTTCTGGTGATACTGGAAAGCAGCGTGAAGAGGGGAGGGCTGGTAGCAGCTCACGTCACATGTTTTCCAAGCCGCATATTCCGGACGTATGCTTTGCGCCCTTAATGACAGCTCCTTTTAGCTTCGTTCCCTGCTGCCCCCGTTACTGGTCCTTACCACTACTGATTTTCGCCATGCAATGTTATATTTGTGCGGGTAATATTGTATCCTGCCCCCCCAAACATCTCACTCTACCTCTAAGATTCACCTGCAAAAAAAGCCAGCAAAAGTGTGCGGTCAAAGTGCATAAAACAGGATGTGCATGTTAAACACAACATATTATATTGAGATAATTAGAGCACGTGTGCTTTGTATTCTCATATTTTTTTTGAAGTGTGATGGACGGGATGGAGAAGTGAGATGGGCAGGAAATGTCATTTTTTGAAACTAATTATTACATGGGAGAAAATTTCACTGATTCAATTTCAAGGAATAGCTTTGCTCTCAGTTCATGATGTCATATAAGGTCCATTAATGAGACCACAAACATTCCTATATGTCCATTGTTGTCTAGAGAAGATGTTTCCACTTGTGGGGGAGTCAAAAACTAGGGGCCTTAATATAAGATAGTCACCAATAAATCCAATAAGGAATTCGGGAGAAACTTCTTTATCAGAGTGGTTAGAATGTGGAACTTGCTACCACATGAAGCAGTTGAGGCAAATAGCACAGATGCATTTAAGGGGAAGCTAGATAAGTATATGAGGGAGAAAAGAAGGATGGAGCATAAAACCAGATGTGTTGGGTGAATGGCCTGTTTCGGTGCTGTAAATACTATGTAATAATACATAACTGAAGCGCACTGTCCTTGCAATGGACAAATTTAATACAAAGTGTGCATTCTAAGGATCAATTTTACGAGTCTGTGCTCCAAATTGAGAACCTCACTTGCCAGAAGCACCTACTGGGGATTTAGGTGCATATAAATCTATAATTTTCTGACTATTAAGACAAATGGTCAGAAAATCATGGGCAGTGCATGCCTTTGTTTCTGATTTGCGCATCCAGCAGGCTAAGCTCCCCGCCTGGAGTACAAACTCAAAATTATTCCCCAAGTGCTAATGTTGTCAGAATTAATACAACAAAAGGCATTTATGTGTCATTGGGAAATCTGAATGGTTAAATTCTACCACTGAATTTCAATGGCACCGACCCACATTTTATGGTGAAATACAAATGCTGTAAACAGTGGCCTTTAAACAATCTCGGTTTAGTTAAATGTCAATGTTTAACTGCTGCAATTTACACCAGCTGTGTTTTGGGTTGTTAAACTAATGCCATGGTCCTAGACCACAATATAAGTAGCAACAAGAACTTGCATTTATATAGCGCCTTTAACGTAGTAAAAACATCCCACGGTGCTTCAAAGGAGCGAATATCAGACAAAATTTGACATCGAGCCACGTAAAGAGATATTAGGACAGGGACCAAAAGCTTGGTCAAAGGGGTAGGTTTTAAGGAGCAACTTAAAGGAGGAGAGAAAGGTGGAGAGCTTTAGGGAGGGAATTCCAGAGCTTAGGGCCTAGGCAGCTGAAGGCATGGCTGCCAATAGCAAAGTGATGAAAATCAGAGATGTACAAGAGGCCAGAATTGGAGGAGCTCCGAGATCTCAGAGGGTTGTTGGGTTGGAGGAGATTAGAGATAGGGAGGGGCGAGACCATGGAGGCATTTGAACACAAGGATGAGAATTTTAAAATCGAGGCATTGACAGACTGGGAGCCAATGTAGGTCTGCGAGCTCAGGGGTGATGGGTGAACGGGACTTGGTGCAAGTTAGGATAAGGGCAGTAGAGCTTTGGATGAGCTCAAGTTTACAGAGGGTGGAAGGCCGGCCACAAGAGCATTGGAATAGTCGAGTCTGGTGGTAACAAAGACATGGATGAGGGTTTCAGCAGCAGATGAGCTGAGGCAAGGGCAGAAACGGGTGATATTACGGAGGTGGAAGTAGGTGGTCTTGGTAATGGAGAGGATTTGGGGTCAGAAGGACAAATAGGACGCCGAGTTTGCAAACAGTCCGGTTCAGCCTCAGGCAGTGGCCAGGGAGTGGAATGGAGTCAGTGGCTAGGGAACAGAGTTTCCAATCTCAAGGGATGGAAAATATCAAAATACAAGATGCCAAATTCATGAACATTAAGTTCTGAATAACAGACCTATCACTCGTCAGATTTTAAGAAATTTGTTAAGTCACTTAATTTAGGATTTTATTTTGGAAGTTTTTGTGCATGAACTCTCCAGAATGTGGTAAATTTAATCTAGGTTAGTTTGTGCCAGGTCACATTTGATTTATTCTGCTTTTAGTCTCCACAGCTGACCTGGAATAGTTTCACTGGGCCTTGAAATTCCTCTACACATAAAGTTTGTTCTTTCTCTCAAGTATTTGGACAAGAAACATCCTCTTTAATAGATAACACTATCAAAGTACAAATTCGTACATCACTCACATTTATAGGCCTCATTTTTTTTTGTCACTTTTACTTTCAAGGTGGGGTGCACACCAATATGGATAACCAGATCACTTAAAAAATCTCCTTTGTGGTTTCTCAGTGTAAACAAAGCATTTGAGTTAGATTACTCCTGGAAACCACATCTATAATAGTATGATCAAATTAACATTTTTATATTTTATTCCCACAGATAACAACTAGCGATAGTTGTAGCACTGAAGCAGAGGAATAAAACAGCCACAGAGATAATTGGGAACGTAGCTCAACTTACAAATTAAACAATCACAAAAAAAAATTGTTAACGGCAACAACTCTTTACAAGGTTGCTGCTGTTCAAGAACCATCTGTCAGGAGATCAGGAGTTGATCTACTTGTTTTTTTCCTTCTCTAAAACTAGATAGCAATCAATATGGTTACGGGTTGCAGGTCTGATCTCCATCCTTATGCATCAACTTCAGCTTCTATTTGATCTTTGTCAGTATCACAGTCGAGACTTAATCCTGCTCTCATCCAAAACCCAAACATAAAAAAGTAGGAGCCATTGAATAATTCTTGGGAACATGAACCTTGACTGATTTCATACCTCCCTCTCTAGCCTCGGGACACAAGAGGCTAAATGTCATGCCCAAACTGGTCCCCCAACTCAGATCAGCAAACTTGGCATAGATCAGGGATCAAACCTGGGCCTTTACTGGTCTGAATAGCTCCAGGGAGAATATTTATCAGCCATTTAAGATCAATTTTATTTCTTCCCCGAATGACGCTGACTACGGAACGTCACTCAAGTTATCATTAGTTACCCGTGAACTTAGACAGCACGTTTCAACAGCCTATTTAACAGAGGAGCACCACAGTCAAGCCCGATCCCATCTTTACTCAACATCCACACAAATGCACTTCCAACAGGGGGCTCTGTATGGTGATCACTAATGGAAACTCTGGCCATTGTTCCCTTCTCTAACCTAGGGAAGGTGAGGCCAATTGCAGTACTCCTAACACTGCCTTGGCTGAGATTAGCTAATTCAGCAGAGGCAGGAATCAAACCATAGAATCATACAGCGCAGAAAGCGACATGCGGTCCATTGCGTCTAAGCCAGCTCGTTGAAAGAGCTACCCAATTAATCCTACTCTTCTGCTCTTTCCCCATTGCCCTGCAAATTTTTACGTTTACATCCAATTCCCTTCTGAAAGTTACTATTGAATCTTTCAGGCAACGCATTCCAGATCATAACGTGCTGCGTAAAACAAATTCTCCTCATCGCCCCTCTGGTTCTTTTACCAATTATCTTAAATCTGTCCCCTTTGGTTACTGACTCTCCCACCAGTGGAAACCAATTTCTCCTTATTTACTCTGAAAAGCACTCAATTTTCGATATAGCTCCACTTCTCAACGTGTTAACCTGCTGAATCATTGGGGGAAAGCTTCGCAGTCTTTCTACAAGAAGGTAAAATTTTGGCTGAAGTAAAGCAAACCAGTCAACTTATTAAAATAATCAAGACACGGCGTAGCACCTTACAATTGAAAAACAATTCTATTAGCTACGATCTGGTAGTTTCCTTACCCAACAAGGTAGCAATCAGAGCAGAGTCTATCCCATCAATGGGTTCACAGATTCGAGCCACGACTGGATGCACTTGCTGGGAGAGGTAGTACTGTGTGTCAATGGTCAGGGTTTCCTGTTTCTGCAGCTGCTCTGGTGCATAGGCTCGTTGGCTGGCACTCAGGGTTGAGCCATCCTACAGAAACAAGGGTTTTATCTTCGCACTGAAACATTAATCTCTAAGACTAATATTACTGGCCTAAGAGACAGTAAGTTAACTTAAAAAAAATACAGTGTACTTTGTCCAGAGAGTATAAGAGGATATATTCATAATGAAGAATCCCTTTGTTAAAACGCAAATGTGCGAAGTCCTCAAACATGCTTTTTACAAACAAAATTTGGACCATGTAATCATATTGTTTTGAAAAAGAATTAAGAATACATACTAATTTGCACTTGAAGGTTAACTTTGTTTTCACGTGATGTGCAGTTGTGTGGTTACCTAGTTATCTACAGGTTGTCCTTCTGTTGCAACCAAGGTATGTCCTACACTGATATCACTTGACAGAGTGAATTTAGCAAATGAATTAGCTTTATCAACCTTTTCTTTAAAAAAAAGCCAAACATTAAATATCTGTTTGATGTATTGCAGGATACCCTAATGCTTCCTGGACTCCAGCTTCTAGGCATCAATAAAGGAATTTTTTATATGTATAAATCCTCCAAAATCCATCCACTGGGAGAGGGAGATAAATGTAGCTGAGGATCAGTTGCTCTACACTGGAACTTCAGCCTGTAATATAACTTTCAAGGCTCAAACTATGAGTCAATTAGCAGCCAGCAGTCTGTCCATTCTGACAAACATTGATCGGGTTGAAAGTCATTTTTCTTTCTCCAGTTCTTACTTGACAAATGATGTAGGAGATCGTGTCCCCAGCTTTCATTTTCCGTCCACCTTGGGAATTTATCCACATGGCAACATGGACATGAGGCAAGCTTTTTTTATCTGGGTAATCTTGGGGATCCTTTGTCAAAGCCTAAAACAATAAAGAAAACAGAAGCAAAAATTACACCTTTGGTTTATTCGACCAATAATGTAAAAAGTGAAAGAAAAAAAAGTGTACCCACAGAAACCAATTCCCAGTTTATAAATTCCCAATTTATACTTCAGGATACCTATTCTCTTATCTAATGGTGCTGTCACACTACCAGTTTATACTAGCTTGACACTTCATGCTTAGAACAATCAATACCTAAGCAATGTTGAGTTATACTGCCAGCTCCGCACTACTGAATCAGGAAAGTAGAGTTCTGCACGTTCATGTCAATATAGAACTTTGTTCATTTAAATTTAATTACAATTTAAATGCCAGTTAGCCAAGAACTGACAGGAATGTCTATTCATTGCCAATATCAAGCTATTAAAAACAAAGTTTAGACAGTGCCCAATATAGGTTGCCTGGAAAATTTTTGAAGTTAGCTTCACACTATGTAGTTATACTGCAGCTGATGGGAAGCAAAGTGGTGTGAGATGATATCCTCAAAATTAAAAATCAGCTTACACCACTTACCAGAATTCTATTTGCTTTTATTCAGTGACTTCACTCCCTAATTATACTGCACCAATGCAATTCAAAAACTGAACACCAGCAAATAAAACTGCAATATAAAAATGACCCATCAGCTACATCAGTGCCACTTCGGTTGAAATAAAGAAACTTTGCATCATACTGAAGTGTGCAGGCTATTTCTTCAAGACCCTGTGAAAATACCCTCGCTTGGTTCCACTCTCTCCTAGCCACTTATAGCCGGAGCATCTCCAGCAACAGATTCACTTCCCATCACTTCATCCCTGGAGACCCTAAGGATCTATCCTTGGCCCCCTCCTCTTCATCATCTACATGCTGCTCCCTAGCAACATCATCCACAGACATGGAGTCAGGTTCCACATACTTGCTGCCGACGCCCAGCTCTACCTCTCTACCACCTCCCGCACCCCTCCGTTGCTGCTGTGCTATCAGACTGCTTGTCTAACATCCAGTCTTGAATGAGTTGCAATTTCTTCCAGCTAAACATTGGGAAGACCGAAGCCATTGTTTTTGGCTCCCGCCGCAAACTCTGTATCCTCACCACCGTCTCCATCCTCCTCGCTGGTCGCCGTCTCGGGCTGAGCCAGACTAATTGAAACCTCCATGAAGAGCAGGGGAGTTCTCCCTGGTACCCTGACCAATATTTATCCTTTAACCAACATCACTAAAACAGATTATCTGGTCATTTACACGTTGCAGTTTGTGGGACCGTGCTGTGCGCATATTGGCTATCGCGTTTCCTACATTACAACACTTCAAAACAACAACTTGCATTTATATAGCACCTTTAATGTAGTAAAACGTGCTTAATTGGCTGTAAAGCGCTGTGGGACGTCTTGAGATTGTGAAAGGCACTATATAAATGCAAGTCTTTTTTTTTTAAACACAACCGTAAGCTGAGCTTCTGACCCCATACCATCTCATACTTTAATCTCCACCCTTGCCTCAGCCCATCTGCAACCGAGACCCTCATCCATGCCTTTGTCACCTTCAGACTTTCAAAAATTCTAATGTCCCCTGGTCGACCATCCATCCATCCTCCGCCTTCCGTAAACTTCAGCTCATTCAAAACACTGTAACCTGTAACCTATCCCGCACCAAGTCTCGCTCACCTATCACCTCTGTCCTTGCTAACCACATTGGCTCCCAGTCCCCCAGTGCTTCAAATGTTAAAATTCTCATCCTGGTGTTTAAATCTCTTCATGGCCTCAGCCCTCCTTCTCTTTGTATGTAGCTATCTCCAGTCCTGCTAACCCCCACCTCTCAAACTCTCCATTCCTTTGATTCTGGCCTCTTGCACATTCCCTCTCCCTTCACCTCCTTGATGGCCGTGCTTTCAACCATCCAGGCCCTGTACTCCATATAAATGCAAGACATTGCTGTTGGATAGAATTTCCTATTCACAAATTAGTTTGCAGTGAACTTGTTACCAATTTGTTTTCTAAACATGGAAGCTGGAAGTAAAAAAGGACGATGACAGAAAAGATGTGGCGGTGGGGGGGGGGGTTCAGGAGAAGGCGGAAATCAAAAAATCCTTGTAGGATGAAAAGAAAAAAAGACCAACATGCAAATATCAGTGGAAATGCTGACTGCAAAACCTGATTGAAAACGTCCCCTTCTTTTTTGCACACATACAAATAAAAATCAGCTGTGTGAGTGTCCAGAATGCTTATTTTAACCTATCTTTCTTCCAAAATGTGTATTGTCTGCTGTCTTTTTTTTTAAGTTCAGGCTGCATCACATTCTACTGGAGGACCCTGAAGAGCAATATCTGTGTGAAGTCACTGTCAGTAAGCTGTAAAACACTAGTTTCATGAGATTTTATACCAAAATCACAGCTGAAGCTATTTTATTAAAAACAAGTTGTATTTAACCTCCCTGCAGACACTATACAAGTGTTGCCCATCTCCCTATGAACTCACCCCATCACCTCAATACCTTAAAGCACAGCCTGTTAATCAGAGATTGCTACTGTGGACCTGTGCATTTGCAGACTTTCAGCAAGATAAAGGTTAAAAGTGCTTTATTGTTTTAATCAAACTGTAAATTGTTCTCGTCAGGCATTTGGAGCCATAACCACAGCTACACGCTGGCCTGGGAATACCACAATTTACTAAAACAAATACACAAAGAAAACTGAAATTACATAGTAAGTCAATCGACATTATTCTCTTTTCATTTACCACCTCAAAAAAAAATGAACACCATTAGGTTTAAACTGAACTTCACAAGCGATTTCCTTCCATTTAACTTGAGGTTCCTTCTGAACAAAATCAGCTTGATGAGGCAATCTGCTGACATAAGAATCACTTGTAACTTGCCCTACAAAAGATTACATCTCAATAAGATCCCAACTAGTGTGGCAGGAAAATAAAACCTTTGAAACTTTGGCATTTGTCTTTGTCAGAATAAGTGGAAAGGTTGTATTGATGAGCTTTACGTATCCGTGAAAAAGTGCAACGGATTTGCTGATGATTAGTCGGTGAGTTAGAGCCTGGAACAGGGTACTGCTATTCACAAACAGCTGTGACTCCCGTCAATCTCATCAACTCATTGTGCCCCTCATAGTAAAGTCAATAAGCCTACTTCTTGTTGAAGCACTTCAGTGTGCTTTGTATTTTGTAGTAAGACTGGACCAACCACTTGGTCAATAGCTGAAATCCCAACTACAATTTGCAGTGCAGAGTAAGAATTTACAAGCTTCAATTCAAGTTTACGCTGAAGAATGTATTTTTTTAATTCAAAAATAAACATTGCAGAAATACAGGCACGTAGGCCCTCTTTTGCAAAAAGATTACTATTCTAAATATGCTTTAAAGTTATACCAATAGCATTTTTGTTTAAAGTTACATTTCCTTGTACTTTTTACAATATTGCGTATTTTGTAGATCCTCATTTAATACCAAAAATTGTTTACTGTGGGTGCCTGGATTGTGAAAAATTAAACATTCCACAGTACATCTGCTTTCTAAACAAACTTAACCTGACGAGAGACTTTAAAATCAAAATGTAACTTTTTTTTAAAACTGGAAAATATCTGCATGCACATTATTCCCATTATAATTCTCAAAGGAAACAGGAATCTGGAGCATTAATTCCTAAATAATATTTAGACCCTTGAATCTCCTGGGCACCTTGTAAAATGAAAGCCAAATGTTTGTAATGTTTAGAGAAAATAGACTGCTCCAAACCCCATGCTCATAATGTTTCAAAATGGTCGGCTGGGTGCAGAGCTTTCCGAGTGTGTACAAACATGCCTACACAGAGCTCCACCTTGGCCCCAAGTCTGATATGGCGCCAGGCAGTACGAATTAGATATTGCCAGGCTACAATTAATTTTTTTTAAGCCACTGCCCTCAGAATGGCGGCTTCAGTATAAACACAGCCCAAGTCGGCTAACGTTAGTATAAACAAGTGTTACAATGTTCGGACGCTGGTCTGTACACATAGCTGTAGTCAGTACTACTAAAATTAATAGCAATCCATATAGTTTACTTCTTCATATCTAACTGTTTTTGAACCATACATTTTATAATACCTTTCACTGCAAAAAGAAGTCTAATGTTACAGAAAATTGGCATTAGGATTACAGATATTCCATAGCCTTTAAAATGAAACTTAACTTTCAGCTTCAACATTCCTCAATTACAGAGAAATTCCTTTACTAATCCTTCAACATCAAGATCATGATTATTGGCGCATGCTGTAAACAACTAAATGTCTGTCAATCACCGTGACCTCATCTCCTGGAAGGCAGGGGTTCTGATATGGTCACTTTAACGAGCCATGGTTAAGTCACATTTCAGCATAGGCGGATTTTGAGCTGCGTGTGATAGATAGAGCTAGAACATTCATCACTTAACGATATTGGCCAAAGAAATACTAGCAGGAAGAATCACATGTTGCAGAAAGTCAAATGCCACAGAAACCAGAAGCAATGAAAAAAAAGAAAGTGAAGGAAAACTGGGCAGGGGGTGGGGAAAGGGGGACAGAGCTGCAGGAAAGGTGGGCAAGGACTTGGGAGGCGACAATATGTTCAAGAACTTTGGAGAGGAAAGGGAGGTCGAAGGGACAGTTGTTTGCAAGGATTGTTACGAAGCTTGCACTTCGCATTTTGAGAGAGTTTTCCAAAGAGCCGCAAGATAAAGCAGATATCAGCAGTAGATTCGTAGGTTCCATCTCTGGAACTAAAGTTCAAGAGTGTTATTCAATTTTGTCACGTCATGCTTTCAGTATAGATGTATTTCAGAAAGAATCCAGTTGAGCTGACACAAAATGACCACAATTATGTGATGCCTCGTGCATTGAACGTCCCTTTTAGGTTAGAATGTTGGAATGGATTCAATTTACAGTTACTCTTCCTTTGTGGTTTCATTGTAACAGGTTGAAAAATGTATTTCTCTCAGGGTTTCAGGACACATGCAACAGTAACTGCACTGACATTTGATTGCACACAGAACAAAACGTAGGAATGTATTATAAAGCTGGTTTATGCTCAGATGTATAACCCAGATGCTGAAGAGGGAGAAAGATGATTTTCGAGGTACAACACATGTTCCCCAGACACCATTATTTTCTAAACATGTCAGATTCGACTACTGATCAATGCAGAAAGGAGTTCTTTCTCAAATGAAAGTATACTAAACTTAAAAGAACTGAAAGAATTAGGAACAGTGTAGCTTTAATTTCCACATCAGACCATTAAAAATAAGCCAGCATATTCTTTCCATATTAACTCATGAGCAGTGATTAGAACTCAAGGTGTGAACAAAAATGGACATATCCTACTTTTGTTTGAGGTCACTCTCTACAACTAAGTTCACAGAAAATCCTTTCCCAACCAAAATGGGTATTTAATTGCCATCGAAAACCAGTGTAAATCTTGGAATTTTGTGCGACATGTATTTTCCACTTTTCCACCTGACTACCATATTTTTGGCTTTGAATGCAACAGGACTGTGTGACTGCTGAAGCTCACAAGAAATAGTTGTTATGCTTTGCATTTCTAGTTCCCTTACCATCAGGCAGCCACTCTGACCATAGCAGAGAGAACAAGAGCAAAGTAAAAGGGTAATAATAATAATAATAATAATAATAATAATGACTTAAAACCCAAAGTTGCTTGGAATCATGTGAAATAAAAACAGAAAATGCTGGAAACACTCAGGTCAGGCAGCACCTGTGGAGGTCTGACCTGAAGCGTTAACTCTGTTCTATGCTACCTGACCTGCTGAGTGTTTCCAGCACTTTCTGTTTTTATTTCAGATTTCCAGCGTCCGCAGTACTTTGCTTTTGTTATAGAATTGTGTGACTTGTACTGCAACACCACCAGACCAACTGGAAACTATGCAGTAATCACATGGACAGATCCTAATGCCCCATCTATCCAGGTATGTTGCATAATGTTCTTGTGAAACAAATTCATAAAATACAAAACCATCAGAGGTACTCTACCTTGTTAATTTCAAACTGACTCTGAGGTACACTGCCATTCATAACATTCTCATGGATCTCAGTTAGTCTCTTTTGGATATTCTCCACAATTGTGTCACGAGGTTGATCAGACAGAATCTGATTGATAACATAGCTACAAACAAAAAAAAATGAAAGTTAAACATGGAGATTTTCAAACCATACTTTTAAAGAGGCTGAGCGCTTCTGGGGAAAAAAAATCTTCTTTACTCAGTGATGAATATTTGTATAGGAGTGTCTCTGCAGTCTAGGCTGAGGAGCACCAACTCTAAAGTTACATCCTTAAGGAATTCACCTACTTAAAATAAAGAATAAATACACTTGCATAAAAGAAAACAGAAAGAACTTGCATTTATATAGCACCTCACAGTGTCCCAAAGGGCTTTACAGCCAATTAAGTTATTTTGAAGTATACTATAGAAATGCAACAGCCAATTTGCATACAGCAAGGTCCCACAATCAGCAATGAGATAAATGACCTGTTTGAGTGATGTTGTTTGAGGGATAAATATTGGTGAAGACATCAGGGAGAACTCCCATGCTCTTCTTCGAATAGTGTCATTGGATCTTTTGCATACACCTGAAAGGGCAGATAGGGCCTCAATTTAAGGTCTCATCCAAAAGATAGCACCTCAGACTGTGCAGCACTCCCTGAGAACCACACTGAAGTGTCAGTCTAGATTTTGTGTTCAAGTCTCTGGAGTGGGACTTGAACCCACACCTTTCTGACTCAGAGTTGAGAGTGCTGCCATTGAGCCAAGGCTGACACCTTATATATACTTGGCATTTAGTTTGGTTATACACAAATAATGAGATACCTTTTTGTGTACTGTTAAAATGTAAGCTATTTAAAATCAGTCATTTACTTTCCAATTTCCTTTGCTAGGCCACACCAGTCTCGTCTAACAATATCCAGTCCTTTTAGTTCCTGTTTGGTGACATAGCGTCCATCTGCAGTTGGTTCTATGACGAGGGCAGCGTATTTCTTCTTCTTCAGCAGCAGTAAAGACTTAAACACACCATCAACATCCAGCTCTAAGAGTTTGTACTGCTTGTTCACTTCGCTCTTGACCTGCAGGAGCAGCAGATCAGTAAGTTCTCACATCGTCTCGTAAGGTCTGTTTCACTAAAATTCTGAACCATAGAATGAATGCATTGCAAATCAGGTTTAGTGTCTCTCAATGATGATTTTCACACCAATGAAAATATCACAGGCAAGGGGACCTATCACTGTCCCCAACCTATGACAGGATATGGCAGCATTTTAAACCCAATTCAAACAAGTCCATAAACAATATTACACCAGGTGAAACGGTACATTCTCATTCTTTCACAAGGAACTTATGATGCTTTCATAGCAAAGTGGTTCCTTTAATTCACTTAAACAAATGGTTTTAATTTACCCATAAATTAAATGAGAAATAAATGAATATTTAATTTTATAATATTGCAAAAATGCCACAGGTTTTCCCCCCAAATTGCCACAACTCCTGATGGGATCTTGGGTAACAGTCATTTGTGTACCTCACCCATTCTTCAGGTGTGAGTTTGAACAATGAGTGTCAGCGGCCTATTTTGACTTTAAGAGGCACCAGAGTGGAGATAAATTCTGTTCTCACCAAATGTCCAGACACCAAAACATTCTATCTGGGGTCATTAGACAATAATCAGGGGCGGTAACCCTGGCACGTAACCAGTCCAGGGGCTGAGGCATACCGCACTGTCCCAGAATACAGCTCTGGCCGAGATAAGCTAATCAGCAAAAACCAGGAAGGAAACTAGTCCTCCCAGTTATATGATGCACTTCCCTGTTAAGCGATTGGGAAGCTTCATATGCCACAGATTTATTGTGCTACTCAGTGCAAATGGAAGCCCATCGTCTTACATTTTGTATTTGTTCTGCATGTCACATACTCAGACATTAAGCTTTGCTATGACATTCATGTTAACTTGTGAGATTTAATAGGTCACATACACCATTTCTTCACAAACTATTGCAACCATGGAGAGTTGTCACTTAAATGTTAGTGGAGAAGAGCAAACTATTTAATTCATGAAAATTTGGAGTTCTATATAAAAAAAACAATAAATGGCATGAATTGGAAATATCCAATGCAGTTTGGGATTTGTCTCCAACTAAATTCTCACCTATTAAAACAAAACATGAGAAAAACACTAAGTGACATTGCATCAAAATCATATCAATATATTGAAATAGTTCTAACTTACAAATCAGGGTTACCACAAACTTCAGTAACATACATATTTTTCTATTTCCCTCGTAAAATTGTAAAATAGAAGATTAGTACAATTTTGAGACAAATTGTCGAAGAGAAAAGAAAAACATACTCTTGAACAATTTAAAGTTTATGGGAAAAGGATTTCAGTTTCATTATTTAAATAGTGTAAAGGAAGCAAGTGCCTTATGAACAAAGCAATTAAGTCAGGTAAAAATCTGACAAATTTAAATTAATGACAGGACATGTTATGCAAAATTTATAGATGTATAGTTTCTCACAGGTCCATTCACAGAAATCCCAAGGAAGAAAAATAGAAACGATTTATCAAGTTGGTGAAAATCAAAAGTTGAGTTGGTGTTTCCATCTTACAAACAATCTGATCAAAATACTGTACAGACTTGTGAACAGTTCCCAGAAAGCTGGTTTCATAGAAAAAATGCTACACATTTCCAGTATTTTAGGTATTTCAGATTTTCCACATTTGCACTTCCTCTTTTTATCACTACTGGATGTGATAAGCTAATCAGCAAAAACCTGATGGACAGTGAATAATGAGATTCTACTACTTCTAGCAGAATAGTATTGTTGGCGGAAGGGAGATTAAACAGATAAGATTTACATCTCCATTATTACTTATACTCAATTTATGTCCTGACCTATTGGGCCTACTAACAGTGAAAGAACTGTACGAACTAGTCTACCAAACCAGAAGTCATAAAGAGGGAGCCAGGGCTCAGACCACATTCCTAATTAATTCACAAACTGCTTTTACAATAGACTAAGAGTAGCGTCTATAGCAATGTGTTTGCATGGAATTGGCTTAACAGTAGATTCCTCTTGGGAAGAAAGGATAACTAAAATAAACACAAGCTACCTGCCTGTAACCAAATAGTTTTGATGATGATTTTCACAGTTACAATTTAATCCAAGCATTAGTAAATTAAAGTAAAATAAATCAGGTTGTATTTACATGCAAACGTCAATGAAATGCAAGTGAATGATTCATACAGTGTTCATATCCTCACTAAACTATAAATAAAGCCCACTACTTGTAGAACACAATACTTTTGTTTTAAAATGACATTGATATCTGATTTGTGGGTCAGATTAATTACATCAACATTTGAACTCTTCAATTTGGTACGTCACCTTGTTTCCTAGTTTGAAGACCTCCTCCAGGTTTGTATTGTTGGTATTTATCATGATGGAATCAGTGTCTCCGTAAATAACTTCAAGGTTCATCTAAAGCAAAAGAAAATGCCAGCTGTAAAAACCAAGGAATGTAATTTTGCACATATGCTGTAGCACAGGACAGTCCAAGCTTTTGGTCTTTCTGGGTGCATTGTGGAGTCTTGCGAGCACAAATAAAGATTAAATTAACGGTCTTTTAGAGGAGACGTTAAACTAAGGCCCTGTTTGCCTGTTCAGGTGGACTTAAAAGATCTCACTGCACTACTTGAAGAGTAGGGCCAAAATGCATCTCTCAACCAACACCACCAAAAACAGATTAACTGATCAATCTTCTCATTGTTGTTTGTGGAACCTTGCTCTGTGCAAATTAGCTCCCGTCTACAAAACAACAGTGACCATGCTTCAAAAGTAATTCATTGGTTGTAAATCACTTTGGGATATCCTAAGGTGCTACATAAACCAAATTCTTTTGTTCCTTTCAATGCTCCCATTAATATCCATGTATATCAAGCTATGGATAGCAACAGATCTTGGTGCTCTGATTGAAGATTCACTCAACCAATGAGGCAACAGCACTAAGAATAGCTTTTCCAAACATCCAGGCCAACAAACTTCAAACAGGGGCAAACCAGTGATCAAAAAACAAGTGTGAATAGAACAGAGTTGCCAGGGCTTCATGGGTCAGTTTGATAGGGCTTGCAAGCTGCAGAGTTTGGATGTCCTGTTGTAGGGTACGTAGGTTATGTGTTACAATTATTAAAGAAGAATCTTCTTTCTTCC
Organism: Heptranchias perlo; assembly: GCF_035084215.1. Lineage (NCBI taxonomy): Eukaryota > Metazoa > Chordata > Chondrichthyes > Hexanchiformes > Hexanchidae > Heptranchias > Heptranchias perlo. Next base: position 34,793,853 of record NC_090335.1, read on the forward strand.
TAAACCAAGCAGAAGTTGAACACAAGAATGTCTCCAATAGGTGATTAAATCATCCAACAAACAATGCTTTAGGAGATTTTACAATCAGCTGTTGTATATCTCATTTGAAAGGCCAATGAAGGATGTATATTAGAAACTCATTGGATAAGATTTTAGTATGATGAGCGGTTTAAGCAAGTATTGCACAAATTACAAAGTGCATTAAAATGCTGGGTCAGCCTGTTGGATAAATGACCGATATAACAGTTTAAACTATGGTTCTATTTTGTAAAGTTTATTTTTTAAACTTAGGGAGTTCCCAAATACTCAGGCATACATTCATGATGTGGAGCTGGGCACCATTTCATGTGAAACACTGTGCTGGTGTAACCTACGGGCACTGTACTTAAATGGGACAGACGACTGAATGCCCATATCCAAAATTAATGCATTACTGACAAAATTTACATGTGCATATTAATCTAATGAGTCCAAAAGCCCAAACCACGGTATAATCATTTCATACTGGTTTTAGAAACATCAGTAGTGGGGAAAATGCTAGTCTATTATAAAGGATGTGATAACAGAGCACTTGGAGGGCATTAACTGGATTGGACAAAGTCAGCATGGGTTTATGAAAGGGAAATCATGCTTAACAAACCTACTGGAGTTTTTTTTGAGGAGTAACTAGTAGAATAGAAAGGGGAGAACCAGTGGATGTGGTGTACTTGGATTTTCAGAAGGCTTTTGATAAGGTCCCACACAAGAGGTTAGTGTGCAAAATTAAGGTACATGGGATTGGGGGGAATATACTGGCATGGATTGAGAATTGGTTGACAGAAAGGAAACAGAGAGTAGGAATAAACGGAAGGCAAATGGTATGTTGGAGTTCATTGCAAGAGGATTTGAGTACAGGAACAGGGATGTTTTACTGCAGTTGTACAGGGCAGACCAGATCTGGAGTATTGTGTGTAGTTTTGGTCTCCTTATCTGAGGAAGGATGTCCTTGCCATGGAGGGAGTGCAACAAAGGTTTACCAGACTGATTCCTGGGATGGCAGGACTGACGTATGAGGAGAGATTGGGTCGACTAGGCCTATATTCACTAGAGTTTAGAAGAATAAGAGGTGATCTCATCGAAACATATGAAATTCTAACAGGACTAGACAGACTAGATGCAGGGAGGATGTTCCCGATGGCTGGGGAGTCCATAACCAGGGGTCACAGTCTCAGGATATGGGGTGTGCCATTTAAAACCGAGATGAGGAGAAATTTCTTCATTCAGAGGATGGTGAACCTGTGGCGTCCTCTACCACAGAAGTCAGTGGAGGCCAAGTCATTAAATATATTCAAGAAGGAGATAGATATATTTCTTAATGCTAAAGGGATCAAGGGATATGAGGAAAAAGTGGGAACAGGGTACTGAATTAGACGATCAGCCATGATAATTTTAAATGGCGGAGCAGGCCCGAAGGGCCAAATGGCCTACTCTTGCTCCTATTTTCTATGATTCTATGTTAAATCATGTATCATGAACAGGGAGAATTGTTTTATTGTACACTTGGTAACTCTCATGAATTCCAGGAGCTTATCTTATACAGCTGACTATATCAAAACGTTTAGGTTGTGCTTGGTATGGTACTGTCATACCAGGATTCTGCACTACAGACTCCCAGTGAGCTACACAAACAGAGTAAACAACAGGTTGCCCACTACAAGGATTCATCACTTATTTCCCATAGGTCCAATAGACATCAATCCAGTCTTTACTACAGGTATCAGACTTGGGACGAGCGGAATTGAGCTTTGGACCCTCCTTCTAACTCAAATGTTCGCTTTTATTTCATCACAGCCAAGTCTGTCAATTGGGACACCTCAGTAGAATTAAATTGTGCGGTTTATCAGATTGTCCATCAAGATTAAGCAAATCATGTCAGTGAAGATTTAAAGAGTGATGTTGACAGAAGAGTTAATAAATAGGGAAGCAGAGCACATTACAGGAAATGCCAAATATGACAGGTCTGTCATGGTTCTGCCCTTTTATTGCATAAATTTACATCACGTACAAGTGAGTTACAACTGCTTCTTTCCGTTTTCTTAATAACTAGGGTCTGTGCAAGAGTCTCTACTCCTCCATAGTTTGCTTTAATGTTTTCATTTTAAGACGGGACAAATCCAAACATCTACAGCCCACATCAAGCAAGTCTATTTCAAGAATCTTTTTAATCCAATTGCATGTTCATTTTGACTTAAAAAAGCTCATGACCTTTAAAACTTATTTGTGAGCTTTCTTCGTATTACAGTCATAACACAGTTGTCATTCCCAAAGAAACCCATCTGGCAACTTTTCTCTTCCATGGATTACTGTGCAACAAATTCAATTGCCCAGAACAACAAAGGACATGCTGCCCTTCCTATTATAATTTATAAATATTTATTTATACATGTACATTTAAATAAAAGAAGTCATGAACAAATATAAGCACTCGTACCAGAGCAACAAACTAATATGTATTCTTGTTTTAAGTGCGTGGAATTTTTGTGTGTGTGGAATTTTTTTTAAAAATACAATCAAGTTACTTTACAATGGGTGATCAGCAAACAAATAGCACCCGCCATTAGTTAGACTTGCACTTGCCCACAGAATTTTTATGAGCCTTTGCATGTCAAGTTCCTCTAAATTAAAGAGCCATAAAGCACAGCGCCGACTACAGGGCATCTGGGACCTGGGTGAACAGGGCAAGCAGCTGAGTATCTCCTTGACCAATCGGGTTGAAGCATCGTCAATAACAGCGCAGTCAGAACCAGGAAGTGTAAGTTCGAATAGTGATTCCAATGTCAAATCAGGTACAGAAAGCGAAAGAGGGAGTAAGAAAGACTGAATTCAGAGACTGAGCTAAAAGAGACAGAAAGAAAAAGTTTTAAATGTCCAACGGAAAAATAAAATTTGAAGGAATGAGACTCCACACTTGTAAAAGTTAATTTTCAGTACCCGAGGGGTTGTTTGGCAGTAAATAAGACTTACCACGCCATTAAAAGGGTGCTTAGACTTGAAATTACTTCACTTTCATTGGAGAGAATAGTCCGTATCTATGAGGTAAGTACAGGAACTTCACACCATTCAATACATTTGAACGGGGAGCCAGCTGGCGAGATGCAGTATTTGCGCAGCTTTTGGAGGAGGAGGGCATCTCGTACAGCAACTTCCGGATTTCCGCATTTAACTGCACACGTATGGTTGCCAGAAGTTGCTGTCCGATTTGCACACAAATAACGGTGAGCGCTGTTAGCCTCACTATTATTTTTACAGCAAAATCCAGCCCATTGTCTTTAATAGAGACTAGAACAAACACTAAAGACTTTTTAACAATTCTCATTAAATCATGAGCCACCTTTTGCTTCTCCACCAAACGTGACTTGTCAATATTATGAAAATCCTGTAAAATGGGGATTAAGTATTACAGTCACCAAGTTATGTAATGCAAGTGCTGCTATTGGAATGGGAGAGCAAATCTGAGCAGGGTTTAATTTTTGGTTTATCTCGAGTATAAAGCAAAAATTAAAACCTTTGCAAATCTACTCCTAACAGCATACAAAAAAAAAGTGGTAAACACAGCATTAGCACAAAGCTCAAAGGAGGCAGTTCCTGAGGGAGTAGTGCTTCTAGTCACAAGGTTCACATATGTGGGGAACAACACAATTTATCACATCCAACATATGAAAAACATTTCTATAATTAACACAAATCACTTTTTCCTGATTAAACTCTTGAATATAAATGAGGCTTGTTGCTATTGAGGAGCAGTTCCTGGAATCGAAGGCTGCTGACGCCTGCTCTGTTGAATACTTTTTTTATACACCAATATGCATGCGGACAAATTACCTTCTGGACCATCTCCTTGGTGTGCATGAGAATCTGAAATAAAAGAAAAAGTTGCATGTAAACAACTTCCAAGTATTGGCAAATCACAATGAGCTGCTCATTCCCTCTATATAAACACTGTGGTACTGCTAGCAGCACCAAGACAGCACTTCTCGTTCTCAACTTAAGTGGGAAGCAACACGTCCACATCTGAGTGAATCAGAATTTGCCGAAGTAAGCTCATTTGTTCCCATTTTTGAATTGACAATTAAACTGCATTACTGAAAGCAACATTTCTAAAAATAAAGCCCAATGAAACTAAATGAATTCAAGCAATTTTGCATATTCCATAGCAGATCCAGGCCTGTAACAGAAATATCATGTTATCTTCTGCAATGAAAGGAAGGGTTATTATATTTGGTAAATCATCAGTGTTAATGAGTAGAACAACATCCCTCAAGTCTGGACAGTGCAACACAGCAACAACTAATTTCCATGCTAGGACTCTCAAGCTATCAATAACTCTTATTCTATTTTCAACCAGATTCTCTATTACAAGCTCCATAAAGTAAAGCCTTAAATATATAGACCTATGACTGATGGTTCAGAAGGTAAATGACTTGGTACTGAATAATAGAGCAGGGAGGCACAAGATTTAATCCTGTACTATGATAACTTATAAGTCAGTATAACAATGACGACCCTAAAATTGATATCAATAGACTGGGTTGGGGACAGGGAAGGAAAAGGGGAAAAAAAAAATTGTTTCATCTCCTGAGCAGTACTGGAAAGTGCACATGTAGATGTTAGATAGAATGAGAATCAGGCTCCTGACATGGCTCCAGAATGCTGACATTCACTGTAGAAGCTCATATGCAAAAAGGGCCGCTTGGACATTTCTAGTGCCTCTGGTACCCGATGTCCCAAGATATCACATTCAAGGTAGGAAAAGAGCAAAAGCAAGAAAATGGAGAGGGAATAGACACAAGAAATTAAAAACACCTTTACTTCCAAGGTTACTATCTGCAGGCTTTTTTAGCCCAAGTTTGCCATCATCTAATCTCAGATTCTGGACTTACCTGGCCTTTTCTCCTACTCTTTTAGATGGTGGTGTCCTGCATGATGGACCTCAACTCATCTAAACTTATCAATTTTTTAAACAATCTTGCTCTTATTGCCTATATTATCAGAAACCCATGATTGGTGTAAGGTACGTGGTCACGATTGGTACTGGCAATGGTGTGGGAGCTGAGTGCCTGTCCCACCATCTTGGCCACAGGAGGTGCAATGGCCTGGATAAGGGCAGCTTTGATAGAATCTATTTTGGGGCGGTGGTGGGGGGAAAACAGATGGTGCAAGCCCCATCATTGTCAGGTGACTAAATCTTTCAAGAAATAAGAGTCAGGTTTTATTTTTTAAATACTGATTCTAATTACTTGCACGTGTTTTTTTTAAAAAAACCATTAGGTACATATTACATCCCGTTTCAAGTCACAATATTGCAGCACCAACAAAAATCATTTTTTGGCTCCAAAATGCATTTCTGTTGATTTGTTCTTCACGTGAAGGTTTAACGCAGAACTACCCTTAACAGTGCACTCAATGACCATTTGTACATTATTATGGACATTTTCCATCCATAGAATGAAGTGAGGAGGAATAGGCAAGGGAATGAATACAGCAAAAGGAAGAGGAATTAAAGGGAGGATTTATATTGAGCCAGTCTGAACAATTACATCTCAGCCATTTCTACAAACTGCCGTAAATGATGTGTTGAAATTCAAACAACAAGCACGTGGTCCAATGAATGGCACAGACACCCAAAAAATAAAAATCTATTTCACAAATAATCCAAGTGCAATTATTATTTAAAAGAGAAACTGGGCCACACAATGAATCAGTCTTTAAATACTCCCCAAAGACTTGGGAATATAGAAAAAGACCACTGACATGTAATGTTCATAAAATGATGGGCAACCCATTAATATAGCACCCAGTGTCAGATAAATCACTTTAAAGTATCAAAAGCGAACAAATAGAATAGAGGTTCTAATTTAATTCTCATTAATTACAGAGCCCATGGTGCTTAGATTAAACAACACCTGCACATTTCTTCACCACTCTTAATTCCTCGGGAACATTTTAACATTGCTATTTCATAACTCTTCTTGGCTTGAAAACTCCCAGGAAAATTTTGTTAAAGGAATAAAAAAGATCCTGGATCAGTGAAGAATTACTGCATTTTAAACAATCTTTCACTTTAATGTCAAACACATCAGGGAAGAGTTTAATAGGCAAATCTATGCAGTAATTCAACACATTACAAAATGCCAAAGTCATTTCCCTTCAGACTAATTGGCTGAGATGTAAGCATTATTGGACTACAACTGCTTAAAAGCAATAATGAACTCCTCAATCCAAGTGTTGTCTGATTAGAAAAGCCATAAATTAAGAGCCTTTTCTAAAGACAGATAATGCGGCTCGAGTGGAACTTGGGGGATTCCCATCAAAATAAAATGTATCCATTTCAAGTTTAAAGCTGGCATTTTATTTAATGGCATTTAGTTTGTTAACTATGCTTCTCTTATTCTATTCTGAGCATCGAAGAAACCTTCCATGCATATTGGGAGTAATTCACCCTCACTGGTTTCAATTATAACATTTAAATTAATGTGGATAAAAGCCCAAAACCAATAAAGAAAAACATACTGTCTCGTTTGCCTTTCCCAAACCATCTGTTATTTTACATAATACACTGAACACATAGCAGGCTTATTCTAAAGTAATTTGATGGTTATCCAGTGATGTGGTGTTCATGCAATGAGCAGGCTGCACCATCCAATGTAATACATTGGATAACAGAATATGCAATTTGTAATCAAAATTAACTAATACTCCAGAATGATGCACATTTTCCAAGTGTATACAGCGTCGTCAGAATGTGGAAATAAAATGATTCTTTTATGAAATACAGAATCACAGCAACGGGCCACAGACCTAGCCTCTGAACCCACAGGACAAATGATAAAATACCAAAGTTGATTAATAGGGCAGAATACGATGCAGGAACCATTATCTCATGATGCTGTAAGGAATGGAGCCATGTTGAAAGTTTAGTACAACCTTATCTCCACTGACTCTGCCTTGAATGGCAGAAATAAAAAAGGCAGATATATTGAGTGGGATAAAAACCTTTACAATGCAATTCTAACTTTCAAAGTCATCCCCCTCCTCCCACTGAGGAGATAGATGCTACATGGTTCATCTATTGTGTATTAAATATTACAAATAGTTCTAAAGCCGAACAGTAATGTTCAAACTCACTATAAAAGGCTTGCAAAGTAAATGCCTCAATTGCCATATTACCAGGCCTCAAATTCATTCAATTATTGTCGCATGCCTCATTGGAGCTATGTTATGGGCTCTATACACATGAAAAATGGCAACTGTTTAACTGGCCACTAAAGTGGCAAATTAGTCACATGTTTATCAAATCAGAAGTTTTCTCTCAGATGAGAAACAAAGACTTGAACCTAAGGAGTTAACTGTTGATCCTGGAGACAAAGAAATAGGTATTTATTTGCTGCACTTGCCACCCACTGCCAGGCCATATCAAAATACATTTCTTCTTCCCCCACATCCAATATTTTTTTCCTATCTCCCTCCATTTGTTTCTCCCCACCGCACCCCAACTCCCAAAAACCATCACCATCAGTGTTTGTATAGCACCTTTAACATAGTACCATCTCAAGACATTTCACATAGGAGAAACTGTAATGGAATTTAGGTAAAATGACTGAAAACTAGGTTGAATGAATAGATTTTAAGGTTTAACAGCAGGGAACAGAGGAAGTTCCAGAATCAGAGGATTGAAAGGCACAGATTGGAAAGTAGGGCTAGAGGATCACATGGCTCCAGACTTCATTACAGCCTTGGTCCAAACATGGGCACAACAGTGAATGCCAGAGGTGAGGTGAGAGCAAGGCAACATTCGATTGAGTGTGGCATCAAGGAGCCGGAGTAAAACTGAAGTCAATGGGGATCGGGGGAAAATTCTCCAGTGGCTGGGGTCATACCTAGCACAAAGGAAGATGGTTATGGTTGTTGGAGGCCAATCATCTCAGCAAGAGTACCTTAGCAGAGCAATCTAGGCCCAACTACCTTCAGCTGCTTCATCAATGGACTTCCCTCAATCATAAGGTCAGAAGTGGGGCTGTTCATTGATGATTGCAGTGTTCAGCTCCATTCACATTTCCTCAAATAATGAAGCAGTCGATGCCCGCATGCAGCAAGACCTGGACAACATCCAGGCTTGGGCTGATAAGTGGCAAGTAACATTCACGCTACATGAGTACCAGGCAATGACAGAGAGAGCCTAATCACCTCCTTGACGTTTAATGGCATTACCATCACCAAATCCAGCCACAACCACCACCCTCGTGGTCATCATTGACCAGAAACTCAACTGGACCAGCCACATAAACATCATGGCTACTAAAGCAGGTCAGAGGCTGGGTATTCTGCAGTAAGTGGCTCACCTCCGTACTCCCCAAAACCTCTTTACCACTTACAAGGCACAAGTCAGGAGTGAATGGATGCAGCTGCAACAGCACTTAAGAAGCATGACACCATCCAAAACAATGCAGTCTGCTTTATCAGCAGCCCATCCACCAGCTTAAACATCCATTCCCTTCATCACTGGTGTATCATGGCTGCAGTGTATACTATCCACAGGACGCACTGCAGCAAGTCACCAAGGCTTCTTCGGCAGCACCTCCCAAATCCTCGACTTCCACCAGCTAGGAACACAAGGGCAGCAGGTGCATAGGATCACCGTCACCTCCAAGTTCCCCTCCAAGTCACACACCATCCCAACTTGCATATATCGCCGTTCCTTCATGGTCGCTGGGTCAAAATCCAACTCTCTACCTAACAGCAGAGTGGGAGTGCCTTCATCACATGGACTGCAGCAGTTCAAAAACATGGCTCAACACCACGTTCTCAAAGGCAACTAGAGATGGGCAATAAATGTTGCCCTGGTCAACAATGCCTACATTCTGAAAATTATTATTTTTTTAATTAAAGATTCAAAGGATTCAAATGGAATTATGGGAGAGGTGGTGAGTTAAAAAACTTTCAAGGATCTTCAAGGAGGAAAGGCATGGTAAAGTAAGAAAGAATTTACATTTATATAGCACCTTTCATGACCTCAGGACGTCCCAGAACACTTTACAGCCAATTAAATACTTTAGAAGTGTAGTCACTCTTATAATGTAGGAAACAGAGGCCAATTTGCACAAAGCATGGTTTCACAAACAGCAATGAGATGAATGACCAGATAATCTGTTTTAGTGATGTTGGTTGAGGGATAAATATTGGCCTGGACATCGGGGAGAACTCCCCTGCTCTTCTTCGAATAGTGCCATCGGATCTTTTACATCCACCCGAGAGCGCAGATGGGGCTTCGGTTTAATGTCTAATCTGAAAGACTGCACCTCCGACAGTGCAGCACTCCCTCAGTACTGCACTGAAGTGTCAGCCTAGATTCTGTGCTCAAGTCTCTGGATTGGAACTTGAACCCACAACCTTCTGACTCAAGGGGAGTGCGCTCAACTGGTAACTGGAGTGGGCTTTTTAAATATGAGAGTGATGACAGTAGTTTGTAGGGGAGGGGTGCCTGTACAAAGGGATAATACAATTAACAATGCTGGCAAGCAATGGCGAAAGGAGGGGTATTCGAGTGGTACTTGGATTAGGAAAGAATCAATAATTAGGACTGAGGAGATGAGCTTGATGAGAGCTGAGGGGAGAAATGGGGGCCAGTCTAGGAGATGGAAAGAAGAAAGTCTGAGGCAGCCATCTGAATTGTCTCGATCTCCTAACATTTGGTGTTAGAAGCAAGATGCATGTTTAGTCATTGAGAAGCAGAGCTTGGGAAGTGAGGCTGATTTGCCCATGCAGAAGGAGATGTGGCATTGTCGGGATAATCAAGCCAGATTTAACGCTCGTGTCTACGTACGCACACACAATTTTGCTGCCAAAAGCACAGGCAGGCAACTGCTAATGCTGCTTTGAATCCAACCTGTAAGAGCTTCCCAAAATGATGCACTTGTGGATTGTCTCTCCCTATGAGGAAGTATCTGTTCTGTGCTCAGCACCACCTCGAGAGTCCTGCTGACACCAAAAACTAGACTTTTGGTGAAATTACAGCCACAAATCTGACTTCTCTGTGATAGTCCAAATATATTCATTGCGTATTCTTCTTGAACTGACCGTTCAATATAATTCAGACATTATTCAATTCAGATTAAGCTTAAATTCCCTCTTTCCCTTCTCCCACCCACATACTATGTTCTCCCTTTCTTCACTGAACACAGACTCATTGAGGTACAGTTGTACTTGTGCCACTTAACCTCTGGTACCCCATGTAAGTGACAACGCTTCAGATGTGAATGTTGGCAGACTACTTGCCCAGCACCGCAGCCTAGCCACATCCTGTCCTCACCTGGCTGCTTGCCCCTCCCCGACTTAGGGTGCTAAAACCCAAATTAGAGCAGCCAACAGCACAGACCAGGGATCAAGCATGAGATTTTGTTGGTCTGTGTAGTTCAATTCCACACTGGGCAGCGTGTTCACGCAGTGAGCCATTGGGACACTCCTTTTTAAACTGTGTACCAGAAAATGCTTACCATGCTGTTAAACAGATAGCAAAATCCCATCCCAGATCAACTGAAGGAATATAATTGCTTCCCATGCCATGCAATCTTAATTAAAACACATCTCTATTTACTACAGTGCTATGCTGTTAGACCGGTCTTAAGTGGACAGCTTCCATATGGCTTGAAATAGCTACCAAAATTAAGCTCTGGCTTCTCTGCTGCATTCTCAGTTCTTATTTCAGTCCCCTGAGGTGGCTTTCCCGCTGCAAGTGTTAAGTGGCAAAAGGATAAGCGCCTTTGTATCCTCATTGCCTTATTTAATTGATGTGTCAGGGCAATTAACTACATGGACACGGACACGACTCTGTCTTAGAATTCTTTTACGTACAGGCTTCCCAATAAAAGGACAAATGTCAGCACCAAACATAACCCAACTGTTACAAACAGCTGTGTCTGAGCCAGCTGAAGCTGAACTGGGGATAGCTTATGTTAATAATTGTCTAACTTCAATAAAAACATTTATTTTACCAATATTACCTGCATGATATTTGTCCACCTCCTACAATTTAAATTGAGAGCATTTTAACTTAGAAAACGTCCCAATGCCCTTTACATAGAGGAAGAAGGAAAATAGATAAAAGGAATAAATCAATGGAGTTGGACAACAGAGGTGAGGGGATGGATTTAACGACCCAAGTCAAAAGTAAGACTCTCCAACAGGGCTGCTCTTTTATTTCTGTCTGCACAAGCGGAGGAGTAGTCGTATCCAGTGAGCAAGGACGCAGGGAGAATGGTGATATTAATTCAAGGTCATGTTATCAACTGCATGAGAAGCGATTAAAGCATTTATTCGATATCTAGCACGGTTTTTCAAACTGGGTAGACATTTTCAGAAATTAACAGCACTACCAGTGTGTCACAGTACATAACAAAGTAGTTAATTTTTGTTTAAACTTTTACCTCACAACTGGATGAGCCATTCAGCTCACGAGGTTGCTACACAACCTTTGGTCCACGCTGGATCCCAGTCCGAATGCTTTTTGTTGAAGGTGCTTGCAAGTACAAATACACTTTTTTTTGAAGAAATATACTGCTTGTCCGACATCCAGTATTGGATGAGCAAAAATTTCCTCCAACTAAATATTGGGAAGACTGAAGCCATCGTTTTCAGTCCCCACCACAAACTCCGTTCCCTAGCCATCGACTCCATCCCTCTCCCTGGCCATTGTCTAAGGCTGAACCAGACCGTTCGCAACCTTGGCATCCTATTTGACCGAGATGAGCTTCCGGCCACATATCCGCTCCATCACCAAGACCGCCTACTTCCAATCCGTAACATCACCCGTTTCTGACCCTTGCCTCAGCTCATCTGTTGCTGAAACAGTCACCTGTGCCTTTGTTACCTCTAGACCTGACTATTCCAATGCTCTCCTGGCTGGCCTCCCATCTTCCACCCTCCATAAACTTGAACTCATCCAAAGCTCTGCTCCCCGTTGCCTAACTTGCACCAAGTTCCATTCACCCATCACCCCTGTGCTCGCTAACCTACATTGGCTCCTGGTCCAGCAACGCCTCAAATATTAAAATTCTCATCCTTATTTTCAAATCCCTCCATGACCTCGCCCCTCCCTATTTCTGCAACCTTCTCCAGCCCTACAATCCTCCAAAATCTCTGCGCTCCTCCAGTTCTTGCCTCTTGCGCATCCTTGATTTTAATCGCTCCACCATTGATGGCCGTGCCTTCAGCTACCTATGCCCTAAGCTCTGGAATTCCCTCACTAAACCGCTCCGTCTCTCTCCTCCTTTAAGACACTCCTTAAAATCTCTCTCTTTGATTAAGCTTTTGGTCCCCTGTCTTAATATCTCATGTGGCTCGGTGGCAAATTTTGTTTGATAAAACACTTGGAAAAATGTCCCAAGACACTTCACATGTTAAAGTCACTATATAAATGCAAGTTGTTGATGCTGTTGCATGTAAAATAGTTTCTGTTTAGACATAGCCAGGGACAAGAGACAGTAAGTGGTCAAACAAAAGGCAAAATATTGTAAATACGTCAACGTATGAAATTTCTCTCGACATTTGCAGATCATACAAAACAGTAGGCAACAAACTTAATACAGAGCAGTTAAAAGTCAGACGGCATGGCACCAAGGAATGACCTTTAACAAGAAAGATTCTAACAGGTGGCTGGTGTCTAACATAAATAATTGCATTAACCTCTAACAGTGAAAACCAAAGCAATGAATGCACCATCTTTTCATCAGCGACTGCCTAACCAAGTCTGACTCCCCACCCCCTCCTGTGTGGGGTTGAAATCCTAGCCTGCTTCTCTTCAAAGATGACAAGGTACTAATAGTCTAAGCCACACGTCTGCTATTTTAAGGCGTATAACAATCCTTCTCGGAGTACACTATTTCAAACTACCTCACTCCACAAAAATTTTGTAAGCCATTCTACGAGACATGCAAGCTTGTTAGACTAATTTGGAGGCAATTTATTAATGTAGAACATGGCCTTGCTGGTGCAAATGTTTGCTTTCTTCAAATTATCACCTTCAGGGTTCGTGAATTGTTCAAACTCCCTGCAGCTCTGGAGGAAGATGCAATTGCCCTTAATGACTAATTAGATTTCCCAGTAACACCCTTTATTCTGGCTTTTAGTCACAGTTTTCGTTAACCTCTAACCCAAAAAGAAACCAAAGTTTTGACAAAAGAGACAGCTGTCCCCAAGGTTGCAACCTTCCCCTGAAAGACAATCACTTTGACCGTGGCCAAAAATGCAACGCGGTGGTACAGGATGCCAGGGACGGCGGTACCCAGCCATGTCACTGATACTTACAGAGGAATGTCACAGCTTAAGTGTAATGTAAAGCGATTGCCTGCTGCCCTGTCAACCGGCACACGAATGTACTGCTGCAAACAGCATCACCACCCGCAAAGCATGCTGCTGACACCTTATGAGGCAGACGAATAACAGATCAGTTTCCTGTCAGCTGCAAGTAGCTGACAGTTGAACTTAAGGGTCTCATTCTTCCCTCAGAACTCAGCAGGGATCAAGGACGTACAGTGGAAACTGGATGAATGCACACCTGATACAAGGTATAGAATTCTAACATGCTGGCCCAATTCACCCCGCATGTATTGAAGTATTAAATCAAAGTTATTAGTAAAATAGAGATTTATCAGGACTCAGCCACATGGAGTCTTGTGAAACCAGCCAGAAGACTTCTTTCATCAGCTCTCTCAAATTAAAATGCACACTCCCATATAGCATTTAAAGATGATACCAAAAGTGTAATTAAAACCAATTGAAACATTCATAATCGAATTTGAAAGACTTGACAAATCTACTTGTGGAGAATCATTTCTTCACAGCTAGTATAAAAATAGGATTGTGCACGCGAAACAAGGTTGGATACGCATTCATTCTCAATGGGGTCATACTTCACGGGTAATGTTGATAAGTTGCTAAACAGTCAGCCTTTGTAAAAGACGTTGTGAACCTTTGAATGAATGTAGATTCAAAAGGAACTATGCACATGCATTACAGATACAACTGCAGGAAGCATCACAAAACAATCCTTAAGACGGCAGTCGCAGGCAACAAATATGCAAAGCGAACTGCAACTGCCTTGCGTTCTGTTGACTAATGCTTTCCTCCAATGGAGTACTGGTCTCCATTTAAAATATGGTACATTTTCTCACAAATAAAATATTTAATGGATTGGACAGATAGGGGGTGATTTTAATCCCCAACAACGGGAGGGTTGGGGAGGGAGGGGTTGGGGGTGGGAGGTTAAATTAACAGCTTTTTGGAACAAGACTGCGTCCTGGCTCCAACGTCACCCAGTCATGTTTGAATGCGTGCGCACAACAGACACCAGGAAGTCCCGCCCCCACTTAAAGCCAGCGGGCCGATACGTAAAAGGGAAATGTACCTCATTGAAATAGTTGAGGTACTTACGTTTTTGTGTATTGCAAAAGAAAAATGAATTTAACCGTACCTGTTTGGGCTTCCCATCGCTTCCGATTCATGGCAGGTGAAAGCAGGCTGGAAGGGCCGGATCTATGAGGTGAGTGCCTTTATTGCACTGCTTGTGGGCCCGGAGGAGGAGGAGCGCTTCATCCAGGCCCGACAAGCTCACCTGGCGCGACATGACCCTGCGATTGACCGACCCCCCGCCCCCGATCCCCCAACCGTCCCCCCCCACCCCGATCCCAATGCAGGCTGGACCCCACTGATGTCGCCCACATTCCCCCCCCACCTCTATCGCCCTCCGATGTGTTCCAGGGTCCATGATCTCTCTCTCTCTCTCTCTCTCTCTCTCTCTCCCCCTCCCTCCCGCCCCCCCACCTCTGATTCGCGGATCCTTTCCTTTCTGACAGGCAGCCAGCCTGTCAATCTGGCAGCATGGCGCGTGGGAAACCCCAGAAGCACAAATACTCACCTTCAATTGAGTTGCGATCGCAGTTTGCGACACACTCACTTGGCTTCCTGGTTCCCCACGCCAATATCTAGGGACAGGCTGGGTTCCTGGCTCCCAGTTAAAATCATGCCCATAGTCTTTAAAGGCCCATCAATAACTACAGGAGTCTGAAAGGGTTATGCAAGATGGGCGATTTGTCGTCCGCATCAGGTGAAATAAAACTGGCTTCCTTCAGGATGCAAGAGGATAATTAACGTAACTCAAATGGGAAAAATCAAATGAAATTTTTCGTGTTGCACTGGCAACAGAATGAACTGCTACTGACACCAGAAGGAAAACGGAGGTGTACAGCCAGAACAATGCCTCAGTTCGAATGGAAGCCGGAGACGACAACATGCCTATTGTGTTGCTAAACATTTAAAGGAACAGAGCCACACTGCTTTCCTGCACTGAGACTGTCTATTCATGGAGAGGTTGAGTAAATAAGGAAGAATCATTATTGCACCTTCTATTCAGAGTGGGAGAGGAGATGAATTACATCCAGAGGTTGCTTACCAATCCTATATGAAAATGCAGCAATTTCAAATTGCAAATTTAGCTGTTTCTGTATTTGGGATTGTTGTTCAAACCACCCGAGGAAGTTTGGGACTGAAATACCCATTTAGTTTCACAAATTGACTAAATAGTATTCCTGATGGTGATGCATGCATTTACACACATCACTTTCATGGACAATTGCAAGCACAATCCTGAGCAAATGTACAGTGTGTGCACTGCATGCATAAATGTGCATTACCTGCAACACTTAAAAAAATAATACATCCTCAGAGGGTTCTGACCAGCAATCCTCTGGAGGTTAAAAACATTTGGCTGGTTCTTGTCCAAGTTAGTATGAAGCATTTAGCAGAACACAGCCGAAGAGGATTAGTCATGTTACAGAAACTTTGGGAGCTTCCCCTCCTCCGCCACCAAATCCATACCACTTTTAAATGTCACAATGTGCAAGATTAAGAATGCAATGTAAATGTGCCCGAGACCCACACTAAACATAACTTCGACAGCAGGTGCCTATTTCCACACAATGCTCTGTGATTGACAGATGCAAAACTAAAATTAAAAATGGCATCCAGTTAAAATATTTAATATTCAAAATAATCGACTCGGGTTTCACCACAGAAAGACCTTCACTCTTACATTTAAATGTTCTCCATGGACTAATTTAGCATGATGTATAACCATCATAGAATTATACAGCACAGGAGGCCATTCAGCCCATTGTGCCTGTACCGGCTCTTTGAAAGAGCTATCCAACTCACTACCTTGCTTTTTCCCTATAGCCATGCAGATTTTTTCCCCTTCAAATATTTATCCAATTCCCTTTTGAAAGTTATTATTAATTCTGCTTCCACCAACCTTTCAGGCAGTGCATTCCAGATCATAACAACTCACTGCGTAATTTTTTTTCCCTCAAATCTCCTCTGGTTCTTTTGCCAATAACCTTAAATCTGTGTCCTCTGGTTACCGACCCTTCTGCCACGGAAAACACTTTCTCCTTATTTACTTTGTCAAAACCCTTCATGATTTTGAACACCTTATCAAATCTCCCCCTAACCTTCTCTGCTCTAAGGAGAACAACCCCAGCTTCCCCAGTCTCTCCACATAACAGAAGTCCCTCATCCCTGGTACCAATCTAGTAAATCTCCATTGCACCCTCTCTAAGGCCTTGACATCCTTCCTGAAGTGTGGTGCCCAGAATTGGAGGGAGGGAGGGAAGCTCAGTACTTTGTCTATTTACAACCAGGAAGCCACTTTCTTGAGGAATAATTTGGTGTCTTTTGTTAAACAAAATAATGAACCAATAATCCAAACAGTGCCCAGGATAGGACTGGGGTGGAGTGTTTGAGTAGTTGAAAATGGGCATGGAGCGTGGGTGCAGATACAGGATCCAGGCAGGGGTCAGGGCTATGACTGCTAGGCCCAACAGTTGGATTGGGTTCCATGTAGGTGCAGCAGGAAAGGTCCAGGCTAAGCTCTACATTAAGAACTGAAGAGGTTGGTTTAGGGAGGTGACACTTGGAGCTTGGAGCAGGGAGACTGGATAAGGAGTCTATTTGGAAGCACAGCTGCTGGATGATGGGGACAATGTTAGCAACAACCAATGAGAAGATGTTACTAGGGAGCAGCAACAAATAAAAAGTTGCCGCACAGACCAATGGCTAGAGAGGTTTGACGGTCCTATGCTTTGCAAAGACCAAAATGATCACATAAAAATGATGGAATGCTACAAATCAAAAAAATGATGGAACGGTACAAATCAATAACGAATATTTTTTTTAAAATTCAAAGTAATGTAGAAGATACAACTAGTGCTTTGTTCAATTACCACAAATTCCCAACAGGTCATAATTGAAGACAGTCCTTTTTGTTGGACTATACAATTTTCTGGACTTCAGTCAACCCCTCAAAGATTGTTAATGAGCAGAGAGCTTTGATGTGAGAGAAGGATAAGGAGAAAGATGCCACAGGTCAGCACAGTGTAGGAAGCTGTGATCACAGAAATCAAGGACACTGGGTTTTGATTCTCATGGACAAACAGATGATATCGTGGATCCCTAAAACACTAGGAAGAATTCTGGAATCCCATGTAATGTAAACGGAATTGGACTTATTTGGTCACTTCAAACCACCCGCCGATCAAGTAAAGAGACACCGTCCCTGGGAATTGTCAGTTGGAAGATTACTTGCTCATGTCAATAAAGAATGAGAAAACTTGGGATAATTTAATTTCTTTTGTCTTATGATGTGCTGGGAGCTCGAACCTTTTTGATCTTCGATCTTCCACCCCCCACCCAATAATTTAGAAGTGTGGAGAACCCTGTACAAACAAAAGCAATTTCACTGAAATCTGGTTTGAAAAGATCTAGAAATAATGTATTGCACTGATCAAATTATTAAAAAGAAAACATTCATACTACATAAACATGTAGAGAATTTGCAAGTAAACAAGGTTTTGTCTAAAATGCAGTCACACACATTCATTACCTGCAGCTCAGCCAAGGCTTTTTTCAATGATAATCTCTTATCAGCATTACTTTATTATAGAATATATGTAGAACATCACCGTATGCTGGCAAAAACCATTAGGTAAATTTTTATGACCAATTTTCCACCAAGTTATTCCAAATTACACAGGACTTACGCTGGTAAAACGAGATGGTTCACTGTGCACAATACCTACCAGATGTTACGTAGGTTTAATTCTTTCCATCCAAAATCAGCCAAAACTGGCTGCTATTTTTCCATTATCTTCAATTCAAACTCAAGCACTTAAAGGGTTTCAAGTCAGTGCAACAGCAAGGGCAGGTGCAAATATTAAATGGTGCAATTCTTTTGCTTAAATTCTAGAGACCATTTAATGTGAAAAGTAAGGAAAATGTGTTTCTTTCAGTGGATCATCTCCCTGGAAATAAGCATTTAACAAACCATTTTGCATTAAAAAATGTACATCACACCAATGCACATTATGTGAAATCATGATGAAAATGAACTGCAGCACTTCATTTTTCTCCCTCCCCAGTTTGCCAAACACTTTTTCTTCGTGTCCTTTTAAAATTTGTAAGATGAAAAAAAGCCATTAAAGTGACCCTATCGGCACAACTAGCACAAGCGATTGAGTGCTACACAGACCCGGGCAGAACAGGTCGGTCCCAGGTTCAATCCCTAACCTGTGTAGCATTAGCTCATCTCAGTGGTAAGGACATTACAATTGCTTTCAACGACCCTGGTCCAGGAAGAAAGAGAGCTTGGGCTCCCATTGCTGTTCCTTATCCAGTGGCTCCTTGGTGTAAAGTACACATATGCAGACATCAGGGAGAACAGGAATGTGCTCAGCTGTAAGGCCTTGCATGGAAAAATTGCCTGCCAATACTCAACACTCATATGTAGGGTTCACATGAAGAGCGTCCTCGTAGCAATGGGCTAAAGACACTAAGCACCCTGAAACTGCACCCCTGGAAGAGCTGCTCCCTCCAAGTGGAGGAGGTGAAAGTTTGAAGAATGGAAAGATTAGCGAGCAGAAACCATATAAATCCTAGTACAGATTTTTGATAACCCATAACCCAATTAGGACGACAGGTTAGTCAGCCCTTAGACACAAATCAGTCCCTCTTTGAAATCATCTGGACAAGCACTTCGCTAGAATTATGGCTACAGTAGATTTATGCACATGGTGACATTAAAGTGCCAGCCTACAGCTAAAAAAAATTGCATTTATGCACAGTCGTTAGTATAGAGAATCCTTCCCAAGGCTTTCAAGTATTAAGTACTTAATATTTGAATAAAATGAAATCTTAAGTCTACTTCTAAACAATGCACTAGATCACAGTGGCACCAGTTTTAAATACATGCATGTTCTAAAGTTTCAGTTGTAAACTGATTCCACCAAAAGCACTAGTTAAGATTAATATTAGCACAAAGAAAGTTTCACATACGCATTCCCAGAATGGCAACTGTAAATATATTGTCAACCCCGACATGTAGGGCACTTTGCACATGCCTTTGCACCTGACCAGAGGAAGGTCCAATTACAACAATCAATCTCTTCTGTGACATGCTGGAGAAAGCCTGAACCCAACAAGCATTTAGAAATGCTACAAATAAAATGGCTCTCTAATTTAATCTCTTTTCTTTTAACAATTCAAATTCAAGATTGCAATATGAGAAGGTTTATATTCAATACAAAGTATTAGCCCACCTTTACAAGCCCCTGCAGCCTATGTTTCTGAAACAGACTTGTACCCCACCCCGATTAATCGTTCCATCAAGGGGTCCTCTGCAATGTAACTGAAAACATATCAAAATATAAAAAAGGAACAATTGATTCCAAAACCACTTGTATGGTTAGAAGCGGATTAGAATATACAATTTTTTCCAAAAAAGTCCCATATATTTTTTGCCTTTGGACAGCCAAGAACAGTAGCCACTTATTTTACATTAAGCCTGGAATTTCATAAAACAATATTCAGATGCCATATGCAAATAAATAGAATCATCTTCTAAACTCCATGCCCCCCCCCCCCCGCAACATTACATCAGATAGTCTTACGTCTGATGTTTATTTTTAATTGCTCACAGTGGGTCAAAGGTTACACTGTCTCCACTGAAAGAATTTGTAAAGAGGCTTGTAAGAGAGCTCCTCAGATATTTAAGTGTTTTTGATTGGTTCCTAGAAAATAAAAGCATTCAGCAGAAATTTGCTGCTGACAACCAGAGAGAGAGAACTCAATGCCCACTCCAGAACGACGTTTCACACACAGAGTGAGTGGGGCAGGTCCGGTTCACTGCCCAAGATGCGAATACTTGGTGTTCCCCAGATAGCTTTTGCCTGCAAGATACCAGAATTATCTTGTTTATAGTTGGAGGTTGAATAAAAGAAGAATGTTTGTAAACGGAGATTTTAGAAAATTCTTTGCATAACCTTCTTTATGACTCAACACCAATATATGAGAAGTGCTAACCAGCAGCCATACTCAAACACCTCTTTACATCACAAGTATGGCTGATGGATACAACCATTAGAGCCTAATGGGCTCCAACCTGTGACTACAGGATTAGGAAAAAGAAACCCTAATAATTACACTGGTAAACTTCAAATTTATACCAATACAAAAAGCAGCAATTCCACAATGAACAAAAGTTACAGATTTGCTTTCCAAAATGCAGTGGGTAATTGCAAGATCTGGTATGGTATGAGAGGTTATAAATATCAAGAAAGACTGCACTTTTCTCCAGAACTAGGGGTTATGAGTATAAGATAGTCACTAATAAATTCAATAAGGAATTCAGGAGAAACTTCTTTACCCAGAGAGTAGTTAGAATGTGGAACTTGCTACCACAAGGAGTAATCGAGGTGACTAGCATAGATGCATTTCAGGGGAAGCTAGATAAACATGAGGGAGAAGAGAATAGAAGGTTATGCTGATGGGGTTAGATGAAGTAGGATGGGAGAAGACTTGTATGGAGCATAAACACCAGCATACACCGGTTGGGCCAAATTTCTGTGCTGCAAATTCTATGTAACTATCCATTCTCAGCAGGACAACAATGAAAGCATAAAGCTAGCCTTGGTTCCTGTTCCAAAACGCTATCTAACAAACCTTTGCCAGAAGTCCGCTTGTAGAAGTTGGTTAAGGACAGGGTCATGCTTGTCTGTGATGGCTTCCTACAAGTATCCATCCGATAGTTACTATCTAGGCCTCATGTATAAAGAATAACCACCAGGACAAGGGAGAAGAGAAGAGATGCTGCCGCCTAGGTACCATACTCTAGCACAAATCACCACATTTAGGAAGGGAAGGATGGGGGGGGGGGGGGGGGGGGGGGGGGAGTAGTAGGAAGGAAAAGTAGAGCCAAAAGAACCAAAACAAGCCTAGACTGGTTAATTTTAGTTCTTCATTTGTCAGTATTTTGGACCAAACTAATGTCCTAACACATTTATATCAGCAAATCCCTACTACAAGGCTATTCATGTTCTATGTTTCACTGTTTTGGGTATTATTCCAGGAAGTATTTAGAAGTGACCTTTGTATTCTTAACAACTGGCAGATCATCTCTGATATACAAACTGTGCTCTGTTTACTCAGATCACGTTTCACATACCAAAGCTACTGACTGTCAGGATTAAATTATGGCTGTTAACATAACCATCATTCTAACACAATGCCAATTTATTGACAAGATAATCGTTTTCAATTTTTCTTAGAAATCACTGTGCGTCAGCAACATAGCCAAAGATCTCGGGTGGTGTAAATGAACATATATATGAGCTTCAATAACGTCTGCAGCAAGATCGTAGTTATAATTTTAGACAATAAACTAAAGATAGATATTTAAAGTTGTACTGTGTTATATAGGCAACAATGTGCTAACACAGCATTTTATTTGGCGGGGGGGGCGGGGGCACACCACACTAATACATCAGAATGTGGAAAGCCCAGTTTACCCTAACAACGAATGCTTTCCACTGCAATGTGGAAATGAGCCAACTGCTTTAAATTAAACTGAGGTCTCCTGTTCCAGCTGTCGTTACCATTAGAAGGTAATGGCAGTTTCAGGAAAGCAACCTTTTACCACATGTTAATGCCAGCAGTCTCAGATACATGAAATGAAATGGCCAACCCATTTATTAATCATTACCTACTCGCAACAACAAAATAAATCGGTTACTTATTCGGACAGAAGACTAAATCATGGGAAAATGGGCAGCTTTAATTATCTGCAGCAGCCTTATGCTGATCAATCTGCTTAATATAATCATAATCAAAACAAGCAATGGTACAGTGACATTCCTACTACATCAGACACACAAGATCCATCAGCAGTGTGTTTCACACCTGTGGCAGTAAACTGTGGGCTGAGCACAAAGCAGCACTGGCAGCAAATCCATGAAGAGCTTTCTGATAGTCTACTAAAAGACTAGCCAGAGTTGGATAGTCTGCGTGTATTCACTGTCCAGACTCAAATGAAGAATCCCGACTTAGGTGAGTTGCTTGGTGCCGCTTCTGAGCCAACCTGACTCACGTTCAGGAGAGGACAACCAGAAAATTGTGGGCAATGGGAATGAGGTGGTTAGCCCTGGACACATGTAGATACAAAGCAGTGAGTTGCAATGATTATAAATCTAACTGACATTATTAGTACCACAAAAAAAAAGAGAATGAACCTCAAGTGATTTAAAATGAAAATTAAAGTCCACATAGGTCAGCTGATCCGATTTGGCCGAGCGCCCTATTGCAGAAACATGTAACAGGTTAACACGCAATTTGCTGCACAGCAGAGAGTCAGGTATTAGATACATAGCACGCTGACACACGGTGAAGAGTCTCTGCATTCTGACCATGTTACGAGATTTGGTGTTCATCTGGCTCAATTTGTAGCACTCTTACCTTTGAGTCAGAAGGTTCTGGATTCAAGCCCCAGTCTAAGACTTGAACACATAATCTAAGCTGTCACTTCAGTGCAGTAAAAGAACGAACTTGTATTTACATAGCATCTTTCACATCCTCAGCTCATCCCAAGCACTTTACAGCTAATTAATTACTTATGAAGCGTGGTCACCATTATTTTGCAGACAGAAGTACTGAGAATTCTGCACTGTTGGACGTGCCATCTTTCAGACAAGATGTTATACCCGCCTGCCTATTCAGATGGATATAAAGGATCTTGTGGCACAATTCAAAGAGTAGGGAGCTCTTCCAATGTTCTGGCCAACATTCTTCCTTCAAAGCAGATTAACTGGTCATTTATGTCACCTGCGGTTTGTGGAACCTTGCAGTGTGCAAAACTAGCTGCTAAGTCTGCATCATAACAGTGACTGAATTTCAAAAGTAATTCATTAGCTGTGAAGCACATTGGGACATCCTGAGGACATGAAAGGTGCTGTATATAATTCCAATCAATGGCTCAGTATGTAAACTTACAAGTTACATATAAATGTAGTGATCCAGTTTACTGGTGGTCTAATGTGATAAGTCACGTTTCTGTTCCTCTGAATACCAACAGTGCAAATTCATGGTCAGGGACACACTATTTATGGTGATGCAATGGGGTGACAAGCAGCTTACGTCAGAGGGCAAACTGAAGGATGAGACACCTTAGATTCCTCTCATGCATTTCCTAGTGGTCAACTCAAAACCAAAACTGGTAGAAGCCTGGGAGCTCCTCACCTGTCAATGATCTTATTGGGAATAGTACATTGTACAGAGCACCAAAAATTAGGTAACAAAAGCATAAAAATTGCTTCATTAATTAGCATCAGGTTCAAAACATTCTATATATAGTCTAACCTAGAGCAGAACAGAAATACAGGAAATAATGCATTAAAGGGAAGGGAAATCTTGGGGGGGGGGGGGGAAGCAAGAAGTATCTTTTGTTGAAAGCCATCAGTGTTTCTTTGTGAGGTGGGTCAGCTCTGAGTCAGTCCAAAATCACTTCCCCTGTTGTGATCAATGGACCATCTCAGACATAGTATTTCGTTCCATCATTGACATCATTGGAGGCAAAGAAACCTGACAGGATGGCTTTCCATTGAGGTAAAAATGATTTTTTAAAATTTAAAACAAGACACATTTTATCAAAATATTTTTGAATAGAAAATGAAATATTCTGAACAAAATGTACACCCATCCCACTTCTCTTCCCTTTGATGTTTAATCTTTGGGGTACATATAATTGAAATTAAGGGACAAAGCTTATAAACTTTATATCAATTTTAAAAACAGGATAAAATGTATAAACCAGCTCTGCTGGTCAGTCACAGACTCTGCATCGCCTTGCAGCGCATCAACATTGAGATGTCACAGACATGTCCAAAGCTAATTATGGCCTGGGAACAGGCATTGCTAATTAAGGGAAGTATCTGCAACCTAAATCCAACTTTCCCAGAATAAATTTTCTCCTTCACATGAAACCGTCAATACCCAGGTAATGACACAAAATGAGGATGAGTTACTTTCAAACTTAGACACTCGACATTTGACACTCCAGCTGTCCATTGTGTAAAATACAGAATTAATTTGCACTTGTTATAGCAAGTTACCGATTAATGCAATTCAGAGAAAAATGCTGGCTATTAATAACCTTTCAGATCAACAGATGTGCATAAAGTACAGCTTTGAAGTATGTCAACGCAACAATGCTGGAGTCGAGTAAAGTGTCTAACAATACCAGGTAATTGCGATAATCTGCTGCCATGCATTTTCAACATGCCCCAGTGGCAACAGAGATTGTTGAGTTTAGCAACGAAACTTTGGCTGACTTACGCGAGCAGTCAATATGAAATGTGTGTGGAAGATTGGGCTGGACAAAAGAATAACCCAACAATGTTAAGAATCTTGGCCAAATGATCCCTATAACCATTATTCTTCTGTGACAGAATTCCATCCTGGGATAGCATGACAGTCTTTTCACCATGACCTTTTGCCAAGAGGAACAACTAAATTTGAAACCAAGAAGGAAAATTCACAAACCCAACTGTGAAATTCAGCAATGAAATGGAGCCAAAACAGCTGCAAAATCCAAAATGGTCCTCCCTTTCTGGACCTCAATTCTTTGCAAAACTCTTAGAGCTTTAGAGCAAACACAGATTTACAGCAAGGTCCTTTTATGTGAACTCAAATGGTTCAACTGACAAGTTTCAACATGCTAAATATAATCAGGGTTCAGTCTCGGGTATACAGATCTGAACACAAAAGAAACTGCAACATTTGCCATGTGTACATTTAGACAAGACCTATGCACGGTGTTCTGAAACTGTGTGAACAATGGTTTCCTTCACTAGATTCTCCAGATGGAGTGTGCTTTCCCTCCTCTAGGGTTTAGGGCCAACAGTTGGATCCCACTAGCACACCACCTCCTCAGTAAGAACAGTGCATGTTTTAAGCTTCACCAGTGCTGCAGCCTATATACAGGTCAGATCAGACTTTCTTCTTCTATGGAATTGAAGACCCCATTTGCTGCCCAGGACTCCAGATGGCAGCCCTGACACCACCAGGTAAAATTCTGAGGCTCTAATTTACAGCCGCAGGTTGGGAATGCAAAACTGCATGGCTACCCAAACTTCTGCTGGATTTTAGAATGATCAAATCAAATCTTTAAACCACAAATATACCACATCCACTAAGGAATTTTAAAATTTTAAATATTGCTTTAAAAATGAGTGGTGCACAGATCTTAACGAAGAAAATGTTTGCTGTGTTACCACTATGACTTCAGTAAAGAGAAATTTTCATACTGTGTCCACTCTAAACGAAAATGTTGGGTAGTGTCCGCAGAATGCACTTTGAGCTACATAGCACTTGTATGAAGTACAGGTCTGGCACTGGTGATGGGCGGTGATGAATTGGGAATATTGCATTAGTATAACACATTAAGCTTAAGTTTGGTTCCCCACTCCATTGCAAATTGGTAATATATTAAATAAGTCTACCAAAAACATTATATTGTTAGGACAACAGATTTCTGTTTAAAAAATGGTAATGTTCTCTAGAACCAGTTGATTTTTTTTCTTTAAATAGATGGCATCTCTATTCCCCCAAAATAAATTATTCAATCCAAATAACTGACCTATGGCTGATCACAACTGAATACCTAGATTAGGAGAACACAAATTAGATCAGGGGAAATGAAGTCTGGGGGAAAAGTGTGAGATTAAAATGAAAAAATACACTTTTTTTAGCCCACATCTCTGAAGCGGGTTTTGAAGGAATAAAAATGATTCTGTAGTCCGCTACGTAGTTATTTAGGTCTTGCAGCAATTTCCAATAAAACAATCTGACTTAAAGATAAACTAATTACACCTGTTCCAGTAGTTAAATGTCTGCACAAATTATTTTTTACAATGGCAGCATGATGATTCTATTACCAGTCTCTATGCAACCCTCGCAAAGTTGTCTGAAGTAGGTAGTAATCTCAACCCAATTAGACCACACACTGTTTTCCATTGCAATCTGCTATGAGGTGAATAGTATTTAATAACTTAACAGTTTTCCTGCAATCCCTTAACAAGAGACAGCAGTTTCCAACCCATTTATACTCAACTGTCCTGGATTTCTGCCAAGTGGGGAGCATTAATAACAATGAGCCAACAGTCCTCCCTGGAAAAATTACTATGAGTTTGGGAGCTAAAGTTTTGGTTTTAAGTACCAACAGCAAAAACTGGGCTGAAAATGGTACAAATATTAATTCAAAACAGATGTACACACACTTTAGAAACATGAAGATGGCAAATGATCTTCTCAACTATAAGCAACATGTAGCCAACAACATTAAATTTCTGACCTATAACAAGCATGTGAATTTGTGGTTTGAATATCAGCCATTTTAGCCGACACAGATTCAATCTTTTTATTCGTTCATGGGATGTGGGTGTCACTAACAAGGCCAGCATTTTATTGCCCATCCCTAATTGCCCTCGAGAAGATGGTGGTGAGGCGCCTTCTTGAACCGCTGCAGTCTGTGTGGTGAAGGTTCTCCCAAAGTGCGGTTAGGTAGGGAGTTCCAGGATTTTGACCCAGCGACAATGAAGGAACAGCGATATATTTCCAAGTCGGGATGGTGTTTGACTTGGAGGGGAATGTGCAGGTGGTGTTGTTCCCATGTGCCTGCTGCCCTTGTCCATCTAGGTGGTAGAGGTCGCAGGATTGGGAGGTGCTGTTGAAGAAGCCTTGGCGAGTTGCTGCAGTGCATCCTGTGGATGGTACACACTGCAGCCACTGTGCGCCAGTGGTGAAGGGAGTGAATGTTTAGGGTGGTGGATGGGGTGCCAATCAAGCAGGCTGCTTTGTCCTGGATGGTGTCGAGCTTCTTAAGTGTTGTTGGAGCTGCACTCATCCAGGCAAGTGGAGACTATTCCATCACACTCCTGATTTGTTCCTTGTTGATGGTGGAAACATAAGAACATAAGAAATTGGAGCAGGAGTAGGCCAATCGGCCCCTCGAGCCTGCTCCGCCATTCAATAAGATCATGGCTGATCTGATCCCAACCACAAATCTAAAGAACACAAGTAGGAGCAGGACCCGGCCACAGAGCCCCTGGGCCCTCTGCGCCACCCACAGGGCATTGACCGATCCGAACTCAGCTTCATGTCCAATTTCCTGCCCGCTCCCCATAACCCCTAATTCCCTTTACTTCTAGAAAACTGTCTATTTCTGTTTTAAATTTATCTAATGATGTAGCTTCCACAGCTTCCTGGGGCAGCAAATTCCACAGACCTACCACCCTCTGAGTGAAGAAGTTTCTCCTCATCTCAGTTTTGAAAGAGCAGCCCCTTATTCTAAGATTATGCCCCCTAGTTCTAGTTTCACCCATCTTTGGGAACATCCTTACTGCATCCACCCGATCAAGCCCCTTCACAATCTTATATGTTTCAATAAGATCGCCTCTCATTCTTCTGAACTCCAATGAGTAGAGTCCCAATCTACTCAACCTCTCCTCATATGTCCGCCCCCTCATCCCCGGGATTAACCGAGTGAACCTTCTTTGTACTGCCTCGAGAGCAAGTATGTCTTTTCTTAAGTATGGACACCAAAACTGTATGCAGTATTCCAGGTGCGGTCTCACCAATACCTTATATAACTGCAGCAATACCTCCCTGTTTTTATATTCTATCCCCCTAGCAATAAAAGCCAACATTCCGTTGGCTTTCTTGATCACCTGCTGCACCAACTTTTTGATTTTCTTGCACTAGGACCCCCAGATCCCTTTGTACTGCAGTACTTTCCAGTTTCTTGCCATTAAGATAACAACTTGCTCTCTGATTTTTCCTGCCAAAGTGCATAACCTCACATTTTCCAATATTATATTGCATCTGCCAAATCTCCGCCCACTCACCCAGCCTGTCTATATCCCCTTGCAGGATTTTTATGTCCTCCTCACTCTCTACTTTCCCTCCCATCTTTGTATCATCTGCAAATTTTGATATGTTGCACTCGGTCCCCTCCTCCAAATCGTTAATATAGATTGTAAAGAGTTGGGGACCCAGCACCGACCCCTGTGGAACACCACTGGTTACTGGTTGCCAGTCCGAAAATGAACCATTTATCCCAACTCTCTGCTTCCTGTTCGATAACCAATCCTCCACCCATGGGGAGTCAGGAGGTGAGTCACTCGCCACAGAATACCCAGCCTCTGACCTGCTCTTGTAGCCACAGTATTTATGTGGCTGGTCCAGTTAAGTTTCTGGTCAATGGTGACCCCAGGATGTTGATGGTGGGGGATTCGGCGATGGTAAGGCCGTTGAATGTCAAGGGGAGGTGGTTAGACTCTCTCTTGTTGGAGATGGTCATTGCCTGGCACGAATGTTACTTGCCACTTATCAGCCCAAGCCTGGATGCTGTCCAGGTCTTGCTGCATGAGAGCACGGACTGCTTCATTATCTGAGGGGTTGCGAATGGAACTGAACACTGTGCAATCGTCAGCGAACATCCCCATTTCTGACCTTATGATGGAGGGATGGTCATTGATGAAGCAGCTGAAGATGGTTGGGCCTAGGACACTGCCCTAAGGAACTCCTGCAGCAATCTCCTGGGGCTGAGATGATTGGCCTCCAACAACCACTACCATCTTCCTTTGTGCTAGGTCTCATGGCAATGTTTTAATTAACAGCTGTTATAAAATGCAAGTTTTCGTGTGTGACAATTCAGTCCAGGCCAATGGGATCAAGCTAGCCTCTCAGCTGTCTGTAAAGGTTGAATGTTTGGCCAATGTCAACCTAGCCCTGGTGGGCATGGACCTACAATACAGAAAGGTGGAATACTCGCCTACCCTGAACTCTCCACATGGCAAGTTCTCAGACATGATCAGGTCAGTCAGGGAAGGTACGCAAAAGGTCAGCCACCATTTCACAGCCAGGTGAAATTAGAAGCCAAATCAACTCACAGTTGCCAATACATTATTTATGGCATGGTGGGGGGGGGGGGGGGGGGGAAAGAGTAAGGGATCACAAACAATGGCAAGAAAAATCTTACAAAGTGAGAAATTATTTAATACACAGTAAAGAAAAACAAACACTAGCCTTGCATTCCTTTTATGTGACCACCTGTCCATCAAAAAGTAGATGGAAATTAATTGTACACCATGCATAGGACGATCCATTCATAATATAGCATAAAAAACACAAAACTATTTTGTAGGTTCTTGGAGTCATCTTGAACAAGGCCTGTGTAATCTGAGCACAAGTACACAGGTCAAATGTTCCACAGAGTCAGCCTCTGGCTCTTTGGGAAGAAGGGGAGGAGGGGTTTCTTATGACGTTAGTAGTCATGGGGGAAGGGTATTCCTTCACCCAGCCATCCCCTTTTCACTCAGCCGCCCAGGATGTTTTGTTTAAAAACACAACAGTCATCTGTATTTAAAAATTGATTATATTCACTCAATTTGCTAAAGGTACACAGTAGTTCTGTTAACATCTGACAAGAGAAAAGACAGGTTAACTTTTCAATTGGAGCCCCTTTATTGAGTTTATTCTCTTCTCAGAGGCTCACAAGCCCACTGTGTATTTTCAGCACTTTACAATTTTATTTCAGATTTCAAGCATTCAGACTTTTATCTTTAGGTTGATGGAGATGTACCTTTCAGATATGCTAGAGTATTGAAATGCAGAGTTATAGTGACAAAAGCACTAAACAACCAGAAGCAAGCCTCGCTGTTCAACAAAGCTGCATTCACTGCTATTTACCTGACATCTGACAAGCACAATATGTTCAGAAGTACAAATGGAATCAGGACAAGAGTGCCATAATCAAGAGAGAGGAAGAATCATTGCAAATAAATTAATACTGAATAATAATAATGGCAATCATTTAGATGGGAGAAGACTATATCTCGGTCAAGAAAAGCAGTGCCCAAAAGGCCATAAAAAGTACAGCCCACCACTCAACCCAACCCCATATTCCAGTCAGCTTCCAAGGCCAGGTCCCAGCAGTGGGCTCCAATTTGATTTAGGTGGCCTCTCAGTGGACCTTTTAGACAAACTGGTCGACAAGCTGGACATGTTACAGAAAAACGAGAGGCAGATGAAGTATGAGATCATAGAGGTCCTTTCACCAGCCGGTGGGGATGGCACAGGGGTGGCTGAAGATTCTGCAGGTGCCAAAAGAAGGTCACATTGGCCGGAGAGATCCAACACTCCAAATCTGTATCAATTTACAACTTGCATTTATTTAGCACCTGTAACCAAGAACAACATCCCAAGGTGCTGCACAGTGCCAGAAATAGACACTTGAGGTAAAGGTGATATGAAGAGACAAAACCAAAAGCTTGGTCAAAGAGTTGGGCTTTAAGGATGGCCTTACTGAGGGAAGGGGGTGGAGAGGTGGAAAGGTTTAGGGGGGGAATTCCTGAGCAAGAGGCCTAGACAGCTGAAGGCAGGGCCACCAACGGTGGGACGAAGGAAGTGGGGGAAGCACAAAAAGGCCAAAGGCTCTCTTTTCTCTCTCTCTCTCTCTCACTGATTTCTCAGTGGATGACACCAGAGAGTAGTGGTGAACAGTTGTTTTTCAGACTGAAGGGAAGTATACAGCGGTGTCCCCAGGACTACGGCTCTTTTTGATAAATATTAACCACCTGGACTTGGTTATAGAGGGTCTAATTTCAAAGGCTGCAGACGACACAAAACTCAAGAATGTAGTAAACGATGTGGAGGATAGTAACAGTCTTCAGGAGGACATAGACAGACTGGTGAAATGGGCAGACACATGGCAGATGAAATTTAACGCAGAAAAGTGTGAAATGATACATTTTGGTAAGAAGAGTGAGCCGAGGCAATATAAATTAAATGGTACAATTTTAAAGGGGGTACTGGAACAGAGAGACCTGGGGGTGTATGTTCGCAAATCTTTGAAGGTGGCAGGACAAGTTGAGAAGGCAGTTAAAAAAGCATGTGGGATCCCGGGCTTTATTAATAGAGGCATGGAGTACAAAGGCAAGGAAATTATGCAAAACCATTATAAAACACTGGTTAGGCCTCAGCTGGAGTATTGTGTTCAATTCTGGGCACCACACTTTAGGAAGGATGTCAAAGTCTTAGAAAGGGTGCAGAAGAAATTTACTAGAATGGTGCTAGGGATGAGGGACATCAGTTATGTAGACAAACTGGAGAAGCTGGGGTTGTTCTCCTTGGAGCAGAGAAGGTGAAGAGGAGATTTGATAGAGGTGTTCAAAATCATGAAGGGATTTGACAGAGTAAATAAGGAGAAACTATTTCCAGTGGCAGAAGGGTCAGCAACCAGAGGGGACAGATTTAAGGTGATTGACAGAAGAACCAGAGGCAACATGCAAAGACATTTTTTTTTACGCAGAGAATCTGGACTGCACTGCCTGAAAAGGTGGTGGAAGCAGATTCAATAATAACTTTCAAATGTAAGGAATCTTACAACACCAGGTTATAGTCCAACTGTTTTTGTAACCTGGTGTTGTAAGATTCCTTACATTTGTCAACCCCAGTCCATCACCGGCATCTCCACATCATAACTTTCAAATGGGAATTGGATAAATACTTGAAGTGAAAAAAAATACAGGGCTATGGGGAAAGAGCAAGGGAGTGGGACTAACTGGATAGCTCTTTCAAAGAGCCAGCACAGGCATGATGGGCCAAATGGCCTCCTTCTATGCTTAAACATATGAGTTCGGGGAGGAGGGAATTTATAGAGCTGGAAATGGTTACAGAGATAGGGAGGGGTGAGGCCACAAAGGGATTTAATCACAAGGATAAAAAATTTATATTTGGGACATTGAGCTGGGGCCAACATAGGTCAGCAAGGAGAGGGGTGATGGATGATAGGATACGAGCAGCAGAGTTTTGGTCGAGTTGAAGTCTACAAAGCAGAGCATTGGAGGCCAGCCAAGTGAGTATTGGAATAGTCAAGTGTAGAAGTGACAAAGGCATGGTTGAGGATTTCAGTGACAAATAGATTGAGGCAGTGGCGGAGGTTGGCGATGTTAGGCATGGAGAAGGCTGTCTTTGTCAGAAGCTCAGCTCAGGGTCAAATAGGATGCCGAGATTGCAAACAGTCTGGTTCAACCCGAGACAATGGCTGGGGAGGGGATGGAATTGGCAGCAAGGGGCCGAAGACACTGGCTTCCGTCTTCCCAATGTTGAACTGGAGGAAACTGCAGCTCACCCAACTGGATATAGGACGTGCAGTCTGACAACACAAGGGCAGTGGAGTGGTCGAGAGAGGAGGTAGAAGGGTAGAGCTGGGTGTTGTCAGTGTATATGTAGGAGTTGACCCCATGTTTGCGGATGATGTCGCCAAGGGGCAGCACATAGATGAGGAAGAAGAAGGGACCATGACATGTTCTTATTACCTCTGGAGTGCCCCGAGAACCTAAGAAATAGGAGCGAGAGTAGGCCAATCGGCCCCTCGAGCCTGCTCCGCCATTCAATAAGATCATGGCTGATCTGATCCTAACCTCAAATCTAAATTCATGTCCAATTTCCTGCCCTCTCCCCGTAACCCCTAATTCCCTTCACTTCTAGGAAACTGTCTATTTCTGCTTTGAATTTATTCAATGATGTAGCTTAGACAGTTTCCTAGAAGTAAAGGGAATTAGGGGTTACGGGGAGCGGGCAGGAAATTGGACATGAATTTAGATTTGAGGTTAGGTTCAGATCAGCCATGATCTTATTAAATGGCGGAGCAGGCTCGAAGGGCCGATTGGCCTACTCCTGCTCCTATTTCTTATGTTCTTATGTTCTATTTCTGTTTTAAATTTATTTAATGATGAAGCTTCCACAGCTTCCTGGGGCAGCAAATTCCACAGACCTACCACCCTCTGAGTGAAGAAGTTTTTCCTCATCTCAGTTTTGAAAGAGCAGCCCCTTATTCTAAGATTATGCTCCCGAGTTCTAGTTTCACCCATCCTTGGGAACATCCTTACCGCATCCACCCGATCAAGCCCCTTCACAATCTTATATGTTTCAATAAGATCACCTCTCATTCTTGTGAACTCCAATGAGTAGAGTCCCAATCTACTCAACCTCTCCTATGTCCACCCCCTCATCCCCGGAATTAAACGAGTGAACCTTCTTTGTACTGCCTCGAAAGCAAGTATGTCTTTTCTTAAGTATGGACACCAAAACTGTATGCAGTATTCCAGGTGCGGTCTCACCAATACCTTATATAAATGCAGCAATACCTTCCTGTTTTTATATTCTATCCCCCGTTGGCCTTCTTGATCACCTGCTGCACCTGCATACTAACTTTTTGATTTTCTTGCACTGGGACCCCCAGATCCCTTTGTACTGCAGTACTTTCCAGTTTCTCGCCATTAAGATAATAACTTGCTCTCTGATTTTTCCTGCCAAAGTGCATAACCTCACATTTTCCAATATTGTATTGCATCTGCCAAATCTCCGCCCACTCATCCAGCCTGTCTATATCCCCATGTAGGTTTTTTATGTCCTCCTCACTCTCTACTTTCCCTCCCATCTTTGTATCATCTGCAAACTTTGATATGTTACACTCGGTCCCCTCCTCCAAATCGTTAATATAGATTGTAAAGAGTTGGGGACCCAGCACCGACCCCTGCAGAACACCACTGGCTACTGGTTGCCAGTTCGAGAATGAACCATTTATCCCAACTCTCGGCTTCCTGTTAGATAACCAATCCTCCACCCATGCCAGAATATTACCCCCAATCCAGTGATTCTTTATCTTGAGCAATAATCTTTTATGTGGCACCTTGTCGAATGCCTTCTGGAAGTCTAAATACACTACGTCCACTGGTTCCCCTTTATCCACCCTGTACGTTATGTCCTCAAAGAACTCAAGCAAATTTGTCAGACATGACTTCCCCTTCATAAAGCCATGCTGACTTTGTCCTATTAAATTATGTTTATCCAAATGTTCCGCTACTGTCTCCTTAATAATAGACTCCAAAATTTTACCCACCACAGATGTTAGGCTAACTGGTCTATAATTTCCAGCCTTCTGCCTACTACCCTTTTTAAATAAGGGTGTTACATTAGCAATTTTCCAATCTGCCGGGACCTTTGCTGAGTCCAGAGAATTTTGGAAAATTATTACCAAAGCATCCACAATCCCTACTGCCACTTCCCTCAAGATCCTAGGATGTAAGCCATCAGGTCCAGGGGATTTATCCGCCTTGAGTCCCATTAATTTACTGGGTACCAATTCCTTAGTGATTTTAATCGTATTTCGCTCCTCCCCCCCAGAGCCCCCTGTTTGTCCAGTGTTGGGATATTCTTAGTGTCCTCTACCGTAAAGACTGAAACAAAATATTTGTTCAGCATTTTTGCCATCTCCATGTTTCCCACCATTAATTTCCCGGTCTCATCCTCTAAGGGACCTACGTTTGCCTTAGCCACCCTTTTTCTTTTTATATAACTATAGAAACTCTTGCTATCTGTTTTTATATTTTTTGCTAATTTATTTTCATAATCTATCTTCCCTTTCTTAATCAATCCTTTAGTTACTTTTTGCTGTCTTTTGAAGACTTCCCAATCTTCTATCCTCCCACTAAGTTTGGCTACCTTATATGTCCTTGTTTTTAGTCGGATACTATCCTTAATTTCTTTACTTAGCCACGGATGGCTGTCATTTCTTTTACACCCTTTTTTCCTCAGTGGAATATATATTTTTTGAAAGTTGTAAAATAACTCCTTGAATGAACACCACTGCTCGTGTACCGTCTTACCCTTTAATCTATTTTCCCAGTCCATTTTAATCAATTCCGCTCTCATACCATCATAGTCTCCTTTATTCAAGCTCAGTACGCTTGTTTGAGAACCAACCTTCTCACCCTCTAATTGGATATGGAATGTAACCATGTTATGGTCACTCATTCCAAGGGGATCCTTAACTAGGACATTATTAATTAATCCTGGCTCATTACACAGGACCAAGGTTGCCTGCCCCCTTGTAGGATCAGTTACATACTGCTCAAGAAATCCATCCCGAATACACTCAATAAACTCTTCCTCAAGGCTGCCCTGCCCAATTTGATTTGTCCAGTTAATATGATAGTTAAAATCCCCCATAATTATAGCTGTTCCCTTATTACATGCCCCGACTATTTCCTGATTAATACTTCTTCCAGCAGAGTTGCAACTATTAGGAGGCCTATATACTACGCCCACTCGTGTTTTTTTTTCCCCTTATTATTCCTTATCTCTACCCAAACTGTTTCATTGTCCTGATCCTTTGTCCCAATATCATTTCTCTGTATTACAGTGATTCCTTCCTTTATTAACATAGCCACCCCACCTCCCCTTCCTTCCTGATAGTTAAATACCCTGGCATATTTAATTCCCAGTTGTTGTCACCCTGCAGCCATGTTTCTGTAATGGCCACAAGATCATACCCATACGTAGTTATTTGTGCCGTTAACCGTCCATTTTGTTACGAATGCCAGGTGCATTCAGATAAAGAACTTTCAAATATGTTTTGTGACACTTAGTTCCTGCTTTTTCCTTTTTTAACACTTTACCTTTTACTCCATACCTTCTGTCCCTTCCTGACACGCTTTCCTCTGTCTCCCTGCTTAGGTTCCCAAACCCCTGGCACAGCTTTGATGCTGAGTTAATCGCCTTATGCCTTCTAGTTTTCATTTTATCTGTCGTGCCTAAAGTACACTTTCTTTCCGCTGCTCTATGCTTTTCCCTTTCACTTGTTCTTGAACAACTGTTTGTACTATTTGTATTGTAGATTTCCCCTGGGTCTTCCCCTCTCTTGCTGCTCTCAACTTTATTCTCTTCTGACTCCCCGCTCAGGTTCCCACCCCCCTGCCACTCTTGTTTAAACCTTCCCCAACAGCACTAGCAAACACCCCCGCGAGGACATTGGTCCCGGTCCTGCTCGGGTGTAACCAGTCACGCTTGTACAGGTCCCACCTTCCCCAGAACCGGTCCCAATGTCCCAGGAATCTAAATCCCTCCCTCCTACACCATCCCTGCAGCCACGCATTCATCCTGTCTATTCTCCTGTTCCTATACTCACTAGCACGTGGCACCGGTAGTAATCCTGAGATCACTACCTTTGAAGTCCTGCTTTTTAATTTATCTCCTAACTCCTTAAATTCACCTTGCAGGACCTCATCCCTTTTTTTAAACCTATGTCTTTGGTACCAATATGGACCACGACTACTGGCTGTTCACCCTCCTCCTCCAGAATGCCCTGCAGCCGCTCCGTGACATCCTTGACCCTAGCACCAGGGAGGCAACATACCATCCTGGAGTCTCGTTTGCGGCCGCAGAAACGCCTATCTGTTCCCCTTACAATTGAATCCCCTATCACTATAGCCCTGCCACTCTTCTTCCTCCCCTCCTGTGCAGCAAAGCCACCCGTGGTGCCCCGAACCTGGCTCTTGCTGCTTTCCTCTGATAAGCCATCTCCCCCAACAGTATCTAAAGCAGAATATCTGTTTGAGAGGGAGATGGCCCCAGGGGACTCCTGCTCTATCTGCCTAGTCCTTTTACTCTGCCTGGCGGTCACCCATTTCCTTTCTGCCTGCGTAATCTTTACCTGCGGTGTGACCACCTCACTGAACGTGCTATCCACGATAGTCTCAGCATCGCGGATGCTCCACAGTGAATCCACCCGCAGCTCCAGCTCCGAAAGACGGTTAGCCAGTAGCTGCAGCTGGACACACTTCCTGCACACATGGTCGCCAGGGACACTGGTAGTGTCCATGATTTCCCACATAGTGCAGGAATGGTGTGGAGACCGGAAGAGAAGCCATTGCTGGAAATGTTTAGGCTACGATTGGATAGGCAAGTGTGGAATCAAACAAGAGCAATCCCACTAAGCTGGACATTGAGGCGAGGCATTGGAGGAGGATGGTGTGGTTAACTATATCAAAGGCTACAGAGAGGTCGAGGATTAAAAATTTACCATTACGAATGTACCCACTATACACTTTCTTCTAAATCAAATCTGAATTATAAGTTCTGGAAAAAACACCTGAGAATTGGTCAGTTCCATTACAAGCAGCAACGCATTTGTGCAAGTTCAGATGACTTGTGACAATTTCATGCAATTAATTTGGATAAAACCTATTCCTAATCTTTTAATACACTATAGTAAATTACAGAAATGATCAAGTCCTTGGAAGTTGTTAACTTCAATGCATTCAATCACCCAGCGTTTGACCAGAGGAAGAAAATATTTCCCACGTGGACAACAAAAGGGCTATTCAAAAATGAGATCAAGCACAATTCAGTGTTCAAAATGATCCACTAGACCAAGACTTGTGAGGATGTAGCAATGGACCTGTGACTGGTCTCATTAAGCTCGGGTCAGCATTCCTCCTCCAGGGTTCAGTGGATTTAAGCAGTGGCTAGCTGACCGATACAGAATATCCTGGGTTCAATCCCTAAACTGTATTGCATTAGCTAATTTCAATCAGGATGCAGAAACAGCACTACAACTAGACACAATGGAAGCCCCCCCACCGCCGGCCCTTCCAGTTAGGGATGGGGGAGCGGAATCCAGGGTTAGTACTCCTGATTGTTATCCAGTTGTCCATGCTGGAAGTATACATTTGGGAACCTTGGATGAGAACTCAATCATCAAGGGTCACACATGAAAACTGGCCATTTGGGAAAGAAACCCAAGGGCGATCGGTGCCCGTGGAACCATACAATGACAAGGAGGTGACTCCTTGAAGAAAGGAGAAAAGAAGGGAAAGTAAGAAATTTGGGAAGGAGGGGGGGGAAAAAGCTTTTACTGGGAACACATTCTATTTGGTGGATCTAGCAGAAATCCTTTTATGCAGACTCCAATAAAGAATTTTTCTTAGACTGTCAAAAGGAACATTTTTTTTTTAAATGAACAGCGTGAACAGTGAACCTTTGGCAGCTTGATTTTAAACTTGCAAATCATAATATCGCAGAAATGTGACAGTTGTGAACATTTATCGGAATATTTTAAGTTTTAACCCCCATTATGCGAGCTCCACCTTGATTGCAAAGCCTATGCTTTTAAAAAAGAATCTGTTGAGGTTCCTAATTTGCTATTGCGCAGGACTATTTAACCTCTTACCTGTTTCCTCCTCATGTTAATTGTTAATATAATTCATGGAAAGCCAACAATATTCACCAATGACTAAGATGCTTCTCAGGTCACAGCAGTCAGTGAAACCACCAAACATGACATTACAAACAGCCAAAGGTTCAACAATGCAAACAAAAATCAAATTTTCATTATGTGAAATATAATAACATTTCAGACCGGGAAACATATAACCAAACCTTTCAATATGGTTTCGATTCATTCTTCACCCATTTCAGAACAGAGAATTACAAAGCTAAAACAAAAAAAAATCAAAGATGTTCACCAATAAAGTGGAAAATACTGTGCAGTTTCATAGCATTTTGATGGAATTGGAATTACTCAATGTTCAGCGCTAGGGCTGAAATGAAGAAAGATCTTTAAACTTGAGGTTTTATCACAGCCAGTGAAGTGTCTATAAATAAAAAGAAAAAACTGAAAATGCTTGAAATCTGAAGTGAAGTGTGTATTCCAGCAAAGTGCTGAACCTTTGTTACAGCTAAATTCAACACAATTTTGGACTCCTACTCAGACACCCTTATGGAAGCAGACAAGTATCGTGTCCAAAACTGATCTGAGTCACACAATGGCACAACTTTGTTCCATGTGAATGATTCTATAGTGTGTGGCGCCACCTGGTGGAACCTCAGAACACAAAAGCTACCAGCTCAGTCAATAAGGTTTTCAAACCTTTGAAAATAGTAGAAGATATAGTATAGCTATGTATCCATTGATCCAACCATCCAAAGCATCAGTCAGTCAAGGGTAATCTTAGTTCACATCCAATCAGATAGAGACAGGTTTTCTCAAACTCCCCAAAATTATTGAACAATGCACAGGTTTAGAAATCTCCAGGTACTGTATGTACCACAGAAATACATGTTAACGATTATAATTTAGTCTGCTTTCACATACAGTAGTGTAGTGTGTTACAATGCAGTACAACTGAGTGATGGTACTTGGTGTTTGTGCTTGGTATTCCACACATGGCAAGTTCCCAATCAGTACAGAATGTCAAGGAGACCAAGTACTTCCCCCACCGAAAATCCATCAGGCAGGTGACTGTGGCACAACCCCATCCAATTCCCCGAAGATGGTAAAAGGCCAGCATTGCCGGAGGTCTGGGAGGTGGTTTTCTACCCACACTCTCAAATGGGGGACAAGTGCCAGGGGCAAGTGAGGCCTAAATAGAGGTGAGCGAAGATTTTTTTTCTCAATATGTTGAGTTTGTGAACACGGCTTCGTGTGAGACGAAGTCCTTTCCCACTCATCTCTGCAATTATGCCAACAAAGCCTGCTAACAGCTTGAGCTTCCAATATCAACGCAGCATGACGAAATCATTTATCTTGATATAAATGTGTTCAACAAAGCTCAACCTGCTTTTCTTTAAATGAACACACATCCTGGATTGCACTCAATTTGCATCTTAGTATTTCCGAATAAGGAAAGCCTCATTTATGCTTTTTCCTTCAGATTTCACATCTATAATGTCACTCTCACCAACCTCCCAAGTTCCATCTTACACAAACTCCAAACTTGCCCAAAATTCTGCTGCCCAAATGCTGTTCCATTTTAAGTCCTCCTTGCCCATCTTTGCCAAGGTCTATTGACTCCTTGTCCTGTAATGCATCAAACTCATAAATCCCTCCATGGCCTTGCCTTATTCTACCTCTGCAAACTCCTCCAGCTCCATATCACAGCCAGTGCTCTTTGGTCCTCCAGCTCTGGCCTCCTAGGCATTCTTTCCTTCATCACATGGTGGCAGAGTTTCCCATGGCTTTTAAAATGCTCCTTAAAAAACATGCTTTTGGTCATCTCTTCTACTACTGTTTAATCTACATTTCACCTCTCCAAAGCGCCTTGGGCAATTCCATTGAAAGATAATTACGGGGTCAGATGTTTAGTGGGAAGGGGGTTGAGGAAGCAGGAGGTGGGTCTGGAGGACAAAATGAGCTTGGGGGAGAAACTAGGAGAGAAACAGGGGTTTTGGGCCAGGTTAGGGGAGTAGAAAGTTTGACTCCCTCGTTCATATCAAAACTACAAAAGCTGCTCCAACTACACACCATTCTGCATCAATCCAAAAAAATAAAATGGAATGATTACCAGTTATGAGGTCCTTCTACTTCAGAATATTTTCCCTTTTATGCAGAAAGTTCCAAAGCAGAGTTAATTATTTTATGAAATACTCTGCTTAGGATTGCAAGAGACTTTGAGAATTTACAAACTGCCTGTTGCCACTCCAGCACAATATCTTCAAGTCTTTGTGTGTTTTCAGGAAGCAAGTCAAATTTGAGAGACATCTGTCCTTGTTACAGTTCTCTCTGGCAACATTTGCCAAAAGGGGAATAAATTGCACAGTACTGTAACGTTCATCAATACACAAATAGGTCATACTTTCCCACTTTCAATCATTGGTGTAGTGGCACACAGAAATTAAGACAATTTCTGTAATGCACCACCCACCAGAAAGGGCAGCGTGTAAGATAATTGCAAGTATCTTTGTCAAAGGCCTAGAAAGATGACTGTCAGGACTCTAAGATAAGAATCTTGGCATAAGCTCACACCCTAGTCTGGACAGGCCAGAACTATCTGGATTCAGACATCTCAAAGGTGGTGAGCAATTAGCATTATAAGATACAAAGAGATCTGTAGTGCTGTGATTTTGTACAAATTTGCAGTGCATCTATGGGTACTGGCTCTGCTCTGCTTTTGAACGAACATTACCCGGCAGGCTTCCGAGTAGTGGATCTTATGCAGAGGCACTTTAAACGAACAGAACAGGACCAGCTAAATGTATTTTCGTAATAAATGTTTTGGTCTAGGGTGAAGGGACTAAAATAAGAGCCCTTTTCAATGCTAACATATTGAATCGACACCATTATTTTCTTTCCCCCGTTAGCTCAGTCATGACCCTCTCTAGATTCTTTAGCAGAACAAAATGTCGCCTGGCCAAATCCACCATATACCTCCTGACCACAGGCCCCTATCTGAATCTTGCATCCTTGTTAGGATTAGACATTGAATATTATTACTGCTCCTCATACCTCCACGCACCTTTGATGCCTGGACTGACACAGCAATGCAAATACCAAGCAAACGCAACCCCACTCCTTCCCATCTACTTAAACAGTTTTAATAACCAGCACAATCGCGACCCTTGACAGTCCCCCTACGCCCAAAAGTAGCTGAACCACAGGAAGCAGGACTTTGTTCCATAGCCCCCACCCCCACCACAAGAAATATTCTGAAATAGGGAACAAAAGGCAAAGTCCAACTCACCAGAACACCTCCCCACCTAGGTGAACTTCCAGGGTTTAAAGGAGAAACTTTTCAATAGAATCTCCAGGCATGAAGAAGATATCACCCCCCCCCCCACCAATAGAAAATCTTAGCCAATTTTGGGGGGGGGGGGGGGGGGGGGCGGGGGAAGTTCGGCTCACCACACCCTCCGCACAAGTTCAGGCAAAGAACGGTGAAAATCACCTCAGGATCAGGCCAACGATGTTCTGCTGTAGCGCCACATGTCCTGGGGACAATCATTGCCACCATCGGTGCTCTCAAACATCAGAGAGAGAAGGGGAGAAATTAAAAAATGAGGGTCAATGAAAGAGACATGGCGGTAGGGAAGAAATAAAGGGAGGAATTAGGCCAGAGAGAGAGATTGGGGGAACACGAGATTGTCGAGCAGAGGGAGAGAATCTAGGAACAGAATGGGCATTAGGTGGACAGAAAGAGTATTAGAGGAACATTTGAAACAATAAACTTTCCTGTCTTTACTCGCACACGTCAATGGATGTCTGAGACTGGAACTTGGACATTTGTACGGGTTTCTCAATATGGAACATAGAAGTATTTCAAGTCTTTGAATGGGCCACAATTGGAGTATTGCATGCAATTCTGGGCACGCCATTATAAGAAGATACTAGAACCATGGAAAGGGTACAGTTAAGATTCACTAGGACAATACCAGGAATGAGGGGTTATATCTTAAGAAATGTTCAAGAAATTATTTTATTCTTACTGAAAAAGAGACATTAAAGAAGCCTCTAATAGAAGTTTCCAAAATTCTGAGACAGTAAACAGTGAAAGATCGTTTCCAATGGTCGGTGAACTGGTAACAAGAGACAGAGGCTGAGGTTTATTAGAAGAATGAAGTTTGAAGAATTTTTTCTTTCACAGGGGTTATTGGAACATAAAATACTTTACTACAGCTGGCTACTAAAGTAGAGACTATCCTTTAAAAAGCGAT
Organism: Heptranchias perlo; assembly: GCF_035084215.1. Classification (NCBI taxonomy): domain Eukaryota; kingdom Metazoa; phylum Chordata; class Chondrichthyes; order Hexanchiformes; family Hexanchidae; genus Heptranchias; species Heptranchias perlo. The sequence continues at coordinate 34,836,597 of NC_090335.1, forward strand.
TGGATAAGGATATGGAGAAAGGGCACAGAAATGTATTTGGATAGGTTCAGTTGAAGAACTAGCATCTGCAAAGGCACAGTGGGCTGAATGGCCACCTCCTATGTTGTAACTTCTATGAGTAGAATTGTGCAGCTATTTCATCATTCTCCAACAGATCTGGAACATGGTGATAAAGTTATGAACTATATTAATCATCTCTGCCAAATATTATCCAGTACCGTATAATACTATACAGCAATAAGAGTTGTTTTACACAATTGAAAACTTGTCCCAGTAGGACAAAGGATTGCAAAACCCTGTCTGAGAAACCTATAAAGCTACCACATCACAGCATTTCTCTTCTGTTAAGTCAAGGACATATATCTTCTAAATCAATACCAAAATTAACAATGAACTGAAAGGAAATTGGAGACCCGGACACAAAGCCAATTGAGGGACCTTGCAAAATCACAGGGACAAATTAAAGTGCTTGGATTCATGAACGTAGGTACATGTACATTTCAAATCTCAAATGCAATGAAGACTTATATTCATTCTTAGTGGCTAATTTTTGGTGTGGAAGATTACTTGCACATTTTGTTTTAGGAACCTCAGCACTGGGCAGCCTGGCTTTGACAGTTTCCTGAACTGAATAACAAAGCCTCTTCTATATAGTCCTGAGGCAGACTGACAGAATTTGCAACCAGCCACGTCATAATTCGGTGGGAAGAATAATATGTGACCAGCAGTTACAGGCAAGAGGTCCTCACAACTGATATAAATTTTAATGCCAGTGCTTGGCATGATTCAATATCTGTTTTGTGCAATTGAGAATACCACCTCAAAAACGTACTAAAATCAAGAGAGAAAGAACTATCAGGAAGGGACATTAACGTGCTTTTTATATAGCACAAGAGAAGCTCAACATGGCTTCCAACTAAACAAAGCTGTGAGGAACTGGGTGACAGGACATTATTTTTTCACCTGAAGAACTTTGGTTCAAATCCAACCCAAACTGATGGGATGAAAGTCTCCTATTTGTTGGCTGTAAATTTCCTTTGAACATTCTCAACCCAATTCCTAGCAACTGTGGTCCACACAAAGATCACAAGGACAGCTGGCAGATGGAATGGGAAAAATCTCTGTTGTAACAATGGGTGCAGTTCTTAGATTGGGTTGGGATAGAGTGGAAGTAGTTTCATTTTATGAGGCTCCATCCTTTCTTGTACCTGATGGAGACGCTGATAATGAATTACAAAGAGTGAAGAACTCCATTCCTCAGTACTAAGTCCTTCATCTCCTGAGCACAAAAAAAATAGTTCTGCTAATTTTACACTTGGCGTGGCTATCTTATCAATATAACATGGAGAGGGTGACCAAGAACATGCATGAAGGCTCCATTACTTCTTCAGCAGCTTATCTGGCAAGTAAACGATCCAAACATTTCAGATATTTAATTCGAGATAGCTACACACACACACACACACACACACACACACACACAATCAAAGCGAAGTATTCTAGAGACTGTTTAAACTTACGGAGATCTGTAGCCACTGACCATGTATCACTTACAAAAGTGCCTCAACACTTCCACCATGTATTAAGCAAACCATAACTGGAATATGTAAGTATATACTTGATACACCTCCAACCCAATTAAAAACTAAAAATTATTAGAATGATCTCACAACAAACACCCACCTCTCTTCCTTTATATGTGACCAAAGCAGCAAGTGGCTTGGCATAGAATCTACTGTAGGAGAATCCCAGACAGCCATACATACTATTAGCTGTTAGCTTCAGAGCCTTTTGTCTGATGTCATACTGTAACAGAAAACAAAGTCACATGTCATTAGACAAAAATGTTGAATACTGATAGAGTCTTAACTTCATTCAAGTGGATAATCTCCAGGTGTCAATATGGAGAAAGTCCCTTCTACACTGACTGGAGTTGCAAAGCAACTGGCAGTATCAGAATACTAACCAGAGAAAGCCATGGTATCACTGTAAATGCCATAAGAAATTGTGATAATCAAACAAATTACCAGCCTATTAGTATTGCCTAATTCAGCACTGGTTTCAAACTAAAGATATTCTAAATTTCTCACTCACAGACATCTCCAAGAGTGACAAGTGATGTTATAAATATTAAAATGTTTCAGCGTTTTTTCCCCAAAGACAAATCATCTCAAAATGCTGCTGTGAAGTGATAAATCAGTAATATACCCATAACTGTCACATTACTAAGGCAGTAATCGTGCTAACGTTTTTCAGTATCATTACAATCCCAACCATGATACAGTTCAGCTTTTACAGTCTGCCCAAGTTGCCAGTCAAATGATAAATGAGAACAGCCGCTTCTGCCTCAGTGAAGCTCGGGATTTACTGAGGAGGTGTCCTTGTTGAAAATTACTAGAGGGAGGAGAAAAAAAATAAGGGAGGCCGAAATTTGAAAATGTTGATATCCCTTGCAAATATCAGGCAAGTTGGAGACTTTAGCTAGTTGAGATCTCCACTTCTTACCCCACCCCCACACAAAGAGACGAGAGAAGTGGCCACTAAATGCATGAAGGTTTTAAGGAAGTAAAAAGCCCTTAAGTGCCGAAACCATTGTGGGTAAAACCTTGCTACCTATTGTTACCTACAATTTATATTTAAAATGGTGCAATTTTGTGCATTTTAAGGCAGCAAAAAAAAACCTGCTTTTATATGGTACGTTTTAGATGGAAAAATAAAATGTTACAAGTCACCAAGTTCTCCTCCTGCCCCCCAAAAAAATTTCAGACAAACCTAAAGGTATGAAAAAAAAATCAAATCATTGTAAATAACAATGCATTTCTATATAAAATTCCGGTCCCTTCACTCAGCTTGCATCTGAGAATCATCAGTTCATGCTTCAGTTTTTTTTTGTGCATCAACTTTTTAAAAAAAAGTAATGTCAAGGATCAAGACCAGGCATCATCCAGCAAATAAAATGCAACAGGCACAGCTTAAGCCCCCCAACCAGTCTGGTAACACTTCCCCAGGGCTCGTGCAGTAAGTTATTACTATCCAGGCAGTGTTTTCATTGAACCATACAGCAAAAGAGGCGGCCATTCAGCCCATCATGCCTGCTCTTTGAAAGAGCTATCCAATTAGTCCCTGCTCTTTCCCCATTGCTCCTGCAATTTTTTCCTTAATTTGACCTTAACTGTAGGTGGTTTAAGCTTTCCACGTCATTGGCCAGGCTTAAAACGGTACACACAGTTGGTGATGCTGCATTGCTGCTAAAACGCTGAACTGGGCAATGGCAATGGCCCATCTTGCATTGTAGCAGCTCTGACGTCTCTTTGCCATTGAGGCACATTCTCTTCAATCAAGATTCCACTGCATTCTCGGGGGGGGGGGGGGGGGGGGGAAAGCTAGTTACGTTAAGGAAATGTTACCCCAGGCCTTAAAAAGGTGAACTTTGAGGTGAACTTTGACCTGCTTTAGTTTGGAAACCACAATATGTTCAGCTTAGTGATGCAGAACTGTTTTAGTCAAATTGTAATGATTGCTTCTTATAGAATGTTCCATAAAGCAAAATAAAATTTAGAGGTCAATGCATGGCAAAGGCCACAATTTTTCTAAGAACTATTAACTTGATGTCCTCAGTGACAAAGACACCACATTATTTGTCCAGCCAAAATCAGAAAGACATAACTTTTCTCTGTACAGCAGTACGATTCCTCAGTACAGCTTGTGCACGCTGCAGAACTTCCAAGGTGTGAAACATTAAGCTGAACACTTAAAAAAACAACCTACAGAGAGCTATGCTGCTACAATCAAGTAACAGTCACCCTCTTTTGGAAAAACTACCTGCAAAGAGAGATCTGGGTTTAAGTCTGGTTGCTTCATCAGCTGTTTGACTTGACGTCGCCTCTCCACCAATTTCCGGATTTCCTTGGGCAGAACACCCATCTCCTGATCTGGGTCTGGTATTTCAGGAATTTCTTCTTGTTCATCACCCTTGGAAAAAGTACAGAGAATAGAAACTGAAGTAACATTTTCACAGTACAGCATATACACAGGTTAAGAAAGTTTCAGTTGTTATACTTGCTGCGGAGAGTTAAACTCTCAACTATGCTGAAAAGAAAAATTCCCTTCTACCTCAAGTAACAAGACAAACTACTCCAACTAATCTCTTAGTGAAGAGATTTTTCAACAGAATTTCTTCAGTTGCCAAAGTATTCATCAAAATCAATGCAGTAATCACCGACATCAGTAAAATTAAAAATCCCTAAAATACCCAACATACAGTAACAAATCTGTTGTTTATAGTGATGTGCAATTGAAACCAAATATAAAGATCAAAAATATTGAATGGAATCAAAGTGTAAACAGATAACCAGTTAGAGATATACTCACTCTTTTCTATATTAACGCCCCAGCTATAAAAACTGTGAAAATCTCAACACACATTCACCTCCTTCAACATTCAAATCAGGTTTCAGCACATTAGAACTTATTCTTGTCCCAATGGGGATTATGTTTGCCTATGACAGGCGGACGATGGTGGGAAATAAGAGACGAGTTAACCAGGATGTCACAACTTCAAGCAGCCCAGTAAAGAGCAGCATAAGTAGAGACTTGAAAGAAGTCAAAAAGCAAAAAAAGACTACTGATGCTGGAAATCATAAACAAAAAAAAAACAGAAAATGCTGGAAACATTCAGGAGGTCTGGCAGCATTTGTGGAGCAGGCAGGTTGAAAAGTCACATCATCAATTAAATAAGGATGTTGTGGTGGGGCCTAAAGAAATTAGAGTGTAATTCTTCTAAATAGAAATGATCTCTCTCCAGTCAAACTTAAGTACATCAGAAGGGCATGTGCATGTAGCAAAACAAGAATCTGAAACTGGGAATCTCCCAAGAAAGGACTTCCAAATCACATTAGCTTTGACATCAAAAAAAAACTACACAGCCATTCTGGGATATATGACCATTCTGAGAAAAAAAGCAATATCATAATTTGCTTGAGAATCTAGGTAGAGAGGAATAGTTTGTACTTGGAAGTTCATTTTTTTTCTAAAATTGAGGGGCTCGGGTGAACTGTCCAAATCCACAGGACACCGATGTTTAACTGGGTAAATCGAGCAGTAAATGCCAAGTTTGTGTTTTGAGATAGGTAGACTGAGTAAGCAGCTCTTAGACAAGACAACTTTACTCAGTACTAGCATCTTGGTTCCTAATATTTCTTCTTCCTCTCTCATTTGCAGGAAAATAAATTCTCTGTCAGAACAAAACATTGTAAAAACATCACAACTATTTTGGTAAGTGCCACTGTCTCACTGTTAAAATTTTAATTAATTGGTAACTATGAATGGGTGCCAATTGTAACAGGAATTACCTTCCAGATACTTCAGCTAACTTTCTATTCAGACAACTGCAATATTCACAATAAGCAAGCCATCTGGAAGATGTTCTTACCTCCAGATTCTTTTGAGAATTTGCAGTTCTCTCCACAGTAGTGAAACAAATATTGAATTCCTGAATGATTGAAGGATACAAGCTATTGAAGTCAAGCAGCAATATGAATTTGTCATAGAAACCTGAATGGAAAGAGGAGATCAATGGTTATAAGCATCCAACTGTTACAGGAAGACCACATTCAAATCAACCACCTTGAAATGAGGTTAAGGAACAAATTATGCAGTAGAGATTGGGCAACTTATATTTTGTTAGCTATGTGTTAGAGGTAGCTGGTTTATTTTATTGAGGAATCTAAGTCAAGGGGCAAGGTTGAAAGCCTATAGTTTGTGCCTCAATCAGGGAAGGTCCCAGGTTTAATCCGTCATTTAAGTCAAGTTAGCCAATCTCAATATTGGTGGCGATGGGGGCATTACAACTGGCCAAGACGGGTTTCTGTTCATTGTTGAAGTGTATTTGGATGAAAGTTCAGTGAAGCCAGATATGGGCTCAAGTGTAATGGTTCCCCAATGCAAAATCCAACACTACATGCCCAGCCTTACATACGAAGAATATGCCATTTCAGCAAGATACCACAAGGCTTTTGTTGCTCATGAACTACAACGCAGTATGAAACAGTGCTTTTTGAAAAGGAGGGTCAAGGAGGAAAAAAAAAATCAGATATAGGAAAAAAAAGGATGTGGGAAAGAGACAAAAGTGTGGCATGAATTCCATGTTGTTTATAATTCTTAAACTTACCAACTTTGGGTTCCAAGACCAAACCACCAGTATATGCTGCTTTTTTTCGTCCTTTCTTTATTTTGCCTACACTTCCACCTCCTCCATCAACGTGTTCTTCATCATCATCTACCTGAAACGGCCAAAAGTCAAGTCATGAAAAACAGGAGATGTTTCCATGCAGCAGCTCAACAGTTAAAAGCAGAAGCAGGTGCCCTACCTGTCTGATGTGGATAATACATGCAAGCTAATCAAGCCACAAAATATATCTTTCATCTAAAACATATGAGCAAGAATCCAGGCAAGATTCCAAAAAGAAAATAATCTGAAATACTCAGTAATATGCTGGAGAAGCACAGGTTGTAATCTGGCTTATTTTAGATTCTGAAAATGCCACCTGATAGTACAACATTCAGAAGAAATTACAGGAAAAGAAAATAGCTTTATAATTTAAGTACAAAATATTCACAAATGTAACCAATTGCTTTAAGACTGAAACATTTATATTCAAAAAAATCTCTCCCCACACAAAAAAAAAATCTACTTTAACCAGTTAGACAACTGTATTTTCATAAGTGACTTATTTGAGTTTTTCTTGGAAAAAAAAGTCAGTTTAGGAAAATTATGCCATAACAGAATAACCAATTTTTATAAAAAGAATGTAAAACCCAAATAACCTAGCACTACAAATTATGAAAGAGCCAGTTTGTAGACAAGAAGGATCAAAATCAAAAATGGAAGAGAAATCAAATGAGGTAAGAAAATCAGGCTTGGGGCTCATAAAGTGGACATTTTTCTAAGTCCTATAAAAAAAGGTTTCAAATCATTGAAAGCTCATCAGATCGCTAATTTTACAATTCCACAGAGTTATTTACACAGCCCTCTCAACTGTCTCATTGCATCCAGAATTTTACTGCAGCATTATGACACCCAATTGCCTTCAATTGAGCGAGCTGTCAATTGAAAATGGATTTCTTCTGCCAGATTTCAGTATGCAAATAATGTGTCATTGGAAGTACACTACAGCAGTACAATAACTTTCAAAGTCAATGCATAGCACCCAGCCACCCTACAATATAAATAGGATTTCTAGTTATTTCCTCATAAATCATTTCATTCTATGTTAAGCACTGAACAATCACTAGATTGTGCTCAGCAAGAACGGTCACATCTAATTATGTACTTACACTCAGCAAACGAATACAGTGGTATGCGGTGCCACCAAAACAGAACAAGTTCTCTTGGCCACATTGGAACAAAACAATCAAGATAAAACAATACATAACAACTGCAGGAAACAAGGTATAGCATTAAAGTGTTGTGGTACTCACAGCCTCTTGTACATGTTTCTTGAAAGAAGGTTTGTCAGGTACAATGTAGTTTTTATCATGGAAAGCATGCAGCAGCAAATATTCATTTCTCTCAGAACGGCCACCCATCAACGTTCGCGACTATGAGATAAATCAATTTTAAAATGATATAATCTGTCAATAATAAGTCTTGTATATAGCATGCATTTCCTGCCAATGTTACACTCGCTTCCTGAACACTTTGTTGGTAACATCCCAATAATTAGAAAACAGTGTATCCTCTGACTATTCACGAATAATGCTACGGTTGAGTTATTAGTAATATTAAAAGGTCTTACTGAAAGCACGTATTTCCTGTGTAACACTTACTTCCCATCACACTTTGGTAACACCCCTATTTTTATAAACTAGCATCTCCCCCAACCCCTATAAGCAATGCCATGGGAGATCTACTAGTATATACACACAATATCTATTAGATGATCTCCAGTGTTGCTCCCAGTGAGTCCTCCCACCCCATGATTTTTGCCTCTTTCTTATTCTGACACCCTGTATGTACGTGGACACTCGGTGAGAACAGAATTAGGCTTAGTTTTGATGCCCTCTACAGTCAAATAGCAGATCACATGAAAAATGGTCACTTTGTACCAAACAGCTTACAGCACTGGTCGAACGTTATCCCAGCAAGCTTTAACCCCTTCAACAGTGCAGGGGAAAACAACTGGAACAGTAAAAAGACTCCGTGTACCAAAAAATCTGCATGTCTGCATGATGGAGGATACTGTTTTTTTTATTCGTTCATGGGATGTGGGTGTCGCTGGCAAGGCCAGCATTTATTGCCCATCCCTAATGGCCCTTGAGAAGGTGGTGGTGAGCCGCCTTCTTGAACTGCTGCAGTCTGTGCGGTGAAGGTTCTCCCACAGTGCTGTTAGGTAGGGTGTTTCAGGATTTTGACCCAGCAACACACATTTTACAGGTATGATTTTTAGTGGACTTGATCTAGCCCCATAGATTTGCAAAATATGCAGATCAGCTTACACTATAAAATGGTGGTTTACTGAAGCTGAAAAATATGCCCAAAAGCAATTTGCAAAAAAAAAGTAAAAGCCATATTGATGGCATATTTTCAGCTTTTATTTCTTAACATCTGCACACTTTCAAGTGTGGTCTCATTATTTAACTTGTAACAATTAAAAGCCAATATTTAAAACTTAAGAAGAAAAAAATTCCAATACTCACTCTAAATTAGATTTACGACGGTGGGGGGGGGCGTTGGGGAGAGGGAGGAGTTAGGGACAATTTGAACATAAAAATAACTCCTGAAAATTCCTACATTACCATGACATTTCCAGCAATGCTGGTAATTTGCAGAGCTAAAGGAAGAACATTCAGTTCACACATGATCTGCAGGATGAATTTCGCATCCATCCACGTGTTCTCAAGCAGGTGCATCAGACGAGGAGAGTCACTAGTGGACCAAAACAAAAATGTTAATAACGTCACACTATACAGAAGCAAAGACATACAACACTGGCGACTGAATCAGTGTCCTGCAGGTACTCAGATATACAAAAAAATATATTTTGCTAACCTGTGCAGTTAGTGTACAGCATTTAGGGTTTAACAAAAACCTGCTTATTTAACACAAGGGGGTGAATTTTGCTGAAAATAACGGTGAGGCCAACAGGGAATCTGGTACAACAACTTCCAGCGAGCGCACAAGCACAGTCAAATGCAGAAAGTCCGGAAGTTGCTCCGCTCCTCCGTAAGCTTCGTGGGGACTGCATCTCGCCGGCTGACTCACCGTTAAAATGAATGCAACAGCATGAAGTTCCTGCACTCCCCTGATGCATACCAAGTAATCTCACCAAAAAAAGGTATGTCAAGTTTTTTTTTTAAATGCCAACAAACTTTTAATGGCGTGGTATGTCTTAATGACTGCCAAACCACCCCTCTGGCAATGAAAATTAACTTTTACAAGTGTGGCGTCTCATTCCTTCTGATTTTAATTGTTGTTGGACATTCAAGAAAAAGTCATTTTTATTTCTGTCTCTTAATTCAATATTTCTTATCCTCTCTTTCATTTTCTGCAACTGATTTGATATTGAATTCACTATTCTAATGTACATTTCCTGGTTCTGACACTGTGCTGCTTATTTACATGCTTCAATCCGATTGGTTAAGGGGATACACAGTTGCTTGCCCTACTCACACAGGTCCCAGCTGCCCGGGAGAGGGAACCACGCTGGATTGATGACTCAGAGGAACTTGCCGTGCACAAGTCCATGAAACGTCTATGGGCAAGTCTAAGTCTAACAAACAGCGGGCACCGTTCATTCACTGCTCAGAGCAAAATCCAGCCCAATGTATTTACAGCTTCTCCTCAAATGTAACTGCTGATTAAAAATACAAAATATGATATTTGACTGCTTCTCTGCAATTAAGCTAAAAACCAGCCACGATAAAAATTGGGGATGTGCAAGAGGCCAGAATTGGAGGAGCACAGGGATCTCGGAGGTGATAGAACGGAAAATGGAAAAAAAAAGTTGAACTAATAGGTACTTCTGGTATCCAGGATTAATAGCTCGGTGACCGAGCAATAGGTTGCTGTTTGAGAAGGTACCTGCTTGAGATCACGGTCCTTGTGATCAACGATCCCCAGGGCTTTGGAGACACAGGCTCCACTCACTTCCGATAACTGAAGAAAACATCTTTCTATAATTGCTGTTGAGGTGTTATTTTAAAAAGTTGGGTTTAGAGACGAAGCAAACCCAGAGGCAGTAGTAGAGGCGGGTACAATTTTGTCTTTTAAAAAGCATTTGGACAGTTACATGGGTAAGATGGGTATTGAGGGATATGGGCCAAGTGCAGGAAATTGGGACTAGCTTAGTGATATAAACTGGGCGACATGGACATGTTGGGCCGAAGGGCCGGTTTCCATGTTGTAACTTCTATGATTCTATGATGATTCTATGATAAAACGTATCAAGCTTCAAAACTACATTTGTAAATAATATCCCCCGGTAAATATTCCATTCCCGTATGTTGTCAGGAAGCAATTAAGCTCCGGCTGTCATACTGCCAAGGGTTGTTGTTTTGGGAGCATTGTTCCCATCAGGTTGGGCTTGACCAGTTGTGTTTTCTGCAAAATGCTATTCCACCATCAGTTATCTTTGATGATACTTTCCTGGTAAATCAGCTTTCCCCATCTCGATGAGGAATGTAGGTACTGGGAACTGGAGTAGTTTACATTTCAGGTACCCAATGTCAACGTAAGGTACTCCAGGTCAGGTCACAACATGGTTAAATGTAGAATGAAGCTTCTTCTCTGCCCCATCTACACCTGTATGATGCTTTTCGATTTACAACAGCAGTCTTCTGGCCTCCCTGAGTGAGATTACCAATTTAGTGCTATAAACTATGTCCACTAGGAATTGGTTTGAAGCTCATTTCCCATAGGAATCCAAATAGGAGAGACCCCAGCAGATTCAGGGATTTTTCATCCCACGAATCTGAGATAAGTTTTAAATCCTGGTCCCACAACTGAAAGGCCAGAGCCTAACCCAGTGCAACACTAAGCCCCCTTCACTTCTGCCCTGGGCTCAATTATGTTGGGTCTCCTCGAATTAAAAACTACCTCTTTAAAACTTCGAATTAAAAAAAAGCTGTGCAAACTCTAAACGTCGCTCACCTATAAAGGTTGCGAATGTTTTCAGCTGGAACAGTCACCCTCTCTGTTTTGAGGACCTGGTGAACCAGTTGAGTTAAACTGTAGCTCTTGCATCGGATCAGCTCTTTGGCAGAAATTTCAACATCACAAATCAGCCTGCCGCAAGCTGCATTCTTTTCTGCAAATCCACCGCGACCCTTTAATAAGAAAACAACTGCAAGTTGAATTATTGAGAGGAATATCAGCTCCACAAAGGAAGAAGCTGCGATGTCAAGAACCATTTTAAATGTAAGCTAACATCTTTTTGCTGCGTTACATCAGCAGCAGCAGGGCCACTGGGCTGGAGGAGATAAATCCGAGTGTAAGCAACAGATAAATTAAAAGGAAGTGTTAAGTACAGAACAAGAGTACTTTCAGCATACTATACTCTCCCATTCTAGATATTATATATTTTTTTAAATAAACTACCCAGAGGATGATACCCATGGTTTTGACCTGGACAATAGACAGGAGTGTTGCCACTGTACTGAATTTGCCAGGTCATATACCGATTTAACAGATTTTCTCCAGAGCTACTTGCTGATGGGCCTAATTGCAAATAGTGCAGGAACAGCTCCCCTGCAGTTAGAGGAAACCCAAACTGTCAGTCGTCTGCTTGGGGAGATGAAGGGGTTAAAATGATCTCAGGTAGTTTTTTTTTGTATAAGCAAAGCGCTATATAAATGCAAGTTGTTAACGTAGTAAAACGTCCGAAGGTGCTTCACAGGAGCTTGATCAAACAAAATTTGGCACCGAGACACTAGGAGATATTAGGACAGGTGACCAAAAGCTTGGTCAGAGTGGTAGGTTTTAAGGAGCATCTAAAAGGAGGAGGGAGGGGTAGTGAGGTGGCGATTTAGGGAGGGAATTCCAGAGTTTAAGGCCTAGGCAGCTGAAGGCACGGCCACCAATGGTAGAGCAATTAAAATCAGGGATGCGCAGGAGGCCAGAATTGGAAAAGCGCAGCGATCTCTGAGGATTATAGGGCTGGAGGAGATTACACAGACAGGGAGGGGTGAGGCCACGGAGGGATTTGAAAACAAGGATGAGAATTTTAAAATCAAGGCGTTGACGTACCAGGAACTAATGTAGGTCAGCGAGCACAGGGGTGATGGGTGGACGGGACTAAGTGCAGGTTAGGATACGGGCAGCAGAGTTTTGGATGAGCTCAAGTTTATGGAGGGTTGAAGATGGGAGGTCAGCCAGGAGAGCATTGGAATAGTCAAGTTGAGAGGTAACAAAGGCATGGATGACGGTTTCAGCAGCAGATGAGCTGAAGCAGGAACGGAGACGGATGATGTTAAGGAGGTGGAAGTAGGAGGGCTTGGTGATGGAGCGGTTATGGGGTCAGAAGCTTATTTCCAGGTCAAGTAGGATGCCAAGGTTATGAACGGTCTGGTTCAGCCTCAGACAGTGGTCAGGGAGAGGGATGGAGTCAGTAGCTACGGAACAGAGTTTGTTGCGAGAACTGAAGACAATGGCTTTGGTCTTCCCAATATTTAGTTGGAAGAAATTTCTGCTCATCTAGTACTGGATGTTGGACAAGCAGCGTGAGAAATCAGAGGCAGTGGGGTCGAGAGAAGTGGCGATGAGATAGAGCTGGGTGTAGTCAGCGTACACGTAGAACCTGATGTCGTGTTTTTGGATGATGTCACCGAGGGGCATCATGTAGATGAGAAATAAGAGTGGGCCAAGGATAGATCCTTGGGGGACTCGAGAGGGAATGGTGCAATAGCGAGAAGAGAACCCATTGCAGGTGATTCCATGGCTACGACTGGATAGATAGGAATGGAACCAAGCGAGGGCAGTCCCACCCAACTGGACGACGGAGGAGAGGCGTTGAAGGAGATTTAAACCACAATAGTTAGATAGGGGACTACTTGGTATTAAAATACTCTCTACTACACTTCCCTTCACTGTAGATGCAGCTGAATAAGCAGAAGCACAGGCGGACTATTTCACTCAAACAGTAACTTGCTTCCCTTACACTGGAATCTAAATCATACAGTTAATTCCCCCAATATCAACAGGGTAAACAAACAAAAGATTCTTTCTAAAAGTCGGATTTATAAATGATAATATGCTAGTGCTTTGACACCTTTATTAAGCAGCAAATCTAAAAGTAATTACGATTACCAAACAATATTAAACTTATTTTTAACATCTATTGCTGTAACACCATACTAAGCCTTGCTGAACAATTCTTGCAAAATTAACTGTACTTATTCTCACACTTTAATATTAAGGGTGTCAATGTACAGACTACTAATTTTGTTTTTTTAAATGTAGGTATGATGACAAGTGTTTTCCCCCTCACTTTGCATCTGGGATAATACTTAGCATTCCTAGGTCACATTTTGTGTGGGTTTCCATTAGACTGGTAATAGCATTCCATTAGTTAGTCAGTTAGCATATATCAAATGCATAATGACACTGGGCTAAAAGCATTTTTACCAATATATGTGGCAATCTACTCCCATTACATGTGCACATTGCTGTTTCAACATAACTGTAACTTTATTTCTTTTATTATCGTTCCCTGGCAGTTCGTAGGTTTCTCATTCTGAAAAAGTCAGCAATGCCTTACCCCAAGTTTAGGCATTGCCGATCTCCTCAATCGACCAATCTTTGACCAGTGAGGAACTTTGCAGACATTAATTCTCTGTAGCAGAACGTCGAGATCAAATCCATAAATATCATGGCCCTGAAAGTAAGTGCATGCAGGCTTTAAATACATTGGACAATAAAGGACTGAGGATATGAGTTACCAGATCGATACAGCATAGCCTCTGAAATGCTTCTGAACCCAGACTGTGTGTCACAACCTTGGTACACGCTCTTACACATGCGTTATTCTTACATCAAACTTGTCTTTCTTTTTTTTGAATATATATATGCCCAGATTAAAACATCTTCGTTATCAAGATAAGCTCAGAGAGCTGGATCTCTACACTTTCGAGAAGCGTAGAATTAGGTGTGATTTGATCGAGGTTTATAAAATGATGACGGGGCTAGATTGTGTTTGTATGGACAGTTTGTTTCAACTAAATAGGTTAGGGAGAACCAGGGGTCACAATTTAAAGTTATGTAAAGGCCAGAACTAGTTTAGATGTTAGGAGGTGGTTCTTTTCCCAGAGAACAGTGGACCTGTGGAACAGGCTGCCAACTCGTGCGGTGATTCGCTGAGTTCTTTCAAGCGAGAGCTGGACCCATTTCTGGCTGGGGCAGAGATCACCTCGTACAAAAGTCAGTACTGTTTAACATTAATCAAGGCCAGAGTGGTCTCCTGGACTAGTTGCAACCGCCTAATGGCGTCGGAGAGGAATTTTCCAGGTTTTTTTCAGTTTTTTTTAAACCCCTAACTGGGCTGAGTTTTCATCTGGTTTTTCGCCTCTCCCAGGAATTACATGGCAGGTGGGTGAGGAGTGTATGTATTATGTGCAAAAGACATCACATTCGTGTGGGACAGCCTGGATGGACTAGTAGATCATCTCCTGTCCGTCATTTATCGCTTCCTCGTATAAAACAACTTATCCAAAGCGTGTTGGTCAGGCAAAAAAGATTAGCCAGGAGTGCCAGTCCCGATTATACTGTGTCCTGTGCAGAAAAGTACTCGAGAGAGTCTGGTGACAATAGGATTCAGTTCACCCTTAATGCCAGCCAAGATCAAAAGGCCTACTGAATATCACCATGGGCTCTCACTCATGAGGAGTGGCCACTTTGGGGAGGTGCAGGGATGGCAACTGCTGCCTGTGGAAACTAATGGAAGGAGTCTTACAACACCAGGTTATAGTCCAACAGCTTTATTTGGAATCACAAGCTTTCGGAGCTTTCCTCCTTCGTCACCCGCGAAAGCTTGTGATAAAGAACATAAGAACATAAGAAATTGGAGCAGGAGTAGGCCAATCGGCCCCTCGAGCCTGCTCCGCCATTCAATAAGATCATGGCTGATCTGATCCCAACCACAAATCTAAAGAACACAAGAAGGAGGAGCAGGACCCGGCCACACAGCCCCTGGGCCCTCTCCGCCACCCACAGGGCATTGACCGATCCGAACTCAGCTTCATGTCCAATTTCCTGCCCGCTCCCCATAACCCCTAATTCCCTTTACTTCTAGAAAACTGTCTATTTCTGTTTTAAATTTATCTAATGATATAGCTTCCACAGCTTCCTGGGGCAGCAAATTCCACAGACCTACCACCCTCTGAGTGAAGAAGTTTCTCCTCATCTCAGTTTTGAAAGAGCAGCCCCTTATTCTAAGATTATGCCCCCTAGTTCTAGTTTCACCCATCTTTGGGAACATCCTTACTGCATCCACCCGATCAAGCCCCTTCACAATCTTATATGTTTCAATAAGATCGCCTCTCATTCTTCTGAACTCCAATGAGTAGAGTCCCAATCTACTCAACCTCTCCTCATATGTCCGCCCCCTCATCCCCGGGATTAACCGAGTGAACCTTCTTTGTACTGCCTCGAGAGCAAGTATGTCTTTTCTTAAGTATGGAGACCAAAACTGTATGCAGTATTCCAGGTGCGGTCTCACCAATACCCTATATAACTGCAGCAATACCTCCCTGTTTTTATATTCTATCCCCCTAGCAATAAAAGCCAACATTCCGTTGGCTTTCTTGATCACCTGCTGCACCTGCATACCAACTTTTTGATTTTCTTGCACTAGGACCCCCAGATCCCTTTGTACTGCAGTACTTTCCAGTCTCTCGCCATTAAGAAAATAACTTGCTCTCTGATTTTTCCTGCCAAAGTGCATAACCTCACATTTTCCAATATTATATTGCATCTGCCAAATCTCCGCCCACTCACCCAGCCTGTCTATATCCCCTTGCAGGTTTTTTATGTCCTCCTCACTCTCTACTTTCCCTCCCATTGACGATCCGGATTCTTTCCCCTCAGTCTGGTTCAGCAAGAACTGATTCGAGTACACCGTAAAGTTCAAACAACTTTAATAGCAGATCTTAGTCTGTAGCTTCAATTCAGATTCCTGAGAGAATCCGAATGATTCTAACAGAATAAGGAGACAAAGACAAAGACAAAGACTCATACCTTTATACAAATCCATAGAGGTTGGAACATCATTAACACAAGAGTCAACACCAATCATAAGCCGGGCACAGGTTGCCATGCGGGGTTACATTATTTCCGGCCAATCATAGACAATCCATGTGCTGACCATGTTGCTGTTAGACATCAAAGGGGATACTTCCTCACCTTCCAACTTGGAATGTTCTTCCCTGTTCCTTCTGTTCCTTATCTCCCAACCTGGAATGTCTTTCAACTTTGGCTAAGCTCGTTACCTATATTGATCTGCCATAAACATGGAGACATTCAGACCAGTCCTTGACTCACATCAAAGACCCTACATTGATAAGACCATGCAAACCTGCTGACTACGCAAACATATGGCCCAGCAGGAGGCCAGGCCACCTGTACCAATCTCAGTTACTAACTAATTAACCCTTTCTAACCATTTTGCATTCTGCTTCTTTGCCACGTAGGCATTTTAATATTTTACCGAAAACTGACCACGTAGGGATTCTCACCATCTTTGTATCATCTGCAAATTTTGATACGTTGCACTCGGTCCCCTCCTCCAAATCGTTAATATAGATTGTAAAGAGTTGGGGACCCAGCACCGACCCCTGTGGAACACCACTAGTTACTGGTTGCAGTCCGAAAATGAACCATTTATCCCAACTCTCTGCTTCCTGTTCGATAACCAATCCTCCACCCATGCCAAAATATTACCCCCAATCCCGTGATTTTTTATCTTAAGTAATAATCTTTTATGTGGCACCTTGTCGAATGCCTTCTGGAAGCTGTTGGACTATAACCTGGTGTTGTAAGGCTCCTTACATTTGTCCACCCCAGTCCATCACCGGCATCTCCACATTGTGGAAACTAAGTCAGCACAGGCCAACACCTTCTGGAGAAAGGGGGACTGAAGGGGGATAAAAGAACCAGCATGAAAGTACAACTTCACTTGCAATGAAATTCATTTCATCTAATTTTATTGTAAATTATCTGAACTTGGTTCTTGTTTTTATACTCCAACAAGCTGTCAAACGGAGAAGTGTTTTCCTATCTTCTGCAAACAATATATTGCACATTTTTTAAAAAAATGTCAGGACACCATTGAACAGCATTTCCTAGTGATTTCACATATCCTATCATTCATAACATGCTCATATTATGCAACCAATGTATTAACTATATTAGATCTTTCAGTATGTTTCCCACATTACTCAGCACTAAGTCCCAATTTGGGTAGATTTTTTTGCCTATTTATGCTAAAATTTAAACCAACAAATAGGTCACCTTGTACTTGAATTCCTGTAATAATTTTGATGAATTACAAACACAATAAATAAGCAAAAGGAAAAACAAACACTACTGATTGACTGAGCTGTTTCAGAAACAGTCCATGTATAGACAAATATAGTTTGACATTAACATGAACTTTAAAAGACTCAGTCACAGGCAAGTCTAACTCAGTTAGTTTGGACTACATGCAGTTAGAGACAAGGATTCTGAAAAGGCAGATGTTCCAAAAATGGGATTTGATTTGTGCCATGTCAGTTGTAAATAGCTATGATAAAAGCCTCAACTTTTTTTAAAAATTAAATGTTCACTGTGGTGTCCACACTTCACATTAGAATTTACTTTAGTAGTTGTGAACTTTCATATTCATGACTTCTTGTGACAATCTTCAGCAATATTGCTTAAAATTTCTACTCACCACAAGAACATCAGGGTCAATCTTGTGAATCTTTGCCAGGAAAAAGCCTAAGAGAGTCCTTTCAGTAGCAGCAATCTCAACTTTGGCATTCTGAAATCAGAAGCATAAATCAGTTTGAGAGTTTTAATTAAAGCGCCTAATGCTGCATGTCTAGAATTTAAACAAACAAGTTAACTCACCCTCATCACCCTGACACTGGGTCATTACTAAACCTTCAGCCGAAATCAAGGAGGTTCACTCGGACGTAAAAGTGGACACTTGAAATTCATGCCGTCTAAGGTTTTCTGTTTATATTCTACCTTTTTTTTGATCAAGACAGTACACATCTCTAGTTTTCCTAAAAAATTCTATTTATTTTCTTTCATAAAATATTTCACTTTTTAACCCTTAAATGCATCACTAACAAATGTAATCATCCATGTGCTGTCGGATCCTTGGGGATGCAGAGTATATTCATTCAGTGGAGCGCCTTCTACATTTGATGACTGTGATAAATTGGCCCGTTCAATCACCATATCAATCTTAAGAGTCAGGGCTTTCCAATGGCTGGAAAAGCAGCCCTTAAAATTGATTTTTAGCCAATGAAAATCCAATATTTTGGAAGTTGCTCCCATTGGTAAGAGAGGGGGAGAAAAAAGCAGTCAAACAAAAAGCTCAAAAAGTTATTTTTAAATTTAGGTGAAAAAATAGATGAAAAAGTGCAGTAACTCATTATGTCATCCAGATCACACAAAAATAATTTAAAATGAAAATATGTAGATCAGAGTGCTGTAAAAGCTGCATCATGTTTTAAGGATGAGAGAACTCATCAGTGGTTTCACTTATTTCAAAAACAGAAAACACCCGGATCAGTCAGCATCTGTGGAGAGAACAGGCAAGTTAATGTTTCAGGTGTGGACCCTTCATCAGCCAAAGAGTTAACCTGTCTGTTCTCTCCACAGATGCTGCCTAATCTGCTGAGTATTTCCAGCATTTTCTGCTTCACATTTTCAGCATTTACAGTTTTTTTTTGCTTTTAGGTTTTGCATTTGGTCGCTCAAGTCACAAACACATTCCAATTTTCATAGTGCCATTTTCTACAAAGACGAATCCAGCAATGCTGTCTGAGGCTTGCTAGAGGTTGCACGTTCCACTGTGTGCTCCCTTCTAGTTTATTTTTGTAACATGAGTAATAGTATAACTATTACCATAAACAGTAAAACTAATAGCAAAAAACAGTAAAACTATTCTCCTCCCCTAAACTGATTCAAAGTGACAGGTCTGGTGGACGATTTGACACAAAAAACTTGATACCATAATTTTGTTTTAAAAATTAATGAGTTTTGAAACTGCTAAGTTAGCAATTCTATTGGCAACGGAGAGAGAGATCAATCAAGTACAGTGCAGCTGCCAGCAGAATTGGCCATTTCAATGCATTGCAAATATTTATTATTGTACGATTTGTTTTGTAAATTAAAAAAAGTTAGTTGCCAGCACAAAATACAACTTATCACAAAAATGTCCAATAATATGTCTCCATGGCCATTTTGACCCAGGACAACAGAATTCTGTTTTATCACACTGCTTGTCCGACATCCAGTACTGGATGAGCAAAAATTTCCTCCAACTAAATATTAGGAAGACCGAAGCCATTGTCTTCGGTCCTGCAACAAACTCCGTTCCCTAGCCACCAACTCCATCCTCTCCCTGGCCACTGTCTGAGGCTGAACCAGACCGTTCGCAACCTTGGCTTCCTGTATGACCCAGAGATGAGCTTCCGATCATATATCCGCTCCATCCTCAAGACCACCTTCGTAACAACACCTGTCTCCACCCCTGCCTCAGCGCATTTGCTGCTGAAACCCTCATCCATGCCTTTGTTACCTCTCGGCTTAACTATTCCAATGCTCTCCTGGCCGACCTCCCATCTTCCACCCGCCATAAACTTGAGCTCATCCAAAACTCTGCTGCCCATATCCTAACACGCACCAAGTCCCATTCGCGCATTACCCCGTGCTCGCCTACATTGGCTCCCAGTCCAGGAACGCCTTGATTTTAAAATTCTCATCCTTGTTTTCAAATCCCTCCATGGCCTCGCCCCTTCCTACCTCTGTAACCTCCTCCAGCCCTACAACCCTCGGAGATCTGTGTTAATTGTAACCATGTGACATCAATTAGTGTCAATTGTATTCAGGTGGTGTGTATCAATTGGGGCTCTCTTGTATCCATATATAACAGAGCTTAACTAGTGTGTGGTGTGTGTAAGGGGAATCTCTATGAATAAAAGCTTGGAAACAACTAAAGACCAGACTCTAGTATTCTATCCTTCACCACATGGCTATCCGATTATAACACTCTGCGCTCCTCCGATTCTGGTCTCTTGCGCATCCCTGATTTTAATCTCTCCACTATTGGCGGCCTTGCCTTCATCTGCCTGAGCCCTAAGCTCTGGAATTCCCTCCCTAAACCTCTCCGCCTCTCTCTCCTCCTTTAAGTCGCTCCTTAAAACCTACCTCTTTGACCAAGCATTTGGTCACCTGTCCTAATATCTCCTTATGTGGCTCGGTATCAAATTTTGTTTGAAAATCATTCCTGTGAAGCATCTTGGGACATTTTACTATGTTAAAGGCACTATATAAATGCAAGTTGTTGTTGTTGATAAAAAACTCAATCCCTTCCAATATTCCTAATTTTTTTCTGTACTTTTCAAACCTTCCCAATATGATCTGAAAATAATATGCCAGAGAAAAGTGCATTTCTAAGTCATGCCCAAACATGCGACAGTTCATTAAATGAAGAATTAAGTTTAAATCTTCCTTCGTGCATTATTGCATGGTGCAGTCACACTGCACAAGTGAAGTGTCGATGCAAAGCCATTTCGTAGCAATGCTAAACCTGGGAGTGTAAATCAGGCTTGAAGGCCTGATCAGCTTCCCAAGTGAAGCAGAGGGAGGCCCCTCACCCTCCTGCAGGGAGTCTCACACCACTTTGTTCCAGTGTCAGGTTGGACCCTGACACCAGATGTAATGTAAATGCAACTTTCGTTTTTACTCCATTGGAGGTGGGGGTTCCTCCGTATCAAGACAGTCATAGCCATTACACTCTTGTGCTTATTCTTTGACTGCCAAGATTGATGTTGGCTACTGGGAGCACAGTATCCTGGGTCTAACAACATTATATTTCAGGACAGTGATCACAACACCGAGTTCATCAGAGATTCAGTGCCCAGCATTCCCAATTGCCCTAGTAATTTCTGAGATCTGGCAGAAACTCGATACAATTGACAATTTGTACAAAAGAAATAGTACATTTGTACAGACACACATACACAGAAATTACTTACTTTTCTCGTCAGTGCTTCCCGGAAATCGTAAGGAAAGATACAGTCACTGGGCTTGCTGATGACTAGAAAAGACAGCAACATTAGTATTTTAACAATGTTCTCAATACTGAGCTTTCCTTACCGAGGATACGATTAACACATGAATAAGGAAATCAAGGAACCTGATTCTCTCCCACAGATGCATATCCAAGCTCATTACTCCCTAAGATACTGTCCTAGGAGTGCCATGATTTTGGAAGTGCCAAAGATCAGTTTCCTGCATTGGGTTTCTCAAACAGTATGCGAAATAACTGAATAATGTGTACTCGTGGAACACAACTGTGCCATACTGAGAGATCTTTAGGAATATTCGTATCTCAGGAAAATTTACACAGAGTTACCAGTGATATAATTACTAAATGTCTTGTCCTGCGAATGTCAACAATTTTGTCGTTATTCTCCTGTCACCTGGAGAAAATTAAGGATGTGCCAAATGCTTAATCTAGATTGTAATATAAAAGGACTGATGTGTACGACAAACTGTTGCTCTTTATTCTAGAATCCACCTTTAGATTCCCAAGGAAGTTCTGGCCTTTTCACACACATAATTACAGCTTGTATACTATTTATCTCAGAGGACCGGGCAGTACTTTGACCAGAGGTCACATTCTGAATCTTACAGGGAAATCATCTTTCTGACAAGGTGATCACATTTTTGAAATTGTACAAATAATTGAGAGATCTATACATAGTTTGGTTTTTGTTATTAACTGTGCCTGGCCTGTAACCATTTTCTTTACAGTTACAGTGAATAAAATCTATTCAAAAAAGTGATATTGGGTGATACAATGGGTTAGCACAATGTGTACTTCAGGGAGTGGAGGACAAATCCAACACAGGCTGATGGGAGCTCTCTCTGCCTACTGCAATGTGTGAAATGTCTTTGGGCAATCTCAAATCCTATTCCTAGTAGGTACGAAGCCACAAGACAGAGTTCCTCACAATTTAACAATCTCAACCTGTGGGACAACCAACTTGGAAAATGGACACTTTTTAAACGTTACAGCAGTGGTGCCTTTCTGAAGATAGGACTGAGGCACATTGCAAGAGCACAGAAGAAGGAACTTTACTTTGCATCAAGCTACATTATACCCAATACAGGAATGCAGACAGTGAGTGCCCAAAGTGAAGGTATTTTACTCTCCAGCACTGACATCACCCACCTTGAAGAGTACAAATATAAACAACAGATCATTTTAACCTTTTCGGTCAGGGAAGGAAAGTGCAGAATAATAATTTGAAAGGTTTTCCAGTGCCGATCGATAACCAGCGATCTCCGTTGAGTATGCATGTATATGGGTTCAATGGTGATGTTCCACACAGTTGAATAATGTACCAATACTCACCTTCTAGGCTTACTCAAGGAAATGGCTAGTTCCAAAGAAACTATACCCTAGCATGAGCCACCATCTTGAGAAATGGGGAGGAGAAAAGGGCAAAAATTGGGAGAAAAAATTTGAGCAGGTTGAATTTTGTGTTGATCACAGAAAGGATGTTATAGCACTGGGAAACAGAAAACTTCTACTTTTGCACTTAGCGCCAACATCAAACACAGGTTGCATGCAGAGAAAAGCCTCTCAACAATGCCTCACAATCAGCCTTTACAGCGGAAAAACATCCTCATGGAACACCAGTGACATTCCATATCTTCTACACCAGCCTCCTTGTCGCCTCTATGAACAAACTATAATTAGTGTTGAATTACAGGCAATGTTATGCTAATGAGTGACAGCCACTGAGAAGACAATCGAGACCAACCAAATTCACTTCACTAAATCAAAAGCAAAATACTGCGGATGCTGGACTGTTCTGATGAAGGGTCGTTGACCTGAAACGTTAACTCTGTTTCTATCTTGCTGTGTATTTCCAGCATTTTCTGTTTTTATTTCAAATTCATTTCACCTAGGGCTTTAGCACAAGAACGCAAGGCAGCCTCCATCCCATTAGTCCTGCCTCAATTTAAACCCAGGTGCTACACGAGGTCTGTGTTCAAACATGACCCACCACCCAATACAGTTAAAGATACCAGCCATTAAAACCATCTGTGTTTACAGCAGCACATTGTTCTTGCATATTACATACTTCCTCTTTCTGAAGGAACAAAAAAATATTTACCACAGAAATGGGCCTGGAATGGAGGCTGGGGAGCAGCTTTATCCAGAGGAAATTTGTGATGAACTAACGCTGCCAAGGCCACAATCTGGAACAGAAGGAGATGGATATAAATAGATCCATTTCAACAGGCGTCTCACTATTAAGGCTCATTTCAAAATACATGTAGTTCCAATACAAATCACAGTTAACATCCTTTTGCTTTGTTCTGTCCATGTTTGAATTTTGTTTTAAGGTGATCTGATATTATTCAGGACACTGGTTTGAAAAAGAAACTGACTGAAGGAGACGAATTAACACCAGCAGAGTTTCACCACAAATCCTGAAATGATTCAGCATCAAATGTTCGTTAAATCATTTTATTCACATTCTTGTTCTCAGTATAGTCTGTTCAACAAGTAAACCCGGTGCTGTCATTAGCACTTGCTGCTTAAACATAAACCAACATTAAATGAGGACCAAGGGTTGAGATTACCACAAACTCATTTTATTTAGGATCCGAACAATCAGTAGCAAACGGCAATTTTCAGCCTGTCAGGCTGAGCTTCAGGTGGAGAGACTTTAGTCCCACTTGCCACTATATGTTCAGATGCAAACACCAATTTAAAAAATGAAGAGTTAGGACCACCAAAATGGTCGCAACTGAGAGCTTTGATTTGGATATACTATATTTTTCTCCATGTGGGGCATTTAAGTTATTTTCTCTACAGGTGTCAACAGTAAGAAGAACACTGAGATATTAAACTCATCAGCATTTTCTCAACAAAAATCATTCTAATCAGATTTCAAATACCCTACCACAGCTCAAAACCTGCCAAAAATGCAGGCCCCTCGTGAAACTGTGCCGATAGCTTTGATGGGAAAGCACATTTATCTGAAGAATTGATCTCAAAATAACAATCTTATTGAACCCTCAGCGTTGTTAATGCTGAAAACCCAAAACAGTTAACACAATAATCAACATTTGGGGATTGGCAGACACAGGTGTCAATGGTCACTGGTAATAACGCATTGAAAATGAGATTCCATTTTTAAAATCATACCTCATTCTGATGAGTCCTCGAATTCTGCACAGTCTTCATGCTGATTACCATAGTGACAAGAGGAGGAGGGGCAATATCTTTTACCACAGTCACATGATCGAGTTTCAGTGCTACTGCCTCCACTTTGCACCAACTCATGGGCTGATTGGGGATCTCTGAACAGAGAAACAGACAACCAGATACATTTACACCATGCCAAAAAGCCACCAAGTTAAAATTTCATTGCTATATGCATGTCCGACACTCTTCTTTTTCCAGATGCCACAGTGAAATGCAATTAGGACTGCAAACAAACCAAATTCAAACTCAAAACAGGATTTTAAAGAAAGTGTTTCAAAAGTAAAGAGAGAGAACCCAAGGAATGAAAGCTATTTTTTCCAACTCATTCTCGGGATGAAGGCGCTGGTGGCAAGGCCGGCATTTATTGCCCATCCCTAGTTTTCCCTGAGAAAGTGATGGTGGGCCTTCATCTTGAACCGGTGCGTAGCAATTTGATGCAATTAAGTGAATCGCTAGGCCACTCTGGAATTCCCTCCCTAAACCCTTCTTCACCTCCCTCTTCTCCTTTAAGATCATCCTTAAAATCCATCTCCTTCACCAAGCTTTTGGTCACTCACCTAATATCGGCTTCTTTGGTACAGTGGGCAGATAAGAGTCAACCACGTTGGAGTGGAACAGGAGTCATATATAGGCCAGACGGGGTAAGGACTGCAACTTTCCTTCCCTAGAATGTTATCAGTGAACCAGTTGGGGCTTTACAACAATCTGATAGCTTCATGGTCATTTTTACAAATACCAGCTTTTTATTTCCAGATTTCTAAAACTAAATTCAAATTCTCAAACTGCCATGGTGGCATCTGACCTCTCATCCTCTGGATTATTAGCCCAGTCCTCTGGATTACTAGTCCAGTGACATTACTGTACCCCTATAATGCAGTGAACACAAATCTAAAAAACTGCAGCAAAACCAGACAGGCCACTACCTCTCCAAGTAAGTAAAAGGCAAATGCCGAGCCAAAGAAGCAGATATTAGCTGAGTGACCAAACATTTGGTGAAGGAGATGGATTTTAAGGAGGATCTTAAAGGAGAAGAAGGAGGTAAAGAAGGGTTTAGGGAGGGAATTCCAGAGCTTGGCACCCAGGCAGTTGAAGGCACTTCCAATGGTAGGGAAAAGGGAGGGGAGGATTCACAAGAGGCTACAGTCAGAGGAACATAGAGTTTGCCAAGTGCTGGTGGCGGGGGTGGGGAGAGTCGGGCTGCTGGAGGTAACAGAGATAGAGAGGAGTAAAGCCATGAAGCAATTTAAACAGAGGATGTGAATTTAAAATTGGAGACGTTGGGAGACTGGGAGCCAGTGTAGGGAGCCAGCGTGGACAGCGGTGATGGGGGAGTGGGACACGATACAAGCAGCAGTTTTGGATAAGCAGAATTGGTGGGTAAATGTATCTATCCATGTGATACAAACCAGGATCTAGGTTCAATTTGTATTCTGTGCTGAGCTAGTCAATGTCAGCCACAGCAATAGTAATGGCACTATAATTGGCCTCAATGCTTCAACGACAAAGTCAAGAGGGAGGAAAAAAATGACAGAAAGTAGGTTTTTGTGTGAACATGAGGTAAGGATCAGGCTAGACTGTACTGCCCCTCAATGTCAAGTGCTCTGCCAACACTCATGGTCTGCGTCCATACATGAAGACTTGCTATTTGATGAAGGTACTGGAGGGTTGACTGTGCCCTTGGAATCATACCCTAGCATGAGTCAGCACATTCAGGAAGGGAAGAGGAGAAAATAAATGTTTATATCAGGCACAAGTTTTGGTATAACTTCAGCTTCTCCACTACCCTTTCACTGGCATCACACTAACACTATGGGCATAGTTGTGCAGTAAAAGGCGGCACTGGTGTTCTTAAATAAATTGTAAGAAATGGCATAAAGCCACTATAGTGTCCTTGTAATTGGCTACATGCTCATGCTCACATGTTCCATAAGGTGAGAGCCAGAAAAATTCAGGTGGATCCCCTGAAGGAGGGAAATCAGAGGACAAAAAAAAGACTGTTTATCCATGTTCATAAATGTCGACTTAGTGCAATAGCAAATGTTAATAACTGTCCTCGGCCCTACACACGACTCTAGTCCACTCCATGTGGTTGACTCTTAATGTCTTCACCCCATCGCCACAAGAACTGCATTTGCTCAAGATGGCCCACTACTTTCTCAGGCCAACAAGGGATGGGCAATAAATGTAGCCAGCTTGTACTGACTGGACCCTGCTGCCCGCCTCCCCCTCCCAAACATCGGACCTTCTGATGATCAATCAGTGCTGGTGTCAAATACAAAACATGGAATAGGCCAACACACTACAATCATTATTGGCACCAAGCTACAAATGCTTATTACTGTTACCTAGCAACATGTAGGATGGGAAAGAAAAACAAATCTTTCAGCACCACTATCCCTGATGTTAAGGACAGAAAATCAGAAATGACTAGTTCAGTTGCAAGTTTAGCAGAATGGTGATATTCATACAATAGTAGCTATGCCACTTGGACACACACATACAGAGTAAATTCTGTGCAGTTTACCCAAAGAGATTGGGTTACATCCTAAACAATAGAGAACAGATGATACAATCTAATGTTGCTCATACTGGAATAGCCTGCAGTGAATATCACTTTCCCAACTATTAAACTTGCATCAAAGGAGGGTGAGAATGGAGATGCCTCTTCTTCAACTGGAAGATTAATAGCTTTAGAATGCGTTTTCATGTATTTCATGTGGATTTGCTGCAAGCCTTCAGAGTTACAGAAATGTACGTCGGTTGGAAAAACACAATTAATGGCAAAAAAAATAATTTTAGCTAGTATCAATTTAAATCCACTGGCAATACGTGTGCTCCCAATGATACACAGTGATGGCACAATAAAAGAACTACACTACAGCAAAATGCTAAACCTATATTTATATAATTATCTTGACAGAGCAATCAGAGACCATTTAGAGTATCATAATAGTGCTAAAGACAAAGTTAAATGAGCTATATGATGCTACAGCTGAATTTTCAAATGCATAAATAATTTGCCAAGAAATATTATGCTTCGATCAACTCTCTTGTATGAGAATACAGAGAATTGAGAAAGTACATAGAAAGATTTTGATTAACTCTCGAATGGGTAAGCGCTAAGCCATAAGAATCAGAAGGTCCCAGGTTACGTTTTCAGTCTGTACTGAAATTAGCTCATCTCTGCTGGACCATTAGTTTGAGCTCTAGAAATAGTCTGAATGCCTGAGTCTAGGGAAGGGAGTAAAAATCATCCATGGTTTCCTCGCCTGATCACTATCCAGTGACTCGGTGTGACACCTATTTTTTTAATAGGATGTTTGCCACCTTGAAGTTGAGCCACTGACAGGAGTTGAAGGTAGGTATGCACAGTCTAATCTGAGCTCTCCAGTCATGCATTACGTAGCAACACACGTTAGGCTCAGTACCCATCAATGCATCGCTTGCACCCGAGCGCAGACTCAAATATGCTCAAAATTCAAGGGGTGTTATTCCATAAAAACCACGCACTTCCTACCTACAGATACCAAGGGTTCAAATAGAACCCAGGGCATGTTTCAATTAAACTCCTACTTGGATCCAAATTACACAGAACAGCTCTTTGAACAGAAGGGCCTGGAAATTCAATAGGGATTCTCCCGATCTCCTGCTGGGGATCCGCAGAACCCCTGGAAAGACAGCGTAAATGGCCATTTTTATCCGCTTACCAGGAGGTTCTGCCACGTCTCCCGCTGAAGTTATGGCAGGAGATCGGAGGAAGCCCTATGGAATTTCAGGGGCAAGCTTTCCAAATAGAATACCCTTGGAGACAGCCATGGAGTTATAGTCACCCAATTCATGAAAACAGAAATGATCTACAAATTCTGTATTAAAAAGTCAGGTGTCAGTTGCACCATCGCAATCAAGGTGCAGCTTTTCAGTGCAACAAAAC
This sequence comes from Heptranchias perlo, assembly GCF_035084215.1. Lineage (NCBI taxonomy): Eukaryota > Metazoa > Chordata > Chondrichthyes > Hexanchiformes > Hexanchidae > Heptranchias > Heptranchias perlo. Next base: position 34,865,025 of record NC_090335.1, read on the forward strand.
TTGCTGTTTTACACACAACTGGTTTGTATAATTCAGATTCCAACTGCTGATTTAGATGTGAAGACATTCTACAGCAAGTGCACTCAAAAAAGTAAAAAATGATAGCACTTGACACAGCACCTTATACGGCAGAAATACAGGCTCTGGATCCCTCGGCTCGTGTCACGAGGGGAGTTCCACGAGGCTCCATGCTGGTCTTCATCTTTAATGATTTTGACAATAGCATTAATGGAATAATTCTTAAATTCACAGATAACAGGAAAATGTGTACAGGGTTAGTAGTTCAGACAAAATCAATAGGCTACAGGCTGACTTAAGAGAAATTAGGGGAATGGGTCAGTGTACAGCAGGTGCTCTTTAACGCGGACAAGTGCAGCATCATGTTTGGAGTTGGGATGCTGCAGAAATGTTTATGCCATATAGGGTACTCCTTAAAGGTAACAGATCAAGAAAGAGACTGGGGGAAGAACAGATGATCATTCTTTAAAGATGCAAATGCAGTATGAGGCTGTCAGAGGGAAAGCAAACAGAGTTTTAGGTTGTATTGCTAGGGCCATTAAAACAAGATCACCTTGATAAGTTCTGATAAGTTTTGATAAGTGCACAGTTCAAAGAGAGTCTGGTTTTGATCCTCCACACACGAATGCTATCAGGGTTCTTAAAAAGTGATACCTAGCCTTAAAGCTTTTAGTTATGAGGATAGGCGCCAAGAGTTTGGGATATTTACTTATTAGAAAAGCAAGCTTAGAGACGGATGATTGAGGTTTTTAAAATGGCGAAGGGATTGGTCTCTGTCCAGCTGGATAGGAATAACAGGATGAGAGCACACGCATACAAGGTCTGTAGGGAAACAGCTAGATTTAATGCCAGGAAGTATTGCTTCTCACACTGAGTCATCGCCCTCTGAAACAGATTACCAATATGTGCAATGGGTATGAATTCACGAGTCTCTTAAAACAGAATGTCAAGTTCCTGAAGGAAGACGACATTTGACAGTTGTAGGAGGTAAATTGCTAGTTAGCTGGGATTATGAGGAGTTATTGGCTACTGTGCTCTCCTGGAGCTTTGCTTCATTGCCTTGAGGAATTGTGTATTAGCTACTGAGTTTTTTCTCTTTCTTTTATGGTCAATGGTGTACAATTATCTGGATGGGGCGGGCTTGATGGGCTCGATGGTCTTTTCAAACATAATTCATGGACTGTGATGCGCTTTGGAACATCTTGGGGATACTATAAAATGCAAGTTCTTTTCTTTTTCTCACTTATCTGTTTGTATGTCAAAGCATTTTCTGTTTCAAAAGATGCAAAAGGATCTGTTCCAACTCACTACACAGTTCAAAAGAAACGATTTTAATAAAGTCAAATACTTTGGTTACAGTACATCTACAATAATTCTGAATAAATCTTCCCTACAGCTTTGCAGTGAACTGTAACCTGTAGGAAATCTCCCGGCTTTGATGGAAACTTGGCTCATGGGTGACAACATCTCGCCTATTATTGGAGCCTCCCCATCTGGTTGCACTTTCCACCATCTGCTCCGCCCAAACTACCACTGTGGCGGTGTGGCCCTCATCACCAAATCACACTTCGGTCTCTCGCCCAAATCCTCTGGTACGTCTCCTCTTTTGAGCACCTCACCTTGTTCAACCTTTCTCATCCATCCTTTAAAATCCTCGTTCCTTACCGACTTCCCCGGCCCCACCTTGAGTTTCTCACCGATCAGATCATCCCTCCGCCTCTTAAATGAGCGACGTCCTCTGATTTCAATCTCCATCACAACTCACCTTGCTCTAATGTCTCCTTTGGCTTGGTGTCCGTGTTTGACTGACCATACTTGTGAAGTGCCTTGTTGGCGGCGGGGCGGGGGGGTGGGTGGTGGAAGAAGAGAAACAACAGCCCAGTTTCTTTCTCTAAAGGCCTTTATTAAGCCGTGTAAATAGCTGAGCTTTCTTGAATAGCAGGAAACTGGTACTATTAGTACTTGAATCCTGTCAACTTTATACTTTTTGTAAGCCCTAGCCCAAAACAAGCAGCTTCTGGACTTAGCTGTGTATTTTTTCTTAACCCTGGTCTACCTAGTGATTTGCTGGTATCTTTAAAGTATTTATTAGGATAAAATTATGCAATGTAACCAGCAAAATAGTTGTGGTCTGTAATAATTAGATTCTAGCGTGTTCCCCCAATGGCCTCATGTATAGCACGAAGGAATGCAGAACAGAAGGTCCTACGTTTCATTCCCAGTCTGTGCTGAAGTAGTTAATCGAAATATAATTGGCCTCGGTGTCCTTGGAATCAGGAGAAAAAGTTAGTCTGTGTTCGCACTCGTAGCCTGCAGAGACTTGCTATTCAGGTGTACACGTGAGGAATGGCCCTTCAGTACGGTAGTGACAGGCTGCTGGTGTCGCTGGAACCCGCACCCACCAAAAAAAAGAGCCTTCAGCAGAGGAAGGGAGAAAATGGGTGGGAAAAATTCCATCTTTCAGATGAGACGCTAAATTGAGGCCCCATGTGCCCTCTCGGGTGGATGTAAAAAGCTCCCATGGCATTATTCGAAGAGCAGGTCTCCTGGTGTCCTGGCCAATTTCAAAATCACAAAAAAATTATTTGGTCATTTCTCTCGTTGCTGTTTGTGAGATCTTGCTGCGCACAAACTGGCTGCCACATTTCCCTACATTACAACAGTGATTAAAATTCAAAAGTATTACATTGATTGTGAAGCGCTTTGGGATGTCCTGAAGTCACAAAAGGTGCTGTTTAAATGAGTTCTCTCTTTCTTCTATCAAAAAAAATGTTTTAGAATTCTTACGTGGAGCCTTGATTTCCAGCCAGCTTGGTCCCTTGATCTTCCTGTTCAGAAGCAGAAGTTCAAGACTTGATGTATTGGTGCCAAACACAAGAGAAAAGGTTTCCCCTTTCAAGTCAGAAGGAAGTGAAGGCAGGTCAGCCTGCATCAAGTAATAGTAGCAATTACAAACATTTCACTTATTAAAACACCAAATTAACACTGAGGCATTCACTGTGTAAGTTTATACAGAAATGTTATCATTTCCATTGTGAACACACTAATAGGCAATATTAAAAATTAAGTTTAATGTGTAATCAAAGAGCTTTTTGGAAAAACAGTCAGAAACAGATCAGCATACAGCAGTTATGGTGAAACATTACTGTAAAATCGCACTGTACAGCAATTGGGAATGAGATACATTTCGGGCCTCCCGCTAACCATAAGACACGGTCACAGCAAATGCAGGACCAAGCAGCAATAGTGCTATGGAGAGAAAGGCGGAGGCAGGAATCGAGAGTTCATTTGAGACACAAATATGAGCAGGCAAGTGTTCACAAAGACTTTTTCAGGCTTGCTGATAAAATACTGAAAACCTTCAACTACTCCCAAGAGGCAGATGATTTCGGTATTTATTTATTTCATAGAATTTACAGCACAGAAACAGGTCATCTGGCCCATCATGCTGGTGTTTATGCTCCATACGAGCCTCCTCCCACTATTTACTTCATCTCACCCTATCAACAAATCCTTTCATTCCTTTCTCCCTCATGTGCTCATCCAGCTTCCCCTTATTCAATCCAAAATATTAATTTAGAGGTTAGTGACCCATGAGAGATTAATTATACTCTAACCTTCATAGCTTGCATGTATACCATGGAGCACCATTACATGGCAGACAACAATATCCTCTCCTGCAATAAAACTGCTATCAATATAAAGCAAAGGTAATCAATTCAGTTCACCTGAAAACAAACTACAACACCCATGGTCTAAACACATGAAATAGAATGCATTCGTATAACTGATTTAGGCATTTTATTATACTTACTGTGTATTTGATTTCTAAGTATTCACAATTTTCAGGGATATCTGGAATTTCAAAAGCATACTTTTTCTCCACTTTCTGAAAATTAAAACATCACCATGTCAGTGAAGTACTGGGATACCACTGTCTGTTTGAATTGTGGGGAACACTATATTTAACTAACCTTTGATTTGAACTTCATTATTTTGTATTTTTCAGAAATCACCTCACTGAATTCCTGATAAACATCCAGTATAGTTACAGGTGTTTCTGTGTCCTCGCCAGTTTTAAGATTTATGCGCTGAAAAGAATTTATAGACAATCAATAAATCCATATTTTATCATTTTCAAAATATCTCACGACCATAAAAAACATTAAAAAGATTAAACGGTCACTCCGCACCTCTAAGTTGATAACAAGATAACATACCAATTGCAATTCTCAATTAAACAAAATACTGAAAGAACAAACAAGCAAACAAACTGTGATTCATATAACACCTAATCACACCCACAGGATGTCCCAAATAATAGAATACTTTTGACGTGCAGTCATTATTATGTAGGCAAACGTGGCAGTCAATTTGCAAGCAGCATGCAAATGAACGACTAGCTAATCTTTTTGATGGAGGGAAAAGTTTGGTCCTGCTCTTCTTCAAATAGTGCCACGGGATCTTTTGTGGCTACTCGAGCAGGCAGACAAGGCCCCTCAGTTTAAAGTCTCATCCAAAAGGTGGCACCACCGACATGCAACACTCCTTCGGTGTTGTAAAAGCATCAGCCTACATTATGTGCTCAAGTCCGTAGTGGGGCTTGAACCCACAACCTTCCAATCCAGAAGCGGTCATATCAAATTAATCAATTTCTTAAGGAGACATTTTAACAGATCCAGAGAAAACATCTCAAAATGTGAAAATTATATTTTTATAAAAACAAGTAGGATACAAGTTGCCAATCAGAACTTTCATTTCAAGTTAGAAAATAGTTTGTAAAACTTAAATTATAGAAAGGAGCTGTACTCCAGGTAGTTGATGTGTGATGGCACCCATACTAAAAGGCATAACCACCACATAATCACTAGTTTGATCACATGATGATGATCCACAGTTGACTCCCTGAAAATAACAGACTGTATATACTGTGAACTATAATTTGACTAGTTTATAAAATTGAAGAATATGTTCCATTACAAACAACTTTATGGCAAGATCATGACCGTTACATACCGTTTCTCGTGGCAACAGGTACATCGTGCGCTCAATATTTCTCACAGCCACACAGCAGCTGACATGCGTCTTTGCTGATTCAATCCACACTTTGCCAAAGAGATATACCACTCCTGAGGAAAACTCAAAATGTTCAGTTATTGTCTTTCCAATATAAAATGGAAATATGCATTTGCATAGTCCTTTCATTAGATCTGTACAACATTAGGAGGACATGAACAAATCTCATTTAGTTCTCGGCAGTGCTGCTCTACCTTTTCAGTTATTAAGGAGTACATTTTAATAACACGTAAATTTCTTCTTAAAATCTGTCTGGTACTGAGCCTTACAGATGAAGGTGGTCAGGGTCAAGCTTCAGACTGTGCTCTTAGCTAATCTCAGACAAGGCAGCAGTTGGGTGCTATATTAGGCCTCAGAAGACCATTAGCTAAAGGCTGGGAGCAAGGGGGGAGAAGAGAGATAAATCAACACTGGGCCCCCCCATGTATAGTAGCGTTAACAGAGATGTCGCTTAGGATAAGGCAGGACAGGGAGCTGAACATTCCTAGTTAGAAAATATTCAGGAGGGACAAAGTAGGAAACAAAGGGATGGGGTTGCAATTTACTAAGGATTCTATCACAGTGCTAGAACACGGAGATATGCTCGGGATTTGTGTTGAGACAGAACCCATACGGATAGTTAAGTAATAGGAAAGGAAGTGGCAAAATTCGCAGTGTGCATTACAGGCCACCAAACAGTGGAAATAAGACAGTTGCGGTGAATATGGAAGAACAAGTTGGCAATCATGCCGAGTGATCTTAACTATCCAAAGATAGGCTGAAATAAATGTACCAATGTGGGCAAAATGGGGAATTCTTTTTAGAATGCACCAGGACTGCTTCTTAAATTAGTATGTTTCTAGTCCAAGAAGTGATGAAACATTGCTTGACTTAGTTCTGGAAAATTAAGTAGGGAAAATAACTAATGGGAGAGTAGAAGAACAACTGGGAAATAGAGAGAACATCGTTAGGTAGGTTTAATGCAAGAACAGTAAAGGATATTGAAAAGTCAACGGCTGTTGGACTGAAAGGCAAAGTTCAGCAAGATAAGGAGGGATCAGGATAAAATAACCGGGCAGGAAAGTCAGCCAACAGGACGATAGATCGGCAGTGGAGAGTCTTCAAATAGGAGGTGGATAGAGTACAAAGTATTCCTAGGAGGGAAAAAGGGGTGCAAAGGATAGAATTCTGTGTAGATTAAAACTAAAACTAAAAAAGGAAGCCATACAATAAAACAAGGGCTAACAATACTAAAGAAAATCATGAGCAATATAGAAAAAGTAGTGGAGAGGTTAAAAAGGAAATTAAATTACAAGGACTAAAATGGAATTTGGTAAAGGCTAACAAATAATATTTTTTTAAAATTGCATATATTGCACCTTTCACAACTTCAGGACATCCCAAAGTGCTTTACAGCCAATGAAGTACTTCTGAAGTGGAGCCAATTTGCGCACAGCAAGGTCCCACAAACAACAATATGATAATGACCAGATAATCTGTATTTTTGTGATGTAGTAAATAGTAACAGCTTTTATAAAAGAAGAAGAAGAATTAAAGAGAAGGTAGAACCACTCAGAGTCGAAAGAGGAAATCTAGTTGTGGAGGATGATGGTGTAGTGCAGATATTACATACTTTACATCAGTGTTTACAAACAATGGTGAAAGTGAGAATAGGTGCACTGGAGGAGGATGTGGAACAATTGTCTGAGGTATGTGTAGAAGAAGAATTGGTTCTGCAAACATTAGCAGAACTCAAAGTGGTAAGTCACCGGGCCCCGACAGCATGCACCCTGGGCTATTGAAGGAAGTCAGAGAGGAGATAGCAGAGGTTTTCACTACAATTTTTTCTCAGATAAACAAATTGAGCCAATTTAAACACTTCTGTCGAAGAAAGAAAAGATGAATAAATCGGGTAACCATAGACCTGCTAGGCCAACATCAGATGCAGACAAACTCAGAATCCATAATTTGAGATCAAATTGGATAGGATTTAGAATTGCATGACATAATCATGGACAACCAGCAGAAATTTGCTAAAGACAAGTAATGTTTGACAAATTTAAGAGTGTTTTTTTGAAGAACTGACTGATTGAATAAATGGGATACAGCAGTAATATGCATGGATTTTCAGAAGGCATTCAATAAAATTGTTACAAAAATTCAAGCATACAGTACAAGAGGAAATATCACAAAATGGATAGAAAGTTAGTTGACGGACATGCAACAAAGGGTTAGGGTGAGTGAGTGTTGCTCAGATCGAGAAGGGTCAGAAGCCCCTGTGGTTTGTGCTGGCTCCGCTTTTGTTCTCGATATAGATGATTTGGACTTGACCATAGCATATTGAAGTTTGCTGATGACACAAAAGTAGGGGGCGTGCCAAACAGCAAGACAGACAGTAAAAGACTTCAGGAGGACAGGCCGGTTCACACACTAGGCAGACAAATGGCAGATGCAATTTCTAATGAAATACATTTTCAGAGGAAAAACAAGCAATGGGAGTATAAACTCAATGGAAAGAAGCTGAAGGACGTGGAGGGACAGAGACATCCTGGGGATTTAAATATGCAATTCTTTGAAAATGTGAGTGCATGGTACAAGACAATGGTTGGGCCACAGTTAAGTATGCTGTGTGTCATTTTAGGTACCACATTGTAGAAAGGCACTAATGCCATAGGGAGTGTACATTCGTACGGATTATACCAGGGGTGGGAATCTATTGTTATTAGGAAAGACATGAGATACTGGGTGTACTGGAACAGAGGAGGCCAAGAGGGGAATTAGGGGTTTTTCAAATTATTGAGGGTTTTGGTAGGGTGACTAGAGAAAGACTATTTCCTCTGGTTGGGAAGTCAGGGTCTAGGGGTCATCAACTTAAATCTGTCCTTGAGAGTGAGGAGGGGGGTCAGGATAAACCTCTTTTCAAACATGAAACAGTTGAGGCAAGAGCAGATAAAACATTTGAAGCAGAGGAAGATATCACAGGACAATTCAATTTCCTGGTCAAGTCAACAGTCTGAGACAACTGCATCTATAAATCTTAAACTTACCAAGTAACTCAGCAGCCAAAGTCAAATTTGGCACTACATAATTATTAAAATACAACATATAACTATGCCTGTATAACCAGTAGGCAACTAACATTCCTGTCAGTATAATTTAAAGGAAACATTATTCAGTATTTCAGGCTTTTCATTAAAATCTTTGTGGAACATTGCCATTACCTGGTTGATTATATTGGTCTTCATAAGCATCCACCCAGTAGAATCTGAAGACCTGCTCTCCTTCTGAACCAGTTACTAATGGCAAACGACCTGAGTCTACCTGCACCTCAACCACCATAGAATCACTTTCATTTTGGTTCATACGATCCCAGCAAGAAGATTCAACGATAGCAGAGTTTCTAAACAAGAGAGAACAAATCCTTTAAGAACACGCATAACTTCTTCCTTCAAGAGAAAAATGCAGCTTGGTGGAACGTCATTGCATCATTTGGGAGACTTCATGCAGACTAACGTGGTGGATAGGGGAGTGTCTATGGATGTTGTCCATATGGACTTCCGGAAGGCATTCGATAAGAGATTATTAGCAAAAATGAAAGCACACGAAATTGTAGTTAACCTTGTAACATGGGTTGGTAACTGGTTGGGAGGAAGGAGGCAGAGAGTATGAATAAAGGAAATAGTCTCTGATTGGTGGAATGTGACAAGTGGTGATATCCCAAGGAGCTGTACTGGGGCCTCAACTTTTCATTCAATAATATGTGAATAACTTTTCACATATTATTGACTGGATAAAGGAAGGGAGAATTGTATATCCAAGTTTGGAGATGACACTGAGTTAGGAGGCACAATAAGTTGTGTAGATAGCAGCAGGAAGTTACAAATGGGCACAGACAGACTAAGTGAGTGGACAAAACTATGGCAGATGGAATTCAATGTGGGGAAGTGTGAGCTCATCCACTTTGGAACCAAGAAATATAAATTGGAATATTTTCTTTAAGGAGAGAGACAACAAGCAGTGGAGGAATAACGGGATTTGTGTCCATGTACACAATTCATTAAAGGCTAATGCACAGGTACAAAAAGTAATTAAAAAGGCTAATAGTATGTTGGCCTACATTTCAAGGGGGCTGGAATATAAAGGGGAGGAAGTGGTGCTTTAAGTTGCAGAGAGCCTTGGTCAGACCCCATCTGGAGTACAGCATTTTGGACACAGAACCTCAGGAAAGATATATTGGCCTTGGAGGGAGTACAGCAAAGATTTACCAGAATGATACCAGGGCTTAGAGGGTTAAATTATGACAGATTGCATAAACTTGGCTTGTATTTCCTTGAGTTTAGAAGGTTGAGGGGTGATCTAATTGAGTTCTTTAAAATGATAATGGATTTCAATAGATAGATACAGAGAAACTATTTTCTCCATTGGGGAGTCTGGAACAAGAGGCCATTTAGAAGTGAAATCAGGAAACACTTTTTCACACAAAGGGTAGTGGAAATATGGAACTCACTGCCCCAAAATGCTGTGGATGCTGGGTCAATTGAAATGTTCAAGACTGAGAATGATTTTTGGTGGGTATGGGTATCAAGGGATATGGAGCAAAGGCGGGCTAATGGACTTGAGGTACAGATCTGCCACGATCTAACTGAATCGTGGAACAGGCTCGAGGGGCTGAATGGCACACTCCTGTTCCTATGACTAACAGTTCTTTTTGCATCTCAATTCGTGAAGCAACTGCTTTGTACAAAATTAAGTGCCCCAACATTCCCAGAGACAAACAGTGGGGCATGACAGGGGAACCACATAGGTTAAGATGAGGAAGCCAATATCATCAGTAAGAAACTTTCCTCCTTATTAACATACCCCCCACATGCATTAATTTGCCAAAGTATTCAAAATATGAAAATTATTTTAAGGTCTGCCATAAGGACAGAGGTAGGAAAAAGATAAAGGGCGCTGAAAGTTAGGAAGTTTATGTAGTTATCAACATCAGCATAGGAATCTAAATCTCATTCTCCACAAACTTTTGAGCTCGTTTTGTACCCCTTAATTTCTCTTCTCAAAATTAAAGACCTGGCTCCAAAATAACCGGAATGTCAGCCACATTATTCAGAACTGGCTCCACAGAACCGAAGTCCAAGATCCTTGGAAATTGACACCTCACTGATCAAGACAAAAGTCAATAGTGAACCTGGTAAATTGAGCCCTCTCAGGATAGATCCCCTTCAAGACTACCCAGCCCAGACACATGTTGACTCTGGACTTCTCTATATTCTGAGAGGGGACAATACTTCAAAGGCTGTGGGAGGATTTTCAGCTTGAAGCGTACACTTATCCTGGAGCACAAAAGTTGATCATCACTTTCAGTTTCAACATCCACAAACTGCCTGCTGCCATCATGATGGAAATTTCTTGATGAACAGTCCTGAAAATACCTTTCAATAAAAGGAGACTGAGAACACAGATGTTTGAAATCAAATCCTCAAAATTGCAATGCTGGGCAGGCCCCAGTTGCAATTTTTTATGAATTGATGAGAAACTATCAGACTGTCCAGCATTCTGGGTAGTAAAATCAGATCAACAGCAAACCCCCTCTGTTGGTAACTCATTAGTTGCAGAATGAACCCCAAGTATTTTTGGATTGAAAATCTCCCAGATATCCTACTTCAATAATCGGCTGTAAAATCATCTTGTGCTTTTGAATGAACATGTCCAAGAAGCTGAAATTGAGGATGAATTAACAATGGGATTCCTTGGCAGGTCTTAACCATCAAACTACTGCTGAAACTGTTTCATGGTCTGTATAATGCCAACCAGTAAGTGTGCTATTTTTTGGAGATCTGGCCCAGCCTGACAAATGGATTGCTTCTGTGGTAATAGGTAAACTGGCAGTTCAATTTAACAGATACAGCTTTGGTTTTAATTTGTAAGAGGCCCACGATGCAAAAATGACCAGAAACTGTATCTAACCTCCTTAACTAGATCCATACCCCATTTATTTGCCCCATCAGAATTTCCTACAGTTAACATATATTACAGTAATTCCCTAAATGTTCTTTCCCCAATCATCTTACATAAATGGTTTGTCTTCCTCCTCTGGTTCTTCGATTTTGATGTTTTTTTCAGGCTCCGTTTCCATTTTCATGGTGGGGACAGATTCAGTTTCCATGGGTTCATCAAAGTCTCCCTCATTGATCTCCATTGCATGGGGATCCTCTACAAATTAAAATTCACAACTTAAAACACATGAGAACAGGAGTTATACAGTGCTGAAGCTTTTAGGTTTAAAAAGGGAATCTCTCAAATGTGCTCCTATCATGGCAGCTGCCACGTTAGTGGGCAAGAGTTTGATTCTCCCTGTCACTGAGGTTGCCAGTCTAAGTTTAGAGACCTCAGAGAGGTACCAAATTGGATCCAGTTGCTTCACCATGAGGGAGGGAAAATTTGCAGACGGGTTAGTCTTGGGTCAGTGGCACAGACCCTTCAACCAGGCAACTCACGCATAGTGGCACCTGCAGAAATCTAGAATCGGGTTGTCTGCTGTGGTACAGGTTGGGGCAAGAGATTTGGAGATAATTACAAAAAAACACCATTATAAAAGAATGATCAGGTTAAATTTCATTTTGCTTACATATTTGGGTGTTTTTTCTTACCCCAAGGATGATTAAGTTGAGTGAATTTTGAGTTCAATGAAAAGGACTGCAATGAAAAGTGCTAAGCAATCTTTTATGTACCCAATTCAGGTGCAGCTTAGGACCATTAGAATAAAGTTCCCTCCAACTTACTCCAATAATTTTCCTCAGAAAAGTATCCTCTACAGCAACTGGTGTTATGCTTCCAACCCCTTACATGGCCTGTTTGCATAAGATTTTTAATTTAGTGCCAATCAGGGTCAAATTATAGGCATTTTGAAACTGGTTCAAGACTGCCCAACTCATTTCACTTTGGGGCTGTTAGGAGAAGACTTTCATCTCACCACTTCGGCTTGATTTGAACTCAAGTTCTGCAAGTTTAGGGACAATTGTGTCACAGCAACATTATGTCCCTTATTGCCATTGATTTTTTTTTTTTAAGAACAGCGAGTGATGGTGACAATCATACAAACTGGCCTGGATGAGTTTCCAAGCTCAACAACGTAGGGAAGATGATTTAACATGCACAGCTCCCAATTATCAAATCACCCAAGACTAGTGACCAACTGAGTGCAATTCAGCTCCTTCACATGGTCATACTCAGGAAGTCTCCAAGGGCAGGACTTCCTCAATAGCTCAGTGAGTAGATGAGCCTTCGAGACCAGCAAAGTCCCAGGTGCAATAGCCAGCCTGTGCTCAGATAGCCGATGACAGAGCAGCAGGAAGAGCACTACAAATTGTTCTCGGTAACCCTGGGCTAGGGAGAGGGAAGCCTGATCAGGCTTCCCACAGGCCAGGCTAGCCACTATCCAATAATGCCTACTGAAAACGTGAACTGGGTCAGGCTCAGTTGTGATGCAAGCGTCCTACATGAGATGAACTTGGGGCAGTCCCAATCCAGTTGTTAGGGGAAAATGGGTCATCAATGCAAAACTGCTTCCAGTCTGACACTCACACCAGACACAACATAGGATGGTTGTTGTGTGAAATGGAAAGACATCACACTGCACAGTAAAAGTTGCTCTTAAGCGGTTAAAGCAACATAATGGGAGTTTTACTCTGAATCTATTTGATGCTGACACTAGAGCCGGGGGTGGGGGGGTGCAATTTTTGATGCCGTAACTTCAGTGAAACCACCTTGGAAACACGAGGAAAATGGTGCAAATGCTGTTTACGTTGTTTTCCCGGGGTTTTCCCACCTCTTCTACCGAGGTCACACACATACACACAAAACATATCAGAGCAGGCAAGTATGGAAAGCAAAAGGAAAACTTGTCCCAGAGCTGCTTTAGCATGCATCACAGCAGCAAGTGCAGTGTAGTAATGGCAAAGAACTGGAAATAGGTCACCTATAGCCAATGGCCCAGGCAAACTGGTAAAATAATAGATGGCAAAATATAATTGTCAGGCACAGAAGAATTTTTTTTTAAAAACTCTTCAGCAACAGTACCATTGTGAGCAGTGAATCTGTACCAGTTAGAATCTAGGGATGAACCAGGGAGTCACTGCCTGGTTATCCCCTGCCAAAGAACCAGGGCAGACAGATAGCTGTACTAATAACCTCTGAATGAGTACACCTTCAAAACTACACAGTGACATTCACACTCTGCAAAGCTTAATTTTTTTCCCCACTCCTTGATAACTATAAAATTCAGCTCCAAAGTGGTACCTAAACCTGCTCAACATTAACAGTGCTGTATTTCAAAAGGCATTTGATAAAGTGCCATATAATAGATTTGTCAGCAAAGTTGAAGCCCACGGAATAAAAGGGGCAGTGGCAGCATGGATACGAAATTGACTAAGTGACAGGAAACAGAGAGTAGTGGAAACGGTTGTTTTTCGGACTGGAGGAAGGTATACAATGGTGTTCCCCAGGGGTTGGTACAAGGACCACTGCTTGTCTTGATATATATTAATGACTTGGACTTGGGTGTAAAGGGCACAATTTCAAAATTTGCAGATGACACAACACTTGGAAGTGTAGTGAACAGCGAGGAGGGTAGTGATAGATTTCAATAGGACATAGACAGACTGGTGGAATGGCGGACACGTGGCAGATGAAATTTAACGCACAGAAGTGCAAGATGACACATTTTGGTAGGAAGAATGAGGAGAGGCAATATAAACTAAAGGGTACAATTCTAAAGGGGGTGCAGGAACAGAGACACCTAGGGGTACATGGGCACAGGTCGTTGAAGGTGGCAGGGCAGGTTGAAAAAGCAGTTAAAAAGCATATGGGATCCTGGGCTTTATAGATAGAGGCATAGAGTACAAAAGCAAGGAGGTTATGATGAACCTTTATAAAACACTGGTTTGGCCACAACTGGAGTATTGTGTCCAGTTCTGGGCGTCACACTTTCGGAAGGATGTAAAGGCCTTAAAGAGGGTGCAGAAGAGATTTACTAGAATGATTCCAGGGATGAAGGACTTCAGTTACGTAGACAGACTGGAGAAGCTGGAGTTGTTCTCCTTAGAGCAGAGAACGTTGAGAGGAGATTTGATAGAGGTATTCAAAATCATGAAGGGTCTAGACTGAGTAGATAGAGAGAAACTGCTCCCATTGGCAGAAGGGTTGAGAACCAGAGGACATAGATTTAAGGCGATTGGCAAAAGGCGACATGAGGAAAAACTTTTTTTTACGCAGCGAGTGGTTATGATCTGGAATGCACTGCCTGAGGGGGTGGTGGAGGCAGATTCAATCATGGCTTTCAAAAGGGAATTGGTTAAGTTCCTGAAGGGAAAAAATTTGCAGGGCTATGGGGAAAGGGCGGGGGAGTGGGACTAGCTGGATTGCTCTTGGAGAGCCTGCACAGGCTTGATGGGCCGAATGGCCTCCTTCCGTGCTGTAACCATTCTATGATTTGTAGGACATTTGTGGTACACAAAAGTTTGTGTCTTAAATGCGTTCACGTCAATATTTTCTTCCAGTTAAAACACTAGCATTTTTCTTTCAGGAAGCATGTGCAGTAATCAAGCTTCCTTTAACATTGCATTCCCTATGCTTTGTTCTACCTCCACCTAGTGTCCACTGTATAAAAAAAAAGTGCAGGAACAGAACTTAGCATTTCTTCCTAAACTGCCTGGATCTGTTTTCCTTTTGTCCTGCCGTCAATTACTCAGATACGCTGATATCCAGAACAACACTGAAGGTCAAGGTCATGATTTTCCAGGTGTCCCCCATTCTTTGGAGTCTACTGCAATTTATCTCCGACCCCTCTCTTCCCCCGCCCAACCCAATCGGTATTTTCATTTGCTACATAAATGATCATCACTTTTGTGACTTAGTGCAACTACTAGTTATTTCTTCGTACCACTGACAGACTGTAAAGGTTTTGGGCACACATTTATATTAACAACAGCGGCAAGGGGAGTCACAAGTCAAAAACCAATACAACACTGCAGCCCAGTATAATTCTTCTAATTTATGTACTTTCAGGGAATTATGAACCATCACCAGAAATGTTTGGTACCTAGTCTACTTTACAGTATTGCACTTAATGCAGAAACCCAGCCAATTATCAGTCTTGGACCTGGGATTCAAAGCCAAAAAGTCAGCTTGTTCTCCTAAACCCAAGAACTGTTTTCAATCCAAAGTCTGAATCAAATCCTTGCCTATCTTTTTATCCCCTCCTCCCTCTTCAGTTTTTGTATTTTTGTTCCATCTCATCTTTTTGTTTGCTCTGCTCTGGACGACTCTACTGTCTTTTTTGCTCTGTTTTTCAATGCTGCTCTTTGGGGTTTGTTTTTCAGCTTTAATGGAAAAAAATCTCTATTAAACAATCTTGACCCGAAAACTTAATTCAATATTGCTGTGGCAAATTCTACTGTATTGCCAATGTATATAGGTAGAGGCAGAACTAGTTTGTGTATAAATATATATTTTGTGCTGTACATATTTGAAGGTCAGGTAGGGGGAAGGTCGAAAATGGCCACTGAGATGACTTTTCTCCATCTCCCACATAGTATTAATCAAGCCAGGAAAACTGTGTTTGGAAACAATTCCCTTCTATGTCGCATTCAACTTGGAAATGGGACTATTACACAATCAAGCCTGCAGCTTCATTAGTTTATGTCTGCCTGGAATTCCCTGTGCAGTCCACGGATCTCAAAAGAAAATTGTACATTGAAGCCTCTGGTGGGGAGGATTGGAAAAAGGGAGGAGGAGGAGGAGCAGACAAAGAAAGAAAAAAAACCACAAGAGCATGCCAACTAGGGTAATCCTGGGTGAAACGGAGCTGAACTAGAGTGCCAAATGATGTTGCAGACCGTTGGTAAAGAGACTACATTCACTGCCACAAGAGCATGGGGCCCGAATTTAGCAGGCCTGCGGGTTCCCAGCGGGTGGTCCTCCGGGAGCGTGGTCAACACGCTCGGCGAAATTAGTGGGTTGCCCACGCAATCGTAGCAGGCAACCCACTAATTGGAATCAATTACCTGCTCCTCCGGGGTCCACGGCGCTGGCCTGCGCGTCGGTCGGGCTGCGCATGCGCAGTACGATCTGTCAGCTGGAGGCTCTCTAGTTAAAGGGGCAGTCCTCCACTGACAGATGCTGCAACCAATGGGACAAATTGCAGCATGGAGCAGCCCAGGGGGAAGGCTGCTCCCAGTTTAATGATGCCCCACCCCAGGTATCATCAGATGGGGTGAGGAGGAGGGGGAGGACACAGATCTTCCCCCCGGCGGGCGGGAGGAAGCGGCCTGCCTCTGCCACCAAGAAGGCCTGGCTCGAGGTGGCAGAGGGGGTCACCTGCGCCACCAACATATCGCCCACCTGCATACAGTGCAGGAGGCGATGCAATGACCGCAGTAGGTCAGCCGCAGTGAGAACACGAAGTCTTTCCCCTACACTCCGTCTGCCACAACACTGCCCCCACCCCACATCTCCTTCGGCACCGCCAACACTATTCTGTCACATCACCCTTCATACCCACTCACACCCCATCCTCATCTTACCTCCACCTACTCACCTCGCCAGTACTCACCCTGCCACTAACACGCAACCCACTCCTCATACAATCTCATTGCTCTATCCCATACTCACCCTCTCGTGCATCTCCCTCACGGCCAGCCTCACTCAACCTGCCACCACCTGTGCTGCAGCCACAGGGCATGCATCACATATGTGCAGTAGGCAGCGTAAGGCAAACGTCTCGTCAGCATGAAGGGGGTGCACAAGGGTGTCTGAGGGTTTGTCATGGGTGTTACCCATATTGAATTTCAGAGCAACAAACAGCACACATTATATTGACACCACCACTGCCATGTCTCCGCGAATCCTGTCCGTTGTGTCCAATAATGCCCGCTCCTGGGTATCACTATGAGGACCCACCACTGATGCCACCCATCGTGTTACTGCAGAGTAGGTGCAGGTGTATTTGCAGGGCTCGTCCGCGCAGACGACTGAGAGACATCGGCAGTGTAGCCGGCTGCACCCTGGAAGGATGCGGAGGAGGAGGTGTGGAGGGCAGTGGTGACTTTGCCAGTGACAGGTAAGCAGTTGGTTCTGGGGCCAGCCAGGAGCAGCTCGGCATGAAAGAGGCTGCAGATCTCCACGACTACATGTCGAGCGAATCTGCCCCTCCCTGTGCACTGCTGCTCGGAGAGGTCCGGGGAGCTGCGCCTCGGTCTGTGGACCCTGTGGCGAGGGTCGTGCCCTCTGCGACGCGTCTCTCTCTGCGGTAGCCCTCCCTCCTGCTGTGCAGGTGGGCGTGCAACAACACCGTGTTGGGGGGATCCACGTCCCTGCGGCGGACGGCGTGGACTGCGAGGCTGCTGGTGCTGGTCATGCTCTTCGTCCTCCGAGGGTCTCCACACACCACCCAACTGGCAGGTGTTGGTCTGAGGGGTTGTGCAGGGTAGGTGTGTGGTTCCTCGGACTGGGGCTGCGGTTTCGTGTCGGTCTGTCCTCTGGCTTGGCGGGGGGTGGTGGAGGGCAGGGGTTGCCCTATGTGACGCGGTGGCCTCCTGCGTGGGTGAGGGCTCTCCCCCGTGGAGCGCACCTTGGCACCTGCCACAGGCTGCTGGCTGCAACACGCCTGGTTGGAGGGAGACTGTTTCCCCCAGTGTGGGAAACTCACTGCCTTGAACCTAAAATCCCACACTTCCTCTTTTGACAGCTGCTTCAGCTCATTAACTGACCACAACGAGCAAGGTAAGTACTCTCAAGTGGAACCCCGCTGGCTTTAATTGCCTGCGGGATTCCCACCAGCGGGGCTTGCGCGTGCAGCCCCGCACGTCAGCGCGGTACCCGGAAGTGGCCGGGATTTCGTCGCGATCCGGTCACGTGACCGGAGATCGGGATTTTCGGGGCCACCCCGCTGGGAACCCGCCGGAAACACGCTCCTAAAATCGAGCCCATGGTGTAGTTTTAAAACAAAATCAGGCCATTTTGCGGTCATTATGCAAAAGCTCACGCTAGTCTCTATATGCCTTACTTACTTAGTATCTGTAAATAAATATAGCTAGTTAATTCGGAACCTGAGCTCAGCTAGAATGTGGTGTGCTAATGTTACCATCTTTTGGAGTGGCTTGGAATGAAATAAAGTGCAGTGGATGTAATAATCTAAGATTAAGAGTCCAAACAGGTACCAAGTCTTTTCGTGGCAAAAAGTCGCCCGACTGCAGCATCTTGTTTGTAGGGGGATGAGAGGCCTGTTTACAGGAAGTGCAGTGAAATCATTGCAAGAAGGAATGGCTGAATATAATAACCTAAAGTTACATCACACTGTCAGCGGTGAGTTGGGAGAGTTCTCTCTCCAGTCACAGTTGGCAATGCGCTAATTTTTTTTTAAAATGTTTTTTTTTAAATGAGATGTTTTGCTGATTGTTAAGCAACTAACTTTTATAACAAAATCTAACTATTTTAAATAAGTCATATGAAAGGAACCCAGCAAAAGTGCCAAATGGATGATTCCACTCAACCTCCTCCCGAGATCCCCACCATCATAGATGCCATGTCCAGCCAATTTGGTTCACTCCACTTGACTTTAAGCCGCACTGGACACAGCAAAGACTATGGGCTCTGATAACATCCTGGCTGTAGAGCTTAAGATCCATGCACCAGAACTAGCTACTCCCCAGTCATGCTGTTCCAGTATAGCGATTACACTTGCATCTACCTGACATGATGAAAGATTGCCCAGATATGACCTATAAATAAAAAATGGATAACTCTAACCCGGCCAATCATCATCTTATCAGCCTCCTCGAAATCATCAGTAAAGTGATGGAAAGAGTCAAATAATGACCCATGTTCACCAATAACCTGCTCATGGACACTCGGTTTGGGTTCCACTGGAACCACTCAGCTGCAGACCTCATCACAGCCATCATCAAGTCAAGGACGCCAGAGGACAGGCACCATTCAACAGAGTATGGCACTAAGGAGCCCGAGCAAAACAGAGGTTAATGAGGTCAAAGAGAAGACCTTTGAGTGGTTGGAGTCATACTTGACATAAAGGAAGATGGTTGCGGCTGTCAAAGGCCAGTCATCACAGCTACAGGACATCACTGCAAGAGTTCTTCAGAGAAACATCTTCAGCTGCTTCATCAATGACCTTCCTTCCATCATAAGGTCAGCAGTCAGGCTCTTCATTGACAAATCCAGTGCTCAGCTCCAATCACAACTCCTCCGATTATGAAGCAGGCCACGTTATCCAGGTCCTGCAGTAGGCTAGCAACAGGTTTGGGCTGACCAGTGCAGGTAACATTCATGCCACACAAGTGCCAGGTAATGACTCATAACTCTTAATTATCTTGAGCAAGAGAAAGCTCAACCACCTCTCCTTGACATTCAACAGCACAACCATTGCCAAGTCCCCTGCCAACACCACCTTGGGGTTCACCATTGAGCAGAAGCTTAACTGGACCAGCTGCATCAACACCACAGCCACAAGAGCAAGGAAAGGCAAGGCTACTAGAGCAGGGTAGAGGCTGGGTACTCCGTGACAGGTGGCTCACCGCCTGACCACTCAAAGCCTCAAGTCAGGAATGTGAGAATACTCGCCACTTGCCTGGATGGGTGCGACAGCATTCAAGACTCTCAACACCAACCAGGACAGAGCAGTTCACTTGATCAGTGCCTTCACCACTGGCCCCGATGTTCACTCTCTCCACCACTTATACACCGTGGCTGCCGTATGTACGATCTACAAAATGCACTGACCAAGTTTGTTTCAACAGCACCTCCTCCTCCTGCCAAGGAGGACAGAGCAGCAATGTTGGGAACATACCATCCTGACATATATCCTTGCTGCTGGATTAATATCCTAGAATTCCCTAATTAACAAACACCACAACCACAGCATTTCAAGAAGGCCCACCACCATCTTCTCAGGGCAACTAGGCAATAAATGTGGCTTTCCCAGCATCATCCACATCCCAAGAACAAATCAAAACAAAAAGCACAATGACAGGAATGGACTTGATAAGCATGGGTTATACTGACTATGTGCATGCAAAGCTGGAGGGTTTTTTTTGTGACCCAGTATGGCACATCACAAGGGTGTAAATAAAGCTGCAAGTTACATCCAAATAAGGTTCAGGAACTGCAAGCCTACTGAGTTAAAGGGAGAATGACACAAAAATTGCTAAAAGAGTGCATCAAAACACAGACACACACCAGGTGAGAATAAGATTACAATAGCCATTAGATCCCTACTAATCAAATATACCTTACAAAGATTCACAGATTAGATTTACACATGAAAAAATGGTCAGCTGGGTAATGCATCAGAAGGCTGCTCACACCCTTGGAACAAGACCACAGCACGAGTCACCGCCCTCATGAAACAAAGGATAAGGGTCGAGAGAACAAAGCTTACAGTTTCTGAGATTAATGAGATATATATAAATGTTATACCATCAGCATATTTCTCTTCTTTTACAACCACAGCCTCTGAACAGTCCTTTTTTTCCACCGATTTCACCCTCTTTTGTTCTTGTTTCACAGACACCTGTTTGACTGAGGAACTCTGAAGAACAGGCTGGGCTGAATCCACAATGCTGGCCACATCTTTAGTAACAGCTGCTTTCCTTACAGAACTGTTCTGGTGATTAGAATTGGGGACTGGAGAAACCTGAGGATTCAAAAATGCAAACTTTAACTTTATTTTGGAAATAGCCAAGAATTAAACCCTCTTCACATCATAAATCTTAACTGGTCTGAAGACTTATGATATTGAAATGATACAGCATGATAGTCACTATTAAAGGTCTAAATATTGGAAGGGGGCAGGGATCATCGAAGATTCTTCTCTCACCTTAAGCCTCCAACCTCTCCCTCTTCTTTGCAGCTGCTTTTCTCTCTAATTTTGCTACAACCAGTCATTGTTCATTCAAACTTTCTCTTCTCATTCCTTTTAAGATTTAATTATACCCCCTAATCATCATCCTCCTCCCTACAAAACTGTAGCACTTTACCTCTGTCAATCTTTTCCTACAATTTACACTTTAAAACCCAACTGCGGGGTCACCGAATCACTACTTGTGGATTTACCTACTTGCCTCAACTGTGGTGGCACCCTGTACTACTGCCCATGCTCCTTCACCAGGTTTTTCAATGAGAGAGAGTCAGGAATCATCTCTACACACTCTGGTATGAAGGTAGGGCAGACAGCTCATCATGTGACAGTGAGATGACATGAAGTGCTCCAAAGTAATTTAGCTACACTTTTCAAAGCTTTTTGCTGAATGTACATTTTACATGAGCGACATGTCATAATTCTATGTACTATGATCTCTTCTACAATCCTATAAATGCAATTTGCTCAGTTATATGCATTTTTGGTCTTTAAGGTCTTTTTTATATCTTTCATTTGCCCAAGCTATTTGCAATTTGCTTCACATCGGCATATCTGATTACAGCAGCGAGAGAAGCAACATTGGAATGTATACACAAGGGTTCAAATGAACTCATTAGAAAATCTGGTCACCAATAAAAGTGATCTTTTAAATTATACAGTAAAAATGGATATATATTAATAAAAGACTCAGAAAACACCGAGGAATATTTGTTCCACTCAAACAGATTCAGAATCAATGAAACAATATCAGAGATTTTACTGCTCACTTTCAATTTCCAGGCATAGAGATGATTGTTTTTTTATTTGCTGAAGTTGCTTACTGAGGTACCTTAGGTGCAGGTGGTTTGACAGAAAATGGATTCACTGATACTCCAGCAGGCTTTCTCTTCTTCAAAACTACAACAGGTGGCGGCGCAGGTATTGGAGACGCCTGTTAAGTGCAAACATTGACCGCTTATGAACAATACATAAACACTGAAGATATACCATCATAAAACAATGGGATCAGACAATAGACAATTCAAGAACACGCAATGTAAGGCCATAAGACCATAAGAGATAAGAGCAGGAGTAAGCCATTCGGCCCCTTGAGCCTGCTCCATCATTCAATGAGATCATGGCTGATCTGATTTTTACCTCAACTCCACTTTCCTGCCTTTTCCCCATATCCTTTGACTCCCTTGCTGATCAAAAAATTTGTCTAACTCAGCCTTGAATGTATTCAATGACTCAGCCAAGAATTCCAAAGATTCACGACCCTCTGGGAGAAGAAATTCCTCCTGATTTCCGTCTTAAACGGGCGACCCCTTATTCTGAGACTATGCCCCCTAATTTTAGATTCCCCCATGAGGAGTAACATCCTCTCAGCATCTACCCTATTGAGTCCCCTCAGAATCTTGTATGTTTCAATAAGATCTCCTCTCATTCTTCTAAACTCCAATGAGTATAGACTCAACCTGTTCAATCTTTCCTCATAAGACAACCCTTCCATACCCAGAATCAACCTAGTGAACCTTCTCTGAACTGCCTCCAATGCAAGTACATCCTTCCTTAAATAAGGGCACCAGAACTGTATGCAGTACTCCAGGTATGGTCTCACCAGCACCCTGTACAGTTGTAGCATGACTTCCCTGCTTTTATAGTCCATCCCCCTAGAAATAAAGGCCAATATTCCGTTTGCCTTCTGGATTACCTGCTGCACCTATAGACTTTTTGTGCTTCATGTACGATGTAATTATCTGGAATAATTTAAACCAGATCTGGCTCTTTACCTCTGCATGAAGATCCTGAAGTATATCTCCCAGTAGATCATCCTTGGACAGATCAACATCTTTCTGCAAAAAAATCAAAATGTGATAAAATAGAGAGAGATAATTTACAGTAGGGTTTTAAGACTATATTTTGTTTTAAATAGACTCTGCAGTGAATTCTTCCCCTTTGGACCACTACGGCTGGAACCCTGCACCGCTTTATCTCTTCAGGTGAGGAGGTCAAGATGGTCGGTGACGTGACTTTCTGCACAGCCAACAACAACTTGCATTTATATGGTGCCTTTCATGTAGAAAAACGTCCCAAGGTGCATCTAAGAACTAACCAAAAAATGAACACCAAGCTAAAGAAGGAAATTATTGGTGGGGTGCCCAAAAGCTTAGCCAAGGTGATGGGTTTCAAGGAGAGTATTAAAGGAGGGGAGAAATGGAGAGGCCAAGGGGTTTAGGAAGGGATTTCCAGAGTGTGGGGCGAAGGGAGGAGGGAGATGCACAGGAGGCCAGAGTCAGAGGAACCAAGAGTCGGGGGGGATTGTATGGCGGGACAAAATTATGGAGATGTCGGACATACAGTCTGATATCATAGAAGCAGTGGAGGGGTAGAGTTGGACGTCATCAGCATGCATACGGAAGCTGACCCCATGTCTGTGGATGGTGTCACCAGGAAGCAGTGTGTAGATGAGGAAGAGGAGGGGAGCAAAGGTAAATTCTTGGGGGACCCTGGAGGTAACAGTGCGAGGGTGGGAAGAGAAGCCATTGCTGGGTATGCTCTGGCTACAACTGGATAGGTAAGTATGGAACAAAACGAGGGCAGTCACAACAGAGAGGCACTGGAGGAGGATGGCATGGTCAACCGTATCAAAGGCTGCAGAGAGGTTAAGGACAACAAGGACAGATGATGCATCAAAGTCAGTCACAAAGGATGTCATTTGTGATCAGAGTCATGTTGCTGCTGTGGGAAGGCAGAAACTTGATTGGAGAGATTCAAACATGGAGTTGCAGGAAAGATGTGCACGAATTTGGGAGGCAACTCATTCAAGTACTTTGAAGAGGAAAGCGAGGTTGGAGATAGGCCAATAGTTTGCAAGGACAGAGGGGTTTTTGAAAGAGGAGGGGGTGATAATGGCAGTTTGAAAGGGAGGGGGACAATACCCGAGGAGAGGGAACCATTTTCAATGTCAGCTAGCATGGAGGCCAGAATGAGAATTTGGGTGGTAAGCAGTTTAGTGGGAATAAGGTCAAGGAGGCAGAAAGTGGGTCTCATGGACAAGATGAACAGAGAGGGATTGAGTGGAGACAAGAGAGAAACTAGAGAAAGACACAGGTTTGTCTTGGTGGGCCAGAGGAAGGGTGGGGGGGGGCGGGGGGGACGCAGCAGATGGAGCTAAACAGATGGTCTCACTCCTAGTAACAAAGAAGTTCATGAGCTCATTGCACTTCTTGTTGGACGTGAGGGTGCAGGGGGCAGAGGAGAGGTTACTTTTGCTCACCAGGATGATCCTGGAGTAGTGGGCCCTTTTGGCAGAGGCAAGTGAGGCAGTTAGCACTTGACAGGGTTCAGCCAGATCTAGCTAAACCAGTTGTGCATCAGACACTCTCAAGTCTGCACCACTTTGATTTGAGGGAGCAACCAAGGTGACAGAGTAAAAGCTTTGCTGGAGTGAAGCACATCAAAAGGCAGAGGCGAGGGAGTTGAACAAATTGATGGCTGCAGTAATATAGTGGCAAATGGAGGGCTAAAGACTAGATGTTTGAGAGCTTGAAAGTGACTGAGGGGACAGAGATCATCAATACCCATCAACACTGCTCCTAGTGCTACTTTTCCTTCTTCAATCAGAAGTTTAAGACATGCACTCCTCCACACACCATCAATGCTGCTCCACACTGACCCAAAAGTAAGCATGCCTCCACAGAATGCAAATGGAGAGTTCTGGCCCAAGTACTACAATCTAGCGTCCAGCAGAGAAACCAAATTTGTATCCTGACACAATGTGTTATAAATAGAAGCACAGAGTACAAAAGCAAAGAAGTAATGCTATCTTATACATAAGAAATAGGAGCAATAGGCCATATGGCTCCTAGAGCCTACTCCTGCTTATATCAACAGGTTTGTAACTGTGTTTCCCAAAAGGGAAAGAGAAGGGAAAAAAACTAAATTTAAATCCATCAGTTAACAGAAAAGCAGGAAACCTGCATCTCATTTACTATGAAGAGATTATGCCGCACCTCTGCTTTTTTCTTGGCCGTGCTGGCCAAAAACATAGATTTGATGTTGTTGGGCTTTGAAACCATCACATTCTTCTTCTCTTTGTTTCCACTGGAGTTTCCTTTGCCTACAAGAATGGACCAGAGAGTAGCAAACAGAATCCAGGCATTTTAACAAAAAGACGACATCTAAATTTTTAAAAATATGATCAATGATCCACCTAAAAATAGAAGTACTTAGAAATACCAAGTATTGATGGAAAAATTGGAGACATCTTCAAAATTGAATTGAACATTAGCAACTCTGACAATGTTTTTAATATGCTTTTACGACATGCCGAGAAGTCATTTTCCATAGTGCATTAATAGTTATTCCTGAACTTTACTGAAAAACTAACAGTTTTACAAAATATTGTAACTAAACAGAGAAAGAGATCATCAGAATGTTTACTTGGTTAAGACTAATAACACAAGGTTAGAGAAGTGCAGCAATTTCTAACGGTGTGACCTAAAATGACAATCGGATGAATTTGTGCAAACACTGTTTCTGTCTCTTTAGTTACAAAATAAATTGAGGGGAAACAAAAATTGCCTAAGATATAGGAGTACAGCAATTGCTGCAGATAAACAGCTGTCCTGGGTTTTCTCATTAATGTAGACAACCTCAATAATAAGTCGAAGTGACCAGCAGCATCCCGAATTATTCTAAATGCTCGATCACTCACATTCAATGTGGAATATTAGAAGTAACACTCAGTTACTGTCAAGTTAACAATCTGGACTATCAAAGGGCTATTAGCATTTGCAATGGAATGCATTAAAAGTAAGCTCCGCCTTATTCTCTTGACCAATGCGTGAATGAACCATCAGTAGTTCTGACTGCGTCGCAAACTACTTCCCTTGGTCATACAGTTGCTGAATCTTTACCTTTGCTTTTTGTATCAAAGACATCTTCTGCCAAGTCATCATCAAAAATTTCTCGACCATCTTCCACATAACCGATCCCCTCTGGCAAATACAAATACAGCATTAAAAAAAGCTTTCTACAATAATAGTACAAGTGTCTTTTTTAGAAGACACAGTGATTACAGGGATGATTCCCATCATGTCTTAAGGAATTTGCCTTAGCAGGACGCACAGCTCCATTATGAAGAAGGAATTTAGTGAATGAAGTTTAGTACCTACCATCATCAACTATCCAGTCGTCTTCCTGCCGTTCACAAACAAGTTTGGAGTACTGATCTTCATCAAGCTCCTCATAAACATTTGAAATCTTTTCAACCTGAAAGACAGTAGCATTTGACACCATGTTATACCACGTGGGAAAAGAAGTGGACTTCACCAAACTGGTACAGCACCTGAACCAGTGCCACAAAGTACAGATCCCTTAGAAAGACACCAAAGGCTAACAATTGTACAAATCAGTGGTATGTGCACCAGTTAAGTGTCCATTAAAAATAAAGTACTATCTGCCAAAAGAACACTTACCGATCACGAGAAGAACGTTACCTACAGATCAAATCCATTAGAACTGATGATAAATCTATTTCTGAAGGACTGCACTACATGTAGATCCTCCTCCCTCAGATATAACACTACACAAGGTGGAAAGTGTGTATGCAGAGTTAACAGCACATGCCCAAGAGTGTTCGAATGCAAGTTGATCTAGTGCTTTAAAGAACAATATTGCCTTCCTGCCACTAGAGGCCCTCCAGTAACAACTGACAACAGAAAATTGATTCTGGACCATTTCCATATATCCTACAGGTGCCACAGTTATCTTAAATTTCCAACAAATATTGATCCCAAACCACTGTCTTTTTGGAGCAATCTTGTCTCAGAGTCAGGAGGTTATAGGTTCATATCCCACTCCACAACTTGAGCACATAATATACACTGATAACAATGCAGTACCAAGACAGTGCTGCATTGTCATAGGTGCTGTCTTTCCAACTGGACGTAAAACCACTGGTTTACAGACCTGAGTTAAATTCAGGATAAACATAATCTCCCAGATTACATGGTGAGGTGGGGAGTGTGTATATTGTGATGCACAAGGCCTCGAAGTTGTGTGGGATGGGCTGGATGAACCAGTAAGTCTTTTCCTGTCCATCATTGTTTGTATGTGTGTCACACAGTTTGACCCTGAAGTCTGAAGGAAATCAGGGGTGCACAAGAGGCCAGAATTGGACGAACACAGAGTTCTCGTAGGGTTGTAGGGCTGGAGGAGGTGACAGAGATAGGGAGGGTGAAGCCATGGAGGGATTTGAACACAAAGATGAGAATTTTAAATTTGAGGCGTTGCTGGATAGGGAGCCAATACAGGTCAGCGAGCAAAGGGGTGATGGGTGAATGGGACTTGGTGTGAGGGATACAGGCATCAGGGTTTTG
The DNA here is from genome assembly GCF_035084215.1 of Heptranchias perlo. Classification (NCBI taxonomy): domain Eukaryota; kingdom Metazoa; phylum Chordata; class Chondrichthyes; order Hexanchiformes; family Hexanchidae; genus Heptranchias; species Heptranchias perlo. The sequence continues at coordinate 34,892,394 of NC_090335.1, forward strand.
AATGAACTGAAGTCTACAGAGGGTGGAAGATTGGAGGCCGGCCAGGAGAGCATTGGAAGAGTCGAGTCTGGAGGTAACAAAAGCATTGAGGAAGGTTCCAGCAGCAGATGGGCTGAGGAATAGGCCTCTTACCTCATTTGTTGACCACGGTTGCTTAACTACACAAGTAGATCCTTTACCTTTAGGGGTATGTACTGGTTTTGTATCATACCAAATATTTCTTTGAATACTTGCCACTGTCTGTAGGTTTACCCATTAACAGTTCAGCTCAGTTTATTGTGGTTAAATTTATCTCATCCCTTTGAAGTTTGGTTTGTGACTCTCCCTTCTTTCTCCCTCTCAGACCTAATATCAAATTCAATCTTATTATGGTCACTATTTGGAAGATGCTCCTTTACCGTCAGATTGTTAGCTAATTCTGGTTCATTATTCATCACTAAACCCAGTATGGCCTGTTCTCTTGTCGTGGTAAAACATTTTTTCTAGAAAACTGCCCCGAATACATTCTATAAATTCATTGACTTCGCTGTTTGAACTGTTCTGCTTCTCCCAATCTGTATGAAAATTTAAAAATTCCCAATATAACCACTTTGTTTTTGCTATACACTTTGCTGATCTCTGTATTTGTACACCCCCCCCCCCCCCAAACAAACTGCGTCACTATCAGGGGGTCTGTAGACAACTCCCATCTTGCATCCTTTGCTGTTCCCTAACTCTACCCATAATGTTTCCACTACCCGATCACCCTTACTGAAATTCCCTCTTTCTACTGTGCCTTTTATCAATATTGCTCCTTTCCCAATTTCCCTGTCCTTTCTAAAGATCCTATTGCCTAGAATATTTAGCTCCCAATCATGGTCAAGTTGTAGTCAGGTCTCCGTAATGGCTACTAAATCATACCCTTTAAACTGAATTTGTGCTTCTAACTCTCGTTTTATTTATTATGCTAAGTGCATTTGTGTACAGATCTCTTATCTGGGTAACTGTCCCCCGCCCAGTCCATATGTCCTGCTGGTTCTTTTTCTCATGCTTTTTGACTTAGTGTGGACCTCCCACCCACCCCCTAACTAATTTAAATCTTTCCCCACTGCCCTATTTACCCTTTCCACAAGGACACGGGTGACTCACCAGTTTAGATGAAGACCGTAACATCTGCACAGCTTTCCTTGGTCCCAAATGTGGTCCCAGTGTCCCAGGAATCTGAAACCCTCCCTTCTACACTGTCCATCCAGCCACACATTGACAATCCTTATCCTTCTCTCCCTGTCTGGTTCAGCATGTGGCACTGGAAGTAATCTAGAGATTACTACCCTGGAGGTTCTAATTCTAAATAATTTATCTCCTTGAAATCCCTTTGTAGAAACTCAAACCTATCCTATCTATGTCATTGGTTCCCATATGAATCATGACCTCTGAGCTCATTCTCCCATTCCAGAACCTTTTGTATTCACTCTGTGACGTCCCTAACCCTGGCACCTGTGAAGCAACATACTATTCGGAACTCTGGTTCACATGTACAAAAGACACTATCTACCCCCTTGACGATAGATTCTTCCACAATGACACTCGCCTATTCTTACTATAGATACTGATCTTCCACGGGTAACCACTCAACTGACATCAGTCACATGAACTTGGGGCTCCATATCAACACGAGTAACTAAATGCAGCTTACTGGTGCGGAAATTTAATAGTCAGAACTTTTAGTTAACAGATCTTTCCTTAGCCAGAAATATAACTTCTTATCCCATGTTAAAATGTTAAAAGCTTAACTAGTTTACCTCGTATTTTATTTTCTCACCAGCCTTGGCCTTCTTCAGGCGTTCCAATGCTGCTACTCGCCCTCCTTTCTCTTTGCGATCACGTTTTGAGCGTGTTATTGCCAAGCCGCATGAGTTAGTATCACCTGAAAGATTTAATTTCAAAACACATCATACATTAACCCATGCTGATGTGGTTCCACTTTAGACCAAATATCTCTAGAAAACCTCTCAGTGAGATCACCTTTTAATCAGTAGGTTGCAGGCACAAGCCTCATCTGGAGATTTGAGTTCATATATTATACAGATACCACAAAGTGGTGTCCTTGCCATCTGTCTATCCCAATGAAACAATAAAACATCCTGCAGTACTGATGGCAAAGTATAAAGATTAGCCTGGATCTTGGACAACAGTTCTCCATATCTTGTGCATAGTTTTGCCCAGACCCCAAGCACAACCAGATATGGCACCTTATTAGGTTCAATTTGATCAATGATGGAAACTGCATGTGCAAACTGGTAATTGCACTGTGCAAAGTGGTGGCACTGAAGGAGGGGTGGTAGAGAGTATAATTAGAGCAGGACAAATTAGCACAGTCAATTCCCATTATAAAAGTAGCAATGGGAATTTATAATGGAAAAAGTTGACAGGAAATGCATGCATGTATAAGATTTTTAATGACCAGAGCAGCAATGTTTACTGCAAGAAGGACATTTACATTAGAGGGACATTAAAGGCACATCAGGCTTCAAGAGTTAATACTGCGTAGGCTTCAAAATCTGACATTGCACCATCTGTGGCAAGGACTGGCGCTCGAGAATGGAACTTTACAACCATTCACGATGTTGTAGCATGGCAAAGTAGCTAAACTGTTTTGGTGCTTACACCATCGTCCTTCGAGACAGGCCTATTGGTAGAGGGACGTTTATAGTTGATTACTGAGGAATTCAAAGTCCTGAAAAGATTTGAAGTATGTCGTACTTTAAGCATGAATCAGACAACTTCTCATTATTAAACCAATCAGAATGACAGCAGGCTATTCCACCAAGGCTGACAACATGTCTCAGATTCTGCAGTTATCCTGAATTTAGCCATGTTTTCACAACAAGACTGTAGTGGGATTACTGGATACAGATACATTGAAGAATAGTCAATAAAACATAACATTGTTGAATAGATGCAATACAAATTCATCAGGTATACAAAAGTTAGCCTTTTAATACAACTGGAGATTTACTTTAGGAAGAGAGGAGAAACACAAAACATTTTTAAACATAAAACTGTGACACTTGACAGCTTTGCAGCAACACCAGGAGTTTCACTCAGTGATTTACCATCAGCAAGTAGGAGTGTTATTGCATTGCAATGTCACAGGTGAAGCAATGAAGCCACATGATAACTCCAACTTCCTCTGTTAATGCACTGAATTCACAAACTTGAATCAAGTTTACAGACACCATCCCAGTGCGAGAACAAAAAGAGGACAAAAGCAGACAGTTCCAGTACACTGGCTGTACATTTAACTCTCAGTACCCAGCTTCCATACGCCAGATATATTTGTAACACACTGGATCTTAAACAACCAGCTGTAGCAGTAACACCTGGAACATGGCTCCTGTACATCAGCTGTAGCTGTAACACTGTCTTGCACTGGCACATCAGCTGTACATTCAAAGGCCAGAGCACAACCCCTTACACCAGCTGTATCTGTAACTTCCAGTACCCAGCTCCCATATACCACCTGTATCAGTAACACCCAGCACATGTCTCCTGTACATCAGCTGTACCCGGGGCAGTTGGTGCCCGGACCCCGCGCCCGGGGCAGTTGGTGCCCGGACCCCACGCCCGGGGCAGTTGGTGCCCGGACCCCACGCCCGGGGCAGTTGGTGCCCGGACCCGTGGCAGTTGGTGCCCTGACCCCGCGCCCGGGGCAGTTGGTGCCCGGACCCCACGCCCGAGGCAGTTGGTGCCCAGACCCGTGGCAGTTGGTGCCCGGACCCCGCGCCCGAGGCAGTTGGTGCCCTGACCCCGCGCCCGGGGCAGTTGGTGCCCTGACCCCGCGCCCGGGGCAGTTGGTGCCCGGACCCCGCGCCCGGGGCAGTTGGTGCCCGGACCCGTGGCAGTTGGTGCCCGGACCCGGGGCAGTTGGTGCCCGGACCCCGCGCCCGGGGCAGTTGGTGCCCGGACCCCGCGCCCGGGGCAGTTGGTGCCCGGACCCCGCGCCCGGGGCAGTTGGTGCCCGGACCCCGCGCCCGGGGCAGTTGGTGCCCGGACCCCGCGCCCGGGGCAGTTGGTGCCCGGACCCCGCGCCCGGGGCAGTTGGTGCCCGGACCCCGCGCCCGGGGCAGTTGGTGCCCGGACCCCGCGCCCGGGGCAGTTGGTGCCCGGACCCCGCGCCCGGGGCAGTTGGTGCCCGGACCCCGCGCCCGGGGCAGTTGGTGCCCGGACCCTCTCCCCCCCACCCCACACACCTTATCCAGGCCCCTCTTCCCTTTACCCCTTACTCCAGCTGCTCGCCCCACTCTCTCCCTTATCCCCGCCCCTCTTGCTCTCCCTCTTTTACCCTGGCTCCTTCCCCTATTATCCCGATCCCGATCCTATTCCCATTAGGCGAGCCCCTCTGTCTGTTCCCCCCCACCCCCCGGATCCCTTTCCCCATTACCCTGCTGCTCGGGCTCGGCTCCGGCCTCCCTCTCCGGACCCATTCTCCTTTCCTTCCCTTCTCTTCCGCCCGCTTTTGATTCACAACGAAATCTGGCGCCAAATCCACCGGAACTAATAGAATGAAATTGCTGGGACGGAAAAACGTCACGCAGTAGCGCGCGAATAGGAACGGCGAATGTTTGGTGCATAATAGAGCGCGGCCATCTTTGATCAAGTCACGATGGCATTTCTGCCTGTCTTCTCTTCTGAATGAGAGAGCCAGGAGGTTTCTGTGCTGAACTGATGGACTGCCAATAACATCCACAGTCTAATAAACAATCAATTACGAACTCTCACATTAAGATATATCCTCAAAGTAATAGTAGTGGAATGAAAAGATTGCAATATTGAAAATGTCAAAATTCTGATATATTTTCTATATATGCCTTTAAAATTGGGGGGTCCAGGTGATAATAGCCAAACGAGAGGCAGTCGAAGCTGACTTCCTGTACCAGTGGGGACTGCGACAAGGCCCCATTCAATTTTGGTTGCTTTCAGTGATGTTTTGACATAGAATGAGCAAAAGAGCAGAGCAAGAAAGAAAAATAATTTGCATTTGTATAGCACTTTTCACGTCCTTAGGATATCCCAAAGTGCTTCACAGCTAATGAATTTATTTTTCAATCGTAGTCACTGTTGTTTTTTAGATAAATACGACAGCCAATTTTCATACAACAAAGTGCCACAAATAGCAATGAGATAAATGATTTGGTTTTGGTGATGATGGTTGGAGGAGAAATGTTGACCAGGACAGCTGGTTAACTCCCTGCTCTTTGAATTGTGCCATGGGATCTTTTACGTCCACCTGAACAGGCAGATAGATCCTCAGTTTAATGTCTCATCCAAAAGGCAACACCTCTGACAATGCAGTACTCCCTCAGTGTCAGCCCAGATTATGTGCTCAAATCCTGGAGAGGGACATGAACCCAAGTTCCTCTGACTCAGAGGGGAGCGCCTCCCCCTTCACATCACCCTGTAAAATGTTTGCTCACTCACAAATAAGACCCTGCACATCCTTGAGGCAATAAGTTAAAATCTTAGGCCTAACTAATGTCTGGATCACTGTTTTTGACCCCTTCCTTCTCACTGAGGCCGCTCCACCCAGCTTCACATTCTATCACACTCCCCTCCACAATCACCATGGTGGCGTCATGGCAGTCATCTCGGGATCCCACCTTGGCCTTCACCCTTTACCTCTGGCTCCTTTGCCACACTTGAGCATCTTACCCTTTAACATCCCTTTCACCTCTCCTTTAAGATCCTCCTCAATGCAATGATTTAAAAGCTCCGTCAATTTAATAACCTCTACCTAAGTGCTTAATATAACTGCCAACTAAACTAAATGTTTATTGTAAGCTCACTATTAACTGAATGCCTCCTGTAAACCAAGGGGCTGATTTTGTGATCTTGCGCTCGATAAGCGCTCATTTCAAGGGGGCAAAGCACTGGGAAAATGAGGGGAGACCTATTGCACCAGGGCGCTGATCTAATTCCATTGCCGCCAATTTTTCTGTCAGGATTTGGGTGGTGGGGGGAGAAGAGCGCTGCCCCTCAGTGAGGTGTTAAAATTAAAATTTAATGCAAAATGAGGACAGGTGACATCATCTTGACCTGCGACCTCTTCCTGAACTTCTGCCGATTGTAGGTCAGTTGCTGCCTGGCTCCATTTAAACTGGGTGCTGAGGGCCAAAGAGTCAGGTTGTAAGCACCAAAACACCGACTGCCATTGCTGTGAATAACTTTTTTCAAATTTATGAGATTTGAAGCAACAATTCGAATTTTACTTTTTTGAGCCTTCTCCCCAGAAACACCTCAACATTCATGGAAGTTAGCTTCCTGAACGGAATGATGGGAATCCCCTTTAGAATTCTCTATTTGTGTTAAATGAAGGAAGAGGAGTACAACGACATTTTGGATTCCAGGGAGGTGAAACATCACCAGAGGAGTAGAGTGTCTGAACGCCAGTACCCCATAATAAGAATTTATAATCCCCAGCGAACTTTTTTATACATATTGTGTGTAACAGACACAGTGTACTGCAAGTTTCCCTTATAGCCCAGTAGGTAAAGGGGCTGTCCAGTATAGCACTAAGATGGTCCCAGTTTTGATTCCCTGTCTTTACTGTGTTAGTTGATCTTAGTTATGGCAGCAGTTGAGGGATAATAATTAGTCTCAGCACTCCTGGCTATTGAAAGGAAAAAGTACTCAGAGTTCCCACTCCTAATTGTTATCCAGTATAATCTGCTGGAATGGGCAAGTATGTGGATATTGGGTGAGAACAGGAATGGGCTTACACATGAAGAATGACCACTTGGATGAGAAGGGGGGGGGGGGGGGGATGTGTCATCTGTGGAGTCCGTCCTAGCTAGATTCAGTGTCTCCTGCAAAGAAGGAGAAAAAAATTGAACCTCAATTTTCATTATTTGTTCCCCTTTTCTCCTCTCCTGAAGGTGATAACTTGTGCTGGGATACTGTCCCAAGGGTGCCCCAAGCCCTGGCTGATTTTTCCTCTTCCTAACTCAGGACACTTGGGCTAATTGAAACAACCACACCTTTCTCTTCCTTACAAAGTATTAGGTTGAGGCACATTTTTGTCTGTTCGCTCATGTTAACAAAACCATTGGCATGAGTATAAAGCAGGAAAACGAAGAATATGTACAACATTATTGTAAAGAATATCACAAGAAAGAATAACAGCAGACTTCTTACCATGTTGGGCTACTTTTCTGTCCCACATCTCCTTTGATATTTGGGATCTCTTCCAACACCTCTTTCCCAAAGGACAGGATTTAGTTGTCATTTTAAAAATAAAATAATTAAGAAAATATCAGGAAAGTAATTCAAGGTATTTTACTATAATCAAGGGTACATATAACAGTTCCTGCAGAATAATCTTATTACTTAACCCAATTTGTTCACTAAGGTCCTACAGGGAAGGGAACCTGCAGCCCTGCCCAGTCTGGCCTACATGTGACTTCAGTTCCACGGTACATCGTTGACTCTTAAGGCCCTCGGGGTGTCGATAGTAGCCATGATGTGGAGATGCCGGTGATGGACTGGGGTGGACAAATGTAAGGAATCTTACAACACCAGGTTATAGTCCAACAGTTGGACTATAACCTGGTGTTGTAAGATTCCTTACATTGGCCCTCAGGGCACTAGGGATGAGCAATAAACGCAGTCTTTCCAGTGTCGCCCACACCCCGAGATTTTAAATAAAATGTAATTCAAAATATCACCAATCTCTTCCACAGAAATGTATCTTTTGCCTTTCTTTGTTTTCTATTTTCTCTTTTATTTCCCCAGTTTTCCTCCCATGATGTCCTCAGGCAGGATAGGATAAGACAGTCCCAGATGTAAATTTCTCCTTGATCACCACAAAACACAAACTTAAACTCGGCTGATGTGGGAAAGGTATATCTCTCCTTTTCTCCCCATAATACTTTATATTATTCCCAAGTTTGTAAATTTACTATTTTCCCTCAAAGTCTTGATGATTCAGTAGGCAAGTCAAATCCTGACATCCACAAATTAGCTGCAGTATAGAACAATTCCTGACACAGCCTTCCTACTAGTTAGAAACAGCAATAAGAAGAATGTTTCATTCTGTCTCTCTATACCTGTCAGCTGAGGTGAACTGACCTAAAATTGCATTGACTGAGCTGCATACATTTTGTCTCTAGGACATTTTCATTATACACTTGCTTCAGACTTAAAAGGGAAGCAAAGTTTCTGTTTAATGTAATCCCTCAATGTCTATGTAGGAAAAATATAATCACAAAAATCCCCATTACCAATAAAAAATAAACCAAATTTGCTGCCCCCCATTTCAGAACTCTCTCTCCCTCTAGTAACGTCACTGAAGGGAAGGAACCACCTGTTCCTGAAGTGAACCCATTCGTTTTAATGACGATTGAAACTTCAGAGATGTCTGGGAGCCTGGTTTTGCAGTGCATTCATTCAGTAGTGTATCTCCCTGGAGCTGGACAACTCCAAATCAGCTCTTATGCTGACCTGAAGTTGCAATCCCTGTCAGTGACTTTAGCTGAGTGGCTCAGGGGAGCAACCCAAAATGGAAAGTCGTCATCGGGGCATAAATATGAAGTTCATTTTGTTAAAGGGAATAGCTATTTCTATAATTATATTTCTTACACCTTGGGGTTAAGTACTTTGAACAAAAGTACACCCTGAATATTTTCCTTCCCCTTTAAATATGACTACAAAACTCAGTGCACACAATATTTAAGTTACTGAATGTTCTGACAGAAGAGGAAATTCAGACCACACAACTGTTTATAGAAATCTTGGATCCAATGAAGAAGAAGACAGATTTCTTTACAGAGAAAGGAACTTCAAAGTATAAATAATAAAATGCAGCTTATATTTAACCCTAATAATTGTCCTTTGGAACTTTTTTCACTGTCCCTTCCTAAAACATTGCATATAAATCCTGCTTCCAGTCAAGCTTAGTTATAAGCTAAAAGAAAATAGACAATGTTGATCTCTCCTTATATTTTAGTCTATTTGTAAGAAAGTGTTTCTAAATATTCAGATATTCAATTATTCTATTTCCATCACACTGTGCCAATAGCTGCTATTCAGTATAATCTTGTTTACACAACAGGAGTTTGTTTTTGCATTTTCTCCCATTAACACCCATTCACCCAAAAACATTCCATTGGCAAGCACCCAATATTTTGCCTACTATTCCCACTGTCACTGTCACAAAAGGTTAGTTATGATAAGAACAAGCCAGTAGCATTTGGTGCTACAAGGAGATTGGAGCCTCTAAAGTGAATGCAGGAAAATAGGCATGGCATCTTAATCTCATCATCAGCTCAAAGCAAAGAGGAGTGGTCCTTTACGCAACTCAGTACATTCGCATGGGGTGAGAGAACAACTTGGCATGACCTTTGTCCGGTGAGCTGTCACCGAGGCACATACAAGTGCTGTTTGCTGTGAGTGCACTTATCCAAACAGCCCGATAGAGGAAAAGCCTTCAGCACCAGGACAGAAGTGATGTCTGACAGAAAGCGCAAACAACAGGAGGCAAAAGCAATGGGGGATATGTATATAGTCAAGATTCTACGGAAGGTAGGAGAGGATTTTGTTTGTGTGTGTAGGGGTCGGGGTGGGGGGGGGGTGATCATTATTATAGTACTCTGGCCAAGCCATATATCCATTTGTATAATTGTTGATGGTGTGTAAATAGCTATTCAGAAATGCAAAAGATAAAAAGAAGAATTGTAAATGTCAGATATGTTTTAAAAAAACAAGAAATTCTGGAAATATGCAGGTAGTCAGCAATTGAAATAGCAAGGCAGGCTAAAGTTTCAAGTTCAGTAGAATTCATTAAATGCTATCTAATCTGTTGTGCATTTCCAGCACTTTCTGTTTTTATTTTAGATTTCCAGAATTTGTGGTTTTTCTTTCTACCTCTAAACTCCAAATTTATTTGATTCCTTACAGTCAGGAAATATGAGTTTTGGTCAGGGAGAAGTTTCTCAAAATGATGTGGCACATAAAATGACACAAGGTTCCAGCAGGCAGTTTTACAGGTGAAACTTTACCCAAGAGTCCAGCTGATGTCATGAACTACAAGAGCAAAGCTCAACAGATTTATGGACTTCTGAACCCTGAGATTAGGTTATTGCTGTTCACCGACTCCCTAGTATTTTTGTATTTGTATTATACAGAAATATATATATTGCTTAGTCATTATACTATCATTTGTGTTTTACCTGGGAGTAAGAGTGGAAGTTACTGCTTCTGCTGCTGGTTATTTGGTGAGGGGATCATGTTGCAATGTGTAAAATTAGATTTACATTAGTATACATGTGTGTCTAAATTGCATCAGTCTATAAACTGGAAGGGCATTAGTTTATAAGTTTATCAGTATATACATCTACAAGCATATTAATATATCATTGTATTAGTATTTATAGTACATTGATGTATCAATTAGTCATATGACACAGATGTTGTAGTAAATTTTAGAATTCACTATGATGTATATGTATATATAAATAAAACTAGTCGATCTCCTATGGCATTGTATACAGTGGGTCAAGTGTAAGTGTAGTCTTCAGGTGAAGAGGGGTTAGAGGTTGGGGGATAACTGGGCCAGGCTGTGCAGACATAATTCAATTCCCATTTTAAAGTCAAACGTTCTGTTCTTTTTTTATATAATACTTTGATTTAATATCATTATTTATATACTATCAAAGATCTTACAGGAGGTCATTGTAAGTGGAAAACATACTTAGTACAATGGATTCTTAGAAGTGTGGCTGACTTATGTTGCCTTGTGTGACTTGGTAAGGTAATTAAACTTAAAGCTCTGAATGGTGTGCATGGGGTGTTTGCAATGGCACTCACTGCCCTATCTCACTCACTGTCTCCTTCCACTAGCCCTCAGCTGCTGTCCTTGGGATCCTCTGTCTGTCCATTTCAAAGAGGACCTCCTCCTTCGGCCTAATCTCCTGTAGAAGCACTTGAACATCTGAATCTGCAAAGTTGTTTCTGCAGCAGACCTCTTCAACATTTGCACAATAATAATTCAGTCTCTTGCAGACAAAACCTGACCCTTTAAGGTGCCACAAGCCTTTAAAACTTGCAGCAGTAATATCCGCACCCCACCCCCCCACCATCCCCATGGGTCCGTTCCCTATCAGAGATATTTTAGGAGCTTGCCCTAATTATTCAAATGAGTCTGATCTCTGATCTCAGGATCAACACTCATCATGTGAGACGAGTATCATTCTTCTCCTGCCACACTTCCAATGGGGATCGTGTTCTATCAGAAAATCTAGGCTCACAACTTTCAGAATGCAGGGTAAGGATTCTCTCTCTCTCTCTATCTCTCACTCTCAGTCTGCACTGGACAAAGAAGGTTAGCCTTGCAAACACAGAGTTGTGGCTTGCTTTGTGAATGCCCATTTTTCTCAGTAATTGAAAATTCTAATGTCCAAATAAAGGTTTAATCAAAAATAAATAATTCAAAACAATTAGGTTTGTTACAATAATATAATTTAAATACATCCATTGAATTGTGTTTTGTGTCTTTTAATGCCTTCATTAAAGCTTTTATTTGAATGCCTCAGCCTTTCCCAGAAGCCTGGGCTTGGACTTAATACTTTAGCACAGAGTTGTGCTGCTGGGAGCTGAATTTGGATTGTACAGTCTGAGCAGGTGAAGTATATCTAATTTCCCATGATGGATCAGTAAACCAGTCAGTCAGCTGTATTGATGAAATATTTTTATTTAGTCCCTAACAGTTTATGCTTAGTTGCTTTTCAAACTTATTTGAAGAAAAGCTAGAAGACAAGTTCAAAAAGCTTCATTCAGGTAAAGTTTATTTGAGTGTTTTTTTTAAAACAGAGAGCTCTGTGTCTGTGTATGAGGAAGAGTGAGAATGGCAGTGTACTGTTTGCACACCTATTATAGCTATTTCTGTGCTCTTTATTGTGGGGTGTCTGGTAGCCCTCACCCTCCATATGCAAATATGTGGGCAATTACCGCCACTACCCTGAGCCAACCAGCACCTTCCACCAGGCAGTCCAAAAATGGAAGGGAACTGGGAGGGTAAGAGGGAGAGAGAGCAGAGGAAAATCCAGACCTGTGTGTCTTTCCTCATGCTAAAGTTAATTTAATTTTCAAAATAAGTTGAATTTTGAAACCAAATATTTATCTCACATGTTTATTGACATTTAGAAAAGGTAAGTGTTCCAGTGGCTTACACTGTAAGACGCTAATTTCTGAAAACTATGAGATAAAGAGAGTGAGACACAGAGAAAGAGATAGACAGACATAGGGAGAGAGATAGACAGAGAGACAGACAGAGAGACAGCATCTTTCCTCATTCTAATTTGATTTTTAAAAAAGATTAATTTGAATTTTGAAAGCAAACAAAACCTCTCAGAAGGAAACGGATAGGAAAGAAAGGCAGGGGGAATGGAGGAGGGAAACAGTTTGAGGGTAAGTAGGGCTCTGCCTCTCACCACCCACCCATTGGGTGAGTGAATAGGAGTGGGGGAATGGATGGGTGGTTAAGGATAAAGCAAGTGATAGTGAGTGAGAGGGAGGGGAGGATATATGATTTGATCTGCTATTTCAATGGGGTATTGATGAGATTGAGGGTGTGGTTGAAAGGGAGGGAGTAGTGGGAAGGTGAAGGCATAGAGACACTATGCAGGGAGGAGATGGGGGAAGAATGAGTGTTGGGGGACAAGATGGGAAAGGAGCTAGCACAACCTATATACAGTCCTAAATCTCTTACATTTAATGTTATAAATGTAAATCTTTCCTTTCCTTTATATCTATGTCCTCTGTTGTCGACCCCTTATCCACTGGGAACAGCATGTTTCTACCTACACTGTTCCATACCTTCATAATTTAAAACACCTATATCGATTAATGTCATTATGTCCTCAGTTCTATTTAAATCAGCCCCAATCTTGCTAGTCTTTTTCCATATTTGTATTCCCTCATACCAGGCAGTATCTTAGTAAATCTGTGCCGTACCTTCCCTATTGCCTCAACATCCTTCCAACTGTGGTCTTACTAAGGTGTTGTGTTGCACGAGCTCTAATGAAATCTATGTTAAGCCTGTTTCTTCCTTATGTTCTGCCTCTCTACCTCTGCTCATTTTGATGCTTCTCTCCTGTGCCTATCTCTTGTACAAGACAGAATCCATTTGATGCTATTGAAGGTGGAAGTTACCGAGCCTACTGTGTGTGTAACAAAATCCCGTCACAAAATGCTTCCTGTGACAAAAAGGAGCTAGGTGAACATTTCCTCATATGGTATCAAATGAACTCAGCTTTGAATGGAAAATGGGAGTAATTCAGAAAAATGGGACAAATTAGTGGCCTTAAACACAGGAAAGAACAGATCTAGTATGAAAAACAACTGCAGCCCCATCTCACAGCAGTATTACGAAAAGAGGAAGATGGAGATACTATAGAAGGTGGCAGCAGAGAAGGTCTAAAGGTGTTCAAAATTATAAGGGGTTTTGATGGAGTAGATAGGGAGAAACTGTTTCCACTGGCAAGTGGGTCAGTAACCAAAGAACACCAAAGACCATCAAGCCTGTTCATTCTGTAGACCATGTCCAATTCATTCTGTCATGGACTGTACCCAACCCATTTAATCTTGCATGGAAAGTTTCTAGCTGCCCTCAAAACTGAAAATCCTCAGACTATCAATCTAATCACGCATTCTACATCATTCATTCTTGACTGACCAATAGAAAATTCAAGTTTAAATAAAGGTATTCTGTTGTCAGTGCTGATCTTTAGTGGGTTGTAGTGTACTATTTAATCATTAATATTTAAAGGGAAAAGGAGAGACAAATAAATACCTTAAATTATCAATCTGTTAGTATAGGGCTAAGCCATACAGACCAGGGCTCCAAGGTTTTAGCTCTAATTTCAACTGGGACAACAATTGGTGTGCTACAATTCACCTCAACACCTCAGGACTACTAAGAGTAGTCAGGGTTCCCATTCTTGTCTGTGAGCACTGATGAAAAATGTGCATGTATGGACTTCAAGTGAGAACAGGGTCAAAATAGTTTCTGAGTCCATCCATGGTCAAATAACCTACTGATGCTCACTATCGAAGCTCACATGCGAGCTAGGAATTTTCCCAGAGCTGCCCCTGCACCACTGACATAACTTTGCCAGAAGTGCGGCAGAAACTTTTGTTTATTAATTATAAAAAATATTGGAGATGGGGAAAAAAGGCTGTTTGACTGATGTTCAAGAATCGTCCAATCAGGTAACGAAGAGCCTGTTCACTTTTCAATTGGCATGCGAAGGGTTACAATCCATTAATGCAGATTTTTTTGTGTGTGTGTATGTGTGTGTGTGTGTTTAACTTGGTATTGACTCTGAAGCCCATTGTTTCACTGAATTGTAGAATCAGCACACTGTGGGCGTAGTCTAACATGCAGCCTGTGCTTGTAGACAATACACACATAGTCTACTTCAACTCTGCCCACAGACTAAGCGAGATCCTATTTGTACAAATACATTACTGTTGCCCAGCTTAGTCATCTAATCTCAATTTTCCACTAAATTATTCAGTTTGCAAACGTTGGCCTATTTGTCAATTTTTTTGTCACAATTTGCTAACTCATTTTGAACTGAATATTCTAAAATGTTGCCATTGCGAGTATTATGTGAAGTATTACAGTGAAGTGTGCCAGCTCATTTTTCAAAAAATTGATAAAATGCACATATTCAGGAACTTACCATCAGCAAATGAGTGATTGTATATCAACCTGTGAGTAAACCAACACGTGCATTAGCAGAAAATTTTAGCAAAATCTCCATTTATTCGTTTCCAGATTTAGGAGTCAGCGTCATTGCATCCATGAACCAGCTGTTAAAAAATGAGGCCACAGACAAATTGGAGAAAATGTAAATGATCTCCACGAGATGTTTGGGTAATGGCTCAGACATTCAATATCATCTAATATAAAAACAGAAAATGTTGGAAATACTCAGCAGGTCAGGCAGCATCTGTGGAGAGAGAAACAGAGTTAATGGGGTCGATTTTACCAGGCCTGCGGGTTTCCGGCGGGTTGGGTTTCGGGAGCGTGGTCAACGCGCTCCGTGAAATTAGTGGGTTGCCCGCGCGATCGTAGCAGGCAACACACTAATAGAAATCAATTACCTGCTCCTCCGGGGTCCGCGCTGCTGGTCTGCGCGTTGGGCGGGCTGCGCATGCGCAGTACGATCTGTCAGCGGGAGGCTCTCTAGTTAAAGGGGCAGTCCTCCACTGACAGATGCTGCAACCAATAGAACAAATTACAGCATGGAGCAGCCCAGGGGGAAGGCTGCTCCCAGTTTAATGATGCCTCACCCCAGGTATCATCAGATGGGATGAGGAGGAGGGGGAGGACAGAGCTCTTCCACCCGGCTGGTGGGAGGAAGCGGCCTGCTTCTTCCACCAAGAAGGCCTGGCTCGAGGTGGCAGAGGAGGTCACCTGCACCACCAACATATCGCCCACCTGCATACAGTGCAGGAGGCGCTCCAATGACCGCAGTAGGTCAGCCACAGTGAGAACACGTAGTCTTTCTCCTACACTCCGTCTGCCACAACACTGCCCCCACCCCACATCTCCTTCGGCACCGCCAACACTACTCTGTCACATCACCCCTCATACCCACTCAAACCCCATCCTCATCTTACCTGCACCTACTCACCTCGCCAGTACTCACCCCGCCACTAACACGCAACCCAATCCTCATACAATCTCATGGCTCTATCCCATACTCATCCTCTCGTGCATCTCTCTCACGGCCAGCCTCACTCAACCTGCCACCACCTGTGCTGCAGCCACAGGGCATGCATCACATATGTGCAGTAGGAAGCTTAAGGAAAACGTGTCGTGAGCATGAAGGGGATGCACAAGGGTGTTTGAGGGTTTGTCATGGGTGTTACCTATATTGAATTTCAGAACAACTCACATCACACATTATATTGGCACCACCACTGCCATGTCTCCGCGAATCCTGTCTGTTGTGTCCAATAATGCCCGCTCCTGGGTATCACTATGAGGACCCACCACTGATGCCACCCATTGTGTCACTGCAGAGTAGGTGCAGGTGTATTTGCAGGGCTCTTCCGCGCAGATGACTGAGAGACATCGGCGGTGTAGCCGGCTGCACCCTGGAAGGATGCGGAGGAGAAGTTGTGGAGGGCTGTGGTGACTTTGGCAGCGACAGGTAAGCAGATGGTGCTGGGGCCAGCCAGGAGCAGCTCGGCATGAAAGAGGCTGCAGATGTCCACGACTACATGTCGAGTGAATCTGCGCCTCCGTGTGCACTACTGCTCGGAGAGGTCCGGGGAGCTGCGCCTCGGTCTGTGGACCCTGTGGCGAGTGTAGTGCCCTCTGCGACGCATCTCTCTCTGCGGTTGCCCTCCCTCCTGCTGTATAGGTGGATGTGTCACAGCACTCTGTTGTGGAGCTCCATGTGTCAGAGGTGGACGGTGTGGATGGCGAGGCTGGTGATGCTGTTCGCCCTCTGAGGGGGTCATGACTGCAGCTACGACGGCCCCCATCCGCAATATGTACATCTGAGGGGGTCCGCAAGGTAGGCACATGTCTCCGGGCCCCGGGGTGAGTGTGCAGGTTGGTGACTTTGACCGTCAGGAGGGGGGTGGTGGAGGCCACACTTTGTCCCAAGTGACAGAGCGGCCTCCTGCAATGGCCGAGGGTCTCCCCCCCCCCCCCCCCCCCGCCCCACCTGTCAAATGGACCTTTGCAGCTGCCACAGGCTGACGGCTGCAACACGTCCAGTTCAACTAGGACTGTTTCCCCCAGTGTGTGAAACAGTCCCATGTTTCTCCAAAATCACACACAGTCCCTTAATCAGGTCAGTTAATGACCTGAACAAGCGAAATAAATAACCTCAAGTGGCATCCCGCTGGCTTTAATTGCCTGCGGGATTCCCACCAGCGGGGGCTGCGCACGCACCCCCGCATGTCATCGGAGAACCCGGAAGTGGGCGGGATCGTGGCGCGATCCGGTCACGTGCCTGGAGATCGGGATTTTCGGGGCCCCCCCGCTGGAAACGCACAGGAAACCCGACGGTAAAATCGAGCCCAATGTTTCAGGTTGATGACCTTTTCGGGTCATTGATGACTCAATATCATCTGGTGCTTATTCAACCTGTTATTTATGATATACTATTGCCTGGCACTACACAAGTGGCAGAATGCAGGTTCACTTCTTTGTACTATTGAATTGCTGATCTCGATCTTGCTGCTCTGGGGAGATGTCAAGCAGAGACCAGGCACCTTCCCATGGGAAGAGAGGAAAAATCAAAGGGAGAGGCATCCTGGGCAAAAGTTGTGTATTTCCTATTGGTCAACTCAAAGTAGCATTGGTAAGAGAGTAGGAGCAGGTCATCTGCAGATGGTTTACAGATGGCCCAGGGTAACCAGAGGATGAAAGGTAACAGAGAAACTGGATACTCTCAATAAACAAATTTTTAAAAAAATTAATCACAGTCCCAGTAACAGAATGTAGTCCTGTTTGAAGTTGTATCAAAAACCACAACAAAGAATAACAAGAATAAAAATGGACAGAACCCGCAGCTGCGACCTAGGCATTGAATCAGGGCATAACGAAGTCACACCCAGCCCAGTTGACCCGAAAAAGTCCCCCTCACTAAAATCTGGGAACTGGTGCCAAGGTTGGGAGAGCTGTCCCATAGACTAGTCAAGCAACAGCCTGACATAGTCATACTCACACACAGAATCATACCTAACAGCCAACATCCCAGATTCTTCCATCACCATCCCTGATTATATCCTGTCTCACTGTCAGGACAGACCCACCAGAGGTGGGAGCACAGTGATATACAGTCGGGTGAGAGTGACCTTCAGCATTCAATCTGAACCCCAAGAAGTCTCATGGCTTCAGGCCAAACATAGGCAAAGAAACCTCCTGCTGATTATCACCTACTGCCATCCCTCAGCTGATGAATCAGTACTCCTCCACGTTGAACATGGAGGAAGCACGGAGGGTAGCAAGGGCACAGAACTTACTCTGGGTGGGGGACTTCAATGTCCATTACCAAGAGTGGTCTGGTAGTACCACCACTGACCGAGCTGGCCGAGTCCTGAAGGACAAAGTTTCTGGACTGGGCTTGCGGCAGGTGGTGAGAGATAAAAACATGAGGGAACAACCTAGTTGACCTCGTCCTCACCAACCTACCTGTCATAGATGCGTCTGTCCATTGTAGGTGTGACTACCGCATAGTTCTTGTGGAGACCAAGTCCAGTCTTCACACTGAGAACACCCTCCACCATGTCATGTAACACTACCACCTTGCTGAGTGGGATAGATTAAGATCAAATCTAGCAGTTCAAAACTGGGCATCCATGAAGTCAGCAGCAGCAGAATTGCAAACCACCACAATTGGTAACTTCATGACCAAGTGCATCCCTCATTCCTCCATCACCATCAAGCCAGATGACCAACACTGGTTCAATGAGGAGCATAGAAGAGCAGCACCAGGTATACCTGAAAATAAGGTGTCAACCTAGTGAAGCTACAACACATTACTTCACGCATGCTAAACAGCAAATGCAGCATGTTATAGACAGAGGTAAGCAATCCCACAACCAATGGATCCAGTCAAAGCTCTGCAGCCTTGCCATATCCAGTCGTGAATGGTCTTGGACAATGAGCAACTAAGGCTCCACGAGTATCGCCATTCTCAACGTTGGTGGAGCCCAGCACGTGAGTGCAAAAGACAAGACTAAAGCGTTTGCAATCAGCTTCAGCCAGAAGTGCTGAGTGGATGATCCTTCTCAGCCTCCTCCTGAAGTCCGCATCATCACAGATGCTGGTCTTCAGCCAATTCGATTCATTCCACATGGCATCAATAATGGCTATAAGCATTGGATACAGCAAAGGCTACAGGTCCCAACAACATCCCGGCAGTAGTGCTGAAGACCTGTGCTCGAGAACTAGCCCCTAATCAAGCTATTCCCTTCGAGGTACAACAGTGGTAACGACCCGATTATATGGAAAATTGCCCAATTATATTCTGTCCACA
This sequence comes from Heptranchias perlo, assembly GCF_035084215.1. Classification (NCBI taxonomy): domain Eukaryota; kingdom Metazoa; phylum Chordata; class Chondrichthyes; order Hexanchiformes; family Hexanchidae; genus Heptranchias; species Heptranchias perlo. The sequence continues at coordinate 34,911,437 of NC_090335.1, forward strand.
AAAAGCAGGACAAATCCAACCAGGCCAATTACCGCCCCATCAGTCTACTCTCAATCATCAGCAATCATCAGCAAAGTGATTGAAGGTGTCGTCAACTGTGCTATCAAGCGACACTTACTCACCAATAACCTGCTCACCGATGCTCATTTTGGGTTCTGCTAAGACCACTCGGCTCCGGACCTCATTACAGCCTTGGTCCAAACATGGACATAAGAGCTTGAATTCCAAGGGTGAAGTGAGGGTAACTGCTTTTGACATCAAGGTGGCATTTGACCGAGTCTGGCACCAAGGAACCCAAGTAAAATTTAAGTCAATGGGGATCGGGGGAAATCTCTCCAGTAGCTGGGGTCATACCTAGCACAAAGGAAGATGGTTGTGGTTGTTGGAGGCCAATCATCTCAGCCCCTGGACATCGCTGCAGGAGTTCTGCAGAACAACCCCCAGGCCCAACTATCTTCAGCTGCTTCATCAATGATCTTTTCTCCATCATAAGGTCAGACGTGGGGCTATTTGCTGATGATTGCACAGTGCTCAGCTCCATTTGCAATGCCTCAGATGCAAGTCCATTCCCACATGCAACAAGGGCTGATAAGTGCCAAATAACATTTGCACCACACAAGTGCCAGGCAATGACCATCTCCAACAAGAGAGAGCCTACCACCTCATCTTGACGTTCAATTGCATTACCATCACCGAATCCCCCACCATCAACATCCTGGGGGTCACCATTGACCAGAATCTGGACCAGCTACACAAATGCCTGGGTATTCTGTAGTGCATGGGAACCCTATCACCTCCAAATTTTCCTCCAAGTCATTCACCATCCTGATTAGGACATATATCGTCGTTCCTTCATCGTCACTGGGTCAAAATCCTGGAAATCTACCTCACATCATTGTGGGGTCACCTTCACCGCATAGACTACAGAAGGCCCACCAACATCTTCTCACAGCTACTAAGGATGGTCAATAAATGAGACCTTGCCAATGATGCCCACATCCCGAGAATGATTTAAAAATATTTAATCTCAATCTATAGTAAACTAAACAAAAGGAATAACATTGAATGTATTACCATTTAAATATGTATCAAAGAGTAAAGTAAATGACAAAATTAACTTATACTGCAGTACATATAGTAGAAACAGCTAACATTTATATGTAGTAGTGTCAGTCTGATCTACAGCTTTGACCACTGTGATCACTACTAAAGATACTAATATTATTTAACCACAGTACATCTACTGTAGTATCTCTCAGCAATACTGACGTTAAGGCGGTTAGACAAGCTAGTAGTTCTCTCGAATTTGCTCCCTGATCTCAATTTGCAGATCCGAGTAAATAATTGTGAGAAAACTAGACGTCTGTTTCCCTGCAATTGTGCTTTGCCTCCCCCATCTGCCTCCCCTCTTGGCTCAGGCTGAAGTCGTCACTGTCTCTAGCACAGCACAAGAATTATATGCCTTGCCTTACTCTCATCTCAGTCGTGGAAACAGCCAACCAGTGCACATTATGTAAATGAATGTGCTTTGCGAGGTAGTGACAAACCTGCTGCTGAATGGTTGTTATAGCGACAACTGAAGGCCCTGCCTCATAGCTTAAATGAGAGAATAATGTTCACATTTCCCTGGGGGTGTGAGACCTAAAATTTAAATAGCAAGGGGAAAAAACAATTGACAGACAATAAAGGGATCGCTGGAGTTTGGTCGTGGAGACAGCAGCTTTTCCTTGGTCATGCCAGTTCTTAAATTTGATGCTGAGTCACTGGAAGGTATCCCAAAATCCCCCTGTTATAAGCTTCCATCAAAGACTATGGAGGAAATAGAACACACCTGCCCTCATCCTCGTACGGTGAGTCAAATAATGGATATGTGTGATATATATATTTGGTAGTTAAGCACTTATAAGGCATACAGTATTATTGAGGGAAAAGAAGCAAGATAGCATGATCCTCTAAGGGATTTATAAACAATAGTTCCGTTTGCTGTGCCCTTATTGTACGTTTAATGTGGCCAGTAAATTAGACAGCTTCATTTTTTGTATGCCCAACTATTCAGAGAATCAGCATTCACAGTCGTTCCTACATCAGGATACGGCTGTGAAGGGAAAAAAAGATGATGTACAAGGCTTTAGAGGTTTAAAAATTTAAATGTTTGCAACATAATGAAGTGCTTCTTTACCCACTTTAATAATTGATTCTTCTTTGCAGCTTGCAGGGTATAAACTTGCTAAGAATAATAACATTAAAAATTGCTTCAAATATATATACTGTACTATGTTCATGGTGCAATGCACAACAAAAGTAGAATAGTCCAATATTACCTGGTGTATCAAATTCTCCTGGGAAATTGAAACTGTATCATATTTTTACCATGGATTAAAAATGCTGCCATCAGAGTGAAAGTATTGAAAAGATAAGTTGCATATATTTAATGATTCATCCAAGACGAGGCGGTTGGGCAGCTGACTTTACACAGATTACTACACGGAATTAGTCATTTGGAACATAAAGTAGCAGTCACAACAAATGGCAGAATTAATTTTTCATCTGTAGCTTCTGCATGTTGGTTTGAACTTTAGGGAATAAACAAGGTGGTGGGAGTTAACTAAAACAAGAAACAAAGTATCTTTTGATTAAGAGTAATAAACTGGAGTGGTCACGTCACCTGGTAACTGCAGCCAATTGATTACAACTCAGAGTGTTCACCTGAGAAATACCGTACTAAAATCAAACTTTGTAACTTGCAAATTCAGTTGGCATTTTTAATCAGGTCTCTGTTGTTCTTTTAGTTATTGCATTTATAATGTAAGTAAGTAACATTATGACAAGTCAATAAACTCTAATAATCCTAGTGTGATTGAGTATTGCCGCCATAGCCGGCCAGCCAGTTATAACAATTCCCTGGTGCGATACTAAAGGAGCATCCCACTATGAGTAACACTAAAAATCTTTTATCACCCATGGACTTGGCTGATCCACACATTAGGAATGATATCAAGGCCATAAGGACTATCTGACCCACTTTCACAGTCAAAGAATGCAGGGTTGATAAAGACTCATCACAAAGGAAGAGCAATACTAGAGGGAAATCTTTGGTCAGGCCAACTGGCAGAGGGATAGAAAACTGAAAGGGCCTTCCTGCACTGCCCAGGTCCAGCCTTGGTGGTTAATAAAAGACCAGCGTTGATAGCTTCTGTGGAGACGATTGGCATTTTCAAAATTTCATCATCTTAGCTAAGGTGGATAATGTAGAGTTGGGGAGGGAACTGAGGAAAATAGTAAATACAAAGAGTAAAAATGGTAGTAAGGCAATTTGTATCTGTGCTTAGTTGTTTGGTGAGAACTTTAATGTCATAGGTGCTTTCAATAACAAAGGTAAAATCAGAGGGTGAGTCAAACTAGAACACTGACCAATCTCCTGGCAGCTAGATGCAGAGTGACTTGGGCAGAGAGGTCTGTGAGTAGCTCACCTGAGTCAAGGAGGACAACTTGAAAGATGTAAAGCAGTTGATAAAATCTAAAAAAAAATAGAGGGGGGAGAATAAGCAAATAAGTGAAATCTTATCAAACAAAAAAAAAATCATAGTTTCCCTCATAGAATCTTAGAATCATAGAAGGCTACAGCACGGAAGGAGGCCATTCGGCCCATCGAGTCCACGCCGGCTCTATGCATGAGCAATCCAGCTAGTCCCACTGCCCTGCCCTATCCCCGTAGCCCTGCACATTCTTTCGTTTCAAATACTTATCCAGTTCCCTTTTGAAGGCCATGATTGAATCTGCTTCCACCACCCCCGTGAGCAGTGCATTCCAGATCCTAACCACTTGCTGTGTATAAAAGTTTTTCCTCATGTCACCTTTGGTTCTTTTGCCAATCACCTTAAATCTATGCCCTCTGGTTCTTGACCCTTCCACCATTGGGAACAGTTTCTCTCCATCCACTCTGTCCAGCTCTTCATGATTTTGAACACCTCTATCAAATCTCCCCATAACCTTCTCTGATCCAATGAGAACAATCCCAGCTTCTCTAGTCTATCCCCGTAATTTAAGTCCCTCATCCTTGGAATCATTCTAGTAAATCTCCTCTGCACCCTCTCTAAGGCCTTCAAAGCCTTCCTAAAGTGCGGTGCCCAGAACTGGACACAATACTCTAGTTGTGGCCAAACCAGTGTTTTATAAAGGTTCATCATGACTTCCTTGCTTTTGTACTCTGTGCCTCTATTTATAAAGCCCAGGACCCCGTATGCTTTTTTAACTGCTTTCTCAACCTGCCCTGCCACCTTCAACGATTTATGCACATACACCCCCAAATCTCTCCGTTCCTCCACTCCTTTTAGAATTGTGCCCTCTAGTTTATATTGCTTCTCCTCATTTTTTCTACCGAAATGCATCGCCTTGCATTTTTCCACATTAAACTTCATCTGCCACATGTCCGCCCATCCCACCAGAGTGTCTATATCCTCTTGAAGTCTATCACTATCCTCCTCACTGTTTACTACCCTTCCAAGTTTTCTGTCATCTGCAAATTTTGAAATTGTGCCCTGTACTCCCAAGTCCAAGTCATTAATATATATCAAGAAAAGCAATATCCCCAGCACCAACCCCTGGGGAACACCACTGCACACCTCCCTCCAGTCCGAAAAAAAACTGTTCACCACTACTTTCTGTTTCCTATCACTTAGCCAATTCTGTATCCATGTTGCTATTGCCCCCTTTATTCCATGGGCCACAATCTTAATAGTAAGCCTACCATGTGGCACTTTATCAAACGCTTTTTGGAAAATCCATATACACCACATCAACTGCATTGCCCTCATCTACCCTCTCCGTTACCTCTTCGAAAAACTCTATCAAGTTGGTTAAACATGATTTGCCTTTAACAAATCCGTGCTGGCTTTCCCTAATCAATCCACACTCATCCAAGTGACCATTAATTCTGTCCCAGATTATCGTTTCCAAAAGTTTCCCCACCACTGAGGTTAAACTGACTGGCCAAGGGTGTAACATTTGCAATTCTCCAGTCCTCTGGCACCACCCCCGTATCTAAAGATGTCTGGAAGATTATTGCCAGTACCTCCGCAATTTCCTAGGGTGCATCCCATCCAGACCAGGTGACTTATCTATTTTAAGTACAGTTAGCCTTTCTCGTACATCATCTTTCGCAATTTTTAGCCCATCCAGTATCTTAAATATATCTTCCTTTACCGAGACTCTGGCAGCATCCTCTTCCTTGGTAAAGACTGATACACAGTGTTCATTTAATACCTCAGCCATGCCCACTGTCTCCATGAGTAGATCTCCTTTATGGTCCCTAATCAGCCCCACCCCTCCTCTTACTACCCATTTACTGTTAACATGTCCGTAGAAGACTTTTGGATTCCCTTTTATGTTGGTCGCTAGTCTATTCTTATACTCTCCCTTTGCCCCTCTTATTTCCTTTTTCACTTCCCCTCTGAACTTTCTATATTCTGCCTGGTTCTCACTTGTGTTATCAACCTGACACCTGTCATACGCTGCTTTTTTCCGCTTCATCTTATTCTCTATCTCTTTTATCATCCAGGGAGCTCTGGATTTGGTTGCCCTACCTTTCTCCCTCTTGGAATGTACCTTGCCTGTACCCGAATCATCTCTTTAAAGGCCGCCCACCGTTCAATTACAGTTTTGCCTGCCAATCTATGATACCAATTTACCCGGGTCAGATCTGTTCTCATCCCATTAAAATTGGCCCTCCTCCAATTGAGTATTTTTACTTTAGAGTGGTCCATGTCCTTTTCCATTGCTATTCTAAACCTTATGATACTATGATCGCTGCTCCCTAAATGCTCCCCCACTGACACTTGCTCCGCTTGGCCCGTCTCATTCCCTAGAACCAAGTCCAGCAATGCCTCCTTCCTCGCTGGGCCGGAAATGGAAATTCATAGATTGAATTATCAAATACTGCACAGCTTAATCATCCTGAATTTCTTCTGGGTGTACTGTGGCTTGTGTCCGTGTGTGAAATAACAACTTTCCTGTTGCAGACCATTGGCAGAAATTAGCACCCAAATTAATTTTCAATGACAACATGGCAGTCCAGTGCAGCTTCATGGGACGTTTTGTGCTGTACATCTTGAAGGAATGGCCACACAGAGGTGCAAGCACTCCTCCAATATGTGATTATTATTTATTAAACAATCTCTCAATTAATCATCATGACCAATAATTTTTATCCTCCAATGTTTTGCCTTCACCTCCTGAAGGCCGTTGACTCAAGCTGGAATTAAAACATCTCAAGCATGTCACATACTATAAATTAGTTTAATGAATATTGCTACATAGGCAAAAGCAGAAGCAATGTTACACACAGCAAGATCCTAGAAACACTCATGAGTTTTTTTTGGTAATATTAGTTAAGGGAGAAATGCTAGCCAACACAGCCAAAGAACTCTCTTGTGTTGTTTGAGTAGTGTCATGGGATCATTAAATTTAGCAGACAGGCAGGGCCCAGTTTTAACATTTCATGTGAAGGACAGCACGTCCACATTTTGATCACTCCTTCAGGAGTACACTGAGCCTAGATTATGTGCTCAAGTTATGAAGTGGGAATTGAACCCACTACCTTCAGACTCAGAAGCAAGAGTGCCAGCAACTGAGTCGAGCTTCATGGCCACTGGCAGAAATTCTTCATCCATGAGCCGGGATGGTGATTATCAGTGAGATATTTGACTAGGGAGATATTATAGCCAAGCCCGATCCTATCCTCACCTGATGTCTCCACAGTTTCCAGCAGGAGTCAATGGATATTGATTGAGATCAGGAAACTTGGCTGATTCCATCTCTTAGCTTAGGGACCCTAAGGCCAGTTGTAGCACCTCTGCTGCTACCCTGACTGAGATTGGTAAGCACAGCACAGAGTAAGAATTGAAGCTAGGATGGTTCTGATCTTTGTGCCTCAGTATTATTCCACGCACTGCATTTATCCTTTCAGCCACAGGAGCACTGAGGAGCCCTCACTCTAGGACTTGAGCACAAAATCTAGGCTGGCACTCCTGTTTAGCACGGAGGGAGTCACAGCTGTCATTGTCATGAAATGTTAAATGAAGCCCCTGTTTGCCATTTAGGTGGATGTTAAAGATCCCATGGAACTATTTGAATAAGAATGGGAGTTCTCCTGGTGTCCTGGCCAATATTGCACCCTTAACCAACACTACCACAAACAGATTAACTGGTCAGTCATCTGATTTATTTTTATCAAATATTGTTATACATAAAATGCACAACAGGCACTGCACTTCAAAGTAATTCATTGTGTTTGATGCATTTTGAGACATTTCTGAGACATATGGCAACAAGCCATATAAATGCAAGTCTTTCTTTTTATTTTCACTGTTTAATGACCTTGAAGACATTTCCAACATGTGGAGAGATGCCTGGAATGTAGTCCCTCAACCAGAGACTGTTCTGCTTCCATCACAGCTCCCACTAGAGGGCATTTACCGTTTGACTCCAGGGCACTTTTAAAAGAAAATTCTTGTGTTTTTGTTAATGTTTCTTTTTACATTCATACATATATATAATAAAGCTATTATACATATATGTGTACATTCACATATATTTTATGAGGCCATTTTATGTTTAGGGTACAATCACACACAGTTTACAAGAGCATTCATTCCCTAACATAGTTTATGAAGTCACTGTTCATCCTGATTGCACAGTGTCTCTGGGGGTAACGTATCGTTATATCAGCCTGTTTAGTCGGGAGCAATGCAGGGTGGGGAGCTGAGGCAGCTTGGTTGGCCCTGAGTTCTGGGGTTAGGTAGGTTGGGGGATAGTGGGGAAGGGTCCTGAATACCTGGTGTCGTATTGGTTGAGGTTGGTGCCCTTCATGGTCAGTGGGTGGGTTGCTGCACTGAGGGGGTAGTTTATGCCAAGTGGATCTTCCAGTATGGGCCCATACAGCCTGGTATTTCTCCATCTCCAGGTAGAGGTTAAACATCACTCATTATGATTGCACCAGTGTTTGATTTCCTTATTATTCCTTACCTCTAACTATGTAGATTCAGCTTTTTCACCATCCACAAGCTTGTTCTGTACTACCATTCTTCCTCCTTCTTTCGTACTCTAAATCTCCGGAATATTTTATAACCAGGAATGTTCAGTTCCTAGTTCTACCATAACCCAAGTCACATCTCTGTTATTGCAATGTGCAATCATAACATAATAAATTTTAAGGTTCAAATAGAGAAGGAAATAAAACAGTGTGTAAAAAAAAAGTTGATTGATTGGAGAAGAGCAAATTACTGAGTAATGCAAAGGGATGTGGCCTGGATAAATTGAAGAGAAAAGTTAACTGATAAAAGGGTGAAGCAACAGTGGGAGATACTTAAGTAGGTCAGGGACATTCCAATGAGGGAAAAAACAGCACGTGTTTAGGGTCATGATTCTATAGATAAATGGACAGATTATGCTTATGACAAAACTAAAACTAGTGACACAAAAGAAGGTCATGACAAATACTATAATCCAGTCATAGAAACAAAAAGAGAGTTAAAAGAGGGCTAAGAGAAACATAGAAACATAGAAAATAGGAGCAGGAGTAGGCCATTCGGCCCTTCGAGCCTGCTCCACCATTCAATATGATCATGGCTGATCCTTGATCTCAATACCATATTCTCACTCTCTCCCCATACCCCTTGATGCCTTTTGTGTCCAGAAATCTCTCTAGCTCCTTCTTAAATATATTCAGTGACTTGGCCTCCACAGCCTTCTGTGGTAGAGAATTCGAAGTATGAGCAGAAATAGCAAAGGTTTATTAAAACACGTTAGGATAAAGAGAATCTTAAAATCAAAATGGGACAACTCAAAAATGATGGAAGAGAAAATTGGGCTGGAGGGGCCACCTTTATCTTCTTTCTGGAGAAAGGATCCAGCCTCAGACCTGGCAACCAGTGCCGCAGTTTGCAGACTCCTGCAAGCAGGCACTGTGGATGCGCCCTCCTGGTGTGGGCACCTGCCATTGGTATATAAAGGGGGGAACCTCTCCCAACCCCAAAAAGTCTACTGGACTCAGCGACGAAGGTTCCTGGCAGTTACATCCCAGCACTTACGACGGAATGTAACCTTTGTGGACCTTCGGCCCCATTATGTATACCTCAAACAGATTTGATAGAGGATAATGCATATTGGGCCTGGATGAGTGTTTGTTTTGTTGAATAGTAGAAGAACACACATTACAATATGCGGTCCTTCCTTTCATATTTACCAAATTATTGAATTATTTTCTCTCGTGCAAACAAAAAAAGCGATGACTGGACTCTTGTCATTTAGACCTGGGATATCCAAATTTTTGGAGCTGGGAGGCCAAATACACACACCGCAATCAGTTAGTAGGCAGCTTACGATTACACTGAAATGTAAATTCCCATACACAAAAACTTCTAGCCCACTCCAATACACAAAAATTGGAATCCTTACACACAAATGCTTGGAATTTCCACAGATTTCTCCTGATCTCCTGCCATAACCTTGATAGAAGATTGGCACAATGCCCAGAGAAACAACGTACACGGCTATTTACAACATTTCTCTGGGGGTCCCATTGATCGTCTGACGAAATTATGGCAGGAGATCAGGAGACCCTCACGGATGTTCAGGACCAAAATGTCCAATGCAAGACCCCAGATACAAAACATTCAAGTCCTTCCCCTCTTTTCCTTCTTCCCCATCCTCTCCCTTCTTCCTCTCTTCCTTGAAGGTTGAAAACTTGAAAGATTTACAAGGATGATACCAGAACTGAAAGGTTATAACTATCAGGAAAGACTAAACAAGCTAGGGCACTTTTCTCTAGAGAAGAGAAAGCTGAGTGGTGACTTTTCTCTAGAGAAGAGAAAGCTGAGTGGTGACCTGATAGAGGTCATTAAAATTATGAAGGGGTTCAATAGGGTAGATGTAGAGAATATGGTTCCACTTGTGGGGGAGTCCAAAGCCAGGGGGCCACAAATATAAGATAGTCACCAATAAATCCAACAAGGAATTCAGGAGAAACTTCTTTACTTAGAGAGTGATTGGAATATGGAATTTGCTACCACATGGAGTAGTTGAGGCAAATAGCATAGATGCATTTAAGGGGAAGCTAGGTAAGTGAGGGAGAAAGGATTAGAAGGATATATTGCTTCTAATATAGAAGGGTTAGATGAAGTAAGATTGGAGGAGGCTCATGTGGAACATAAACACCGGCATAGACTAGTGGGGCTGAATGGCCTGTTTCTGTGCTGTAAATACTTTGTAATTTCAGGTAAGGAGTCTTGTCTCTTTAAGTTTCCCAGATTGGTAAAGGCTGATTCTTTATTGGTGCACAAAGGCTGCTCCTTGATTTGCCTAAACCCCCAAGTAGGAAGCAGCCTTTTCCAATCCCCCAAACCTCACAAGTTTAAAGAATTGAAGCTATGCATAAATTTAAATTGACTTTGCACACAAGCATGCAAAGGAGCAGGGGGAGTTAGCAAGGGCATGAAAGGCCATATAAGTGGAGCTCGAGGCCAAATCCTGAACATTCCCATTTTAGTGCCACCAGAGTCCGCTTGATAATTCAAGCTAAAGCAAAGACAGGAAAAGTAAGATATGAATTGTTGAATTTTCCTCCGGGGCAGGTTCACCACCAGATGGGGGTTGGGACAGGATTACTGCTAGATGGGGTTTGGGACAGAATTACTGACTGCTGCCCCAACCTCACTGTGACCCTGATCCATTTTCCTGGGCTGGGTCATTAAACAATGAGTGAAGACTCCTGGCAGGACACAGAGTGAGCATGCCCATCACCGCTGTTGGCCAGGGGCTGCAGAAACTACTGAGTTTATTCCGAACTGCTGACACACAGGCAAAAGCAACTTTTGAACTGAAGTAACCTGAGTTCAGTTGCTGGCCTGAGCTGGCTGAAACCGGTTTGAATTAGCTAAGTTTCGTGAAAGACAAAGGAGATGTGATAAGACAAAAGTCCTTATTTAGAAAAGGAATAATGAGGTAATGCTACCTAAGTCCTTGGGACAGAGCCAATGAGGAGAAGACATGGACTAGGCGAGCAAGCCTAAACCAACGGGAGAGAGACAGCAAAGCTTGAAGAGCTAAGATTCGGAATAAGAATGAAGAATTTCGGGCTTGGAGCCAGCGAAGACTCCGGAGACCAACCATCAGGGAAGTGGAAGAACCTACGTCAGGGACGTAGAGACGACGTCGAAAGAGAGAGAGAACGGAACGCCTGGCCAGCATCAGCTCTCCTTTTCGGGTATTAGCCTTTATATTCTGTGACCACTCAGGGAGTGTCAGAGAAACCTAGTGGGTGTGCGTTTAGATCCTAGTTTGGGTATAAAACTGTATAACCTGGTGCAAACTGCATGTCTATATCTAACCAGACGTATAAGCTATATGTATATGATCTAACGACGTGAATAAAGCGAATTGAGAGTTAAGAGAGAATTGACTCTTCTCCTCTTTGTACTAAGCCAATAACCGTAACCGGTGACCTCCGGTCAACACTGCTGACCAGCAAAATTTGGTGACACTGCAGTACATCAAAGAGGAGTAGGAAGATCTAAAAAGAGGAGAAACACCCTGAAGGTGTTTAACGAGGGACTTACTGAGCTGCAGGTCATCCAGTTGCAGCTACGTAGAATGAAGAGAGGGAGATTCACTCACTACTAGGCCTTCTCCTTCCACCATTCCCAAGAGCTAGCTTGCTGCTGCTGCCCCAGTGTTCAGTGCCATCCCTTTCCTGGCAGTCCCTGAAATCAGCAGTGATTGGGATAGGAAAGTCAGACCTCTCCACCAGCATTTAAAAAGAGGGGGTGGGGGACACTAAAGGGGTAGCTGACTAACGTCCATACTAGGAGGGGAGAGGAAGATTGCTGGTAGTGCTGTCAGGGGTGGGGTTCCTGCAGTAACCCTCCCTGCCCCTCATCATTTTCCACCAGCGTACCGCCTGATTTTCGGCAGCAGAGCAGAATGTGAATGCTAAAGAGACACCAGCATTAACCCTCCCTCTGTGCGCTCATGTGTGAGCCATGCTTTTAGTCGATGGGAGGGGTGTAAATGACCAAAATAAAGGCTTTCAGTTATTTCTTTCTCTTCACTTAGTTCTCCTTATGCAATCAATACAACATGCTCCAGCCAAGACAGTCTGCTGCCAGCTCTTTGGCAGTGTTGCTGGAGGCTGCATGAGAGCAGTCTGTTGTGACTCACTGTCCAACTTTCTCTTCCTCCTGCTGGATATGTACCCTGTGGACACTTGGAGCATCTCTCAATAACACAGCTGGGTTTGGACAGTCAGCATCTAAGGATCCATGGGTTTGAGAGTTCATGGTACCATTCCATTGCACTAATAGCTTTACATTTATTTTGCATGACAGTAAGATAGGACTGGAGGTGTATTTTGCTCTAGATGGTAGGCTTACTGATGGAACATAAATAATGCTTCTTGATTGTTTTGATGTTGGATAAATTAATGTTTCATGATGGTTGGTTATAATTTGTAGAGGGAGGTTAGAGATGCAATAGTTTATTTTCTAATCAGTGTAAGATGATGCTCGAGGTAGCAGTGCTCGGTTCGAATGGACTGAAAAATGGTCGTAATTGTGTGGTTCTGTAGCAGTGGATCAGGACAGTGTTCAATAGCAGTTTCTTTTTTTTTGTTTCTGATTTCAGGTGAATTTGTGCTCATCAAAGTGTGGAATGTTCATACTTGGGATTGAAACATGTTCCAGTTTTTTAACCCATTGTTAAACAATTACAGGTCAAGTGTAGCATGAGTTTGAACCCATATAAGGTATTTCAATATCAGAAAGACGCTCCCTACTGCAACAGTGTGATGTTTCCATTCCCTATACTAGTCGTCCTTACTATCTGTGAGCAAAGGTTAGCAGTGAACTGGATACAGTTTTGTGTTATGGATAATCATCCGCTAGTAACCAAATTGTGACTGTTCAAAGTTATTTCTTATTGGACTCTTAAGGTGCTTTTTTCCCCTGTGATTATCAATCATTGCAGATGCACGATTCTCCTGCAGTTGAAAGATCTCCTCAAAGTAGAAAGACCAACCTTCACACAGCCAGTGGCAGTGGTGACACATTTTTTTGTGGGTCTTGCATTCTGCCTTCATAACAACAATCTCCTCCTCCGCTAAACACGCTGCACCAGTTCAGTAGGCTTGCGTTATGATGCAAAGACACTAACACATGGGAATTGCTAACCATTAATTCTTGGGCTTTCTACATCCGATTCTCAGAGGCAGTTCAAAGTAGAAAAAAGCCTGGATTGCCTTGTTGGTTAGCTATTCAAAAGTGGAGGGCATCACAACCATGGAGAGGATCGAAACCAAACCACATCCTCATCTGATACCCACATATTTGCATCACTAGCAGGTCACTGTGTATCAATCAGGAGCAGGTACCATAGCTGATTTCCAGCACATTCTAACTCAGGGACAATGAGGCCAGTTAGAGTGTTCCAACTAATACCCCGGTGTGGTAAATTAGCACATATCTGGGGTCAAACCCAAGTCCTTATGTGACTGTAGAGGCAGTATAATTGATTTCAGTGCTTCTGGCCTAGAGGGGAGAAAATCAGTCAGCGTCCCAGCTCCTGGTCACTGACCAGTGAACCGTGGTGGAACGTGCACATGTGGATGTGGATAAGGACAGATCAGGCTCGGCTGTAATACCCCAATGACTGAGGACAAAATATCGGTGGTATAAGGGAACCTAAAAATAAGGCAATGAGAGGAACTTAATAAAAGTAAAAAATGACAATGGAGAAAATGGGGCTTAAGATAAACAATTCTCCAGGACCTGATGGTTTCCACCCCAAAGTATTAAAAGAAATAAGTGAGGCAATTGCAGATGGGTTAGTCATAATTTTTCATGCTCTCCAGATTCAGAAATTGTGCCTTTGGATTGGAAAATTGCAAATGTCACTCCATTATTTAAGAAGGGAGGGAAAATCTAGGTAAGTGCAGACCCATCAGTTTACCATCTGCTGTAGGGTACTGGAATGTATAATCAGAGACAGTGAGCAAGTGTGTGGACAAATATGAGCTGATCAAAGAAAGTCAGCATGGACTTGTGAAAGGTAGGTCATCTCTGACTAGTTGAATTTTTTGAGGAAGTCACTAACATGGTGGATAGGGAAGTGTCTATGAATGTTGTCTATATGGATTTCAGAAGGCATTTGATAAGGTTCCACACAAGAGATTATTAGCAAAAATGAAAGCGCACGGAATTAAAGATAACCTAGTGACATGGGTCAGTAATTAGTTGAGAGGTAGGAGACAAAGATTAGGGTTAAATGGAATGTTCTCTGATTGGCAGGATGGGACAAGTGGTTTTTCCCATGGATCTGTACTGGGCCTCATCTTTTCACCATATATATAAAGACCTGATTGAAAGAATAGAGAGTTGTAGTTTCAGGTTTTTAGATGACACCGCATTAGAAGGCACAGTAAATTGTATAAACAGGAACAGAAAGAAACATAGGCAGAATGTGAGTGGACAAAACTATGACAGATGGAGTTCAATGTGAGGTCATCCACTTTGAGAAAGATGAATCGGAATATTTTCTTTATGGTGAGAGACCAGGGGCCCGATATTAGGAGGGCGGCGGGTTCTCAGCAGGGGATCGACTGGGCGCGTGGGTAACGCGCCCGGTGAAATCAGTGAATCGCAGGCTAATTGGAGCCACTTACCTGTGCTTCCGGGTTTCGCACTGGAAAGCTGTGCAGCAGGCGGACTGCACATGCGCAGCAAGGTCTGTCAGCTGGAGGAGCCCTATTTAAAGGGGCAGTCCACCAATGCTCCTCCTGCAGCAAACAACCAATTCTGAACCATGGAGCAGGCAAGAGGGAAAGCTGTCCCAAGATTTTCGGACTCCTCACTCCAGGTGCTGCTGGATGGGGTGAGGAGGAGGAGGGAAATCCTTTTCCCATCCGATGGGAGTAAGTGCCCTCCCTCCACCACGAAGAAGGCCTGGCTGGAGGTGGCTGAGGAGGTCACCAGTAGCGGCAATGTGCCACAAACCTGGGTCCAATGCAGGAAGAGATTTAATGACCTAACTGGGTCAGCCAAAGTGAGTATACTTACGCATTCTCCCACATTCCGTCTTCCACATCACCTCCACTACCACACAACCCCTTCTGCACTACTACCACAATGCTCTCGCATCACTCCTCACATCCACTCAACCATCATCCTCACCTTGCCTGCACATACTCACCGCCCCTGTCCCCATTCGAACACTACCACGCAACCCAATCCTCATACAATATCATGGCTATGTTGCACACGCACCCTCCCATGTATCTCCCTCACGCTCAACCCCACCCACACCAATGCATGCAGCGGGTCACCATGCAACCATCACTCAATCACGCCTCTGTGTTTTGCCTTGATAGGAGAAGAGATGCCAAAACGCCCGGGAGAGGGCAAGGACCGGAGGGGGCCCGCCATACCAGGTGGCACTAACAGACACAGAGCAGCAGGCATTGGAGATCAGCCGTACGCTGGAGTGTCTGTCCGTGGCGGATGCCGAGGCTGGGACCGCACAAGCAGCCGGTGACAGAAAGCTAACACTCAGCACTCACGATAGCGAATGATCTTAGCATCACTTGGCATCTGCAGCATCTCAACATCTGTCCACATGCCTAATATTGCTTTCTGTTCTCTTGCAGGCCCATCTGCGAGCGCCGTGACCGTGGAGGGCAATTCCTCAGAGGACCTGCCGGCCTCTGAGGGTCCATCGTCACATCTGAGCCATGCATCCACCAGCGCAGATACACACACCTCGGTGGGTCCCCGTCCTCACTTAGTTGGGCTTGCACATGGTGAGTCATCACACACGTGAGCACGAGCAGACCCTGGTGGCAGGGGCAGCCGTGGAGAGTCCGTGTCGGTGGGAGCACTCTTCTCCAGGCTCTGCTCAGCTGGACCCAGATGCTGAACCCTGGGGGCCAGCCGTGAAAAGAAGAGTCATTGAGGGGCAGCAGCACATTGCCGAGGTGCTGGAACAGATGCCACGCGCACTCTCCACAATCGCACAGAGGATGGAGGAGTCCAACTCCTGCATGAGGGGAATAGTGGCACAGTAACAGGAGGGTATCTCCGAGATAGTGTCGCAGGGATGTGAAGGCATCTCTGAGATAGTGTCGTGGGTAGGTGTGGGAATGTCTGCGATGGAGGAAAGGCTAGCCTCCATCGAGCGTCAAGCACAGCTCATCAATGAGTCCGTTCAGGCCCTGACAACGGCCGTTCGGATTCAGGGTGAGCAACATTCTGCCACCTTAAACTGGCTGACAGATACTTTACAGGTGGCCGTCCAAGGTCTCACATAAACCCTCCAAACTGCCGTCCAGCAGGGTGGAAGGAGTGATGTGGGCCTGGGCCACGAGAGGAATGATGGTGAAAGGGGACATGGAAGTGGGGACGCCACTCAAAGCGCTCCCACGTCTCACCCGTTGCCCCCCTCTCAACCAGTACCCGCAGTGCTGCCCCCTCTCCAGGTGGCCAAGTCTGCCCCTGCACAGGTGCAGGTGGAGCAGTCTTTGGTGGGGCCCTCACTGGCACCGAAACCCAGAGGGCGTCGGCCCAAAGCATCTAATTGGTCAGGGCATGGACAAGAGCAACCTGCCACTACCTCTGCTGAAGCCACAGGGGTAGCACCACGTAGGGGTTCCCGGAAACGCAAGGCAAAGGTTTTGTGAGCACAAAGGGAATGCACAAGGGTGTCTGATGATTTTTCATGTTTTTTATTTATATTTCTTTTCTGCCACATGCACAATAAATATTATTATCACCACTACTGCCACGTCTTGCCCATTCTTGCCACGTCTTGCCCATTCTTGACTGGCTTGTGGAATAGGTCCCTTTCATGGGGTTCACCATGAACATGCACACTTAATGCCACCCGTTGGGTCACTGCAGAGTGGGTGTAGGTGTATTTGCAGGGCTCTTTTGTGCAGACGACTGAGTGAATCCAGGATCAGGGGGCATAATCTTCAAATTAGAGCTAGGCCATTTAGGAGTGAAATCAGGAAGCATTTTTTTTCACCCAAAGGGTAGTGGAAACCTGGAACCCAATCCCCCAAAAGGTTATGGAAGCTGGGTCAATTGAAATTTTCAAGAGTGAGATCAATAGATTTTTGTTAGGTAAGGTTATCAAGGGATTTGTAGGAAAGGCAGATAAATAGATTTGAGGCATAGATCAGGATTTAATTGAATGGTGGAACAAGCTTGTGGGACTAAATGACCTACTCCTGTTCCTATGTTCCTGCCAACACTCATTGTTTAGGCTCACACAAGGTGCTGAAGAGTGACTGGCACCTGTAGAACCATACACCAGCACGAGTGTTCACTTTCAAGAGGGGAGTAAGGAGGGGAGAAATTTAGAAGGGGTAGGTAGAGTTAGGTCTGTTGGGCCTAATGATTTTTTCCGGCTCCTAAAAATGTTTATGTTCTTAAGTACTTATACTTCCTTTGGCACTATTCAAAGTTATTGATTTATATGGCTTAAGGTAGTTTTGTTTAATATTAGTGTATTAAAACAGTTCTGTTTCTTTAAAAAGTGATGCAAATTATGAAACTTTGGAGATACATTTGTATAGAATGGTGCTGTAAAGTTAAAAAAAATTCATGTGTAATAACAGTGGCTCTGGCAGACCTGAAACTACCTGGGCCCAGTGTCATGCCTTAACAATGGCACGTGTCTGCATCACCTTGCACAGTTGGGTGTTGCCCCATCGCTGGGACCTCAAAATTCAAGTTTTTGAAAATTAAACTAATCACATATTCGTCCACACTTCTACGACATCGATAGATTCTTGTCTGCCTATCCGTGGGAAACAGAAAATATTCAATCCATGAACTGCCAAGCACAACCCATCAATAACTTGACAACTTGCACTTTGCTGCCAGGGCTTTAGCTGAACATATTCTCTATTCCATAAATGAGCATCCAGTGTCCTTTATTTCATGTATGGTATACATCATAATTACGTGTACTGCTACATTATTAACATGATTTCTTTGTTCTTGGTATGTTCTGCTAGGCCTTGATAGAAGTTTAGAAACATTGAAGACAAGGAGCGAGGCTGTCCATCATTTTGCTGGCTCTATATATGGTTCCATGTGCAGTTAGTGGTACAAAAACAGTAACAGGTTGCTCTAGAATGGTTACGCCTCTAAGCTGCTGTATGTCAGGCATAATAAGTATAGTACTACTTTGAATTCAAAGTTGCTTAATTCAAATTATCTGTTAATTTGAATTAAAATTGCCCAAAAAATGCCTCCCATAGAAAATCTGGGGGTAGAGTTTCTGCTTTGGACGCAATCGGGAAATTGCACCCAAAATGCGCTTGAAATTGAGCTGGTCAGGTTACAGTTCAAGTTTCTGATAAAATTAATTTGCATAATCACAAATGTAAAAACTTCCATGAACCAGTGCAATCGGGCAGCTTAATAGAACGTAGTCGTTTCTTTTGTTTTCTTTCCATTAAAAAGTATTCCTTGGTATATTCAAGAATGGTAACCAGATGCAGTTTTATTAATACAGCGGAAAGTGGGTTTATCACCAAAAATAAGCATTTTTAATGAGTCCAGTCCTCTACCTGTGAGTAACCTGATTTAAAATCACTGAAAATGACTTAAAAAAATTATACTGAACCATTTAATAGTTTCATTGGTGTACACTAGTCAGTTTCTTAGTAAATTAGATATTTTTTGATATGAAAAAACATTAAAAACATGCCTACTAGTGCCTGTGTACCAAAGAAAATGAGTGCAATTTGAAGAGCCTTCCCGAACCAGTGCAATTGGTGGGATCTCGCAATTTTGACCTGGGGCATGGCCAGTTTTCTTGGCGGGGCCTGATCCGGCGAATTGAATCTTAAAGCAGTGTAAAAGATCATGGAAAACATGAATGTAAGTGGTTTTGGGCGTAACTCACTTCCGTTTAAAATTCCCCGATCTTTTGCGCTGGTTCGGCCGATTCTGCCTGGATTGCGTTGATATTACTTATGTAAACAAGTGGAAACTTGACTCCCTGGTGCTTAATTTGAACCTCTTTATTTGAATTATTGGTTCATTCAAATTCCCTCCCCAAATATGTCCTGAGCAATAAATCTACTGCATAATTGAATTCAACCTGGTTCAAGCAGGCCAGAGCAGCTAGCTAAAGTTTCCAGGCTGAAAAATTCCTGATATTTTATCACCCTAGAAACCCGAAGACATCTTTAATGTTGATGAAACTGGCCCTCTTTTCAACAAGCCACACCAAAGCAAAACATTAGCTTTCATCAATGAGAATTGCTTAGGTTAAGAAAGCTAAGCAGGGAGTTATCTTTGTGGTTTGTGCTAGTATAAGTGGCTAAAAAGAAAGGTACTGGGAATTCCAAAAACTTTACACCTGGAATTTCTCCAGTTCTCCAGTGGGAGACCATCACTACACTATACCCCCCAACTTGGTGTCGTCCGCAAATTTTGAAATTGTACTTCTGATTCCCAAGTCCAAATTGTTAATGTAAACTGTGAACAACTGTGGTCCCAGTTCCAATCCCTGTGGAACACCACTTCCCACCTTTTGCCAGACTGAGTAGTTACCCTTAACCTCTTCTCTCTGTTTTCGGTTTTGTAGCCAGCTTGCTATCCATTCTGTTACCTGTCCCCTGACTCCACATGCTCTGACCTTAGTCATGCATTTACAATATGGTACCTTATCGAAGGCCTTTTGAAAATCCAAATATATTACATCTACTACATTACTCTTGTCTACCCTTTGTGTTACTTGTTCAAAGAATTCAATAAGATTGGTCAAACATCACTTTCCCTTCTGAAATACGTGCTGACTGTTCTTTATTATATTTTCATTTACTAGATGTTTTTCTATTGCATCCTTGAGTAAAGATCACGTCATATTTCCTACCACCGACGTTAAGCTAACTGGTCTATTGTTCCCTGGACTTGTTCTACCTCCCTTTTTAAATATAGGAATAACATTAGCTGTCCGCCAGTCCCTTGGCACTATTCCCTTTTCCACTGAATTTTTATATATACGTAATAGTGCCTCTGCTATGACCAGGGGATCTTAACCTCTCTAAGTTTGATTAGTTTATCAATTATCTCCCCCCTTTTTAACTTAAATGTCTTTATATCTTTTTCGATCGCTTCTTCTAATGTCATGCCCACCTTGTTAGTCTCCCTGGTAAATACTGAGGCAAAGTAATTATTTAATATTTCTGCCATTACCCTGTCATTACCTGTGAGTTTATCTCGTACATCCCTTAATGGCCCTATCCCTAAAGTGATTTTTCTTTTGTTATTTATGTGTCAGTAGAATATTTTACTATTTCTTTTTATATTCCTTGATAATTTAATTTTGTAGTTCCTCTTTGCTTTCCTAATTGTTTTTTTGACTTCTTTCCTAACCTCTTTGCATTCACTTTTGTCATCCTATCTATGTACTTAGACTATGCCTTTTTCTTTCATTTCAATTTTTCCCTTATCTCTTTATTCATTCATGGTTTTTCATTATTGGCTAGTTTGTTCTTGTTTTTTAAAGGAATATATTTCTCCTGAACTATTGATCACTGCTTTGAGTATTATCCACTGCTGTTCTATCTCTTTGCCAGTCCAAATTTTTTTCCAGTTTACTTACCCTAATTCCATTCTCATCCCCTCAAAATTACCTTTTTTCCAATCTATTACTTTGGTCTTTGCCTTACTTATGTCTTTGTCAATCATTATTTTAAACCTTATTATGTTATTATCGCTATTACCTAGTTGTTCCCCCACACTTCTCTTATCTGCTCTGGTTCATTTCTCACTACTAGATCCAGCAGTGATTCCTCTCTGGTTGGGCTTCTCATATACTGGGTAAGAAAGGAGTCATGTACACATTGTAAAAACTCCATTCCCCTTTCCCTACCTCTTTTTGCCAGTTTATTTGGGGTTAGTTGAAATCTCCCATGATTATCACTTCATAGATTTGCCTACATATTTGTTCCTCCACTTCCCTTCCGCTATTAGGTGGTCTGTAGAATATACCTATTAGCATGATCGATCCCTTCTTTTCCTTTATCTGAATCCATTTGGATTCTGTTTCTATCTTCATGTTACTTAAGTCCCTTTCTTCTACTGCCGTTATGTTGTCTCTAATTATTACAGCTACCCCTTCTTCTTTCCCTATCCTTTCTAAATACATTATATCCTGCAATATTTAAATGCCAGTCCTTTTCTTTATGTAGCCGTGTTTCAGTTATCCCTACTACAGCTGGCTCCTTGCTACGACTTATTGTCTCCAGTTCCTCCATTTTGTTTCAGATCCTGTGCACATTGCTGTACAGGCAATTTAATTTGTTTTTAATAATTGTTCCCCTCAATTCATTTTTAACAATCATTTTGTACTTATATTCTATAACTGTATTTGTTCCCTGACCGTTTATGTTCCCCTTATTCCTTACCTTGGTCTGACCTTTACTCTCATCTCCAATTTCTTTTATCTTCAGAGTTATGTTATTTTCGCCAGATCCCTCCCCCGCACCCCCCCCCCCCCCACCATTTAACTAGTTTAAAGTCCTAGCCACAGCCCTATTCATTCCGCTAGGACTCTCGTCCCATTCCGGTTCAGGTGGAGCCCGTCCCAGCAGTACAGTTCCTTTCTGTCCCAGTAGTGGTGCCAGTCTCCTGTGAAATGGAACCTCTCCTTCCGACACCAGTCTTTCAGCCATGCATTCACCTTCCTGATCTGTCTAACCCTATTAGCATGTGGTTCGGGTAGTAATCCTGAGATTACCACCTGTGAGGTCCAGTTTTTTAATTTAGTTCCTAACTTCTGATATTCTCTTAGCAAGACCTCCTCCCTTTTCTTCCCTGTGTCATTGGTCCCAAACTGGACCACGACAACTGGAACCTTCCCCTCCCTTTCCAAGTTCCTCTCCAGTTGCTCCGAGATATCCTTTGCCCTTGCACCAGGTGGGCAGCACAACCACTTGGACTCTCAGTCACGACTGCAGAGGATGCTATCTATCCCCCTAATTATCAAACCCCCTATGACTACAACTTTTCTATTCTGCTCCTCTACCTACCACCCCCCCCCCACCCCCCGCCACCCTTGCACTGCCTCCTGCTCCATGGTGCCACAGTTAGTATTCTGGCTGTCCACCCTGCACCATACATCTTTATTCTCACAGATAGCAAGTACATTGTACCTGTTGGATAGGACCAGTGTCTGTGGGGCCTCCTTCTCTACCTTCCGTTGGTTCCCCTTACCCTGCTGAATAACAGCCATGCTCTCCCCTTTCTGTACCTGTGCTTTCTGAGGTGTGATTGTACTCTGGAGAAAACTATCCAAAAGTTCCTCCCCCTCCCTTATGTGTTGGAGTGTCTCTAATTCCGAGCTGGAGAGTCTCAAGGCAGAGACATTTCCTGCAGATGTGGCAATCCGGGACAGTCTCACTGTCCACAAACTCCCACATAGCACAGTCCTGACACATAGCCTGCACTGCCATTTCTAGTTTTTATTTATTCATTCATTAGTAATAATTTAATTCTAGATATAATATCATCTAGATTTGTAGAGTGAACAATCTCATAGCGTACTGGTGAAAAAATCCTTGCAACTCTGAATCACAGCAGACTGCACACTTTGGTAATGGAAACAAAAAAGGTTGTAATAGTCCTTATGAAGTCATGTGATTCCACAAATGTTGCTCTGATAACAACAATAACTTACATTTGTATAGCGCCTTTAATGTAGAAAAACATCCCAAAGAGCTTCACGCCCAGAAAGCATATTTTGTAAGATATGTAACACTGTAAATGAAACAGTTAAAAGCTGTAAACCATTCTTGGAACTTAAATTCCGTTTATAAA
This sequence comes from Heptranchias perlo, assembly GCF_035084215.1. NCBI lineage: Eukaryota > Metazoa > Chordata > Chondrichthyes > Hexanchiformes > Hexanchidae > Heptranchias > Heptranchias perlo. Next base: position 34,934,320 of record NC_090335.1, read on the forward strand.
CTACTGCAGTTCATGTGAACTGAGTTCCTCAATTAGGTTACAAGCTTGTGATTCACTCTCTGGTAGTGTGGTGGATGAACCAGTAGGTTTTAAGCGACAGTAATGGTCGAAGAGCTAATTAAAGTATAATGCTGTAATTGTGTGCCTGTCCCCCTTTTCAGCATCAAATCTGCTTAATCATTCAACAGCCATTAATGTGCGGTGCAGAGATGGCCATTTTATATTTAATGTAGGTACACATTTTTGCTCGTGGTTTTGTAAAATGTCATATGTTTTCTGCAACTTTCAAACTTAAAAACTCAAATCCAACTAAAACAAATGGAAATACGGGATCTGTTATTTGTTATTAAACTAGGAGGATGATTTGCTCATTGCTGCTTCAACTGCTGAGATGCCTTATCATTTGATGGCACTGATGTTCCTATGTGTTTTCAATGGCACCGCACCACAGGAAGGATATATTGGCCTTGAATGGGGTGCAGCGTTGACACACCATAATAATACCGAGGCACAGAAGATTAAATTATGACGACAGGTTGCATAAACTTGGCTTGTATTTCCTTGAGTATAGGAGATTGAGGGTTGATTGGCACCCCATCCACCACCCTAAACATTCACTCCCTCCACCACCAGCGCACAGTGGCTGCAGTGTGTACCAGCCACAGGATGCACTGCAGCAACTCAACAAGGCTTCCTCGACAGCACCTCCCAAACCCACGATCTCTACCACCTAGAAGGACAAGAGCAGCAAGCACATGGGAACAACACCACCTGCACGTTCCCCTCCAAGTCACACACCATCCCGACTTGGAAATATATCGCCGTTCCTTCATCGTCGCTGGGTCAAAATCCTGGAACTCCCTACCTAACAGCACTGTGGGAGAACCTTCACCACACGGACTGCAGCGGTTCAAGAAGGCGGCTCACCACCACCTTCTCAAGGGCAATTAGGGATGGGCAATAAATGCTGGCCTTGCCAGCGACATCCACATCCCATGAACGAATTTAAAAAAAGATCTGATCGAGGTGTTTAAAATGTTAAAAGGATTTGATAGGGTAGAAATGGAGCAAGTAATTTTCCTCTAGTGTGGGAATTAAGAACAAGGGGAAATAATCTTAAAATTAGAGCTAGGGTGTTCAGGGGTGAAATCAGGAAGCACATTTTCACACAAGGGGTAGTTGAAATTCGGAATTCTCTCTCCCAAAAGGTTGTGGATGCTGGAACAATTGGACCTTTCAAGACTGAGATCGATAGATTTTTGTTAGGTAAGGGTATCAAGGGATACGGAGCAAAGGCAGGAAAATAGAATTGAGGTGCAGATCAGCCATGGCCTAATTGAATGGCGAAGCAGGTCCGAGGGGCTGAATAGCATACTCCTGTTCCTAATGTTCCTATTTTCCAATCTTCACTCTCTTTAGGTCTTTCCAAGAGCACAAGGCATTTACCTTGTGACAAGAAGAGCCTTAATTGCAACTCAGTATAATTTGCTGCATTTGAAAGGCCATTGCAATAAAACACACATCACCATATTAATAAAAAGGAATGTAAATTTACCTGTGATCTTTTGTAGTCATTAAAGGTATTTTATCTTATTATTATTGTAAAATATGCCGAGTTAAATAGAGTTATCAAATTCCTCTTGATATAGCATGGTTTTGGATTTATAAAGGAGATGATTTTTGTGGATATTAAGTGATTAGAAGCAAAGGTGTTCTGCAAAGTGCAAAAGAGCCTCAAATGAATTGAACGCATCACTCAGTGAAGTATTGTACAGCTTTTATATAACTGTCAGAAATAATTCATAGTATAATTCGTGCAAAAGCACTCAAGAGTGTGCCCTAATCTTTATTTTTTTCCTTGTTTTTCTCTCCAGACGTTGACTGAACCCGCTGCATTTGCAGATGAAACAAGCTGTCAGTGCAAGGCTCCTCACGAAAGATTAACCATTGCTCAGGCCCGTTTGGGAACACCAAGTTAGTCTTTGATTTTCTAACAGATGAATTTCTTCTTACTTGCAATATTTTCACGGTAGTTGCGCCGATACAAATTGGCTCTGGGGACTAAAAAATATTTTATTGTCTTCATAAGATCACAGCCAGAACCACTAGTCGGTGAAGCCCACAGCCACCCTCTGTGTCCTCTCTTGGCAGTCTCTGAAGGGCACACCGAGGCACCTGTCGCTGCCTCCTTACAAGCAGCAACCTCACTGCACCATCTACTCTCTTGCCGACCTGGAGAGGAATGATAACCCCTGGCTTTTTTCTCTGCTTTTTCTGCTGCTTCCCCCTTTCCCTTACCCACCAAGGCAAACATCCCCCAGGTTCCCCCTGCCCTAGCCCTGAACCCACGTCTTTCTTTAGCTTCTCTCCTATTTCCTCTCATGTATGCAAGAGACCCATCTCCTGTTCCCCTGACCCCATTCTCATTAAACTGCTGAACACTCAACTTCCTTTCTTGGCTCCCATGCTAGCTGGCATTATAAATGGTTCCCTCTCCTCAGATACTGTCCCCCTCCCTTTGAAAACTGCTGTCATCACCCCTCCACACAAAACCCACCCATGACCCCTCTGACTTGCAGACTACCCTCCCACCTCCAACTCCACTCCAAAGTTCTTGAATGTTTTTGTCGCCTCCCAAATCCGTGCTCATCTTTCCCACCCCTCCACGGTATAGATTTTGAGGCCTCCCGCCCAGCGGAAACGGGGCAAAATCGCCCTGGAAATGGTGGAGAATGGCTAACCACACCGCTCACACTGCCTCTGTGGCCGCCGCAATCTTCCCCCGGGCCTATCGCTGGGCAGCCGGAGCATCTGCATGAGTCAAGCAGCAGGACCATTTAAAATGTAGATTGGGGTCGAAAGATATAAATAGGACCCCTTCGCCATTTTCAGACAGTATTGGGCGGAGCGTGGGCTGAAAATGCTCTGCCCCGTATCAGCTGGCAGTCCGGCTGAAGACGAGCCAGCAGGTAAGGAAGGGTTTATTATTGTGGCGCATGAGTACTCCTCTGGACTCCACAAAAGCAGCCTGGGCCACTGTCACTCACGCTCCCCCACTTCCCCCCCCACTTCCTCCCCAAGATCGGGCCACCCCTTTCCTGGATTTACTCTCTTCCAGCCCGGAGGCCAGTCAGGAGCCCGATATTGCAGCGTCCCCAGAACTGGTGGGCTGCCATGGCGCTTGTTTTCTGCCCACAGCCCGTCGGCTGAATGTTAATGAGGCCCGGCCCGCAAAAAGGAGCAGGTCTCCCTTCAGCACTATCAGGCAACGCTCCACCGGTCAGCTGCCCAATTGTTAAAAAATCTACCTCCATGTTCAAATCACTCCAATCAGATTTTGCCCCTCTCACGGCACTGAAACGGCCCTAATCAACGTCACAAATGACATCTTCTGTGACTGTGACCGTGGTGCATTTTCCATCCTCCTCCTTGACCTCTCTGTAGCCTTTAACATGGTTGACCACACCATCCTCCTCGAACACCTCTCCTCCATTGCCCCCATTGTCCAGCTCAGTGGAACTTCTCTCGATTGGTTTACTCTTACCCATCCAATCGGAGCCAGAGCATCCCCAGCAATGATTTCTCTTCCTGCCTCACACTGTTACCTCTGGAATCCCCCAAGAATCTATCCTTGGCCCCCTTTTCTTCCTCATCTACATGCTGCCCTTTGGTGACAGGGTCCAAAGACATGGGGACATGAACCAAATGTATACTGGTGAAACCCAGCTCTACCTCTCCACCACCTCACTTGACCCCTTCACTGCCTCTGTGCTATCAGACTGCTTGCCCAACATCTAATCTTGGATGATTCCTCCAGTTAAACATTGGGAAAACCGAAGCCATTGTCTTCTGCTCCTGCCACAAACTCCGTAACTTTGTCACTGATTCCACCCCCCTCCCCAGCCACTGCCTCAGGGTGAACCAAACTGAGCTTCCAACCCCATATCCACTCCATCACAAAGACCACCAATTCCACTTCTGTAACATCGCCTACCTCCACTCCTGTCTCTGCCCAACTTCTGTTGAAACAGTCATCTATGATTTTGTCACCACCACACTCAACTATTCCATATTATCCTGGCCAGCCTCCCATCCTCCACCCTCTGTAAACTTCATCCCATCTAAAACTCTGCTGCCTGGATCCAATCCCGCACCAAGTCCCATTCTCCCATCATTCCCAGTCCTTGCTGAGCTACATTAGTTCCCGGTTCCCCAAAGCCTCCAATTAAAATTTTTATCCTTGTGTTTAAATCCCTTCATGGCTCTGTCCATCCCTATCTCTGTAACCTCCTCCACCCCTACAACTCTCCCAGAACTCTCTGCTCTCTTGTGCACCCCACCTCCCTTCACCCCACCATTGGTGGCCCTGCCTTCAGTTGTCGAAGCCCCATGCTCTGGAATTCCCTTCCTAAACCCTCCCACTTCTCCACCTCCCTCTCTTCCTTTAAGATGTGCCTTAAAACCCACCAATGAGACCAAGTTTGTGGTTACTGCTAATATCTCCTTCTTTGGCTCGACAGCTGTTTTTGTCTGATTATGCCTCTGTGAAGCGCCTTGGTTTTTCTATGTTAAAGGTGCTATATAAATGCAAATTGTTGTTGTTGTTAGATGTCTAGGTGACAGTATAAACATGATCTCCAGTCCTGAATTAGGAATCGCACATAATGAGCAAAACTTTCCTTTGAGTCTCCTAGAAGTAAAGAGAATTAGGGGTTACGGGGAGCGGGCAGGAAATTGGACATGAAGCTGAGTTCGGATCGGTCAAGGCCCTGTGGGTGGCGGAGCGGGCCCAGGGGCTGAGTGGCCGGGTCCTGCTCCTACTTCTTGTGTTCTTTAGATTTGAGGTTAGGATCAGATCAGCCATGATCTTATTGAATGGCGGAGCAGGCTCGAGGGGCCGATTGGCCTACTCCTGCTCCTACTTCTTATGTTCTTATGTTCTTGATATGGCACTGGTGTTATATCAGTACTGGGGCAATGCATAAGGTTTGAAGGTTTGTCTTTGCATTTGGAAATCAAAACTTTACTTTCTCTTTCATAGCTGACTGCCATTGTCATAGATCTGGTTGAGATGGGCAAACAATTCTGCTTTGTTGGCAGCCATTTTACTTTATCCTTTTATCCTCACCTCACGAAGACATTGAGGGTAAAATTCAACTTTGGTTGGGGGTGGGGTGGGGGGACGCAAACGGATGGTAGTGGATCAGCTGCCCTTTTTGTATCCCAGCCAGATTTCCTTTTCATAAAGTCCCTTTGAGCATTTCTAAAGGATTTGACAATTTTTGTCCTCAATTGTCCCCATCCCATCACATTTCACATACATGCAAATTTCTACTCCTACCACTAGCCTGCCCCTTATACTTGACCTGGTTTGCACATGGATCTGTGACGGACGTTCCAAGTGAGCTGACCCAGGAAATTTGAGTGGTATTAGCGCAGAACAGGCTGGATTTTCCTTCTTCTCACCATCCATTTTTGGGCGGTTTAGGGCTGTTATAACAAGTACAATGGGATGGTAGGACCTGCTGCTGCATTACCGCCCCAAAGAAGTTGGACCAAGATACTCCTCCTGGAAATCTGCCAGTAATCAGTCTCACCCTCCCCCCCTCCCAAGCTCGCTCCGCCACATATCAATAAAGATAGGCGAGCATGACCAATGTTCCAATGCCATTTACCCCAACTTCCGGCCCAGACCTGGGAAGCTAGTATTGCTGAGGGATGACCTGTTAGGAGGTAGATGTGATAGCCTGTGTTGTACTGGGATCTCAGAATTAAATATTAACGGGTGACAGACTGTTAGCCTCACCATGGAGAAAGGAGAACCACAGATCTGGACATATTTTCCAATATTATAACAGCAAACAACAGGTTGCGGGGGGGGGTAATTTTCACCTTCACCGACTGGGCAGTGATCTAGTGGAACGGATTTCCTGCCCGTTGTAGTGCTCACCCAATTTTCATCCCACTGATTTCAAGGATGAAAATCGAGCAAGTTCCACCAGGGGTGGGTGATCCACTCTGCCAAATTACTGCCCAAGCAGTGAAGGTGAAAATTACCCCCAATAAAACAACATTTTTGCCGTGAAATAGATTGCTTAAAATTATTACATCACGTGACTGGAAAACAGCTGAAAAACTGTTTTGTCAAACACTTCTTCATGAAGCCTCTTTAAAGCAAACTCCCAGCTCGCGCTTGTTGCAAATAACACCAGTTGAGATTATAGCAGAATTTGTGTACAATATCAAACTACTGTATCACTTTAACAGTACTACGTATTGTTAAAATGTAATAAAGCTTGCTCTCCCAAATGGGTCAGTTGGCATGTTTGCTGCCCAGTATTCAACTGTACCATGTAGACAGGAAATCCCAGGTTCAGTGCCTGGTCTGTGCCGAGTCAGTTAATCTTGGCGTAGTGGTGGAAAGGTCACTATGATTGGACTTGGTGTCCCTGGACTAGGGAAAGGTCAGCTTTTGAAAAATCAAGCACTCCTTATCGTCATCCAGTGATCCCAGCTGGAAGAGACTGCATGTGTGGATGTTCGATGAGGGCAGGATTAGGTTTGTCCATGATGCCGTCCACTGTTGAATAGCTTATTGACATTCGCTGCCTAACTTTACTTGGGTGAGGTACCCGAAGATGGCTGGAAAGTGCAAGTGTGCCCTAACAAGAGTCAGTGTCTTCAAGTGAGGAGAATAGAGAAAAGATTGTGACAAAACTGATGATTTCACACAAAGCATTGCTGTGTTGTATTTGAAGTTCTTTTTAATGCAATATGATTAATGGCTCCTGATTCCATGCAATCTTCTAATCCTGTGCTGGTTTGTCCTTTTACAGTTGACAGACCTGTGAGAGTTTATGCAGATGGAATATTCGATCTCTTTCACTCAGGTCATGCTCGGGCTCTCATGCAGGCCAAAAATCTTTTCCCAAATACCTACTTACTCGTGGGAGGTAAGAACTGAGGAACAATGCACTTGAAACAAATTGTGCAAAGCTAACTGAGGAAATTGCCACCTGTGAGTGACTCAAAGAGAGGTTTATAAAGTGGTAGGGCTGCGCACCTCAAAAAAGTGCGACGAATATTTCTTTAATGTATTTTTTTGGCCCCACTTTCCCCATTGGGATTTGCAGTGCTGCCACTCACTGGTGTGCTTCTGGTGAGAGTGCAGCACAGGCTGTGCTACAGGCTGCTCCACGGTTTCTATGGGAAACGACATGTCCTGCTAGCTTTTCCTTCCACTGGCTGAAACACTGTCGCCACGGCTCAGTTGAGAGCTAATTTTGACACAGGTCTCCAATCCCGTGTATCCATCAGGCACTGTGTTCTGATGGTGTTCCAAATGTGAATAGTACATCAGTTTGAAACTGTTAATAAATGTGCCTGCTTTATATATTAGCTCCCTTACATCTTTGATGTTGTTTTCTAGATGTTTCCATTATAGAACAGCTCTCACACTCACACTTGCCAAGTGTCACTCATTTTTTGGTTTAAAAATATAACCACTCTTGATGATGTCACTCTGAAATTTAAGCACATCTTCACATCCTGAAATGGATTTGTAATCTGTGTCATTCTTGCTTTTCATAAATGTCACTTCTTTTATTCCCCCAGTGTTGACAGTTCTGCTCATATCCTCCTACAGATCCTTTGCTCAGTAATCAAAATGTTCTTGCAACAAGCAATTTTTTTCTTTGATGCAAGTATTAAGGAATACATTAGTGTTAATAACAAGATAAAGTACTGTCAGGTATATTAATAGTTTGATGGTAAGATAAAGTTATAGATCTTTCATTGCAAGTGATGGTTAAATAACAGCACACACAATCAATCTTCTACCCAACACATCTGACATGAAAGCAAAGGGGGAGGGAGTCATGTAGGAATAGACATGTAGATTATTTTTGATGTAGCTAGTCTTTAAGATATCTACAGACAAACAGCATAGCATCGACTATCTATGAAACAAGATTTCTTCATCTGAATAGTGTAACTGTTTTTTTTTGCTAAGTTATTTTGTGTGGTTTCTCTCTTCTTCAGTCCCTTGGCCACAATATGTCCCATTCCTTGGCTGAAAGGCTGGACACATGGCCTTGTCCCACTCATTCCTCACTGCTGCTTTATAACCAGCAGCTAGAAGCTGCCTAAGAGTGGGCCTATGTGACTTGACTTTCTGCTTTACCTTCCTACATACAAGCGACAGACCTCTGCTTGATACATTTGCTTGGCATCTTCCCCTAATGTTTTGCCTGGAAATGGGAAATAATGGGTACAAACCAGTATCATACTACCTACTAGTACAGTGTGCTATTACTACTGTCATTATTAAATCAGAGGGCACTAAGTTACATTATAAAATTCATACCTTTATAAAATCATTTTCTTGAAGCTGTGTGCACAGATATCTACAAAAAGGTGAAATGGTGAAAGTCATTTAAAATGGTCGTAGGACCAGTATTGATGTCTATGTGGGATGCCTGTGTAATGCATATTTTATAAGGATTGCTTGTGTGTGTTTGATCTCAGTGTGCAGCGATGATCTAACACACCAGTACAAAGGTTTCACTGTCATGAATGAGATCGAGCGGTATGATGCCCTGAGACATTGCCGCTATGTTGATGAGGTTATCAGGGATGCACCGTGGACGCTGTCTCCAGAGTTTCTGGACAAACATAAGGTATGTTTCTCAACTATCCTTTCCCTCCTACCAAGTGTCTGTGCGCTTTGAGCAGATTTTTGCATGGGTTAACTTTCATGGCTTTAGACTGATTTTATGATTTGATAAAGTCAATGATATTTTACTCCACATCCAGAGTATACTGCAAGGGGGACATTCTTTCTTAAATGACACAACATTTCAAAGCTCATTTAGATTTCCAATGATAATAGAAAACACCCTCTACTAACAGATCACTACAATACAGTATGTGGTTCAAATGTACATTTGGCACATAGTTCCTGTTCACTAACCTTATTTCTTGTTGTTACAATTTTACAATTAATTTTTATGCTAACATTTACAATGGAAATTCCCTATTTATAATGGGAAAGGCCATTAAAGGTATGTTAACTCTTCAATATAATGTAAAAACCCTATCTACTTGTCACATCTAGTTGCAGGCTTCCCACCACTGGTGGAGCTGTGAATTGCCCAGCTCCAGCCACCATTTTGTTTTCTTGAATCTGATTCCCCAAAATTTAAGAAATTTTAAATCTAAAATTGATTAAATTTAAAACCTGTTCCCACTGCTTCTCTCCTGTCACCTGTTGGTCCTGTCAATTAGTAGCAGGACTCAGGCAGAAGCAGAACGCTCTCACTCTTGGTGCCACTGGACCTGACAACCACATGCTCCCTGAAGCTTCCCACCACCCATTCTTGCTTTGTTCAATAGAGGCCCACTCCTCAAGGTTTCAAGATACTTCCTTTGCCAACCACTCATGCTTTTTTCTGCTTCATTCCTAACATGGTCGCTCAGATTTCTCCACTCCCGACACTCAAACTCACTCCCTGACATTTCTCCCCAATGCTCCCACTCTTAGTGTTACAGACCGAATCCTAGGTCGCGGCAGGACAGCAGCAAACAGTTGCCATACTGCAGCCCAACACCCGCCAAAAGTACCAGAACCCCAATGCAGACCGTTGTTCACCTGCTCCTCAATCACACTTCCAATCACCCCTTACACCTCCTGCCATTACATCTTCCTACAGCCCCACTCCCCTGACTTGGGCCACGCACTGGCAAACATTTCTCACAAAGCAGCCTGGCCCACCCCTGCACTTCACTATAGGTTTGCTCTGCGGTTCAGGCATGATACCAGCAAACAACAGGGGAACATCAATCCAGCCCTTACCAAAGCTCCTTGAGCCCTGATACTGCAGTAGACCCCACACCCCCAGCTCCACATACAGAGGTAGGCCCAACCCTTACCAAAGACCCCAGTGCACCAAGACCACATTACCCCAACAGTCCCTAAACAGATCTACAACTACAACCAAAACCCTAGAGGACTTAATATCCAAGGTATATATATCTAGTTAGTAAAGATTTAGATGATATCAATTTAATAGTATTGTAAACAATTTGAAGAATAAAATGCAATAAGGTTGGTGAGCTGCAGGCTCAAGTTGCCACATGGGACTATGAGATAGTGGCAATAACAGAGATCTGGCTCAAAGAAGTGGAGGATTGGGTACTTAATAATCCTGGCTACAAGGTATTCAGGAAAGATAGGGAAGGAAAGAAAAGAGGGGGGTGGCAGTAATGATCAAAGAAACCATTATAGCACTGGAAAGGGATGATGTAGTTAAGGGGTCAAAGCAAGAATCTATTTGGTTAGAATTAAAGAACAATAGAGGAGCTATTACACTACTGGGTGTATACTATAGGCATCCAAATAGTGGGAAGGAGATAGAAGAGCAAATTTGCAGGCAAATTACAGAAAGATGCAAGAACTTTAGAGAAGTGATAATGGAGAACTTCAATCATCCCAATATAGACTGGGACAGTAACAATGTAAAGGACAAAGAGGGGGAGGAATTCCTAAAATGTGCACAAGAGAACTTTCTGGAACAGTATGTTTCCAGTCCAACCAGGAAGGAAACAGTGCTGGATCTAGTTCTGGGAAATGAAGTGGGGCAGGTGGAGCATGTTTCAGTGGGGGAGCATTTGGGGAACAGTGATCATAATATCATTACGTTTAGAAGAGTTATGGAAAAGGACAAGGAACAACCAAATGTGAAAATGCTTAACTGGAGGAGGGCTAATTTCAATGAGTTAAAAAGGGATCTTGTCCAGGTGGATTGGAATCAAAAATTGGCAGGCAAAACAGTAATTGAACAATGGGAGGCCTTCATGCAGGAGTTGATTCGGATGCAGAGTAGACACATCCCTACAAGGGGAAAAGAAGGGCATCCAAAGCTAGAGCTCCCAGGATGACTAAAGATATAAAGATTAAAATGAAATAGAAAAAGGAGGTTTATGACAAATGTAAGGTTGATAATACAGTAGAGAACCAGACTGAATACAGAAAGTACAGAGGAGATCTAAAAAAGGGAATAAGAGGGGCAAAGAGTGAATATGTGACTAGATTAGCGGCTAACATAAAAGGGAACCTAAAAATCTTTTATAAACATATGAATAGTAAAAGGGTAGTCAAAGGAAAGGTGGGAGTGATTAGGGACAAAATAGGAGATCTTCTTGTGGGGGCAGAGGGCATGGCTGAAGCACTGAATGAATACTTCGCATCTGTCTTCACTAGAGAAGAGGATGCTACCATTGTAGCAGTAAAGGAGGAGGTAGTAGCGATATTGGATAGGATAAAAATAGATAAAGAGGAGGTACTTAAAAGATTGGCAGTACTCAAAGTAGAAAAGTCACCCGGTCCAGATGGGATGCATCCTAGGTTACTGGGGGAAGTAAGGGTGGAAATTGCGGAGGCTCTGGTCACAATTTTCCAATCCTCCTTAGATATGGGGACAGTGCCGGAGGACTGGAGGATTGCAAATGTTACACCCCTGTTCAAAAAGGGGAAAGGGATAAACTCGGTAATTACAGGCCAGTCAACCTAATATCAGTGGTGGGAAAACTTCTGGAGACAATAATCCGGGACAAAATTAATTGGCACTTGGAAAAGTATGGGCTAATAAATAAAAGTCAGCACGGATTTGCTAAAGGAAAATCATGTTTGACTAAATTGATTGAGTTCTTTGATGAAATAACAGAGAGGGTTGATGAGGGTAGTGTGGTTGATGTTGTGTATATCGGACTTTAAAAAGGCATTTGATAAAGTACTTGTTAGCAAAAGTAAAGCCATGGGATTAAAGAGACAGTGGCAGCGTGGATACAAAATTGGATCGGGAACAGAAAGCAGGGAGTAGTGGTGAACAGTTGTTTTTCAGACTGGAGGGAAGTATACAGTGGTGTTCCACGGTATTAGGACCACTGCTCTTTTTGATATATATTAATGACCTGGACTTGGGTATAGAGGGTATAATTTCAAAGTTTGCAGATGATATGAAACTTGGAAATGTAGTAAGCAATATGGAGGATAGTAACAGACTTCAGGAGATCATAGACAGACTGATGAAATGGGCAGACACATGGCAAATGAAATTAAACGCAGAGAAGTGTGAAGTGATACATTTTGGTAGGAAGAAAGAGGAGCGGCAATATAAACTAAATGGCACAATTTTAAAGGGGATGCAGGAGCAGAGAGACCTGGCGGTGCATATACACAAATCTTTGAAGGTGGCAGGACAATTTGAGAAGGCTGTTAAAAAAGCATATGGGATCCTGGACTTTATTAATAGGAACATAGAGTACAAAAACAAGGAAGTTATGCTAAACCTTTATAAAACACTGGTTAGGCCTCAGCTGGAGTATTGTGTTCAATTCTGGGCACCGCACTTTAGGAAAGATGTCAAGGCCTTAGAGAGGGTACAGAACGGATTTACTGGAATGGTGCCAGAGATGAGGGACTTTGGTTATGTGGAGAGTCTGGAGAAGCTGGGGTTGTTCTCCTTAGAACAGAGAAGGTTAAGGGGAGATTTGATAGACGTGTTCAAAATCATGAACGGTTTTGACAGAGTAAATAAGGAGAAACTGTTTCCAGTGGCAGAAGGGTTGGTAACCAGAGGACACAGATTTAAGGTGATTGGCAAAAGAGTCAGAGACGATATAAGGAATTATTTTTTGACACAGCAAGTTGTAATAAGAACATAAGAAATAGGAGCAGGAGTAGGCCATCCTGCCCCTCGAGCCTGCACCACATTCAACAAGATCATGGCTGATCTTCTACCCCAAAGCCATTTTCCTGCACCATCCCCATATCCCTTGATGCCTTTAATATCTCGAAATCTATCAATATCTGTTTTGAATGTACTCAATGACTGAGCCTCCACAGCCCTCTGTGGTAGAGAATTCCAAAGATTCACCACCCTCTGAGTGAAGAAATTTCTTCCCATCTCAGTCCTAAATGGCCTACCCCTTATTCTGAGACTGTGGCCCCGGTTCTAGATTCCACAGCCAGGGGAAACATCCTCCTTGCATCTACCCTGTCGAGCCCTGTAAGAATTTTTTATGTTTCAATGAGATCACCTCTCATTCTTCTAAACTCTAGAGAATACAGGCCTAGTCTAGTCAATCTCTCCTCATACAGGAATCAGTCTGGTGAACCTTTGTTGCACTCCCTCTATGGCAAGTATATCCTTTCTTAGGTAAGGAGACTAAAATTGTACACAATACTCCAGATGTGGTCTCACCAAGGCCCTATATAATTGCAGTAAGACAGCTTTACTCCTGTATTCAAATCCTCTTGTAATAAAGGCCAACATACCATTTGCCTTCCTAATTGCTTGCTTCACCTGCATGTTAGCTTTCAGTGACTCATGTACAAGGACACGCAGGTCCCTTTGAATATCAACATTTCCCAATCTCTCACCTTTTAAAAAATACTCTGCATTTCTATTTTTCCTACCAAAGTGGATAACTTTACATTTTTCCACATTATATTCCATCTGCCATATTCTTGCCCATTCACTTAGCCTGTCTATATCCCCTTGAAGCCTCTTTGCATCCTCCTCACAACTCACATTCCCACCCAGTTTTGTGTCATCAGCAAACTTGGAAATATTACATTTGGTCCCCTAATCCAAATCATTGATATAGATTGTGAATAGCTGGGTCCCAAGCACCGATCCCTGCGGTACCCCACTAGTCACAGTCTGCCAATCTGAAAAAGACCCGTTTATTCCTACTCTCTGTTTTCTGTCTGTTAACCAATTCTCAATCCATGCCAGTATATTACCCCCAATTCCATGTGCTCTAACTTTGTTCACCAACCTCCTGTGTGGGACCTTATCGAAAGCCTTCTGAAAATCCAAATACACCACATCCACTGGTTCCCCCTTATCTATTCTACTAGTTACATCCTCAAAGAACTCCAATACATTTGTCAAACATGATTTCCCTTTCATAAATCCATGTTGACTCTGCCAAATCCTATTATTATTTTCGAAGTGTCCTGTTATCACATTCTTTATAATAGATTCTAGCATTTTCCCTACTACTGATGTCAGGCTAACAGGTCTGTAGTTCCCTGTTTTCTCTCTCCCTCCTTTCTTAAATAGTGGGGTTACATTTGCTACTTTTCAATCTGCAGGAACCGTTCCAGAATCTATAGAATGATCTGGAATGCACTGCGCTTCTCCATGGCTCTCCTCTCTCTCTGGTCCTCGTATTCATTCATCTGTGCAACTCCTGTCCATTTATATTTATTTCAAACCGCTCCCCTTCAGCTACCCTCTCCCACAGTATTCACTAACCAGCTTCCTCAACTATTTATTACACACATACCCAATACCCTTCACTCACATACGAAGTATTCCATCTGCAATTTTTTTTTACTTTCCCCCCAAACAAGCTCCTAAGTGTCAGCCTGATTTAGTAGGATCACTCTTGCCTCTGAGTCAGGAGGTCATGGAATAAGGCTTGCTTCAGGATTTGAGCACGTAATCTATGACAACTGTGTCCAGCTGCAGCTACTGTTTGACCGCTTGACGGCTCTGGAGCTGCGGATGGACTCACTTTGGAGCATCCGCGATGCTGAGGAAGTCGTGGATAGCACGTTCAGTGAGTTGGTCACACCACAGATAAAAATTACTGAGGGAGATAGCGAATGGGTGACCAACAGACAGAGGAAGAGTAGGAAGGTAGTGCAGGGGTCCCCTGCGATCATCTCCCTCCAAAACAGGTATACCGTTTTGGATGCTGTTGTGGGAGATGGCTCACCACGGGAAGGTGGCAGTGGCCAGGTTCATGGCACCGTGGCTAGCTCTGCTGCACAGGAGGGCAGGAAAAAGAGTGGCAGAGCTATAGTGATAGGGGACTCGATTGTAAGGGGAATAGACAGGCGTTTCTGCGGACGCAACCGAGACTCCAGGATGGTATGTTGCCACCCTGGTGCAAGGGTCAGGGATGTCTTGGAGCGGCTGCAGGACATTCTGGAGGGGGAGGGTGAACAGCCAGTTGTCGTGGTACATATAGGTACCAACGATATAGGTAAAAAACGGGATGAGGTCCTACAAGCTGAATTTAGGGAGTTAGGAGTTAAACTAAAAAGTAGGACCTCAAAGGTAGTAATCTCAGGATTGCTACCAGTGCCACGGGCTAGTCAGAGTAGGAATGACAGAATAGCTAGGATGAATACGTGGCTTGAGAGATGGTGCAAGAGGGAGGGATTCAAATTCCTGGGCCATTGGAACCGGTTCTGGGGGAGGTGGGACCAGTACAAATTGGACGGTCTGCATCTGGACAGGACTGGAACCAATGTCCTAGGGGGAGTGTTTGCTAGTGCTGTTGGGGAGGGTTTAAACTAATGTGGCAGGGGGATGGGAACCGATGCAGGAAGTCAGTGGGAAGTAAAGTGACAGAAACAAAAGGCAGTAAGGGAGAGTGTACAAAGCATGACCGGATAGATGGTCTGAGAAAGCAGGGCAAAGACCAAGGGAAGTCTAGATTAAACTACATTTATTTCAATGCAAGAAGTCTGATGGGCAAGGCAGATGAACTCAGGGCATGGATGGGTACATGGGACTGGGATGTTATAGCTATTACTGAAACATGGCTAAGGGAGGGGCAGAACTGGCAGCTCAATGTTCCAGGGTACAGATGCTATAGGAAAGATAGAGCAGGAGGTAAGAGAGGAGGGGGAGTTGCGTTCTTGATTAGGGAGAACATCACGGCAGTAGTGAGAGGGGATATATCCGAGGGTTCGCCCACTGAGTCTGTATGGGTAGAACTGAAAAATAAGAAGGGAGAGATCACTTTGATAGGATTGTACTACAGACCCCCAAATAGTCAACGGGAAATTGAGGAGCAAATATGTAAGGAGATTACAGACAGCTGCAAGAAAAATAGGGTGGTAATAGTAGGGGACTTTAACTTTCCCAACATTGACTGGGACAGCCATAGCATTAGGGGCTTGGATGGGGAGAAATTTGTTGAGTGTATTCAGGAGGAATTTCTCATTCAGTATGTGGATGGCCCGACTAGAGAGGGGGCAAAACTTGACCTCCTCTTGGGAAATAAGGAAGGGCAGGTGACAGAAGTGTTAGTGAGGGATCACTTTGGGACCAGTGATCATAATTCCATTAGTTTTAAGATAGCTATGGAGAATGATAGGTCTGGCCCAAAAGTTAAAATTCTAAATTGGGGAAAGGCCAATTTTGATGGTATTAGACAGGAACTTTCAGAAGTTGATTGGGAGAGTCTGTTGGCAGGCAAAGGGACGTCTGGTAAGTGGGAGGCTTTCAAAAGTGTGTTAACCAGGGTTCAGGGTAAGCACATTCCTTATAAAGTGAAGGGCAAGGCTGGTAGAAGTAGGGAACCTTGGATGACTCGGGAGATTGAGGCCCTAGTCAAAAAGAAGAAGGAGGCATATGACATGCATAGACGGCTGGGATCAAGTGGATCCCTTGAAGAGTATAGAGATTGCCGGAGTAGAGTTAAGAGAGAAATCAGGAGGGCAAAAAGGGGACATGAGATTGCTTTGGCAAATAAGGCAAAGGAGAATCCAAAGAGCTTCTACAAATACATAAAGGGCAAAAGAGTAACTAGGGAGAGAGTAGGGCCTCTTAAGGATCAACAAGGTCATCTATGTGCGGAACCACAAGAGATGGGTGAGATCCTAAATGAATATTTCACATCGGTATTTACGGTTGAGAAAGGCATGGATGTTAGGGAACTTGGGGAAATAAATAGTGATGTCTTGAGGAGTGTACATATTACAGAGAGGGAGGTGCTGGAAGTCTTAACGTGCATCAAGGTAGATAAATTTCCGGGACCTGATAAAATGTATCCCAGGACGTTATGGGAGGTTAGGGAGGAAATTGCAGGTCCCCTAGCAGAGATATTTGAATCATCGACAGCTACAGGTGAGGTGCCTGAAGATTGGAGGGTAGCAAATGTTGTGCCTTTGTTTAAGAAGGGCGGCAGGGAAAAGCCTGGGAACTACAGACCGGTGAGCCTGACATCTGTAGTGGGTAAGTTGTTAGAGGGTATTCTGAGAGATAGGATCTACAGGCATTTGGAGAGGCAGGGACTGATTAGGAACAGTCAGCATGGTTTTGTGAGAGGAAAATCATGTCTCACGAATTTGATTGAGTTTTTTGAAGGGGTAACCAAGAAGATAGATGAGGGCTGTGCAGTAGACGTGGTCTACATGGACTTTAGCAAAGCCTTTGACAAGGTACCGCATGGTAGGTTGTTACATAAGGTTAAATCTCACGGGATCCAAGGTGAGGTAGGCAATTGGATACAAAATTGGATTGACGACAGAAGACAGAGGGTGGTTGTAGAGGGTTGTGTTTCAAACTGGAGGCCTGTGACCAGCGGTGTGCCTTAGGGATCGGTGCTGGGTCCGCTGTTATTTGTTATTTATATTCATGATTTGGATGAGAATTTAGGAGGCATGGTTAGTAAGTTTGCAGATGACACCAAGATTGGTGGCATTGTGGACAGTGAAGAAGGTTATCTAGGATTGCAACGGGATCTTGATAAATTGGGCCAGTGGGCCGATGAATGGCAGATGGAGTTTAATTTAGATAAATGTGAGGTGATGCATTTTGGTAGATCGAATCGGGCCAGGACCTACTCCGTTAATGGTAGGGCATTGGGGAGAGTTATAGAACAAAGAGATCTAGGAGTACAGGTTCATAGCTCCTTGAAAGTGGAGTCACAGGTGGATAGGGTGGTGAAGAAGGCATTCGGCATGCTTGGTTTCATTGGTCAGAACATTGAATACAGGAGTTGGGATGTCTTGTTGAAGTTGTACAAGACATTAGTAAGGCCACACTTGGAATACTGTGTACAGTTCTGGTCACCCTATTATAGAAAGGATATTATTAAACTAGAAAGAGTGCAGAAAAGATTTACTAGGATGCTACCGGGACTTGATGGTTTGACTTATAGGGAGAGGTTGGATAGACTGAGACTTTTTTCCCTGGAGAGTAGGAGGTTAAGGGGTGATCTTATAGAAGTCTATAAAATAATGAGGGGCATAGATAAGGTAGATAGTCAAAATCTTTTCCCAAAGGTAGGGGAGTCTATAACGAGGGGGCAAAGATTTAAGGTGAGAGGGGAGAGATACAAAAGGGTCCAGAGGGGCAATTTTTTCACTCAAAGGGTGGTGAGTGTCTGGAACGAGCTGCCAGAGGCAGTAGTAGAGGCGGGTACAATTTTGTCTTTTAAAAAGCATTTGGACAGTTACATGGGTAAGATGGGTATAGAGGGATATGGGCCAAGTGCAGGCAACTGGGACTAGCTTAGTGGTATAAACTGGGCGACATGGACATGTTGGGCCGAAGGGCCTGTTTCCATGTTGTAAACTTCTATGATTCTATGATTCTAACTCTTCAATGCAGTACGGATGAAGTGCTGCACTCTCACAAGTGTTCTCTTTCAGATGAGATGTTAAACTGAGGCCTTGTCTACCTCGCCTATTCAAGTGGGCATAAACAATCTCATGGCACTGTTTGAAGATGAGCAGGGAAATTCTCCCAGAGTCCTGGCTCTCAATCAGCACCACCAAAAATCAGATTAACTGCTCGTAATCGCATTTACTGGTCCTTGTCACATTAACTGGTCATTAGCTCATTGCTGTTTATGGGATTTGCTCTGTGCAAATTGGCTGTCACATTTACCTATATAATAACTTGGCTGTGAAGTGCTTTGGGACATCTTGAGGATACAAAAGGCAAAAGTCGCTTTATAAAAGCAAGTTTTTTCTTTTTTTACCACCATTGCTGCTAGTCTTCATTGCTCACTTCCCCAATTTCTGCCACATACGCGCCAGCTCTATGCAAGAGCAAGCCAGCTAGTCCCACGCCCCCGCCCTTTCCCCATAGCCCTGCAATTTTTTTCCTTTCAAATCCTTATCCAGTTCCCTTTTGAAAGCCATGATTGAATCTGCCTCCACCACCCCCTCTCGCAGTGCATTCCAGATCCTAACCACTCACTGTGTAAAAAGGTTTTTCCTCATGTCACTTTTGGTTCTTTTGCCAATCACCTTAAATCTATGTCCTCTGGTTTTTACCCTTCCAATGGAAACAGCTTCTCTCTATCTACTCTGTCTAGACCCTTCATGATTTTGAATACCTCTATCAAATCTCCTCGCAACCGTCTCTGTTCCAAGGAGAACAACCCCAGCTTCTCTAGTCTGTCCACGTAACTAAAGTCCCTCATCCCTGGAACTATTCTAGTAAATCTCTTCTGCATTCACATCTTTCCTAAAGTGCGGTGCCCAGAACTGGACACAGTACTCCAGTTGTGGCTGAACCAGTGTTTTATAAAGGTTCATCATGACTTCCATATTTTTGTACTCTATGCCTCTATTTATAAAGCCCAGGATCCTGTATGCTTTTTCAACCACTTTTTCAAACTGCCCTGCCACCTTCAATGATTTGTGTACATATACCCCCAGATCTCTCTGTTCCTGCATCCCTTTTAGAGTTGTGCCCTCTAGTTTATATTGTCTCTCCTCGTTCTTCCTAGCGAAATGTATCACTTTGCATTTTTCTGTGGTAAATTTCATCTGCCATGTGTCCACCCATGCCACCAGCCTGTCTCTATCCTCTTGAAGTCTATCACAATCCTCCTCACTGTTTACTACCCTTCCAAGTTTTGTGTCATCTGCAAATTTGGAAATTGTGTCCTGTACACCCAAGTCCAAGTCATTAATAAATCAAGAAAAGCAGCATCGACCCCTGGGGATCACCACTGTACACTTCCCTCCAGTCCGAAAAACAACCCTTCACCACTACTCTCAGTTTCCTGTCCCTTAGCCAATTCTGTATCCATTTTGCTACCGCCCCCTTTATTCCACGGGCCGCAATCTTGATGATAAGCCTACTGTGCGGCATTTTATCAAATGCCTTTTCGAAGTTCATATACACCACATCAACTGCATTGCCCTCATCTACCCTCTCTGCTACCTCATCAAAAAACTTATTACCCCTCCCTATCCCTCCCTACTCAGTGCTCTACCTCAACTACCCTTTCCCCCAAATCTTCAATACTTTCCTCCCACATCTACTTACGTTCTTCCCAAAATATTCACTATTCTCCTAAACACCCCACTTCTTCAGTCTCCTAAATTACTCCCCGCCACCTTCCAAATATCAACAAATTAGCCCCCCATCCAAACATTATATTCTCTCATTTACTGTCACCAACACCACATCACGTCCACTTCCTTAGACAACATCATTCCTTCTGGCTTCCTGTAATGGGAGATTCACTAATATATATGTTTATAAACTGAGCGAGATTATACAAAGGTATTAAATGTGGTCAGTAGTAGAAGCAAGTTGTCACCATTCCCTCTCCCCTTACACCTCCATTACTGCCAGTGCAGGATTTTAGTGAGTTCTTGTTCGGGAGGAAGGGGCAGGCGAGGGTAATAATGGAACCAACAATAAGCAAATATGTTCTTTGTAAGTAGCAATAATACAAATGAGCCAATGGTGCACATATAACCAGCTTAAAGGCAGCATTGTAGTGGGACTGTCATCAGGGAAGAGGAGAAACAGCACCTTTCGTTTATGTTGTAATTTTTCCCTGTTTCCCTTTCCCTACCCACCCACATGCACCCTAATCCTACATTTGGTGTCACTCAACAGGTCCATACGTGAAAACTGTTAGCATTTTGAGAGCGTTCGCTGACAAAAAAAAAATCAATGTGTACTGAGCCCTTCCCCCTTCTGTCCTATTCCTGCCTGAGCCCTGCCGCTAATGTACTGGACCAGCCCCGACTCTCTTCAATGCCTTCCCCCCCACTTCGGCTTAATGGAAGGGTTCCAGACTCTGCATACCATAGGCGAGAATTATTGTGAGAACTGGAGTTCACACATAAAGTATGCAGAGGCCAGAATCCTTTTCATTAAATGGTTGTCGTGGCATTGAGGGGAGAGGGGCCTGATACAGTCCATTAGTGGAAGCCCAAGGGTAAGAGCAGGACTGAAGAGAGCGTGAATGGAAGGAAATGGATGGTGTTGACAGTGTAAATGGTCGTGAAGGGTGGCAAGGGCTGAAGGAGAAAGGGTAGAGGGAAATGGCTGGCATTAAAAGGCAAAAAAAAGAGGTAACAGATGGCAATGAAGGGGAGAGAGGGCAGGGAATGGCTGGCACTGAAGGGGAAAATGACTGGCATTGAAGGGCAGAAGAAAGGGGTGAATGAATGCTAAGGAAACAGAGAGGGAAGGAAGGAAAGGACTAACGTTAAAGGGAGAAATGAACAGCAATGAAGAGGAGTTGGGAAGGCAGGAGAGTGCCAGCATTAACTGGGTTGGAGGGGGAAAAGAGCGACGGGTTGAGAACAGGGAGAAGACTATCAGATTGAAGAGAAGACTGGAAGTTGGAAAAAGAATATCAGGTTGAATTGAAGTTGGAGAGGGACAATGATGCCAGTATGACCTGGGAAAATTGGAAGAGGAGAGAGAATCTCAGAGAATGCGGGGAGGGTCTGGAGGGGGGAGAGTTGGATGGGGTATGATGCCTGCATGAACTAGATCTGGAGGAAGTAGAGTGTCACTATGAACTGGATGCAGGGTAAAGTTTGATGTGAGACTGTAACTGGTGAGGTAATTTCTGTGAAAGTGATGCATGGTCTGGTTGATCAGTTGAACATTCAAATATCATTTGGTTTTTACTTTTTTAGACTGAAAATGTATTAATTATGAAGTACAAAAATGCTTAAAATTAACCAGAATGCATCATTTTTTATGCATGCCTTGGATTCCCACTAAAAATGCACCACAATTTTATGTCTTCAATGTTTAGATTTACCCTTCGGCATGTACTTATGTTTTGTTTTCCTCCATATGTGAAAGAATGTTAGATACACCTACAACTGAAGTACAAACCTGTGCAACTTCTTGTTTTCACATATCATAGATTTATAAACAGGGCTGTTCTTGAGTTTGTCATTCTGTTCAGCTGCCACCAAAAACCCTGGCTCCACCCTTTTTGCCCCTTCCCAATTGCTTGCTCAGGTTGAACCAATTGATTTGCATCCTCAGTGTCCTGTTTGACTCTGGATGGAGCTCCAAACCCTATCACTTATCCATCAGTAAGGCTGATATTTCCACACTGCTGTGGAAACTTTTCATCATGCTTTTGTTCCCTCCAAACTCAACCTCTCTAATGGCTTCCTCACAAGGTATCTAAGCTGCACTCTACAAACTCCATATTAATAAAGGCTCCACCACACACAATCTGAACTGCACTAAGTCCTGTTTATTCATCAAAATCATTGTCCTCATTTACAAACCTCTGCATAGTCTTATCCTACCCAACCTCTTCAACCTCCTCCAGCCTTATCACATCTCAGCTCTGTCTCTGGCCCCCTGTTCATCCCCCCTCCCCCAATCCACCATTGGTGGCAGAGCCTTCAGCCGTCTCAGCCTTATTCTCAAACTTGTTGCCTAAAACTCTCCACCACTCTACTTTTCTTTCACCGTGCTTTTGATCTCCTAACTCTTCCGTTACTGCTTGACAACCGTTTCTCCTTGGTGAAGCATTTTAGGGCATTTGCTAAGTTCAAAGTACTATATAAAAGCAAATTGTTATGTTTCTTATGAGCTGTGTCATTAGGGTTTTGACAGGGTGTAGTGAACTTATTCCAATGGGCAGTCAAACCTGAAGTGTAACATAGGAACATAGGAACAGGAGTAGGCCATTTAGCCCCTCGAGCCTGTTCCACCAATCAATTAGATCATGGCTGATCTGTACCTCAACGCCATTTACTCACCTTTGCTTCATATCCCTTAATACTCCTACCTAACAAAAATCTAGCGATCTCAGTCTTGACCAGTGTTAACTTGTATATCTCTTTCAGATACTGACAGAGCTGGCATGCAATTTCATTTGGTTTTATATCAGATTTCCAGCACTCTTAGTTTCACTTGTTATCCAGGGCATGCCACGAGAGTAGCCCGGGGTAACTTGGTTTCCAATGTAGCTCCCTCCTTAAGTAGAAGCAACAGATTCCAGTCCTAAGTCTATGCTTTTGTCTCAGTATTGTAAATATAAAAATCTTTGCAAACAACCAGGTCTAATTTTCACCTTTGATGCCTGGGCAGTAACTGTTGTAGAACCCACCCAATTTTCGTCCCATGGGATGAAAATCAGGAAGGTTCTATTATGGGCGAGCTATCTGCTCCGCCGGATTACCACCCCCCACTTCACCCCTGCCCCTCCCCCCCCCCCTCCCACTCTACCAAGGGTGAAAACTATCCCCACTGAATCTTTTAATACAGCATGCTTCATTTGGACATTCCTTATATTCGCATCTCTGATAAGGCTAGAAAAATGTTGAGAACCAGCCGTAACACACAGAGAGCATTCGAATCTGAGGTACTTGAGTAACTGATCAGTCTGAAATTGTTCATATTCCAACTTATTTGTGACTACACTTTCTTTTAGATTGATTTTGTGGCACATGATGACATTCCATACTCCTCTGCTGGATCGGATGATGTCTATAAACACATTAAGGAAGCTGGTATGTTGTTTCCAACCTCACCATCACTTTTGATTAAGTTTGCCACGAATGATAATGGATAGAATGCTGGAAATCAACTTAAAATATATTGGTTGGAGTCTCTGTTCTCCAAGTATTTGTCTTGCTCTGGTTGTTTATCGTATACAGTGCAGCAACAACAATTTGCATTTATATAGCGCCGTTAACGTAGCAAAATGTCCCAAAGCGCTTCACAGAAATGTGAGGAAAATGGACACCAAACCAAAACAGAGATAGGAGGGGCGACCAAAGACTTGGTCAAAGAAGTAAGTTTTAAGGAGCATATTGGAGAGGGGAAGGAAGTGGAGAGGCATAGGGGCTTGGGGAGAAAATTCCACTGAAGGCATGGCTGCCAGTGGTGACGCGAAGGAAGGAGGTGATCCACAAGAGACTGGCGACAGATGAATGGAGAGTTTGGGGGATTTGTAGGGCTAGAGGAGGTTATAGAGATAGGGGAGGGTGAGACGTTGGAGGGATTTAAACATGAGGATGCAAATTTTAAGTATGAAGCATTAGTAGGACTGGGAGCTGATGCAAATCAGTGAAGACGGGGGCGATGGGCAAGCAGGACTTGATACAGAATAAGATACAGGCAGCAGAATTTTGGATGAGCTGAGTTATACAGAGGGTGGAGGATGGGAGACCAGCCAGAAGAGCATTGGAGTAATCAAGGCCAGAGGTGAAAAAGGCATGGATGAGAGCTTCAGCAGTAGATGGGCTGAGGTAGGGACAGATGAGGACGATGTTAGGAAGATGGAAGTAGGTAGTCCTTGTGATGGTGAGGATGTGGGGTCAGAAGCTTAGCCCAGGTCAAATAGCATGCCGAGGTTGCAAACAGTCTGACACAGTGGCCAAGAAGGGGATGGAATCAGTGGTGAGGGTAAAGAGGTTGTGGAAGGGGAATAGACAATGATTTCAGTCTTCATGTTACTCATCTAAGACTGTATGTCTGACAGCATGGAAGCAATGGAGAGATCAAAAGAGGTGGCGGAGAGGGAGAGTTAGGTGTCATCGGTCGACATGTGGAAGCTAACCCCATGTCTGCGGGTGATGTCTTCAAGAAGGAGGGTGCAGTTGAGGATGATGGGGAGTCAAGGATGGATCCTTAATGAGACTTTGGAGGTGACGGTGTGGGGGGTGGGAAGAGAAGCCATTGGTAGAGATGCTCTGGCTATGATCAGCAAGGTAAGGGTGGAACCAAGCAAGAGCAGTTCCATCAAGCTGGACAGTGGAGGAGAGATGTTGGAGGAGGATGGCATGGTTGACCATACTGAAGGCTGCAGAGAGGTTGAGGAGAACGCGGGGGGATAGTGCATGGTGTTCGCAGTCATAGAGAATGCTGTTTGTAACTTTCATTCTGGTTGTCTTGGTGCTGTGGGAGGAGCAGAAACCTGATTGGAGGGATTCAAACGGAGTTGTGGGAGTGCATTGCACGTTCTATATATCTTTCCATTTTTACCATGTTGTATGTTTTTGAACTATTTCTATTTTTCTTTCCAAATGTTCCTGGGTACACTTTTTCAGATCTCTGGCCAGGAGGCTTAAACCTTTGGTTGATCTCAGTATCTGTCAGTGCAGCTCTGTGTTCAACCAGCAGGTGGCATACTGGCACTGCATGAGATGCCAAGCTTCTCAAGTGTTTTCCTTGGATGAGCAAACCTACCCTAAGGCACTGCAGGCAGTTTTTACATTTGAGCCACAGGCTGCTTGGCACCACCAGAATTGAACCAGGCTTGACAGTCCCAACATTGTAAAGTGAAGGGCTCACACACTGCATTGGCACAGCTTTTATTTACTACACAGTTTAAGGAAGGAAAGAATTTGCATTTATATAAGAAAAAATACTTGCATCTTTCATGACCTCAGGACGTCCCAAAGCACTTCACATCCAATGAAGTACTTTTGAAGTGTATTCACTGTTGTAATGTAGCACCTTTCATGTCATTGGGTCATCCCAAAATATTACAACGAATAAATAATGTTTTTAAACAACACTTCAGTGACTTATTGCCATTTTTTTAAATTTTAGGCATGTTTGTTCCCACTCAAAGAACAGAGGGCATCTCCACCTCTGACCTTATCACTAGAATTGTACGAGATTACGATGTTTACGCTCGACGTAACCTCCAGAGAGGCTACACAGCCAAAGAGCTTAACGTTAGTTTCATAAATGTGAGTACCCTATTATCTTGTGAGCTTTCCAGCGTGGGTATGTCATTGTACGGAATGTCAAAACTAAATGCTAGCTTTGTCTAGCTCAGACTTGAAGGGATTGCTTACAATGCATATTACTCTGCAGCAAAGATTCCAGGCTGCTGGGCACCAAAGTCCCTGTTAACAATAACAATAAGCTGCCCTGCTGCTTGGAGTTTAACTGATGTACATGCTGTTTAATTTTCATGCTGCCCTTAACAGCTGTATGAACCTTGCTGTTGATGAATTGTGCAGTTTAATACAGACAAAGTTACAGACTGTTAGTTTGAGTCCTCGGTCGGCATTCTTCCAGTTCGTTGTTATTTTATTTTGATTTCTCCCTGTTCTCTTTGGCCATGTGGCTGCCACCTTTCCTTTTTATCAGCTAGGGCTGAGCCACCGATTTCTTTGTGTGGCTAACTGACAGTTCTATTCCTAGACTGACCAGAGTGTTCAGTCAGTTATTTTTCATCCCCTGTCCCTCAAGTTGCTTTGCCCCAGGTGCCCACCCAACTCAGAAGTAACAAAACATGGCTGCTACAGGCAGGCAAATTCAGAATGTCAGCAGCAGCGATTTATTGTTGTAGTAGTCATAGGCAGGAAGCCAATGCTGCTGGCAGTTTAAAATCATGCTTTGTCTCAATTGTATCCATTTGAGAATGAAAGCAAAAGAGGCTTTTAGCATCCAGTAGAACTTTCTGCTACTTCTTGTCACAGCAAGAAATTTCTAATTATCATAATTAATTTTATTTTCCACTCATTGAGTAATGGTGGGTTCACATGCCAACACTCATCTTTCTAAGCTGACTGTTAACATTTCAACCGATTTGTTAGCATTTTACAAGAAAGATCACCTTTTTTCACTGGGATCGGAGGTTATCAGCTAATCAGCTTGGTTTAATGGTGGACTGAAGGCTTTTGGAAGCAATTAATCAAACAGCAGTTACTTCCTCCCACTGTTAATTTCACACAAACTTGAGACAGAAATGTTTTCAGATGAGCTGATGGTTTCTGAGGGTTGCAGTTACAGGTGTGTTCATTTAGTGTTGATCCCTGAAAAAGTTACATGGAAGTAAACTGCTAAAATGCAGCTTTAAAAAAAAATATTTTCCTCAAAGGAACTTTCTGGAGCATGCCTTATAATTGTCTTATGTGATAGTTTATTTTCTTCAAGAATAGTTAATGAAGTTTTTATGAGGTAAGGAAATTGTTCCTGCTGTGAATACATTAACTGGTTTTATTGGAGTATTCCTGCCACTATCCGTGCAGGATTGAGGAAGTGGGGTTGGAATAGTGATGAGTTTTACTTTTAATTTAAAGAACTACACAGATATCCATATTTAGGATTTTACTACTGTGTACTGCAATGCTGCATGATGTGGACAATAGGCCTGTTTGTGGTGAGGGGTAGCGCCCAGCTCTGTTCTGTGACTTTGAAAGCGGTTGTCAGTTTGTTAAGACATCTTTGGTGGTCCCCTTGTTACTGTGTGGTAATAGTGGAGTGAACCAGCATCATTCATACAAGAGCAGTTCAACATGCATGAGGAAATGTGAAGATTTACATTAATTACCAATACGAATTTAATAGTTTGCAAACTCCAGACTGGAGACAGTCAGTTAGGTCCACCTGAGAGCACAAAATTCAGCCCCACATTCCTGCTCATTTTTGTGCATTTTAGTTCTTTTCATGATTGAAATGTGGAATGATTTTTATTTCCAGTACAAGGATGATGAGTCAAATGAATGATGTAGGCCAAAAATTACTGTTGGTGATAATAGATGGCTATCATGTGGGCTCAGCCTCTCATTTATCTTCACAGTGAGTTCTGGGTCTCAGCTGAAGAAGGTGCTGAGCGAAACATAAATACTTCTTTAAGGGATGGAGGGAGATAAAATCTGAATGACACGGCTTTCTTGTTCCACCTTGTGACTAGTTCAAGATCAGCATTGGCAGAGACCAAAAACAGGTTACCTTCTCACTTGATAAGGATCTGTTTCTGGGATTGGGGGAGGGGAGCAGGCAGAGAATTTTGAAATGGAGGAAGCTTTTTTTAAATCGAAGAATTTGATTGCAGCGATTCATTTTCATATATTTTATTTTCAGTCTTCGAGCTGAACATTTCATTTCTTTTCAGGAAAAGAAGTATCGTTTCCAAAACCACGTTGACAAAATGAAAGAAAAAGTGAAGAATGTAGAAGAAAAATCAAAAGAATTTGTTTACAAAGTGGAGGAAAAAAGCCATGACCTTATACAAAAATGGGAAGAGAAATCTCGAGAATTTATTGGAAACTTTTTAGAGCTGTTTGGCCCAGATGGAGCTTGGGTGTGTATCTAAGAATAATTTCCAAAAAGTTAGTGGAAAAGTTCTATGTCAGTTATCTGCCATAATTATTACAAAAGCTCACAGTTCCTACAGATAACGCCTAGGCAGAGCTAACTTCTCTGCGATTCCTGATAGTAAATACAGGTTTCTAAAGGTACTTTTATGTTGATCCAAAAAACTGTGGGACAAACAGTACTTGAGTAGACACACTTGAGAGCTGAGCATAATTCTCCACTTTTTAATTTAGTAGCGTATTGTAAATTGTAGACCGATAGGATAGAAGAGTTGTGTTTTTTGCAGGTCACTGGTGAATACTGGGACTCAGAGGGAATTAGTTCTCAGGCTCTGCCAGGGTTGTGGAGTTTCTCTCCTTTATACTCTTGGGTGGCAGTAGGGGTGGAGTACAGAGCTTGTGAAGCACATCATCTATATAAAAGTTTCTCCGGGCAATAAAAGGCAAAGACCTACACAGGTCCGCACAAAGGTAGAGTGCACCACATATGCAGCTTGGAGTAAGTGCAAGCCTAGTTCGCAATAGTGACAACAAATTTAGGGCACTGCATTATCACTGACTGAAATGGAAGGTTTTGTGGCAGTAACTGTAGCAAAGTTCCTGCTCCTCGGCCAATACTAAGCAGTGAGCATTGCTGGTCTCAGCACTTGATTTTTCCAGTTGCCGTCCTGAACTAAGTCCAGGAATTCAGGACATTCAACAAGCTTTTGCATTGAGTAGCTGAGCCGTTAAGACCAGAAAGATTCCAGGTTCAATTCCTGATTTATATCTAATTAACTGATCTCAGATAGGGCCAGAGCTGGTACAGTTCGCCTCAGCACCCTAAGCTAACGTTCCCACTCCTGATCACTATGCAGTGATGCCTCCTGAAAATGTGTATGTTTGTTTGCGTGTGATCATGATGGGTGAGGACAGGATCGGGTTTGGCTGCGAAGACCTTCAAATAACTTGCTGAAACTCGCTGAGGCTGAGACCTGAATAATGACCACTTGGGAAAGGCATCTGCCACCTGTGGAACCAGACAATGCTTTCAGGAAGAGGTGAGGTGAGAAAAATTAGCTCACAAAAAAAAAGCAAAAGGGAAAAAATGATGCAATTTAAATTAAAAATATTTGAAACTAGAACTAGGGGGCATAATGTTAGAATAAAGGGCTGCTCTTTCAAAACTGAGATGAGGAGAAACTTCTTCACTCAGAGGGTAGTAGGTCTGTGGAATTTGCTGCCCCAGGAAGCTGTGGAAGCTACATCATTAAATAAATTTAAAACAGAAATAGACAGTATCCTAGAAGTAAAGGGAATTAGGGGTTACGGGGAGCGGGCAGGAAATTGGACATGAATTTAAATTTGAGGTTAGGATCAGATCAGCCATGATCTTATTGAATGGCGGAGCAGGCTCGAGGGGCCGATTGGCCTACTCCTGCTCCTATTTCTTATGTTCTTATGTTCTTATAAAAAGCACCTTCTTTACTGCTAGGGTCAATCAAATGTAGTTTTCAAATCAGAATCTGATGCGATTTTATTTGAAAAATCACCGAATCAAAAAACATAGTTGATTTATCCAGAACTTTATGTATATCAACATTTAAAGAAAGAACAGGCATTGTTGTAGAGGTTGATAAGGTTCTGATTGGCCTAATCTTTGTGCCTGGTTCAGTAAGCTGGGTTAAGTGAGTGGGTATTAATGTCTTTAGAGTTTGCAATCATACTTTGTGTTGCTCAGTGTGGTATGTTGGATCTATTAAGCATTAGCATTAGCTATTAGACTTAGTTGGTGCTTGTGGCTGCATGGATCCAGGAGGCTTTGATAGGTGAACAATGAATTCCGCACATTTAGCTTAAAATCTCTGTCGTACCGCACTACTATTCACCAAAATAAAGTGGACTTTACATTAACATTTATTAAATTCTGGTCATCTGGCCATACTTGCTAAAGCATTGATCTTCACTCACATTTTTTTCCCATGCCTTACAGAAACAGGTTTTCCAGGAGAGAGGAGGGCGGATGCTACAAGCTTTGTCTCCAAGACAAAGCCCTACGAGCAGCCCAACAAGAGAACGGTCCCAGTCCCCAACGTTCCAGTGGCCATTTACCAAAACCTCGCCCCCATCTTCCCCGAAAGCTGCTTCTGCTTCCATCAGTAGCATCAGTGATGGAGAGGAGGATGAAAAGTGAATGATGGGAACCTGCAGCACGTGAGCAGATGAATGGGATCAGCAATGATATAATCTCAGGCGAACCTTGGCCTTTTATTTTTCCTCTCCATCATTCTCAGGCACTTAATAGAGTCTGACAAATACTATTATTACTACATGTTGTTAGTGCATACATCACAAATAGTAGTTTCTAGATTGTACAGTAATCCCCCACTACAAGAATCTGCGCTATATTTAATGTCAGACATAGCAATGTTAATGGGTCCAATATTGATATAGAAATCGTACAATACATCCCTCAATGCAAAACCAAAACAATCTCAGAGGGCAACTGTAATAGGATTTAGAATTTGCCAAATTGAGTATCATAGCCAAAACATAATGCACAAAGCAATGAAGGCAAATTTTAAGACTTCCTCCTCCCTGACATAGCTCATAATTAGAAGTTTCACAAGATAGCTTTTTAAAAACATTTTAATAACCCTTCCCCAAAATGTACTGTCAAAATTACAAAACATTGGATAGATAAAATCATAATAACCCACCATAATATTTGCAGTCTTCTGAAGTAATGAGCGGGGAGGAAAGGGATGACTCTTAAATAGAGGATTTTTTTCAAATGCAGAAATTACTTCAATATTAATTGGTCCTCATTTTGAACTCTTACATGATTATCATCACATAATGAAGCAAACCAGTTAAACCTGCTTTTAAATGTGGTCATAGTTATGTTGGCCCAGAATTTGCTGCAAAAATAACAGCGCGTTTAATGCACATGCCATTATTAATGTGTAAATAACCCAACAATTTGTGGCGAGGACGAAATACCTCGTGAGTTGCGAATCACCACAAATTGCTGGAAGATTTGTGCTGCTCCACCGTTAGCCTCGCGAAAACAAGAGCTCGCAGTCAACCTCCCCATGAGTTTCAGGAAATTGCTGCATTTGCGCTGTTAAAACAAATTAAATTCACCACAGAAAGTTAGGGCTGGAACTTAATGACGTAAGGACCCTTTTAATTGTGAGATTTATGTTCCTGTAATACCAATCAACCTCTCCGGCCCAGAGAGGGACCAATTGAAACTGTGGAGTCTCATTCCTGCAGGTAGAAAATTGTCCTTAGAGGTTTTTAAAATTAAATTTTTTAAAAATTCTTCCTTTTTCTTTCTGTTTCTTTTTTCTCTTTCTCTTAATCCAATCTTTCTTTGCCTCTCTTTATTTCTGTATACGGGGTTTCTGTATATTCAGGATATGGGATAGGACATTTAGGACTGAGATGAGGAGAAATTTCTTCACTCAGAGGATGGTGAACCTGTGGAATTCTCTACCACAGAAGGCTGTGGAGGCCAAGTCACTGAATATATTTAAGAAGGAGCTAGATAGATTTCTAGACACAAAAGGCATCAAGGGGTATGGGGAGAGAGCGGGAATATGGTATTGAGATAGAGGATCAGCCATGATCATATTGAATGGTGGAGCAGGCTCGAAGGGCCGTTTGGCCTACTCCTGCTCCTATTTTCTACGTATCTCATTTGACTCTAATTCACACTCTTTCCTTCTCCATCATTCCTCTGTTTCTTTTTCTATCCTTACATCTCACTGGTTAAGGAGATAGACTGTTAGTCCTATCGTTCATCAAGGTCCCAGAATGCCCCATTGACCTCACCGCACCGTTACCCGCTCGCACTTTTCACAATTTGCGGCATGAAAATTTTTCAAGTTGAAGGGTAAGGAAAATATCTAACAAATGGGGCACACCACAAGATGCCCCACTCCATCAAATTCTAGGCCATTGTGTTACTAGCTCCAGACCAGTAGCTGCAGTGAGTGACTTGTGGCTGACAGTACCAGATTTCCACTGTGGGCTGTGCAATGCACTGAGTTCCGGCATGGTAAATTTTGAATGTTTTAAGAGCACAGACAGAAACGTTCATGTTCTCAAAACACTTTTTAAAAACCCTCTGCTTCAGTTTGTAAAGGAGCACCTCAGCGCTTTATAAGGCTGGTATAAGATTACACAAAAGCTATATTCTACGCTGTGTCCAGCCCACGCAGTCAGAGACTGCCTCTGTCAGGGGATCTCAGTACTTCACTTTAGAGTCGGAGCAGAATCTAACTCCAGTGTTAAACTGCCATTTTTGCATCATTGTAAAGTAGAAACTCAGTGATGCAGAAGTGTCCTATTTCTTCCATTTTCATTGCTTGACGAGTCAATTTTCTGTAGCATTGAACATAGGAAGTCAAGAATAAGTGTAATATTTAGGTGAAGTGGGGTTAGAGAATGGGGGATAATTGGACCAGCATGGACAGACCTAATTCATCCCCGATTTTAAAGTCAGACATTTGGTCCACACTTTAAATAATATGTTTATTTTTTATTATTGTTTTTAGTTATATCATACAGCAGTTTGAGGAGCTGAGAAGTAGAGTTGTTTGGAGCATAAAAGCTCTCCACAGTACAGACTGAGGAGTTGGAAGATGTAAAACTGAGGTGCTACAGCAGTGTAATTACAGCGTGACAAGTTTACATGGGCGGTTTCCATTATAAATGTGGACCCAGAAATTTAGCGTGGAAAAGTTAACAGGAAGTACTCACAGATGATGGGACTTTTGATATATTATATATAGATGTTAAAAACCTAAATGTTATTCAGTTTCTAAATGTTTCATCATTTCTGTGGTGGTTCAATAAGTTGGAGTCCAACACTACCACCTGAGGGCATGAGTTTGAACCCCTGCCTTGGTAGACATGGCTGCCTATGGTGAGATTTGATAGCACTTGGTAAGGCCCTTGGATTATATACCAACCAATGCCAGGATGCTCCATCTTTAGAAAGGGGGCTGGCCCAAAAATAATAGATGATGAGGACCAGTCTTATCCTGCTGAAATCCACCTCCTAATTAGCATGGTTGTATCTCTGAAACAACCAGTGCCAAACACCATCTCAGCCTTCTGCATGAAAGAGAAAGCTGAATGCATACAACAGCAATGGGCATCAAAAATGGGCAAAGGGCAATTAAAGAAAATCTCATATGAGTTTAAGTTCTATTATCCTCCAACTGCTGGGCATTGGAAGTATTCTGCTTTAGAATTATAATCAAAATGTCCTATGAGGACACCATTCATGTTGCAACACCATATCTAGTAGAAACAAGAATTGAATCCAAATTACAGATAACACTGAGCTTTGCCAGCGGTGAAGAGAGACTCATAGCTTCAAACACTCTGGAAATTTGCAGTCCTTATCCCGCAGAGAGGCAGGAACTGCCATTTGCGGATCAGTAGCAATAGTGTCTTTTTGATTGTTTTAAAGTCAGGCTTTGCTTATTCCAAACAGAATTTAAAATTCCATACCTTTTTTTTGAATGCAAACTGATCAAAATGTTTTCCATTAGAGCACTATATATGATTTTAGTAAATAAATATTATATATTGTTATACTAATCCAATATACTTCTCAGTAGCGAACAACTGACCCACTTGAATCGATTGTCAAAAATCACTTCAATAACGTAGAGTTCATTGACCATTGGCATCTGTTGTGAAAGTTATTGCTGGCAATAAAAAGACCCAAAACAGAATAAAACCAACCACCCCATGGGCCTCTCTTTCTCTTTGTCTCTCCATAATATTAGATGGCTCTAATCTCATCAAAGGTTCAGAGAATATTACATTGAGTTGCATCGGGTCTACAGCACAGAAACAGGCCATTCGGCCCAACTGGTCTATGCCGGCATTCACGCTCCACACGAGCCTCCTCCCTCCCTACTTCATCTAACCCTATCAGCATTCCTTTCTATTCCTTTCTCCCTCATGTGCTTATCTAGCTTCCCCTTAAATGCATCTATGCTATTCGCCTCAACTGTTCCTTGTGGTAGCGCGTTCCACATTCTTACCACTTTTTGGGTAAAGAAGTTTCTCCTGAATTCCATTTTGGATTTATCACTGACTATCTGACTATCTGACCTCTAGTTTTCAACTCCGTCACAAGTGGAAACAAGTTGGAAGGTGGGATTAGAATATGCAGCTGGTGGTTCTTCGAGCCTGCACGGACATGATGGGCCGAATGGCCCCCTTCTGTGCTGTATCTTTTCTATGGTTCGATGGTTCTATCTTCTCCATGTCTACCCTATCAAACCCTCTTAAAGGCCTCTATCAGGTCAGCCCTCAGTCTTCTCTTTTCTAGAGAAAAGAGCCCCAACCTATTCAGCCTTTCCTGTTAAGTATACCCTCTCAGTTCTAATATCGTCCTTGCAAATCTTTTTTGCAACTTCTCCAATGTCTCTATATCCGTTTTATAATATGGAGACCAGCACTCCAAGTGTGGTCTAACCAAGGTTCTATACAAGTTTAATATAACTTCTCTGCTTTTCAATTCTATCCCTCTAGAAATGAGCTCCAGTGCTTGGTTTGCCTTTCTTCTGGCCTTATTAACCTGCGTTGCTACTTTTAGTGATTTGTGTACCTGTATCCTGAGATCTCTTTGCTCCTCTACCCCATTTAGACTCTTGTTATCCAAGCAATATGTGGCCTCCTTATTCTTCCTACCAAAATGCACCACCTCACACTTATCTATATTGAAATTCATTTGCCAATTATACACCCATTCTGCAAGTTTATTAATGTCTTCTTCCATTTTGAGGTATTCTTCCTTTGTATTAACTATACCCCACAATTTGGTGTTGTCTGCAAATTTTGAAATTGTACTTCCGATTCCCGAATCTAAATCATTAATGTAAATAGTGAACAACAGAGGTCCCAGCAGCAATTCTTGTGGAACACCACTTCCTACCTTTTGCCAGTCTGAGTAGCTACCCTTAATCCCTACTCTGTTTTCTGTTTTGTAGCCAGCTTGCTATCCATTCTGCTACCCGTCCCCTGACTCCACGTACTCTGACCTTAGGCATGAGTATAAAATGCGTTACCTTATCGAAGGTCTTTTGAAAATCCAAATATATCACATCTACTACATTACCCTTGTCTACTCTTTCTGTTACTCCTTCAAAGAATTCAATAAGGTTGGGCAAGTATGAGCTTCCCTTCTGAAATCCATGCTGACTACTCTTTATTACATTTTTATTTTCTAGATGTTTTTCTATTACATCTTTGATTCCATAAAGATTCCATTATCTTTCCTACCACCGATGTTAAGCTAATTGGTCTATAGTTCCCTGGACTTGTTCAATCTCCCTTTTTAAATATAGGAATAACATTTGCTGTCTGCCAGTCCTCTGGCACTATTTCCTTTTCTAATTAATTTTTATATATATGTAATAGTGCCTCTGCTATCTCTTTCATAACTTGTTTTAGTATGTGCGGATGCAATCCATCTGGACCAGAGGTTTTATCCTCTCTAAGTTTGATTAGTTTATCAATTATCTGCTCTGGTTCATTTCCCATTACTAGATCCAGCAGTGATTCCTCTCTTGTGGGACTTTACAAGTACTGGGTAAGAAAGGAGTCCTGTACGCACTGTAAAAACTCCATTCCCCTTTAAGAACATAAGAAATAAGAGCAGAAGTAGTCCATACGTCCCCTCGAGCCTGCTCCATCATTCAATCAGATCATGGCTGATCTTCAACCTCAACTCCATTTTTCTGCCCGATCCCCATATTCCTTGATTCCCCTAGAGACCAAAAATTTATCTATCTCAGCCTTGAATATACTCAACGACTCAGAATCCACCACCCTCTGGGGTAGAGAATTCCAAAGATTCACAACCCTCTGAGTGAAGAAATGCCTCCTCATCTCAGTCTTAAATAGCTGACTCTTTATCCTGCGACTATGCCCTCTAGTTCCAGACTCTCCAAATAGGGGAAACAACCTCTCAACCTCTACCCTGACAAGTCCCCTCAGAATCATATATGTTTCAATGAAATCCCATCTCATTCTTCTAAACTCCAGAGAGTATAGGTTCATTATACTCAACCTCTCCCCAGACGACAACCCTCTCAACCCAGGAATTAATCTAGTGAACCTTAGGTGCACCGCCTCTAAGGCAAGTCTATCCATCCTTAGACAAGGAGACCAAACCATATGCAATACCCCAGGTGAGGTCTCACCAATGCCCTGTTTTGTAGTAAGACCTCCTTACTCTTGTACTCCAAACCCCTTGCAATAAAGGTCAACATGCCATTTGCTTTCCTAATTGCTTGCTGTACCTGCATGCTAACTTTTTGTGTTTCCTGTACCAGGACAACCAAATCTCTCTGACATCAACATTTAATAATTTCTCACCATTTAAGAAATATTCTGTTTTCTTATACTTCCTACCAAAGTGAATAACCTCACATTTCCCCACATTATACTCCATCTGCCACCTTCTTGCACACTCACTTAACCTGTCTATATCCCTTTGCAGACTCTTTGTGTCCTCACAGCTTACTTTCCCACCGCGCTTGTATCGTTAGCAAACTTGGATACATTTCACTCGGTTCCTTCATCCAAGTCATTAATACAGATTGTAAATAGCTGAGGCCCAAGCACCGATCCTTGCGGTACCCCACTTGTTACAGCCTGCCAACCTGAAAATGACCCATTTATCCCTACTTTCTCTTTTCTGTCCGTTAATCAATCCTCTATCCATGCTAATATGTTACCCCTTATCTTGCCTTTTATGTAACACCTTATCGAATGCCTTTTGAAAATCCAAATATACTACATCCACTGGTTCCCCTTTATCTACCCTGCTAGTTACATCCTCAAAAAACTCTAATAAATTTGTCAAACACGATTTCCCTTTCATAAAACCATGTTGACTCTGCTTAATTATATTATGATTTTTTAAGTGCCCTGTTACCACTTCCTTAATAACGGATTCCAGCATTTTCCTGACGACTGATGTCAGGCTAATTGGCCTGTAGTTCCCTGTTTTCTCTCTCCCTCCTTTCTTGAATAGCGGGGTTACATTTGCTACCTTCCAATCCGCTGGGACCGTTCTAGAATCTAAGGAATTTTGGAAGATCATAACCAATGCATCCACTATCTCTGCAGCCACCTCTTTTCGAACCCTCGGATGTAGGCCATCAGGTCCAAGAGATTTATCGGCCTTTAGTCCCATTAGTTTCTCAAGTACTTTGTCTCTACTGATAATAATTACTTTAAGTCCCTCACTCTCATTAGCCCCTTGGTTCCCCACTATATCTGGTATGCTTTTTGTGTCTTCTACTGTGAAGACAGATACAAAATATTTGTTTAATGTCTCTGCCACTTCCTTATTCCCCATTATAATTTCTCCGGTCTCAGCCTCTAGGGGACCAATATTTATTTTTGCTACTCTCTTCCTTTTCACGTATTTGTAGAAACTTTTACAATCCGTTTTTATATTTCTCACTACCTTCCCTCTTTCCTTACCTCTTCTTGCTAGTTTATTTGGGGGTAATTGAAATCTCCCATGATTTTTATTCGATCTTTTTTACTCATTTCATAGATTTGCCTACATATTTCTTCCTCCACTTCCCTTCCACTATTAGTTAGACTGTAGAGTATACCTATTGATGTGATCGATCCCTTCATATCCTTTGTCTCAATCCATATGGATTCTATTTCTATCTTAATATTACTTATGCCCCTTTTTTCTACTGTCATTATGTTGTCTCTAATTAGTACAGCTACCCCCCCCTTCTTCCTTCCCTATCCTTTCTAAATACGTTATATCCTGCAATATTTAATGCCAGTCCTTTTCTTTATGTAACCATATTTCAGTTATCCTACTACAGCTGGCTCTTCGCTATGAATTATTGCCTCCAGTTCCCCGATTTTGTTTCAGATGCTGTGCACATTGATGTACAGGCAATTTAATTTGTTTTTAATAATTATTCCCCTCACTTTATTTTTAACAGTCATTTTGTACTTATGGTCTATAACTGTATTTGTTCCCTGACCGTTTATGTTCCCCTTATTCCATACCTTGGTTTGATCTTTACTCTCATCTCCTATTTTTTTATCTTCAAATTTACGTTATTTTCAGCAGATCCCTCCCCGCTTTTACTAGTTTAAAGTCCTATCCACCGCCCTATTTATCCTTTCCACTAGGACTCTGGTCCCATTCCGGTTCAGGTGGAGCCCGTCCCAGTACTACAGTCCTTCCTGTCCCAGTACTGGTGCCAGTGTCCCATGAAATGGAACCCCTCCTTCCCACACCAGTCTTTCAGCCACGCATTCACCTTTTTGATCTGTCTACCTTTATGCCAATTGGCACATGGCTCGGGTAGTAATCCTGAGATTACCACCCGGGAGGTCCTGCTTTTTAATTTAGTTCCTAACTTCTGATATTCTCTTAGCAGGATCTCCTCCCTTTTCTTCCCGATGTCATTGGTCCCAACATGGACCACTATAAATTTTTCTCACACTTTATGATGTTATCTGAACCTCAGTGAATTACAGAACGTCTACAAAGTAAAAGACTTTCACAAGTACACTATTTAAGGTGTAAAAGCACTTACGCTGCAGACACTTTTGAACTTTTCCCACATAGATAATAGTAATGACTGCGGTCAACAATGAAAAAAAACAAATTTACCGTGAGTCACAATGAGACCTTATACATATAAACACATACACACAAGGTTGGAGATTAGTAGCTGCCCAGATGGTTATTCATGGTGTAAAGACCTAAAACTTAGCACACTTAGCTTTTTTTCCTCCCCAGTGAATAATAGAATATTCAATTGTAGGTGGAACCTGCCCACATAGGGGACAATTCCAATTGTCCATCCTGGGACAGCAGTTATAGTGCAGCTGAAGTAAACACATCAATACAATCCTGTATCATTCTTCAACTCACTTTACATTGGCCTGGAATTTGCTCCAAAAATAATGGAGAGCCGAACAGCACTCACCATTATTTAAGGCCAAGTGGGAGAGCAACGTCCAGCGAGCACACATGCGCAGTCAAACGTGCAAATCCGGATGTTGCAAGTCCCCTGTTTTTTTGAAAGCTGCACGGGAAGGACAGCTCATCGGTGAAACGAATGGACTAGTGTGAAGTTGCTGCACTGCCCGGCTGGAAACAAACTAATCTACCCTATGGAATTCTTCAAAATGTATTTATGGAGCAGGTAGCTGTGCTACCATTATTATTTTAATGCAGAATTTTGGCTGGGTTTTTTAGGTCTAAACTAACTTTTAACGACGTGGTAAGTCTTAATGACTGCCAAGCAACCTCTCTGGCACTGAAAATTAACTTTTAAAAATGAGGAGTCTCATTTCTTCCAATTTTAAATGTTGTTGGAGATTTTTTAAAAATATTTTAAATTTATTTTACTTTTTATTTGTCTCTTTTATCTCTGTCTTTTAATTCAATATTTCTTACCCTCTCCTTATTTCACTTTCTCTAACTGATTTTACATTGAATTAACTGTTGTAGCTTCCACTTCCTGGTTTGGACTGCGCGGCTTGTCAAGGATGCTTCAATCTGATTGGTTGAGGGGACAGAGCGATCCTTCCCCTGCTCACAGATGCCCAGGAGAGGATGCTGCACCTTTTGCAGCTCACCATTAGAGGAAGTTCACGCACTAAAGCCCGTGGATCATTTGTGGGCAAGTTTAAATCTAATGAGCGGCGGGCGTCATTCGTTCGCCACTCAGAGCAAATTCTGGGCCATTGTTTTTGCAGGCACCTAGACTGAGTATTTTCTGTGTAGGATTTCTAAACAGTACCCTCTGGAATTCTTCAAAATGTCTTTATGGTGCAGGTAGCTGTGCTACCTTTATTATTTTAATGCAGAATTTTGTTTGGTAATGTCAGAAATAAATAGAATTTTTGGGGGAGAATGAGTCGCAGATCTTTGGTTAAATTACAGAAAACTCTGGACCTTCTGTTCAGTTCAGCTGGGTGCAATGTACCTTATTTTAATGATACAAATACTGTGTAAAATATCAAATGCACTGTTAGCTGCTATTCAAGCCTTCACCTTCAGCTACAAGCCACAACTCTACTGGGCAAAGGTGGACTTTTGTTCCTTACTTCTCAATCTGTTCATTGTTCACTGTGGGTAAGATCTCCCAATTAATCGGTAGGACTTCAAAAACAGGAGACCCTCACCAAAAATAGGGATCTGCTGCAGTTAGAGTCAGTTTGCACTTGAAGGCAAAACACGACTGTGACCATCCATAACTTGTGGAGGCCTCTGTAGAAAATAAATTCCACTTTAATTCTACATACAGTCAGACCTCTTAATTACAAGCTCCTAGAGAGGGTGGCTGGCAATAGAACCATTCTCATCAAAGATTTAAAGCTCTCGTCTGGTGTTCATACTGTTAATAGAGTACCAGGCAAGACATTTCCTAATGGGGGACTAATTAGAGATCATTATGTTGAACCAAATAAAAAAGCCAGCACAACTAGAACAGAATAACTAACCTGGTATTTCCAGCTTACAGCTATAGAGCTAAAATTCTTCTGAAATGCTAAGATTTTATTTCCATTACTTTCTGTCCATAATTTTAAATGTGTGCACGAAAGGCATGACATGCAACATAAAATGGACTCTGGAGGAGTTCCTTAATAAGCAAGGTTGATGAAATGCAGCTTCAGTTGTTTTTTATGGTCTTGGAAATATTTAGTCTCTCAACAAGTGCAGCTTTTTTTTTAAACAAAAATATCCTAATTTACATTTTCTTCACCAAAACAATTAATCAAGCATTAACCAGAGAAAAGGAATCTTACCAAGGAACAATTTGTGCCTCTACTGTAGACAAGCAATTAGTTAAATGGAGGGACAAGGTTCAATAAGCCAAAAGGACCAAGAGCAGCAAAAAACCCAAACAAAATGCAGCAAAACTATGTGGATGGCAAAAGCAAGGCTGCATCTTTTTCTGGTTTTCAGGTCACTAGAATTGGAAACAGATGAGTGGAAGTTCCCAATTCTGGTTTATATCTAATTATTTTACCCCACATGTTGACCAAATAGGTGTCCTCCATTCTGATTTATTCTGAGGTGTTTTGTGCAAGTAATGCCTCAACATAATTTATTTGAGGCATTTGCACTATATTCTGTCCGTGTGTTATGTATTCTGAACTGATGATTCGCACTCCTGTTTATGAACACACCATCTCCACATGATAAATTGTACTTTGTTCCTGTGGCCATTTTGTTCAACTTTTTTTAAATGACAGTAGCAGTCACACACTTTAATGTAATTTTTATTTATTGAGATATACTGACTGTAAAAAAAAACAGAAAAAGGACAATAAAGACTGAGTTTAAAACAAGTGATCTCCAGCTCACTGCCATGTGTGCTGAGTCATCTCATCTGCAGTCAATTTCTTCCCAGTGCATAACTACAAAGATAATTCTACATACACTGAATTCAGAGATTCAATTGTCTTTAAAATGTGATGAACAGGTGAGAGGGTAAGAAACTTGCACTTGAAGTGTTTCCAAATAGTGCAGCATCTGCTGTGTGGGGCAGACAATTGATAAATTAACCATGTCATTGGCCAAATAGTAGCATCAGGCTTCCAATGAACCTTTCCCAATTCGCAAGAAAAATCACATTTGGCTGTAATAGTACAGATGAAAAAAAATCACAGTTGTTTTAATTTTGTTACATATTTCTGTTCAGCAACATGTGGAGAAAGCCTTAACCTTTTTGCAGACTGAGTTGGTCCTTTGCTTTCCCCCCACCGCCCGCCCCAATTATCATTTAAATGCACCAGACGTATTTTTCTTCTTGCTAGTGTTTCACCCTCACTAGGGGGCCGATTTTCGGATGGCCGAGCGGGTCCCGAGCCCGGCTTCAACCCGCCCATTTCCGGGTTCCCCATGACGCGTTCAGGTGCGCGCGCAGCTCCCGCATGCGGGACTCCCACCGGCAATTAAAGCCGGTGGGATGACAATTCACATACTTATTTAGATGGTTGAGGTCCTTGACAGACCTCATTGACAGGAGATTTTGGCACGGGTGCAATTTTCAAGTATCCTCAGCATGTTTCCCGTGCTGTGGGAAACACTTCCTGTTGGAGCAGAGGTGTTTCAGCCAGCAGCCAGTGGGAGATGCAAAGGATTTTTTGACAGTTGGGGGAAAACCTCATTTATTGCAGCAGGGCACTCTGTCAATTCAGACAAAGTTTTGGCTGCAACACCTTTGTTTCTCCACTAACAATTATTAATTTATAACCTAAACTCTGCTGTGGAAACACATTTACCTACTTACCAACAGGGCACAACAGAGAGGGGTGACGCTGGAGGAGGCCCCATCCACATCTACCACCCATATTGAGGAGGAGGAGGAGAACGAGGAGGAGCAGGCAGAGGAGGAGGGGGCCGAGGAGAAGGAGCAACCCATGGGCAGAACAACGGCTCACCTGGCTGCTCGTGAGACCAGGGAGTCACTGATATGTGAACGGTTCTCCTAGCATCAGACAGTGTGAAGAGTCCAGTCCTCACCACCTGGACAGAGAAGCGGCCACACCAGCCCCTTCCCCACCCCCTGCACAAAATAGTCATGCAACTACACCTACACCCACTGTAGAGTGACCCAATGGTTGGTATCAAGTGTGGGTGTTCACGGTGAACCTCATGAAAGGGACTTATTGCACAAGCCAGTCAAGAATGGGCAAGACGTGGCGGTAGTGGTGATAATAATAAGATTTATTGTGGGTGGAAAAAAACTCAAATACAAATAAAAGACATGACAAAGCGTCAAACACCTTTATGCATCCCCTTTATGCTCACAAAACCTTTGCCTTACGCTTCCGGCTACTCCTACGTGGTGCATCCCCTGTGGCTGCAGCAGAGGTAGTGGCAGGTTGCTCTTGTTCATGCCCTGACCAATTAGATGCTTTGGGTCGACACCCTCTGGGTTTCGGTGCCCATGAGGGTCCCTCCAAAGATTGATCCACCTGCACCTGTGCAGGGGCAGACTCGACCACCTGGAGAGGAGGCAGCATTGCGGGTACTGGTTGAGAGGGGGGGCAACGGGTGAGACGTGGGAGCGCTTTGAGTGGTGTCCCCACTTCCATGTCCCCTTTCGCCATTATCCCTCTCCTGGGCCAGGCCCACATCACTCCTACCACTCTGTTGGATGACAGTTTGGAGGACATGTGTGAAGCCTTGTAAGGCCAGTGCTAGTGTATCTGCCTGCCTGTTTAAGGTGGCAGAAAGTTGCTCACCCTGAGTCCGAATGGCCGTTGTCAGGGCCTCAGTGGCCTCATTGGCGAGCCGTGCTTGAAGCTCGATGGAGGCTAGCCTTTCCTCCATCGCAGACATTCCCGCACTTACCCGCGACACTATCTCAGAGATGCCCTCACATCCCTATGACATGATGTGGAGATGCCGGTGATGGACTGGGGTTGACAATTGTAAACAATTTTACAACACCAAGTTATAGTCCAGCAATTTTATTTTAAATTCACAAGCTTGTGAATTTAAAATAAAATTGCTGGACTATAACTTGGTGTTGTAAAATTGTTTACAATCCCTATGACAGTATCTCAGAGATCCCTCCTGTACCTGTGTCACCATTCCACTTATGCAGGAGTTGGACTCCTCCATCCTCTGCGCAATTGTGGAGAGTTCGCGTGGCACCTGTTCCAGCACCTCGCAAATGTGCTGCTGCCCCTCGATCATTCTCCTTTTCATGGATGGCCCCCAGGGTTCAGCATCTGTGTCCAGCTGAGCAGAGCCTGGAGATGAGTGCTCCCACTGACGCGGTCTCTCCACAGCTGCCCCTGCCACCAGTGTCTGCTCGTGCTCACATGTGCGTGGTGACTCACCATGTGCGACCCCAACTAAGTGAGGACGGGGACCCACCGAGATGTGTGTATCTGCGCTGGTGGATGGTTCGCTCAGAAGTGACGGTGCCCCCTCAGAGGCCGGAAGGTCCTTTGAGGAATCGCCCTCCGCCATCACGGCAGTCGCTGAAGGCCCTGTA
This sequence comes from Heptranchias perlo, assembly GCF_035084215.1. NCBI lineage: Eukaryota > Metazoa > Chordata > Chondrichthyes > Hexanchiformes > Hexanchidae > Heptranchias > Heptranchias perlo. Next base: position 34,978,459 of record NC_090335.1, read on the forward strand.
AGAGAACAGAAGGCAATATTAAGCATGATGACAGATGTTGAGGTGCTGAAGATGGCAAGGCATGTTAACCTCATTTGCTATTGTGAGTGCTGAATGTTAAAGTTCTGTCACCAGCCGTTTGTCGGGTAGCAGTCTCGGCGTCCCCCACGGACAGGCACTCGAGGGTGTGGCTCAATTCGAGAGCCTCCTGCTCTGCGTCCGTGAGGACGACCTGATGTTGCGGCCCCCCTCCGGTCCCCGCCCTCTCCCGTGCATTCTGGGCTCTCTTCTCCTATAAGGGGAGAAAGTAGAGAGGTGTGAGTGAGGGATGGTGACGTGGCCAACCGCTGAATGCATTGGTTTGGGTGAAGCTGACCATGAAAGAGATGCATCAGAGGGTGAGTATGAGTCAGAGCCATGACATTGTATGAGGTTTGGGTTGAGTGGTAGTGGTGGGATGAGTACTGGGGTGAGTAAGTGCAGTTAAGTTGAGGATGAGCTTTGAGTGGGTGTGAGGAGTGATGTGATAGAGTAGTGTTGGCATTGCAGAAGGAGTTGTGGGGTGGGGGTGGTGATGTGGAAGATGGAGTGTAGGAGAATGAGTAAGTGTACTCATTTTGGCTGACCTAATTAGGTAATTGAAGTGCTTCCTGCACTGGATCCAGTTGTGGACTACGTTGCTGCTGCTGACCTCCTCTGCCACCTCGAGACATGCCTTCTTGGTGGCAGAGGCAGGCCACTTCCTCCTGTCCGCCAGGTAAAATATCTCTCTCCTCCTCCTCACCCCATCCAGTAACACCTGGAGTGAGGCATCATTAAATCTGGGAGCAGCCTTTCCCCTGGGCTGCTTCATGCTGCTCTTTTGGTTGTTTGCTGCAGGAGCAACATTGGAGGACTGCCCCTTTAAATAGGGCTCCTCCAGCTGACAGCCTGTGATGCGGGTGCGCAGGTTTCCTGGAAGCCAAGGTAAGTGGCTTCAATTTACCCACGATCATGTGGGGAACGCATCGATTTTACTGGGCAGGTTACCCACGCGCCCAGTCACCCCCCCGCTGCCATCCTGCCTCCCTGGTAATATCGGGGCCCAGATGTGACATTCCCTCACCTAGGGTGTATGCAGTCAACCTTGTCCAAGGCCTCTGCTGATCTGTGTATAGAAGCTGATTGCTACCTTAGCCTGCCAGCTGTTGTGTAAGAGTGACTTGCCCTTTTATTTTTCTCTACTTTCCAGTCAGGAATGTAGGCTGCCTCGAACTGCATAATCAATAATTGTTTGGTAGCAGTCTTCTGCCATTTTTATAAAACAAGTCTTAAACAGCACAACACACTGCTGTTCCTAATTGAGCCACAGGAATGCTGACAACTCGTGTTTTTAAAAAGATGTATTGCCAGCAGTATTATATTTGAACCTGGATCCACACAAACAGCAGTGGAATATTGGGTCAGAATCAAAAAAAAAGTGAGGGGCCGCAAGTGATCCTTCATAACTCCTGCAAGAAGTGTCTGAACTACTTACAGATATTGTTTTGACAATTACACATTTAAGTAGTAATGTTACTCAACAGTAATGACATTTCACAGTGAGATTGGTTTTAGTGCTGAAATGAATTACTATTCATTTTTAAACTGATAGCTTAAATACTTATACTGAAACTAACAGATTAAGCTTCTACTAGCCCTAAAGGAAATCTGCTGCTTACAGAGGCAGTAATACATACTGAGAACTGAGCAGGGCAGGCCGTAGTGTTACATGCCAGACCTGGAATAGCTTACAAACTTTGATTCTTCTGAAGCCTTCCAGTGTGGGTTGACTTGCTTTTTTAGGAGTAGCTTCTCAAGAAACTGTAGTTTCAAAGTTCAAATTGGAGATCGACCAACACACTTCTGATGCAAATCTGTGCAATAGTCTGCTGTTCTGGCTTATGTATCAAGAACTTCTGTGGTAGATTGCTGTAACAATTTGACTCTTATACATTACTATTTCAGCAATCTGGATACTGTTCCAAAGCCCTGCACTTTCATGGTGTCGGTTTGGCTGAGTGGTAGCATCCTTAGCTGAGTCAGAAGGTTGTGCTTCCAAGCCCTACTCCAGCACCTAAATCTATGCTAATACTTCAGTGCAATACTGAGGGATTGTTGCATTGTTGGAGGTACTGTCTTTTGGTTGAAACTTTAAACTGAGACCCCATTCTGCCTGTTCATAGAATCATAGAATGGCTGCAGCACAGCAGAAGGCATTTTGGCCCGTCGAGCCCGTGCTGGCTCTCTGCAAGAGCAATCCAGCTAGTCCCACTCCCCCGCCCTTTCCCCGTAGCCCTGCAATTTTTTTCCCTTCAAGTACTTATTTAATTGCCTTTTGAAAGCCAAAATTGAATCTGCCTCCACCACCACCTCAGGCAGTGCATTCCAGATCATAACCACTTGTGCATAAAAAAATTTTTCCTCATATCGCCTTTGGTTCTTTTGCAAATCACCTTAAATCTATGTCCACTGGTTCTTGACCCTTCCGCCAATGGGAACAGTTTCTCTCTATCTACTCTGTCTAGACCCCTCATGATTTTGAACACCTCTATCAAATCTCCCATCAACCTTTTCTGCTCTAAGGACAATAACCCCAGCTTCTATAGTCTATCCATGTAACTGAAGTCCTTCATCCCTGGAACCATTCTAGTAAATCTTTTCTACACCCTCTCTATGGCCTTCACATCCTTCCTAAAGTGCAGTGCCCAGAATTGGACACAACACTCCAGTTATAGCCGAACCAGTGTTTTATAAAGGTTCATCATAACTTCCTTACTTTGGTACTCTTTGCCTCTATTTATAAAGCCCGGGATCCCGTATGCTTTTTTAACTGCTTTCTCAAACTGCTCTGCCACCTTCAACGATTTGTGCACATATACCCCTAGGTCTCTCTGTTCCTGCACTCCCTTTAAAATTGTACCCTATAGTTTATGTTGCCTCTCCTTGTTCTTCCTATCAAAATGTATCACTTCGCGCACCTCTGCGTTAAATTTCATCTGCCACATGTCCGTCCATTCCACCAGCCTGTCTACATCCTCTTGAAGTCTATTATTATCCTCCTCACTGTTCACTACATTTCCAAGTTTTGTGTCATCTGCAAATTTTGAAATTGTACCCTGTACATCCAAGTCATTAATATATATCAAGAAAAGCAGTGGTACTAGTACCGACCCCTGGGGAACACCACTGTACACCTCCCTCCAGTCCGAAAAACAACCGTTCACCACAACTCTCTGTTTCCTGTCACTTAGCCAATTCTGTATCCATGCTGCCACTGCTCCTTTTATTCCATGGGTTTTAACTTTGCTGACAAGCCCATTATGTGGCATTTTATTAAACACCTTTTGGAAGTCCATTTACACCACATCAACCCTCTCTGTTACCTCATCAAAAAACTCAATTAAGTTAGTTAAACATAATTTGCCTTTAACAAATCCATACTGGCTTTCCTTAATTAATCCACACTTGTCCAAGTGACTGTTAATTCTGTCCCGGATTATCGTTTCTAAAAGTTTTCCCACCATCGTGGTTAAACTGACTGGCCTGTAGTTGCTGGGTTTATCCTTACAGCCTTTTTTGAACAAGGGTGTAACATTTGCAATTCTCCAGTCGTCTGGCACTACCCCCATATCTAAGGATGATTGGAAGATTATGGCCAACGCCTCTGCAATTTCTTACTTCTCTCAGCAACCTAGGATGGATGCCATCCAGACCTGGTGACTTATCTACTTTTAAATACAGCCAGCCTTTCTAGTACCACCTCTTTATCAAATTTTAGCCCATCCAGTATCTCAACAACCTGCTGATATAAGAAAATCTCACTGCACTTTTTTGAAGAACATGGAGCTCTCCTAGTGTCCTAGCCAATATTCATCCTTCAACCAACACCACTAAAAGGGAGAAAGATCAGCTGGACATTCATCTCATTAATGTTTATGGGATCGCATTGTGCACAAATTGGCTGCTATATTTGCCTACAAAACAGTGACTACACTTCAGAAGGTAATTTGTTGGCTGTGAAGCACTCACTTTAGGACACTCTGAAAATGTGAAAGGCAATATAAATGCAAGTCTTTTTCATTTAATTGGAGTAATGTGGGTAGTTTCTTTATTGATAAATCTAACCCAGTGTGCTTGGTAGCAGCAATTTTCATTTGGAAAGTACCTTGAGAATATAAGCTTCTGCTCCAGTTAGCCAGCCTTGAATTTTTCTGCAGAATAAGTGCTCTACTTTGCAGATGAAGATCACTGGAGAGTCTGTTATATAAATAGATTCCTAGAGGTCATACTGCTGCTATATAATACCATGGTAGATGCAGCAGCTGGAGTACTGTACAGAATGCTGGTCACTGCAACATAAAAGCAGTGAGGCGGTGGAAAGGTGAGCAATTATGATGATCCTGATGCCAGAGGGAAGGACAATTCCACTTCAGAAGGAAAAACAGAAAAGCAGAGTATTCTTTAAATGATGATAGATTGGGAAATGTTGATGTACAAAGGGACCTGAGTGTCCTTGTACACCAGTCATTGAAAGCAAACATGCAGGTGCAGCAAGCAGTTAGCAAGGCAAATGGTATGTTGGCCTTCATTGCAAGAGGATTTGAGTATAGGAGCAAGGATGTCTTACTGCAGTTATACAGGGCCTTGGTGAGACCACACCTGGGAGTATTGTGTGCAGTTTTGGTCTCCTTACCTAAGAAAGGATATAGTTGCCATGGAGGGAGTGCAGCAAAGGTTCAACAGACTGATTCCTGGGATGGCAGGACTGATGTATGAGGACAGATTGGTCGACCAGGAACTGTATTCACGAGTTTAGAAGAATGAGAGGGGATCTTATTGAAACATATAAAATTCTGACAGGGCTAGACAGACTGGATGCAGGGAGGATGTTTCCCCTGGCTGGGGGGTTCCAGAACAAGGGGTCATAGTCTCAGGATATGGGGTAGGACATTTAGAACTGAGATGAGGAGAAATTTCTTCACTCAGAGGGTGATGGAACCTGTGGAATTCTCTACCACAGAAGGTTGTGGAGGCCAAGTCACTGAATATATTTAAAAAGGAGCTAAATAGATTTCTAGACACAAAAGGCATCAAGGGGTATGGGGAGAGCGCAGGAATCTGGTATTGAGATAAAGGATCAGCCATGATCATCTTGAATGGCCGACACTTGCTCCTATTTTCTATGTTTCTATGGAACAAGTTAATAAACTAGAGCTCTTCAACTGCAAAAATAAATAGCTCAGTGGAGAATTTATTGAGGCACACAAGATGGAATAAAGTAAACCCAAATAACCTTATGTCCTGCTGCCCTAGTGTAACAGGTTAAGTTGTGAAAGGCAAATTTTGGAAGAATGAGATAAAATGAGCAAAGGGCCCTCTTAATCCAAACCCATCGTGTAATTCCACAATAGCTGGGAATTTAGTAAAGTCTGTATGGCCTAGAGATAAGAGAGTTGACCCAGGTTTTCCTACACTATTTTGATGGCAGAGAACAGAGGAATTAGAATATGCTTAAATACTGGAAATAGCTTTGTTGGAGACATTTCCACCAAGTCTAAAACAGAAATGAACCAGAGCAGCTGCAGGATCCCAAGGTTGAACAGCTTTAGTACGAATGCCGGAAGCAGATGCATCAGTTCTCAAAGAACCCCAACATCATCTCTCTGGTGATATGGGCCAAATAACTGGCTAATGTGCATTTCTTCAAACATAGCGGAGATAGCTTTTTAATCCAAAATCAGTTCAGTCTCTGGGTTTCTCAGAGGCTTCTCTGCAGTTGAAAGAATCAATCTTGGGTATTCTTGTTAGTGCAATAGCCTGCCAGTGGATCGAAAGAATGAGAAGCCTTTTTTTTTTGAGTTTTACGGCAGCTTCACAGTCTGAAAGTCACACAGCAAGCAAGCACTGTGGGTATCAGATATTGGGAGGATTTGACATTTGAAATTTATCTTGAAACCAAGAGTTGGTATCAAGTGAAAACTGACGAATTGACCAGAACCATTCCACTCGAAGTGGGCCTCAGTAAGCCAATATTGATGTACAAGATACAGATTGGCCAAGAGATATCATTAGTAACTTTTGAAACTGAAAAATGAGGACAAAAATTAAATGATACTTAACTTTCGAAGAATTTTTTTTATATATAAATTATTAGAACTGAACACTATTAAACAGTGTCAAAAAAACACCCAAACCAATTGTTTTTAAACTAGCCTTTTCCCTGTATATATGGACAATAGATAAGACTACTGCTTTTGTAAGGAGAAAATTAAATACGGTTCTGAACAATACTTGACAAGCCGGATTTTCCTCCGCTGGTGCCCAGGAAGTTCCCAGATTTCCTCCTCTCTTTGTGGCTGCAGCCAAAAATGCACCAGGGTTGTCTCTTTTATGTTAATTAGGCACGAGAGCAAGTTCAGGCACTGAGCTCTGGATCGAGGAGTGCATTTCTAGTGTGCGCTGCACTAACTGCTCCCAGACAGCAGTGGAAGAGAATGATTGGCCCTCACATGCAATGGGATGGTTGAGAAAAGAGTCAAAAATGCACAGGCCAAGGATCCAAATTCTTAAAAAATGATTCTTTATATAATAACAAAACCTAACTTTGCTGAGGTTGAAAGAATGAAAGATTATCAAGTGAAAAATAAATTGTAAATGTTGTTACTGAATAAATCACTTTCATTTACTAAACAGTTGATATCAGCATTGGGCAATTGATGATTTCTTTCCATCCGTATAAATTAATTTTCTATTAAAAATGATTTTTCATTAATACTGAGGACTTCAGGTAAGTTTTAACTTTGGTTATTTGCATTTTTGATGTCCACAGAATTTCGCTTTGAAACCCATAGCATGTCACAGCTCATGGTAAGATGATTCTTTTGATGCTTGCTTGATGTACGTATTTCTATTTTTAAATAAGGCAGAGACAAAAATACTCCTTTTTTGGGGGGTTTCCAAGGACATTCTAATGTACTGGACCACATGATGTTACAGTAGCTTCTCTTGGTTTGCTTTCAAGTCACACTGTGATGAAGAGGTCACATTTTTAAGTAACTGAGTATTTTTTTAAAAAGCTGAAACTTTGTTTCTGCTGAAAATTCATACTTCACCGATATAAATAATGGAATAACCCTGATGTTTTAATTTTAATTAATCTGTAAACAAGTTTACAAACAATGTGTTCTTGGGTGTTATAAAACAGAAAAACATAGGGTAAGAATTATTTTAAAAGGAATTACTGAATATGGTCATGAAACAACTGCATCAGAGTAATTGTAAAATCAAAAATGTACACAAAACACTTCACATATATGTAAGATAATCATTTAATGTTCAAGACTCCAGATAATTTTTTTTCAAATTCAAACAATCCTCTACAATAAAAATCCTACAGCTTCTTCGCAAATCAATCATGTATAAAACACTCAAGCCTGAACACAAACATATGCAACAGCTCGTTCTACCCAACTTCAGAAAACCATAGAATGAATGCCTGTCTCAAAGTTACCATGGCTGTGGTACAGAGAGCAGGAATGCATAAAAATAATTATAAAAATAAACACCATCTTTATTCCTGATGCCATTTATAATTTGCTGGGAAATTTAAAGAGACAGCATTCGCTTTGTTGTTCTGGTTATTTAAAGACTGTAAAATATATTTTTTTCTATTGTATTACCACTTTTTTTAAACAAAATCTGAAACAATTTTAGTGAATCCAAATATAATTCTATGTCTTATAAAGATGCAGTTATTGGCTCTCATTATTTATCTGATTTATAAGAAACATGAGGTTAATAAATTTACCTGTTTACTATTTAAATATTGTTGGATTACATACATCAAAATAGAGTAAAATCACAGGTAGCAATGTATTAGCTACATATTTCTTTGTACTTAATCAGGACAGATAATCCCTTCATTAAACAAATGTATTTGGCTGGTCTAGAATGGTCATGATCATTTGGCATAACCACTGCTTATATACTCCATGCGCTGAATAGTAAAACATTCAGGAGAAGATAAAACACTACAGGGCTCGATTTGTCCATTTACAACAGGAAACTTGTCGGGTTGGAGGTACGGTGACATTCAAAAGGTGCTGACAAATTATTACCAGAATGATAATGGGGATTCATTGTCCTCATCTGCTGATCTTAAAGTATAAACTTTTATTAAATCACTCGTGTTGAGTAGTAGGGAGTGACTTAACCCTGACAGTCACATCAAGACAAGTTGTTGCTAAGTGATACTTTAATACTTTCTCATGCATGATTCTTTAACATTAAAGGAGTTCGTAATCCATTTTTCCAAATCCTTAATCTAAAAAAAACATTTTTAAGTAATGATCCATAGCAATGTCATAAAGAGTAGTGTGTGAAATTTAAGATGGCCTCGGGTCTCAACTAAGCTTTACAAAATATCTATTATGCTGCTCTTTGTATGTACAAATTAGATTTCGACTAATGTAAAATTGGAGAATATTGCTTGATTGGTAGCATACTATATACACCTCTCTCAAATAATTAAAAGCTAACCTGTGCAAGCCAATAAAAAAAAATCCAGTCTCCCTAAATTAATGTTTTAAATTTTGGGGGGAAAAAAATATTTTGTTCAGAGAAAAATTGTACCATATTACAGCAATCAACCTTCCTGAGATTCCATTATTAAGAGACCGTAAATAATGGTGGGTAAGACACAGTGCGTCAAGGAAAGCACCTAGAAAACTATTTTGTTAGAACTGCCTAACATCTCTAACCCAACAGCTCTCACCTCCCTCCAGGTAAGCTTGAATGAAATAACCAAAAGTGTGTTTACCACTTCTGCCATCATCCATGGTCAGCCTGTTAAAACTGGGTCAGGCTGCATGCAAAGTTCAGTTGAAGTCTGAAAATTGCATTTCTGACCAGTGGAAGGAATATCACTGTGTACATCTTGTCTTTTTCAATTACAATGTCTTAATTGGAAGGTTGTTTTTGGTGTAGAATTGCAACACTATTATGAATTCTATCACCAGCTCTGGCAATTAACAAATGCCATTATTTTAAAAAAAAAGCTCCAGCACACGCAGAGCTTGAATTCATTCTGCAGCAAAAAATAGCCAAGATGTGCTATGTATTAGGTACTGGTCAAAGGAACGTCAGGCTTCAAACAGTCACATAAAAGCGAACATTCCTTTACTAGAGGGACAATTTTTTTTCTAACAATCAAAGGAATACAAAAAAATAAATGTGATAATTCAGAGACTGGTAAACCAGGATCCAGCTGTAATGGACACTAAGGGGTAAATCTTGACTTTGTGCAATAGTGTAAAATGGTTGATAGCAAGTGATTTCAATGGAAATAAAAATCGGGAGAGGTGTAAAACAGATTGCCGACTCGCTATCACCCGTTTTACACTATCACACAGAGTCAAGATCTACTCTTAATAATCCAAAAATAAAATTTATGGTACATTTATAGAAGTTTATGGAGAGTGCAACTATATCATTACTGAGCCAGTTAGCAGAAGAAATTCAAATCAAATGGTTCCATTTATATGCATTTTCCCCCCACAACTTATGACCATCAGAATTATAGCCCTAAGCAGACTGTGAAACCTTTGTTCTTCGTCCATTGAGAATTTTTTTGAAACTATTAAATGACGTGGCAGGTTCAGAGAGAGTAGCTGAATAGGCGAACGGTAGCAGACAGAGACAGGGACACATGACCATAAAGTGTACACCATCACATGATGTCTGTCTGGGCAGTAAACAAATCACCGGGAAATAAACTATACATCATCAAAGCCACTGTTTTATGGTGACTGAATAAGTCAAATTCTGTTTTCATTACGAGCTTCCAAGACTTTTATCGATATTTTGTGGATTAAATTCTACAATTCCATCCATATTTCTGTGAAAACCCACAAATCAGTGGCCTTGCATATCACTTAAAAATGCACATCTCTTTCATACAAAAGCTGTGTCCTCGGTATTGATATAATTCATCTCCAAACTTAAAAGGTGAAGGGAAGCAAAGAGAACGGCATTTTCTTTGGAAATCTGAAGGCTTAGGACAGTCCTTTTGTAAAATATGGTGGTTTAGGCTTGCAGTCAGTTGTACTGCTGGAACACTTTTTGGCCAAGCTGTTTCAGTGGAATGCCCAGTTGCTGAAGGCCAAGCTTGTTTTCATAAACAATTATACCTTTCTATTCTGAGACACAAACCCACTGTACAACCATTACTTAATGACGTACCTTTTTCACTGTTTTATTAACTTTTTTTAAAAAGTGCGTCAAAGATAATTGAACGTGGATTAAAAAAAGATCAGTACTTACAAATAGGATTGTGTTTGATTACTCTGATCGATTTTGCAATACACAGAAGGCATTTGAACATAAAGGATTTTCATAAGGTGAAATAAATACTTTTACTAACTACAAAAGAGACCCCCCCCCCCCCCGAGATTAACATCTTGTGTAGACATTTTGTTCTTTCAGCTGGTGAGTACTATATAAATAAATCACTCAAAACAAAGCACTTGTGAGCATGTTGTTGACAGTCTAGCCTGTTACAATCCATGTTGCGCTGACATGACATTTCATGTACTGTAGAAGGATGAGAATGTTCAAGCTACAGCATCTCCTCTGTTGAGTCGAATTAATACCATTTTCTAAAAAAATAGCCGGCTTGGCAATCTCTTAGAAAACACTTCTTGGGGATAACTTTCACCTTTGGCAGAGGTGGGAAACTGGCGGTATTGGATTGAATAACCGTCGTACACATTTGCTTTCCATTGACCAAAGAAAAGGAAAACCGGGTGGGACGTATAACGAGCAGCCAATCTGATAGCGCCAGTTTTCTGCCCCTGCCAAAGTTGAACGTTAACAACCTCCCACCCCCCCATGTTTTTAACTGGAGGAAAATTGTATCAGAAAGGATCACCATTTCATTTTTTGCACCCTGTCAGTGTCAAATGTCCTAGATCAGGCAATGCAAAAACTCCCTCCACACCGACAAAGAATGTCATTTTGGAGTAATTGGATATTTTCCACTTCTCTGTAAGGCTGTAAATTACCACCAAATTATGGGCTGTATTATCCTGTGAACTTGCATCCATTGGGAACTGGACTGATATTGCCCAAGCTAATTTCCCTAAAAGTCCTTATAGCTTTCACCGAAAAGACTTTCAACACACCAGTCTAAGACTGGATGAGTGCACTAGTTCCAAAGGTGAAAGGCAAAAAAATCCACCCTGCCTCACAGTACTTTAGATTTTTCTATACTTAATAGTGGACAATGGCATTAATGCTCATCAATATTGTTCTGTGTAGTTATATTTTTACACAGGCACCATCAATTCCTTAAAAAAAATGGTACTACAATTTAGTTGGAATTTAACAGGGTTAGAAATCAAGCAAACCCTTAATTGAACAGAGATAATGCAGCTTAAAGTTGGTCTGGAATTCAGTCCTTTTTCTATTATTAAATCATGTTTTTACATACGTTTTCTAAATCTATCTAGTTTTGCCAAAATAATGTTGACCATTTTAAAAAGCGTCATTTTAAACACTACTCCATACATCATTGTGTAGCTGTGGAGACTCCTTTTTCATCTTTCAATAGTCCAGAGTAAATCTCCACTAAATATATTTACCACAGAATGGTACAGGCTAAAAGAACATCCACATCACAATTTTTTTTAAAAAAAGACTAGTACAGTCTGAAGTGCAAAACCGCATTTGTATTACAAGTCTTTTCCATATGTCCGTGCATCCATAAGTGCTCTACATTTCCAGTATAAGAGGCCTCAGCAATCAATAGAAGAACTACGTATGGGCTGTCTGCTGTCGATGAATCCAAGGTAATAAACACACAAAGCTTGGGTTTCTATGGTGGAGACAGAATACTGGTCACCAGGTCGAGGATAGAACAGGATTACCGGTTGGCCTTGTACTTGGAAGCATCCCTAGGTTCACTGCTAGGATTGCTCCAATCATCTGCTTCTGGGGAGGTTTGGTAATGCCGCCAGGCTGATTTGTTGAAAACAGGAAGTCGTTCAAATGACTCACTTGACAGAGCCTGGAAAAACAGAAAATGATTTAAAATTTGAGAAGAAAAACTTCAGTGTATGAAAGTGCAACATTTTATAAACCAGATGCCAGCTTTAGTTCAGTGATAGCACTCTCGCCTCTGAGGCAGAAGGTCAATCCCCACTCCAGAGACATGAGCACATACTCTAGGCTGACACTTCAGTACTGCACTGAGGGGGTGCTTCACTTATTGAGATGAGACGTTAAAAAGAGGCCCCATCAGCCCTCGCAGGTGGCGAAAAAGATCCCACGGCACGATTCGAAGAGGAGCAGGGGAGTTCTCCTAGTGTCCTGGCCAACATTAATCCCTCAACCAACATTACTAAAAGAAAAACAGATTATCTGATCATTTATCTCACTGCTGTTTATGGCACCTTGCTGTGTGCAAATTGGCTTCTGCGTTTCCCTGCATTATAATAATGATTACACTTCAAAAGTACTTTATTGGCTGTGAAGCGCTTCGGTATGTCCTGAGGACGTGAATGGTGCTATATAAATGCAAGTTTTTTTTTCTTTCTCTCTTTCAGATGTTAGCTTGTGATTATTTTAAGCAAGTTCCCTTTCCACATTCAATCCCATTTTAATACTAGGTTAGGCATGTATATCTTATAAGCCCTTGAATAAAAATGCACTGATCTTGTAGGATTTTATAAAGCATTCTTCCTTCTGGAAAAACTTCAATTAGTTTGCCAAAAAATATTCTGTTTTAATCAGGATTTCTCCCAAAGATAGTTAAAACCAGCTGACTTTGAAATCTGTGTACCATAAACTATCTGATTCATCAATGCACAGCACAATCTAAACAAAGTTAGTTTTTAAAAACCCATTGGCGAGGTTGAGAACTAATCTTTCGTAAACTCATTAATAATTGTCAGCAAATTCCCCATTGTTATTAACTCATTTTGAAACTTGACAGCAAATCACAATTGGTCACAGTGACAGGAAAACTGCAGTGCATAAATGGGTGTGCCTTGATTGATGGAAAATACACTAGCCAAGGAAGAATTTTATTTCCTCTCTCCAACTTTTCTGCTCTCCTATGTTCCTCTCCCTCTTTTCCTGAATGCACTGACTCCCTCATCAAGGTGTGGTTCCATGGACAGTCATCACCCTTCGGAATGGGGAAGGGAAACAGAAATTTCTTACAAAAATATGTATAATTTAAAACTACAGGCAGATGTAAATAACTTACTGCAAACATTCGGACCACAGATTTTACTTAACAGAGCCCATACTTGCATTCCCTTATATTGATGTTGGGAGATACCTTAAGATAGATGACTGCATCTGTGCCCACACCTTCCATGGAATACAGTTTGAGGTCCCCTTGAAAATACCTAGCATAAAGACGGGAGATTGGCAAGCCATATCCAAATCCAGCCTGCAGACAGAAATTAAGAAAGCTACATTACAGCACAGCAGCACCATAATGACAGTGTCGAACTCAGATTGGGCAAAAATCTACAACAGCCAGGGCAATTTGTAAACAAAAAAAGACGCCTTTTTCTGCAATCCAATTGAATTTTTGAAGTGAATTTTGAAAGGAAAGGATAAAGAACATCCTGGTCAACTTTTACAGAATTGCACGGCTGCCACTCAACACCTCCTCTGATGTCACAGCTAAAGTCACAAACTCATTGCCAACTGAATGCATGTGCTGTGTACATTAAAGAGGATTCAAATCTAAAATTAGGACTATTTTACCGAACATGTCATTAATTAATTAAACTACTATTTGTGTTCAGTTGTGTAATGCTGGCAGCAGAAACTGCAAGCAGCTAATTCAGGCTTTTCAAATAGACCCTTCACAACTCCTCTGGTATGGACACTGCATGCACCACCCAGAATCTGACCATTCCAGAGCATTCACCACTAACATGGAAGAGGTAACGAGGCAGACGCAGAACAAGATAGGATGACAATATAAAAGTGCTCCTTAGCAGCATGGGCTTTACTGCTGATCGTCCTGAACTACAGTGGTTGGAAGAAGCTAGCAGCAGCAACATCCTATTATGGATAAGCCCCTAGATGATGACAAGCATATTATAACATGCATCATTAATTTGATAGCATCTGCAGCTACTCAAGGTACATTGAGCACCTTTTATAGCATACTGTAAAGACATGCAGAGGGCCTGATAGTACCTTGCATAGTGCAAAGTTGCAGATTCAGAGGGATTTTACTGCAAATTTCACATGAAGTTTGAGTTAAAATGTCTCCAAGAGCAGCTACTTTGTTTTCTTTAAGGTGATCATGATAGAGGCTGCTGAAGAGGAGCAATGCCATACAAGCTTGATTAAAGATTCCAGGTTATGGAACTATCAAAGAGATGACAATAAAATCCTCCAGCAGTGCCCTTTCACAAGCAAGGTTCAGTTAAAATTAGGTAAAGATCTTCCAGCTTGTTTCTTTTATTAACAGTTTCCCCTTTCCAACTTTGGGTCCGCTTTTGTACATGGAGACAAGTTGAATGATGCAGTAACAACTACAATTTGAAATGTTTTCAGATAACCTGGAAATTTGAACTTGGTATCTACCTGGATGTCAATCTGAGGTGCCAGAGATGAAAAAGTTGGCATTGTTCAGGTAATACTGCACAGTCACTTTCTTTTTAAGCTTGGCGACCTTCAGAATAGCACCCAAGGCCCAAACAACAAATTCCAGGTTAATCCACTAAACCACTAACAATGTGTCACTGGAGTGATTCTGTAGACTAACACTTTGAGAGGAAAACATATCCATAAAAATGTATCTCCTACATGAAAGGACATCTTTGTTAATTGAGAAGTGTACAGATGGGTGTAATGTATTATAACAAAAAAAGTCTGCCTGCACTGTCTTTCTTCATTAAATATTCTTTCCTTTATAACATTCAGTGTTAGGGATGTGGATAATTTTTGGCATATGAAAGGACAAGTGGACAAGTAAATAGAGGATAAATTATAATGAAGAAAACTACTTATCCACAGTTCTGTCACCTCCATAACATGATGGAGATGGTATTTAAAATAATTTTAACACAAGACATTAATACTATGGAGCTTTCTTTTGATAATTAGCTATAATTTAGCATATATTTAAAAAGTAGCATTAATGAAACCTCTAAACACAAAAATTTGATTTCTTGTGTCTTACTTCCAAAACATTTACATTTAATTTTGCAATTAATTTAATAGGCTGTAAAAAAAGATATGCTAATCTCTAATTTTGTGCAGAGTTTTAAATCTAAAATTGATATTTTCTTGGGATGTTCGAATTCTACAGCTCCTTGCAGCCAGTGGATAATAAGAGGCACTTACCAGAGGAGCAGCCCGTGATGGCTGCAGGCTGGGACTGGGCGCAGTTGAATACATATAATTAAATAGACGGTCAATCTTCCGCAGAGGAACACCACCCCCTTTATCAGATATCTGCACCAGAAAATCGAAAATGATTAAAGCAGAAACTAAAACAATTTAGCGACCTTCCCCAACAGACTACATGGATACCATGAAATGTTGGATGGGGAGAGCGCGACAGAGAGAGAAAGAGAGGGAGAGAGAGAGAAAGAGAGGGAGAGAGAGAGAAAGAGAGGGAGAGAGAGAGAAAGAGAGGGAGAGAGAGAGAAAGAGAGGGAGAGAGAGAGAAAGAGAGGGAGAGAGAGAGAAAGAGAGGGAGATAGAGAGAAAGAGAGGGAGATAGAGAGCGAGAGAAAGAGAGAGACAGAGAGAGCGTGCGCGACGGAGAGAGAGCACGACAGAGAGAGAGCGAGAGATAGAGCGACGGAGAGAGAGCGCACGAGAGAGAGATAGATAGCGAGAGCGATGGAGAGAGAGGGCAACGGAGAGAGAGAGGGCTATTCGCCTCAACTGCTCCTTGTGGTAGCACTTCCCACATTCTTTTCGCTCTTTGCGTAAAGAAGTTTCTCCTGAATTCCCTATTGGATTTATTAGTGAATATTTTAGGAGCATAGGAACAGGAGTAGGCCATTCAACCCCTCATGCCTGCTCCGCCATTTGATAAGATCATGGCTGATCTGTGATCTAGCTCCATATACCTGCCTTTGGCCCATATCCCTTAATACCTTTGGTTGCCAAAAAGCTATCTGTATCACATTTAAATTTAGCAATTGAGCTAGTATCAATTGCCGTTTGTGGAAGAGAGTTCCAAACTTCTACCACCCTTTGTGTGTAGAAATGTTTTCTAATCTCACTCCTGAAAGGTCTGGCTCTAATTTTTAGACTGTGCCCCCTAATCCTAGAATCCCCAACCAGTGGAAATAGTTTCTCTCTATCCACCCTATCCATTCCCCTTAATATCTTATAAACTTCGATCAGATCACCCCGATTGTGAATAATTGAGGCCCCAAGACAGATCGCTGCGGGACTCCACTAGTCACATCCTGCCAATGTGAATGCTTACCCATTATCCCTACTCTCTGTCGCCTTTTGCTCAGCCAATTTCCTAACCAAGTCCGTACTTTTCCCTCGATTCCATGGGCTTCTAACTGAGCTAACAGTCTCTTATGTGGGACCTTATCAAATGCCTTCTGGAAGTCCATATAAATAACATCCATTGACATTCCCCTGTCCACTACTTTAGTCACCTCTTCAAAAAATTCAATCAGGTTTGTCAGGCATGACCTACCTTTCACAAATTCGAGGTGTTCAGTCACCCTATCCTTAATTATAAACTCCAGCAATTTCTCCACAACAGATGTTAGGCTAACTGGTCTATAATTCCCCGGTTTCCCTCTCTCTCCTTTCTTAAAAAGCAGAGCGACATGTGCAATTTTCCAATCTAGAAGGACAGTTCCTGAATTAGAGAACTTTGAAAGATTATAGTTAGGGCATCTACAATGTGCTCACCTACTTCCTTTAAAACCCTGGGATGGAAACCATCTGGTCCTGGGGATTTGTCACTCTTTAGTGCTATTATTTTCTTCATTACTGTTGCTTTACTTATGTTAATTTTATCGAGTCCCTGTCCCCGATTCAATTAGTTTTCTTGGGATTTCCGGCATGCTATCCTCTTTTTCCACTGTAAATACTGACGCAAAGTAATTATTCAACATGTCCGCCATTTCCCCATTGTCAATGACAATATCCCCACTTTCAGTTTTTAAGGGGCCAACACTGCTCCTGACCACCCTCTTTTTCCGAATATAACTATAAAAAGTTCTTTGTATTGGTTTTGATATCCCTTGCCAGTTTCTTTTCATACTCTCTTTTTGTAGCTCTTACTATCTGTTTTGTGACCCTTTGTTGATCTTTGTATCTTTCCCATTCGCCAGGATCTGTGCCATTTTTTGCCTTTTTGTATGCCCTTTCCTAACGTCTTATACTGTCCCTTACCTCTTTATTTGTCCATGGCTGTTTTTTTTGGCAAGTAGAGTTCTTGCCCCTCAGGGGTATAAACCGGTTCTGTATCTCGTTAAATGTTTCTTTAAACATTTCCCACTGATCATCAGTCATTTTACCCATTAACAGATTTGCCCAGTTTACTGTGGACAGTCTCTGTCTCATCCATTGAAGTCGGCCTTACCCAAGTCTGGAATCTTAGCAGCTGACTCACTTTTTTCCCTATATTTATGATCTTTAGTTTTGGACTCCCCCAAAGGTGGAATCATTTTCTCTACGTCTACCCTATCAAACCTTTTCATAACTTTAAAGACCTCTTTCAGGTCACCCTACAGAAAACAGCCCCAGCCTGTTCAGCCTTTCCTGATAAGGATATCCTCTCAGTTCTGGTATCATCGTTGTGAAACTTTTTTGCACCCTCTCCAATGTCTCTATATCCTTTCTATAGTATGGAGACCAGAATTGTGCACAGTGCTCCATGTGTGGCCTAACCAAGATTCCAAACAAGTTTAACATAACTTCTCTGCTTTTCAATTCTATCCATCGAGAAATGAATCTTAGTGCTTGGTTTGCCTTTTTAATGGCCTTATTAACCTGCATCACTACTTTTAGTGATTTTTGTATCTGTACCCCTAGATCCTTTTGCTACTCTATTGTGGGTACAGTAGTACAGTGGTTATAAGAACATAAGAAATAGGAGCAGGAGTAGGCCAATCGGCCCCTCGAGCCTGTTATGTTACTGGACTAGTAATTCAGAGGCCTGTGTTTATAATCCGGGGACGTGAATTCAAATCCTGCCACGGCAGCTGGGGAATTTAAATTTAGTTAATTAAAAAAAATGTTTTAAAAATCTTGAATAAAAAGCTGATATCAGTAATGGTGATCATGAAACTACCGGATTGTCGTAAAAATCCATCTGGCTCACTAATGATCTTTAGGGAAGGAGACCTGCCGTCCTTACCCAGTCTGGCCTATATGTGACACCAGACCCACACCAATGTGGTTGACTCTTAACTGCCCTCTGAAATGGTCTAGCCTTCTCAAGGGCAATAAATGCTGGCTTAGCCAGCGTCGCCCACATCCCATGCATGAATTAAAAAAATTCTATTCGGATTTCTATTATCGAAGCAGCATGTGACCTCCTTATTCTTCCTACCAAAATGCATCACCTCACACTTATCTATATTGAAATTCATTTGCCAATTACACACCCATTACGCAACTTTATTAATGTCCTCGCATTTTGATGCATTCCTCCCTTGTATTAACTACATCCCCCAATTTGGTGTCCGCAAATTTTGAAATTGTACTTCCAATTCCCAAATCCAAATTGTTAATGCAAATTGTGAATAACAGTAGTTCCAACACCGATCCCTGTGGAACACCACTTCCCACCTTTTGCCAGTCTAAATAGCTATCCTTAACCTCTACTCTCTGTTTTCTGCTTTTGTTACAGGCAACGATAATGGAGCATTTACAAGAGCTTGTAAATGTCCACTGTTCTATATCAGGCAAATGGGTGGACCTACAAAAGGAGACCAATGACACTGATGCGGATGCATCAAGGGTTAGTCTCAGATGCGGATGCATCAAGGGTTAGTCTCAGATGCGGATGCATCAAGGGTTAGTCTCAGATGCGGATGCATCAAGGGTTAGTCTCAGATGCGGATGCATCAAGGGTTAGTCTCAGATGCGGATGCTGGGCCTCTTGTATGCTTACAACTCACCAGTTGATTATGATGCCACCCATTAGTGCTACTCTTTGAATTAGTGAACCACCTACTAATATTCATTCACAAACAACATAGAAAAGTTCACAACACAGAATCTAACACGCCAGCAAAATACATTAAACATGTACACCACTACCACTGCAGAATTAAATAAAGTTATTTCACTTTTACCATACCTTGTCGTGTGTCACATTTCATTGTAAAGAAAATCATCAACTGCCCAAAAAGCAGACAGGTGGCTGACTCTGGAGATATCCCCTTTTGACACCTGGAAGGCACTTGTGGCATTAAAGCTGAGGGTAACGATAACCTTCTCTTCCACTGATATTGCATTGCAGAAAATGAATCATTTTTGCAGGTTTTTATGGTTCAAGGTAACACACTTCAATTACCACCTCCCAGGTGAGCCTGAGCTGCCTGCTGCACCCACCGCCACACCATCACCTCCCCCCCACCCCCCCCCCCCCTTCAAAAAAAGCTACCCAGCCACCTTCTAGTATTCTGTGCAAGGAACCAAGTGTCCAGGTAGCCAATTGTCGTGATACACTTGCTACCTGCAAGGGTACCCGCTGCAAGTCAGGTCTCCTATGCGCTTTGCAGTCTTTGGTCACTGTCCTCTCCTGAAGCACTGCAAAATACACAGACCCAGACAAAAAAAACCTGTACTATTCACTTGTGTCACTGCTGAGTTGATACTTGAAAATCTTACAGCTCAATAACAGCAGGTCTAAATTGAACTTTGAACTGACTGCCAAGATGCAGAATGCTGCAAAAGTTCATGGGTATGACCTTAACAATGCCTTGATAAGCAGAAGAAACCAGACTTTTGCTCATTTCTTGTCAAGTCCTTTCTACCAACATACCATCTCTCTTTACTTAGGTCTATTTTTTTTGGCAAGATTAATGAGTAGAACAAAATACAGCCCTTAATGTTTGAAATATTGGGAAAAAAAAGTTGAAGGGTAATAAAATTGCTGTACTAACCTTAATAGACAAATCTTCCTTCCCCAATGTGACTAAAGTTTTGATAGGAGGATAACCTTCTTTTCTCCCTTCATAAAGTTCCACAGTAGCTCTCATTGAATTCTGCGATAAATATAAGTCCCATAGATCAAAACAATCAAAGTTAAGTATAAATTCTTTGATTCTGCGCTCCCAGCAGGGAACCACATCTAAATGGTGTGCGAGTCGCAGAAGGACAATGTCACGTTTCAGGTTTTTGTGATCAATTTTCCGTAGAAATATTTTTGGGGGGGAGGGAGTTAAAAAATAGGCACTGAGATGAAAGGTTGTTAAAATGCTAATGAGCCAAGTAGTGATGTTATTTCCCCACAAACTGTAAATAATAAACAATTCATTAGCCTGCCTCAGCAATCAATAAACACCTCACATCCACTGTGGTGCGAGGTCTATGGTCACAGTGCTTGGCACGGGTTGTATGGTGTAGGCCCTCCTTTCAAGGTGTGAACATGGGGAGATGAAAAGAAAGAGACGCGGCGCTCCACCAGGAAACTGAGGGGGCAAGCTTTTGCCAAGCTTAAATGGAGAATGCAGTACGGTAGTTAGGAGATACTTCGCTTAAGGGCAACTAGGGATGAGCAATAAATGCCAGCCTTGCCAGTGACGTCCACATCCCAAGAATGAATAAAAAAGTCAAGCAATATGTGGGAAAACATAGCAAATTCATTATTTTTCTATTACATGAAGACAAGTTGTATTGATTGAATTAAGTTTGCCCGATCATAACTGTTACTCTGTATGCTCACTCGCTTTGAAATAAAGCAACATGACAATTCATATCTAGCTTCATCTTGTCAGGTGTTTCCTTGGTCCACCTTCAAAAAGATTGGAAAGGCACATGGGGGCATGTGCGAAAAACACAAATATCCAGTTCAGAACACAAGGGAGATAAAATTGTTACGCCCTTGGGTTACGCTATTGTTCAAGTAGATATTGGGCAGCATGTGTCTACTCCGACATATAAAGGAAGTGGGATCCTGTTAAGGGAGTGACTGTTGCCAACGAACCAGAGAAAGTAACTGATACAAGATCCTAAGTTTGTAACAGACAAGTTTAGGACAGACAGTGGAAAGTATTTCTTAACCTAGAGAGTAATCAACCTCTGGAATGGATACACAGAATGGGTGGTTGAGCCCATGGTACTAGTCTGAATAGGTTAACCAATTTGGTGGCTAAAAGTGGATGGAAATGAAAGCTGCTCAAAATCAGTCAAAACGGCAGATAGTCAGAAGAGGGAAAATTAATTCCAGATTAATGCGCGTGTGAAATTTCATGCCAAACTGAAGAGGAACATCTTTCCATCTAATGGTGTGGAATTATCTGTGTATTTGCAGCCTGACAAGTGTGTAATCGGGGCATAATGCATATACCTGGTGTAAAAGATTGAGGAAAACGCGGTGAAAGTGTGTTACGCGCGTAATCATGCTACACCCATCTAACAATCCCTGCCCTCGAATGCACCTTGGCTCATTATAATGGCTCCGCCCCCAGGCTAAAGAGCCTTACATACAAATTTCCTGAAATTATGCAGGTTAAAATCAGGTATAAAATT
This sequence comes from Heptranchias perlo, assembly GCF_035084215.1. Taxonomy (NCBI): domain Eukaryota; kingdom Metazoa; phylum Chordata; class Chondrichthyes; order Hexanchiformes; family Hexanchidae; genus Heptranchias; species Heptranchias perlo. The sequence continues at coordinate 35,000,179 of NC_090335.1, forward strand.
AAGCCCAGAATTTTAGGTGCAGCAGAAAAAAAAGAGGGTTTTTTTTCATAAGTGGCATTTTCTGATTGAATGGTATGTTTAGTTTGAAGCAGCCCATATCTATGTGCCTTGTAGTTACCTCTAAATATTAATAATATAGGATTTTAAATGTGAGAAATTAGTGCTCATGGCATTCATTCAGGAAGATAGGTAACAGCACCACAATGGAAGTCCCTTAAGTTTCAACAAATGGAAGCACAATAATTTGTTTTGCTACTTCCTTCAGTTATTATCCAAGTCCAACAAAAATTGCCAACTTACTTTAAACAGTTCGAACAACATGTGGAAGAGATGTGAGGGCACATACACCACTTGGATAGGCTTTACAGGTGTTTTAGCTAAAAGAAATCCATAAATTCATTCATTAGCTGTACACGTCTTTTGCACACTTGTTCACAGTTATACAATACATTTAACTCTACAGGTCTCTTCAAATTATGATGTGGAGATGCCGGTGATGGACTGGGGTTGACAATTGTAAACAATTTTACAACACCAAGTTATAGTCCAGCAATTTTATTTTAAATTCACAAGCTTTCGGAGATTTTCTCCTTCCTCAGGCAAATGATCTTGAAACATTTGCCTGAGGAAGGAGAAAATCTCCGAAAGCTTGTGAATTTAAAATAAAATTGCTGGACTATAACTTGGTGTTGTAAAATTGTTTACAATCTTCAAATTATGGATAAGTCAGTATTCTGATTGGATGGCAACCATTCTTTCAAACTCATTTGAGCTAATGAGCAAAGCAAAATATATTATTTAATTGTTCTGGGAAAGATGGCTAATGAAGGCATTAAAAATAAATCTTGTGGAAGAGCCCAGGAGTTCTTTTGAATGCCATTTGAATAAGTAGACGTGGGGAAACAAACAAACCCCATGGGCTCGATTTTAGGAGGGAGGCGGGTTGGCAGTTGGTGGTGGGGGGGTAACGCGCCCAGTGAATTCGGAGTGCTCCGCACGCGATCGCAGCCTGATTGAAGGTACTTACCTTGGCTTCCGGATTTCCCGCTGGAAAGTACTCATCCCGCCACTACCACTTAACCCAATCCTCATACAATCTCATGGCTCTATCTCATACTCACCCTCTCATGCATCTCTTTCATGGTCAGCCTCACCCAACCTGCCACTACCTGTGCTGCAGCCACAGGGCATGCATCACATATGTAAAGTAGGAAGCGTAAGGCAAACGTGTTGTGAGCATGAAGGGGATGCACAAGGGTGTTTGAGGGTTTGTCATGGTTTTTACTTATATTTGATTTCTGATCAACTCACATTACATATTATATTGTCACCACGACTGCCACGTCTTTGCAAATCTTGTCTGGTTTGTGCAATAATGCCTTTTCCTGAGGATCACTATGAAGACCCACAACTGATTCCACCCGTTGTGTCACTGCAGAGTGAGTATAGGTGTATTTGCAGGGCTCTTTTGTGCAGACGACAGAGACGTCGGCAATGTCCCTGGTGGCACCCTGGAAGGATGCGGAGGAGAAGTTGTTGAGGGCAGTGGTGACTTTGACAGCGACAGGTAAGAAGATGGTGCTCGGGCCAGCCGGGAGCAGCTCGGCATGAAGGAGGCTGCAGATGTCCACGATTACATGTCTAGTGACTCTGAGCCTCCGTATGCACTGCTGCTCAGAGAGGTCCAGGAAGCTGAGCCTCAATCTGTAGACCCTGTGGCGAGGGTAGTGCCTTCTGAGACGCATTTCTCTCTGCGGTTGCCCTCCCTCCTGCTGTACAGGTGGATGTGTCACAGCACTGTGTTGTAGAGCTCCACGTGTCAGAGGTGGACGGCGTAGCCGGCGAGGCTGGTGATGCTGTTCATCCTCCGAGGAGGTCATGACTGCAGCTATGGCGGCCCCCATCCGGAAGATGTATGTTTGAGGGGGTCCGCAAGGTAGGTAAATGTGTCTGCACACCTGGGTTGAGGTTGCAAGTTTGTGAATTTTATTGTTAGGAGGAGGGTGGTGGAGGCCAAACTTTGTCCCAAGTGACAGAGTGGCCTCCTGCAATGAGTGAGGGTCTTTCCCGCTTCCCCCCCCCACCCCCTGTCAAATGGACCTTTGCAGCTGCCTCAGCTGGTCCATTTCAACTGGGAGTGTTTCCCCCAGTAGGGGGAAAATCCCACCCCTCCTAAAATATCATGTCAATCAGGTCTGCTAACGACCTGAAGTATCTACTTAATTAGTTTAAGTGGCATCCCGCCGGCTTTATTTGCCGGCGGGAGTCCCGCATGCAGGGGCTGCGTGCACATCTAAGCGCGTCACTGGGGAACCCGGAAGTGGGTTGGAGCCAGGCTCCGGACCCGCCCCGGGAATCCCCGATTATCGGAGCCCCCCCCGCCACGAACCCGCCAGCTCGGAGGTCCGAAAATAGAGTCCTATGTGGGGGAAATAAAGCTTGACCTGGAGATTGAAAGAGTCAATTCCACATGGCCAAAACGGTTGTAATGAACTCAGAAAAAAGATAACTCCAGGCACATCTGTTCTGTGCATGTTAGTCGGGCATCTTTTAGAAAAAGCCTCATCAGCCTAGTGAATACATTGATGACAGCTGCTACCAGTATGGGCACTGCTGGTAAGCAAAAAAGATCTGGTTAACTGGCACGTCCAGGGATCGATCAGCATATCCAAAGTAGCCCAACAATCAGTTGGTCAGCACTGTAGGTAATGGTTCAGCATTAGTCCATTGAAAGATGGTGACATTGGTGATGTGTTGTTGCAAGTTCATGTGAAGTAGGCAATGTTGGCATTGCATATGATAGAGGAACAATCTTTGTTTTTACCATTCTATTGTTATGTATTAAATAATCAATGCATAGAAACTTCATTATCACAATTGATTGCTTATAAATGAATTTCAGTCTAAAATAACTTGGAAGATTTAGTTTACCATTAAATTCGTCAATCTCCAGCTCAGGGGATCCCATGTAATACTGTTCACATAGCATCTTTGCAGTCTCATATGCATCTATGCAAAGAAAATTAAAATTATACATTAAAGCACACTCAGTACAAAACATGGTTTGAAATGCAAGCCAAGGATATCTGCTCAGTCTAGGACTAAGTGTTCAGCTTGATTAAGTTACTGTTCTGTGAGTACTCAGTTAACCACAGGAAAACGTACAATCTCTCATTTAACAAGGAACAAACAACAATAACTGCTCAGGTGTACTTTTTTTTCCCCAGGTCTTCGGCCAACTTGTATGGATATGATGACACTCAGTTATTCCTTATCTGGACAAAAATGTTCAGGTACTGTAACTGACAAGTACACCAGAGTAATTATTGAATTTGGTTGTGCGACATTTAACCCAGCCCTATATGTTGTTAATACTATTTGAAGGTCCTCTTCAGCACACTGGAAAGAGTTAAAATATTTGTAAAATCTGATTTTGTTTTCAAAGTATGGGTTTACCAAATCAAGGTAGATATCAGGCGAGGGCCTCCAACCAAGACACGGCCCACGGGCCAAATGAGGCCTGTGAGCTCTTGATCTTACCCGCAAAGCTCCTGTTAGTTCCATTCTTATTTGTGCTTCTGCACAAAGCCAAGTGAAGTACTGTCAAGCTGTTTAAAGTTCCCAGGCTTGAGGGCTGGAAAAGCTGCTTTCCAATTGCTGGATTTCAACTAATCAGGGAGCAGCCTTGGATTAATCCTCCACGCCAAGCCACTTTGAAGAGCTGAAACATTCTCTCCCGCACCCATGCTGTTTTAATATTTGCCTAGGTGAGTATTATCATCCAGAGTACGTCATCTGTGCAGTATTTTGAAGTCCCTTAATTTCCGCAGCAGACGTAGCTTTGATGATAGCAAATTCTGCCCAAAAAGCTCTGATTTCAATCATGGTCAGTGAAGGCAGCACAAACCGAGGAACTACAGTTGAGGGGGGCGAGTTGGTGGAAAGAGAGGGATGGAATTTGTTAATATCCAAAGTAAATGAGAATTTCAGGTTTATTTGCTCTTATTTTTTGCAATAGCCATTGTGCTATTCCCTGCAAAAGTGAAACTACCCATTAAGTGCTTTAAAACGGAGATGAGAAAACAAAACAAAAAAAAAAAAAATCACAAAAGGATCCAATGGGGTAAAAGCATCACAACTAGGGGAACTTATGTTGTCTCACTTTTCTGTATATGGATGTGCAAGAATATGTTTTAAAACCAAGCATGGTCAAATCTTGCATAAAGTTCCCAAGCATCTTAGCAAGAGGGCAGATGTTGGTGGGGGTGGGGGGGGAAGAGGGGGGAGCGGCGAAGTCGTGTCTCGGTGTGTGAACAAAGACAATGCAGTCGAATAGTATAAAAATAGGGCATATGTCCCCTCCCAAAAGTTAGAGATCTCGGGACAGTCAGAAGTCCAGCCATAGGCAGCCTATGGAGGTAGAGTCTGATCAACATGGGCCCACGGGAAATCAGGTTGTGTTACTTGCTTGTCATTTAATGTAATCTGAAGACAGCTGTAATACTGTTGAGAGTCAACTTAATAAAGCTTGTTGTTTAATAACCACCCAGGCCAAAATCAAGTGGAAGTTATTGTTGATGAATTAACAACCCTTTTGTAGCGGCAGTAATGGAAAAATCCGCTATTCAATTGCGTTGTTCTGCTCGTATGCATATTTGGTTTAATCTCATGGTTGTAAGTCCTCCCACTGTGCTGACTTCACGTTAGCAACTCAAGATAAGCTGTTTAACGTAACATAGGTAATGGCCTCAACCTTCATCTCTGTTTACAAGCTGCTTGTTCCTTTGAGGAATGCGTGGCCCTTCCTATCTGAGTATAGGCCCCACCAATGTTGGCTTCTTAGCAACCACATCTCTTGTTATGGTGTAAACCACCTTCTGACGTTATAGCATCTAGAAACTGGCCATCTCTTGACCTTTAGGTATTTGTAGTTCTGAAGATTCATCATTCTCTATTACAAACTGTCTTTGTTCACACACAGACACGACTTCGCCCCCCCCCCTCCAACATCTGCCCTCTTGCTAAGATGCTTGGGAGTTTTATGTGAGCTATGCGAGATGGGATATTTGACCATGCTTGGTTTTAAACCATATTCTTACAGGGAGGGTCACCCTTTTTTGTATTTGCAGGCCTCTCTTTTTGTTATGGCATTGTTGTATATGTGGTCCAATCACTTGTTTTGATACATGTATCTAAGCCCCAGCTCCAAAAGGTTTGAGCATCCTTGCCCTATATGCACACCCCATTACCATCATCCCCTCAACACCTTGCATTTATATAGCACCTTCAATACAAAAAAAAAGTCCCAAAGTGTTTCACAGGGGCATAAATCAAACAAAAATGGAAATCCAGCCAAAAGAAAATACTAGGAGGGGTGACCAAAACCTTTGTCAAGAGGTAGTTTTTAAGAAGGGTCTTAAAAAGGGGAGAGTAAGGTAGAGAGGCAAAGGCATTTAGGGAGGCAATTTCAGAATGTGGGGCCTACACGGCTGAAGGCACGGCCGCCAATGGAGGAGTAAAGAGGAGGGAATTCACAAAAGGCCAGAGTCAAACGAATGGAGAATTAGTGGGTTGGTAGAGCTGGAGGAAGTTACAGATATAGGGAGGGACAAGGCCATAAAAGGGATTTAAACATGAGGATGAGAATTTTAAATTGAAAATGTTGTGGGGACCAGGAACCAACGTAGGTCAGCAAGTATTGGGATCATAGGTGAAAGGGACTTAGTACAGGATAGAATATGGGGAGCAGAGCTTTGGATGAGCTGAAGGTTATAGAGAATGGAGGATGGGAGGCTACCCAGGAGAGCATTGGAGTAGTCGAATCTGGAGGTGATAAAGGCATGGATAAGGGGCGGCACCAGCTGTGCTCAGAGCAAACTAATTTGGAAAAGGGGGCATCAAACAGGCGTTCAGCCACTTATCTGCATATGCAAAGGGTTCAACACCTGTTTCAGACATGGGCCCTCGGTGCCTCTTTTGATGTCTACACCAATACGGCGGGCGGTACACTTCTGACTCAGAATATATAGTGAAACAATCTGAACCAATCTCATATTTATCACTTTGAAAGTTCTTTGTTAATTTTGGATTTGACAAATTTTTGTTATTAAGTCTGTAAGAGATATTTTTCTCTTTGTGGTATTTCTTACCTTTAACAACATCAGCAACATTGCTGTTTGGATCAATACTTCCAATATGCTTAGGATGTGCTGGATTTGTGTCGCCTCCAAAGAGGAGAGCTGCAGCAAATAAACAAAAGTAAATATACATTAGATCTGGAGCTCTTTAACTATTCAATAAAGTTGACCAGAATTAACCCAGTCATACTATATGTATACCTCATTAAACATTCTGCAACATACTTTTTTCTTTAAAAACAAATCACGAAATCCTAATGTTAAAATAGCACTGTTCTGTAAAAAAAGCATGTTTGAGGGGGCCAAAAAAATTCTAGTATCTCAAAGTTGTACACACAAACATGCATACTTAGAAACAAAAGTGTTCCAACTTATTCTGGTGCTTAACATTGTGCAAATTCTCTCAGGATGCTTAAAGTTGCTGCCTTTAGCCTTCCTCAGACTTTTACTAGGGTTCAATACTGTTTAAACAGATTCCCACTAAGCATTCATTTTCTGTGCAACAGGTAATCTTGAAATCTGGTTCTGTTGTGATATGCTACAGGCTACTGATCCTAAATTACATAGAATGTACAGCACAGAAACAGGCCATTTGGCTCAACAGGTCCATATCCTTCTATTCCTTTCTCCCTCATGCGTTTATCCAGCTTCCCCTTTAATGTATCTCTGCTAGTCGTCTCGACGACTCCTTGAGGTAGCAAGTTCCAAATTCTAACCACTCTCTGGGTAAAGAAGTTTCTCCTGAATTCCCTATTGGATTTATTAGTGACTATCTTATATTTATGGCCCCGAGTTCTGGTCTAAACGATGAATGATCAGTTTGTTTTGGTCAGTTGGGTGTCTAAAATGTGTTGAAACCCATCACCAAGTTTAAGGGTCTCCAAATAAAGTTACTGAAAAGTCCACAGAGATAGGAGTTTTTTTTTCCCCAATAAGCAGTGTGCACACTATCGCTATGAGAACATACCCTGCTTATCCAAGTCCTGAAAGTTAAGGCACAAGTTGGCATGGCCAAAATGTACACTGGCAGGTATATCATCAATAGCACACAAGGAAATTACTGAAGTTTAATCAGATAAAAATGTTGTATTATTCATTCTTCGGGGTGTGGGCATCGCTAGCAAGGCCAGCATTTATTACCCATCCCTAGTAGCCCTCGAGAAGATGGTGGTGGGCCTTCTTCTTGAACTGCTGCAGTTCATGTGGTGAAGGTACCCCCACAATGCTGTTTGGATAGTGTTCTAACACTCAGTCAAGAGTCACACATGAATAATTGGATGAGTTGCTCAAGGGCAACCTATGCCTATGGAACTAGCCACCTGTAAGGAGTCAATGGAGAGGGAGGAAAATTTGATAGATAGGTTGCTGAGAAAACAAAAGCAAATTGGGAGTTTTTAAGCGCACAGTTAAATTTTTGCAACTCAAGAAAAATCTAAGTACTAAAAATACTAACCCATGGACAAAATGAAAGCACACTACAGAGTATAGAATGGGTGCGAGTGGATTACAAAGCAGGATTCCAACACAGGAGTTCAAATGACGTCAGAGTGCAGATTAAAAAGAAAGCAATTTAATAAACATTACTATAACAATATTAAATATAGAAACAGGAGTAGGCCATTCAGCCCCTCTAGCCTGTTCCACCATTCAACGAGATCATGGCTGATCTGTACCCTAACTCCATCCACCCACCTTGACTCCATGTCTTTTAATCTATCGATCTCAGATTTAAAATTAATTGAGCGAGCACTACTGCTTTTTGTGGGAGAGTGTTCCGTATTTCTACCACCCTTTAAGTGAAGAATTGTTTCCTAATTTCTCTCCTGAATGGCCTGGCTCTGATTTTAATGTTATGTCCCCTTGTCCTAGACTCCCCCACCAACAGAAAAAGTTTATCTCCATCTCCCCTACCAATTCCTTTGAAAATTCTAAAAACCTCAATCAAATCACCCCGTAACCATCTATATTCCAGGGAATACAAGCCTAGTTTATGTAATCTCTCTTCATAATCTAACCCTTGGAGCCCTGGTAACATTCTGGTAAATCTGCGCTGCACTCCTTCCAAGGCCAATATATTCTTTCTAAGGTACAGTGCCCAGAACTACACACAGTACTCCAGACGTAGTCTAAGGATTTCTATAGCTGTAGCAAAACTTCCTCCACTGTAATAAATTAGCTAAAGAGTCAGGTCAACACATCATGAACTCCATAAATAAATTTAGGAATTATTTCCCAGTATGCCACATTCCTAGTCAGGCATCTAATTCATCTTTAGACAAATTATTGATATCCAAAAGCAATATTCCAAAGTACTATGCATAATTTAATGGAAATCATGTCACAGCAATTTTTGTTGTGTGATGTCATATTCACTCGGTGTCAGCCTTGGTTCAGTGGTAGCACCCTCACCACCAATTTAAAAGGTTGTGGGCTTAAGCCCCACTCCAGAGACAAACACATAATCTAGGCTGACAGTTCAGTGAAGTACTGAGAGAGTGCTGCATCGTCAGAGATGCTGTCTTTTGGATAAGACGTCAAACCAAGGTCCCATTTTCCCTCTCAGGCATAAAATATCCCATGTTACTACTATTCAAAGAAGAGCACTGAAGTTCTCCTCGTGTCTGGCCAACGTAAAGCGCTCAACCAATATCACTAAAAACAGATTATTTGGTCATTTATCTCATTGCGGTTTGTGGGACCTTGCTGTGTGCAAATTGGCTGCTTCATTTCCCTACATTACACAATGACCACACTTCGAAAGTACTTCATTGGCTGTGAACCGCTTTGCGACATTGTGAGATTGTGAAAGGTGGTATATAAATGCAAGTTCTTTTTTTCTTTCTATGACAAAATATTTAATCTGAAACTCTTTTATTTGTTAAAGAAAAACAGCAGTTTCCTATACATTCACTGGAATAGTGTAAAATCCAGGCATTAAAGTTTAGAATTAACCATAGAGTGGATCAGTGTTAGTGATTTTTATTGATGGGGCAGGGGAAATTGGGTTCCTGCTGCAGGGGCATGCTAATTAGATTAAGCATTTGACATTCAATAACCACCTTGTTCAACATTCTTAAATGTAGTCCAATGTAGGTAAATATAAAGTAGTCCATCTTTAGAGGTGGTTGGGGGGGGGGGGGAAGAATCAGAAAGAAAAATGCATCAAGGGTAAAATACTCAACGGGGTGCAACAAGGAAGAGATCTAGGGGTGCAGAAACACACATCTTTAAAAACAGGAATGTAAGTGCAAAAAATGCATAAAATGGCAATATGAAAGCGAAGAACTATTGATGAATCTGTACAAGGCATTAATTGAGCCACAGTTGGAGTACAATGTGCAGTTTTGGGCTCCCTGTTACAGAAAGTATTTTGGAGCAATAGAAGATGTAACATAGATCACCAGATGAAAGGGCTTAGTTATGATGAGAGACTTAGAAATTCTAGTACTGTCCTCACTAGAGCAGAGGAAGGTTCCAATAGAAGTGTTTAAAATTATGAAAGGATTTCAGAGAATGAATTAAAAGATTATTTCCCATGGTTGGTGAATCATAACAAGGGACCATAAGTTTAAGATTAATACTAGGAATATAAAAAGGAGGCTAGAATATTTTTTTTCATACAAACATTAGAATACGGAATGCATCACAAGTTATCAAAACAGAGTCAGTGATATTTAAGGAATCAGATAAACTCTTCGAGAAAAATATTAAAATAGCAAGGGGAAAAATGGGAGCTGGCAAAGTCATAGACATGATGAACCAGCCTTCTATGCTGACATTTCTGTAATTCTATGTGCACAGCTAAATTCTATAAAGCTAATTATTACTATTCTTGGGTAAGTTCTTAAAATATTCAACTAAAACAAACCTATACATCCAGTGTCTGTTATTTGAAACTAAATTTTTGAAGCCAGTTGGTATCAGAGGAGACAATGGCAAATACTTCAGCAAAAGAGTAACTAGGGAGAGAGTAGGGCCTCTTAAGGATCAACAAGGTCATCTATGTGCGGAACCACAAGAGATGGGTGAGATCCTAAATGAATATTTCACATCGGTATTTACGGTTGAGAAAGGCATGGATGTTAGGGAACTTGGGGAAATAAATAGTGATGTCTTGAGGAGTGTACATATTACAGAGAGGGAGGTGCTGGAAGTCTTAACGTGCATCAAGGTAGATAAATTTCCGGGACCTGATAAAATGTATCCCAGGACGTTATGGGAGGTTAGGGAGGAAATTGCAGGTCCCCTAGCAGAGATATTTGAATCATCGACAGCTACAGGTGAGGTGCCTGAAGATTGGAGGGTAGCAAATGTTGTGCCTTTGTTTAAGAAGGGCGGCAGGGAAAAGCCTGGGAACTACAGACCGGTGAGCCTGACATCTGTAGTGGGTAAGTTGTTAGAGGGTATTCTGAGAGATAGGATCTACAGGCATTTGGAGAGGCAGGGACTGATTAGGAACAGTCAGCATGGTTTTGTGAGAGGAAAATCATGTCTCACGAATTTGATTGAGTTTTTTGAAGGGGTAACCAAGAAGATAGATGAGGGCTGTGCAGTAGACGTGGTCTACATGGACTTTAGCAAAGCCTTTGACAAGGTACCGCATGGTAGGTTGTTACATAAGGTTAAATCTCACGGGATCCAAGGTGAGGTAGGCAATTGGATACAAAATTGGATTGACGACAGAAGACAGAGGGTGGTTGTAGAGGGTTGTGTTTCAAACTGGAGGCCTGTGACCAGCGGTGTGCCTTAGGGATCGGTGCTGGGTCCGCTGTTATTTGTTATTTATATTCATGATTTGGATGAGAATTTAGGAGGCATGGTTAGTAAGTTTGCAGATGACACCAAGATTGGTGGCATTGTGGACAGTGAAGAAGGTTATCTAGGATTGCAACGGGATCTTGATAAATTGGGCCAGTGGGCCGATGAATGGCAGATGGAGTTTAATTTAGATAAATGTGAGGTGATGCATTTTGGTAGATCGAATCGGGCCAGGACCTACTCCGTTAATGGTAGGGCGTTGGGGAGAGTTATAGAACAAAGAGATCTAGGAGTACAGGTTCATAGCTCCTTGAAAGTGGAGTCACAGGTGGATAGGGTGGTGAAGAAGGCATTCAGCATGCTTGGTTTCATTGGTCAGAACATTGAATACAGGAGTTGGGATGTCTTGTTGAAGTTGTACAAGACATTAGTAAGGCCACACTTGGAATACTGTGTACAGTTCTGGTCACCCTATTATAGAAAGGATATTATTAAACTAGAAAGAGTGCAGAAAAGATTTACTAGGATGCTACTGGGACTTGATGGTTTGACTTATAGGGAGAGGTTGGATCCACTGAGACTTTTTTCCCTGGAGAGTAGGAGGTTAAGGGGTGATCTTTTAGAAGTCTATAAAATAATGAGGGGCATAGATAAGGTCGATAGTCAAAATCTTTTCCCAAAGGTAGGGGAGTCTATAACGAGGGGACATAGATTTAAGGTGAGAGGGGAGAGATACAAAAGAGTCCAGAGGGGCAATTTTTTCACTCAAAGGGTGGTGAGTGTCTGGAACGAGCTGCCAGAGGCAGTAGTAGAGGCGGGTACAATTTTGTCTTTTAAAAAGCATTTGGACAGTTACATGGGTAAGATGGGTATAGAGGGATATGGGCCAAGCGCAGGCTAGTGGTATAAACTGGGCGACATGGACATGTTGGGCCGAAGGGCCTGTTTCCATGTTGTAAACTTCTATGATTCTATGAAAATCTGCATAGGAAGTCAACCCAAGAAATTAATGTAAGGAATCTTACAACACCAGGTTATAGTCCAACAAATTTATTTTAAAATCACAAGCTTTCGGAGATTATCCCCTTCGTCAGGTGAATGAGTGAAAAGGTTCTCAAATCGCATATCTTATACTAGGCTGGGACAGCATCACACCAATCAAAAGGTGTCGTTGTTATTCAAACAGGCCAGTCATGGAGAACAGCACGTCCCAGTACACTGGATATATATTGTGTCAATTACACAGACAGACAGAAAGAAATCCAAATGGCAGAGAGAGAGAGAGAGGGAATATTAAAAACATAATTTTTTGTCCCCTTTTTGCTGGTGGGGTTATGTGTAGCGTGACATGAACCCAAGATCCCGGTTGAGGCCGTCCTCATGGGTGCGGAACTTGGCTATCAACTTCTGCTCGACGATTTTGCGTTGTCGTGTGTCTCGAAGGCCGCCTTGGAGAACGCTTACCCGAAGATCGGTGGCTGAATGTCCTTGACTGCTGGTGTTCCCCGACTGGGAGGGAACCCTCCTGTCTGGCGGTGTCCGTTCATCCGTTGTCGCAGTGTCTGCATGGTCTCGCCAATGTACCATGCTCCGGGGCATCCTTTCCTGCAACGTATGAGGTAGACAACATTGGCCGAGTCACAGGAGTATGAACCATGTACCTGGTGGGTGGTGTCCTCTCGTGTGATGGTGGTATCTGTGTCGATGATCTGGCATGTCTTGCAGAGGTTGCCGTGGCAGGGTTGTGTGGTGTCGTGGACGCTGTTCTCCTGAAAACTGGGTAACTTGCTGCGAACGATGGTCTGTTTGAGGTTGGGTGGCTGTTTAAAGGCGAGCAGTGGAGGCGTGGGGATGCCCTTAGCGAGGTGTTCGTCGTCATCGATGACATGTTGAAAGCTGCGGAGAACATGGTGTAGTTTCTCCGCTCCGGGGAAGTACTGGACGACGAAGGGTACTCTGTTGGTTGCGTCCCGTGTTTGTCTTCTGAGGAGGTCTATGCGACTCTTCGCTGTGGCCCGTCGGAACTGTCGATCGACAAGTCGAGCGTCATATCCCGTTCTTACGAGGGCGTCTTTCAGCGTCTGTAGGTGTCCATCGCGTTCCTCCTCGTCTGAGCAGATCCTGTGTATTCGTAAGGCCTGTCCATAGGGGATGGCCTCTTTGACGTGGTTGGGGTGGAAGCTGGAAAAGTGGAGCATCGTGAGGTTGTCCGTGGGCTTGCGGTAGAGTGAGGTGCTGAGGTGCCCGTCTTTGATGGAGATTTGTGTGTCCAAGAAAGAAACCGATTCTGAGGAGTAGTCCATGGTGAGTTTGATGGTGGGATGGAACTTGTTTATGTTATCGTGTAGTCTCTTCAGTGATTCTTTGCCGTGGGTCCATAGGAAGAAAATGTTGTCGATGTATCTGGTGTATAGCGTTGGTTGGAGGTCCTGTGCAGTGAAGAAGTCGTGCTCGAACTTGTGCATGAAAATGTTGGCGTATTGGGGTGCGAATTATGTTTTTAATATTCCCTCTCTCTCTCTCTCTGCCATTTGGGTTTCTTTCTGTCTGTCTGTGTAATTGACACAATGTATATCCAGTGTACTGGGACGTGCTGTTCTCCGTGACTGGCCTGTTTGAATAACAACGACACCTTTTGATTGGTGTGATGCTGTCCCAGCCTAGTATAAGATATGCGATTTGAGAACCTTTTCACTCATTCATCTGACGAAGGGAATAATCTCCGAAAGCTTGTGATTTTAAAATAAATTTGTTGGACTATAACCTGGTGTTGTAAGATTCCTTACATTTGTCCACCCCAGTCCATCACCGGCATCTCCACATCAAGAAATTAATGAGAGGGGTCCCATTGATCCGGTGCCGATTCTGAACCAGGATGCTTTGGGTGGTATATAATTGCTAACAGGAACTTGGCTTTAAGACAAAACATGACCTTTTCCATTAAGTAATTCACTACAGACTTAAAACCATAAACTTATTTTAATCAGATCCTAGATCATCAGTTTTGCCAAAAAAATTTTTTTCCTGCTTTCAAAGTTCCAACTAGCCCTTTCCACATACAGCCTGCAAGCGATACCAATCAGTTGAAATCCAGCTATCTAAGATCCCTAATAAAAACAGAAAATGCTGGAGAAGCTCAGCAAGTCAGGCAGCATCTGTGGAGAAAGAAACAGAGTTAACGTTTCAGGTCAAAGACCTTTCATTAGAACTAGAAGATGTTAAGAGAGTTAAAGTTTTTGAGCAAATACAGAGCCAGGGAAAGGGGAGGAGGGAGGGTAGGAAAGGGCAAAAGGGAAGGTCTGCGATAGGGTAGAGGCCATGAGTGATTAAATGACAAAAAGGGATGATGGTGTAAGGCAAGGAAGGTTGTAATGGGACAAGTTAAGAAATAAAAGATTGATCAGGAGCAGCTGTAAATGGCAGCAGCAGAACCATTACCAGCACTAGCTGACCGAAAAAATGGGAGCAGTGGTTATTATCTGAAGTTATTGAAATCAATGTTGAGTCCGGAAGGTTGTAAAGTGCCTAAATGAACGATGAGATGCTGTTCCTCAAGCTTACGTTGAGCTTCACTGGAGCAGTGTAAGAGGCCGAGGACCGAGGGGTCAGAGTAGGAGTGGGAAGGGGAATTAAAACGGCAAGCGACCAGCAGGTCAGGGTCATGCTTGCGGAGAGAGCGGAGGCGTTCAGCAAAGCAATCACCCAGTCTGCGTTTGGTCTCCCCATTGGAGAGGAGACTACATTGTGTGCAGTGGATACAATATACTAAATTGAAAGAAGTACAAGTAAACCGCTGTTTCACCTGGAAGGAGTGTTTGGGGCCCTGGACGGTGGGAAGGGAGGAGGTGAAGGGGCAGGTGTTGCATCTCCTGCGCTCGCACGGGAAGGTGCCGTGGGGAGAAGAGCGGATGTTGGGGTGATGGAAGAGTGGACTTGGGTATCACAGAAGAAGCGGTCCCTTCGGAATGCTGGGAGGGGAGGGGAAGACGTTTTTGGTAGTGGAACTGCGCTGGAGGTGGCGGAAATGGCGGAGGCTGGTGGGGTGAAAAGTGAGCACAAGGGGGACCCTATCGTGGTTCTGGGAGGGAAGGGAAGGGGTGAGGGCAGAAATGCGGGAAATAGGACGGACACGGTCGAGGGCCCCGTCAACTACAGTGGAGGAGAATCCTTGGTTGAGGAAAAAGGAAGACATATCAGAAGCACTGGTACGGAAGGTGGTATCGTCAGAACAGATGCGACGGAGATGGAGAAACTGGGAGAAGGGAATAGAATCCTTACAGGAAGCAGGGTGGGAGGAAGTGTAATCAAGATAGCTGTGGGATCGGCGGGCTTTTAATAGATATTGGTTGACAGCCTAGCCCCAGAAATGGAGATAGAGAAATCGAGGAAGGGAAGGGAAGAGTCGGAGATGGACCATGTAAAGGCGAGGGAAAGGTGGAAATTGGAAGCAAAGTTGATGAAATTTTCCAGTTCGGGGTGAGAGCAGGAAACGGCACCGATACAGCCATCAATGTACAGGAAAAAGAGGCGAGGGAAGGGCCCGAATAGGACTGGAACAAGGAATGTTCCACGTATCCCATGAAAAGGCAGGCATAGCCAGGACCCAAAGCAACACCTTTTATTTGGAAGAAGTGAGTGGAGTCAAAGGAGAAATTGTTCAACGCAAGAACAAGTTCAGCCAGGCGGAGGAGGGTGGGGATGGATGGGGACTGGTTGGACCTCCATTCAAGGAAGAAGCGGAGGGCCCGCAGGCCGTCCTGGTGGGGGATGGAGGTGTAGAGGGACTGGGTGTCCATGGTGAAAAGACGACAGTTAGGGACGGGGAACTGGAAACTGTTAAAGTGGCAGAGGGCGTCAGAAGAATCGCGGATGTCGGTTGGAAGAGAGTGGACAAGGGAGAGTGTCAGGAATGGAGGAAATAAGTTCTGCGGGGCAAGAACAGGCTGAAATGCTGGTCTCCCAGGCAGTCCTGTTTGTGGATCTTGTGAAGGAGGCAGAAGCGGTGCTGCGCGGGGTTGGGGGACTATGAGGTTGGAGGCCTTGGAGAGGTGATCTCCAGAGGAGATAGGAGGTCAGTGACAGTCTGGGAAATTAGGCTTGATGTTCAGCGGTGGGGTCATGGTCGAGGGGGAGGTAGGAGAATTGGCGTTCAGCTTCTGCAAGATAGTGGTCTGTTCGCCTCACAACAACAGCACCGCCCTTGTCACCAGATTAAATGACAATGTCAGGGTTGGACCTGAGAGAACGGAGTGCTGCGAGTTCAGAGGGAGGTAGGTTAGTGAGTGTGGGGAGTAGAGAAATTGAGACAACCGATGTCACGTCGGCAGTTTGCACTGAAAAATCAAGACAGGGTGAGAGGCCAGAGGGAGGGGTCCAGGTGGAATGAGAATTCTGAAGACGGGAGAAAGAGTCTGCTATGCGGGGGGAAGACTTCCGGCCAAAGAAGTGGGCGCGGAGGGGAAGGTGACGGAAGAAGAGCTTGGCATCGTGTCGAGCTCGAAATTCATTGAGGTGGGGGAGTAAGGGGATGAAACTAAGGCCTTTGCTGAGGACTAATCGTTCAGGGTCAGAGAGGGAGGTCAGAGGAAGACAAAGCGTGAGATTGGAGGAAGGGATGGGGTCAGAGGAAAGTGAAGGGGAAGAAGGATCAAGAGGGGAGTTGGTATCTAACAGTTGTTGAAGCTTGTAGTCTTTGACACCTGAAAAGAAGACACAAAGTTTTTTGTTAAAGCACCGGATGAGGCGAAGGATGAAATGGAACTGCGGACCAGGACAACTCTGAAAAAGTGAGTCGATGCTGCTGAAGAGAGAGGTCGAGAGAGTGCGTGAGGCGGCGCACGGTGTTGAGCGTGGATCTCAGGAAGTGGTGAAAGCAGTGGTTCGAGGAACGCTGAATATCACGGAGATATCTGTAATCATGGGTGGATCCGAAATATGAAGGGTGGAATTTAAGTTGGAAACCACATGAAATAAGACAGAGCTGGAGACAGTTGCTGAGGGAAGAGATGTGGCTGTGAAAGCGAGTTTTAGAAGAAACCTGATCAAACACGAGAAGGGAAACAGAAAGCAACGAAGGTGAACAAGTAAAGAGACAAACAGAAATCCCGTCAGAGAGAAGAGCAGAGCTTCTTCAAGTTGGACATTCCTGGAAGAGAAGTGGCTGTAAATTAAACACTAAATCAAAAGCAAAATACTGCAGATGCTGCAAATCTGAAATAAAAACACGAAATGCTGGAGAAGCTCAGCAAGTCAGGCAGCATCTGTGGAGAAAGAAACAGAGTTAACGTTTCAGGTCGAAGGCCTTTCATCAGAACTGGAAGATGTTAGAAGAGTTAAAACTTTTGAGCAAGTACAGAGCCAGGGAAAGCCGGGAGGGGGGGCCGGGGTGCGGGTAGGAAAGAACAAAAGGGAAGGTCTGTGATAGGGAAGAGGGCACGAGTGATTAAATGACAAAAGGGATGAAGGTGCAAGGCAACCTTCCAGACTCAACATTGATTTCAATAACTTCAGATCATAACCACTGCTCCCATTTTTTTGGTCAGCTAGTGCTGATAATGGTTCTGTTGCTGCCATTTACCTTGATCAATGTTTTGTTTCTTAACCTGTACCACCTACCACCTTCCTTGCCTTGCACCATCATCTCTGTCATTTAATCACTTGTACCCTCTACCATATCACAGACCTTCCTTTTTCTTCTTTCCTGCCCTCCCTCCCCCCTTTTCCCTGGCTCTGTATTTGTTCAAAAACTTTAACTCTTAACACCTTCCAGTTCTGATAAAAGGCCTTCGACCTGAAACGTTAACTCTGTTTCCTTCTCCACAGATGCTGCCCGACTTGCTGAGCTTCTCCAGCATTTTCTGTTTTTATTTCAGATTTCCAGCATTCGCAGTGTTTTGTTTTTGACCTAAGATCCCTACCTCTTTTTCACTTTGTACAAAAGAATTCCAGTCTAGAATGTGGATTCAAAAAAATTTATATAGAAGTGGAAAAAAAATGGAGTAGTTTGAAAAAAATGGAAATTGTGCAGTAGCTTAGAATAACCCTCAAAATTCATATTGTTACAGGTCATTTACTGGAACAAACTCTCCAGAAAAGCATCACTTTTTCATAGTCTATACTTTAATTAGCTTTCATCTTTATTACAAAGACAAGGTACTTACTGTGCTGGTTGATAAGCATCCGAAATGAGATACGGTTGGTGTAAAAACGGTCCAGAAAGTATTGAATGTTACTACTAATAAACGGGTCAAAGCCATACTTCTCCTTATACTCAATAACCCCCTGAGCCATGGTTGGCACTACATCATTGTGTCGGTTTCGGATTTTAACCAGAGATTCTAGAAAACTGAGGTAGAAAAAACATTTGTGTCAAGAAAGAGTTAAAATGTGATCAAGTCAAAAAGTGAAAATCATTTAAAAAAGCGATGGGATGGAAACACACACATATATGCAACTTTAATTTGAAATTTTATTAGCTGCTTTAGTTTAAAGATTTCAAAAATATAGCAAAACATACACAAAACATTTGTTGAAGCCGTACTCCAGCCAGTGTCTTTGAGCCCCCCCACCCCACGACAAACTCCGTTCCCTTGCCGATTCCATCCCCCCTCCCTGGCCACTCTGGTTGAACCAGATTGTTTGCAACCTCGGCACACTATATGACAGAGCTGAGCATCTGACCCTATATCCTCTCCATCACAAAGACTGTCTACTTCCGCCTTTGTAACATCGCACGTCTCCGCCTATGCCTCGGCCTATGCGCTGCTGAAACCTTCATCCATGCTTTTGTTACCTCCAGGCTCTACTATTCCAATGTTCTCCTAGCTGGCCTCTAATCATCCCCTCCATAAACTTGACCTCATCCAAAACTCTGCTGTCTGTATCCTAGCCTGCACCAAGCCCCACTCACCCATCGCCCCAGTGCTCCCTGATCTACTTTGGCTCCTGGTCCAGCAATGCCTCAAATTTAAATTTCTCATCCTCATGTTCAAATCCCTCCATGGCCTCACCCCTCCTCCAGCCCTACAGCCCTCCAACTCTGGCTTCTTGCACATCCCCCACTCCCTTCATCCCACCATTGGCGGCTGTGGCTTCAGAAATTCCCTCTGCCCCTCTCTCCTTTAAGAACCTCCTTATAACCCACCTCTTTGGCCAAGTTTTTAATCACTTTTCCTAATATCTCCTTTAGTGTCAATCTTTGTCTGATTACACTCCTGTGAAGCACCTTGGGACGTTTTCCTATGTTGAGGTGCTATATAACTTTACAACTTTCCAGACTCAACACCGATTTCAATAACTTCAGATCATAACCACTGCTCCCATTTTTTCGGTCAGCTAGTGCTGGTAATGGTTCTGCTGCTGCCATTTACAGCTACTCCTGATCAATCTTTTATTTCTTAACCTGTACCATTACCACCTTCCTTGCCTTACACCATCATCCCTTTTGTCATTTAATCACCCTTGCCCTCTAATCTATCACAGATCTTCCCTTTTGTTCTTTCCTCCCCTCCCCTGGCTCTGTATTTGCTCAAAAACATTAACTCTCTGAACATCTTCCAGTTCTGACAAAAGGTCTTCGACCTGAAACGTTAACTCTGTTTCTTTCTCCACAGAAGTTGCCTGACTTGCTGAGCTTCTCCAGCATTTTCTGTTTTTATTTCAGATTTCCAGCATCGGCAGTATTTTGCTTTTGCTATATAATGAAAGCTGTTGTTGTTTTAGAAAGTTCAGGATCAGCTCAACATCCCATTTAGGTTCCCTAATCTTCACTGGAAAAATGGGAGGAAGCAGTGTTGACAAGAGCAATAGGCCCCACACAGCAGGTCAGTATGAAAAATGGTATGCCAGGAATGAAACGTGATGCAGGTGGGGTCCAGAGAAGAGCAACTGCTGAGCAGAAAGGAACGCAAGAGAATTTTCAGTGGCATGGAGAAATCTGGAGGAAAAAATAATCCGTTGCACAGAAACATTGAACTCCATGACAGCAGTTAACAATGACTTTGGCAATGTAAAAATAGTATTTTTTGTCCTGTTACTGTAATTTTTAAACCATTTCAGTGAACCCTCAGCAGTAATTCAATTTCTAATTTGCAGAACGCTAGCCTATATATAATTAAAACCTCCACAAGTTTACATTTTGAAAATTGGGACTATTCTCTGCAGCCACGACCAGGAGTCCCAAAAGCTGTGTTGCCTCCTTTGTGCCAGGGTTAAGGACATCGCCTTGCAGCTGAAGAACTTCTTGGAGCAGGAGGGGGAGGATCCAATTGTCATGGTCCATGTAAGAATCAACGACCTAGGAATGAGGTTCTGCTGAAGGAGTTTGAGGAGCTAGGGTCCAAATTAAAAAGCAGAACCTCAAAAGGTAATAATCTCTGGATTACTACCTAAGCCATGTGCAAATTGGCATAGGGACAAACAAATTAGATGGTTAAATGCGTGGCTAAAAGAGTGGTGTGGGAAACAGAGGTTTCAATTCATGGGGCACTGGCACCAGTACTAGGGAAAGAAGGAGCTGTTCCATTGGGGTGGGCTCCACTTAAACCAGGCTGGGACAAGTGTCCTGGCGAATCGAATAACTAGGGCGGTAGATAGGGCTTTAAACTAATAAGTAGGTAAGGGTAACTTTATAAGTCTAAAGAGTAAAGTCAAGACTGTAGAGCAGAGTAGCGATTTGGGTAAAAACAAGCAGAGTATGTTAGGAAAAGACAGAGTTTAACAAAGGTAATAGGGCATTAGTGACTAAGGTCACATCCGGGGAAAAATAGTAAAAAGTTAAAATTAAAGGTGCTATATCTGAATGCACAAAGCATTCGGAACAATACAGATGAATTAGTGGCATGAAGAGAGATAAATGGGTTTGATCCAGTTGCCATTACTGAGATGGGATTGCAGGGTGACCAAGGTTGGGAACTAAATATTCCAGGGTACTTGATTTTTAGAAAGGATAGGCAAAATGGAAAAGGAGGCTGGGGGGAGAGGGGCGGGGATAGCCCTGATTGTAAAGGATGAGGTAGGGGCAGTAGTGAGAAAGGATCTTAGCTCAGAAAATTAGGATGTAGAATCAGTATGGGTGGACTAAGAAATAACAAGGGGCAGAAAACACTGGTGGGAATAGTTTAAAGGCCCCCAACAGTAGTTATAGTGTTGGACAGAGTATAAATCAGGAAATTAGAGGAGTATGTAACAAGGGTGATGCAATAATCATGGGGGACTTTAATCTTCATACAGGCTGGGCATACCAAATTGGTAAAAGTAGTTTGGAGGACAAGTTCATGGAATGCATTCGAGACAGTTTTTAAGAACAATATGTCGAGGAGCCAATTAGGGAACAGGCTATTTTAGATCTAGTATTGTGTAATGAAACAGGGTTAATTAGTAATCTTATAGTTGAGGATCCTCTGGGGTAGAGTGATCATAATATGATCGAATTGCATATTGAGTTTGAGAGTGATGTAGTTAAGTCCGAAACTAGGGTGTTAAATTTAAACAAAGCCAATTACGTAGGTATGAGGGCCAAATTGGCTAAGGTAGATTGGGAATTGGAATAAAAGATATGATGGTAGGTGAGCAATGGCAAACATTTAAAGAAATATTTAAAAATTCTCAACGAATATACATTCCCTTGAGGAATAAAAGCTCCACAGGAAAAGTGATCCAATCATGGCTAACCAGAGAAGTTAAGGATAGTATTAGATTAAAAGAAGAGGCTGACAATGTTGCCAAAAAGAGTGGTAAGCCTGAGGATTGGGAGGGTTTTAGAAAACAGCACAGGATGACCGAGAAATTGATAAAGAAGGAGAAAATTGAATATAAGAATAAACTCGTAAGAAATATAAAAACAGATTGTAAGAGCTTCTACAAGTGTGTAAAAAGGAAGAGATTAGCGAAAGTAAATGTGGGTCCCTTAGAGGCAGAGACTGGAGAAATTATAATGGGGAATAAGGAAATGGCAGAGACGTAAACAAATATTTTGTATTTGTCTTCACAGTAGAAGACACAAAAACATGCCAGAAACAGCGGGAAACCAAGGGTCTAATGAGAGTGAGGAACATAAAAGTAAAGAAAAAGTACTAGAGAAATTAATGGGACTAAAAGCCGACAAATCCCCTGGACCTGATGGTCTTCGGCCTAGAGTTTTAAAAGAGGTGGCTACAGAGGTAGTGGATGCATTGGTTTTGATCTTCCAGAATTCCCTAGATTACAGAATGGTCCCCGTGGATTGGAAGGTAGCAAATGTAACCCCGCTATTCAAGGAGGGAGAGAAAACAGGGAACTATAGGCCAGTTAGCCTGACAGCAGTAGTAGGGAAAATGCTATAATCTATTAAGGACGTAGTAACGGGGCATTTAGAAAATCATAATATGATTAGGCAGAGTCAACACGGTTTTATGTAAAGGGAAATCGTGTTTGACAAATCTATTAGTTTTTTGAGGGTGTAACTAGCAGGGTAGATAAGGAGGAAGCAGTGGATGTAGCATATTTGGATTTTTAAAAGGCATTCGATAAGGTGACATACAAAAGATTGTAACACTAGATTATAGCTCATGGAATTGGGGTTAATATATTAGCACGGATTGAGGATTGGTTAACGGACAGAAAACAGAGTAGGAATAAATGGGTCATTTTCAGATCGGCAGGTTGTAACTAGTGGGGTGCCGCAAGGATCGGTGCGTGGGCCTCAGCTGTTTGCAATCTATATCAATGACTTAGTTGAGGGGACCGAGTGTAATGTATTCAAGTTTGCTGACGATACAAAGCTAGCTGGGAAAGTAAGCTGTGAGGAGGACGCAAAGAGGTTGCAAAGGGATCTAGACAGGTTAAGTGAGTGGGCGAGAAGGTGGCAGATGGAATATAGTGTGGGGAAATGTGATATATTATCCACTTTGGTAGGAAGGATAGAAAAGCAGAATTTTTTTTTTTAAAAGATGAGAGACTAAGAAATGTTGGTAGAGGGATTTGGGAGTCCTTGTACACAAATCACAGAAAGTTAACATGCAGATACAGCAAGCAATTAGGAAGGCAAATGGTATGTTAACCTTTACTGCAAAGTGGTTGCAGCACAAGAGTAAGGAGGTCTTGCTGCAATTATATAGGGCTCTGGAGTACTGTGTACGGTTTTGATCTCCTTATCTAAGGAAGGATATATTTGCCTCAGAGAGGGTGAAACAAAGGTTCACTAGATTGATTCCTGGGATGAGAGGGTTGTCCTATGAGGAGAGATTGAGTAGAATGGGCCTATATTCTCTGGAGTTTAGAAGAATGAGAGGTGATCTCATTGAAACATATAAAATTCTTAGGATATTCTTGACAGGATAGATGCTGAGAGTCTGTTTCCTCTGGTTGGAGAGTCTAGAACTAGGGGTCATAGTCTCAAGATAAGCAGCCAGCCATTTAGGACTAAGAGGAGGAAAAATTTCTTCACTCAGAAGGTTGTGAATCTTTGGTTTTCTCTACCCCAGAGGGCTGTGAACGCTCAGTTATTGAGTACATTCAAGACTGAGATCGATAAGGGAATCAAAGGATATGGGGATAGGGCGAGAAAGTGGAGTTGAGGTGGAAGATCAGCCATGATCTTATTGAATGGCAGAGCAGGCTCAAGGGCTGTATGGCCTACTATTTTTTTATGTTATATCCTTAAAAAAATTAAAAAGTTTTCAACACAATCATTGAGAAAAGAACAGGAAAAAGTGAACCATTTCTTGTATACTACCTTCCAGATTTTTATATGTATTTGAGTCACACAACAACCATTAAGTGGAATGCAAATACAGAATAGAGCTTTTAAGGTGAATATACTGCCATCTCAAAGTCTGGTAAATATTTGCTGCTTTGATCATATTGTAAAACAATTATGGATTCTTACTTATCCAGCACATGAGGATCTTCAGGACTTTTGCTCTGAAACTCTAGCAGCTCTAAAAAACTCTGCATGTACCTGTAAAAGAGGCAAAGGAAAACTAGATTTTAGTCAACATTCACACTGTGACCAATGACTTCAGTAACAGAGAAGTCAATGTACAAGGTGTAATATTTTATTTAATGTAACCAAAAAATCATTTTACAGATACTGTTGATTAGGCAAATCTATACAAAAATGAATTAATTCAACAAACCTCAAAAAACTGAAGTTTAATTAAACACCATTTAAAGATCTGCAGCATTTTCTGTCTGTAGGCCAAGATGAAAACTGAAATTCACCAAGACTGAGGAGTTTCTCAGTGCAGAGGCCAAGTGAGGAAAGGAGGAAGGATATCTTGTGCAGAAACTTGAGGTGGGTAGTAGACAATGAAGATTTTAGATGAGAGGGGTGAATAGGTTGAGGTGCTTGAAGGAAGAAAAGCTGCCAGAGCAGGGGGGGGGAAAAAAGAGGCCAAGGTGTGACTTGGTGATGAGAGCCTCGTCACCACCCCAGTGATTTGGATGGGGCAGGTAGTCAGCATTAGAGGCTTCAGTAAGGGTGATGGCATTGCCATCTGTGATCCAAGTTTCAGTCAAAGCCAGGATGTCATTATGGTCAACCCAATAAAGCTGTGGATGGCAAGGGCTTTGTTTGCAAATGAGCAAACATTCTAGAGGAAAATGTGGAGATGTTTGATCCACCAGCAGAGTCCAAGTGGGTGGGGTGAGTAGGATGGGAAGGAGGTTGGTGAGACTAGCCCCCCCATCAGGTGAGCTGGGCAGGGAGGTTGGCGAGAGACGAGGATGGAGCAGTTGGGGTTACTGCTCAATGAGGCAGCAATGGTGCCACAATGGGCCTGTTGAAGAATGCTTAAAGAGGCACAAGGGGTGATGGTGGGGTTGTTCCAGAGGGACTCAAACTGGGACAACAGCAGGAGAGAAGGAAGGCAGAAGAGTAGGAGTGGGTTGGGATAAGGATCAAGGGAACAAAGCACCTGAGAGGGGAGAAGTGAAAGGTGGCATGACTGGGTGACAGGAAGGAGAGGAGAGAGGAGTGAGAAGGGCTCCGAGTGGGGCCCAAAAATTAGGGAGAAAGAAATTGTGAGCTCGGATCTGCACCGGCAACCAAAATGCACATGGAAATAGAAATGCAAGTAGACATAAAGGGAATTCTAGGTTACATGGGCATGTCAGATGTTAAGAAAGCCATCACGATCAGAGGACATTGAGGAGATATGAAACAGTCCAAAGTAAAAGTCTGAAGGCAGCATGATATCAGCTCGCAGCATCCACAAACCAATGTCCATGATCAGAGTCAGTAATGGAGAAGAGTTGGATCTAGCAGCCATTCGAGGTGCAGAGTATCAGCTGAGATGTTGGCAGAAGTTGTAAAGTGAGCTGAGAAGCAGAAAGTGAACCGTGACCCAGCAGAGGTCGATCCTGGGGTCCAGAGGTGATAGTAGCGCACACCCCCAGATCCAACAGATGAGCAGAGAAGCATTGTAGTGGTGGAGTGAAACCCAGGGAGTTGGTCCAAGGAATTGTAGGTAGCAATGAGCACACAAGATTGGAAGTAGCAGCAGGAGTTAGAGGAGCAGGTCCAAAACAGCCCAGCAAAAGGTGAAAAAGTTCTGAAGGGCAAATGTAGCAGAGCAGAGTCAATGCTCATGGGAAGCAAAACAGATAGCAGGCCAGAACCTATTCAGCAGCATGGGGGATTTGGGAGCAGGATTGGAGCCTACAGGAGCAGAGTTTTCCCTTGTTATTGAAAGTCAGTTACCCAGACAGCTAATCCCGAATCACCTGAGAGGAAGAATACGTGAACATTGTAAGGTGTATGATGTGTCATCAAAGGGTGTTTTTTCTTTTGTTCGCAACTCAGCTGCAGCCAGTGATGAGGCTCTTTTTGGCGACCATTTCTTTATCTGAGATCCAGATGCAGGCTGCAGTACTGCAGGCCACATCTCAGCAGCTATATCCATGTTTCATCATGTGGCCTGGTTATGCCTTTCTACCCTGCCTTGGAAGTTGCAACGGCAACTCAGTTTATATTTGACAAGGAAGGTGTTTTTGGTAGCCAGGTGGAAGAAGTGCTGGAAGCCTCTAATTTAATCTCCAATAGACTAAGGATATGGTCAGCAAAGGAGGCACACTGCATTGCTTGGGGATTCTAGGTCAACCTTTTGCTCTTGATTGCACCCAGGTCCACAGTCCTCAAAGGCACAATGGTTTCCAGCAACCTATCCCAACTCTCTCAATGAACTAAGCCAATCATCTGCTCCCAGGGCTTGTGTTGCAGACTGTTCACTCAGGCCTCTCAACCCACTCAATATCCAAATAGGAAGTTGCCTTCAGTATTGTTTGGTGGCACAGGGACAACGACCTTGGATCTGTAGGTCCTAGAGGCAGTAACCTTTTCCAAGGTCACTGTCCCACTTTTAAGGGGATGGTAGACTCCGAGATCATGTAAGGGGCCCTCCTCATGATCAGGATATTAGCACCATCCTTTACTCCTATTTACTTTATTGTGCCCAACAAATTGGATGGCCTTCAACCCATTTTGATTCTCAGGAAACAATAAATTTCTGAAGCCAAAGAAGTTCAAGTTGGTTACACTTTAGCACATTATGCAAGTGATGCACCTTAGGAATTGGCTAGAAGTTACAGGTTGAAAGGATGTGTATTTTTTACATAGCAATTCTATTCCATTCTATTATAAACAATTCTCAGGTTTGATTTTCAGCATGCAAGTCACAGATACAAAATCCTCCCTTTCCCAAGTTTCCAGTGTCTCTACAAAATGGCTTTCAATAGTTTCTGTACACCCAAGTCTGCAGTATATTCACATGCAAGCAATCTATACCTTCCAGCAGCTGGGTTTTGGTCAATCATGAGAAGTGGAAAGTCGATCTTTTGCAAAATCCTGGCCTAGAAATTCGACCGCATCCATTTTTCATGCATTAAACGGCCTTCTAAGCCTCTAATATGGCATGATGTGGAGATTCCGGTGATGGACTGGGGTTGACAATTGTAAACAATTTTACAACACCAAGTTATAGTCCAGCAATTTTATTTTAAATTCACAAGCTTTCGGAGGCTTCCTCCTTCCTCAGGTGAACGTTGTTGGAAATGAAATCCTCGAAATGAAATCGCATTTATACATCACAGAACAATGCTTGGTGATTACAGACAGTTTTTTCAACTGCCCGTTGCCAAGGCAATCAGTGTGCAGACAGACAGGTGTTACCTGCAAGGTCTCCGAATATACAAATCACCAAAAAAAAACAAACAAAAAAAAAGAGATAGAGGTAGAAACATAGAAAAAAACTGACCCGTTTTTAATATAACGGGTCAGTTGCTGTCTTTTCTATGTTTCTACCTCTCTATCTCTGTTTTTTTTTGTTTGTTGTTTTTTTTTTGGTGATTTGTATATTCGGAGACCTTGCAGGTAACACCTGTCTGTCTGCACACTGATTGCCTTGGCAACGGGCAGTTGAAAAAACTGTCTGTAATCACCAAGCATTGTTCTGTGATGTATAAATGTGATTTCATTTCGAGGATTTCATTTCCAACAACGTTCACCTGAGGAAGGAGGAAGCCTCCGAAAGCTTGTGAATTTAAAATAAAATTGCTGGACTATAACTTGGTGTTGTAAAATTGTTTCTAATATGGCAGGAAGGAAGTGCATGCTCATTATGAGCCAGAAGTCACCATCCATCATATTGGTGCAGGCAAAAAAAAAAAATCGCATCCAGGGCCCATGCCTCATTCGGCATTAGGCACTTTGCATATTCAAATAAATGGACCCTATTACAATATCGGGTTGCCCTGAACGCCGGGCCGACTCTGTTCAGGAAAACCAGGTCTACATGAAACCAGGTCTAACAGCGTTCTTCCTGGCTCCACTCGGGCCGCAAGACAAGGGATCATGAAGGGCTTTAGCGTGTGATGCAGGTAAATCACCTATTGGTGATGATCTCCTGCCTGATCGCACACGCTGCTGACAGCAGAGTGTCAGCAGCATGTGCGATCAGGCAGGAGATCTCCCACTATTTAAAAAAGGAGGGAGAGAAAACACGGAACTACAGACCGGTTAGCCTAACATCTGTAGCAGGGAAAATGCTAGAGTCTATTATAAAGGATGTGATAACAGGACATTTAGAAAATATCAATGGGATTAGACAAAGTTAACATGGGTTTATGAAAGGGAAATCATGTTTGACAAACCTACTGGAGTTTTTTGAGGATGTAACTGGTAGAATAGATAAGGGAGAACCAGTGGATATGGTTTATTTGGATTTTCGGAAGGCCTTTGATAAAGTCTCACATAAGAGGTTAGTGTGCAAAATTAAAGCACATGGGATTGGGGGTAATATACTGGCATGGATTGAAAATTGGTTAAGAGAGAGTAGGAATAAATGGGTCTTTTTCGGGGTGGCAGACAGTGACTAATGGGGTACCACAGGGATCAGTGCTTGGGCCCCAGCTATTCACAATGATTTGGATGAGGGAACCAAATGTAATATTTCCAAGTTTACTGACGACACAAAATTAGGTGGGATCGTGAGTTGTGAGGAGGATGAAAAGAGGCTTCAAGGCGATTTAGACAAGTTGAGTGAATGCACAAATACATGGCAGATGCAATATAATGTGGATAAATGTGAAGTTATCGACTTTGGAAGGAAAAACAGGAAGGCAGAGTATTATTTAAATAGTGATAGATTGGGGAATGTTGATGTACAAAAGGGACCTGGGTGTCCCTGTACACCAGTCACTGAAAGCAAAAATGCAGGTGCAGCAAGCAGTTAGGAAGGCAAATGGTATGTTGGCCTTCATTGCAAGAGGGTTTGAGTATAGGAGCAAGGATGTCTTACTGCAGTTATCAGGTGTGGTCTCACCAAGGCCCTGTGAGTATTGTATGCAGTTTTGGTCTCCTTACCTAAGAAAGGAAATATTTGCCATAGAGGGAGTGCGGTGAAGGTTCACCAGACTGATCCCTGGGATGGCAGGACTATCATATGAGGAGAGATTGGGTCGACTCAGCCTGTATTCACTCGAGTTTAGAAGAATGAGAGGGGATCTCATTGAAACATATAACATTCTGACAGGACTAGACAGACTGGATGCAGGGAGGATGTTTCCCCTGGCTAGGCATTCCAGAACAAGGGGTCATAGTCTTAGGATATGGGGTAGGACATTTAGGACTGAGATGAGGAGAAATTTCTTCACTCAGAGGATGGTGAACCTGTGGAATTCTCTACCACAGAAGGCTGTGGAGGCTAAGTCACTGAATATATTTAAGAAGGAGCTAGATAGATTTCTAGACACAAAAGGCATCAAGGGGTAAGGGGAGAGAGCGGGAATATGGTATTGAGATACAGGATCAGCCATGACCACATTGAATAGCGGAGCAGGCTCAAAGGGCCGAATGGCCTACTCCTGCTCCTATTTTCTATGTTTCTATGTCTGTGCCCACCCACTCTCTCTCCTGAGCTTGTTCATTGTGAGCAGGGGAATGGTCTCCAGCATCATATTCCTCTTCAACTTTTGTCATACAAGGCCCAATTCCTTTCTAATGGCCAAATTAAGGAGGTTGCAACATGCCATTATAATTCTGGAAACTCTTACTGGACTATACTACAGTATATCGCATGATCATTTCTACCATTTAGGTAAAAACTTGCAGAAATGGAAATCCATAAGCAATGCCATAAATCCACAATGTAAAAATCATGTAGTGTAATTAAAAAAAAAATTCTCTCTATCTCCACTCTCATGCAAGGAAATGTCCTGCAAACCCATTGGTGTATGAAAGATGCCAGGAATTAAGAATCTGGTTTTCCATTACAAAATTAAAACGTCACTTTTAGTGAGAAGTGAGCAAGAAAGTAACCAGAAACTAACTGTGAAACTTAAAATTTCTTCATTCTCATCACTTATTTAGAAATTTCCCAATCCAAGTAACGTGCTGTATGTTTCATTTCAGGTTATAAGATCAATATAAAACCAAACAGCATGCTCTCCATTGCCATTCTGAGACTAATGTTTGCTGTAAAGGAATACTCCAGAGAATTTTTTGATTCTTAGCCGTGTATCTGCCAGGTCCTGATGTGAAAAAAATAAGTTTAAAGCATACCTATGGCATATCAGTTTAACTACTGAAGGAAGGATCACAAAAAATGAGTTTGTGAATCTTATCTTGATATTTGCCAGTTCCAAATGTAAAATTTGAAACTTGCACGCTATATTTAACTTTTCAGCCCAGAGACAGGTGACCGATATTATCGGCCATTGTATCCCATGCTCATCACGGAGCACTAGCATGCCAGAACATTACATAGGATGAATATAATGGGTAACAGCAAACCTTGTTTATAGTATTTTTTTAAAAGTATAATTAGAAAATTCAGTCATCTGCAGATACTAACTGAGGAAGTGCACTCAATAGCTTCTAAATTTTAAAAAGAAAATTTGCACTAAAATTTATACTATAAGAGCATAATTTCACTATGACCACATTATTCCACTAAGTACACAGTATGTAAGTTAAGAGTTTTGAATAGATTCCATATACAAGTAATTTCTCTAGACTGGGGTGCACTATAAGCAGACTCCACTGTATTCCTGTGCTAATCTCTTCTTTGACATATGGCATTTACTTACCAGCTCTGGACAAGCCGCACAGAGGGCCTGCTCAGCAGGTTATCAGGCAACAAGTTCACTTCTCTCATTGTATTAGCCAATCGAACTGGTAGCTCCTTTCGCAAGAACATAAAAGAGGTCTTTTCACATGCATTATTACGACCTAATGAGGGGAACAAAAGAAAGGGAAGTAACATTCCATATCCCAGATAAGGCTGCATAAACTAGTAGATTGAATAGCCAATGGGTGCATGTATATCCACTCACATGTTAAAAATAAATCACAATCTGTGCTCTACCAAAACATATGACACAATGTGCTGCATACAATATATGTGTTAACTGATGAGGCGCATTTGATTGCTTCTAATACACTAAAGAAGATCTTATTTAAAAATGGTACTCAGGCTTGCACTATGAGAGATCAATTTCATTGGGCCATAATTTGCTGTGGCAGGGCATCTAATGGCATGTCCTTGCACATTTAGGTTTTTTAAATTTTTGCGTGGCAAGTTGCTGAAAGTGTGGTGATAACATCGCAGCGAAGGAAACCGGGTATCTGGGACCAGAGTGAACAGGGCAAGCAACTGTTCTCTCCTTCTCCGATCAGATTGAAGGATTGTAAAATTAACAGTGCAAGGACTGAGATGGAAGTGTAAATTAGAGTGGGTGAATGCAATGTAAAATCAGGTACAGAAAGAGAAATAATGAGAGGGAAAGAAAGACTGGATTAAGAGAGAGAAAAAAAAGAGACAAAGGAAAAGTTAAAAAAAGTTAAAATTTAAAATCTCCAACAACAATTAAAACCTGTGTGTAATAGTTAATTTTCAGTTCCAGAGAGGCTAACTGGCAGTAATTAACACTTATCACATAGTTAAAAGGGTACTTGGACTGAAATGGACTAGACTTAACTTTCTGTGGTGAGCTTAGTTTGTATCTACTGCGCAAATATAGCAACTTCATGCCGTTCAATGCATGTGAGGCAGACAGTTAGCAAATGGCAGGGCATCACATCTTGGACAGCAACTTTTGGATTTCCACGTTCAACCGCGCATCTGCCCCTCGCTTGAAGTTGCTGTAGCATTTTCACATAAATAATGGCGAGCGCCATTAGCCTCACCATTATTTTGACAGCAAATTCTGACCCAATATGACAACATAATTCCATTCAGTTATACTGCAAATTAATTGGCACTGTAGTAAATGTTTGTACTATGGTTTCAGGACATATAAGTGAGGGCAGATAAGATCTGTAAGTGAGCAAATCAGAGTTAGATGTAAATCCGTAGATAAAAATAAGGTACTACATATTTGACGGAAAATGGATGCCATTAAATTTGTCTATAAATGGTGTATAAATAGTCAACGGTGAAGTAGAAAGGGGTGTAGATTTAACACATATGACTAAACAAAAAGGTGAACATAATGCTAAGTTACACTGTTACATCAATTAAGATTGGAAGATGTCATGCTAAACTACGATGCCCTGGTCAGACTGCACCTCGAGTACTGTGTTCAGTTTTGGTCACCAAGACACAAGGAAAACATTCAATCTTCAAAGTCTGCACAGAGAAATACTACAAGGCTGATCCCTGGTGTCAGTCGAATGAGTTATAAGGAGATGGCTAATTCAATACCAATTAGTGCAGGATTTGAGCAGTTTTACGGATTCATACCACTGGGAAGTAATTAAATGAAATGCATTTGGGCAGTCTTCAGGCCCTTTGAATCCTGACTGCAGAAGCGAGAACAGTGTTATCTAATCCAATGTGCATCCCCCCCACCCCATCCCACCAGACTATTGAAATTTCAATTTAATGTTGCGTACATTCAATCAATGTTCATCATACAGGTGCCCTAACCATGCTTTCCATCAACCATCACAATATCTGCATACAGATGTTGCCCAAATTCAGAATCTTATTCAAGCCATGTGTTAAGTGCTTTTAGGCACCATTCACAATACAGCATGTTAAATTTGAGTAATAAATCTTATTCTAATCATCTAGTAGGTAGCTACCATTCTAAATGTTAGCACTGCTGACTACATGCACACAATAGATGCAAAATAACAGGAAGATGTTTTATGCCTTCAAAAACTATCACATTTAAAACCAGCTTTTTCATGAAAGTTGATTACCTAGTTTTTTTTAAACAAAGGATTACATAGAATGTACAGCACAGAAACAGGCCATTCAGCTCAACTGATCGGTGCCAGTATTTATACTCCACACGAGTCTCCTCCCACCCCTCTTCATATCACCCTATCAGCACATCCTTCTATTCCTTTCTCCCTCATGTACTTATCTAGCTCCCCCTTAAATGCATCAATGCTATTCGTCTCAACCACTCCATGTGGTAGTGAGTTCCACATTTTCACCACTCTCTGGGTAAAGAAGTTTATCCTGCATTCCTTATTGGATTTATGGCCCCTAGTTTTGGTCTCCCCCACAAGTGGAAACATTTTCTCTCTGTCTACCCTATCAAACCCTTTCATAATCTTTCTGCGTTCAGGATCATTTGGACTTGCTTTGCATGAAACAGCCCAGAAGAAAGCAAGCCTCATCTTTCATGGCACATCCACTGGAGTAGATTTTGAGAGTTCTCTGAAAGTGACTGATACCATGCACGTTCTTTCTACATTAGTTCAGTATCCGATATGAATGATCTTATTGGGAGTTTACTACCAAGTTTGAACCATTTAAGAATAAGCTGTACAAAGCGAAAAGAAAGAACTTTCATTTATATGGCACCTTTCGTGTCGTCAGGGCATCCGTTGCAAACCAATGAATTACTTTTGAAATAGTCACTTGAAACAGCAGCCAATTTGCACACAGCAAGGCCCCACAAACAGCAATAAGAGAAATGACCAGATAATCTGTTAGAGTGGTGAAGGTATAGCACAAGCCATGATATTCCAGGACAAAGCAGCCCGCTTGATTGGCACCCCATCCACCACCTTAAACATTCACTCCCTTCACCACTGGCGCATCGTGGCTGCAGTGTGTACCATCTACAAGGTGCACTGCAGCAATTCGCCAAGGTTTCTTCGACAGCAACTCCCAGACCTGCAACTTCTACCACCTAAAAGAACAAGGGCAGCAGACGCATGGGAACAACACGACCTGCACGTTTCCCTCCAAGTCTCACACCATCCTGACTTGGAAATATATCACTGTTCCTTCATCGTCGCTGGGTCAAAATCCTGGAACTCCCTTCCTATCAGCACTGTGGGAGTACCTTCACCACATGGACTGCAGCGGTTCACGAAGGCGGCTCACCACCACCTTCTTAAGGGCAATTAGGGATGGGCAATAAATGCTGGCTTTGCCAGCGATGCCCATATCCCATGAATGAATTTTTAAAAATCAATTACTGTAAATACCTTCCCCAGTGTAGCAGTAAAACCAGTGAAGCACACATATAAGAATTTACTTTCAATTGTGAAAATAACTGTTTTGCAACTGTCTGATTTAACAGATCCCACCAACACAATTTTAGGCGGAAAACTTAACAATTACAATAGGTCATACATGCAAACACCTCCATTATACTTCATTGAATTATGTTCCCAAATTTTCAAATTAAACCAATGTTATGTTATTATGTTATATCAGAAGTTACACCATGGAAAGTTTGGCATTTAGAACTTTTGAAGGTTGTTAATGGAAATGATAAAGGTTACTTTAATACTAAGTCCTCAACTGCAGCCTAAATGATAAATTAAATTCCTCAATATGGAATTAACAGAGGAGATTATGAAGTATACACAAAAGCAAAGTTTAATCCTTTGGACCAGACTTATTTTGTGAACAGAGCCATCTGAAATCCCTTCAGACACAGTATAAACGATGACCAATTTTATACCAAAATCTATTGCACTTTGCCCTGATTAAATCTACTAATGTAGCTACTTCTGTCATTCACAAGAGTAACCCAGGATACAAACACCACGCATTCCTGAAAAGCAAGGTGACATTTGCAACCTGATCACTGTACTGAAGGTCAATGCTTCACTGCAAATTTGTTTACAGCAACTAAAGTACAATATTTATTACAAACTAATATCATATCCAGTAAGTGTTGTGCAGATATTACATTGGTTTTACCGATCAGATTTGTAAAAAAAAATCTGATCTAATAACTCAGCAGATTACAGATTTGTATAGTCAGTCTGGGGTGGTTATAATAAATGCTGCATGAAATCTTTCAATGAACTGTTTCCTTCCTCTACAATGCAAAATAACTAATGCTGTGTAGTGGTATTATTAATAATGTACTACAGAAATAAATTACATTTTGTAAGGCGTGGTTAAAGTAAATATTCCAGCAGGTTTTATGTTAGAATAGGGAGGTAGAGCATTCATCCAAATTGAGTTTCCCCATTTCAGCATAACACACATTATAATGTTAGATTCCTTACCATAGACATGGCATTCCTCACTGTTTGAAAGAAGTTTAACATCTAGATACAAATTGGAATTGTTCTCTAAGATTCTTGCAAATGGCATTCTGCAATGACTACTGGGTCTTCTGAGTCAAGACAAGAGAACTGCCAGACTTTCAACTACAAATGGTATTTTGACTATGCGAGTTAGCTTGGCTCAACTCATAGCATACTTGCCTTGGAGTCAGAAGATCATGCGTTCAAACCCCATTCTAGGACTTGACCATACTATCTAGAATGATACATCAGTACAGTACTGAGGGAGTGCTGCATTACCTTTCGATGAAACATTAAACCACACAGGTGGACATATGAGATCACATGGTACTATGTGAAGAGCAGGAAGTTCTCCCAGTGTCCTGGCCAACATCTTCCCTCAACTAACACCACCCAAAATGAGTAACTGGTTATTCGTCTCACTTTCTGTTTAGTGGGACATTGCTGTGAGCAAATTGGCTTTCAAGTTTTTTTTTGCATTTACTCATTTAACATCGACTGCACTTTAAAAGCAATTGATTGGCTATGCAGCACTTTGAGATGTCCTGAGGACATAAATGCCAATTCCTTTTTTTATGTCTTCTAGCAGAGCTCTAACATGAGTTCTCTCAGTTGTGGTACTGTGCGTATGTAGACTTCAAGTCAGCATTCGACTCAGTGAATCATGAAGCTCTACTGAAAATTTCAGAAGGCATTGGCACATCTCAACCAACTCCAGATGAAGTTGATTATTAGAGTTACGGTCAATGATCATAATTCTTCTAATCAACTGTAGCGCAAAAGTGTCCTCATACCCTCTCCCTTATGTGGACTAATGAGACTGCCAAATACATCTAGGGAAGTGTCACCAACTCACACTGCTCAGGCTCAAAATCTCAGAACTTAAGAAGGAGATAGAGATAACCTGACACATCAGGGACAAAGAGAAGTTTTTAGGGGAAGAGTTAGAGAAGATATTCACACCGATGAGAGATAAGCAGAAGGCAGTGAAGGAGGAAAATGGGTGACTATCCAAGGAGCAAGGAAAGAGAGGAAGGAAAAGTTAGAACAGGAGCACATAGAACAACTTATGCTCTCAAACAGATTTGAAGCTCCAGGTTCCTGTCAGGTAGTCATCAAATATCAATATCACCAACAAACAACAGATGGCTACATCCAAACAGGGAGTTTGCTTATGCAATGGCAAAATGGTTAAATAGGGTAGTGACAAGGTATTTAAGCTAGGATTGGGGGTAGGGGGAGGAGAGAGAGAAAGAGAGAGAGAGAGAGAGAGAGATGGGAAAATTAAACCAATCAGGTTCAGCTAATAGTGAAGGGAGAAGTAGATGAGGATAATATTCATGCAGAGAACAATTTACCAAAAGGAATATGGAATAGAGGAATAAAATCAAACAGACCAGTTATAAGTGGGAAGAAGACTCAAGTAAAGGTAACGTATTCAAAAACAGTGGGAAAAGGAGAATTTTAAAAAGGCAAAAAAGATTAAAATACATGTATTGCAATGTGCAAAGTGTGGAAAATAAACTGGGAGAGCTAAAAGCAATTATTTTACAGGAAGGTCTAGACTTAATAGCGTTAACAGAAACCAAGCTGCAAACTGGACAAAAATGGAAAATAAACATAGCTACATATACTTAGGAGGGATAGAAAAGATAAGGAGATGGAGTGGCAATTTTGGTAAAAGAGAGAATACAAGCTGTACAGAGTGTTGATGTAGACAATGAAGGGGCACAGACTCAAACATAAGAAAGGACATATTACAATAGTAGGGGTGTATTACAGACCTCCAAATTGTGGAAAGGAAATGGAAGTGGAAATTTGGGGCTCGAATTTAGCAGGCCTGCGGGTTCCCAGCGGGTGGTCCTCCGGGAGCGTCGAAAACGCGGACGGGTAATTGTGTGCGTCCCCCACGCGATCGCGGGATAATTGGACCCATTAAGGCCTGCTTCCGGGTTCTGCGCTCCCCAGCTGCGTGCCGGCCGGCTGCGCATGCGCAGTACCGTCGACGCGATGTAGGAGCTCCAGTTAAAGGGGCAGTCTCCCAAAGCCCCTCCTGCTGCAAGCAAGAGGTCTGGGAGAATGGCTCAACCAAGGGGAAAGGCTGCGCCCCGTTTTTCAGATCTGGCACTGCAGCTGATGCTGGAGGGCGTGAGGAGGAGGAGGGAAACACTCTTCCCTGAGGATGGGCGCAAGTTCCCTGCCGCCGCAACCAGGAAGGCATGGGCAGAGGTGGCGGCGGAGGTGAGCAGCAGGGGCAACACCCCAAGGACTTGGGAGCAGTGCCGCAAGCGCTTCAATGACCTGACTAGGTCTGGCAAGGTGAGTACACCAACGCACCCTCCCACATCCCGTCCCCACCATCACGCCAAGCAGATCACAACCCCCTCCTGCACAGCCACCACTGCGCTCCATCAGCAATCCTCACAGCCACTCATTCACCATCCTCGCCGTGCACGCAAGTACCCACCGTCCCTGACCCCACCCGAACACTACCACACACCCCAATCCCCATGCAATGGGATGGGCACGTGGCCCACACTTCCTCCCATCCGTTCCGCGCCACGCTCAACCCAACCACACCGATGCTCGATGCGTCTCACGATGCAAGACGCACCCACTCACACATCTGTGTTTTGCCTTCACAGGAGAAGAGGAGCAAGAACAACCGCGAAAGGGCACGCACCGGAGGTGGTCCGCCGCAAGTGGTGGAGCTCACCGACGCAGAGGTGGAGGCGCTCGACCTCGCCCGCACGCGACATTGCCTGTCGGTGGCCGATGGCGAGTGTGTCGCTGCCGAAATGGGCGGTAAGGGAAAGCTGACACTCAACACCCATGATCGCGAGTGACCGTATCATCACCTGCCATCAGGCGCACTGTCAAGTTGGTCCACATGCCTCAAAGTGCCCTCTGTTCTCTTGCAGGTGCGTCTTTGGATCAAGCGAGCATGGAGGGCGATTCCTCAGAGGACATGGCGGTCTCTGAGGGTGCATCGTCACATCAGAGCCAACCATCCACCAGCGCAGAGACACGCACCTCGGTGGGTCCCCCTCGCCAACTAGTTGGGGTAGCACTTGGTGAGTCACTGCGCACGAGTGAGCATGAGCAGACCCTGGTGGCAGGGGCAGCCGCGGAGGGTCCGCGACGGAGGGAGCACTCATCTCCAGGCTCTGCTCAGCCGGACCCAGATGCTGAACCCAGGGGGCCACCAGAGAAAAGGAGAGTCGTCGAGGGCCACCAGCTAATTGCTGAGGTGCTGGCAGAGGTGCCGCGCGCATTGTCCACAATAGCGCAGGCGATGGAGGAGTCCACCTCCTGCATGTGGGCATTGGTGGCGCAGGCACAGGAGGGTACCGACGACACAGTGTCGCAGGTAGGTGCGGGACTGTCTGCGGTGGAGGACAGGCTGGCCTCCCTCGAGCGTCACGCACAGCTCCACTTCGAGTCCTTGCAGGCCCTCACAACGTCTGTACGGATTCAGGGTGAGCAACATTCCGACGCCACCAACAGGCTGAGGGATACACTAGGGGTGGCCTTGCAAGGCCTCACACATGCCATCCAAACTGCCGTCCAGCAGGGTGGAAGGGGTGATGTGGGCCGAGGCCAAGAGAGGGATGATGGTGACCGGGGACATGGAAGCGGGGACGCCTCTCAAGGCGTCCCCACGTCCCACCCGTCGCCCACCTCTCAACCAGCACCCGCAATGGTGCCTCCTCTCCAGGTGGCCGAGTCTGCCCCTGCCCCGGTGCAGGAGGAGCAGTCTGTGGAGGTGCCCTCACGGGCACCGAAACCCAGGGGCCGTCCGCCAAAAGCATCTACCCGGTCAAGGCAAGAAGACGAGCAACCTGCCACTACCTCTGCTGGAGCCACAGGGGTAGCACCACGTAGGGGTTCCCGGAGAAGAATTCCAAAGGCCTTATAATCACAAAGGGAATACACCAGGGTGTTTATTATTTTGTACTTTGTTTCTTAAATGATGTCACATTCCACATATTAAATAGTCTATTCTCACCACTCCTGCCACCTCTCGTCCATTCTTCCGCGGCTTGTGCAGTAGTTGCGTTCCGTGGAGGCCATCATGACGGCGAACACCTGCTGCCACCCATTGGGCACACTGCTGTGGGTGCAGGATTACTGGCAGCACTCTTCAGTGGAGGGGGCTGGTATGGCCGCTCGCATGTGCAGGTGAGGAGATGCGAGCGCCTCGCAGTGTCTGACTCTAGGAGAACCGTTGACGTATGAGTGCGTCCCTGGCCCGGCGACCATCCCGGTGAGTCGCGGCTCGGCGCATGGGTCGTCCAACATCCTCGGGCGCGTCCTCCTCCTCCTCCTCCGCCTCCGCCTCCTCCTCCTCCTCCTCCTCGCCCTCGCCTTCCTCAATGTGGGTGGCGGGTGTGGATGGGGCCTCCTCCAGCGGCACCCCTCTCTGTTGGGCCATGTTGTGCAGGGCACAGCAGACAACTATGATTCGTCCCACTCTGAATGGTGTGTATTGGAGCGCTCCCCCAGAACGATCAAGGCACCTGAAGCGCATCTTGAGAAGCCCTATGGTCTGCTCAATTGTAGACCTGGTAGCAGTGTGGCTGTCATTGTACCGACGCTCCGGCTCGGTGATGGGGTTCCTCAGAGGTGTCATGAGCCACGTGTGGAGGGGATACCCCTTGTCGCCGAGGAGCCAGCCGTTGCCGGCGTTGGGTGCCTGCAGGATGGGCGGGACGGCGGACTCCCTGAGGACGAAGGCATCGTGGCAGCTGCCGGGGTATCTGGCGCACACGTGTAGGAATCTCTGGCGGTGGTCACAGATGAGCTGGGCGTTCATGGAGTGATACCCCTTCCTGTTGATGAACAGCCCTGGCTCATGCGGAGGTGCCCGTATTGCGATGTGGGTGCAGTCGATTACACCCTGCACCCGTGGGAAGCCGGCCATGGCATGGAATCCAACCGCCCTCTCCATCTGGCTGCGCTCGTCCATGGCGAAGTTGATGTAGTGGGAGGCCCTGCGGAACAACCCATCGGTGACCTGCCTTATGCACTTGTGTGCAGAGGACTGACAGACCCCGGTGATGTCCCCGGTGGCACCCTGGAAGGAACCGGATGCGAAGAAGTTGAGGGCAGTGGTGACTTTGACGGCGACAGGTAAGAAGATGCTGCTTGGTCCATCAGGGAGCAGCTCGTCGTTAAGGAGGCTGCAGATGTCGGCGACTACCTGGCGATTGACTCTGAGCCTCCGTATGCACTGCTCCTCGGAGAGGTCCATGAAGCTGAGCCTCGCTCTGTACACCCTGTGCGGAGGGTAGTGCCTCCTGCGACGCATCTCTCTCTGCGGTTGCCCTCCCTCCTGCTGTGCAGGTGGGTGTGCCGCAGCACCGTGTTGGGGGGCCCCACCTCTCCGAGGCGGACGGCGTGGACTGTGAGGCTGCTGGGGCTGGTCATCCTGTTCGTCCTCCGACGATGTCAACGCACCACCCATCTGGCAGGTGTTGGTGTGAGGGGTTGTGCAGGGTAGGTGGGTGGGTCCTCGGACTGGGGCTGCGGTTTCGTGTCGGTCTGTCCTCTGGCTTGGCGGGGGTTGGTGGAGGGCAGGGGTTGCCCTATGTGACGCGGTGGCCTCCTGCGTGGGTGAGGGCGCTCCCCCGTGGAGCGCACCTTGGCACCTGGCACAGGCTGCTGGCTGCAACACGCCTGGTTTGAAGGGTCCTGTTTCCCCCAGTGTGGGAAACTGACTGCTTTGACCGTAAAATCCCACACTTCCTCTTTTGACAGCTGCTTCAGCTCATTAACTGACCACAACAAGCAAGTTAAGTGCTCTCAAGTGGAACCCCGCTGGCTTTAATTGCCTGCGGGATTCCCACCAGCGGGGCTTGCGCGCGCAGCCCCGCACGTCAGCGCGGTACCCGGAAGTGGCCGGGATTTCGTCCGAATCCGGTCACGTGATCGGAGATCGGGATTTTCGGGGCCCCCCCGCTGGAAACCCGCAGGTAACCCGACCCTAAAATCGAGCCCTTGCAGTCAGGTTAGAGGCATGAGTAGGAATAACAAAATTATTGCTCTGGGAGATTTTAATTATCCACTTATTGACTGGATAGAAAATGGATAAATGGAGAAAATGGAATGGAATTCCTAAAATCAGTACTGGACTCCTTCCTCAAGCAGTATGTTTGTAGGCCTACAAGGGGGTAGGCATTGCTAGATCTGATTATGAGTAATAAAATAGATCAGCTGAATCTGGGTGAGTACCGTGGAAGTAGCGACAAAAATAAAATAAGATTTAAGATCCAACTAGAAAGGGAAAAAGTCAGTACAAAAACTAGGACACCAGATTGGATTAGGGCAGATTTTAGAAGATGAGGAGTGAGCTAGCTGAGGTGAGGTGGAAGAACTTGGCACACAGGATTGTACAGCAACAGTGTGATTTAAAAAAAAATTGCAATGGTATATTGTATTAAAAAAGGAAACTGCTAGTAGTTTTAGGATGCCATGGAATAAAGGTTAGAAAGCAAGCCTTCTAATTTTCCACAAGACCTTCGCTTGTACCATAATGGATACTTGGAACCTGCCTTGTGGTGAACTGTAGGTGCAAACTCTTATCCCATTACCCTGATATACGATGTTCGGGTGAATGAATGCAGCATTCTATTATTAAATAATGACGCATTAATTCAACTGAAGAACAAATATGAATTTTTAGTGAACATTTTTGTAACCAAGGTATATCTGTTAAACCTACTTTAATACATAGATGAGGAGGAGCCAGTGTTACATTTTTGATTCATTTTTAATTCTGTTTTTGTGACAGTTAACAACTTGAAATTTATCATCTAATGTTTTTTTTGACCAATTAAGAATTTAAGAGTCATTCAATTTACAGGCCCTTTATCAGGAATTAATGATGGCTGGCCTGCCAATCCAAATCCAAAATACTGTCATATGCTATTAATGGATCAGGCAAGAAGCCAAAAAGTAGCAAACTCAATTTGGATCACTAGGTTTCCCTATAGTTTTGGGGGAGGATGTCTGTTTACAAGGAAAAATCATTTGCTGCTATATAGGAAATTGAATGTACAGCAAATATCTTCACTGATACGTCTCCTCACCGTGCCTGGAAACTGATGCTTTTGGCATAAAAGAATACTAGATTCCAAAAAGATACATATTTATTTTAAGCCCTCAAAATCTCAAGATCAAATTACAGGTAATGAACTTATATGCAAAATTAAAACTGGTTTATTCCAGTATGTACTCCAGTATGTAATCTATTGACCAATAGATTAGCCACTAGCCACATGTAACTAATTGGGAATCCAGATGTGGTTAATTGCATTTTTGATTAGTAAATAAAAAGAGTAATAGACACCATCATTGGACATGTGATCTCAATACTCATTCGCACGGCGTATGCATGTATACTTTAAACTTGCTGTGCGTTTGTTGGTAAAATGGTAAGACGAAAAGCAGAGTGTGCAAGTATTTTTTGATTGTTGTGTGCGCTTTACTTCCTTGGTTACTGCTTATTGTTATCTGCTAAAATGTTGTACAACATGGGTGAAAATTCTGGACTTCAGCACTTTGGAAACACCAGCAATATTGTATGGAAAGGGGAGCAGTCATCGTTGTCAGCTCGAGCAATTGGAATAATCGCTCCAAGGCCAGCAGAAGAAAGCAAGCCCAACCAATAATAATAATGGAATTCGACCCTTGATCACTTGTACTATAATTTTTATATTTGTATGACATAAGGCTAATAAAATATCAGAAGTCTAGCTCTTACTAGTTGCATTTTTACAAGCAAACATTTAGACAGGGATGGGTACATATGTTTTTATGAATATGGATAACGAGAAGGTAGAAACAGGTTAAATATGACAAGATAATCTAAAAGAAATCAGGACGTGATAAGGGGAAAAAAGGAAAATATAACATACCAAGAAAATCCAAACTAAAATGTATATATTAATGCAAAGAGTATAACAAAATTGGGAAATTGGATTCATAGATTAAAATAGCAAATGATGACATAATAGCAGCAACTGAAATGTAGCAACTGGTGGGTCAGGATCAGCAATTGAATGCATTTGGGTATAAAACTTTCAGGAGGGATGGGTAAAGAAGAAAGGCAGAACAGTCAGTGGTCTTAACTCAAGACCATATTGAAATTCTCATGCTCTAGTGCTTTGATAAATGGCCCAAACTGCATCCCTTGGGATTTAGTTTAGGAATAGCAAGGATTGGTCACATTATTGAAAGTATATTATAGGCCATTGAACACTGGAAAGGAAATAGAGGATAAGAACATAAGAAATAGGGGCAGGAGTTGGCCATACGGCCCCTCGAGCCTGCTCCACCATTCAATAAGATCATGGCTGATCTTCTACCTCAACTCCACTTTCCCGCCCTGCCCCCCTTCATTCCCTTGGTTTCCAAAAATCTATCGATCTCAGTCTTGAATATACTCAATGACTGAGCATCCACAGCCCTCTGGGGTAGAGAATTCCAAAGATTCATAACCCTCAGTGAAGAAATCTTTCCTCATCTCAGTCCTAAATGGCCGACCCCTTACCTTGAGATTATGACCCCTAGTTCTGGACTCTCCAGGCAGGGGAAAACAGCCTCTTAACATCTAAGGATGAAATTTGTAGACATACTAGAGAGGTGTGTAGTAACAATAGATTTACAATTGTAGGATATTTAAATTATCCAAACACAGACTGGGATGAGGAAAATGCTTATGGTGAAAAGGAATTTTTTTTGCTGTGTGTTCAGGACTGTTTTCTCAGTCAATGAGATGCTACTCAATAAGGAAAAGAGCACTGCTTGACTTGGTTCTGGGTGATGAAATAAGAGCATGTATCTCACTTAAAAAGTACAGGAACATTTGGGAAGCAGTGACCACAATATAATTAGATTCTGTGCAAGAACAGAAAAGGAAACAAAGGAGCAAGTCAGAGTGGTGAGGGGATGGGACATTCAGTTGGAGAAGATCATTCTGTTAGGGTGAATAAAATCAATTTGCTAGGGAATAGGGACAGTGGA
The DNA here is from genome assembly GCF_035084215.1 of Heptranchias perlo. Taxonomy (NCBI): domain Eukaryota; kingdom Metazoa; phylum Chordata; class Chondrichthyes; order Hexanchiformes; family Hexanchidae; genus Heptranchias; species Heptranchias perlo. The sequence continues at coordinate 35,044,087 of NC_090335.1, forward strand.
GCTTGGTAAGGATGGGAGTGCATAATCTAGTGCACAAAAAGACATGGGCTGCAGGGTTTTGGATTTACTAGAGTTAAATGGATACAGAGGTGAAGCCGGTTTGGAAGGAATTCAAAAAAAGTCAATCCTTGTCATAATCATAGAATGATATAGCACAGAAGGAGGCCATTCGGCCTATCATGCCTTTGCTAGCTCTTTGAAAGAGCTAGTCCCACTCCTCTGCTCTTTTTCCATAGCCCTGCACAGTTTTCCCCTTCAAGTATTTATCCAATTTCTTTTTGAAAGTTACTACTGAATCAGCATCCACCACCCTTTTAGGCAATGCATTCCAAATTACAACAACTCACTGCGTGGAAAAAATTCTCATATCGCCTCTGGTTCTTTTGCCAATTACCTTAAATCTGTGTCCTTTGGTCACCGACCTGTCTGCCACTTGAAACAGTTTCTCTTCACTAACTCTATCAAAACCGTTCATCATTTTGAACACTTCTATCAAATCTCCCCATAACCTTCTCTGATCTAAGGAGAACATCTCCAGCTTTTCTACTCTCTCCACATAACTTAAATCCCACATTCCTGGTACCATTCTAGTAAAGCTCCTCTGTACCCTCTCTAAGCCTTGACATCCTTCCTAAAGTGTGGTTCCCAGAATTGGACACAATACTCCAACTGGGGCCTAACCAGTGATTTATAAAGGTTTAGCACGACTTCCTTGCTTGGCTAGCAGTTGAATACAGAATTTATCCTACAAGCAAAAGGAACTGAATAAATCCAGAGTATCATGGACCTGATTGTTGCTCCTATTCAGGTGTGCAGTAAATTTTGTACTCAATAATTTACACTGACTGTTTAAATAAATGCAGTATAAAATACAAATATTGCAAGATTACTATAATGATTTTGATTCAGCCTGGGTCATTGTAAAACATCTTTGTCTAATGTCTCCCATTCTTTATGTAAAAGAATTATATCTCCTCCCTTGAAGATTTTGTTAGTCAGCCTGAAAATCCCATTGGTCGGGGTTTAAATTGGAAATCATGGGCAAGTAGAGCCACAGCAACCCTATGCTTTAATAACTTGTCAGGGAGTTAGAAATTTCAACTAATTCCATGAGATTTTGGCACTGTAATTAAAAGAACATAAATAAATGTCATCAGTGGTGGCATGAGATCTTACTTCTAATTACCAGTAACAATTCAGATTTTTTTTTCACAAAATGTCAGCTTTAAAGCAGATGTATTTGCAGTGGTAATTAGTCAGAAATAGAAGTTTAGGCCAGCCTATGACATGCTAATTAGAAGCATTGACAGAAACAGTACTGGACATCCAAAATAAGTTATGCAAACAAATCCACTGAATAAGAAACACTCTTGACATTTCAGACAAGTGATATGAATTCTCGGTTTGTACAACGTTCCTACCTTTGTATTGAACTAAATACATTAGAGTAGAACAAGAGGATCGAAATGTTCCAAGTTTTAAAAAAACAATTCAAAGTAAATGTCAGTTTATATTTTATTAACAAAACCTAGGTATCCAAATAAATACTTCAAACCTTAGCACAGGAAGTTTTAAAAAAACTTTTGAAATTTGTTTTTGTTGTTGAAAATTAAATGGTCAACAAGGAGTCCAAATGCAAATCGTCCCATAGGAGTCAGAGTCAATTACGTCTTAATGCGCAAGTATATTCTACTTAGAGCGCCATTATTCTGAAAGTCTTAAATGGAGCTCTCTGAACTTCTTAGTGTCTTATCGTATCTTGCTGCCCCATTTTATGCTTCATCCTGAATGGGGACAATGGATTGTGGCCAGCATTATCCCATTTGCAAAGTCACAGATAGAGTCCTACGTAAAACATCTGCTCGATGTTTGCTCTACCCAACAGAAAATGAGACAACAAGTTGTGTTTGAGACACACATTGGGGCAGAAATTGCTTGCAAAATAGCGGTGAGCTCAGCAGTGCTTATCATTGTTAGTGGCGAAATGGAGGAGCATGATCTGGCGCTCGCACATGCGCAGTGAAACGCGGAAATCCGGGATCTTACTCCTACCGGTTTGTCGGCTATATGACAGCTTTGAATTAAAGGGATATCACCCGCTGCAATCAGGAAAATCATTGAAAAAGTGCCAACTTGCTCATCTGCCCACCTGGAAAGTAACTGGTATCACCACAAAACAGGTACGCTTAAAAATACCAGATCTAAACTAAACTTTAATGACTGCCAAACAACTAAAAATTAACTTTTAAAAATGTGGAGTCTCATTACTCCTTATTTTAATTGTTTTTGATCATTAAATGTTTTTTAAATTGAAACTTTTTTTTTTACTTTTCCCTTCTGTCTCTTATTTAATTGAATTATTTCTTACCCTCTTTTTTCCCCCCACAGTCTATAACTGTTTTACAACGATTTTAATGTTGCACCTTTCACTTCCTGGTTTTAACGTTGGAAACTTGCAGAGTTACGCAGCTTGTCAAAAATGCTGCAAGCTGATTGGTCGAGGGGCGAGTGTAATCCTCTCGCTTCTCCCAGGGTCCTAGCTTCACTTGAACTGATGCTGGGCTCTTCTCCGTGGAAGTGCCCAAAGAGAACAGTATAAATCTATGGAGCGGCGAGCACTGTTGGTTCGCCGCTCCAAGCAATTTCTGTCCATTAGTTATGTATATTGTCATCTTTCTTAAAACAAGGGACATCACCCGCTACATTAAAACAAGAAGATGGGCTCTAAATTGGGCCACATAGAGCCCGGTGTGTAGGCACTACACGGACTCCTAAGGATCCAACATGGCGTCTGGAATTCACGCTCACACTTCCAGTGTGATGTGCGCCCAACGCCATATCGTTAAAGGTGTTTGCGCACGCACAGGTAACGAACACCGGCACCATGCACCTTGTAAAGTAGGGAGAATATGTGGTAGATCAGTGTGCAATGCTGATTTAAAGGGACAGATACGATTTTGGAACTCAACACTCTAGCCAACGCACTGTCTTAACCTCGCACAACTGAACACGTCTTCGACTGCCTGGAGGACCCCCCACCAGTGCTATTTAAAGGGAGCATGCAGGCGTTGCAGGATTATTGCTTCTGGCTGCTGATGCATTTGTCCCTGTTTTTGGAGGTCTCCTATACTTGAAGAAAGTTGCAATGTTATATAGAGTGTGGTTTGGCTGGTCCTGCATTACTGTTGGTGGCATTTAAAACAGTGTGCTGAACAAGGTTGCTGCCCATCCATGGGTGGTTTGCTAGAGCTCCCGTTGGGCATTTTACACAACTGGGAACATGCAGAGAGGCCACACAGAGCAGGTCAAGCTGCGAAAAGAGGAAGGAGGAGGAGGCAGAGCAGGAGGCCATAACCAATGATGGCCTTCAGGGACCAATTCTCTTACCTCAACCTGAGTGAAGATCAGTTCAGCCGACAGCTGCAGCTCACAAAAGAGGTTGTGATCGAGATTTGTCAACTGCTGCAGCCTCAGAGCAGGGCAAGAACAGCATCGCCTGTGGCTGCGCAGGTAACCCTAGCGCTGAACTTTTATAGCTCTGGATCCTTTCAGGCTGCTGCTGGCGATATATACAACATCTCGCAGTTTGCAGTGCACTATTGCATAAGGGAGATCACAAAAGCTCTGTACGAGCTGTGCAACAGATTCATCACATTCCCTCTTGACAGAGAGGAGCAGAATGAGTGAGCAGGAGGGTTTGCTTGCATTGCAGGCTTCCCCATGGTGCAGGGTGCTATTGACTGCACGTATAATTGCCATGCGTGCTCCACATCTCAACTCGGCCATCTTCATGAACTGAAAGGGGTCCCACTCCCTCAATGTGCAGCTGGTGTGCGTCCACACACAGCGTATCATGCAGGTCAATGCCTGCTACCCTGGCAACAGTCATGATGCCTTCATTATGCGGCAGTCCAACGCCCCTCCTATTTTTCAACCAGCACAGCAAGTCAAAGGCTGGCAATTGGGCGACAAGGGCTATCCCCTCATGAAGTGGCTCATGACTCCAGTCAGAAATGCACGCACACGTGCAGAGCAGGTCTACAATAAGAGCCATGCGGCCACACAAAACATCATTGAGCACACCATAGGCGTCCTACAGCAACACTTCCGCTGCCTGTTCTGGAGGAGCCCTGCAGCACTCAGCTGAGAGGGTGTCAAGATTTGACGTTGTGCTGCAAGCTGCACAACCTTGCCCTTGTGAGAAAACAGCCCTTGCCATCGCCTATTCGGCGAGACCCTGAGCCAGAGGCAGAGGAGGAAGAGGCAAGGGGGCAACAAGGTGCACAGGCCCTGTCTGTCAGGGCTCACTTATTAATGAGCGATATCAGTAATCTCAACGACACCTCCCAAGTCACCAAAAGTCCTACACTCCTCACCTTTCCTCTCCCACATGACCATCAAATTGTCCTCTATATGATTACAAATTGCTTCCTCCCGCAGCTCATTGCGTAAATAAAAAATTGCCAAAATACATATTTATAACGTTACTCATTAACTCAAGTATACACATTGCACTATTCACCCTTGTGCATTCCCTCAGTCCCTGTCGTCCAAGTGCTTTTGCCTTTCCTAGAGCTCCTACGAGATGCATTCCCAGTGGTTGGAGCATGGGTAGTGGAAGGCTGTTGATCATCAATTGAGGAGCGTGCAGACAGTTGTGGAGGACGACCTTGAGCAGCTCTGGGTTGGGAGGGCCCGGCTTCAGATGGCATCATCTCGGCATGGGCTGCAGCAGTCTGGCCTGGCTGGCTGACAGGCAACAGCAAGGGCACTGGTGGCAGCAGGAATGCTGTCATCCTGAGAGAGGACAGCAGGTTCGTCTGCCATGGCACCACTGCCACTCGCACGGAGCGGCACCTCAGCACTCCAGATGATCTGCTGGACAACAGATCCCTGGAGTGCTTTAATGCCCTGGAAGCCCCGTTCCACAGTGGAACCCAGACCAGTCTGAGCCTGTAACGCAGCAGTCTGAGCTCCAAATGCACCAGTTTGACCTTGGATGGCAGATGTCTGTGATGTAATGGAAGCTGTAACATCGGCCATCAGGTGCTGCATCATGGTAGGTTCCACAGGTGTGCTGATGGAGGTGACCACCCATTCCACGTGGGAAAGGATAGGCTCCGAGCTCTGCGCAAAGTCCTGTGCCAAGTTCGAGGTGGGAGATGTGGGAAACGAGAAGGAGAATTAGGTATGCAGAGACCCTCATCATTGAAACCTCCAGCATAGTCAGTGGCCACGGCTGCAGCGATGGCCCGCCCAGTGAAGGACAGCACTGTCTCCTCCACGGGGGTGAGGACATTTAGGCGGGCTTGTCCTCCCCCAGGTCTTTCCTGCTGCCGGATGTTATGCATCATCTTCTCCTGCAAGACAGAGGGAAGTGTGTCAGCGAGTGTCCTGCAAGGTGTTTGAGTGATGTGGCTGTCATGATTAAATAGCTGCCAGTGTGAGAGACCTGGGAGTTGTGGGTGTGTGGCTTGCAAGAGTGGTACTACGCGAACGTAAGATGCAGCATCCGAAGTGCAGCGTTGTGTACGGATGGAAAGCAATTGTTGGTGGGTGGGTGACAGGTGGTGTCGTGTGTGGAGCAGTGGTGCAGTTGGTAGGATATGCGACTTGACAGTTGAATTCACTCACCGTGACCACTTGTGTCAAATCATTGAACATTTTCCTGCACTGCATCCACACACGTGGTGCAATACTCCTGGCATTCACTTCCAGCGCCACTTCGTCCCACTGCCTTCGCAGCATGTTTCTGCAGGGCCTCCTGCCACCCTCTAGATACAGGATGGCCCGCCGTACGTCCACCAAGGCCTCTAGTGTGTCATCTGAGAACCTTGGCGCACGCTCTCTCGCAGGTCGAGACATTATTACTTCTCTTCCAACACCGATTAAATTGACAATACACTTTCTTCAGCCACAGTGCACCTCCTGTTTAAGAGGTGCAGCTGCCTTTAAGTAGTGCTGGCCATGCCCCCTATCGAGTCCCCTGCTGGTGTGTGCAGCCACTCAGCAGCGCAGGTCCGTGCAGCCACTCAGCAGAGCAGGTCCTAGATTCAATCTCTGATCTGTGCTCAATTACCTGATCTCAGCTCGGATGACAATTAGCCTCAAAACTCTTGGATTAGGGAGGGCTCTCTCTCTGATTGCTATTTATGGAAATGCCGACATTGAGCTTGGCTGCGGTGCCTCTCCTGACGCCCCCTAGAAGAATAGCCTGTGAACACTCATCATAAAGGTTTACATATAAATTATAGCCACTTGGTTAAGATATCAGGGGATAAACATTTTCTCCCAACTAGGCCATTTCAGTGGCATCACTGACAGAGAGCTTCCCCACATGTTCTGAAGGTGCTGAATGGGAAACAACGTGGACTGTAACTTCAAACAATCAGAGAGCCACCTGAACCTGGGAATCAAATTTACCAGTGACATGGGTATCCCAGGGTCAGGCGACACTCAGGCTGACCTAAAGTTATGGGACATTTTTACTACGGAGTCGCTTTGGGTCACTCAGTGTTGGCCATCTCACAGGAGCAGAATGAGAGACTCAACTTAAAAGTTTTTTTTTTAAAAAGTCAATGAGAATTCTCCTTAATTATTTTACTCTTTATAAATTTGGGTAGTTCTTTGAAAAAAATGTGCTGCCCCTGTTCTTTGCTTTTCAGATTATGGGACAACTGTGTGGAATGTACTTTGATACAATACCTAATGCATGTTACTAGTTTATTGTAAAATAAGGGCAATTCAAATATATTTGCACAATATAATTATGCAGACCAACTTTTCCTAATCCACTGTATTAACTTGTATATATGCTACAATATTTTAGGAAGCACTGGGACATCTGTGAATTGCCATAACCAAAAAATATAGCGATTCAAAGTAGATTGGAAGATAAGATTACATGACAAATTTATCACTTATTCTCAAACACCCACTAATCACCAATAAAACTTTGTTTATAAAAAAACTAAAGCTAGATTGCTTCCCATAAAGTAATGGGTGCACTGAACTTGTGCAATAGGATAATGGGGTATTACTGAGCACGTTATACAAAAAAAAGATATTATTCGTGATACTGTGTGCAAATGTCAGCCTTGGTTCAGTGGTAGCACTCTCACCTCTAAGTCAGAAGGTCATGGGTTCAAGCCCCACTCCAGGACTTCAGCACATAATCTCAGCTAACACTACAGTGCTGAGAGAGTGCTGCACTGTCGGACGTGCCATCTTTCAGATAAGATATTAAACTGAGGTGGATGTAAAAGATCCCATGGCACTTTTCGAAAAGTAACAGGGGAGTTCTCCTGGTGTCCTAGCCAACATTTATCCCTCAACTAACATGACTAAAACAGTTTAATTGGTCATTTATCTCATTACTGTTTGCAGGACTTCGCTATGTGCAAATTGGGTGCTACATTTCCCTACTTCAACTGTAAAGTGCTATGGGACATCCTGAGGACATGAAAGGTGCTATAAGTGCTATTTTGTTTTTAAAAAACTTATAATAGTAAAGAATTTTTGTAACTGTATTTCACCATTTTTAAGCTACACAAAATGTGTAACTCAGCAAATACCAAGGAATAGGTTAAAATTTGTAAACATATCTCTGGATTCAAATGACATTGGTAAATAAATTAGGTGATCTGATTTATATACATATCTGAACCACTCAATTCAGTTGTAAGTTACAGATATTTACTTTTCCACATATATCAACAATGGAATCAACACGCAAATGGTACAATTTTACAAGCAAACCACTGCCAAATGGCTCCTGGCCAATTACCAAATGTTCCCTGGATGTCAAAGGGCCGATTTTTGATTGCAGCAGACGCGGATTGTTCGAAATGCCTGCGCGATGTTGTTGGGGAGAGGCCTGATAAATTTTAAAGGTCGAGACTCATTACCATTCCGTTGGTGAGCTGCTTGCACATTTGGTGCAGTTTGCTGATCGGAGGGAGCTGAAAATCTGGTGGTTCCACTTTGGAGCCCAGCAGGTCCAGGAAAGTTATAGAGGGAGTTAATGGTCCTCCTGACTCCACAAAAATCATTCCCTCAGTACTCCACTGAAATGTCAGCCTAGATTATGTGATCAAGTCTCTGGGATGGGCCTTGAACCCACAACCTTCTGACTCAAAGGCGAGAGTGCTACCACTGAGTCATGGCTTACAACAATGTACTGTTATTTATATATGCAAGGAACACAATGGTCAGCATTTTGCATTTATGTGCTCACCAGACCCCAATTTCCCTGTCTATTAAAACCAATTAGGGGTGGGGAATCATGGCCTAGCTAGTGCACAACTGGCAAATCCCAGACATTGAATTTAAAGTCAAATTTCTTCATTGTACTTCCAAAAACCTATTAGACCAATTTGCTTAACATCGGTGATTGAGTAAGGATTCCATTATCTTTCCTAAGATGTAATAGAAATACATCTAGAAACCAAAAATATAATAAAGAATAGTCAGCACTGATTTCATATGGGAAGGTCATGCTTGACCAACCATACTGGACTCTTTGCAGAAGTAACAGAAAAAGGTAGACAAGGGTGATGCAGTAGATATAACATATTTGGATTTTCAAAAGGCCATCGTTAAAGTACTGCATAGTAGACTCACGACTAAGATCAGAGCATGTGGAGTCAGGGGACAAGTAGCAGAATGGATAGCAAGCTGGCTACAAAGCAGAAAACAGAGCGGGAGTAGGGGTTAAAGGTAGTTACTCAGACTGGCAAAGAATCGGTGCTAGGACCACAGTTGTTCACCATTTACGTAATCAATTTGGATTCAGGAATCAGAAGTACAATTTCAAAATTTGCGGACGACACTGAATTGGGGGGTAGAGTTAATACTGAGGAGGATTGCGACAAAATACAGGAAGACCATTAATAAAGCTACAGAATGGGCATGTAATTGGCAAATGAATTTCAATATAGGGAAGTGTGAGGTGGTACATTTTGGTAGGAAGAATAAGGAGGCCACATACTCCTTAGAAAATAAGAGTCTAAATGGGGTAGAGAAGCAGAGGGAGCTAGGAGGACAGATACACAAATCACTAAAAAGTAACGACGCAGGTTAATAAGGCCATAAAAAAGCAAACCAAGCACTGGGGTTGATTTCCAGAGGGATAGAAACGAAAAGCAAAGAAGTTATGTTAAACAACCCAGATAAGTGCCAGGCAATGACCATCTCCAACAAGAGAGAGTCTAACCACCTCCCCATGACATTCAACGGCATTACCATCGCCGAATCCCCCACCATCAACATCCTGGGTGTCACCATTGACCAGAAACTTAACTGGACTAGCCATATAAATACTGTGGATACAAAAGCAGGTCAGAGGCTGGGTATTCTGCGGCGAGTGACTCACCTCCTGACTCCCCAAAGCCTTTCCACCATCTACAAGGCACAAGTCAGGAGTGTGATGGAATACTCTCCACTTGCCTGGATGAGTGCAGCTCCAACAACACTCAAGAAGCTCGACATCCATCCAGGACAAAGCAGCCCACTTGATTGGCACCCCATCCACCACCCAAAACATTCACTCCCTTCACCACTGGCGCAACCTGGCTGCAGTGTGTACCATCTACAGGATGCACTGCAGCAACTCGCCAAGGCTTCTTCGACAGCACCTCCCAAACCCGCGACCTCTATCATCTAGAAGGACAAGGGCAGCAGGCACATGGGAACAACACCACCTGCGCATTCCCCTCCAAGTCACACACCATCCCGACTTGGAAATATATTGCCGTTCCTTCATCGTCGCTGGGTCAAAATCCTGGAACTCCCTTCCTAACAGCACTGTGGGAGTACCTTCATCACATGGACTGCAGCGGTTCAAGGCGGCGGCTCACCGTCACCTTCTCAAGGGCAATTAGGGATGGGCAATAAATGCTGGCCTTGCCAGCGACGCCCACATCCCATGAACGAATTTTTAAAAAAACTTGTATAGAACCTTGGTTAGATCACACTTGGAATACTGTGGACAGTTCTGGTCTCCATATTATGAAAAGGATAGAGAAGGGCTGGAGAAAATGCAAAAAAGATTTACTATGGTGATACCAGAACTGAGAGGTTATACCTATCAGAAAAAACTGAACAGGCTGGGGTTCTCTTCTAGAAAAAAGACTGAGGGGTGACCTGATAGAGATCTTTAAGAAAGGGTTTGATACAGTAGACATACAGAAGACGTTTCCACTTGCGGGGAAGACCAGAACAAGGGGCCATAAATATAAGATAGTCACTAATAAATCCAATCGGGAATTCACGAGAAATTTCTTTACCCAGAGACTAGTTAGAATGTGGAATTCACTACCACAAGGAGTTGTAGAGGTGACTAGCATAGATGCATTTAAGGGGAAGCTAGATAAACACACGGATAAAGGAATAGAAGGATATGTTGATGGGGTTAGATGAAGAAAGGTGGGAGGAGGCTCTTGTGGAGCATAAACACTGGCATGGACCTGTTGGGCCAAATGGCCTATTTCTGTGCTGTACATTCTATGTACTTCTATGTAAATGAGTGGGTCAAGTCCTTTGAAGTGGCATGCATATGCAGAGATAGTATTTCGGTAACACATATATGATGCAAAGTATTACAGGACATGGCCAAGAACAGTAAAATCTTACCATGCCATAGAGCATTCCATGGCCTTTTAATGTAGTTATACATTAGTGAGACACTACAGTTATGTGCAGTGATATATGATTTGTAATATATACAGGCTATGTTGCTTCCATAGGGGATATATTATGAAATAAAACCACAACACTGTCATTAAAATCACTTGATACAATATCACTGCTTCTCAAATCACAGGATTCGATTGCTAATATGAAACTGAACAGTTTCCTTTCCCCTCTCAAGAACTCCTCCTATACATTATATATTACAGTGAAACCTGTACAAAGGGAAATCTCCAAAAAAAGGGACACTCATTGACAGTTCCAAATAATTTACTTTATATACAATGACCATTTTGAAAACAGGAATGCCTGCAAATAAAGGACACCTGATGTAAGTACCTTAGGTGTCCCCAATTTACAGATTTCACCATATATAGAACATAACATTGTTGGTCCCCTACTTTTTTTTTAAAAAACATGATAAATGATTTGGATTCAAATGCACAGTGGGAGTGGGCCAAATTTGCCACTGACACTAAACTAGGAAGGGCAGTTGAGATTGCTGAGGCAGCCAAGGATCTCAAAAGCTGCTAGATAAAATCTGCAAATGGGCAACAATGGCAGATGAAATTTAACACGAATAAGTGTACTGGACACTGGAAAAAAAAAGAATAAGCAACATATGTGCTCTATGAATGGTATTGAACTAGCTAGGAGTTAAGTTGAAAGACATTTAGGGTGTTAGTACACTCTAGCAATGTCCAAACTGATACAAAGGAAGATAAGAAAGGTATCTTTACACTTAACCACAAATGCCAATCAAAATAAATTTCAAAGATAAAAGGGCATTCAGCTAAGTTTTTATAAAACAAAGCTCATCTATAATAGCTCACTCATCAGACAATAGCCACCTGTCCCAGCAGGAGATGCCCCTGCCTCCCAATGGGATAGCATTCACACAATTAGCTTGTGTCTACTAGTTTGCATTCTTCAACACCTGTCTTGAAAGCAATGCACAAAATGAAACATTCACTGTTTTGCAAAAGATATATAACCTAGTTAGAGTTCAAAGGGCTACTGGGCGTCAAACCAAACAACCTAACTTCACATTCCACACTACAGAAACAATAGCTTCCCTAAGGAACCACTGGCTAAAGTCCATTTTAAAAGTTTAATTTTGTTTATTTTATAACACAGAAACTCTTACAATCCAAAACAAGATGGATCCTCAGGTCCGTCACAAAAGATAGTAAAAGAATATTATATCTTAAGAACTATTTCAAGGTAGGCAACCTCGGTGTCACATTTGACCACAAGCTGATCTTCTGACCCCTTATCCTAGCCATCACAATGACCACCTACTTCCACCTCCATAACAATGCCCGTCTCTGCCCCTGTCTAAGCACATCTGCTGCCAAAAAGGAGCTGGACTAGCAACCCAGGGGACATAAGTTCCAATCTGACCATGGCAAGTTGCAAAATTGAACACAATCAGTCCCACAGCTTGGTGCTGAATCTTAATGCCCTCTGAAGTGGTCCCCACCACCTTCTCAGGGTAACTAGAGGCACGCAACATCCCAAGAACAAAGTAATGATGCGTAAATGATAAATCCCAATGTTACTACTCATCAAACCATGTGGTGGATTACTTTTTCAAATCAGGTAAGAACTGGGGTCTACCATTTGTCACTTGGCCAGTTTGGGATTAAGCGGATATAGTGATAAAGTACTAAAGCAGTTTGATTATTCGTGACAAAGCATTCTACTGCCTCCCGCAGGTGCTACTGCCTTCGGATACAGTGCCAACTTATCCCGAGGGTCATAAGTCCCTGGCCTACACGTTTGAACAGTGTTTGAACATAAAGTTTGGTCTGAAACACATACTGACTAATTTTTTTTAAAATTACGTTTCTATTCCGCATTACAAAAGTTCCGAGATGAAGTGCATCAGTTTGCGAAAGAGACTCGTGACATTCATGTCGTGGGGGTGGAAGAGGCGGGGCCATATTGTACAGTGATACGCATTTTATGAACGTAATGTCTTTTAACGTTTAATGTCTTTTACGCTGCATCGGATCTCCATCTTTTAGAACTTTCCCTTTATGGACGTGCAGGGGTACTTTGCCGCTCCCACCAGCTTTCAGCAGGCCCGGCGGGGATGTGACGGAAACACAGCTCTTCCCATCTGCTTCACCGACAACAACTCCTCTCACCACATCACCGCACAAACTGGAGCCGCCGATTACTTGCCAGGTGTTCATCTCCCGATGGAATGCACTTCTTTTGACTTTTTTAATTCACCGCCTACAGTGAACGAACGGGCAAGCCCCCGCCCTCTGCAGTGAGGAGACAAGTGTTTGGGGAACTAGCTGCAGCCATTAAAAGGACCGCCATGGGGTAAAAGCAGAGGAGCACGCACATTCCCCTGGCTCCACTCAGCTACAGAGAGAGCGCCGACACACAATAAACATCCCGTCCACCCATCGCATCTTTGTTTCCAAAATACCAACCTCTTAACATGCTCAATAACCGGGCGCGCACACACACAAATACAAACTCAACTTACCGAAATCCAGGAATTGCTTTATCGATAGAGGAGATGGGGAGAACCGAGAATAATATTCAATCTGGTTGGGAATGGGGTTTTTCATGAGAAACCTGAAAAGCCGCATGATGCTTCTATATTAAGTTTTCTGCTTTGACGAATATGATTATTCACAAAGCGAGGGTTTCAGAGCGAATCATTTATACGAGTGCTGCTGACGCCGTTCGGACCTTCTCTCTCGGTCTCCGTGCAGCCAGCAGTTTATTCCTCTCTCTCTCCCTCTCTCTCTCAGCCAGCAGTTTATTCCTCTCTCTCTCAGCCAGCAGTTTGTTATTCCTTTCTCTTTCGTCACATCAGCGGCTCGGAGCGCTCGCACACCCCTCTCCTTCACGTCCGCTTTGCCGGCAGCGAACCAGGAAGCCAATGCGCGAGTCGCTTGTTGGGGTCCGCGAGCTCGCGTTCGGTTTTTTTTAAAAGCTGCAAACGTTCCGGCTGCTGGTCGCGTGGAGCTCCCGGGCAAAAGTGACACCTGAGACCAGACACTCGTAAAGCTGTTAAATTTAACGCTTAAAATACTTTCCATCTTTCCTGTTACGGATATAGTTACTTTATAAATAGACATTTCGTGTTTATTTTCCAAAGCGTGTGTGAAAACAAAGGGGAGGGGAGGGGAATTACCGATCGACCGGCGCCCTTACTGGGAGGATATTCGGACAAGATGGAGAGAATGTCTCCGCGGTTGGTAACGTTCAGAGCTGCACTTTGTTGGGCGAGCAGGGCTGGCTGTAAAAAATGTGAGGGAGGGATTCTCGATAGCAAACTCTCAAGGTGCCTTTCGTTTTTAAAACGGATACAAGTCAAAATAGTGCCATCAAGAGGCTCTGGTCGCGACACTCAGTTTCTGGCTCCGCCACAAGCACTCTGCCCCAGAACTTGTCACACAGCCTTCATCTAGACATGGGCACAAGAGGAAAGGCGAGAGCAACTGCCTTTGACGTCAAGGTCACATTTGAAGTGTACTACATTGAGGAGCCTTAGAAAAAAAGGTCAACGGGGAGGAGATTCAAAAGGAAATCCCTCCAATGGCTGGAGTCATATTTGAAACAGCAACACGAATGAGGTTACCAGAGGTCAATCATTGCAGACCAAGGTCATCGATGTAGGAGTTCCTCAAACACCATCCTCAGCCCAACCATCTTTAGCTGCTTCAATAACTTTCCCTCTGTTCTGTGGCTGTTCACATCTTAAGAACAAATACAAAAAGGTACGCTATCGAGCCTGCTCTTAAACCAAATAAAGGAGTAATTGTGACTCACAATGATAACGAACAGCACTCACCCTGTTTGCCAAACAGATCTCTATCTGAACAGCATCCCTGTCAACTTTCATTGACACATTGAGTTTCATGATTCTCTGGGGATAAGGTGTGAATTTAAGCACTCTACAGATATATTTTTAAAAAAATGTTTTGTGAACTGGAGCTGGGAATTTACAAGCACCTGCTCATCAGCAAACCTCCCTGATCAACTGTAATTAACCTCTTGACCCATCTTTTGTTTCTATACTTCTCATTATCACCTCCTTTTGCCTTGCACCATCATCACTTTTGTCATTTAATCATTCCTGCTCTCCACCCTATCACAGACATCTCTGTTCTTTTCCTACCCCTTTCCACTTGTTCTGTATTTGCTTAAAAGTTGTTCATCTCTAATATCTTCCATTTATGATGAAAGGTTAAGGTTAGACCTGAAACATTATTTCTGTCTCTCCACAGATGCTGCCTAACTGCTGTGTGTTTCCAGCATTTTCTTCTTTTATTTCAGATTTCCAGCATCCGCAGTACTTTGTTTTCGAACAGTTGATCTCAGCATCTCTCATACTTTAAGTCTATAAATGGCCTCTCCAATGCTGCCAGACCCTGACACTTCCCTCTCCTAGTGCTGCAATGTTGTCTGGTGCGATCAGACTCTTCACCCCTGTCTTGAGTTCTGGCACCTGTCCATAACATCCATTTATATTACATATCTTGACACTCTACCCAGTACTGCCATTTCCTGCAACCTCCCCTGCCATCAGTGCCCCCAGACCCTGGAAACCCACACCTACCTTGCTGTCATACTCCAAGAATAACTTAGTAAATCAACCCCTCCCCATGCTACCAAACTGTAGGTTCCCATCTGCAGTACTGCCACACACCAGAGTGCCCCAGTGCTACCAAACCCCAGTATCCCCACTAACTGCTCCAAAACTCCACAACACACGTCCCCGCTACTACTAAACTCCATCTTCCTTATCCAATCCACTGCATGTTGCCCATCATGTTAAAAAATAGGGAGAGAGAATCCACCAGTGAGCTATACCTCACATTCAACTCTCAGATTCACCTTCCACAGTTTAGGCAAACTTCAGGTTCCCCCTCCAATGTGATGCCAGATCCAAGAAACTTCCACACTGCCAAACTCCAGCAGTTCCACTGCAGTACAGTCAAACTCCAGGATCCCTACCCCTGTTCTATAAAACTTCAGGAACATTCCCAGTTTCATTGGCCTTTGGACCATCCCACTCCCCATCCTATGACTCTCTGCTAGTTTTAGTTGATGCAGACACCTGAATCTTTCAGTTTACATGTGTATAAGTTTAGATTTTTTAAAAAGTGAGGGGGGAGGGGCAGAGGAGGATGGAGGTGAAGGGGAGATGAGTGAGGAGGGCGAGAGGGGGGAGGAGGGGAGGAAGAAGGAAAGGGTGCGAGAAGAGGTGAGGGAGGGACGAGGGATGAGAGAGAAGAGTGGATGACAACTGAGGAGGGGAGGGAGGAAAAGGAGTAGAGGATGGAGAGAGGAGTAAGGAGGGGAGCAAGTAGAGGGGAAGGTTGAGAGGGGTAAGTAAGGGGGAGAATGAGGTGAAAAGATGAGAGGAGTTGAGTAAGGGGAGGGGAGGAGAGGGAGATGAGGAATATTAAACTGACCCCATCCACTACCTCTCACCCCATGAATGACCTGCTCAACCCTGTATACCTCTCTTTCCTCCTCCACAGTCCTCCCACTCCACTGTCTCTTCTCCCTCCTCTTTCTCAATCTCTCTCTAATCACAGTTTTTCTCTCTCAGCTTAATATACTTTTTGAAGCTTATAAAATGAAGCCAAAGCTACAACAGGTGTTAATCAGTACATTGTTATTTTTCTTACTCTGTGACACACACATCCTCTTTTTAAAAAAAACAATCAATATAAATTGTTCCCAGATTTTCTTCAAATAATTTTGAAAAAACAACTGATCAGAACCTGCTAGGAGCTGAAGAAAGATATTCCATCAATACAGCTTACTGAACAGTATTAATGCTTCCTCGAAATTAAGTACACTGCATATGCTCAAATTGTACAATCCAAATTCAGATGACAGAATCACATCACTGGTCAATATATCAAATGCAAGACCAGACTTTTGGGAGTAAAAACTTTAATGAGGCTATTAAAAGACACAAAAAACAAGTGAATGGATAAATTTAATCATGTTATTATGAAAAATGTGACTTTTTGATTTTTTTCTTTGGTTAAACCCTTGTTTTTGACATTGAAGAAATTTGCTTTAGTGGGAAAACATTTTCTGTGACCAGATTGTGCATTTACAGGGTAATAAGTTTACAACGGTAATTTCCATTATAAATGTGGACATGGAAATTTATGATGGAAAAAGTTGATCCAAAAGTGTAACAAAAAGAGTAACAAAAGGAAGTATGGTTTTGTACACATGAAGTGTGTGCAGACATAATGGGATAGATTTTAACTTTCACCAGCAGGTGAAAGTTATACACCCGACATGATTTTCCTTTCCATTGACTTCAGTTATTCAATTAGATTTTTGGCTGCTTTAATGTCATATTAAATTAAAGGAAAATATTTTGGATTGGAAAGTTGTACGATAAGCACACCCCAGTGAAAATCAAGATGGTATTACAGTGATTTGAAACAAAACAATTTATCCAATATAACCAATATATTCTTTCATACAAACATTTATTTATTTATTTTTCCATACTGCTTATATAACCATTCAAATAGTCTGCCAGTTGTTTGGTATAAGCAGTTCTCTTTTTAGCCAAGAACTTAGAAACATGTAAATCTTGACCATTGCATCTATATGCACTGTGGCTGCAGCAGTAGTTCCTTCAGCTGCTCTTAACACAGGGACTCTGATGCCAGACAACTATCCTAGTAAAGCAATGATGTGGAGATGCCGGTGATGGACTGGGGTTGACAATTGTAAACAATTTTACAACACCAAGTTATAGTCCAGCAATTTTATTTTAAATTCACAAGCTTTCGGAGATTTGCCTGAGGAAGGAGAAAATCTCCGAAAGCTTGTGAATTTAAAATAAAATTGCTGGACTATAACTTGGTGTTGTAAAATTGTTTACAACTAGTAAAGCAAAGGAGAGGAAGAGAGAGGTGGGGGGAGAGAAACAGAATCATTTATTAACATTCTGTCCCTTTAGGAGTGTGAATCTTTGCATGGCATCAACACCTGCTCTATGCTGAGATGGTGCTTGTGTTTCCAGCAGCAATTATCTAGAGAAGGGCTACTAAAAATGCTGAGTTGCACCTATTTCATCTCTGCTATGGCCCACAGTGGTAGTATCCAACAGTTCCTCCAATCTTGATGTGGAGATGCCGGTGATGGACTGGGGTTGACAATTGTAAACAATTTTACAACACCAAGTTATAGTCCAGCAATTTTATTTTAAATTCACAAGCTTTCGGAGGCTTCCTCCTTCCTCAGGTAAATGTCATTTACCTGAGGAAGGAGGAAGCCTCCGAAAGCTTGTGAATTTAAAATAAAATTGCTGGACTATAACTTGGTGTTGTAAAATTGTTTACAATTCCTCCAATCTTGTGGAGGGGTGTGGTAGGATTGGGAAGCTTCTTTTTGTAATAAAAACAGAAAATGCTGGACTCAGCAGGTCAGACACCATCTGTGGAGAGAGAAACAGAGTTAACATTTCAGGTCGATGACCTTTCATCAGAACTGACAAAAGTGGCAAGCGACTGGAAGCTCGGGGTCAGGCTTGTGGACTTGCTCCCTTTTGTCTCTTGATTGTGCACCTTAGTAGAATTTTGTCAGAAGATGACACATAAAGGAATTAAAACTATACCTAGAACCATACTTATCTGTCACACATATCAGAGTATTTTGCAGCACTAAGCGAAGGTACTTTTGGGCATAGCCAAGAGCATGACCTTGCATCAGAATTGGAAGATGTTAGAGATGATACTATGAACAGCTTTTAACCAAGTACAGAGCCAGGAAAAAGGGGGGCAGGGAAAGAACAAAAGGGAAAGGTAAGTGATTGGGTGGAGGGCAGGGGTGATTAAATGACAAAAGTGATGATGGTGCAAAGCAAAATGAGGTGATAACGTGATAAGAATAGAAACAAAAGATGGGTCCAGAGGAGGTGTAAATGGTTATAGCAGAACAGCAGAGGAGGAAGGAAGCGTGGGAAATCTGGCAAAGAGAAGGCTCCCATGGCCTGCGAATGTCGAGGAAGAAAGGCAGGTAGACCCCAGGGGTGTTGTGTGGGACAGGCTGGATAGACTTTGGTCTTTTCCTGTCCGATATTTTTGCATGTTCGCACTTAATTTTAGGATGCCACAAAGTATTGGTTTACAACCAGATGAATGTACTAACTAATTAAAATTAGCAAGAATATATGTGATACCACAGTAATCTAATACTACACTTTATAAAAATAATGAATTTGACAAAGCTGTGACAAATAGTGGGTTTCAATCACCTTTCTAATGGGAACATATGAACAGCAGTAAGCCCCTTGAACCTGTTCCGCCATTCTATTTGATCACGGCTGATCTGTACCTCAATGCCATAGTCTATATATTTTAATATTTACACAGGAGTCTGACAGTTACTTTAAATGTATTCCAGCTTACTGAATATATCATGAATAAACACTCAATCATACTGTGACCTTGGCTATAAACTACTAGACATATTTATTGAACAGTAACCAAATAAATGAACAGTATTAAATACAAACAGTAAATTTACAGTAATTACAGACTATTATTCTCCTTGGAATATCAAAACAACAAAGGTGCTTTTCCTGTATTAACACTCAACATAGAGCTGAAATACAGTCCCTTACATCTTGCATGGCTATTCACTATCACTGTTGGCTTTATAATGACCTTTCAAAAATGAAGCCACAGCAGACATTGCTCTTCTGTCAAATGCAGGTAGGGGCAATCCTGCCTCTGTACTGCAGCCTCACTAGCCTGGTCACCCTCCAGGAAGCAAAGACAGAGGGGAATTCCCAAAAGAACCACCATTATGCCCAGTCTGAAAAGAGAGGGTCAAAGCTTTTTTTGCAACACTTGTAAATGTATCAGCTAGACCTTTTAAACTTTATTTTGCCTTCAACATAGTGTGTAGCAATCCTGTATGCCTGTTTCGTAGTGACAGAATTACAGTTGAGTGCAAATGAAGTGAAAATGACAGAAAATAACATCAGCATATCATTACTATCTTAGTTGCATGTGACTGCCCAAAAATGGATAGGAGCTTCCAGAAATGATGGAGGAAAATTGGGTGGGTGCAAAAGTGGGCAGAGATCAATCATAATCAATCTGCCTACTTGCTGTCTCAAAAACTTGTATGTAATGGAAAAGTAATGGAAAATCTAGGCTGGTGTTTCCTTATCTGACCAAGTGCTAGATCAAACAATTTGGCCTGCTCTCTCAAAGACAACACCTTCATTCTTAGCTGGTGTTTCTGAGAGAGAAAACACAGCTACAATTTTACGAGTAGTCAGTTCCAAAAAATAATTTGCCTAATGTCAATATATGTAGTTAAAGAATAAAGGAAGAAATATTTAATACAATGGTGTACTTTAACTAGAACGACTGTTCTCTGTTGTCCATCATCTGTTAATGGCTAGCTGAAATATATACCTCTTTGTCCATGAACCTGCCTGCCATCCACCAGCCTACCCACCCAATCCACCAGTAGTTATTAATACATATTTTTGGTGAATAAACGTGCAGGTATTTTTGTGGAATATTTGTATGGTAAATCTTTACATACAGTTATCCTCCTATAAAACTAATAAAGAACTGAATATTCTATGGTTTAGGTACTGAATTTTGTCACATTTTGTTTGGTAACCCCACTGTGAAGCGCCTTGGGATGTTTTGCTACGTTAAAGGCGCTATATAAATACAAGTTGTTGTTGTTGTTGTTCAAAGGGCTACCTCCTCTTTAAGAAAGGTTTCAAAATAAAATGGTAACATAATTGTGTACAAATTCAGGGAAATTTTCCAAATAAAAAATTATGGCCAAAATTGTAGGTTATCAATTAAAAACAAAGTGATGGAAAACTGCACTGTTGACTGACTGCACACAGGCCTTGTCCAGAACCAATAATATTGCAAAAAACACACTTTCTTTTCTTTCTAGAAGCTGGAGAAATGTGTGAATGAGAATTTATCATTTCTTCAGCCTATTCTAACACCCTATTAAGATTATAGCACTGTCACCCACTGTCACCTGATGCAAGTGATGGGGCAATGCTGCCACCAGACCAGATGATGTTTGGCTGCCCGAGGCAGCAGTTCCATCTATGGCAAATGTAAACACATGTCGCTGCTGGCATGTGCCACTGTTGTTTTCTGGCTGCAGGTGGATTGAGCGTTCAGTCCACCAATACAGTTGCTGGTCTGTATGGTCTTCTCAGCCATTGTGGAAAGCCCAGCAGCCAGAAATGAAATTTTCAAACAGGTCAGTGTATGCCATTGTTCTTGTGTTGCCATCAGTGTTTCGCTAGTTTAAATTCACCTCAAGCTAAAAACCCAAGACAAAGGGGTAGATTTTAACCTGGTGTGGTTTTTCGGCAGGTTTCCAGAAAAACAGTTTTTGCCTTCATCCATCCCCCACACAAGCAGAGTTTGTAGAGGAATCACTGGATAGCTGATTTTTCCCCTCCTTAGCTCAATGTGTTGTTGTCTCCAGTTAAAATTTGGCAATACGTTAAATATGTTTAGTGGGTTAAGAACAAGTAGATACATGTTATAAAAAGCAAAATACTGCAAATGCTGACAGTTCTGACGAAGGGTCGTAAGACCTGAAACATCGACCATACCTTCCTCTCTCCACAGATGCTGCTTGACCTGCTGAAACCCTCATCCATGCCTTTGTTACCTACAGACTTGACTATTCCAATGCTCTCGTGGCCAGCCTCCCTCCTTCCACCCTCTGTAAACTTGAGCTCATCCAAAACTCTGCTGCTCTTACCCTAACTTGCACCAAGTCCCGTTCACCCATCACCCCTGTGCTACATTGGCTCCCAGACTTCCGGCAACACCTTGATTTAAAAACTTTCATCCCTGTTTTCAAATCCCTCCATGGCCTCACCCCTCCCTATCTCTGTTACCTCCTCGAGTACTACAACCCTCTGAGATCACTGTGCTCCTCCAATTCTGGCCTCTTCCGCATCCCCAATTTTAATCGCTCAACTATTGTTGGCCGTGCATTTAGCTGCCTAGGTCCTAAGCTCTGGAATTCCCTCCCTAAACCTCTCCGCCTCTCTACCTCTCTCTCCTTTAAGATGCTGCTTAAAACCTACCTCTTTGACCAACCTGTCCTAATATCTCTTTATGTGGCTCATTGTCAAATTTTGTCTGATAATGCTCCTGTGAAGCATCTTCGGATGTTTTTACCACGTCAATGGTGCTATATAAATGCAATTTGCTGCTGTTGTTTCCAACAATTTTTGTTTTTATTTTTAGATAAACTTTATGTTTAGAATTTTAAAAAAATTAAATATTATGCTTGGACCAAAAATTCTATGTAGCTGGAGTGAATGGGAAATGTTTTAGTTATGTTGGAATTCGATGTTTGGACCATTACTGTGCTTTAACCTGTTCATTTGGTTTCCATGATTTGTTATTTAGTTAACATAATTCGTTGCATATACAACTAACTGGACTGTTCATGAGAATATTGCTTTCACTGTAATTTCAATGACTGTTACTTTTAATTCACCGCATGGAGTTTACACTTTCTGTGTTTGAATAGACCTATTTTATCTGCACAAACAGCTGAGATATATATACATATATAAACTTCTGATCAACGTTGTGATTAAGAAAACTCCCAAATTATGCTAGTCATTTTTACAGGCAGTCCATGGTAAATGTACTTTGAAATGTAAATAAAACCCTTAATTATGTCCAAGCTTACCAACACCAATAGTGACACTGCAGTTTATAATGTGCGCCAATGGTATAAACATATTTAAGGAGTATTACTATCAGCATTCGTTAGCCTGCTGTGTGTGAATTTGAATTATGTGTTCAAATGGATTTTCAGATTTTATAACAAGGTTAATAATTTAAAATGATAACTTTAACATCTTCTGTCTGTTTCAGCTGATATTTTAAAAATATTTTTGTTTAAAATGTGATTACTCATGCCATCAGTATATACAGTCATTGGTTTAGGCTTCTCCGTCCATCTTCCCAATTTGGTGCATCTCTGAGGGGGGAAGACTTCTGTCTGGCTGTGAGATGTCTCCCCAGTAGTTTGGAACAGAGGTTTTCTGTGGCAGGCTTCAGGAGCATGTCACTGTGGGAGAAAGAGGTGGCCAGCAAGCTGCTTATTGAGAAAAAAAATGTTCTGTTTGGATGATGAGGCCTATGCATGGTTCTGAAAGTGGCTACACAGGCCTCTCTTCTCCTCACAGGCCTGTCTGTCAAGCCTTGAACCTTATAGTGGTGGAGGAGTGGAATGCATTCCTATCAGCTGTTGCTCCGCTCCATTCAACATTGCAGTGCTTTTATAGAGCACAAAAGTGCCAACTCTATCTCCACCTCCTGACTCCTAATGATTAATTTAGAGATGTGAAAAATGGGTGTTGGGGCTAAAAATAAACAGCTGGGTGGTTGAATTAGCATGATATAATCGGTAATGACACTATAGGTTTTACAAACAGGACTTAGAAAAGTTGATAGTGGGGTGGTTGCGTTAGAGGGACAGTCAACAAATGAGTTTTTAGATTACACAATTGATTGTGTCTGCACTAATGACCTGTTTATTAATTTATTACAAAATGTAAAAGATCTACACCAAAAAAAACATTAGTTTGCACAGCAGCAAGTGACACATCTGCTATGCTGCAAATTTTCCTGATGGCCAATATAGTTGTGCTGAAACTGAGTTGACAGTGCAACTTTTTTTGGCTGTTCCAGGAAGTGAGTCTGCTGATGAAATGCAGAACTCCACAACAACGCTTCTTTCTGAAAGGTTGCTTCATATGTACCAGACACTCTACTGACCAAAAACAAAATGTGAAGCGGTTTTGGTCATGCATCAATTCAAAAGTGGCAGTATAAATCAGAAGAGGACCGAGTGCCGCGAGATCCGAGATCCACCCCAGAGAGATTTTCTTATGTCTAGTTAAGTTTGCATTGACTGCAGGATAACTGCAGCCTCAGTGTTAAAATTTGTTACAAATTGTTCATTTCTTAACCACTAATAGCTGTGCAATTTTACTGAGAAAAAAAAACACTGTTGTAATAAGTTTAGTCATATTTTTTTTATTCGTTCATGGGATGTGGGCATCGCTGGCGAGACCGGCATTTATTGCCCATCCCTAATTGCCCTTGAGAAGGTGGTGGTGAGCCGCCTTCTTGAAACACTGCAGTCCGTGTGGTGAAGGTTCTCCCACAGTGCTGTTAGATAGGGAGTTCCAGGATTTTGACCCAGCGTCGATGAAGGAACGGCGATATATTTCCAAGTTGGAATGGTGTGTGACTTGGAGGGGAACGTGCAGGTGGTGTTGTTCCCATGTGCCTGCTGTCCTTGTCCTTCTAGGTGGTAGAGGTCACGGGTTTGGGAGGTGCTGTCGAAGAAGCCTTGGCGAGTTGCTGCAGGGCATCCTGTAGATGGTACACACTGCAGCCACGGTGTGCCGGTGGTGAAGGGAGTGAATGCTTAGGGTGGTGGATGGGGTGCCAATCAAGCGGGCTGCTTTGTCCTGGATGGTGTCAAATTTCTTGAGTGTTGTTGGAGCTGCACTCATCCAGGCAAGTGGAGAGTATTGCATCACACTCCTGACTTGTGCCTTGTAGATGGTGGAAAGGCTTTGGGAAGTCAGGAGGTGAGTCACTCGCCGCTGAATACCCAGCTAGATGATAAAAGACCAAGGTCCACTTAGTTCATCTTCTACCATCCTGGTAGTAGCATGGCACAATGATAATGGAGTTGTTAACTAATCATAACAATCAATCTCTATCAATTAGTTCACAACAGACCTAGGCATGACATGAGAAAAACTCCAGTGGTGGAGAGCTTCCGGAACCATAGTTCCAAAGTCACCTGTTCCTCCCAAGCATGCTACACTTACCACATGTCATGTCATGTCTCAAATTACTATTTGACTGTTGGGGTGAGGGGGCAGGGGGCATCTTAGCCAAGCTCAATCCTGTCTTCAGCCAATGTCCACAAAAACACAATTTCCAGTTGGCATCAGACACATAGTAATTAGCAGCAGGTTCAATTTCTCCCCTCCCTAACCCAGAGGTGTTATTACCACCGTGGCTGAAGTCAACTAATTCAGCACAGACCAAAAATTGAAATAGAAAATGCTAGAAACACTTAGCGAGTCAGACAGCCCCTGTGGAGAGAAACATAAGGTAACGTTTCAGGTTGATGACCTTTCTCCAGAAATTGAACTTGGAATCTGTGACTCAGCTATAAGCTGTCTTTACCAACTGAACCATCAGGGAAACAGAGATTCTGGCATGCAGATTCTGTGGGGTTCTCCCAATTTCTCACCGTATCATTGGCTAGAGATCGGTGGAACCCCCAGAGAATCAGTGTAAAAGGCTGGAATGGCCATTTCTGCCATTTCTCCAGGGGTTCCGCCAATCTTCTGCCAAAGTTACAGCGGGATACTTGGAAAACACCTGTGGAATTTCAGAGCCTCTATAATTACTATCTATCATTTTATCTATTGAATGATTTTATTTTTTGTCTGGTATTCCTCTTCTTTTCCATTCTGTTTCCCCCGCATCACAAATCATCCCTGGTTGAGAATGCAAGCAGGCATTCTGCTACCAGCTCTCTAAATACAGCTGTAATATCCCCTATTTCCCTTATATGCTTTTGACTACAGGCACATCACTAGGGGAACTTTTGTTGTACAAACAATGCAACTGGAGGTAAACCTGTTGGAACAGCTTTCACCACATGTATAGAATCATAGAATCATAGAAGTTACAACATGGAAACAGGCCCTTCGGCCCAACATGTCCATGTCGCCCAGTTTATACCACTAAGCTAGTCCCAATTGCCTGCACTTGGCCCATATCCCTCTATACCCATCTTACCCATGTAACTGTCCAAATGCTTTGGACAGTTACATGGGTAAGATGGGTATAGAGGGGGTAGCTGGAAGCAAACAGGTATCAGCGGTAAAGGTAAATGGCTGACACTAGCGGCAGTTGGTTTTAGCACATATTTAGAAAACTGGATCAGTCCACAAGAGTTTAAAATATTTGCTTCAGAATATATTTCTTAAACAGAATAATCTGCAAGACTTTTGGAGGAAAAGGTTAGGTTTCTGAAATATAGAAAAAGTACTGAAAAGAATTCTAGGAAATGCTTTTCATAAATATGCTGATGTGCACATATTTGGTCAGTGCAAGAAAGAAATAATTGGAACTCTCTCTGCTTGTCACTTAGTAACTTGCTACATCACAAATGCCTGTCTAAAAGTCCAAATTATGCATGGCGTTAATGATACAAATTGATTTTGTCTGGTGTTACCACATCGCAATTTGGGGAGTACCGTATAATGTATTTTTTGGGCATTCCTATTGCCTCTCCAGAAATTCTACACTGGCATTAGCCAGGGCTCTGAAAAGTTATGGGCCTAGAAATTCGGCCGCACAGCGCCCATGTTTCGGGCACTAACTGGCCTACTAAGGACTCAACATGGCGGGCAGGAAGCATGCACACATTTCTAGGCTGTCATATTGGTGAAGGTCGATACGCTGGCAGCAGGAGCATATGCCAGGATTATTTAATGGGCAGAATAATTTATTTAAATTAGGATCCTGCGCTTCTTGCGGGACCCGATTTCGATTTTCAATTGCCCCAGCGTTTCACTCATCACATGCTGAACTCGCACAGCACAACATGGCGCTAACCGGCAGGAAAGCCTCATCACCAACAATATTTAAAGGGATCATACAGTACTTACAGGTTAGTAGCTGGTTTCTCATTTTAGGCTGTTGGTTAACTTCTGGACGTTGTGCTTATCAAGGTCGAATAGCTGCTTGTCTGTGTGTAATGTGAATTGTGGGTGAGGGTAATAGTGAGTGAGGGTAATAGTGGTGAGTGTGTGAGTATGAGGAGAGGGAGATGTGGTGAAATATAATTCAGTGATTGTAGGAGAGGGGAGGGGAGTTTTATGAGTTATGAGATAGGACATTTCCTATTTCATTAAATCACTCACAGTGAATCCTTATTCATTTCTGAATATTTCTTCTGCAAAACTGAGTACAGCTGTATGTCTGTTAACAGTCCACTAGATTTTAAAACATGAAGAGTGTGTAAATGCTGAAAAAAATAAAAATTCCAAATAAATATGGCCTGACTGAGACTGGAATTTAGTGTGTTAGAATTGCTGACGTTTTATCTATGTTACATATTTTGTCAATTCATTAATTTCCTGCATGACTGACTCTCAATTTTCTAATGCATGAACTTCCACTATTTATTCAAGTACAATTAGGCATTATTATCTCAAATAAAAGCATATCTTGTCAGGCTACAGATCACTTACAATTAAACCTCAAGTTTGAATGTGCATTTTTATTGTCAAGAACTGTAAATACTAAATGTAATTACCAGACAATAATTGCCAGTAAAGTTTGTTGGGATTACTAATCCACTGGTTATGACTCTTTCAAATTCATTACCAGCATTATATTTTCCAGAGAATGTATCTTTGTCTTTGAGATAATGGCATCAAAGTTCCTTTTGACTGTGATGCTTTATGTTAAAGTTTAATAATGTTACATAAAAACAGAAAATGCTGGAAATACTCAGCTACTGAAAGAAACTCTCCACAGATGCTGCCTGACTTGCTGAGTATTTCCAGCATTTTCTGTTTTTATTTCAGATTTCAAGCATCTGCAGTATTTTGCTTCTGATTTAATAATGTTAGCCCTGACATACTCAGGAGTCTAATATAATTTATCTATTAAACATTAATCACATCACCAGGCAAGTTAAACTATGATACAGTATAGTTAATTGCACTTTAGACTACATCTCTTGCCAAGGCAGTTCATGGGGTGTACACTATCTATATTTATCTTGTGTGATTTAATTTTTATACGGATCTGCAATTGTCTTTTAGATGTCAAGCAAATGTGTACTTTATTAATGAAAAACTTATTATTTAATAAGACAGTATCCTTTTGTGTTAAATAAAACAACCTGCAATTTGAAGCTATGAGGAAAAAAGTAATCCATTATGCATTTAACACATTCAGTTCAATTTCTTACAAATATAATTAGAGCGTGACACAGTAATTACATAGAATTGGTCACTGACACACACAACTGCATGTTCTTTAGATTAGTGCCAGGACTACTGAGTAAATGGCTGACATAAATAAAAGGGGACAATTTGTTTTTATATAAAATAAATATCTGGCAGCAATTCCACCAAAGAAGTTGTGCTGATGTCACAGATCACAGCTGTGAAGGGTGAACACTTTATTAATGTCATTAGCCCCTGAAATTACTGCCTTAACCTCACTGTCAGGCCTGTTATTCTTTATAATATATTATCTATTATTCATTATTTTTCAAATGTGCTTCCTTACTTTTTTTTGCTGTTATACTTTGCAATTACAGAGCCTGGTAAAAAAATGCTGTAATACATGTCAAAGAGTAATTAAGATGTAACGATGCAGAAGCTAAAAGAATGTGCCATTGTGTGACAATTACTAAAGTAATACCACCATTGTTTGAGGAAAATATACAATACACTTTGGGGCTAATCTTGCAAAGTAAGGCTCCCAGCATGGGGCCTCACTAGATGGGAGATTGGGTCAGAGATTGGGTTATAATGTCACAGGTTAATTCTGCAATCCACCTGAAAGTCTTTCTTCACTCACACCCTTACATGAAATCAACGTACTAAAAACCTCACATAATCTAATTGTTTGGTGCAGGTATTCACATCAGTGTTTCCAATACATTAGCCACAAGCCACATGTAGCTAATTGGGAATCCAGATGTGGCTAATTGCACTTCTGATTAGTAAATAAAAATGAGTCCGCTGTAAGGTGTTCCCTGATCAATCAAAGCATCTGAAGTGCTGCTTCAAGATGCCAATGGTACGCTCTTTAAAAATCCTGGAATGGGTCTCATTGTAGCTGCACTCTGCTTCTGTCTGTGACTGCTATAAGGTTGCCATAAGTTGGGTTAAAGAGGGTATCCTTCATTGCTGAGGTGCCATCCTTCCAGTCTTCAAATAAGCCTGGCATAGATGATTGCCTTAAAATTAAGGCATTGTGATTGCTGCCTAGGATGTACCCATTGTGCTATTTGATATTGTGATCTTCATTACTGGCCAGCTGCACAGTGATGGAGTGGAAGCCCTTGTGCTCATGCAGACCATAGTATTGGGTCCAGTGGTCCACTTGGGCACATGAGTGCCATCAGTTACCCCCTGGAATTTGGGGAATCCATCAGTGCAATGAAACTCGGCAACTGTGTCAAGGTGCCATTGCTATTTAATGAGAAAAGTTGCTGTTCCTCATAAGAGAGCAGTTACCTCTAAACACAATAATACATGAACTCCTGTTATTCTTGCTTGCTCCAAAGGTGGTGCTGTACCTACTTGGTTCAGCATAGTTCATTCATCCAGAACAATCCTAAAGTTCTCCCATTTCAGTTCCAACTAAGAGATGGTTTTAGGATCTCAATTGATATTTGTCACCAACTGGACAGTGCTTGCACCATGCACCGGTTGCTCCAGGTCTTCAGCGGCCTGATCCCATGGCACTATTTTCAAGTGTCCTGGCCAATATTCATCCCTCAACCAACATCACAGAAACAGATTATCTGGTCATTATCACATTGCTGTTTGTGGGACCTTTCTGTGCACAAAATGACTGGCGCATTTCCTACATTGCAACAGTGACTACACTTATTTGGCTGCAAAGCGCTTTGGGATGTCCTGAGGTTGTGAAAAGGTGCTATATATTCTTTCTTTTAACCATTAGACCACCACAATTTAAAATAAATTGATCTTATTTTATTAATAGGCACAAGTCTAATGTCATATAAAGTATAAGTTACAAAAGTATATGGGTAAGAAATGTAAGCAAATTGTTTACTAAATTCATACAGTGAAATGACATTAAATGATATCTGGTCAATTGACACATTGTTCACACATTGTTTGCTTTTGTCTTCCATGTACAGCCATAGACAAAGTACTATCTACTTTAAATTGACATTTCTTTGTTGCAGAACACAATTATGCAAATGTTTGACTAGGCATTAGTTAAATAGTGTATAACTCCTGTGAACATATAATTCAGACCAGTGAAAGAGAATGTAATTATTGTGCATCACATTTCAACAATTTGTTTTGCAAAACTGCTGCTGATTTTGTTGAAAGCAGATAGAACTAATAATTTCTGATACTACCAGTTCCCAGTACTAGATACTGTAAAATGGATTATTTGCACATCAGTAATTGTTTAGTTAGTACCACTGTTTCACATATTTTTCTTAATGTAAATTAATCTTCATTGTGACAGCCTAACATTCAATTTTTGTATGAAAAGATCAAGTTTTCAACTAGCCTTACTATGAAAATAATCAATGTCTCACAGTATGTTGTAATTTGCACATTAAGTAAAGAATATGTTTTCAAGGTGAAGCTCAATGACAATTGTAGCATTTTCAGGTAGCTAAGTATAACCAGCATTTTGCGGAATTTGATTCCTGTTACCTGCTATTTAGCAGGTTTTTGAAAGTTGTGTAACTAAATGATAAATACTGTTTCTGGTGGCACCCCTTGTGGTTAATGTTAAAAGTAAAATCCCTCAGTTGGAACTTTTCAAAGGAACTGCTGATTCATGAATTCCACAAGTAATATCTCACAGAAAAATTACTCAGAAGTGGATCTGGAACAAAAAAACATGAATATAGTGCTATTTCAGGAAGAATTAGGATTTGTTAAATATTTTCTTTTAGGATAAGGACGTAGCAAAGAATTTACTTTTGGCAATTTGTCATAAATTAATTTGGGCTCTTTTTAGTTAATTAACAGAGTCTGGGGCATATGACAAACATGATATTGAATTGGGGGGGGTGAACATTTCTGGTAACTTTAAGATTAAAGTATGTTTCACCTTGAATATGACACTCAGTAAAAATGAACATTAATTTCACAATCTATCTTTCAGCTATAAATCTACCAGAGCATATGAAATTCACGTAGCTTTCTCAGCTTTGGATATGGATTCATCCTTTATTTGGGGAGTTGTTTAGCCCAGGATTGACTCCCCAAGTAAGTGCTTAAGGTAAGAAATGGCATTCACAAGAAGTGCTCGTCAGGCAAACACAGGCCTACAGCCTGGATTTTCCATCCATTTAAAATAACAAATGCAAAATCCAGGCTGCAGGCCTGTAATTTCCTGTCCAGTGCTCCCTGTGAGCTCATTTTCATCCCTGTGAGGAACATGCCCAATCCATTGTAGCTGTCATTGGCATATTATTGCAGATAAGTGTTTCTATCCTGCCAAAATCAAGCATGATAGCAACAGAAAAGGGGCACAATTGGGAGGCAAGGTCTATCATCCACCTCATTACCTCAATCTGAATATCCCTTCCCCAACTCCTGCTAGTCCAGGCTGCTCCTGCAAATACCGAAGGTGGGGGCCAAGCAGGGGTAGCACGGCCCAGATTCCCAACCCATTTCCCTCCCCTCCACCCCTGTTCTCACTGCTCGCTGGGACCTCCAGATAGCATCAAGAATGGCCCCAAATGCTGCTAATGGAGACAGAGAGCCTAGTAGAGGCTTTCTGTCCCGACAATTTGTCCCCTCAGCCAAGGCCTTCAGTTGATGTTATCTTTGGGGTCCAGCAGCCTCTCTAAGCTATCTCCCTGCTTCCTCTGAGGTGGTCCTATTCAGCACCGCCTGGTTCGAACTGGGAACCACTAGTGGGCTCCCACATGCTGGTAGGAATCCCACTGGGAGTCTGACATGAATACAAAATAACCCGACTCAGGAAACTGGGCCAAAACTGAAGTCCCACCCTGACCCTATAGAGGCAAGAAAAGGAAAATCCAGTGCTTGTTCTCTGTTTCCTCCAGAAACATCCAACGGATTACATTTATGGTATAGGTTTGACTTTCAGAGAATGATAGCACCACTCTAATACTTGAAAACATCCCTAATTGGATGAATAGTTCAAGAAATTTCATTACATGGTACATTTGAGATTAATGTTATCTTTTGCATGATTACTTGAATAACACCTTCATTTGCATGGTGAATATGTAAAAAAGCTTCACATATCCATTTTCAAGATGGGCAAAGCCAAAGATTGTTTGACTCTTGTTGGAGTTTCTTTAGAATCTTGTAAAATTGGTGAAGAAACTGGACTGTACTTCAAACATGCATCTGAAATAGTCAGACTAAGCTCTTTGCTGGATAAATATTGGGCCAGATGTTCCTGTTCCTGGGCCTGGGCCTATCAGATCTCCTGGGTGCAATGAATACAGGGAAATCAGGTGTGGAGGAGAGGATCTCCCTAACAGAGTCTGCCCTGTTTTCCATCTATTGATTTAAATTGATAGAAAATCAAGTGGATTCCTTTCTGGCATGTGCTCTTCTCCATCTGATTTTCCATAGTCAATTGTTAAAACTGATGAGAATCTAAAACATTTGTAAATTATTGGGATGACAGGCTGGTGTTTGTGGAAAGCCAAAAAGAGAACCGAGAAACTGTCAATACCATAACATGAATCCTTGCCATTAACAGGTGCTTTATCACCGCCTTACACTCTCACGATTTCACCTACTGCTATGGTACCATTAAAGTGGTTGTGTGCATCTTCTATTTTTACTGAGGGTTGCATTTCATCTATTTCTTGTAAATTGTATTTCCTTCTGTAGTACATTCGTGACAATAAAGTGATAATAAACATCTCCATTATGAGGAGCTGCTGGTTCATATCTGGAAAAGATAGAAGTGTAATTTGTTAGTTGAGTGACTTGGCATTTAGGAAAAAGATCTCTATTAATTACAACAGAGGTTCCCTAGGCCGTTTGTGAAAAATAATAAACAATTCTTAGGGTAATTTTGTGAGGCTCCGCTGTCAGCATGGAGGATTGCTAGTGGCGAGCACAGGTTGGAGAATTAGCTACAGTGTTATAGCCCTATCTCCGACCTCAGGATAAGGCTAGAAAGGCCCTGGACTAGTAACAGAGCCTCAGAAGATTACCCTGTCTATTTGTAAGGTATGTGGTTTTATTCTAACCACACAAGAATGTAGGAATGCACAGGACCAGAATAGATCATTACAGTTCATCTGGCTGCTATCACTTAAATAACCTTGACAAATAATAAGAAATCTATATGCTCCCTCCTCAACCAAATTTGAGCACTATGCCTACTTTTGTGGCATAGTGCTCAAATTTAAATCACAATGGTATAATTTTTTGGAAATTTACAGTGTATGATAAAATAAAATAGCATCTAAATAACATACATCCTCCTCTGGCTGTGGGTGAAAATGGAGGTGCACAGGCTATGGCCCCTGCCAATGCTGATATGTTGATAATGGCAGCTTGGAGTTGAGTAAGAATGAATGTAATCTGTAGAAAAACCAACAGAAAATTAAAATCACCAAGTATAACATAAACCATGAGAATTAGACCTGTATGGTAGGCTTTAACAAATAGTGATTTCTTGAAGTTAACTTCTTGACTTCTCAGGTCGACCAGTCAATTATTTAGCAGAGTAACAAAACTGACTCAGACAAATGAAGTGTGATTGTTATAAGTTTCAGGTCTGCTTTATATAGTCTCTTGGATAAATCAATGTTGGTCAGTCCCGTAAACGGACTGAGCGTATTACGTTGAGGAGTGTGCCTGTACTGCCCAATATCAAATTATACGATAGCTTAACCTGTGGTGTAACAATAGGATCACCTTTGATCCGAATTGGATATTTTGTGTCCTTCACATTTGCCCTCATGCATACTTCTTCAATCTTTCAAAAGGTGGACTGAAACATTTGGTGAGACCAGATATGAAATGTTAAGCTGCTTCAATCCACAGATGGCAAGTGAACATACAGAATGACTGTCAAAGAAAATTCCACTTACTTAACTCAATCTCATTTGTCACCACCCGTCCCTTTACTTGTTTTGGCATTACCTTTCTTTCTAGATTACTTCAAACTACAAAAACTGACCTCCTGCATTTCAGCATCCAGCTCTGGGCCCCAGGCCTACACCTGACATTCACTTGTTTTAAAACCTGCCTGCCTATGCACCCTTTGTTCTGGGTTCCTAGCCAGGGAGAGGGTGGGGTTGTCATCTCTGGTTGGAGGTATTCCTGGAGATTTGATCACGTGACATCTGGCCACGTGAGCATCTGTTTGTGAAGAAAGAACATTTTTGGCCTTATGTGTTGAGTCTGCTTTTGAAACCTAGCAGAGTTAAGAGGTGTTGTTGTTACTTGTATCTCTCGTTCCTTGGTTAGGACTGGCGATTTCCATGTCATGGAAGCAAAAGAGGCTCAATGGATTTTTACCACATAAAATGTCCTAATACTCATAATGTCAGTTAAGGAATTCTGGAAAGAGGTTTAAGATTTTAGACTATTATTTTTGAACAGTTTAAATATATGTGTAAGTCAAGAATCGTACTGATGGCTATATAAATAAATTCAACCATTTGCTTTAACACTGATATCATGGTCTGAGAGTGTGCTATTTTCCACCTTTAGAAATGCACCATAGAACAAGGTGTGCAGCCTGGATAACCTCCAGTGCAAAATAGTGAAGTAAAATGGTAATTGTTAGCCCTTTGGTATGCTATCCCATTCATGTCACACGCAAAGTTATTCATTTCAGCTCATAGGAAACACGTGTCCACTTACGGATAATGCCTTTTTACAATGAACAAGAGTAAAAAGGAAGCAATATTTGTAGCAATCTTACTGTTTTATACAAGTTTTTAAAAATGTTACTGTTGTATAACTTCATTTATTTTCTTCATTGATACCATACACTTTATGTCCAATGATGTTCAAACCATACTGTTAGCTAACATTTGTTCTTGTTTATAAGAAATAAAAAATAAACAGTGTTTCTAACTGCAAGGTGCAGAGTCTATTCCTACCTGATAAAGGGTGAATTTGGGGATTATCTTCTGATTTTTAAGTTCAACTTTGACTTTGTTAAAAACAATCCCAATTGGCCACAGTGCAACTATTGTGGAGACACCAAGGGAAGTGTTAATCCATATTGCAGGTCCACTAGGCGTAAGCTGTAAAATAATAAATCATATACTATTATGTCCAGTAAAATACTTCTAACTATCATCAGCTCTATACCATAAATTATTTGTTTTTGTTTGCATTTAATCAAGTTTAAAATGGATAGTTTAGTCCTCCCTCCTTATGGGGTAACAGTTGGGCTCCACATGGTACCTATCCATTGATGCTATAGCTGAGGTCGATAACCCATCATGTATGAAATCGAAGCTTTGAACACGTACTAATCATGGGGCAACATTCTATTATCTGGCATGTTGAAAGTTATTCAGAGTTCTAAACCAAGTATTCAGTTAACACATTCCTCTATTCAGATCGCTCTCTACAGTCACTCTCATTTAATTTAATCATCTTCACTGAACGGTACACTACAGAGGCACTGAGAAATTATGGTGTGTATTTTTAAAGAGAGAATTACAGCATTAACTCAGAAATGCAAACTTTAAAAAATGTACTCCTTAGTCAGCAGCTCAGAAAAAAAGGCAAAATGTGTCAATTTCCACCTTGCTACTTAAAATGTCAACTTATCACCAACTTCTTTATTTATCCTATTCAACTGCTAGCATCTAACTAAATAGCAAAAAAAAACATACATCATCAAGGCTAAAGGTTCCATTCACCCAAAGGACTAATGTGAAAATCATTAGGACTGGCCGGAAGAAAGCAAGCTGAAATGTTCCCAATTTCAGCACGAACATCAGGCGTCTAAAAAGAAAGAAGCAAACATTAACCATATTTAAACAACAGTTTAAAATGGCAACTATAAGACATTAGTTTGGGTCTTCCATTTACTTTTAAAATATTAATCTAACAAGGGACTTAACTTTTGGCCACTTTGTGAAGAGCCTTGGGATGTTTTTGTTGTTGTATTATGTTTGGTACTTCAAATTTGAGTATCTAATCTAATTACTGGATTTTCACATACCTACTGCCAAAATAAAGGGCAACATATTTTATATATATATATAAATAAAAAAATACATATTGTTATGTATTTATGCTAATATTTACCAATTAAGTATTAATGCCAACAAATTTTACCATATTTACTCCCTTCCATTTTTGTGGGTTATTTCTTCTACTTTCCTAAGTCCCCTAGGCCATTTTCTTTGAACTGAGAGAGTGCCAACCAGTCTATTTCTAAACATCTGACAAAGCCAACCTAAAGTAGCCACTGTGAAGTGTGCAAGATTGAAATCAGTTGATTTTCCCTCTGATTTTCTCTTGGGAATCAACAGTACACACAGCTTGGCTAAGATCAGGAGCTCACCATGTGGAGTATTGTGTCAGGAGAACCCACAGCTACAACTTTGCATATCAGTGCATCAAGGTGCTCCATTACATGGCTTACAGATTTAATGAAATAGTGGGGTTGATATTAAACACCTCCCCCCTCCCCACGACAGGTGGGAGAACGTGTCCCCAACTGTTGCGTAAGCACCTGCTGCCGTTTTTATGGCGGCGGGCTGCGAGCCGTGCGAATGTCCCATCTTGTAGAGGCGGGACACTTCATTATAATATTTAAATCAGGCTCTCGGTACAGTTGGGTGCCTGATTTCAATTTGACAGTTGTCTATCATGTTTCCCAGGGCTTGGGAAACCCGGCAGTGAAATGGAGATGGGAGCAGCCGGCTGCAGAAGGCAAGTGCTTTTTAGAGCATTCCCTGTGGGCCAGGAGGAGCAGGAGTGTTCCACCCAGCCTCTCAAGCAAATCTTCAGCCTCCCGTCTGCCGGTCACGGCCTCTCCTTGCTGCCGCGATCGGTTGACCCAACCCCCAACCTCTAGCCTCCTGCCCCACAATCGGCCAACCCCTCCCTCCCGATTGCCCGGCCCTAATATGTCTTAACCCCCAAACACACAAGAACATCTCACTGCCGCAGTGTGACAATTCCATTTACAAAGGATAGTGAACTTCTGGAACTCTCTCCCCCAAAAAGCTGTTGAGGCTGGATCAATTGAAAATTCCAAAACTGAGATTGATAGATTTTTGTTAGGCAAGGTTATTAAGGGATACAAACCAAGGCGGGTAAATGGAGTTGCAATACAGAGCAACCATGATCTAACTGAATGGCGGAACAGGTTCGAGGGATTGAAAGGAACAAGAGTAGGCCAGTGTTCTATTCCAGAAATCAAAATTTAGTGTTAAATTATCGGAAGTTTTTTTTTGTGGACCTACAACCTTCAAGGGACTGGGTTGATATCACTTAGACTCCATTCAAACAGAACCAGAACAGCTGACAAAGACAGCACAATCTCATCCCACCACTATGGGTTGGATTCTGGCCCAGATCCCAAACAAGCTGATGAAACAGTTGTCACTGAGCCACCCAAACCCCTTACCAATTCAATAACTCAGAATATAGTATGTCAGTAACAGACAATGGGTCCAAGAACATTTTCTTCAACAAAGTCTACAGCTCACCTTGATATCTTTGCAAAAGGCAAACAAAGACAGCAGCAACAACAGGGGCCTGTACTAATCTTGACAGGAGTATTTTCAAAACGTTTCAGGAATGCCTCATCACCTCCAAATTCTTCTATCATCATCTTCTGGAACTTATGGATAACAACTGCAAAGTACCTATAGCAATAATAACAAAATAATCCAAGAAACTTATCTGACAATATATAGTTCAGTTAAACGGCTGTGTATTCTACCTAGATGTTACATAATCCTGAATGTTTTAAAATGTCTCTCAGTTACCATGGCCTTGAAGTTCCGTGGAGGGTTCCGCTGGTCTCCCGCTGAAGTTAATGCTCAAGTCAGGGCCTATGTCTCATGCCACAAAAATTTCTAGTGCAAGATTGTGAAATTACCCATTTCAGATTAAAAATAACTTTAAAGCTATACGTCACCAATTTTGTTCCTAAATCTATCAACTATTAAGGTGTACCTCATAATGAAGAAATTACTTAAAAGGGAATTGTATTCATCTGCATTCTCATGTCATCTTAGATGTTATAAAGGGATACAGTTGCACATTTATTGGTGGCTCTGTTTTCTATTGTTTTTTGTTTTGTACCGGACATTATCCAATTCCATCTCCAATGACCATGAACATAATTTTTTTTGTAGAAAAATTAGAGGTTTGATTGAGGAGCTCCTGATAGCTTGCTGTAGACAGTATGTAATTTCAATCCATTTCTACTTTCCAGAATTTAATGTAGACAATTAAAATGTAGCGTATTCTAGGAGCAAAAAAACCCAAAAGAAATACATACACTGCTGTTGTCAAATCTGTGATCATTGATGCTAGAGGAACCCACATCCCAACACAAGATGTACATGCTATCACCTGAAACAAAAACATAAAGCAACTGTTACTTTTAAATATTCTAAAAGTTAACATTCTTAAATATTGTAAAACAGTTTCCAAATAAACTGTACAAAAATACAGCGATTTCCAGAATTGGTATTTGTGGATAGACATCCTAATGGTGTGTAAGGCATGTTGAATTTGGGTGTTTAGTCACATTTTAGATAGAAAGCTGATATATTTACTTTAAAATATAGGAATTTTGTTGAAATTCAGAATGTGCTTTTTATTTTCTTTGCCAGTAGCTTCCACTTGCATTATTTTATAATACTTAAAATACAAAATTGAGCACTCTTGTGAAGGACCTTGCAACAGGAAGGTCTTGAAGTTACACAAAAAAATAGTAACATAAAAACATTTAACACATTCATTTGAAATTTCTCTTCTCCTTTATTTTTGCACAGATATTAACTTGTTTAAAATAAATGTGTCAATACCTTGCTAAAATGAGGAGTGGGGGGGGAAAGAGAGGAATTTCAGACAAACACATTAAATGCTAGTATTCCTCAGTAATTTCAGGGCAACAGTTTTTAAAAACAGAATTCCAAACTAGGCCAGTACTCTTTATGTGGGCAGGTGGCTTTTCAATTTGAAAACCTGTAGGTGAAATTAATATATTAAAGCAGGACAGAAAAGGGGAGATATTTGAAATCTTATGGAAAATTGGAAGACAATTCCTGAAAAACATGGGAGTATGAATTTCCCAGCTAGATAGTGTAAAGTGCACTTACAGGTGCAGCCCCGCTGACCCACATAATAGTCGTTCTCCTGTTTGTGGGAGGGACTTTTCTCACCAGGTAGATAACTTCCTCAAAATACACGAGATTTGCAATTACAGCCATTAGAGTGAGAACACTGTACAAGATGATAGTGGGCACATTCAAATCTGTGGAAAGAAACAAAGTTAGTTACTTTAAATGAGCTGTCTCCATTGTCATTTTGATAAACCACTTCCTAAATGTATTTCTAATGTTTATTTTTATGATTTGAATAAATGCTTGACATTGGTTGGGAAATGATCAATTAATACTTTTTTTAAAGAAACAGGCTGTGGTATATTTAAACTTCTGTATGTAGTGGTGCAATTATATAAATGTATTTAGAATTTTCAACAGAAATTAAACTTATTACAGATTTACTTTGAGCAGATGCCTTATGATGCAGATGATATGATTAGCTTGATTATACCTAGCCATTTTATTATTGTTACAGTTGAAGATTGTTAATTGAGTGCCCAGATATAAAAGAAATCCTCCTATTGATTAGATTATATGCACTGAGCAAAGGCCTGCTATAAATACTGAAATAATGGCAGCCAAGAGGTCCATTAAGAAAGAACCATGGGAACGAAATTCCGTGCAATAACTTTTTTGCCACAATTAACAGGAGGAATTTCCTTATGTGCAGTCTAAAGTGGGGAGTGTGTTTTCTACATAGGTGTAAAATAATCATTTGCCCATGACTGAGTGATCACTTCAGGGAATTATCAAGTTTCTTTTCACTTCACTGAAGTAATTATAGAATTTTACATCACAAAAAGAGGCCAAATGGCCCAACGTGACTGAGCTGGCTCTCTGAAAGAGCTATTCATTTAATCCCATTTCCCGGCCAGTTCCTTATACTATTTTAAATTTTCCTTTTTCAGATATTTATCCATTATCCTTTTAAAAGCTATTATGGATTCTGCTTCCACTACTGTTGCTGGTAGGATATCTATATTCTAACAATCTTCTGTGTGAAGAAAATTTTCATAACCTTTCCATTTTATTGGAATTAGTGACAATAGAGATTAAAACATAAAAATACTTGTAACAAAAATACAAGAACTTCACAATAGCCACAGTGCACGTTATTAATAATCTGAACTTTCATTTCACTCAGCTATCTGAACTATTCTGAACAATAACTTGATGCTACAGTTCTTTTCTACGTTCCCAAATCTGTGAAGGCAAGTTGAAAGAGTTTAAAGGATTACTCCACAATAATGCACGATCGTAATACAGTCTTGGGTTTATCTTAATGTTCAACTACGGCCACATTAAATTGGGAAAATGGATCCTGTCAAGAACTTTTGGGGAAAATCTTGAAACATATAATGCAAGTTTGGATATCTGTAAACTCATATGCGGTTATTTTAGTGAGAATAGTTTATCTCAAAAAATGGCCCCATAGATTTTTTTTATTCATTCATGGGATGTGGGCGTCGCTGGCAAGGCTAGCATTTATTGCCCATCCCTAATTGCCCTTGAGAAGGTGGTGGTGAGCCATCTTCTTGAACTGCTGCAGTCCATTTGCTGAAGGTTTTCCCACAGTGCTGTTAGGAAGGGAGTTCCAGGATTTTGACCCAGCAATGATGAAGGAATGGCGATATATTTCCAAGTCAGGATGGTGTGTGACTTGGAAGGGAACGTGCAGGTGGTGTTGTTCCCATGTGCCTGCTGCCCTTGTCCTTCTAGGTGGTAGAGGTCACGGGTTTGGGAGGTGCTGTTGAAGAAAGCTTGGCGAGTTGCTACAGTGCATCTTGTGGATGGTACACACTGCAGCCATGGTGTGCCGGTGGTGAAGGGAATGAATGTTTAGGGTGGTGGATGGAGTTCCAATCAAGTGGGCTGCTTTGTCCTGGATGGTGTTGAGCTTCTTGAGTGTTGTTGGAGCTGCACTCATCCAGGCAAGTAAAGAGTATTCCATCACACTCCTGACTTGTGCCATGTAGATGGCTTTGAGGAGTCAGGAGGTGAGTCACTTGCCGCAGAATAACCAGCCTCTGACCTGCTCTTGTAGGCACAGTATTTATGTGGCTGGTCCAGTTAAGTTTCTGGTCAATGGTGATCCCCAGGATGCTGATGGTGGGGGATTCGGCAATGGTAATGCCATTGAATGGAATAGTATCAGCATATACATATCAGTAACTGTAAAGGGTCTCTAAAGATTATTAAGCAAAATGATAGTAAACTAAGAACACAAATAAATATCTTGTAGATGATGTGGTGAAAGGCAAGAATATAGCTATTGGTGGAGATGTCAAGTTAATGGAAACTCAAAGAGCTGCGAATGAGGATGGAGGAAGGAGCAGATATTGGAAGAACTGCTTTTCCTCAGAATATGAATGTCAGTCAGAATACAGAACAGATTTTTTTTAAGAAATAGAAGTTAACAAACTAAGTAGAAATATACTAATTTGGGATCTTCTATAACTGCTGTATTAGTATCTTCTAGAACAGAATAACTAGTGTCAAAGGGAAGGCTTGGGTGTGTGATAGGGGAAGGGAAGTACTGGCTATGTGGGAAGTCGGGAGATTTACTGAGTGACCGCATGAATGGTTCCATAGTGTATTATCGGCGCCCCCCTTTTGCCATGAGAGCCAGTCTACTCCTGGAAGCTAATTAGGTGACGTGATTCATTGTAGAAGAATGCAATATGCAATATTTCTTTTGGTAAATGTTCAATATATTCTGTTAATGTTTAAGTTAATGTTTATTTACTGTTGGTGTTTAAAATTATATATTTTATTATTTTTGTGTGATTCTCTAAGAATGTATTCAAAAATATTTAATAAAACAAAATGTTTAGGAAAAAGTAAGAGTAGCAGAATGAACACTCCATACCACGACCACATAACAATAGTCACTGCACTCCATAAAACAAATTCATTGTATGAAGTACTTTGAGACCACATGATAAATATCACATAAGTGCAAGTCTGATTTTCTTCCTTTCTCTTATGAAAAAGACTGGCTTCTTCTGTTAACTTAATGGCAGCCACATGTTTTGGCAATGTTTTGCAATCACTGGCAACAGTTATGTTGACACTGAAACAGTATGGTCCGGATGTGGTTGAAATATTTTTAATAACTATGTAGCCTGCCAAGACTTTCTTTTGTAAAGCAATTGAAGCAGTGAGCACATCAGTGATTGTATATAGAGCTCAGAAGTGTGGAGTTGTGCTAAGAAGCAGATCCAACCTGCACTGAAACACTTATTACCTATTAACTCTTTAAATTGAGGCCTTCAATATCAGTGCATTTTTCTTCGTTTATTTTGAAAGCAATATCTACTTTCTGCGATTCTCAGGTTTTTCCTAGTCAGTCAAGATGGCAAGCAAGTGTACTGCTCCAGATGCTTTGGCAGTTCTGTTTTTCAACCAACTGCTAGAAATTTGGGGGAATCATCAGTGGAAGCAGTACTTCTTTTACAAACAGTTGCAAAGAAGCATGACTAACTTTAACATCCTTTTTCTGTTTCATTTTTGATGTTATGGTACGTTCACATTCCACAAGTTCAGCATCAGTGTGAGTCAAAAACCTTCCCACCAATTGGAGCATAAATTAGATGTGATGGCCCAAACTGACTCTGAAATGAAGCAGAAGAAGACTTGGTTGCAGAGATTCAGACTTTATTTACACTTTAGCTGCAGCTAGGTGCCAAGTGAAACCACTTCATACTGACACTACAGTTGTAAATGCATCCTTAGTAAGTGCTGATGGCATTATTAGAGGAATCATCTGGAAACAAGTTACAAAACTGGCAACATAGAAGGTGGTTAGTTAAGCCTTGACCTGCTGTGTAAACTAGAATAGCATATGGTTAGCATAAGCTGTGATGGACAAATTAAGAGTTAACCACACAAAAAAAATCTGAAAAGGACAGAAAAAAAAAATTGTTGATAGAATCATTGAAAGGTTACAGCACGGAAGGAAGCCATTCGGCCCATCGAGTCCGCACCGGCTCTATGCAACAGCAATCCAGCTAGTCCCACTCTCCCGCCTTATCCCCGCAGCCCTGCAAATTTTTTCCTTTCAAGTACCTATCCAGTTCCCTTTTGAAGGCCATGATTGAATCTGCCTCCACCACCTCCTCAGGCAGTGCATTCCAGATCTTAACCACTCGCTGTGTAAAAACGTTTTTCCTCATGTCACCTTTGGTTCTTTTGCCAATCACCTTAAATCTAGGTCCTCTGGTTTTTACCCTTCCAATGGGAACAGCTTCTCTCTATCTACTCTGTCTAGACCCTTCATGATTTTGAATACCTCTATCAAATCTCCTTGTAACCTTCTCTGTTCCAAGGAGAACAACCCCAGCTTCTATAGTCTATCCATGTAACTAAAGTCCCTCATCCCTGGAATCATTCTAGTAAATCTCTTCTGCACCCTCTCTAAGGCCTTCACATCTTTCCTAAAGTGCGGTGCCCAGAGCTGGACACAATACTCCAGTTATGGCCGAACCAGTGTTTTATAAAGGTTCATCATAACTTCCATAGTTTTGTACTCTATGCCTCTATTTATAAAGCCTAGGATCCCGTATACTTTTTTAACCGCTTTCTCAATCTGCCCTGCCACCTTCAATGATTGTGAACATATACCCCCGGATCTCTCTGTTCCTGTATCCCTTTTAGAGTTGTGCCCTCTAGTTTATATTGCCTCTCCTCGTTCTTCCTACAGAAATGTATCACTTCACATTTTTCTGCGTTAAATTTCACCTGCCACGTGTCCACCCATGCCACCAACCTGTCTATATCCTCAAAGTCTATCACTGTCCTCCTCACTGTTCACTACCCTTCCAAGTTTTGTGTCATCAGCAAATTTGGAAATTGTGCCCTGTACACCCAAGTCCAAGTCATTAATATATATGAAGAAATGCAGTGGTCCCAGCATGAACCCATGGGGAACTCCACTATATACCTCCCTCCAGTCCGAAAAACAACCGTTCACCACTAATCTATGTTTCCTGTCACTTAGCCAATTCTGCATCCATGTTGCTACTGCCCCCTTTATTCCATGGGCCGCAATCTTGATGATAAGCCTACCATGCGGCACTTTATCAAACGCCTTTTGAAAGTCCATGTACACCACATCAACTGCATTGCCCTCATCTACCCTCCCGGTTACCTCATCAAAAAACTCGATATCAGGTTAGTTAAACACGATTTGCCTTTAACAAATCTGTGCTGGCTTTCCCTAATCAATCCACACTCGTCCAAGTGACTGTTAATTCTGTCCTGGATTATTGTTACTGAGAGTCTGGCAGCATCTTCTTCCTGTACTCATTTAGTACCTCAGCCAATCCCTCTGCCTCCATGAGTAGATCTCCTTTATGGTCCCTAATTTCTTACTACCCGTTTACTGTTTACATGCCTGTAGAAGACTTTTGGATTCTCTTTTATGTTGGCCACTAGTCTCTTCTCGTACTCTTGTGGAAAACCATAAAGACCACATTAATGTAGAAATACGTGAACAGTTACTTGACCATAAAAAGAGAAAAGCATGATGGGTATTTGACCAATGTTAACTCCTTGACTCCCATACATAGGGTAGTTACAATTTCACTCACACACACAGAAAGACTCAATTGTCTTTGGTACGTTGATAATTAAGTTGGCTGTCCA
This sequence comes from Heptranchias perlo, assembly GCF_035084215.1. Classification (NCBI taxonomy): domain Eukaryota; kingdom Metazoa; phylum Chordata; class Chondrichthyes; order Hexanchiformes; family Hexanchidae; genus Heptranchias; species Heptranchias perlo. Next base: position 35,088,574 of record NC_090335.1, read on the forward strand.
GGTGCTTGGTACTGTCTGGCCTCCCCCCCTCCCCCCGTGCAGATAAGGGTATTGCTGGCTTATAATATAATGAGAATAGTTTCTTGAGAGGCCCTGTGGCCTTGATTCTGACTTCAGCCCTACTGAATAACCAGCTTTGGAATTTAGGGAGGTGGTGTTCTCGGGCCTGCGAGGCCTACTACGTGCCAAAACAGGAATGAGCTATGGATGTCCAGAGGAGGCAGGCTCCCTGCTTGATTGACTAACCACTTGAACTAATGGGGAATGTACATGTACACCCATATTCTATGATAGACAGATATTGCTGATTGAACTGTATAAATGTGAACTGTGTCCTTTGTCCAGGGAAGTGGTAGTTCTGACCATCGTCAGAGCAGATCTTCCCTTGAGCTCAAGTTTCTTTCAATTAAAATTCTTACTTGTCTGAAAATAAGTGTTTGGAGTTAATGCATTGTGTATAATAGGTAATTAAGTTTGCGACACTCTCTCTTTGCCCCTCTTATTTTCTTTATCACTTCCCCTCTGAACTTTCTACATTCTACCTGGTTCTCACTTGTGTTATCAACCTGACATCTGTATACACCCCTTTCTTCCATTTCATCTTACTCACTATCTCTCTTATCATCCAGGGAGTGCTGGCTTTAGTTGCCCAACCTTTCTGCCTCATGGGAATGTGCCTAGACTTACCCAAACCATCTCCTCCTTAAAGACCGCCCATTCTTCAATTATAGTTTTGCCTGCCAATCTTTGATTCCAATTTACCCTGACCAGTTCTGTTCTCATCAAAATGTTGAAATTGGCCCTCCTCCAATTGAGTCCTTTTACTTTAGAGTGGACCATGTCCTTTTCCGTAGCTATTCTAAACCTTATGATATGATCACTGCTCCCTAAATGTTCAAAGAATAAGCCCAACTATCCAAAACCAAAAATGTACACATTGTATTACTGCATGGCTGGATGGGTTTACTTGTTGCGCTGGTCTAGGGAAGTTCAGAAAAATTGAACTAACTTATTTAGAGAGGGTAGGGACCACTCCCATGAAGAGGCCGCAATGGTAGCAGCGGCCAGGCAGGGTCCGTTAGTTCAGAAAGCCTGTGGGGTCTCTCATAACTACAGCCACAGAATTGCCCACGCCCGGTACTCCCGCTCGTCCTCACCAGCCGCTGCTCCCAGCCTGCGGCATCTACTGTTCACTGGGGGGGAGGCAGTGCCCGAGCCGCCGGGGTCTCGTCCTCCTCCCCCCAGCACATCCCTTGGACTTTAGTTCGGGGCCCGAATCCCCGCGGGTGCGGCCACTTCGGTGTCAGAAGCGAACCCCCAAACCGCTTTACATCGGCACTAAATAAAAGGGAGCAGCCGCCCACTGGGGGAGTTAGAAGGACCTTCACCATCTTCTTTCCAATGGGTGATTTACAAGTCCCAATGTTCACGGATTATGCCGGCAAGGACTGAATCAAAGACCCGCAAAGTAACTTTCATTTTGTTTACTTACTCATTAAAATATCGCCGGCTTTGGGTGGGCTGGAGCCGCAGTAAAGGTCCAAGGTCTGGTTTGCCGCTTCAGTCATCTCTCGACCACACACTGACTTTCTGTTATTATGGAGGAGACAGGCTGAGAACCCCCGGCTCCGCGTCTCTTACACACCACGCCGCCGCTTTCCCAACCAGCCTGACTGCAACTTGCACAGTGTTCAGCTGCTGCCCGCACCTTGATTCATTTTCGGTTCTTGGGAGTTCACGTTCTTCAGAAGGTAAACATCAACTACGGGAGTTGTAAAGCAATCGGGAGATTACCAACAAACCCTTTTAAAATTGAAATGTAAATCCCGCCTCTCCCGGCAGCTAAAAAAAAACTGGGTCAATGATCATGTAGTATAGGTGATCCAAGTGCAATGGCCTGTAGTGCAGTAACTTCCAACACCTACAACTAACCACATTGGTGCCAACAGATTGCCTAGGTTTATACGGTCCACCATCTCCACCTGGGATATGGTGTCACTAGGTGCTGAGTTTCTGCCTGTCCACTACACTCAGAAGGTTGGGTCTGGCCACACTGGCCGAGCAGATACAGGACGTCCTGTCCAGCTGGACTGTATCCCACCACCTGTCCCAGGTGGAGATGTTCCTGAAGAGGAACCCTTTCGACCACAAGGCCGTCAGACAGTGGTGGGTACGTAACGTTCTGGGGGTCCTGCAGGGAAAGGAGAGGGTGGATCCGATCGGGCAGTTCCCTGACCAGACGGTCAAAGCCATTTGGCAGAATGTCTCATCGCCAGAACTGACCAACAGGCACCAGGATGTAGCTTGGATGGTGGTGAGAAGGGCCCTCCCAGTGTGGTCTTTCCTACTTGCACGGCATTTCAGCGCCACCGCAAGCTGCCCTCGAGGCTGTTATGGGGACGAGACCGCCGTCCATCTCCTGGTGGACTGCTCCTTTGCACAGAAGGTGTGGACAGCGATGCGTTGGAATCTGTCCTAGTTCATCCTCAATACCTCAGTAACACAGGACGCCATGAATAACACCGCAGGAGATTCACTAGTACAATATATATTGTCTGTATTATTTCACAGTAATCAATCACAGATTATCATTTTATAAACTTGCAGTAGTTGTATTGCAGTGATTACCCTTCAGTGAAGATATTTTCGTGCATCCACTGTAAGAGTTCAATTGTTTATTTTAAAATAATAAGATATTGCATGTAGTTGAGGGGTCCAGTTGATTGTGTCTATCCTGGTCATATCTTACAAATAGTTTAATAAACAGGTACATGGTGAAGAACAGCTGAATAATAAAAGGAAGTGTGTATGTATTGAAGAATAATCTTTTAAAATATATTTTTCAGAAGATCTTTATTTTAATAAGTATAGTTCAAATAAAAACAGCAGTGTTGCGTTATTTTAGGACCAGTACTTTCTACGCCACAATTTAAGGTAATAGTCATTTAAGATCAAATCCACGCTTTCCATCTCATGCCACAATAAATTGGTTATCAGTTATTGGAATGATGGTCGCACATAAAGTTCTTATCATTTATGATCAGTTATCTACTGAAGATATTGCCTCTGGTAATGTGATCCGCCGCTGACGCCTGTTGAATTTTACTGGGTCAGTACACTACCTGCTTCTGCAGTACCGTGATGAATGAGTGTGCATCAATGCAGTTTATCCTGGAGCGTATGGCAGTTCCATGCTGATTTGCAGATGAGACAATAAGCCGATCTTAACTTTACATAGAAATTATAGCACAGAAACAGGCCATTCAACCCAACTGGTCTATGCGGGTGTTCATGCTCCACACGAGCCTCCTCCCACCCTACTTCATCTCACCCTATCAGCATATCAACTTCTACCATGGATGCTCTGACTGCTGTCAGTGAGGCCTTTGCACCAGAATGGAGAGAGCTATCTCTTCTGGCCTCCAAATTACTGGGACACAAATACACAAGTATCTCTTAGGAATTCAACAAGCTGATTGGTAACATTCAGGCAGCATTCCCTCTGATGAATGGCCAAGCAGAGCCAGGGCCCAGTAGTAATGGCCAGGCAGTATGCACTCCGATGATAATATTGTGTCTCAGGACAATAAAAGATATGTGCTCTCCTGCTAGGCCCCTCAGATGTCACCTAGTGGCAGAAAGGAAGTGAGGCTGGGCTGCCCTTGCAGCAACACAAGAGATGTAGCCTGCAGCATGTCCCCCTCAGGACTCAGCTGCCCTGAGACAAAGATCCCCTCACTCCCCAGAGCTCCCGAATAAACACAGCAGCTAGCCACTCCTGCCACTTAGGAGAAGCAGGATGCTAGGTTTGAAGCACCAAGGGGAAGCATGGTGGAAAGAATTAATAACGCGATAAAGAATGGGTGCTCATTAAAACTATCAGTTACACTAAAGTTATTTGTTCCGATGTTTTTGGCAAGAAATGAAAATGTTGGAATGGTTTTGAGGTAAACCAGGATGGTACAGGAGTGATGGGTTCATCTCAACCTGGCAGGAGCAGGTACACTAGCTGCCAATATAAAAACAAATATCTAACCAAGGTTTTATACTAGCCTTTGGGGAACAATAATACTAAGAGGGGATTGCAGAGCACAAAGAAAAATGTCAATAAGTAAACACTGGGGAAAAAAAACAAAGGATAAAAGAGAGAGAGGAGGATAATAACATTTTTATACGAATGCTAGCAGCATGTGAAACAAGATTCCAGATTTGGAAATATATATGTTGAAAGAAAAATACAATATACAGTATTCAGAATAATGGAGACCAGATTAAACCGGGAGTTGCCTTGGAGATTCAAATAGCAAGATATGATCTTGGAACCTGCTGCTGCGTGCTATATAGGGATTATCTGTGGATGACTAAAAGTTTATGGGAAAATTAATTTGAACTTCTACAATCGCTTAGTTTTTGCAACTGGAGTAATTATGGTGGGAGTCCTTCAGAACGGCTGAGGAAATTCAGCCCCAGTGTTGCTGAAAGTGTTCTGGGCCACTTTATTTTGTACATTTGGAGAATGCTTCCTTAAAGAGGAAGCTTTGGAACTTAGCTAAATGTATCTTATATAGCACTTAGAACACCAGTCTACCTGGATGCACTGATATTTCAGGAGCTACATCCTTGTGCTTGATGTCTGCCTTTCCTCCTCCATGGTTAATCTTCTTTGTATGGCAAAGTTATGGAGCGTATGACAGATAATGCTGATCCTAGAGACCATGTGCTCGATTTTAAAACAGAAGTGTGGGTGAGTTGGGGGCGGGGTGGCGAAGATAGTCGGGACTTCCAGGAACAGGCAGAAATCCCGGCTCCAGCACACCTAAGAATGCGCACGACCCAGAGTCGTCTGGGTGCACGCGCAGCACCGTGTTGTGGAGCTACAAGTAGCAGAAGTGCATGCCATGCCTGGCGAGGATGTTCCTCCCCCTAAGATGTACTGGTGAATGCAGCCATCGTGCCCCCCATCCTGATGGTGTCAGTTTGAGGGAGTCCTGAAAAGTTGGTAAATATGTGCATGCGCCGTTCCCGAACCTGGAAGCCCACGGGACGATATTTAAACAGGGAATTCAAGTACTTAAAGTACTTTAAATGTACATAAATCTAATTAAGAACCAAGGCAAGCGATTTCAGCGCTGCCTCAGCATGTTTCCCGTGCTGTTTGAAACACGACATGGGGAACAAGTCGTGTTTCAGCCGGCAGCCACTTGGACATTTAAATCCCCGTTTGACAGATGGGGATAAAAGGTGAGTTATTACAGCAGGGCACTCAGTTCTCTCAGACAAACTTTTGGCTGGGAGATCTTTGTGATTAGACTGAAAATTCTTGGTTTCCACTCAGAATTGTTCTGTTTACACAAATTTACCAACTTTTCAGGACCCCCTCAAACTGACACCATCAGGATTGGGGGGGGGGGGGCGTGATGGCTGCATTCACCAGTACATCCACGGGAGAGGAACATCACCATCACCGCCAGGCACAGCATGCACTTCTGCCACTTGTAGCTCTACAACACAGTGCTGTGCCACAGGCACCTGCACAAGAGCACAAAGGGAAACAACAGAGGGAGTGACGTCGCAGGAGGCACTACCCTTGTCAGAGGGTCTACAGACCGAGGCTCATCTTCCTGGACCTCTCTGAGGAGCAGTGCATACGGAGGCTGAGAGTGAGTCGCCAGGTGGTTGCAGGCATCTGCAGCCTCCTTCATGCCAACCTGCTCCCGGGTGGGCCTGGCGGCATCTCATTACCCGTCGCAGTTAAAGTGACCACTGCCCTCAACTTCTTCGCCTCCGGATCATTCCAGGGTGCCACCGGTGACATCGCCAGGGTCTCTCAGTTGTCTGTACAAAAGTGCATAAGGTCACCGATGGTTTGTTTCGCAAAGCCTCGCAATAAGTCAGCTTCCCCGTGAATGACCTCAGCCAGACGGAGAGGGCAGTGGGATTCCACTCTGTGGCTGGCTTCCCACGTGTACAGCATATAGCAATCCAAGCACCTCCACACGAGCCAGGACTGTTCATCAACAGAAAGGGTTATCACTCCATCAAAGCTCAGCTCATTTGTGACCTCTGCAAAAGATTTCTTCATGTGTGCGCCAGATTCCCTGGCAGCTGCCACGATTCCTTCATTCTGAGGGAATCCAACATCCCGGGCCTCTTCCATACACCAATCACCCTTAAGGGCTGGCTCCTCGGAGACTAGGGATACCCCCTGCACACGTGGCTCATGACACCTCTGAGGAATCCCATCAGCAAGCAACAGTGTCGATAAAACGACAGCCACATCGCCACCTATAATTGAACATGTGATAGGACTGCTGAAGATGCGATTTCGGTGCCTCAATCGTTCTGGGGAAGTGCTTCAATACGCACCATCGAGAGTGGGTCGCATTATGGTAGTGTGTTGTGTCCTGCACAACATGACGCAACAGAGAGGGGTACCGGTTGATGAGGCCCAATCCCCTTTTCCACCATCCACATCTGTCATCCACATTGAGGAGGAGGAGGAGCAGGAGGAGGAGAAGGAGGAGCAGGAGCAGGAGGAGGAGGAGGAGCAAGAGGAGGAGGACGAACCCATAGGCAGAGCAGCGGCTCACCTGGCTGTTCGTGAGGCCAGGGAGTCACTCATATGCGGAAGGTTCTAGTAAGATCAGAAAATGAGAAGAGTCAGGTCCTCACACCACCTGGAAAGACCAGCGCCAACACCAGCCCTCTCCCCTCCCTCTCCCTGCACAAAACAGTCCTGGAACTATACATACACCCACTGTAAAGTGACCCACTGGGTGGCATCAAATGTCGCCGTTCATGATGAAGCACATGATAGGGCGCTATCACAAAAGCCAGTCAAGAATGGGTACGACATGGCAGTAGTGGTGAGAATGATAACATTTAATGTGACTTTAACAAAAAACAAATATAAATGAAAAACATGAGAGTCTGTCAGACACCCTTGTGCGTACCCTACCCTTTGTGATCACAAATCCTTAGCCTTTCTCTTCCTACAGCTTCCACGTGGTGCATCCCCTGTGACTGCAGCAGAGGGTAGTGGCAGGTTGCTCATGTCCATGGCCGGACTGCTTAGACGCTTTCAGCCTACTCTCTCTGGGTTTTGGAGCCCGTGAGGGCCCCGCCAAAGACTGCTCCACCTGCACCTGTGCAGGGGCAGACTCGGCCACTTGGAGAGGAGGCATCATTGCAGGTGCTGGTTGAGAGGGGAGCAACGGGTGAGACGTGGAAACACTTTGAGTAGGGTCCCCACTTCCATGTCCCCTTTCACCATCACTCCTCTCCTGGACCAGGCCCATATCACTCCTACCACCCTGCTGGAGAACAGTTTGAAGGACATGTATAATGCCTTGGAAGACCACTTCTAAAGTTTCTGTCTACCCGTTTAAGGCGGCAGAATGTTGTTCACCATGAGGCCGAACGGCCATTGTCAGGGCCTGAATGGACTCATTTGTGAGCCGTGCTTGAAGCTCAATGGAGGATAGCCTTCTCCCCGTCGCAGAAATTCCTGCACTTACCTGCGACACTATCTCAGACATTTCCGCAGTTACTTGCGACACTATCTCAGACATTTCAGCAGTTACGTGTTACACTATCTCAAACAGTTGCTCATGTCCCTGTGACACTATCTCAGAGATTCCCTCACATACCTGTGCCACTATTCCACTCATGCGGAGTTGGACTCCTCCATCCTCTGTGCTATTGTGGAGAGTGCGCGTGGCACCTGTTCCAGTACCTCACAAATGTGCTGCTGTCCTTCGATCATTCTCCTTTTTAAAGATGGCCCCCGGGATTCAGCATCTGCATCCAGCTGAGGAGTGCTCCCACTGATGTGGACACTCCACAGCTGCCCCTACCACCAGTGTCTGCTCGTGCTCACTTGTGTGTGGTGAATCATCAGGTGCCAACCCAACTAACTCATTACTAGGACCCACCGAGGTGTGAGTATCTGCGCTAGTGGATGGCTCACTAGCATGTGATGGTGCACCTTCAGAGGCCGGAAGCTCCTCTGAGGAATCACCCTCTCCTGTCACTGCGGTCGTTGAACAGGCCTGTAAGAGAACAGAAGGCAATATTAAGCATCATCACAGATGTGTCATGTTGTGATGTGTTCAACATGCCAAGCATTGTTAATATCAATTCATGTTGTGTGCGATAAATGTTAAAGTTGTATCATCAGACGTTTGTCAGGTGCCAGTCTCAGCATCCCCGACGGACAGGCATTCGGGAGTGTGGCTGATCTGCAGGGCCTCCTACTCCACGTCTGTGAGGACCACTATTAGTCCTCGCCCTCTCGTATGCATTTTGTGCTCTCTTCTCCTAGAAGGGGAGATAGTACAGACCTGTGAGTGAGTGATGGTGAAGAGGTCAGCCAATGAATGCATTGCTTTTGGTGTGGCTAACCGTGAAAGAGGTGCATCAGAGGGTGAGTATGAGACAGAGACATCACGTTAGATGAGGATTGGTGTGAGTGGCAGTGGTGGGGTCACAAATGGGGAGGTGAGGAAGTGCTCAGGAAATGAAGGTAAGTTGAGGATGAGCCTTAAGTGGGTGTGAGGAGTGATGTGATGGAGTAATCTTGGCAGTGCTGAATGAGTTGGCAGTATTGGGGGGGGTGTTGTTGATGTGCAACACGGAATGCAGGAGAATCAATAAGTGAACTCACTTTTGCTGACCTGGTTAGGTCATTGAAACGCTTCCAGTACTGGACACAGTGCGGGATATGTTGCTGCTGCTGGTGACCTCCTCTGCCACCTCGAGCCAGGCCTTCTTGTTGGCCGAGGCAGGGCGCTTCCCCCTGTCAGCCGGGTAAAATAGTTCCCTCCTCCTCCTCACCCCGGCCAGTAGCTGAAGTGAGGCACCGATGATTCTTGGAGCAGCCTTGCCTCTGTGCTACTCCATTGGGTTTTCTTGCTCTTTGCTCCAGCAAAATCCACTAGAGCAATGGCCCTTTAAATCTAGGCGATCCAGCTGACAGCCTGTCATGCGGTTGCACAGTCCACCCACTGCGCAGCTTTTGGATGTCAAATCCGGAAGCAAGGTTAAGGGGCACCAATTAAGTCACAATCACGTGGGGAACAGTAAGTTTTTATTATTCGGGTTTACCGCGCGCCCATTGACCACCCCCCACCCCCCACCCCGCTGCCATCCAGCCGCCCTTTTAAAATCGAGCCCCTTATGTGGGCTGTATTGCTGTGCATCCCCTAATGTGTATAGACATTCAAAGTGCTGCTTCAGGATGCCAGTGATACGCTCAACAGTTTGGCCTCCACCACCCTCCTCCTAACAACAAAATTCACCAACTTGCACACTTACCCCGGTGTCCAGACACATGTACCTACCTTGCGGACCCCCTCAGATGTACGTCTTCCGGATGGGGGCCGCCATAGTTGCAGTCATGACCTCCTTGGAGGGCGAACAGCATCACCAGCCTCGCCGGCCATGCCGTCCACCTCTGACACGTGGAGCTCCACAACACAGTGCTGTGACACATCCACCTGCACAGCAGGAGGGACGGCAACGGCAGAGAGAGATGTGTCGCAGAGGGCACTACCCTCGCCACAGGGTCCACAGATCAAGGCTCTGCTTCCTGGACCTCTCTGAGCAGCAGTGCACACGGCGGCTCAGAGTCATTTGACATGTAGTCGTGGACATCTGCAGCCTCCTTCATGCCGAGCTGCTCCCGGCTGGCCCGAGCACCATCTTCTTACCTGTCGCTGTCAAAGTCACCACTGCCCTCAACAACTTCTCCTCCGCATCCTTCTGACTTCTCTCAGTCGTCTGCACAGAAGAGCCCTGCAAATACACCTACACCCACTCTGCAGTGACACAATGGGTGGCATCAGTTGTGGATCTTCATTGTGATCCTCAGGAAAGGGCATTATTGCACAAACCAGACAAGATTCGCAAAGACGTGACAGTAGTGGTGCCAATATAATATGTAATGTGAGTTGATCAGAAATTAAATATAAGTAAAAACCATGACAAACCCTCAAACACCCTTGTGCATCCCCTTCATGCTCACGACACGTTTGCCTTACGCTTCCTACTGCACATATGTGATGCAGGCCCTGTGGCTGCAGCACAGTAGCGGCAGGTTGAGTGAGGCTGACTGTGAAAGAGATGCATGAGAGGGTGAGTATGAGATAGAGCCATGAGATTGTATGAGGATTGGGTTGAGTGGTAGTGGTGGGATGAGTACTGGCGAGGTGAGTAAGTGCAGGTAAGATGAGGATGAGGTTTGAGTGGGTGTGAGGGGTGATGTGACAGAGTAGTGTTGGCAGTGCAGAAGGAGATGTGGGGTGGGGGCGGTGATGTGGCAAACGGAGTGTAGGGGAATGAGTAAGTGTACTCACTTTGGCTGACCTACTGAGGTCATTGCAGCGCCTCCTGCACTGTATGCAGGTGCGCGATATGTTGGTGGTGCAGGTGACCTTCTCTGCCACCTCAAGCCAGGCCTTCTTGGTGGCAGAGTCAGGCCGCCTCCTCCCGCCCACCGGGGGGAAGATCTGTGTCCTCCCCCTCCTCCTCACCCCATCCAATAAGAGCTTGAGTGAGGCATCATGAAACCTGGGAGCAGCCTTCCCCCTGGGCTGCTCCATGCTGTAATTTTTCCTATTTCTTGCAGCATCAGTCAGTGGAGGACTGCCCCTTTAAATAGAGCTCCTCCAGCTGACAGGCCTTACTGCGCATGCGCAGTCCGCCTGCCACGCAGCATAGCAGCGGGGAACCCGGAACAACAGGTAAGTGGATCCAATCAGCCTGCGATTGCGCGCGGGGCAGACTGATTTCACTGGCCCTAAGGTTCTGTCTATGATTGTGATAACGGTGTCATTAGCCAGGCCTGAAAAGGGTAGCCTTGATCATCCAGGAACCATCTTTCCGGTCTCCTTTCATATTCAAATAAGCCTGGCATAAATGATTGGCAGAAAATAAAAGCAATGTGGCTGCATCTAGGGAAGTGGGCATTGACCTGCATGATATGGTGGTCATGATATTGATAGAGTAGAACCCTGTTCTGTTCATGTAGGTCTTTGCATTATGGACAAGTGGCCAAATGGCCATATGGGGGCCACCACTCGCCTTCTGTACTTTAGAAAAATCAATAGTCTTGTAAAATTAGGCAGCCCTGTTAAGCTGCTGTTGCTGCTCAGTGGGAAAGGAGATGACGATGCAGGCCCTCTTGAATAAAGCATCTGCAAGTGTTGACATTGTCTGCAGTAGCCTAGATGGAGCTGGAGGCATAAAAATTGTATATCAATTGTAACCATGATGGCCACTGACAGTGTCATCTCTTTTGGCAAGGTTAACTGCAGATTATTCTGAAGCCAGGTGGCACAACTGCATAACTGCCTCCCTGCTAACTGTCAACCTCTAGAGGCAGTGCTAGTCAGTCATTGCCAAGTAGTTTGTCCGGTCATGTAGATCCAATAGGTGTCATAATGGCAGGTGTGGACAGTATGCCCTTGATGCCATCTGACAGACCTTCATTGCTCCTGATTGTCCTACACAAGTATGTCATGTGCCAGGGAGCACTGAACTTTCTTTCACCAGAAGCTCAAGTGAAACAGCAGTTCCCTTCAGTATCCCTTTACGTGAGAACTTGGCTCAGCTGCAATGTGTGTAATTTGGCGTGCTATGCTCTTATTGAACAATTATACTGGTAACAACTATAGCAACAGAGCTAATCGGAAGATAGGAACATAGGAACAGGAGTAGGCCATTCAGCCCCTCGTGCCTGCTCCGCCATTTGATAAGATCATGGCTGATCTGTGACCTAACTCCATATACCTGCCTTTGGCCCATATCCCTTAATACCTTTGGTTGCCAAAAAGCTATCTATCTCACATTTAAATTTAGCAATTGAGCTAGTATCAATTGCCGTTTGCGGAAGAGAGTTCCAAACTTCTACCACCCTTTGTGTTTAGAAATGTTTTCTAATCTCAGTCCTGAAAGGTCTGGCTCAAATTTTTAGACTCTGCCCCCTACTCCTAGAATCCCCAACCAGCGGAAATAGTTTCTCTCTATCCATCCTATCTGTTCCCCTTAATATCTTATAAACTTCGATCAGATCACCCCTTAACCTTCTAAACTCTAGAGAATACAACCCCAATTTGTGTAATCTCGCCTCGTAACTTAACCCTTGAAGTCCGGGTATCATTCTAGTAAACCTACGCTGCACTCCCTCCAAGGCCAATATGTCCTTCCGAAGGTGTGGTGCCCAGACTGCTCACAGTACTCCAGGTGCGGTCTAATCAGGGTTTTGTATAGCTGCAGCATAACTTCTGCCCCTTTGTACTCTCGTCCTCTAGATATAAAGGCCAGCATTCCATTAGCCTTATTGATTATTTTCTGTACCTGTTCATGACACTTCAATGATCTATGTACCTGAACCCCTAGGTCCCTTTGGACATCCACTGTTTTTAACTTTTTACCATTTAGAAAGTACCCTGTTCTGTCCTTTTTTGATCCAAAGTGGATGACCTCACATTTGTCTACATTGAATTCCATTTGCCACAGTTTTGCCCATTCACCTAATCTATCAATATCGCTTTGTAATTTTATGTTTTCATCTACACTGCTTACATGCCACCAATCTTTGTGTCATCGGCAAACATAGATATGAGACTTTCTATGCCTTCATCTAAGTCGTTAATAAATATTGTGAATAATTGAGGCCCCAAGACAGATCCCTGCGGGACTCCACTAGTCACATCCTGCCAATGTGAGTACCTACCCATTAACCCTACTCTCTGTCGCCTTTCGCTCAGCCAACTTTCTAACCAAGTCCGTAATTTTCCCTCGTTTCCATGGGCTTCTATCTTAGCTAACAGTCTCTTACGTGGGACCTTATCAAATGCCTTCTGGAAGTCCATATAAATAACATCCATTGACATTCCCCTGTCCACTACTTTAGTCACCTCTTCAAAAAATTCAATCAGGTTTGTCAGGCACGACCTACCTTTCACAAATCCATGCTGGCTCTCCCTGATTAACTGAAAATTCTCGAGGTGTTCAGTCACCCTATCCTTAATTATAGACTCCAGCATTTTCCCCACAACAGATGTTAGGCTAACTGGTCTATAATTCCCTGGTTTCCCTCTCTCTCCTTTCTTAAAAAGCGGAGTGACGTGCAATTTTCCAATCTAGAGGGACAGTTCCTGAATCTAGAGCACGCCTTAATTTCAGCAAGGCACTTTCAATGTCTCCACAACAATTTTGGAACAAGGGGAAACCATGTGGTAAGTGAACTGCACTCACCACATTGCTAGCCATTATTGCACATTGCTGTCAGCATGAAGGTTTGTGCCAAAAGCGGTTTCTGGACTATACAGTCAACAAAAGAGAAAGATAAAATAAAACAGAGGAATGGTAATGTGGATAAGAGAGAAACTTTCACAAAATCATGTAATTTAAATGCCTTATCTAAGAGAGTGCAGTAAATGAAAATTTGTTGTTGTTATAGACTTTCTTATCCAGAGGAAAGTACAGCCAAGAAAATGTTTTCTGGGTCATGAAGGCCTGTAAAAAAAATTCCAGTATATCAATCATAGGGAATTACAATTGCTCAGATGTTTAACACGAAAATAGGGGAAAAAAAACTCAAGAACCATGAATGTTTCTAGAGATGATGCAGGATTGCTTCCTTACTCATTTGGTCAAACGGCTGACAGAGTCTGTTGCTATTTTGGATCTAATCTTCAGTAATGATCCACGTATGGTAAATAAGTTTGGGGTGCTTCTAGGATCTAATGGTTGTGATATCATGACAACTAAAATGATTGTGATAGTATGTAAAAAGGACAGTGACAAAAATAATTAACTTTAAACAGAGTAGTCTCTGACTGAATGCAAATGACAGTTAAAAAAGGTTAATTAGAATGCAGTAATGGTTCGGACAACCACAGTAGAAGAATAGGAAGTATAAGGTAATGTCAATCAAAATTCAATCCAGCGAAATCAAAACAGAATCAAGGGCAACAGAGACCAATGTGGTTAACTAGGAATACAATGATGGTTGTTACTTAAGCAGAGACTTACAAAATGTACAAAAATCCAGTAGACAGAGAAAGAAACACTTGCATTTATATAGCCTTTCATGACCACGCCCCAAAGCACTTTACAAGCAATGGAATACTTTTGAAGTGTAGTCGCTGTTGTAGGAAACACAGCAGCCAATTTGCACACAGCAAGGACTGACAAACAGCAATAAGATAATGACCAAATAATCTGTTTTAGCGATGTTGGTTGAGAGATAAATATTGGCCAGGACACTAGGAGTTCCTGAGGAGATTTAAAAAACTAATGAGAAGGCAAGAGAAACATTAGATGTAGGATTTCTGAAAAGATCTGAAATAGTAATTTTAAAACATATATATGTATATATACACACAGTAAACAAAGGATGAAGGAAAGTATATTTTTTGTGGATCTTGACTTGAGCCAAGATGAGCAGTGAATCTGTATGATTTCTGAAAGCCCAATATGCACATACACTACCGTAGGGATCTGCTTCAGTAACTTTAAAAAAAACAGAAAAGCCTGGCTGGCAGTGACTGTGTTTGTTAGTTTGTGCAAGTCTGGCCACTTGTAAATGTCACTTTCTTTATACATTTCTTGCCACAGTCCAGTTTCTTTTGTGTGGGAATGAAACCAGGGTAGTGACTGGAAAAGGCCTCGAGATGATGAGAGACACAAAAAGACAAAAGGAACATGTATTCAGGAGGCCAAACTTATTTCCAAATTGAATATCTTGCCCAAACTTTTGCTTTTGTCTTTTTTTTTAAACATTTCTGGCATTAATCCTCTTTCTCTGCTTTTGTTTGATTTATTGCTATGTTTCAAGAAAACAACAAAGGAATAAAAGTCAGCCTATCTACAAGCTATGAAAGAAGTGACTAAGAAACCAGGGATTGTCAGAACTATTATATGGGGAAAGGGGACAGGAAGAGAACAGCTCACTGGAAAGGTTGTGATTAACAGCAACTGGAGAAATGGCTGCAATATGGTTGTAGATGCCAGTAGAGTAAAAATTAACCCAGGAGTTACAGCATGGAGTGACTATGGGGAAAAAGTAATCAAAGCATAACAGTTTTTCAGACTGGAGGGAAGTGTGCAGTGGTGTCCCACAGGGGTCGATATTGGGACCGCTACCCTTTTTGATATATATTAATGACCTGGATTTGGATATACAGGGCATAATTTCAAAGTTTGCAGATGACACGAAACTCGTAAATGTAGTAAATAGTCAGGAGGACAGTAACAGACTTCAGGAGGACATAGACAGACTGGTGAAATGGGCAGACGAAATTTAACGCAGAGAAGTGTGAAGTAATTCATTTTGGTAGGAATAATGAGGAGAGGCAATATAAACTAAATGGTACAATATTAAAGGGGGTGCAGGAACAGGGAGACCTGGGGGTGTATGTACACAAGTCTTTGAAGGTGGCAGGACAGGTTGAGAAGGCTGTTAAAAAGGCATTCAGGATCCTGGGCTTTATAAATCGAGGCGTGGAGTACACAAGCAAGGAATTTATACTAAACTTCTATAAAACACCGGTTAGGCCCCAGCTGGAGTATTGTGTTGCATTCTGGGCACCACACTTTAGGAAGGATATCAAGGCCTTAGAGAGGGTGCACAGGAGATTTACCAGAATGGTACCAGGGATGAACGACTTCAGTTACGTGGACAGACTAGAGAAACTGGGGTTGTTCACCTTAGAGCAGAGAAGGTTAAGGGAAGATTTGATAGAGGTGTTCAAAATTGTGAAGGGTTTTGATAAAGTAAATAAGGAGAAACAGTTTCCAGTGGCAGAAGGGTCAGTAACCAGTGGACACAGATTTAAGGTAATTGGCAAAAGAAGCAGAGGTGACATGAGGAAAACATTTTTACACAGCGAGTTGTTATGATCTGGAATGCAATGCCTGAAAGGGTGGTGGAAGTGGATTCAATAGTAACTTTCAAAAGGGGATACTTGAAGTGTAAAATTTTGCAGGGCTATGGGAAAAGAGCAAGGGAATGGGACTAATTGGATAGCTCTTTCAAAGAGCCGGCACAGGCGCGATGGGCTGAATGGCCTTCTTCTGTGCTGTATCATTCTATGATTCTATGATAAAAGCAACATTCTGGATTTTTGCACAATCATATTTTCCTAAAAATTAAAGAAGGAAATTTCTGTTATTGCGAGAATGAATGGTGGTTTTCTTCAGCAGTTTAAATGCTCTTTCAATAACTATTGAGTACATTTAACTTGAATACTTCTAATACAAGGAATGTCAGATTATATTTCCACATATACAAAAAAGTTTTGCAAGACTTAAAACAACATAAATTCAGTCCCATCACAAACTTTCATCACAAACTCAAGGTGACATTTTTTTATTCTTACATACTTTCCATCAGCATTTTGTATGAGTTGAATCATAGCTAGTATTTCAACAAAGATAAATGTGAGCAATAAAATGATCCCACAGATGGTTATCTGTATGTTCTCCAGAGCAATGAACCTATATGAGTTTAATGTTTTGTCTATGGCCTAGGAATTTGATCGCGCTATGCCACTTACTAAGCCTCCAAAATGGCGGGCAGGAAGCACACGTGCATTTCCAGCCAGACGTGAGCCGCCCGCCATTGTGGATCAGGCTTTTCCTTTGGCGTTAGGAGCGCACATCAGAAGTATTTAAAGTAATGAATTATTATTTAAATTAGGGTCCTGCGGTTCTTGGTCCCTTTTCCGATTTTGGAATGCCCCAGCGCCTGATTCACCACGTGATGAGCCCGCCCAGCAACACATGGCACTAACCAGCAGAAATGAGCCCGCACCAGCACTATTTAAAGGGATCATGCAGAACTTACAGATTAATTGCTGGTTTGTCATTTCAGGCTGCTGGTTAATTTCTGGGCATTTCTTAATGCATTTTATCACACTGGAAAGTTCACTTTGCACAAAACAAAATTTTGCTGGTGTTGCACTGCTGTTGGCTGCCTCATAAATAGTTTGACTGCAGTCATGGGTGATCTCACAAGGCTAACTTCGGGATTGAAGGAAGATGGGAAGCACCAGGGAAGAGGGCAGAGAGCAGGTGCAGCTGCCACACAAAGTAGCAGGAGGAAGCGACTGCGAAGGAGGGGATATCCATAGCAGGCATTAAGGACGCACTTCTACATTAACTTAACTGAGGAACAGTGTATGAGGTGCCTTCACTTCACAATGGAGGCTGTCATGCAGCTATGTCACCTGCTGCAGCCACAACTCGAGCCTCAAGCCAGGGGTTGGACAGCACTGCCTGTGGCTATCAAGGTCATCGTGGCCCTTAACTTTTATTCCGCAGGTTCCTTTCAGGCTGCAGCAGGTGACATCAGCAACATAGCACAGTTCACAGTCCACTGCTGTATCAGGGAGGTTACTGAGGCACTCTACGCAGATCGCCTACATTTCATTCCCCATGGACAGAGCGAAGCAGGACAAGAGAACACTAGGCTTGACCCGCATTGCAGGCTTCCCCAGGATGCAAGGTGTCATGGATTGCACATACATTGCCTTGTGTGCTCCCTATTACCAGCCTGGCATCTTCACTCCCTCAACGTACAGCTGGTTTCCAACCACAGGCTGCACATCATGTAGGTCTGTGGCCGGTATCCTGACAGCAGTTATGACTCTTTCATCCTGTGCCAGTCCTCTGAGCTACCTTTATTCCAACCAGGTCATCAGGTTACAGGCTGGCTACTGGGCAACAAGCACTCCTGTCAAGAACCTGGGCACAGCTGCAGAGCTGGCCTACAATGAGAGCAATGTCGTCATGAAAAATGTGATCAAGTAAACAATCGGCGTGCTCAATCAACACTTCGTCTGCCTGGACCATTCGAGAGGATCTATACAGTACACCATTGAGCAGGTATCCAGATTTGTGGTCATCTGTTGCATGCTCCACAACTTTGCCATCATGAGGGACCAGCCCTTACCACCATCTGGGTAATGAGATGTGCAGCAGGAGCAGGAGGAGGAGCATGATGAGGAAGAGGAGAAGAAGAGGCATCGACCCCCAGTGCCCTGAGCTGCCAGAGCTCTCAGGGAGCAGCTCAACGAAGAGCACTTCACCTAAACCATCTCTCCCATCTCCAATACACCAACGGTCCCACAATCCTTATTACCACTGTCCTTACTACCACCATGTGATTGCCTTCATTCAATCCAGCTTTATGGGTCTTGCCCTTACATCACTACAAAGATAAACACCCAACATCAAATATTTATCAAACAACTCAATTCCACCTCCATCTAATAGTTAACTGAAATAATTATGAATCACCCTTGTGAAAGCCCTTAGTGCTTATCTTGTGTGCTCGTTTATCTGTCCTAATGCTCCTACGAGGTGTTTCCCAGTGGCTATACCTTGGGAGGCGAAAGGATGCTGAGCTTCCATTGAGGCCGTGGTGGCCATTTCAAGGACTCTATTTCAAGTCCCTCCTCCTGTCCACAGCCTGGACCAGGGCCTGTAAAGCACCACCCGAGAACCTGGGGCATGATCTGCAGGTCCAGTAGCCACTTCTTTCCTTCCATGTGATTTCCTGGTGTCCACAGCTGGGATGCACCTCCCTTTAAGAGGTACTGGCTGCCTTTAAGTGGCAGTAGAGATGCCCAATATCTGGCCTCACCCAAACAGACGAGCAACCAATGATAGTGTGGGTAGCGCAGCCTCCACGCCTGAGTTATGATAACAACAATAGCCAACGTGTGCAGTGCACACCGAGCCCCCTGCTTGGGCACGATCGAATTTCTAGGCCAAAGTCTTTCTGTTCATTTAATTTTCCTACATCAGCTTTTAACAAGACAATCAAGATTCTTTTGTGTTAATGTATCCAGATATTTTCAGGATGTACAAATAGGGCATAACTTTGCAATGGACCGTCCATTATTACCATCATTTCTTCATCTTTGGTTATTTCACTTCCATGAAGTGTACCGTAACAAGGAAATTCAGACTGATTATATGAAAAATTCACATGGAGCATCAACCTTCCCTCCACAATTTCCATATAACAAAATGTCAGAAATGCACATTGATTTGTATTATATACATGTGACGTCAAGCATCATAACTAGATATCCTTTGCTGTGTCTATTCTTAACATTTTAAAAAAGGAGTGTGAACAACTTCTGTTGGCAAATAATAATTAAATGAATGCATTTAACTGTCTTGTAAATATGGACCAACATTTCTAGGATATTTCTTCAAGAAAATATAAAAAAATGTTAAAATCTTACTTCAGATATCAAAAGTTACAGCAATTTTAAATTAAACTTAAAATTAATTTTAACTAAAGATGACTGGAATCAGGAGTTGATATGACCATGTAATTTCTCCTACTATTTAATTTTTCCAATGTTAAATTACCAAAAAGAATGGTTAAGAATTTCTTGATCACAGTGGGAAATATTAGTATCTGAAATTCAACTGCTGGAAAAGCAAAGGTCTTTGCCAGAAAGGGACTATCATATAATGCAAGACCTGATGAAGCTGCAGAGTTTTCATCCCAAGGCTGTTTCGTGGTTTTCCATTTTCATGGAAGAATGCACAGAATCTCAGAATATGAACTCTAAAGCAAGAGTAAAAATCCGAGGATCCCATGAAATCAAAGCATAATTTGACTTTATCGGTCACTTTAAAGTCGTGGTCCAATTGATATCGAAAGGCTTAGGTAATGCAAGTATTTATTTTACTACATACCACAACTAGTATTATAATCTTGGCTGCTCTTTGTTTGAAGATTCCATTAGAAAATTTGTTTCTATTTGTCAAAGGCACAACTATATACACTTTTAGTTTATATTCTATCAATTGGCCTGTAACTCCTGAGCTGTGTAACGTGTTAATCATTTACGAGGAATATCTTTTTTAACTCTTGTAGCCATAAATCCTCTCAGTGGAAACCCTTATCTAATTTCAAATTAAAGGTTAATGGCACATAACTAATGAAAGTGATACAAGTATTACAACAAAATAATGTCTCAGAACTGCATCAAAATTGATGTACTTACTTACTGCTAATTTAACCATTTAAAGACTACAATAGCAGCTCTGAATCAAACTCATATAGAATATTACAGCAGAGCCCACACAAGAGTCACTTTCATAATAATACATTGCAGCTGTTACCAACTTCAAAGTCTTGTAGTACATTTACATTAATATTTTCATACACAAAACAAATTATACATGTTATATGTAAGCTTGATATTCCCTTGTATTATTCAAATAAATAAGTCGCTATATCATTGCTTGCCAAATTATGTGTATCAATTATAAGATGCTTAAACCATGGAGACCATGTCTGGAGTACTGTGTACAGTTTTGGTCTCCTTACCCGAGGAAGGATATACTTGCCCTAGAAGCGGTGCAACAAAGTTTCACTGAATTGATTCCTGGGATGAGAGGGTTGTCCTATGAGGAGAGATTTGAGTAGAATGGGCCTATACTCTCTGGAGTTTAGAAGAATGAGAGGTGATCTCATTGAAACATAGAAGATTCTAAGAGGGCTTTACAGGGTAGATGCTGAGAGGCTGTTTCCCCTGGCTGGAGAGTCTAGAACTAGAGGGCATAGTCTCAGGATAAGGGATTGGCCATTTAGGACTGAGATGAGAAGAAATTTCTTAACTCAGAGGGTTGTGCATCTTTGGAATTCTCTACCCTAGAGGGCTGTGGATGATCAGTCATTAAGTATATTTAAGGCTGAGATAGATAGATTTGTGGACTCTAAGTAGATCAAGGGATATGGGGATCAGGTGGGAAAGTGGAGTTGAGGTGGAAGATCAGCCATGATCTTATTGAATAGCAGAGCAGGCTCGAGGGGCTGTATGGCCTACTCCTGCTACTATTTCTTATGTTCCTATGTTAGAAGAAAAATATTATTGCTTGGATAAAATTTGAACTTAAGCATAACATGATCAGATTTCTAGGTTTTTTGTTGCTTTTTATGCTGTTAAGGGAATACTGTACATATAGTTATAATGCATCTTCATTCCTCATGAAAATACCTTTTTAAAAAATATATATTTAAATAATTGGAGAATCAATGCCCTTATCAGTGCCCAATACTCTCCTCCCCACCTCTAGAATACACCATCTTATTTTACTACCTATTGCTTAAGAGTCAGGCTGCATGGACAGGGAAGGTAGAGCTCGTCTGCTGAGCTCCTGCACAGAGTGGTGTTTCTAGAATGGCGGGAGTTTGCAATTCATTTTAGTTAGAATTGCTTTCGCAGATTGTTGCTAGGATCTCAATATTGATGACTACCACAAACGATGTCAGGTTAAGTCAGACAGCTTCTTTATTTGGAATAACAGGTATTAGCCTGAAAAATGTAATTTATTTAGTCAAATCAATTCATACCTGAGCATAAAATACATAAGATCCTCAATGATATTTTCTTAACCAATTACATTTAAATTGGCAAACTTGTTACAAGTCCATTTCCAAAGGATTGTATTTACTTTTTGGAGTGACTTTCGGTTCTGGTAGACCCTGCTAGCAAACTTGGTGCAAAGTTGTGCTGCAACTTTCACGTGGCGCAAAATGGTTTTGGACGTGCATCAGTGCAAACCAGACAAGTCAGATCAGCAGTTTGATTCCTAGCCATCCAAAGTGAAGAGCTATAACACGACTACCAGAAGGTAGTATCAAAGCATGTGCGCTTCACATTGGCCGCAGTATAACTACTGTCCGGTACAAAGTCTTATTATAAAGTTCCCATTGGGATGTCTGCAAACATTTAAAATTTGAGTGTTTTCCATGTTAGACTGACCGTGACCTCTCGTCTCTTTCCTAACATTATAATTTAACCAGCTGGGAAGTGGAGCTCTGCATGTGTGCTGGCACAAAGCTGCAGAGTTCCTTTGTTGTTTGGCAGTGTGTGTCTCAGAGCAAACAGCATAATTCTAGTCTGCCAACTCTGCATCACACTCTACAATTACAACTGGCTCCTAAAACTTTTTTTTTGCCCTTCAGCTGAATATGTTTTTGCATTTGGCCAACTATACAGCAAAGAAATTTGTCACAGCTTTGCTAGCTGCTGAGATAGGGTCTAGATTAGGACACTTGTAGTTGCTATGAACAGGAGTAAAAGAAAAAAACTTGCATTTATATAGCACCATACATGACCTCAGGACCTCCCCATTCCATTTAAGAGCCAATTAAGTACTTCAAAAATGTAGTCACTGTTGTAATGAAGGAAATGCAGAAGCCAATTTATGCACAGCCTGGTCTCACAAACAGCAATGAGATAGTGACCAGATAATCTATTTTGGTGGTGTTGGTTGAGGGATAAATATTAGCCAGAATACCAGAACTTCCCTGTTCTATTTTGAATAGTGCCATGGGATCTTTTGAGAGGGTAGACAAGATCTTGGTTTAACATCTCAACCGAAAGACAGCACCTCCAACATTCCCTTGGTACTGCACTGAAGTGTCAGTCTAGATTATATGCTCAAGTCTCTGGAGTGGAACTCAAAGCTTCCGACTCAGAGGCGAGAGTGCTATCACTGAGCTAAGGCTGATACCTTGATTGATACTGAATTCTTTTCAAATACTATATTTAGAGCAAAAAACAATGTAGAAAGTTAAACCACAAAAAAATGAGTAAGACAATAATGACTTGATACATTGTGTGAAAAACATGAAAATATATTACCGAGTAGATTCTCAAGCCATGATTAAAAAGTCTTATAGTAATAATACTGCGATGTGGAAGTGAGTGAGGGATACACATCTCCATTGAAAGGATTTGGAAAGAGGTTTTTTAAAAAAAAGATAAAAGATAAGCAGTGTTTTTTGATTGATTCCTGGAAAAATATTTTCCTTACCCACTAGAGGTAGACAAAATTTGTTCCCTTTACACCAGTTACATAAATAAATACATGTCTTCATGCAACATGGGGGAGCAGTTTAGGGCATGGGTTTTTACAGTGAAGACCAAGAAATACATAAAGCTTAAAAGATTAAACTAATTTGCATATTTTCATTTTACCAAATATTTCTGAAACAGCAGTTACTATTACTAAAAGATCTGCTTAAATAAATGTTCAAATTCAGGGCCTTTAAGAACCTTGCTCTTGAATAATGATACAATTATTCCATAATTTCCACAGGTTATATTTTTTGGTGGTTATTTTTGATTTCTCAAATAAACTTAAATAAGAGCATTGCAGCTGATGTAACCATTTAGATTAGATTACAAAATATGAATATTAACCAATCCAAATTTTCAAAATACAGAGTGCAAAGTTTAATATGTAACATGCTGAATTTGTTAAGCAGCCCTGAGAATAACCAGCCTAGGTTATAGTGTGTTTTTTTAAGCAAAGTCACCACAAAAAAAAGTTGCAAATTCATGCTTTATCTTGTTTTGGGAAAAAAAAACTCATTTTACTTACTTTCACTGCTGCTAAAATGGTTTTAGCCCTCAGAAATTTTCCATTGATGGACAAGAGCAAAGGGGGTGCTTTACAAACAGCAAGTCCTGGCATGTCTGTGAATGGCCAATCTTGCTCAGTACTATGTTTCTAGGAGTTGTAGATACAAATGCATGTTGGAACTATAGTTCGCTACTTTATTGAGCCTCTTCAAGTGCGTGTGATAATTCCAAGCTCCATGAACTTAAGTTTTAGGCTTCTCAGAGAGGCACAGGCCTTTGACAGAATATATTGTTGGAGGTATTTCGAACACAGAAAATACTATTGTATAGACACATTTAATAAAAAATACAAAATTTCAAGAAAAGTATGTCTATTTTACAGGAAGTTTATAAGGCACTTGTGCAGTGGAACATCTCCAAGTGCTTTACAATAAGAAAATGGATACAATGAACATTGAGCTTGGGAAAAGGGGAAAGGAATAGGTAGACTAGGATAGGCAGCCAAAGGCATGGTCAAACAATTTTGCTAAGGTTTCTGAAAGCAGGGAGGGAGGTTGTCAGGTGAAAGAAACTAGGCTGGGAGTTCCAGAGGGCAGGAGCATAGTGGCTGAATGAGCAGCCATCAACATTGGAGTACAGGGAGCAAGGGGTGAGGAAAAGCCTGGTGTTAGGGAGTAGAGGGTGTATGTGGAGACATAAGGCAGGAAGAAATAGTAAGATAGGGTGAGACGATGCCATGGGGAGATACGGAACTTGAAGAGGAAAAGGGTGATGGGACTTTGTCTGGATGAGGTCCTTGGAGAGATTGATAATATAAATTTGCAGGGTAGACTAATATGGTATACATGCATCAAGACTTTGCCTACTACCTTCACTGAGTAATGAGAGAGATGGGAAAGAATATTTTCACTGGGATGTTACTGAGAAATAACCAGCCTAGCTATTACATATGTTATGTACTGGACTAATGATCCACCTCCCAAGTTTTTGACTTCAGGCTATCAACTGGTCTATCAATGGAAATGAGAGATCATAATTAAGCTGGTAAATGGCTTATTTTGGGAAGGGGGGGGGGGGTCTAAGTCCTCTGACCATCAACTCAAATTTAGACTGCAGTTATCAGTACTGTCCAGGTTGGTGGGCTTTGAAGTGCAATAATGATGGCTGCATCCTTAAAGATGCAGGCGGTGTCAAAATATGTGTGTGTGTCTGTGTTGGGTAAGGGGTTCTGTCGAGTTTCACTGCTCTTGGATAGTTTATCCTAGGCTCCTCCAGGAGGCCAGATGTAACAATATCTGTAATTTTCTTCTGTATTAAAATGGGGCTAATACCCTGTGATTTCATCATCCTAGTGCAGAAGTGATCTTGCACAACAACCTTTTCAGGATTTACCTCTGGAATATGTTTGTTTTGCCCATCCAGTAATCTAGAGCCTTAACTCAGTGACGCTCCAGGTTCTATTCACCTGTGTTCTAATGCAAGAGTGACAGCTCATGTTGACTGCCTTATCTTAAGAATTGATTTTTCCTGCCGTTTTTGCCTTATCAGAACCATTCAAGTGCACTAGTGCAAATATTACGCCCGAGCTATTTTTACTTCGGTCTCCCTGTGTAATGCCCCATTCCAGATACAAAACAGCTCAGGCACACTGCTGGGTAACATCTGAGAACAGCCTGTGGTTACGTCTCTAACTTATCTTATTTTGTCAGGAATGGAGGTGGGGGGGAAACTTCCTGGTCTCTGTTTTGAATCCCCTACTGATAACACAGCTGAGATCAGCTACTAACCATGTAAGGAACAATGATGCAGACCATCATCCTGCTAATCCATGGCACACTATATCAGAGGGTCAATACTCTACCAGTACAACACCTGTATGATCTTTCTTGTTAATATTGCTAAATGCATTTATGTTTAGGCTACATTTAATTTTTTTAAATTGTATTTGCTATTCCTTATAATCCCAAAGATTTATTAACTGTTAGTATTCATTACTAACAGTGAACAGCACAATTACTACCAATGCACTTACAAAGACTGTGGGGAAAATTCAGTAAATGATGCAACGGAAAATAATCTGAATTTTATTTGTTTACAGATTAGATGAAGTACATTGTTAAGTACAATAATGTCACAGAGGATGGTTTAGTTTACAGGCACAGGGACAAAACTTCCTTCTCAAATCAGCTGGCTTTTTATAGAACAGTTTACATTTTATCCCAGTAAAAAAAAATTCTGCACCCATTCAAAAATTTCCATCGGCTGCCCCCAAAAACTGATCAAATCCGTTAAACAATTCAATTGTTTAACAGCTAAAATTCTTTTTCAAAGCATGTAATTATGTCTGCAGAATAAGCAACTATTAACGGTATATGTCTTTCATTTTTAAAATAAATTTTAAACATATACATTTTCTCTTATTGCCCCTTCTCCATCACTTTTTCATTATTCTCCAAAAGTCTTAATAAATCGGACCAGCACCATTGTGAGGATGGTGTGCACCAAAGCCTCTGGCACTACAAGTATAATGAGTGCTCAAGCTCGAACAATAGCACAGCATCTGTTGTTGGTGTACAGTTTAAAAAGTTTTTTTAAGTTCAGAGTAGCAAATTTAACACCAACTATGTGTTTCTGATGAGACAATAACTCAACTAAATTTCAACCAAGTACAGTGGATATTATGAAACTCATGAATATCCATTACAAAGCACAACAGAGAGACTGGGGCATTGTTGCAATATTAGGCTCATATTAATTTGAAAAGGATGGGGGGGTGTGGGGATGAAGATAGCCAAACAAAATAGTAGAACATTTACATAACTGCTATGTAGCATCTATTTCAGTGCACTGCAAAATCTGTTATTTCAAGCAGGTACCAAAGAAATAACAGCAGTTTACGCTGTGTATTTTGTAGTAAGGAGGAGGTCAAACATCAATTACAAAGATTAAAAAAAATTGCAATCTTTTTAGTACACCTCACACACCAAAGCATTCTGGAATGATTTCAACAAATTTATTATTTAAGAATTAAAAATTCTTCAAAGCATTTTCCTCAAGGATAGAATATGCTACTTTAGATGACTGCTTTCTGAAGAATTTAAATGATGGTTAATCACTGTGCTTCTGAAAATCTTTTACTGTAATGGAATGTTGTCTTGTACCATGTTTCCTTTTAAATGATCTATTTTCCCCCATTTTCAACCAAAGCAGTCTAATTACGTTGAGAACATGTAGAAAAATTAGAATTTTGCCAGTTATATAATGATATAATTTGTAGCACTTCCATTTTAAATTTATTTCAACTTATATGCCATTTATATGTTGCTGATGTACATAAAGACCAAATTATTACATTTCAGACCTTGCAGGATGCTGTACAAATTAGAAGTAGCACATTGTCTCGAGGTTGTAAAACAATTTTTAAAAATTATACAAACCTGAAATTCCTGAATTATATTGCGATTTGCTTTATTTGTCTTAACTGTCCAATTTTATTCTGTTTCTCAAGTGTATTTGAAGGTTGCTTCAGAAGGTTACTCCACTTTGTATTTTTACCCAGCTGTGGTTTCTCAATACTTTAAAAGTTGCATCCTTTTTGTATTTGCATTGTAAAGATTTGGTTAGACAGATAACACCAGTCTCTCTCTTCACGCACCCCCCCCCCAACCCCCCACTATGACCAGACTGAGGTACATTGTGTGAAGTAGGATACTGCATGCATCTGCATTATCTGTTTTAAAATATAGTTATTGCAGCTTGTGCAGAATAGGTACTACTAATACGTACATCTTTTTCCTTTAAACTGCTAATTTAAGATTAAGCTGCAGTATACTACAGAAAGCACTGGACTTTTTTTTTAAAACATAGAGTGCTATTTGTTTTATTTATACAAGATACAGACATTGGCAAAATATAATTCTGGAAAAATGTGTACACTTGTAAAAACATGAGCGATGTCATTCTTTTTACACAATATCTGGAAGAGTAAATTAGCTGAGAGAATTCTGCCACAACGATACATTGCTAGACCACACTTCACACAGGAATGAAGCACATCTGGAGATACAGGTAAAATGCAGTAAGGCTCAAGATTATGTCAGTGAAGTTTTTTCTCTTTTTTTTAAAAAACATGAAATTGCAATAAAAATTGAAATCCAAATAAGGACTGAAAACATACTATTACCAGAATACATTGCAGCATCAGAAGCATAGGTGAAAAAATAAAAATGTAGCTCGAACACCAAATGAAATATTGAAACACCGAAGGATATGCTGAAAACATGGATTTCAGCCAGTTAGCAAATAAGCATATAAACTGTAGCACTCCAACAAAACTGAGCAATGAGACAAACTGATAAAGGGCCACATTTGCCATCAATAATTAATCTGAAGCTAAATTGTTCTTGTATAAAATAGCTAATTTTGGGTCCAGTAATTATATAATGGCAGGGACCATAAAACTGTAGCTGATTGGTTGCAACTAGCTTGTTACTTTCATCTCTTAAAAGAGCTGACACCACGTTGCAAAAAATGTCCATTTAATGGATTTCTAAGTCAAGGGACATACAGCGTTTCAATTTAAGCTAGATCTCCAATCTATGGCAATACAAATGGAGAGGGGCGGGGGGGGAAAGTTAGTTCAGTAATCAGAGTGAACTTGAACTTCCAAGTCTTTAACTATGAATGGACACATATACTCTTTATCGTACAATGGATGTACTAGAAGTAGGTGCTTCCTAACTTGAAAATTGTTCATGATAACCCTTCAACCAAAACAGCATCCTTATGATGTCGAGAGATATGCTGGTTCTTTTCTGAAGGCCTTCGGAAGCCTTTCTTGCAGTAATCACAACGATGGGGATAGTCCTTTGTGTGAATAGAAATAACATGCCGTTTAAAGCCTGAGGCATCCGTAGTGCTATACTCACAGTACTCACACTGATAAACCTTTTTGCCACTGTGGGTCTTCATGTGCTTCTTGAGCTCAACCTGTTGCCGAAAGCCCTTTTTGCAACGTTTACATCTGAACGGCAGATCCTTGGTGTGAACTGAAAGAATATGACGGCTAAGAACAAAAGGGTCTGCAATTTTAAAGTCACAGTGCCTACACTGGTGCAGTTTTTTACCCTTGTGAGTTGACATGTGTTTCTTGAGCTCCGAGGGTCGATGAAAGCCCTTGTCACATACTTCGCACTTGTGAGGGTAGTCCTTGGTATGGACTGAAATAATATGGCGCTTCAGATCACTGGAGTTGGAACTCCTGTGATCGCAGTGTGTGCACTGGTGGGTTTTGTGTCCCTGATGAATGATGGCATGTTTCTGCAGTTCTTTGGCATCTGTGAATGTCATCAAACAATGCTCACACTTGAATGGCAGATCCTTGCTGTGCTTTGTCTTCATGTGGGTTTTCAGGTTTGAGGCATCAGCTGACTTATAGTCACAATACTGGCACTGGTAGGGTTTCTCCCCAGTGTGGGTTCTCATATGCTTCCTTAGCTCTGATGGATGGCGAAACCCCTTGCCACACTCCACACATATGTGAGGGAAATTCTTGCTGTGCACGGCCAAGAGGTGGCGATTCAGAAGCCCCTGCTCCGCAGTCTCATACTCACAAAATTTGCATTTGTGCATCTTTGTGGCTCCCTTTTCCCGGTGAACCAATTTATGGGAAACCAGTGCTCCTGGGTGAGAAAACCTCTTGCCACATTCATCGCACTCATAGGTCTTCTCCACTTTGCTCATGAGCATGTGGCTCTCCAGGTGGTTGTGTAAACTGGTTTTCTTGTTGGTAGTGTAATCACAGTCAGTACACTGGTATTTTTTCTTGGTCAGCTGCTCAGGATGATTTTTCATGTGTCTCTTCAGGAAGCCTCTGGACTTAAACTTTTTTCCACAGATCATACATGGATAAACAGTTATAGGATGTCCATCAGGCCCTATGATGATTGCTGCACCAGAACGAAGAAAAAAAGGTCAACACCGCCAGCATTCTGCTCCAAACAATTTTATGTTATGCAACTGTTACTTTGTATGGTTAATTAGCTCACGAGTTTCCAAGAACAAAAATTGGAATAACATGGCAATGTGTTTCACTAAAAGCTTCAATACAGATAGACAGTTAGCAATTTTCTGTAATTAAATTTTAATTCTCAGCATCCCTGTAGCAATCTTTTTTAGATACAATATTTTGTATAAACTTTAAAATTACACCTTTTACCCAGAATCTTGGTTTGCAACCTTCTCATCCACAAGTGCAATAAAGCAAATTAAATCAACTTCTTAAAATAAAAATAAAATCTCCATCCTTCCTCTCTAGCCCCCAGGAGTGCTGAAAGGGAAGGTTGTGTAGTTAAAAATGCTATACGGTAGCCCCTCCCCCATATCTAGATTTACTAAAATGATTCCAGGGATGAGGGACTTTAGTTACGTGGATAGATTGGAGAAGCTGAGGTTGTTCTCCTTGGAACAGAGAAGGTTGCGAGAAGATTTGATAGAGGTATTCAAAATCATGAAGGGTCTAGACAGAGTAGATAGAGAGAAACTGTTCCCATTGGCGGAAGGGTCAAGAACCAGAGGACATCGATTTAAGGTGATTGGCAAAAGAACCAAAGGTGACATGAGGAAAAACTTTTTTTTTAACAGTGAGTGGTTAGGATCTGGAATGCACTGCCCAAGGGGGTGGTGGAGGCAGATTCAATCATGGCCTTCAAAAGGGAACTAGATAAGTACTTGAAAGGAAATAAATTGCAGGGCTATGGGGATAGAGTGGGGGAGTGGAACTAGCTGGATTGCTCTTGCATAGAGCCAGCACAGATTTGATGGGCTGAATGGCCTCCTTCCATGCTGTAACCTTTCTATGATTCTATATTTCAATTGGTTCAACAATACAGTTCATTCTGTTAGCTGACCTCAGCCAGACTGGCATTAGGGGTGCTACAGTTGGCCTTAACATCCTCTGGCTAGGGAAGGGGGAGAGAAAAAAAGTAATGGTTCCCATTCTTGATTGCAACCCAGTGACCTCTGCTGCAAAGTGGATGGCAGGTCAGAACAGGATTGGATAAGCTGTGATGCACATACCCAGGTCCAGTAGCCTGTCAACAATTACTCTCTGGGCTCACATATTAAGAAAAGCTGCTTGGATGACATATCAGAGAGCCCCTGAGGCCTATGAATCTATACACCAGTGTAAGCCAGTGCCTTCAGAAGAGGGGGAAAGCTTAAAAAAAACCCATAAGGGAGCGCATGGAGGCATACAAGTATCAATGTAAACTTAAAAAGCCAGATACATGAACGCTGTCCTTCAGGTTTACCAGCGTAGTGGGAAATGGAAAAGGTGGATTTTGTGCCTGCCTAATTTGAAGAGTGCTGATCCTGTAGAAACTCCCAGAGTTACTATAAATGTGCTCCTGGTCCGCATTGGAAGCTTGTCAGGGGGAAGGAGTGGCAAAATAAAATATACGTCCGCAACCCTGAAAGGGAACATTTGAAAGGACACAGCCACAAAAGGTAAGTGGCCATTTACGGGGGAAATTAGTTTTTAAAAGGACTAAATATCTGAGGCATGTTTGAGCCCAATAGCGAATATTGGCAAAAACATGGCTGGTAATATCCAGTGACCGGCACAATTAACGTGGAAGAAAGAAACTGAGTCAGTGGGCTAGTGATGGAGCAGCACATCACCTAACTCCCTGTTTGATGGCTGGTGTACTGGAGGTGCCCTTGTATGAGGTGGGTGCGAGGAGGGTTACCATGTTTGCCACTCCAGAGTATCCTCCGCAGAGATCAACGGGGCAGCATGTCTAGCAGGTGGTGGCCAGGCTTAACAGTGTATGCACTACCTACAAGATCTGGAAACAAAGGTGGAAGATGGTGCACATTATGGAAGCTAAGGTAAGCCTGTGCAACTGTTCCATTTACCAGGTACATGCCCTGCATATGCATGCGCCAAGGTACTACTGAGCCATGCCGAGCTCTCACACAACTTTACAGCTTTTTCACTGCTGACCATGCATGTGCACATATTTCAGCTGTAATTTATAACAGGCCATGGCTCGCATCTTCACAGAGCTTCACGCACAAAAACATAGTACAGCCGCTGCACATGAATTGTCACTTAACGACACCAACGATGGGCTACAGTTTTGGCGTATGTTTCTGTCACTGTTTCATGTGTTCCTTCAATTCATCGTGTCAAGACTACATTAGTGCAACATGACAGCAAACACAGG
Source organism: Heptranchias perlo (assembly GCF_035084215.1). NCBI lineage: Eukaryota > Metazoa > Chordata > Chondrichthyes > Hexanchiformes > Hexanchidae > Heptranchias > Heptranchias perlo. The sequence continues at coordinate 35,120,213 of NC_090335.1, forward strand.
CAAGTAGGTCCAAACAAGAGAAGGCCTCAAAAATGACAAGCCCTTAACTCCTTTGGAGGATGTCATCCAGGATGACCTCGCCTATGAGCATTGAGGGGGTAAAAGAAGGCGAGTCCATAAGCCTGCCTGTATCTGCTGACAAGAAAAGCCTACTGCACTTGGTAGTCCCAGGCAGTCTCCCAAGTACGAACCAGGCTTGACTCTGTTTTGCTTCCGAGATCAGAGGGGATCGGGCGCTTTCAAGTGGTGTGGCAGTAGACCAATATTTGGGGGGGAGGGGGGGGAAGGTGCAAAAATTGAAATTTGTAATGACAAATAAACAAACAAAGTTCCCATAGTGCTAATTTTGCTTTAACTAATTCTGGAGTCTGAAGAATGAAGTTAGGTTGAATCTAACTTGAGGGACAATTAAAGGCTCTTAAATATATATGTAGGCTCGCAGCAAGTTGCTGCTCACAGTGCAGGATAAAGTGGCAGGATGCAGAAGTTTCACTTTGTAATCCGCACATAGCAAGTTCTTATCCACTCTGCCAGAGGATGTGCCAGGTGCAGATTAGGTACTTTCCCACAAGGATTGAGGGAGAACATTTTTTTATAAAGAAAATGAATGACAAAATCTCCCAGCATTACTCTCATGTCGTTGAGGTCAGTGTAAGGATAATATTGGCAAAGGTTTGGAAGTAAGTTATCGTTCAGTCAGGGAACAGTGCAATGATATGTGGTTAAAGGGAGATAATAACATTTTATAATGGAATGGGAAAAACAAATTAAGGATATGTATGTAGATAGTTTCCAGTTCTCCTCTTATCAAAAGGAAACAATTATCAGAGAATGCTTCCCTCCAAGTTTAGCATTTTACAGTTTTGGGATCAACAAGTGAGTGTTCAAACAGAGACTGTGATTGATAGTTCCTTGCACAATGAACTTTAAAAAGGTAACAAAAGATGATAGGCAATCCCTTTAAGTTTGAAGATGAGCTAAAGACATCACTTTCTGCAGATTCGTTAACAGGAAAAGTAGCCAGTTTTGCTAGGTTTGAGTTGACCATTTATTAAACAGCATTGTAAAAAAACATTTCTCTACTATCAGCAATGAATAGGTATTAAAAATTAATGAGGAAAATTCTGCACCTGTCTGATACTGTCGACTTTCAAGTCTTTTCCTTTTCCTTGACTTTGGTTTTGCCAGCCGGGTAAGCTCAGCTGTTCCATCTGCTTGTAGAAGGTGGCTGGCAGTTCCATTCTTGTTCTCTACAGTATCAGAACTATTACCTAAGAGAAAACAAAATAATTTGTTTCTAGCATTCACTTTAAATATTTTATTTGGGGATTCTAATTAATTTTTTTGAAGTTAATGTATTTTCATATATATATATATATATATATATATATAGGCACAATCATCTCATTATTATTACATTTAGCCACTACAGTCTAAACAAAAGACCAGGCATATATCTAAATAGTTGTATCAAAAATAAATATGATCAACTTGGATCCTGAGGCACTACTGAACTAGATAATCTAGTTTGATTTACTGTTTTAGATATTCAACTAATTACTTAAAAAAGTCAAAAAATTATTTGATTTTTAATCTGCCCCCATTTGTACTGGGTTGCATATCACCACCACCTTCTCAAGGGCAATTAGGGATGGGCAATAAATGCTGGCCTTGCCAGCGATGCCCACATCCCATGAACGAATAAAAAAAACCCAAAAGATTATTTATGTTAACTATTAATCTGACACATACTAGCAAAATAGTAATAAAGAAACATGAGAAGGTAAAGTGGAGTCATAAGGAAGCTGCAAATATTTTTACAATTTTATAGATTACATTAGATAGTCTCCCAGAAATGATTAACTTGCTCACAAAGCACATGTTAAATGGTCCCTACACTGTTTCCAACAAGTTGGAACAAATCAGGAAATTGGGTGTTTACAATATCTCGAACATTTTAAATGGATCTTCACAGCTAATAAGTTGGCACTCAATAGACCAATCCAAATTCCCCCTACAATTGTCTTTCTTGGTGCCTTGCTCTATTTTATTTATCATGATACAAATACTCGTGATCTGCACTCATTACAGGGCATATTATTGCAGGTTTTACAAATTTGTTTGAATATATATGTAGTTAACAGGTAAATAATTCTATAGAGCAGTTTTGTATCTAGTATAAAAAGTTCAAATATTGTGTAGGCTTTACACACAGGCTAGTATTGAACTTATTACCATTACTGCTATGCTGGGATCAGTATACAGGACACCAATTCTATTTCACTGCAATACCAATTGAGTCAGAGACATCAAAACAGAACCATTCCATCCGGGAAACTCAACATGGTGGGTTTCCAGCAGGCTGCTTTTTAACAAATACAATGCTTCTCTCCCTAAAAACAGCTTGGGTTGCTGCTTTTGATCACTATCCAGCGACCCCTGCCGGACAGTGTATCAGATAATGACGAGGATAGAAACAAGCTAGGCTGTGGATAAAGAAAAAAAAATGTACACGATTTCATGGCGTCCCAAAGTGCTTTACAGCCAATGATGTGTAGTCACTTGTAATGTGGGAAAGGCAGCAGCCAATTTGCTGCCTTTCCCACATTACCCACAAACAGCAATATGATAATGACCAGATAATCTGTTTAAGTGTTGTTGGTTGAGAGATAATATTGGCCTAGATTTCACGCTTAAGTCTCTGGAGTGGGACTTGAACCCACAATCTTCTGACTCTGAGCCATGGTGACACCTGTGATGCTGTCTATGATTAAACCTGCTGACACTCTATAGGCTCATGCATGAAGAATAGGCAATTAGCCATGTTAACAGACATGCATGGGTTCAAAAACTGGTGTATGGAAAAAATGATGATCAATTTGTGTTCAGTGAAATTCACATCTTAGATTGGAATTACTGATCTAATCCAAATTGTCTTGGAAGCAGTACCCAATACAGAATAAAAACGCTTCCATTGCACAACCTACTGACCAGTTCAAAAAAAAAATGGCACAGATGTCAAAAACTATCACTGACCATTGTTTCGGTCAATCTTCAAATTATACAGTATGCTACAGAACAAAAACTGTAGCTTCGTAAGCATCAGTATAAACATCTTTGATTTAATCTTCATATCCAAACAATGGTCCCAAATAACAATTAAAGTTGCAAATTTGGATTATCTTTTTTCAATAATCTATTGAATTTGTTCTTCCCCTTCTAACTTCCACCCCCAACCTATGCATCTCCACATGTGCCCCAAGTCACCCTTTCTGTTATTATTTATATGGGAGAGACATAAAATGTCCTGAAACTCCATGTTTATGCTGCCCTGTGCTAGCTAACAGGACCTCTTCTGCAAGTAGGCCTGATCTTGCCTTCCTACTGCAGTATCAGTACAAGACTTGGCCACAAACTTATGACATTGTCCAGGGAACAGCAGAGTTCAAATGCTTGTTAAGGGAGAGATTCAAACTTTAACCCTCTAGGTGGAAGTACAATGGTTAGCTATGTTGCAACTACTTACTGAAACTTATGTATAGGTCTCACCCACTCATTCCTTTTGTTGGCAAAAGATAACTTGTAGAAGTCACACCGATATTTACAGGCCATAAAAACTTGCATTTACACAATAGACTTTATGGGAGTTATAGTTTGAGTGGTTTAGTACATAGAACAAAAAGCACCCAAATGGATTTTTTCTTTCCTACTTTCATAACATATAATGAACTTCACTAAGAATTTACCACATGCCATGTTTCTTGCTTAGTTTGTAGGATCTGACCCACTGTCAGTGCGGAAAGTGAAGTGAAGCAGAACTGAAACACTCCACCCCTATTTATTACACTGCTCTTCCTAATGGCTTGCTAAAGAAACGCATTAGCAGCGCCCTCAAATGGCTCAGTGCTCCATTGCATCAGAATGGTGGTAGGGAGACCTGAATGAGTGGATGATTCAGCAACTTTAAAATGGGGGAACAAAATGAAGACTGCTTAAGTTCATAATGCCCTTTCATTCAAACCTAGAATGATAGAAGTCTCCTTGTTCTGTCGACTACAGGGAACACTGTTGAGTGGGTACAGGAAACCTTACTCTGCATTTAACCCGTGAACTGCCTTTAGTTGGGGAAAAAGTTTCTATCCCTAGCATAGAGATGCTGCACCTTGGTAAGTGCAAAATGTGAAGAAGAAATTCTATTATCTTTCAATCAGAATCAAATGTATAAATGTATACCATTGCACTGACAATAATCCCATTGTATTTTTGCAATTAAATAAATCTTAGCTGATAACTGCTTAAAACAATCTTTTAAAGATATTTACCATATGCAGTAGCCCAAGCTACAGGCACAAATGTTTTGCTAATGTCTGTGTCCTCAATTTGTTGCTCATGACCTACTGTTGCATCATCTTCCCCTACGATGACTTCCATGTAAACTTCATCTGCAATATCAGCACAACCTGTGAAAAGCAGAGAACAGACATGAGGAGGCATACAGAATATCTCTCAATTAAACTCATCTCACGACAAATCTCTTGGAACCACAAAACTGTTATGCAGATAAACATACCTCTTAAGAGGTTTGCATTTTCAAGATGTTTGGATCATTAAGACCCAGTGGTACTGAAATTTCAAACAAGCTGCCTCAGCATCATTGCAATTCCAAACAGGAAGGCTTGATGTTCCACGAGGTCGGATTTGTTTTTGTTGAATTTGAATTCTGTGGTTTCACCTGATTTCCCAATGTAACTTTGGTGCTATAAATTGGTAAAGCCCCCAAAGAAAAGGCGTAAATAGTCATATTTTTAGTCAGGGGTTTGACTGATTTCCCGCTAAGGAACCCCCTTCCCGCCCCATAGAAGTTCTATTTTGGTTTACAGTGGGGAAAAAAAAGGATTTTAATGAATGGGGTAAAAATAGCCTCAGCTAGTGTTAATTTGGGCCTCATTTTTCATCCATGGTATGGTCACACATATTTTCCAATGTCCCAATATTCAACTATTTTTACCCGTCGTTAATTTTCAATTTCTGCATTGGTCAAGGTTGTCACTAATATTTTGGGTGAGAGTTATCAAACAACATATGAAATATTTGCTTTGTTCACATTTACTTTTTTTCTTTTCCCTCCTCCGCCACTCACTTTTGTTTAACTCAATTTCTTGCCTGCTTTCTTTACAGTTGAGTTCATTTCATAATTAGTGAGAGTGAAACTGCTCTACTGAATATGGTGATTACAGAGCAGTTTTACTCTTACCATTGAGTAGAAGTAAACTTCACCTCCATTAACATGAAAGTGACTCGCAAGCTGTAGAGGGAGAAGTACATCATCATTTAAGCATATAATTCCACGTGCAATGTTGACTTTCTCGTATCCAGCCTGAAATGTTTCATGAGCCAAGCAGCAACAATAATATCTTTCTTCCTGCAGGTGCCAGATTTTTTTCTTCCAGTTCTTCATTCATTCATGCACTCTTTCTGTGCCATCAATTGTGCCACCAAATGACACCTACTCATCAACACTCAGTTCATGTTCCGCCAGAACCATTCAGCTCCAGACTGCATCACAGCCTTGATCCAAACATGGATGCAACAGCTGAATGCCACAGGAAAGTAGCTTCCCTTGACATCAAGGCTGCATCGACTGAATATGGCACCAAGGAGCCCTAGCAAAACTGAGTCATACCCAACACAAAGGAAGATGGTTGTGGTTGTTGGACGCCAGTCATTGCAGCCCCAGGATATCATTGCAGGAGCTCCTCAGGAAAGCTTCCTTGGCACAACTATCTTCACCTGCTTTATTCTTGACCTTTCCTCCATCATGATTTGAACATTATCCAGGCTTGGGCCAACAAGTGGCAGATAACATTCGTGCCACGCAAGTGCCACCTGGAACAAGAGAAAGCCCAGACATCTCCCCTTGATCTTCAACTGCACTATCATCGGCAAGTCCTCCACCAGCAACATCTTGGGGGCGACAGTTGACCAGAATCTTAATTGAACCAGCCATATCAACACCATGACTACAACAGCAGGGCAAAGGATAAACATTTTGCCATGTGTAGCTCGTCTCCTAAGCCGTCAAAGCCTCTCCACTATCTACAAGGTGCAAGTCAGGAGTGTGATGGAATACTCACCCGATGGGTGCAGCTGCGACAACATTCAAGAATCTCAAAAACCATCCAGGACAGAGCAGTTCACTTGATTGGCACTTCTGTTACTAGGCTCGGTATTCAATAGCTCCCCCCACCCCACATCACTGGCATACTGTGGCTGCAGATTCTACGATCTACAGGATGCACTGCAGTAACTCACCATGGTTACTTCAACAGCACCTCCTTCCCCTGTGACCTCTGTCACTGAAAAAAACAATGTTGTAGGTACAGCGTCACCTCCAAATTCCCCATCAAATCACACATTATCTCGACTTGGACAAATATCACTGTTGTGTCATTATCACTGGGTCAATATCCTGGAATTTCTCACCTAACATCGTTGTGGAGTACTATCACCACAAGGAATGCAGTGGTTCAAGGAGGCCCACTTTCTTCTCAAATAATTTAGAAAGGTATGTGTTGCACTTTCATACTAAAACTAAAAAATTACGCCCAGATTACAACCAGTTAAAAGTTGTAACTGAAAGATTAATTAAATTGAAGCAAATTTAATATAAAATTTTATATTCTTACATTTGGTCAAGTTTTGGGCCCCTTGATAAGCCTGAGACTCTAGTTACAGTCAGTAGTATCAGCTGCTGCACCTACTCAATTCTAAATTTTGTCTGTAACTAACACAAGAGATCAACTGATACTGAAATAATTTATGTGATTACATTCAACAGATATCATGCAAATATATGATGATATCCTTCCACAAATTTTGTCCAAAATTAAACCTTGTCAACTAATATGCATCCTGTGTTTTGGAGTAGAAAGTACAATGTAAAATGTACATGGAATACAGTTTAGAATAGTCACATGCAAAGTAGCTGTACAAAACAAAGCATTAATTTAATAAACCACACAATCATCGTTCTAGGGCTGTCCAAACTTAGAACTCACAATTTTGATACATACAATAATAAAAAAATGGCACTCACTTGCTTGAAGGTAGCAGTTCTCCTCGTGTTGTGTTGTATTCACTATGACATAAGCAAGTGCAAGTTATTGATCACTTGACTGAAGGACATTATATATGTACAATAGTCATATCTTAAATTATTAAAAGAAACACAGCTTTTTCCTAAGTTTAATCAGAGCACAATAATGTAGTGGTTACGGTACTGACCTCGCAATCCAGAGGTTGAGAGTTGAAATCTCACCATAGCAAGTTATGAAACTGAATTCAATAAATCTGGTAATTCTGGCATCAGAAAAATGACTGCGACAGGTGCCAGATTACCATAATAAAACTAGTTTACTAATCTCCATCAAGGAAGGGGCCCTGCCACCCCACCTAGCCTATATGTGACTCCACTCTACATTAATGACTTTTAATGCTCTCTGAAATGGTCATTCAGTTGTAAGAATAATTGCTCAAGAAGTCGTCCTACCTTCTCAGGGCAACTAGGGAAGGGCAATAAATGAGGCCATGCCCATGTTGCCCACATCCCAAGAACAAATAAAAAATTACTTTGACAAAACTGAGCAGATACATCAGGGCTAATTACATTATGTAAAAGAGGTTCCCCCAGAGTAATATCATAAGCATTTCAACACTTCAAAAGCCACCTAAGTTATTTATTATACTAGTACTTTTCATTAGAATGGTGTTCATTCTGGTAGTGTTTAACTCAAATACCTAGTTACAATCTTGTTTTTACAAAAACACACATCTTGGACTCAAATTGAATACTAATTAGTATTATGATTGACATCACTCAACATTAGATTTCCAGCAGCATTAACCATTAAGCACTATTTCCCTACAATTTAAGGTTGGATTGCCAGAAGAGGTCCAGGAAACAATAAATCTATTTTGATTCATATGTTAAAGTTGTATAGAACCATGGTTAGACCACACTTGGAGTATTGTGAACAGTTCTGGTCTCCATATTATAAAAAGGATACTGATGCACTGGAGAAGGTGCAAAAAAGATTTACTAGGATGATACCAGAACTGAGAGGTGATACCTATCAGGAAAGACTGAACAGCTGGGGCTCTTTTCTCTAGAAAAGAGAAGGTTGAGTGGTGACCTGATAGAGGTCTTTAAGATTGTGAAAGGTTTTGATCGGATAGATGTAAAGAAAATGTTTCCACTTGCAGGGAGACCAGAACTAGGGGCCATAAATATAAGACAGTCACTAATAAATCCAACAGGGAATTTAGGAGAAATTTCTTTAACCAGAGAGTGGTTAAAATGTGGAATTCGCTACCAGAAGAAGTAGTTGAGGCGGCCAGCACAGATGCGTTTAAGGGGAAGCTAGATAAACATATGAGGGAGAAAGGAATAGGATATGTTGATGAGGTTAGATGAAGTAGGGAGGGAGGAGACTCGTGTGGAGCATAAACACTGGCATGGACCTGTTGGGTTGAGTGGCCTGTTTCTGTGCTGTACATTCTATGTAATTGTATGTAAATGCATTTAATTTGTTAAATCTTTACTTCGTTAAAACTCTGGAAGGATTGTACTGAATATACATTTTATTTTAGTTCAATGCAAAAATTAATGTTAGAAATTTACACAAGCTACTTACTTATATCCTCATCCTCCTGGTTGGGGTCATTAACAGTCATGTAAACCATCTTCTCTCGTGATATTCTGCCCACATTGCCCTGATCCAGTAATCCGACTGCATGATCATTATCAGGTTCACTTTCGCCAATATCCACCGTTCCACCTTAAATTGCAAAAGTAAAACTTAATAAGTGCTCCGACATCACTCACATCCAACACTTCCGACCATTTTCAAGTTTCAATTTCTTTTAATTTTCCCCACATCAATCATATTTCCTCATTATGTAAAAAAAAAATTACTTCCTATTCCCCCTGAAATATGTTCACTCTCTCAGACACCCAGCAAGTAAAATTTCACAGAAAGTGACTGCTCAATTACTTAACACAACGCAAGGTTACAGGTTGTAGGAATCTGCTAGTGTGGGCGTTGTAGACGAAAAGAGACTTACAATTTGAACTTTGCAGGCATCTGATGTACAGACACTGAAGTCCCAGCAATTATTAAGAATATATCTCCAAGAGAACAATAGAAGTGAGCAGTACAAAGAAAGGACAAATAGGAAGGGCCAAAAGCATCGGTCTTAATTTTCAAAAGTTTATGCTTTTGTGGAAATTTTACTTATTTTCTACTGTCTTGGCAAGTTGGGATTTTCCACTAACACTTATAAATGAGAGAAGCTGTATTTTTTGTAGGTTTGTAGCAATCTAAGTTCCATACAAATACCATAATAATACCACTATATGCAAGAACTGTAAATGATGTGAAAAAGTACATCAACAAATAAGTTAGTCTCCCTTTCACTAACTCTTCCAATTATTTCTTAGTCACTCACACAACAAAAAGCCTAGCACCGTTACATAAAATCCAAGAAATTAGCTTAACATTTTTGACAAAAGTAACCTAGTTCAATCACAAAATTTTGGTCATAACTCCCACTCCCCCCTCCTAAATTTATGCTATTGGGTTTTAGTAGGCCACAAAAAGGAACATTAAAATGGCAGTATTACAGCCAATTACTCACCCAAATCATCATCTCCATCATCTGCTTTGAAAATGTAAACTTTAATGACTTCAGAGCAAGTACCATCTGCTTTTAAATGGTCGCCCTGTGCTGACAATCCACTTTCAAGTTTTAGTTCACCATTTCCTCCGTGTCCAATCTTTCCTCCATCATCATCCACTTAAAAAAAAAGTACAATTTTCTATTAACTGCATCAATGTACACAGCAAGAAAACGCACTTTGGCTATGACACGTCTCGAAACTTGCAAACACAACACACACCGACATGCTTCTTGCAAAACATGTAGTGCTCTGCATCAAAATATACTTTAGAATGGTTTGATTTTTTTCCAATAAATTAGCATATTTTATACAAATCAAAACAATATATGGCTTTCTGCTGATAAAAATATACACAACAGAATTTTAAAATACGATATGACGAAACAAGTTTATTTATAAAAAGTAACATTGGTTGACAACTTTTAAAACTATTTCCAGATAAGTAAAAGTTTCCTGGTACCATTTCAGTCTTTCCAGGGAAACTATGTAATTGGAAAATCCTAAAATACTGAATTGGAAACAAGCTTGCATTGCATTCTAAGAGTCAAGAGCTGGTGATGAAACTCCGCTAGCCTGTGCTTCCAACTGTAACCACATTTAGGGTGGCAGATGCGCAATTTAGTGGACATGTTCCCAACAACTCAACCACATATGGTTATGTAGTTGGTTTACACATGACCTGTTCAGGATATATACAGAGAATATTGAATGGATTTAAAAACTAATCTTCAGGCTTGATGACTCAGTTGGTGAATGCGCCGCATGATATAGCACTGAGGCAGATAGCCTCAGATTTAATTAATGATTTGTCCTGAGTCAACTAATCTTCGCAGGACTGCGGCTGTCTACGCACATTTGGATGGAAGGCTACTATTGGATTCAGCATTGGAGGCTTTGTGAAGGAGGGTGTGGGTGGCAAAGGGAAAGAAAAAGAAAATAATATCTCAACCAAGACATTCATTTTATGACCTATGGTGGAAAGGATTATTTATGCATGCTGGATAGGGATAGGGTCAGACTTGGCTGTGATGATTCCCACAGTCAATTAGTCACTGTCCAGGCTTGCACATGAAGAAAGAAGGCTGTCAGTATCACTTGCGGAAACATATTCCAAAATGAGGAGAGGCTAATGGAGAAAAATGAAAAGAAAAAAAACTAAGCTTTACAATGCCATAATCAATGAACAGTAATAATGCTATAACTACTGTAACCTAAAATCGATGCTTTAAAAAAATCCTCATGACAAATAAGATATGTCAGAGACAGCTATGGAAATTAACAAGAACAGTTGAAATGTAATGAAAATAGCACACAAGAGAAAGTTTGCACCATCTAGGTGCATATATGGCATTTTAAGATATATGGAGCTTGCTAGCCAATCTGCATCAGGTAAAAAAAAACTCAGGGCACTTGACTAGTTGACCAATCCAATTTCGGACAGTATGTGCTCCTTTGCCCCACTCCTTCTTCAGTATGACTTATGCAAATATACAATGTAAAGCTTGGAAAAAAAGTGGGAGAGAGCTAAATTCTTAGAAAAGGAAACAGACCAGACAATCTTCTTGGTAAGAGCTAACGGGACACTCTAGATACCAACTGATGAAGGATGATAATCCCACGTATATGATTAAAATTGAACATAGGAATAGATAACATAACAAAATGTGCATAATGAAATGATTCGTTTTGATAACAATTATGTATACGGGATCTCCTTATAAAATTAAGCTTTTGATCTGCTATATGCTTTGGAAGCTGAGGTCAAATAGTCTGCTGACACTCACTGTCTATGCTCACACATGACGAATGGTCGCTGAGTGAGAGGTACTTCAGGACTGCTGGTAGCTGTGGAACCATACCCCAGCAGGAGTCACTGCCTTCTGAAAGGATATTAGAAAAACAAAAAAAATGTAAAGACCCATTTAAATCACTTAGAGCTCCCCCAATGGCTCAGAAAGTTCATCTAAATAGCCAAGCCATACAGACCATGAAGTACCAGGGCGCGATTCCCAGTCTATGTTGAGTTAGCTAATCTGAGCTAGAGTAGCTAAAAGAGTGCTAAAATTGGCCGAGTGCCCCTGGGTTAGGGAGGGAAAACTGGTGAGGGACCCTGTTCCTGATCATTATCCAGGATTCCTGCTGGAAGTGCATGTGTGGACATTGAACAAGGACAGAATCGGGCTCAGTTGTAGTGCCTCCTGCAATTGAATAGCCTGCCAATGTTCAGTGTCAAGACTCACACATGAGTAATGACTACTTCGGCAAGGTACTTGAGGGTACTCAATGCTTTTGTAGTCATGCTCCACTGAGGAGCCAACACCTTGGAAAGGAGAAAAGTTGTTGAGAAAAAAAAAATCACTTGCAACTTAAAATAATCTGCTGAAGAGCTTAAGGCACAATAGTAGAAGTGTGACTTTTTCACGTGTCATGACTATATTCAACTGACCACAAATCTGCGTTGGTGGATTTCTATGACCCATATATTATTGAAAAAATGCAAACAAATAAAGTAAGTTAATTGACCCAATTGCTGGGAGAGAATTAATATTTGACCTGGCTATACATTTTGAAAAAAGGCTAATGGTTTATAAAAATAAAGGAAAAACGAACTTGCAGAACAGGAGTGGAGTCATTATTGGCCTGTCCTTCAGGATGTGGTCAGACAACGTCTCCAAAACATGTCCCTCTGATGTAAGTATGACTTTCAATAGTGCTGGAGCCTGGAATGGTATTGCCGTGACCAACCCGCCCAAGCTCTTCTAAACATTGTAGCACGTCAATGCTTGTTGGTGCCACCCATTATATTGGAACCACATTATTTAATTAGAATTAAATAATATGGCGTCTTCAATGACCCAGATAGTCCCAAAGCACTTTACAGCCAATTAATTATATTTGGAGTATAGTTTTTTAGGCAACCATGGCAGCCAGTCTGCACATAGCAAGGTCCCACAAACAGCAATGAGATTAATGACTAATTAGTATATTTTTGGCAGTGTTAGTCGAGGGATAAATGTCGACCAGGACACAGTTCTTCTTCAAATAATGCAATGGGATCTTTTACGTCTGAGAGGACTGACATCTCATATGAAAGACAGATCCTCCATCAATGCATCACTCCCTCAGTACTGCACTGAAGTGTCAGTCTAGGTTGTGTGCTCAAGTCCTGTAGTGGGACTTGAATCCACCACCTTCTGACTCAGGCCAGAATGCTACGACTGAACCAAGGATACACTGATTATTTTTAAAATCAAGGGACAATTTGAATGTGGCATTCAGGATTAAAAACACAAAAGCTGGAAAACCCCACCGTTCTTTATTTAACACAAGTACTCTAAGGAGCTGATGGGGTTGAGGGGTAGGAAAAAGAACCAATCTCAAAAATTTCATGTTAAGAAACAGTGGTCATATTTGCAAGTGGGTGCTCCTAATTCAGTTATTGTATACCTGCTTTTTGTAACTGAACAAGAAGCTTCTAACTTGATTGAGTTGAAATATTATTTTATGGGATATGATTTTACTCAAAAATATTTTCATAATGCCCATATAATGCAGAAAATTGCAGTGCATGGCACCAAGCCATATGGACCAAGAACACCCTGAGTTCAACTTCAGCTTCAATTTTAACAATCTCAGCCAGACCAGGTACTAAATTTACCTCAGCTTTCCTGAGCTAGGGAGGAGGAAGGAGGGTGAAAAAAAATTGGCCAGTTTTCCTGACTCCTACTTACTAGACAACAGTTTAAAGTCATTTTTAGCGATGAAATATTTGCCTAATGCAAATTATTCTACAATTTAATGTAAATAATACAGCAAAGTGGAATTTAGTACTAAAAATGAATTATTAGCTAAATTGAATTAAACAACTTTAAATTAGAGTAGTACATTGTAAAGACAGTGAAGGCTGGGTTCACTTATGGTGACCTCTATGATCCATTAATTAGGAGCTTGTTTTAACTGCTTAATCCAAATATATGATTTAGAAGTAATGCAGTTTCAACTCATTACAGAATAGTGCAATTGAAGACACACACATACTACTGTTCTACATATTTGCTTGATTCAATGCAATAAAATTAATTTAATGTTGAGAATTATGGAGTTTCTTCTGCAGCTGTTATACATTAAAATTATGCCAATTTCCAAAGCTGAGGGCATTCAATACTTGAAGGTGTAAAGTTTGGTTAAAATTTATTGAAGGAAATAAAAATATTTTCCACTCTTATGATGAAGAGATATCATAAAGCAGTTTCAACTGATTTTCTTGCTCCCCAAAAAGATTCAGCTGAAAATCTACTAGTTTTATGTATCTTAGGTCATGGCTAGCCGTGCAATGGGATTTATTATCTTTGCTCACGGGCTCATTTGGAGTTTAGTTATTGTAGGTCATGGCTGGCTATGTCATTATTTTAAAAAATACATTCCATTCAATTTTGCCATTTTACTGGACAAGTGTAATATTTTACAGCCTCTCCCAAAAACTTCCACAAGAAGCCTTATACTCCTCCCTTGTCGTCTGATCCTCTGCCCTTCTGTGCATCCTCCACTCCATTATTGGCAGCAGAATCATCAGACTTACTTTCTGGAACTCCATTGCTAAATCTCACAGCCTTTCTACCTCTTCCTGTCTTTAAAAGCCTTTTCAAAATCCACCTCTTTGGCCAAAATTTCAGTCGTCTCTCCTAACGCTTTCGAAAAGTCATGGATGTTGAGATAAACGGCTTGTTTATCTCACAACAACTATTTGCATTTATATGCCACCTTTAGCATAGAAAAATGTTTCGAGGTGCGAGTGAAACAGGTGCCAAGCTAAAGGAGGAGATTATATATCATGTTAGAAGCTGGTCATGGAGCCAAGGGAAATGGTGGAGAGGTGAAATAGTCTCAACAACGTACTCCTGATCCTGTGAAGTCACTGAGGGGCAGCATGTCGATGATGAAAAGGAGGGAACGAGGGTTGGATTCTTGGGGAAGTCTGAAGGTGACCATGCATGAGCAAAAAGACAAACCACTGCTGGAGTTGCACTGGCTGCGTTGGGCCAGCTATGAGTGCAAAGGAAGTCCCACAGAAATAGAGATGCACCACAGAAACGAGGCAACGGAGGAGGATGGTGTGGACGATCACAATGAATGCTGCAAAGAGGTCGAGGAGGGATAATGCACTGGGGTTGCCGTCATTCAGAATGTTATTGTTGACTTTGTCCAGGGTGGCCTTGATGATGTGAGCAGGGCTGAAACTGAACGGAAGAGATTCAAAAGGGCAATTGTGAGCACAGAGCTGAGGCGACAATGCATTCAAGCACCTTAAAAGGGAAAAGGAAAGTCAGAGATGGGGCAACAATTAGAGGACGGACAGGTCAAGGGTAGGCTTTTATGGAGGTGATGGGGGCAATGAAGGTGGTTTGAAATGAAGTGGGACAATCCCTAAGCAAATGGAGCCTTGAAGAATGTTGGTCTGGTATTGTGAAGAAGGAAGGTAAAATAGTCAGGAATTGGGTGGGTCTTGTGAAAGATGAATTTGCAGTGTGTGGAGAGATGGGAGAGAAGAGATGGCAGCTGCGTAAATGGTCTCAAACTTTGAGACAAAGTCTATGAGTTCCTCACAATCGGTGTTAGAGGTGAGGGTCAGGGGGTGGGCCAAAGGGATCTGAGGAGGCACTTGTCGGAAAGAAAAATAGCTGTGGATTCTCCTTACCCACCAGAATGATCTTAGATTATGCAGATCATTTAGTAATGTTCAACATGGTTGAGTCAGATTTTACACTGGATGACAAGAGAATCATGCCAGAAATACACAAGTCTGCAGCGCTCAGAGTTTAGGGTTTGGAGGTGGGAGCTGCAGGAAGTGAGTTTGTAAGGAGTTCTATAATTACAAAACAAGTCTTACTGAAATGAATTCACCTTACATTCCCTTCCTTACATTCCAATCACAAATTAGCAAAGTTTCTCAGCCCCAGTATTGTCAATACAACATATTATGATACACTGAACAATTCATTCAGCTAGTTTTCAGGGCTAAAGCAATAAAATCCATTAATACTTCATTTTCCATGTGCCAAAGGCCTACCTCTCTCGTCACTTACAGGAAATCATTAAATAATCCTCGCTGGTGCCTTTATTTCCTACAGGAGCCTCGATCGTGACAGGAACTGTCTCCTGACTCTGAACGTGTAAACCTCGCGTGTCTACCACAGTCTCTGTGGCAGAGTCCGTCACCAGAACCTCTTCTACATCAGGCGACAAGGTGTCCGTGACTATTTCAGCTTCTGTGACAGCAACGTGCTCAACAGTAGCCATTTCAGACACATGTATCGACTCACTTGTCAGTACATGTTCTGCTACACACATGGCCTCTGAGGTGATGTCAGAAGCCAAAACATCCTCAGGGACTGTGCCCAAGGTTTCCTCTGTGGTAACATCTGTGTCCAGCACTTGTTCAGGAATAATGATAGTTTCTGGCTCCTCAATAATATCAGGGCAATTAACATCTTCAGCAACAACATCTTCAATGACGTCCTGTATTATAACAGAGTCTGTATCATCAGAGACAAAGTGGGATCCAGAGGTAATACTGGAATCTACAAAAACAGTTTCTTGAACTTCCACAAGAATATGGTGTCCATCAACGTGTTGAGAAGTCACTTCTTGAACTGGAAAATGAAAAAGGAAAATTTTATTTTCACAACATTCTATTAACATGCAAAAAAATAACATTTGAGTACAATTAAAAGTAAACGTCTCTATATTCAGTTATGCTCTCAACATTTACATGGGGATTATTCTGTACTCATTACATTTAACAATCTATTGTTAACAAGCTAATCTATGTATATAGAACACATATTTTTCAATATCTGGTGGCTACAGTTGAATTTTTTTTCAGAATCATCTTTTATGTTTGTAGAAGTACTGTTATCATGACCAAAAAAACATGTACAATTCATGCTAATCTGTCAAAGTACTTTTCGCATTACTAATGGCACTTTTACATTATAAAAATGGTCCAGGAAGTGGTCCTGGAGAAGCAGTGTACCACAACTTCTGTGCATTGCTCAGCCCTTCGCACTTTTTCTCCTACAACTGCTCCAAATCAAGGTCTTGACCTTCAATTCCCTTATCAAAAAAGAAAGGAATCCAACTTTTAACCAAACACCCAACAGCAACTTGTGGGTTGTGGGATAACAACAATGTGGGTTTCTGATACCATTGGATTCTCAGGAATTCATATATCAGAGTGCCACCATTCTAAAACCCCTTCCAGGATATTTCTAGCTGTGCTACTGCCATTTTTCTAATGAGTAAAATAGAATCATAGAAAGGTTACAGCACAGGAGGCCATTCAGCCCATCGAGTCCGTGCCGGGTCTTTGCAAGCGCAGTCCAGCTAGTCTCACTCCCCTGCCTTATCCCCATAGCCTGCAAATGTTTTCCTTTCAAGTACTTATCCAGTTCCCTTTTGAAGGCCATGATTGAATCTGCCTCCACCACCCACTCTGGCAGTGCATTCCAGATCCTAACCACTCATTGTGTAAAAAAGTTTTTCATCATGTCACCCTTGGCTCTTTAGCCAATCACCTTAAATCTATGTCCTCTGGTTCTTGACCTTTCCGCCAATGGGAGCATTTCTCTCTATCTACTCTATCTAGACTCTTCATGATTTTGAACACCTCTATCAAATCTCCTCTCAACCTTGTCTGCTCCAAGGAGGAGAACAACCCCAGCTTCTCCAGTCTTTCCACGCAACTGAAGTCCCTCATCCCTGGAATCATTCTAGTAAATCTCTTCTGCACCCCCTCTAAGGCCTTCACATCCTTCCTAAAGTGCGGTGCCCAGAACTGGACACAACACACCAGTTCTGGCCGAACCAGTGTTTTATAAAGGTTCATCGTGACTTCCTTGCTTTTGTACTTTATGCCTCTATTTATAAAGCCCAGAATCCCATATGCTTTTTTAACCACTTTCTCAACCTGCCCTGCCATCTTCAATGATTTGTGTATATATACCCCGAGATCTCTCTGTTCCTGTACCCCTTTTAGAATTGTGCCCTTTAGTTTATATTGCTTCTCCTCATTCTTCCTACCTAAGTGTATCACCTGCATTAAATTTCATCTGCCACGTATCCACCCATGCCACCAGCCTGTCTATATCCTCCTGAAGTCTATCACTATCCTCCTCACTGTTCATTACACTTCCAAGATTTCTGTCATCTCCAAATTTGGAAATTGTGCCCTGTACACCCAAGTCCAAATTATTAACATATATCAAGAAAAGCAGTGGTCCTAGTACCGACCCCTGTCCAAAAAACAACCGTTCACCACTACTTTCTGTTTCCTGTTACTTAGCCAATTCTGTATCCATGCTGCTACTGCCTCTTTTATTCCATGGACTTCAATCTTGATGACAAGCCTATTATGCGGCACTTTATCTAACGCCTTTTGAAAGTCCATATACACCACATCAACCGCATTGCCCTCATCTCCCCTCTCTGTTACCTCATCAAAAAACACTATCAAGTTGGTTGAACATGATTTGCCTTTAACAAATCCATGCTGGCTTTCCCTAATCAATCAACACAATTGATTATCCACGGATTATATATCTTCTATGAACTGTAAACCTCCCGATCTTAAACCTGTACACAAAAATAAACACAATTCTGTCAGTGCAGTATCTACTTCCAAGTAGATTATTCTGAATTTCTACAATTTTCAAGGGTAGAACCAGATGAAAAAAATCCATTTACCTATAATTGCTCACCTAAAAATCTTACAATTCACATTTCAATGTAACACTTCGGCAAACACCCAGGAGAATTTTAAATTGGATAGTAAACATATAGACAAATATATTAATATATAAAACATCACTAAGCTGTGTAAGTACAGCACATGAGGAGGCCATTTGACCCATCTTGTCTGAGCCGGCTCTTTGAAAGAGTTATCCAATTAGTCCCATTCCCCTGCTCTTTCCCCATAGCCCTGTAAATTTTTTCCCTTCAAGTATTTATCCAATTCCCTTTTAAAAGTTACTATTGAATCTGCTTCCACTACCCCCTCAGGCGGTGCATTCCAGATCATTACAACTTGCTGCGTAAAAAAATGTTTCCTCATGTCGTCTCTGGCTCTTTTGCTGATCACCTTAAATCTGTGTCCTCTGGTTACTGACCCTTCTGCCACTGGAAACAGTTTCTCCCTATTTACTCTTACCAAAACCATTCATGATTTTGAACACCTCTATTATATCTCCCCATAACCTTCTCTGTTCTAAGGAGAACAACCCCAGCTTCTCCAATCTCTCCACATTACTGAAGTCCCTCATCCCTGGCACCATTCTAATAAATCTCTTCTGCACCCTCTCTGAGGCCTTGACATCATTCCTAAAATGTGGTGCCCAGAATTGGACACAATACTCCAGCTGAGGCCTAACCAGTGTTTTATAAAGGCTTAGCATAACTTCCTTACTTTTGTACTCCATGCATCCATTAATAAAGCCCGGGATCCCATATGCTTTTTTAACAGCATCTCAACTTGCCCTGCCACCTTCAAGATTTGTGTACCTACATCCCCAGGTCTCCCTGTTCCTGCAATCTCTTTAAAATTGTACCAGTTTATATTGCCTCTTCTCATTCTTTCTACCCAAATGCATCACTTCATACTTTGCAGCGTTAAATTTCATCTGCCACGTGTCTGCCCATTTCACCAGTCTATCCATGTCCTCCTGAAGTCTGTTACTATCCTCCACATTGTTTACTACATTTCCGAGTTTCGTGTCATCTGTAAACTTTGAATTTTTACCCGCTATACCCAAGTCCAGGTGATTAATATATATCAAAAAGAGCAGTGGTCCTAATATCGACTCCTGGGGAACACCACCGTACACTTCGCTCCAGTCTGAAAAGCAACCATTCACCACTGTTCTCTGCTTTCTGTCCCTTAGCCAATTTTATATCCACGCTACCACTGTCCCTTTAATCCCCAGCTTTAATTTTGCTAACAAGTCTATTATGTGGTACTTTATCAAATGCCTTTTGAAAGTCCATATATAAAACATCAACCGCACTACCCTCATCAACCCTCCCCATTACTTCATCAAAGAACTCAATCAAGTTAGTCAAACACGATTTTCCTTTAACAAATCCGTGCTGACTTTCATTCATTAGCCCATACTTTTCCAAGTGCCAATTAATTTTGTCCTGGATTACGGTCTCTAAAAGTTTCCCCATCACTGACATTAGGCTGACTGGACTGTAATTGCCAGGTTTATCGCTCTCCCTTTTTTTGAACAGGGGTGTAAGATTTTCAATCCTCCAGTCCTCTGGCACCATCCCCATTATCTAAGGAGGACTGGAAGATTGTGGCCAGATCCTCCGCACTTTCCACCCTTACTTCCCTCAGTAACCTAGGATGCATCCCATCTGGACTGGACGACTTTCTACTTTGAGTGATTCAGTTTACATAAAAGTTTTCGAAAACAACTTAAAACTATCCTGTACCACATACTTTCAGCTGGTGGTGTCTGCTGCATAATCCCACAGTTGTCATGTTAATACATTATTAAAATAAAGACCTTCAACCAAAGCAACCATAGTAGTTTAGATTTGAAGGTAACTTTGCACAGCATGTTTTATTTATGGGTTGATCCGTTTTTACCGTTCTAACCAAAATGGGCCAATAACAAAATTTGATTTATGTAAAAGATGATCTTTGGCTGGGGTAAGCACAATCAAACACACTAACACAGTACAGAAGAATCAATTGCAGACATTTTTTTTTAAATGTGAGAAATGGGGCAGCCATCTATGCCAAAAATGGTCAAAGTAATCTTATCACTGAAGACTGGCATGATTGGTCAGCCAAATAGCTGGACCCAGAGGTGCTCAAGCCTATGTTCAGTAACAGGAAAGACAGTATTCGATTAACTTCTGATACTGAGGTTAGATGCAAAGTTCATTCTTGATGAATCAGATAATGGACAGTTGCCCAAGGGTTAGCCTATTCCTAATGGAGTTCTAACGAGAACTGACTTGATGAATCCCACTCCAGGACATGGGCACTCAATCTAAGCTGATACTTCCGTGCACTACTGAGGAAATGCAGCAATGTCAGTGGTGCCACCTGTTAGGTGAAATGTTAAATTAAGGCCCCATCTTCCTGTTCATGTGGATGTTCAAAACCCCATGGCACCATTCAATGCGGGACTAGCAGTATTGCAGCCAACTTTCATACGACAACGAATACCAATAAAATAGATTAATTGGTCACTTTACTGCTGTGCACAAATTTAACTGTAAATAATGGAAAGACCAAATGTCCATCAGGACCAAGAATGATTCAAAGCACTTGACTATCTTTTGTACCTCTTTTGTTTCTATCGTCGATCCAATAATTATTTTAATTTGATGGTAGGCGGAGGATGTTGAAATGAAAAGTAACTTTTAAAAAACCTTTGTAAACAATTTTACAACACCAAGTTATAGTCCAACAATTTTATTTTAAAATTCACAAGCTTTCGGAGGCTTCCTCCTTCCTCAGGTGAATGTCAAGAAATCCTCGAACCTCTCGCATTTATAAATCACAGAACAATACCTGGTGATTACAGATAGTCTTTTCAACTGCCCGTTGCCAAGGCAACCAAAGTGTTCAGACAGATAGCTGTTACCAACAGGGCCACCGAATATACAAACGGCCAGAACAAAAAAAAAAGAGAGGCAGAAACATAGAAACATCCGGAAGGAAAAGACAGCAATTGACCCGTTATATTAAAAACAGAAAATTTTTGTTCACTGGTGGGGTTACGTGTAGCGTGACATGAACCCAAGATCCTGGTTGAGGCCGTCCTCATGGGTGCGGAACTTGGCTATCAATTTCTGCTCGACGATTTTGCGTTGTCGTGTGTCTCGAAGGCCGCCTTGGAGTACGCTTACCCGAAGGTCAGTGGCTGAATGTCCTTGACTGCTGAAGTGTTCCCCGACTGGGAGGGAACCCTCCTGCGCGGTGTCCGTTCATCCGTTGTCGCAGCGTCTGCATGGTCTCGCCAATGTGCCATGCTTTGGGGCATCCTTTCTTGCAACGTATGAGGTAGACAACGTTGGCCGAGTCACAGGAGTATGAACCATGCACCTGGTGGGTGGTGTCCTCTCATGTGATGGTGGTATGTGTCGATGATCTGGCATGTCTTGCAGAGGTTACCGTGGCAGGGTTGTGTGGTGTCGTGGACGCTGTTCTCCTGAAAGCTGGGTAATTTGCTGCGAACGATGGTCTGTTTGAGGTTGGGTGGCTGTTTAAAGGCGAGTAGTGGAGGTGTGGGGATGGCCATAGCGAGGTGTTCGTCGTCATTGATGACATGTTGAAGGCTGCGGAGAACATGGCGTAGTTTCTCCGCTCCGGGGAAGTACTGGACGACGAAGGGGACTCTGTTGGTTGCGTCCCGTGTTAGTCTTCTGAGGAGGTCGATGCGATTTTTTGCTGTGGCCCGTCAGAACTGTCGATCGATGAGTCGAGCGTCATATCCCGTTCTTACTAGGGCGTCTGTAGGTGTCCATCGCTTTCCTCCTCGTCTGATCAGACCATGTGTATTCGCAGGGCCTGTCCATAGGGGATGGCCTCTTTGACGTGGCTAGGGTGGAAGCTGGAAAAGTGGAGCATCGTGAGGTTGTCCGTGGGCTTGCGGTAGAGTGAGGTGCTGAGGTGCCCGTTTTTGATGGAGATTCCTGTGTCCAAGAAAGAAACTGATTCTGAGGAGTAGTCCATGGTGAGCTTGATGGTGGGATGGAACTTGTTAATGTTATCGTGTAGTCTCTTTAGTGATTCTTCGCCGTGGGTCCATAGAAAGAATATGTCGTCGATGTATCTGGTGTATAGCGTTGGTTGGAGGTCCTGTGCAGTGAAGAAGTCCCGCTCGAACTTGTGCATGAAAATGTTGGCGTATTGGGGTGCGAATTTGGTCCCCATGGCTGTTCCGTGTGTTTGGGTAAGACCATTGGATAAGACCATTTGGGTGACCATGCAGACGCTGCGACAACGGATGAACGGACACCGCGCAACAATCGCCAGACAGGAGGGTTCCCTCCCAGTCGGGAACACTTCAGCAGTCAAGGACATTCAGCCACTGACCTTCGGGTAAGCATACTCCAAGGTGGCCTTCGAGACACACGACAACGCAAAATCGTCGAGCAGAAATTGATAGCCAAGTTCCGCACCCACGAGGACGGCCTCAACCAGGATCTTGGGTTCATGTCACACTACACGTAACCCCATCAGCGAACAAAAATTTTCTGGTTTTAATATAACGGGTCAATTGCTGTCTTTTCCTTCCAGATGTTTCTATGTTTCTGCCTCTCGCTCTGTTTTTTTTTGTTCTGGCCGTTTGTATATTCGGTGGCCCTGTAGGTAACACCTATCTGTCTGAACACTTTGGTTGCCTTGGCAACGGGCAGTTGAAAAGACTTTCTGTAATCACCAGGTATTGTTCTGTGATTTATAAATGCGAGAGGTTCGAGGATTTCTTGACATTCACCTGAGAAAGGAGGAAGCCTCCGAAAGCTTGTGAATTTTAAAATAAAATTGTTGGACTATAACTTGGTGTTGTAAAATTGTTTACAATTGTCAACCCCAGTCCATCACTGGCATCTCCACATCTTAAAAAACCTTGGGAGCTGTGCCCTACGCAAATACAATCCACGATTTGGACTGATTATACAAATAACATTGACATATCCAAAAGGTAACTCCTCAACAGTTTAAACCCTATTTTAACAAGTTCTATTCTTCTTCATCAAGTTAGGACTTATATATTGGAAATGGTGCCTTGAAAGATTCCAGTGTAGTATATAAATATCACTTAAATATTCTTCAAGTTACTTAATACATATCTGTATTTGGATTACCTGTGTTATCAAAAATCACCTTGGGCTCTTGTTGCTGCAGTTCAAGCCCTCCTACATCTTCATCCATGGTCTGCAAATTTCATCAGTCACTGCTAAATCTGTTAAACAAATCAAGATGCTTTAAGGAATTTCTCACCACTTGCATTACTATACACAACATTATTTGTTTTTCACATCAGTAAATGCATAAATAGTAAAAGAGTTTACAACCATTGCAGACTGCTAACTGAAATCCAAAGTTCGGATGAATTTGACAATTTTGCCTTCAACACTCCACTGGATTTCATTCATAACGTCAACCATGCCTATCAAAGCAGCAACATGACCAGTTTTATGCCATGGACTTGTATTCCCTGGCTGTTAAATGAAAACAATATATTAATTTCTACTAAATTATTTGGCCATTATAACTTTTATATAATTGGGCATTACTGGGAATAGAACACTGGAATTCTATAGCTGAATTAGATTTATTCAGACTCCACTGACTCAGAATTTGGAGAATCCCAATGGCTGGGGTATATCGTGGATTAGCTTTTTTTTTAAACCATACTATTTAATGGCTAACTAGAGTGACTATATCCAAACAAAAGTCGATGTGCACATTTCATTTCACACATACATTATATATAATCAGTCGTACTCATTTAGCAAAGCTTCTACTAACCTAGGGATTCCAGGCATTCCAATAATTTTAATGATGGAGTTTCAGAATCCCTACAAGAAATGCGAGCTGTAAATGGCATAAAACTGTATGCTTACATCTGTAAACCCCTGCAGTCAAATTACCCAATCTCAACTCTGCTATTGTAAGGAGGAAGCAAGCAGAGGCTAATCATTTCCCCACAGGGAGAAAAAGAAAATTAATGGGGAAAACTTTATCCCTAGACCATTCTTACACACCTCATGGCATTTAATTTCAAAGCATCATTAAAAAGGGGTCTGGAAGCAGGTTACTTGACCTCTCTATAGCAGATGGTGTTTGGAAACTAAAAAAGGAAATGGGGAGATAAATACTTTTTAAAAAAAAACTGAAGCTCTCCCAATAATGTAGTGGGTAAATATATCATGTGGTTTATACTCAGTTATAAGGACCAGAGAAATCCCAGATTCAAATCCAATCTCAGCTCTGATATCCTCGTAGACGTAAAGAAGATGTTTCCACTTGCGAGGGAGACCAGAACTAGGGGCCATAAATATAAGATAGTCACCAATAAATCCAATAGGGAATTCAAGAGAAACTTCTTTACCCAGAGAGTGATTAGAATGTGGAACTCGCTACCACAAGGACTAGTTGAGGCGACTAGCATAGATGCATTTAAGGTGAAGTCAGATAAGTACATGAGGGAGAAAGGAATAGAAGAATATGCTGACAGGGTTAGATGAAGTGGGGAGGGAGGAGGCTCGTGTGAAGCATAAACACTGGCATGGACCTGTTAGGCCGAATGGCCTGTTTCTGTGCTGTACATTCTATGTTATTCTATGTAATCCAGCAAAGGAAAGGAGAATGGGAAAATCAGTTACAATTGACTTCAGCTTCCTTGGGCTAGGGAGGGAGAAAAAGTACAGCCAAGGTATCCACCTCTGGTCATTGTCCAGCTGGAAGAGCACAAGTAGATAGATTAGGCACAAATGTCCTTTGGGTGTCCTTGTACACGAATCACAGAAAGTTAACATGTAGGTAAAGCAAGAATTAGGAACGCAAATGGTAAGTAAAAGGAAGTCTTGCTGCGATTATATAGGGCTCTGGTAAGACCACACCTGGAGTACTGTGTACAGTTTTGGTCTCTTTAGGAAGAATATACTTGCCTTAGAGGAAGTGCAATGAAGGTTCACTAGATTGATTCCTGGGATGAGTGAGTTGCCCTTTGAGGAGAGATTGAGTAGAATGGGCCTATGTTCGCTGGAGTTTAGGAGAATGAGAGGTGATCTCATTGAAATGTACAAACTTCTTAGAGGGCTTGACAAGGTAGAGGCTGAGAGGCTGTTCCACCTGGCTGGAGAGTCTAGAACTAGAGATCATAATCTCAGGTTAAGGGGTCAGCCATGTACGACTGAGATGAGGAAAGATTTCGTCACTCAGAGGGTTGTGAATCTTTGGAATTCTCTACCCCAAATGGCTGTGGATGCTCAGTCGCTGAGTATCTCAAAACTGAGATCGATAGATTTTTGGACACTAAGGGAATCAAGGGATCTGGAGATAGGGTGGGAAAGTGGAGTTGAGGTAGAAGATTGGCCATGATCTTACTGAATGGCGGAGCAGGCTCGAGGGGCCGTATGACCTATTCCTACTTCTTATTTGCACTTAAATAGAGGCAGTAAATATTTATGTCTCCCAATCTTTAAAAATTTCTATTTTAGATTTAAACATTTAAAAAAATGATTTCTGAACAATGTGTACGAGACACAGGTAACAAAACTCAATCAAACTGGCACATAAGTCACACCCTCACAGATCATGAGAATCTACATGAATGTATGATTTACATTGCATGTTATTTGGAAAACAACATTTGGAGACACATTTATTTGTTCAAATTATTGTGAAACATCATCTACTGGGTCCCAACATAAAAATATTTGCTCCCAGATCACAGACTAGTGAGAATTTTTAATGAAATAATCATCCAGGATAAAGTTCCATAACAAGTTCAACCTCAAATATTCCTGTGGAAAAAACCCCACCCAACATAACTTTTTAAAAAAAAACTGAGCAAGAACTAGTCTTCTGATTAAAACTACCTTCTTCACCATGTTTAATTACAATACTGGAACAAAACATTTCTCACCTTAGCCTCACCTTCTCGCCCCTTCTTCAAACAGTCACTGCTGAAAGCTGAGGTTAAATAAAGAAATTATATTTTACCATCCAGTCTCAGAAATGTGGCAATGATTGTAGCCCAAATGAAAAGGCCAGCTAAGTCGCTGATTTTTTAAAAATTATGTAAATTTTTAATAAACAATCAGATATTTGTCTCAAATTTCTAGCCATAACTTGAAATAGCCCGTAAAACCAAGGGATATATTAGGCTATGGCTAGAAATTTAATCTGAATACCCTACTGGATTTGATCTTCAAAATGGTAAAGCAAGCACTCATCATAAAATACATCTTTCAAGATATACTTGCAGTCTTGAGGTTTCAGATTTAAGTAATTTGTTTAGAAACACATCCCCATTGTACTTACCATTAAAAATAATTTTTCAGTGAATATAATTAAAGATCACCAATTATGGCATGCCTATCAAGGTACAGCTAAATGAAGGAGCCACCTGTTAAAAGAAGGAAATAAAGTCCAATTCAATTTCACCATATATTTGCACCCTTCAGAAACTGTACACCTGATTTACAAAACACCTTTACAATATTGGGACTGCACCCTACTGAGTTTTTGTATATTAAAATTTGCAGTTTTATTATCTTTAAAATGAAAAGTGAAGCAAACATTCTCTCTTTGTACATACAATATTAGTCTGAGGGCTCTGAAGGACTAATGTGGATATTCTTCACAACATTTTAAGTAAAGATGATTTTTTTTTTAAATGCACTCGCCCTAAATACTGAGCACCTTTCTCTTTAAAATATAGTGGAACTGAAAAGATATAGTGCATCCCTTCCATTGCGTTTCCTACATTACAACAGTGACTAGACTTCAAAAAAGTAATTCATTGGCTGTAAAGTGCTTTGGGATATCCTGAGGTCATGAAAGACACTGTATAAATGCAAGTTTTTCTTTCCATTAACAACTACAGATAAATACCTTCTGACAGTGTGTACATATACAATGAGGGAACCGCTAGATACATCCAGGTTAAACACCTGCTTGCCAGCTAGATGCCCAATAAAGGTGAACCCTCTGTCCAGATTTAAAGGCCTTCTCTGGCATCAACACATCAAGTCAAATGCTGCTATGACTAATAATCACCCACCTTCAAAATTGGGTATACTGATATACTTGTCAGGGAAATTAGCCAATAAGTAGACCATGATCAGAGAATTTATGACGAATGGAAGATCCATTCAGGACTCAGGATAAGGGGTCAGCCATTTAGGACTGAGATGAGGAGGAATTTCTTCACAGAGGGTTGTGAATCTTTGGAATTCTCTATCTCAGAGGGCTGTGGATGCTGAGTCATTGAATATGTACAAGGCTGAGATAGATAGATTTTTCGACTCTCGGGGAAATCAAGCAGGAAAGTGGAATTGAGGTTGAAGATCAGCCATGATCTTATTGAATGGCGGAGCAGGCTCAAGGGGCTGTATGGCCTACTCCTGCTCCTATTTCTTATGTTCTTATCCAGTAGTAAAACTATAGTTCTATTGTTATAACATAGGGAAGCACGGCAGCCAATTTGTGCATAGCAAGATCCCAAAAACCGCAATGAGATACTGACCAGCTAATCTGTTTTTAGTGATGTTGGTTGGGTGATAAAATTTGGTCAAAGTACCGAAAGAACTCCCTGCTCTTCTTCAAATAGTGCCATGGGATCCTTTACACCACCAGAGAGGGCAGACGGGGCTTCGGTTTAACATCTCATCCGAAAGACAACACCTCCGACAGTGCAGCACTCTTTCACTACTGCACTGATTATGTGCTCAAGTCTCTGGAGTGGGACTTGAACCCACGACCGTCAAAATCAGAGGCGAGAGTTCTACCAGTGAGCCACGGCTGACGATTGCTAACTGCAGCAGTTTCTTTTTTAAAAAAAGAAAAATTCTGAATATATAGTTGCCTGGCTAAACCGCGACTTACTACTTCTCCATTGAAGAGTATTTGTAGGTTTGCCAAAGTACTGTAAAGTTGCACAGATACAGCTATATAGCAAGCTGATAAAATAGTCGAGGATCTGGATCCCATAACCCTGAACCTTGTGCTGTCCTTGTTATGACACCAAAGGAAGTTCCAGAATATCTGCCGCAACTAAGATTTATAAAGCAGAGAAACAATAGTTACATTTCTGATAGCCTATATCCAAAGTTAACATTCCGTTAGTCTACTGCAATCTATTCACGCAATTTTAACAAGTTTATTACAATCAACATAACTTGCATTTAATTAAAATTAGATAATTTAATATTAGTCAGTAAGTAATAAAAGGTATCTAAGAGGGATAAAAGGATGCATGAAAAAAATAAATGGGATTTTATAAAAATGAAAATGTCACTTTATTTTTAAATTGTTGCCTAGGACCCCTCATTACAGGCAGCCAGAGATGAACATGTTATCCCAAACAAAACTCAATTTGTTGCATGGGTAACTACATCACTAAGGGTTTTGTTAATCAGAATGAATAGTGACATGGGATTACAACTTCGTTTCAGGCCCGCCAATGAAAAGCACGTACGGAGACTCCTCCTCCTCCTCCTCCGGTTTAGCCTTCCCCTAAACGCTTTGTTAATTTGCAATCTATTACAACTGCTCCTTTTTTTAAAAAAAAGCAGTCCTCTCTTTTTTTAAAAACTTCTATTTAACAGCTTAGCTCTTGTTATTTCTGAAGACGCTGACTGCACCAGTGGTGAAAGGTTTACTTTTATGTTTTACCCCTTTCTTTTTTAAAAATTCTCTAACCAGCAATGTATATCCTATTTTACACATCTTAAATAATATTTCCCTACAAGAAAGCTTTAATTATCTCAAAATAGTTTCACTTGTCTGAGACAAGCAAACTGGCTACAGTATCCAACTGAAGTACCAGGATGCAACCTTGTGAATTAGTTCTACCCATATGTATTTACATTATATTAAATGTCATTTTTCTATGGGTCTTTAATCTCACAATGTGCCTTTATTACTGTATAGAGTCAGGCAGCATCTGTGGAAAGAAACAGAGATAAAGGGAGGGAATTTTAACCCCCCAGGATGGGCACAGGTTAAATTCTTAAAAATCTGAAACCCGACCCCAACCCGCCGTGAACACACCTACTTCCGGTTTAACCAGGGTGGGCGAGTAACCTGGTCTCGAGAGGCAGCTCAGTAATTTAAGCATGTTAATGAGGCTATGTGCCTCAGATTTTAGCAGCTGTTTAGATTTAACGGCCAGAAGCAGGAGTGCTTCTCCCTGGCACCCAAAGCTAGTCTGCCGCGTTCGCCCCCTCCCTGCGATCTCTCTCCCCACTCCGGGCCCCGACTGCTGCCTTGTACCACAGGCCTTCCCGCCCGAAAGCCAGCCAACCTCTCAATCTGGCTGGCTGCCGGCCGGGAAACTGAGAAAAAAAAATTCAAATGAAGTCCTGCCGTTAAATTCAGCAGGATCTCTGTTTCCCGTACTTCCGGGTCTCCCGGCCGCTACAAGTCGCTCCCACTCCGTCCCTGCCTGCCTCCCCGTAAATATCAGGTCGATGGCATTTCGTCCGAACTGGAAGAAGTTAGAGATTTAACAGTTTATAAGCAAGTACAGAGTCGGGGAAAGAGGTTGGGGGGAGGAGAGAACAAAAGGGAATGGCCTGGGTGGAGGGCAGGACTCATTAAATGAGAAAAGGGATGATGGAATAAAAGCAGAAAATGCTGGAAATACTCAGCAAGTCAGGCAACATCTGTGGAGAAAGAAACAGAGTTAACGTTTCAGGTCGATGACCTTTTGTCAGAACTGCCGGGATGATGGTGCAAGGAAAAAGGGGGTGGTAATGGGACAAGTAAAGAAACAAAAGATGGATCTAGAGGAGCTGTAAATGGCAACATCAGAACCATTACCAGCACCAGCTGTCTGAAAAAAATGGGAGCAGTGGTTATGATATGAAGTTGTTGAACTCAATGTTGAGTTTGGAAGTCTCTGTTTGGAATTAGGCTTGGTGCTGCGAAAGAGTAGAGGGACTTGTGGGTACATGTTCACAGAACATTAAACGTCACACCTCAGTTTGATAAGGCTTTAAAAAAGCTAATATAATTCTAGATTTTACCTTGAGGTACAGAATATAAAAGCTAAGAGGTAATGATACCATGTATTAGGCTCCTCATTGTAGGAAGCATGTTGAGGCTTTAGAGAGGATACAACGCAGATTCACTATGAAGTTGCCTAGTCTAAGGAAGTAATTACTAAGAAAGACTTGCAAAGCTGTCCTCCTTTGTTAGATCAATGCAGATTCCAGGGCAATAAAATAGAGGTATTTAAAATTATTAAATAATGGGACAGGGTAGATAGAAGCAGACTTGTTTCCAGTATTTGAGGGATCAAGAACAAAGAGCCATAGATACAAGATTACCTGAAAGAGGAGGCAGTTAGTTGGTTGTTCTGGAGTCTGGGTTTATCGTCAGCCTCCAAAATAATCCTGGAGGAGGAGGAGGAGAATTTGACCTTGCAGAGAGAGGTACAGTGTAGTATCAGACAGTCAAATATTGTGGTGGACAAATATGTTAGTGGTGCAACAGGCATGCTGTTAAGTTAAGCTACACTTAAGTCAGCATTAATGGCTTGTCTAATGGCTCTGGGAGTAATTGCACTACATAGCATGGTACTGAACCATAAAGACAAAAAAAGTGCCAGATTTATGTTTAGTTAGCAAATCTCCAGTTGGTAGTGGGGTTTGCTACAATTGACCTGGAGTGGAGGAGGGTGTTATCAACCAGGGATCACAGTCCTGTTTGCCATCCAGTGAACCTGGCTGGAAAGTGTGCACAGTCACAGGCAAGAACAAGATCTGACATGGCTGATGCTCCTCTTGATCGAGCAACCAACTCAAACCTACATTCTCCTTTCTTGCTGTTATTGTGGTCAGAATAGCTACTGGTAGCTTTTAAAACACATCGAAATGAAAATGGGCTGTTTACATCTAATTTCCAGAGGTCAGCATCTGGTGTAAGTTGGGTGGATCCCAAGAGCCGACTTGTGGTGAGAGAAGAAAAACTGCATGCAAGTCACATTTAAAAAGGGATGAAAGAACAATTAAAACTGGCACCGTAATAGAAGGGACAAAAATTCGAAAACCTCTTGGAGTGCCTCAAAAGGCATGTCAACCCATTAGCAGCTACTACCAATGCTGAAAGGACAGAGAGCTAAGATATGCAAAAATGGAAGCAAAAGAAACCCAAGTTACAGGCCCCCAAGTCTGCAGGCTAGTGATCACACAGCCTTGCTCAACCCCATTTGATGGCTGTTGAAGCAGAGGTGGTGCTGCATGAGGTAACTGCGCAGAGGGTTGCCCTCTGCTACTTCATGGTACCACCCCTATCTGCAGTTGTGAGTATGCAGGTAACAGTTAATGGGCTCACAGCACCTTCTGCAGCCTGACCTGCCCGGTGTCCCTCCATAGGTCACCCTCTTCTTCCAGATGTGACAGGTAAGGAGATTTATACTGGGAAGCCCATTGGTACCAGTGGTGTTGCTGGGATGGGTGAATAATTACTTTACCTCAAATGACATAAATGTTCATGAGAACCTAAGTACCAAAAGAAAAAAAAAGCTAAAGATGAAACTTCCCTTTATATTACTGTTATTTCCAAGATACCACTGCTTAGCAATGCTGGATATCCAGTTAAAATATGCTTTCTTCACATTAGATGTCCTGCACACCAAAACTGTGGGAAATAGCATGCAGGATGGCCACATCCCTAAAGGAATGAGGCCTTCTACTGCTGCTGGTCTTGTTCAGTGGAAAATGAACCAGCATGCTGCTCTGGTTGGGATGGGGTTTCCCCAATGTCACCATATCCAGGAACCCAATAGGCAGTAGATCCAGATTTCACTGTCTAGACACCCATATGAAGAATAGCAACTTGAGCAGGGTACCAGAGGGGTGCTGAAGTCTGTAGAAAAAAATGCCTCTCTATCTTGGGTTTTTGTATTTCTCCCTCATTTTTCCCTATTTCTTCTATGTTTACATATCACTCAGAACAAAGCCAGAAACTTTGTTGCTTTTCTCATTATACAGAAGTACTTGTGCAATGGAACAAACAGGTTTTGACAGTTCTAGTGTACAGACATCTGCAAGTCATACTGTTGTTTAAAAATTGTATGAATGTCAATGCAATGGAGCTCCATTCTGTTGTACCACAAAGTGGTTAGATACTGTTTGCCATCCACGATTCCTCTAAGAATTCTTGAAATTAACAATGCTGTTGAGAAAAGATGCAATGAGGAGGAACAGCATAAGGGATAACATTTTGAAGGAGCAAAAAAGAAACCAACAAGGAGCACTAACCACAACAGTGTTGATAGAAGAGACAATAAAGGTTGCCAAAAGAGTGTGGAGATGGGAAAAGATTTTACAAGGATGATACCAGAACTGAGAGATTATAACTATCAGGAAAGACTGAACAGGCTGAAGCTCTTTTCTCTAGAAAAGAGAAGTCTGAGAGATGACCTAATAGAGGTTCTTAAAATTATGAAGGGGTTTGATAGGGTAGATATTGATAAAATGTTTCTGTTTGTGGGAAAATTCAAAGCTTGGGGTCATAAATATAAGACAGTCACTAATAAATCTAAGAAGAAATTCAGGAGAGACTTCTTTACCCAGAGAGTGGTTAGAACGTGGAACTTGCTACCTCATGGAGTAGTTGAGGCGAATAGCATAGATGCATTTAAGGGGAAGCAAGTACATCAGGGAGAAAGGAATAGAAGGGTATACTGATAGGATTAGTTGAAGTAGGATGGGAGGAGGCTCGCGTGGAGCATAAATTCAGGCATAGACTAGTTGGACCGAATAGCCTGTTTCTGTGCTGTAAATTCTATGTAAGACAAGTGAAGGCAGGCAGCTCAACAAGGAGAGAAAAAGTTTGTTTCCAATTTTACAAATCTGAGAAGTCACGACTCATCACACGTACACGCATCACATTTTTGACATTTTGATTAAAAGACACCACCAATATTATAATCTAATTATTACAAATCTAAGCATCTGTATTTATAAACTGACAATATATGTGGATGCTGAAGGGGAAATTTTTTTAGGGTTACAATTTGTTCAGAAGAGTATAGGTGACAATCTAAAGTGGAAACAAAAACAAAAAGTGCTGGAAACACTCTGAAGGTCAGGCAGTGTCTGTGGAGAAAACAGACAAGTTGACATTTTGGGTATGGACCCAAATGATCAAATTATTCATCTGTAATATCTTCCAGCTCTGGTGAAGGGTCCATACCTGAAATGGCAACTTTACTGTTCTCTCCATAGATGCCTGACCTGTTGAGTGTTTCAAGCATTTCCTGTTTTTGTTTCAGATTTTTATTTTCGGCAGTATTTGCATTTTGTTCATAATTGGACTGTGGCTTATTAAACATTTGTGTGTAAAGGCAAATCTGTTATGAACTTGCAGGAAGAACAGATGGTGCTAGATGGCACTCTGTTCCAGTTTCCTCACCAATAATAAGATTTATCTCTATATTCTCTGGAGTTTAGAAGAATGAGAGGTGATCTCATTGAAATGTATAAAATTCTTAGAGGGCATGACAGGGTAGATGCTGAGAGGCTGTTTCCCCTGGCTGGAGAGTCTAGAACTATGGGTCATAGTCTCAAGATAAGGGGTCGGCCATTTAGGACCAAGATGAGGAAAAATTTCTTCACTCAGAGGTTTGTGAATCTTTGGAATTCTCTATCCCAGAGGGCTGTGGATGCTGAGTCGTTAAGTATATTCAAGACGGAGATCGATAGATTTTTGGACACTAAGGAAATCAAAAGATATGGGGGTTGGGCAGGAAAGTAGAGTTGAGGTAGAAAATCAGCCACGATCTTATTGAATGGCGGAGCAGGCTCGAGGGGCCGTATGGCCTATTCCTGTACCTATTTCTGCTGTTGGACTATAACCTGGTGTTGTAAGACTCCTTACATTTGTCCACCCCAGTCCATCACCGGCATCTCCACATCATGGTTCTTATCTCTGGTAACAGTAAATTAACAAACTGAGAAAACTTTTGTTACCAATAGAGGGCATGTACATCCTGATATAGTGGTACATGATCATAGTAGAACTGAAATTCTTTGTATGGTAGCTACAAAGTGCAGCATTGGCAATCAGTGTCAAAAAACAGTATGGACAAATGTGTGTAAAATGTTTTCAAGTGTGGCTAAGAACACCTTACACACAAAACAGTTCCAGGTTCCAGCATAGTACAAACTCATTTTCACTTAAAATTTATATTATTTGATTTTAAAGCTTCATCTTCTTCCTCAGCAATTACTGAATGATGGTAAAAAAGTTATGTTTTTCCCCCTGCAAAGTATGTCCCAGACCATTCTGATTGACAGAACCACGAAATGTTCTGGCTCCATGCTTCTGCCAATCTGATCATCAGTGATCCATTAGTGTGTTAACTACGTCATATAGTCATTTGGTCCTCTGCCCCAATTTTCTCCACTCCTACTATGAATGTGGCAAATCAAACTGGATACAGTTTTATATAAGCACTGGTCTAGCAATCTAGCAATGCATTTACCTACTGAGCCATCAAAAAAGTTTTATGTATTAATTTTTAAAAATTCACCAGAAGTGAACCTGGTAAGTTATCAATCTGCCTGTCCCAGGTCACTAATATTGCTGATCACAAAATCAGAAAATATAAAATGACTTTGGAGCAGTGGAATAGTTAAATAATTTACTGGTTGAACAATTTACTGCTGACATGAACTACATGACTCACTCACACTTCAGCCTTCTGATTTGTGCAGTCTGACCTTACTGATCCAAAGCCATATATCCCTCAGACATGGGCTGGGTGATGCAGGCAGTTAGAATGTTACCTCTTTAAGCTTGGGGACTTGCTGAGGCTGATTGGATAAAAATGTCCCCTCCCTTTCTGCACTAACTAAAAGGTGCTACAAATTTAAACAACCGTAACCCATCATCAGCAATAGAGTCCTACAAGACAAAATTATGCATAAGCAAAAAAAAAAATCTATTAGCAAAAATCTCAGTTCAAAACGCTAAAAAGAATTTTTGTGTGTGTGAGAAATGGAAATAAAATCACACTAAAGGGTATTCTTTGAAGGTGGAAATAAACAGACATTGGCGGATCCCAATAGAAGTTTTACTTTATAACTAGCAATGGTATATCTAACTTGTAGTGCCTCATATAGTCATTGAGTATCCAAAAACAGGAAAGTATTACTTGCTCCTGGGGTGAATACAAAAAAGTACCATTGTACAATCTCTGTCTTTCAAATACCAATGTAAACAATTAAGAACCACCGTAGAAAACATATTCCATCCCAGCAGTGGAACTGGGATACAGAATTTTCATTATACCTTTTTGTTGGCAAGAAGCAGGTTCTCAAATGTGACAATAGAAACAAAGATACTACTGAGGTGCTCAGCAAGCTTTGGGAAATGCAATCTTTCAGTTAACTCAGTGATGATGGAAAAGGACTGGACTTCTCCATTTAATCCCCTCCTCCAGTCACAACAAATACATAACTTCACTTTACTTCTGATACCTAACTTATAATACAGACTAGGCTGCAAAAGTAGCTCTGTGCTGATGAAGTTTTAACTCTCAGTGATTAAACCCCTCCCCTACTTATGTTCACCTGATGGCTTAGAGGTAGTCTCTTAACCATAGAGAAAAGGAAAGTTCAAGGATCAACCCCCAGTCTGTGTTGAATTAGTTGCTCTCAGCCAGGACAGTACTAGGTGTGTACAACTGCCAGAATGCTCTGGGTTAAGAAGGAAAAATTCATAGGATCAGCTATGATGACCCTCAGAGTTTAATAACCTGCAGATAATCACTTCTACTTAGGCAAGCTAATGGAGGGCAACTGCTGCCCATGAAACCATATCCAGCGAAAGTATCAATGCCTTCAGAAGAGGAGAAAAATGATCACTGCCAACTTGCCTGAAGTGCTCCCACTCTCCCCACCCCCCCATAACGGTAGTGTAGCAGTTTTATGAATGCTAACTGGTAATGTGGGGAGGGGAAAGAGATGAACAGTAGAGGAAGTTTAACAAATAGCGTTTGTGCATACATATATTGCATTTTGTGTGTGTTTTAAGAAGTACTCCAATTGTTTATTTCAAACAAACGTGAGATACATTATTGGTAAATGCAAGTTTAGCTGTCTAACAGTCCACTGACTTCATCAGATGCACCATCATGCTAAACAGTGCATGGTGACAAAGTGAAGTTTGAGCTGTGCCTCCCATCTAACTTAGCATGCCCAAGAGTTTGCAGAAATCCATGCCATTTTATAGTAGTAATCAGGAACCAATGTGCTCATGCAGCTCCAGTTTGGTAGTATAAATGGTATAATGCGCTTACAGTCTGCCACTGAAATGACTTCTTAGCTTTTCAAACTCTTTAGGCACTATTTTAAGTCTTCTAGGTATATATCAAGCCGCAGAGCTTTAAATTCATAATAGATCAATCAGTTGAAAGAAGTATTCTGGCAAAGCCACACACACAACTCATGCATTTGATACTTCATGCCTACTAATTTCCAAGGCAGCAGTCAATCCATTCTGCAGTGGCAGCATTTGTGACAAAGTCAGGGGTATTAAAGTTAACCGATAATCATAGTAACAATAGACCCCCTGTCCATGCAAAATCATAGAATTTTACACACAGGAGGAACTTCAGTCCATCTGTGTCAGCTCTCTGAATGAGCTACTCACTTAGTCCATTTCCCCATTTAGCCTTTTAATTTCTTTTAATGTATAAAGAGAACATACACCAGAAAACAGCAACATCTTTGGTGTATTACATGAAGAAGGAGGACTTTAATAACTCATTCAGTCAGGGTTCATACTGGAAAAAATCTGCAATATCCTTCATTTACCTTTCAAAATACTTGGAATTACATAAATGATCAATTTAGGCCATCCACAGATAATTTTGCAATTAAATAAAACTACCATGTAGAAGCATATGATCAATAAATGATAATTGTGAGCACTGCTTACGTTTGCAAAATCTGATATTTTCACCCAAAAGATTCTGATCACATTTAGAGCCACTGTACTTGGTTCTGACATATATTTTATCCAAAGCTGAGAGTTAAAATACTAATGCACAGAACCAATGAGGGAAAATGAACTTTTCATCCATCATCTGGTAATTCCAGATCTGAGACAGACCAAATGGGTGGGAGGGTAATCATGTCTGAGTGGTTCTTAGTATCTTATTGTAGGTGTTAGTAGAGCACTGCGAACAGTGATCAACCTTCTCAGCCAGGCATCCAACTGATTCCATGCCTGTGGAATTTGGAGGAAAGAGCAGCAAGAGTGGGAGACACATGACAATTCACAGCAACAGTAAACCAATTAGTTGGTACTCCCACACTAAAGCATACATCATCCTTACCCTTGTCCTTGCCAAGATACACTGGCAACTTGTATCTCAAAGAATTAACTTTAAGATTCTTGTCCTAACCGTCACATCACTCCACAGCCTCACCTCACCCTATCTCCGTGATATGCTTCAGCCTCATTTCTCTGCTTGCACGCTCCAGTCCTCTATCACTAGTCTACGCATTGCCTCTTGCTTCCTCTGTTCCACAACTGGCATTCCCTCCTTCAGATGCCTTGTCCTCTGGAACTCCCGCTCTCAGCATTGCCACACCCCTCCCATTAAAAATCTTAAGACCCTCCTCTTCAACTGTACTTGTGCATCTCCTCACCCACTTTCCTTTATTCCCCACAACCTGTGTTCACTCGCTACACACTGCCCTGTAAAGTGCTCAGAGATATCTTTCTGTGTAATGAGCACTATAAGTTGTTACAATACAGAAGCCTCCCAGGAGCAAAAGCGCAAGGCTTTTGTACTAAGGCATCTACTATAAAAAGCCACCTATATCTTTCAGATTTTCATGTTTCTCCTGATCCTGTTGGCTCTCTTGCTCCAAATTTTGCTGCTGCCTGAGTGTCCAGTCCCCCCCACTGTTTTTTTTAAAAGTTTAAACCTCTTAAAAAGAGGGGGCAGTTAGGTACAATTGCCTTCCTTCACTGGTGACACTGGGGCAACCCATGTCATCCTGATAACTCAACCATCAAAACTAATCAAGTAATAATTTTATTATCAGTGTGAACTATGCACTCCAGTCCCTGCTGTGTCCACCGGTCGCAGAAAGCTTCAAGTGCACCAGCAGACACCGCGTGCTCTTTCTCCAGGGCCACCAGGGCGCAGAGAATACTGCGGAAGAAAGGTAGTCTTCTTGCTGGTGGATGGCTGGTTGCTCAGCTTTATCTTCTGTTCTGCTCCAGCTGTGGTCTTTATACCTCATCAGACAACGTAAGTTTGCTGTCTGTCTCTAAACGTGTGCTGTTTTTAAAATCTACAACTGCTGCTGTTGTGAGATTTCTTAAAACATAAATTTGAGTGGACCATTTAATAATGCATCATGGAAACTGGACCAACTCATCATTCTCTTGCTACAGAAATTTACGTTAAAAGAATTGCTGAATTTTGAGGACCCTGCCTCTCACTATAGAAATTACTTGACCAGTTAAACTTGAAGATAACTGCTAATTTCATAAGACGCTTAAAAAATTTGCATTTTAGTTTTTTAAAAAAAAGATATGTATACTTGCACAGGTCATAAAAAGAAAAAAAACTACTGAAAATGTAAGAGAACTTGCGCCATGGTGCAAATGATTTACAAGCATGGACAATGAACAGAAGAATTTTCTAATTTGTACAGAAATTTAGCAAAACCCAGTTTTTTCTTCATCTTTGGATATATTTTCTTAGAAATGAAACATAAAGCATTTTGTATCCACAATATACATAGGGAAGTGGAAGAATTGGGTGGTGCAGCTAGTTAGACATTGGCCTTTCACCTCTGGAACCTGGATTTAATTCCAGCCCAAAGACATACAGAAAAGATGCATAACATTAAATGGGATCTCTCTTCGCTGCATGAGTCATATACAAAATGAACTTGGCTAGTCTCAATCCAGTTCCTACAGAGTGTGAGGCACAAGACTAGGGCAAAGCAGAGGGAGGTATCTAGCATTGTTTGAGTGTTTGATGCTGAGATTGGGTGCTTGCTTCTACTGGAAAAGTTCCAACATCTTGAGCATGAAATTTCAAAAAAGTACAAGGCGCCATTAAAAATAACTACTAAATAATCTGTTTTTTGCATCAAATTGCTACGGGTTAAGAGAGCATTCTCACAAAGATTTCTTTTGCAGAAAAAAGGCCCGACCGTCAATTTTATCAAACCAAAACGATTGAAAGTATTAACAGATGGATAATGAGCTAGTTCCCCCGTCCCCAAACAAATTCTTGAAACGATAGGCGCCCGTTACCCTGAAAGAGTAAATCCATCAACAAATACGATAAAAGGTATTGAGCACTTATATCCCGGCTTCTTCCAAACAGAACTGGATTTCCGAAACATTTCAATCCAAATTTATGTTAAGAGCCATCCCTGCTTTTGCATTTATCGAGATCACCTGAAATAAGCTGTCACCAAAAGTACTCTTAACGTTAGATACGTGAAATCATTGGTTTTTTTAAAAAAAAACAATATTCGCTCCGCTGCATGGGGGCGGAGGTTTAAAAGCCGAGAGTGGGTAAAACGCAGTG
This sequence comes from Heptranchias perlo, assembly GCF_035084215.1. Lineage (NCBI taxonomy): Eukaryota > Metazoa > Chordata > Chondrichthyes > Hexanchiformes > Hexanchidae > Heptranchias > Heptranchias perlo. The sequence goes on from NC_090335.1 coordinate 35,160,284, forward strand.
AGGCGCAGTGTGAATCTATAATAAAAAGCAGTAATGTGCAGCGACTGGCATCCATTTACAAAGGAGAGGGCGCGAAAGCTGCTGCAGTGTCAGCCGGTGACGATAATGATGAAGAGAAATGGCGGCCAGTGCAGGAGTCTGAGAGAAGCCCGCACGGCGCCGTCTCTCGGGAGACGAGACACACAGCGAGGAGGGAAAAGGAAAAGACAAAAAAACACGACACGGGATATAACGGCGTGCATAGCAGCGGCTCATCTGTACAATTTTTTTTTAAAAAAAGAAAAAAAAATTCGATCACAACACAACGCGCGGGAATTTTTTTTTTCCGAAGTGACCCGCCCGCGAGCTCCTCTCCTCTCTGGGTCCGATGTGAAAAAAAAAGGTAACTTAGGAGCCAGTTGGGGGTTGGGACCGACTCCATGCTGCCCCTCAGTGAGAAAACCACTCACCGCCAAGATGGCGCCCGACGCCTTCCTCCAACCCTGCTCCCCAACCGACATTTTGTCTCCGCCATCGGCCGCACAATGTGCCTTTACGGCTGCTCCTTTTCACCAACATATCCCTCAAACAAAAGAAAATACGACCTGGACCTTCGATTTCGGTTATTTTTTAAAAAAAATTTTTTTAGTTGAACAAATCTATGCCGAGGCCTAAATCTCGCACGATGCGAAACCCCTGTGTAGGATTCTGGCCGCTTGAGGCCTAACTGCGGCCTCCTCGAGGCCTACCAACCGCCATTGATTCCAACGGCTGGACTCGGGCTGCAGCGCGAGCGCCCACGCGCCGCTTCCCACCGGAAAAACGGCCGCGCATTCGGAAAGGGACGTCGAGCGGGCCGGAGCGGCGCCTCTGCTCTTACCTGGTGAGTCAATCCGGCCGCCAATGGCTGAATTTTGGGACGTTTCGACTCCTTCCTGGCTTGTAAGGCTCAGCCTTTCCTGGCTGGGCCGAGCGCTGGCGGGTCGGGTCGGGCCTAGCCCTGCCAATCAGGCTTTGTTGTTTGATGGCTGCGGGGAGGAGGAGGAGGGGCTGACTCGACTCGGCTCCTCGCTCCCGCCGCTGCCGTAATACGTAACGTCAGAGCCTAACCCCTAGGAAAATGCGGAAGAAGCAAGCGCAGTCAGGCCAGAGATTGAAAAGCAGTAAAAACCCGTCGATATTTAACGTCCCTGTCAGCGGTGGTCGGTGAAACCGAGCCCGGGACGCTCCTCGGGATAAAACCCGCGGTTTCACGGACCGTCCTAGGGTTTTTTTGTTGTTGTCGGAATAATAAATACAAACGCGTTAATATGGCTACGACAGGAAGCAACTTGTCAGCCCCGAAGCAGAATCTAAAACATGGGTTATTGTTGAAACCGTCGCCCAAACGCTAAGCGAATGGATCGTTTTGTCTTTGATGCCTTTTTATAAAGATGAAGGAGGTTTAATATACGTGTGAAATCGAACCGACATCAAACTCCTCTCGAAAGCTCAAAAATAAGGCCAGTTCGGGGGGTGGTGGATAATGTGGGTTTGTCTATCATTAATGAAGTTGGTCGAGGCACTGGGTCATTTTGTATTTTTTAATGAATTACCGCTGCTGGGGAATTGGACAAAAGCTTCCTTCATCATTGTAACCCCACGCCCGCCATTTTCCCTTCAGTCCACCATTTTACCTAAGATCAATCTCGCAACATCACTCCTGTATGGCATGTATAGTTTTCTTGATGCGTAGGAGCTCGTAATTAAATTATTTTCTTGAAGGGACTTGCTTGTCCATATTTGATTTCCCCCCCCCCCCTTTGGGCAAAGAATAGTCTGGTGCAACCTGAGGCAGTGACTGGTGAGGGAGATGGAATCTGTGGCAAAATCTAATGGCCACTGCAGTCCGATAATACTTGATGTGGTCAAGCCAGATCTGTTGATGAATGGCTAAACTAGTTGTGCACCTGATACACTTAAGTTTGTCCCCCTTGGACTTGAGGGAGTGAAGGTGGAGGCCATACCAGAGAAATAACTGGGATGAGAGAGGGTGTAGCTAATTGGGGAAGAAGGCAGCAAAAGATGGAGCTGAGGGAGTGGTTGAGCAAAGCGGGTGCAGAAGTATCATGGCAAAAGGAGGGCCAACGGCTAGAGTGTTTGAAAATGACTTGGGAAGAGTTTTTTCAGGGGTGGACCCAGAAGGAAGTGGGGTTGGAAGGGGCGGTGTGAGTGGTGAGGAATATATGAATGTGGTCGGAGATGGCTTTGTTGGTCATCAAGACTATGGAGTAGAGAGGCCATGGGAGATGGCGAAGTTAAGGGGGTGGCTGTGAATATGGGTAGGACAGTTTATATAAAGGGAGAGGTTTAGGCAGGATAGAAAGTGGTGAATTCTAAGGAGAGCTGAGATGAAGATATCTGTGCAAGCATCCACTATAAGGTCTTAGATGACAAGGGCCTTGTTCTCGAGTGAACAGACATTCTGGAGGGAATTGCGGCGAAGGGCATCTGCCAGCAGATAGTTGATCTGGCAGAGTCCAAGGTGGCAGTGGTGGGTGGGTTGAGTGGGACAGGGACAAGGTTGGCAAGGTTAGCCCCAAGTGGGCATGCTAGGTGGGAAGATTCGCAAGAGAGGAGAATGGGGCAGTTGGAGTTGCTGCTCATGTGGAAGCAGTTATAGATGACTCTGGCCTTCTGGAGAATGTTATGACGTGATGGGTGACACGATTGCGTGACAGGAAGGGGAGGAAACTGGAGAGAAGGGGGAAAAAAAGGAAGGGAGAAACTATGTGCTCGGGACCAGGGCAACAACCAAAATGTGCGTACAAATAAACACTGGGATTTCAGGTTACATAGACGTGGCAGAGATTAGAAGTGACATATCCTGGTTATAGAACAAGGAGGAGACGATATGTTTTAACAGATTTGCGTTTCCTAAGGATTCAATTTCTTTATATAGTTATACAATGCCTATGGTATTATCGCTTAAGGTAGCAATGGCGAAGATGGGTAAAAAAATGTTGTCCCTTCACGGATAATTTTTGAAAAATTAGAAATCAAAAGGGAGCTGAAATTTGTTTGACAGAATTCATATATATTTGATTGGGCTAATCATGTCTGACTTTAATTCTGTCAGGATCTTTGTACAAGCTTTATTTTAAGTTAAATTGATGCAAGTTTTAATAAATCCACATGATACACTATACCACTGTTAAATGCACAAAGATATTGGAGAAAAAAGTAAAATGGAGTTTGGAGAATTACACAGTTAAAGGATTATGTCTGTGATTTTTGAGATCTAAATTGATTGTTTTCTTTTCAATTGGGCAAAGTTTCTTTTAAATTTACTTGAAATCTGCAAGCTGCAACAGGCTCTGCCCCTTTTAACAGACAGTGCTGCAGAGAAGTTAATCTCTGACAGGTAGCATGATTTTAATTTTTAGAAACAGAAATATAGGAGCAGGAGTAGGCCCTTTGAGCCTGCTCCGCCATTCAATATAATCATGGCTGATCCTCTTATCTCCATACCATATTCCCGCTCTCTCCCCATGCCCCTTGATGCCTTTTGTGTCTAGAAATCTATCTAGCTCCTTCTTAAATATATTCAGTGACTTCGCCTCCACAGCCTTCTGTGGCAGAGAATTCCACAGGTTCACCACCCTCTAAATGAAGAAATATCTCCTCATCTCAGTCCTAAATGACCTACCCTGTATCCTGAGACTGTGACCCCTCGTTCTGGAACCCCCCAGCCAGGGGAAACATCCTCCCTGATTCAGCCTGTCTAGCCCTGTCAGAATTTTATGTTTCAATGAGATCCCCTCTCATTCTTCTAAACTCAAGTGAATACAGGCCTAGTCGACCCAATCTCTCCTCATATGACAGTCTTGCCATCCCAGAAATCAGTCTGTTGAACCTTTGCTGCACTCCCTCCATGGCAAGTATATCCTTTCTTAGGTAAGGAGACCAAAACTGCACACAATACTCCAGGTGTGGTCTCACCAAGGCCCTGTATAATTGCAGTAAGACATCCTTGCTCCTGTACTCTCATCCTTTTGCAATGAAGGCCAACATACCATTTGCCTTCCTAACTGCTTGCTGCACCTGCATGTTTGCTTTCAGTGATTGGTGTACAAGGACACCCAGGTCCCTTTGTACATCAACATTCCCTAATCTATCACCATTTAAATAATACTCTTGCTTTCTGTTTTTCCTTCCGAAGTATCAGACTAGATTCACTAAATAACAACTTTTGCGGAGTTGCATTGCTGAATAAGATATCAGACATTGTAAAAATATAATTAAATAAATTTAGTGTCAGGACTTAATTTGAGCGGCCATATACAAGTTCATGCTATGGAGTTAACCCATTGAAGGGCTCCATAAGAGCCACAATGGATTTTCTGTTTTTTTTGTAACAGGTGACCATGTTTTCAGGACTGTCAGTGGCGGATTGAAGAGAGTGTTTCTTTGACATGGAAGTAGCTCCACAGAGTTACGGAGCCGCCTTTGCTGGAAAATTGTTGTTGCATAAAGGAGATCAAGTAGTGTTAACCGTTTGAAATCAGTTCTGTGGAAGAATATTATCAAATGTCACACCATGGTGACAAGCTGGACTAAGATTTCGCCTCAGGCTCGGCTTTAACCCGTTCAAGGTCCTATCTCATCTTCCAAGACAGAGTGCTCGAGGGGGAAAGGACACGGGAATTACCTACTGCAAGCTCTCCCGTTTGCTGTAAAACCACCAAGCTTGGGCATCATTTGTTTCTGAAATTGAAGTTAAGATATATTGATACGAGTTGCTGTGCAAGCACTCGAAGGGTAAAAAAAATACCTGAAGGGTTTAATAGGGGATAATCAATTTTTAATTTTTTTTTGTGTCCATTCTGGGTGGTTCCTGTACAGTGCTGTGTATAAAGTAGGAATGTATTTTTAGGGGGAATAAAATTAACGTGGGTATGTCCTGTCAGACCAACAATACCAGCCCAGTGTGAACCTAATCCTAATATCGAGGGGGAGCAGACTGTTGTGTTAAAGCTAACTAACATCCCACCTCTTGCACCCGGAATTGGTACGATATTGAAAAGATAAAATGGACTCAGGCACAATATAACGGAATATTTCGAGGGGAAAATAGGTTCAAGGAGAGTTTAAGCAAAATAAACAAATGTATTGCTACAATGGACCAAACTTTCAATATTCCTCCAGGGCTCGTGAATGAGATGGCAAGATTGTACGATGGGACATGTAAATTGGACGAGACGAAGTGACTGAGTGTACAAGGTAGAAACAGAAAAATTACACCACCAAATGGGGTCTAACGTCATTGCTCTGGGTGAATTTCAGGAACCTGAGCAGAAGGGATTAGAGAAAGGATGTGTGAGCACCCATGAATAACACAAATCACCAAAATATATCAATGTACAATCTAGTGAAAGTCATGAAAGTGTAGTTGAGAATAGTTAATTGATAGATTTCTCTTGGAGATGGCTGTGTCCTTGCCTATACTGATCAATGAGAAAAATGCATTTGATAGTTTGGCCACCACCCTAGACATCAGGACAATGTAGGGGGAGATAAGCCAAGACCTCCAGATACCTCCCACCCTGATCTTTTGATAAGATAACCTGAAAGCACAGGAATGGCTTACATTTGATGCCACGTGGCATGATGTTGGGTTACTGCTGTCTGTGCAATTGTGATGTGTTGCCTGTGAGGCAATTAATATGTGGAATGCATGAAGAAGATGCACTGAAGAATGGTTCTCAGACATGCTCAGTCACATTGACAACACCACTACGTAAAATGGTTGATGTAGCTCAGGAGAGTGAAAACATATACTGTATTGCTACTCATTTAAACTTTTTAATCAAGGCATTGACACATGCTCCATAGAGAAACCAACTTTATAATGAAACAATCCGGATCGGGTTGACCGGTACGTATCAGAGGGATGGAAATTCAAGTAGTGAAAGACAGTTCAATCAAGGTGAAACTTAACAAAGTTGGGGAGTTGTACCCATTAAAACTAAAGTTATTGATAGGGGGCATGGGAAGGGATTAGGTAATGTTATGGAGCATGCGAGTTGTCACGTACCAGTTATGAAAAGGGGGTATAAAAATGGGTTTCAGGAGAAATACCTCACAATTCATTATGGTTTGATCAAACTGGAAAACTTTAAGCTCGAAACTGTAACCTGTATTGGATTCTCCGGTGAACTCTCGTAATTTTGCTGTAAGTGTTGCTGTTAAGTGTATGTTTAGTTATTGTCAATAAAGTTATTACTGTATGCTTGATACTCTGTGAACGTCAACAATAAATGCTGTGAACCCTATTATTTTGAGGAGTAACTTTTTTATTCATTCATGGGTTGTGGGCGTTGCTGGCAAGGCCAGCATTTATTGGTGGTGGTGGGCCGGCTTCTTGAACTGCTGCAGTCCGTGTGGTGAAGGTTCTCCCACAGTGCCGTTAGGTAGGGAGTTCCAGGATTTTGACCCAGTGACAATGAAGGAACAGTGATATATTTCCAAGTGAGCATGGTGTGTGACTAAGAAGCCATGGCGATTTGCTGCATTGCATCGTGTCGATAGTACACACTGCAGCCACAGTGCGCCGGTGGTGGAGGGAGTGAATAAGGTGGTGGATATGGTACCAATCAAGCGGGTTGCTTTGTCCTGGATGGTGTCGAGCTTCTTGAGCATTGTTGGAGCTGCACTCATCCAGGCAAGTGGACAGTATTCCATCACTCTCCTGACTGGTGCCTTGTAGATGGTGGAAAGGCTTTGGGGAGTCAGGAAGTGAGTCACTTGCCGCAGAATACCCAGCCTCAGACCTGCTCTTGTAGCCACAGTATTTATGTGGCTGGTCCAGTTTAGTTTCTGGTTAATGGTGACCTCCTCCAGGATGTTGATGGTGGGGGATTCGGCAATGGTAATGCCGTTGAATGTCATGGGGAGGTGGTTAGACTCTTGTTGGAGATGGTCATTGCCTGGCACTTGTCTGGCGCGAATGTTACTTGCAACTTACCAGCCCAAGCCTGGATGTTGTCCCGGTCTTGCATGCGGGTACGGACTGCTTCATTATCTGAGGGGTTGCGAATCTGTTCCAAATCTATCCCATTTAGCAAGTTGGTAGTGCCACACAACACGTTTGATGGTGTGCAATCATCAGCGAATATCCCCAATTTTGACCTTATGGTGGAGGGGAGGTCATTGATGAAGCAGTTGAAGGTGATTGGGCCTAGGATACTGCCCTGAGGAACTCCTGCAGCAATGTCCTGGGGCTGAGATAATTGGCCTACAACAACCACTGCCATGTTCCCTTGTGCTAGGTATGACTCCAGCCACTGGAGAGTTTTCCCCCTGATTCCCATTGACTTCAATTTTACTAGGGCTCCTTGATACCACACTTGGTCAAATGCTGCCTTGATGTCAAGGTCAGTCATTCTCCCCTCACCTCACCTCTGGAATTCAGCTCTTTTGTCCAGGTTTGGATAAAGGCAGTAATGAGGTCCGGAGCCGAGTGGACCTGGCGGAACCCAAACTGAGCAGCGGTGAGCAGGTTATTGGTGAGTAAGTGCCGCTTGATAGCAATGTCGACGACACCTTCCATCACTTTGCTGATGATCGAGCGTAGACTGATGGGGCATTAATTGGCCAGATTGGATTTGTCCTTTTTGCGGACAGGACGTACCTGGGCAATTTTCCACTTTGTTGGGTAGATGCCGGCATTGTAGCTGTACTGGAACAGCTTGGCTAGAGGCGCAGCTAGTTCTGGAGCACAAGTCTTCAGCACTACAGCTGGGATGTTGTCGGGGCCCATAGCCTTTGCTGTATCCAGTGCACTCAGCCGTTTCTTGATATCACGTGGAGTGAATTAAATTGGCTGAAGACTGGCTTCTATGATGGTGGGGATCTCGGGAGGCGGCCGGGATGGATCATCCGCTTCAGCCTTGTCTTTTGCATTTGTGCTCGGCTCTGCCATCTTTGAAGATGGGGATGTTCACAGAGCCTCCTCCTCCCGTTAATTGTTTATTGTCCACCACCACTCATGATTGGATATGGCAGGACTGCAGAGTTTTGATCTGACCCATTGGTTGTGGGATCGCTTAGCTCTGTCTGTAGCATACTGCTTCCGCTGTTAAGCATACAAGTAGTCCTGGGATGTAGTTTCACCAGGTTGGCACCTCATTTTTAGGTATGCCTGGTGCTGCTCCTGGCATGCTCTTCTACACTCATTGAACCAGGGTTGATCCCGGGTTTGTTGGTAATGGTAGAGTGAGGGACATGCCGGGCCATGAGGTTACAGATTGTGGTGGAATACAATTTTGTTGCTGCTGTTGGCCCATAGCGCCTCATGGATGCCCAATTTTGAGCTGCTAGATCTGTTCCAAATCTATCCCATTTAGCAAGTTGGTAGTGCCACACAACACGTTGGATGGTGTCCTCAGTGTGAAGACGGGACTTCATCTCCACAAGGACTGTGCGGTGATCACTTCTTCCAATTCTGTCATGGACAGATGCATCTGCGACAGGTAGATTGGTGAGGACGAGGTCAAGTAGGTTTTTCCCTCGTGTTGGTTCTCTCGCCACCTGCCGCAGGCCCAGTCTGGCAGCTACGTCCTTCATGGCTCTGCCAGCTCGATCAGTAGTGGTGCTACTGAGCCACTCTTGGTGATGGACATTGAAGTCCCCCACCCAGTGTACATTTTGTGCCCTTACTACCCTTAGTACTTCCTCCAAGTGGTGCTCAACATGGAGGAGGACTGATTCATCAGCTGAGGGAGGGTGGTAGGTGGTAATCAGCAGGAGGTTTCCTTGCCCATGTTTAACCTGATGCCATGAGATTTCATGGGGTCCGGGGTCAATGTTGAGAACTCCTAGGGCCACTCCCTCCTGACTGTATACCACTGTGCCACTACCTCTGGTGGGTCTGTTCTGCTGGTGGGACAGGACATACCCAGGGATGGTGATGGAGGAGTCTGGGATGTTGGCTGAAAGGTATGGTTCTGTGAGTATGACTATGTCAGGCTGTTGCTTGACTAGCCTGTGGGACAGCTCTCCCAATTTTGGCACAAGTCCCCAGATGTTAGTGAGGAGGGCTTTGCAGGGTCAACTGGGCTTGGTTTGCCTTTGTTGTGTCCAGTGCTTAGTGGTCCGATGCCGGGTGGTCCGCCCGTTTTTATTCTTTTTATGACTTTTTGTAGCGGGATTGTACAACTGAGAGGCTTGCTAGGCCATTTCAGAGGGCAGTTAAAAATCAACCACATTGCTGTGGATCTGGAGTCACATATAGGCCAGACTGGGCAAGGATGGCAGGTTTCCTTCCCTAAAGGACATTAGTGAACCAGATGGGTTTTTACTACAATCCGGTAGTTTTATGGTCACCATTACTGATTCTAGCTTACTATAAGGAAGAACACCCATCCTCCCTAACAGGGTAGAAAAAAATAGCATTTTAGAGAAACAACTGAATGAAAGCCTTTATTCTCACGTGTTCATGGGAAAAACATTTCTCCTTTTCATCAATTTGAACAAAAAGTGTTTTCTGAGCTAAAACATTTTTAAAAGATCCTTTATACCATGGTGAGTTATGCAGTATGTAGCTGAGCCATCCAGATTGGGACAACATCAGGTTTGATCTCTAGTTTGTGTTAACTGATCTTTGCCTGATTGCCATTCAGTGACCCTTGCTGTGGATGTTAGGTGAGCAATAGTTGAGAGGGTAGGCATGAACTGTCCAATCCCCAGCTAGAGTGGGGTCAGAGGTCAAGTCTTTGGATCCATGTCTGGCTGGGACATGTTTTTACTTGGAAAAAATCTAATGATGAGAACTCCCTTAACTTTAGAGGCAATTAGTTTCAGAGAACTAGTCAAATAAATCGATTTAGCCCACTACAGTAACAGTGTGGCATACTTTGTTACTTTCTGTATTATGAGTGTTATGAAACAGATTCAAATTCACTGTAAATATTCTATTTTTTCCCATAAGGAAAATAAATCAGCTTGTTGGTTTACAATTGGCCTCATCTCACTGCAGTGTTCATCAGTCTGCCTTGTAGAAGATAGGAGAAATGCACATAGGGGCATATGCAAGCTTATGGTATCCATTTCCAATGAGGTTTTTTTAATTGTTATGACCCCCTATGACTAGATATTGGGCAGTAAAGGTAAACTCCTGATCGTAAAGAACACGAGGTCTGCTAGCAGGAGAGAATAGATGCCGAACCCAAGAGACTAGTAGTCTCCAAATTTGTAACAATACATGAGAACATTAAACATCCAGTGGAGCAGAATGTTCCTTATATTTAAACTAGAACATTGTTCCAGTTCATTTTCCCTGACATGAATTAATAATATTTACCATACACATTGTAGATCCACCATCTATTTGTACATTATGTATCTGCCTCAGTGCCATTAGTCTATTCATCCCAAGCCACGGTTCTTCTCAAAGAATGTAGCTGTTTTAAGGACAAAGAATCATAGAATCTTACAGCACAGAAGGAGCCTGTCGTGCCTGTACCGGCTCTTTGAAAGAGCTGTCCAATTTAGTCCTCCGCCCCAGCTTTTTCCCAATAACCCTGCAAATTAGTCCTCTTCAAGTACATGTCCAATTGCCTTTTGAAAGTTCCTATGGAATCTGCTTCCACCACCCTTTCAGGTTTGTATGATCCAGATCTTAACAACTTTCTGTGTGAAAACATTTCTCATTTCCCCTCTAATTCTTTTGCCAATTATTTTAAATCTATGACCTCTGGTTAACTTACCAGAAGAAATGGTTTCTCCCTACTTGCTCTATCAAAACCCCTCATAATTTTGAATACCTCTATTAGGTCTCCCCTTAACCTTCTCTGCTCTAAGGAGAACAATCCCAGCTTCTCCAGTCTCTCCACATAACTGAAGTCCCTCATCCCTGGTATCACCCTGGTAAACCTCCTCTGTACCCTCTCTGAGGCCTTGATATCCTTTGTAAAATTGGTGTCTAGAATTGTGCACAATACTTCAGCTGAGGCCCAACCAGTGATGTGTAAAGGTTTAGCATAACCACCATGTTTTTGTATTCAATATCCCGATTCACAAAGCCAAGTGTCTATACCACTTTCTTATCCGCCTTATCAACTTGCCCTGCTACCTTCAAAGATTTGTGACTATGCACCCCCAGATCCCTCTGCTCTTGCACCCTCCTCAAAATAGTACCGTTTAGATTGTATGTCTCTCCAAATTGTTCCTCCCAAAGTGCATCACTTCACAGTTATCCACATTAAATTGCATCTGCCATGTGTCTGCCCCTTTCACCAGTCTATCGATGTCCTCCTGAAGTCTGCTGCTATCCTCATTATTTACTGCGTTGCCAAATTTTGTATCATCAGCTAACTTCAAAATTGTACTTCCTTTACCCAAGTTCAGTTCATTTATACATAACAAGAAAAGCAATGAAAAGATTGGTTACGATTATGCCAACATAATCAAAATAGTAGCAAAATAGCTTTCCAACATTCACTGTCTGAGCTCACATCTAAAGATTGGCCATTTGGGTGAAATATTGGAGGGTGATTCATGCCTGTCGCACTTGAAGAAGAACAACACTGGGTTTTGGTATCCTGACAACAATATGCCGAGAAACCAGACAAATCCATATCTCCCAGCATGGGCTGAGGAGTTAGTGGTGCCTGGAGAGGTTCGTCAGATGGTCCTTACACTAACCAGTTTGGATTAAATTTAAGTTTTAGTTCAATCCTAATTAGGATACCTACAAACTATGGAGTGAAGGAATTAACCCTTGCCGTGTCATCAAGGAAGACATCAGACAACTGGTCATGCACTACAAGACTCTATTGATTACAAAATAACAATTTAAGGTTAAAGTTGGGTACACAAACAATAGATATGAATAGATGTAATCAGAGTTATCTGGCTCTGAATCACAAATCATTAATGGACAGTTACTTAACAAAATGAATGGCCAAAGTTACGTAGGCAATTCAGAGTATCACTATAAATCGTCATTAGTGGACACTGAGTATTAATTATAGCAGTGATTAGAGTCTGAGATTATTAGGGATAAACCCCTAGATATCTGACAAGTTAATAGCTTTGCTAGCCAGTTTATTGGATAGATTATCATTTAGATACTGGTGATTAGCAATGTTTCAAAGCTTACACAACCTCATGTTTATGAACAATGTGGTTGAGTTGGTCTCCTTCCTTCCCTGTTCCACTTGGAACTTCAGTTCCAGCTGGACCCACCTTACGCATGATGGACGATATCTGAACTGGCTTCACTCTCACCTTTCTCTGATCTCGGACACTTTTCTCTGCTGGCAACTGGCTAGTACAGCCTCACAAGGTATCTCAGTATTTTACTCCCTGTACATGCTGCACCTGTAAAGGCACCTTTCTGCATCTAGTTGGTAAAGGTTTTTACGGAACAAAGAACGTAAGTCAACTAACAAGAGAAATTGCTACTTCTACAAAAACAATGAGAGACAGCTTGCTGTTTCTAGAAAAGAATCCTACAGGCTGCCCACTACTGCTACTACTGACTACTGATCGTCCACCACTGGAAGGGCATAAGAGCCCTCTATTTGATATCTTAATTTCAAAGGGAAGTGTCCCAACACACACTTAATCCATCAGGGTGACAACTATGCCAGAAGGTTCAACCCCCCCCCCCCACTTCTGCCAATAAAATCTGATAAATGTGGAGTCCTGTGACTGTCATTGAATCACTGGGGCATGGCTTTCTCCCCAGCAAGACAGACTTCGGTCTACAATTTTTACAACCCTTTCCCTATCAATTTTGCATTTCTCAAAAGATTTTTCACACAAATGGGGAGAAGTAACATGCTTATATTCCATTAGGAGTTGCACTTGAGGCTTGTGTCTGGGATGATGGGGTCTCTTACTAGTAAGAAATGTCTGTAGTATAAACATTTTTTTCATTATTTAAGACCTTTTATGGCTTTAATTGCTTTATGGCCTTTCGCTTAGAAGATTTCTATGTCCAAATGATTTGGGAACTTCCATGGCCAAAAGCCTAGGTGATGGTTTGAATTAGCTTCACCTGTGTTAGCTAAAAGCCTTTTCCCAGCATTCAGTTCAACAGCTGAACTCCATTTTTCATGGTCAGCTTTCAAGCTAAACTCCATTTTAGACACATTTTAGGACACTTCCCCAACAAATCTCAAAAGTACCCTTCGGGCAATTTACGGGCACGGTTCCTACAGACTCACACTCTGACATGAGTCGCTGCCTTCAAGAGAGAAGTAGAGAATATTCTGGGGACTGGATCAGGGTACTTTCACTCCATTAGTCTGGAATCCCTGTCCCATTTTAATCCGTTTCAAATGAAATCATCCAGATTCCTATGCTGCCAATGTTCAAGATGAGGCCTGTGGGCAAAATCTGACTTGTGAGTTCCTTAAACCTAGCCCACAATTTTTTCCTTCTGTTTGTTTGTTGAGTAGTTCTACCTCGATGGACCTTAAGGATTCGAAAAACAGCTCCCTGATTGCTGTTCCTTCATTGGTCTCAATGCACCATTTTTGCACCAATCAAGAAGTAGCTTCCAGGCCCAGGAAATGTAAAGAAATTAAAGACCATGCACTTTGCAGGGTAGCAGAAAGAGTAGATGGTGGCAGGCCAGGCCAGGTTAGGCTGCAGAATGGGAAATAGGGGAGCAGACTGGTTCAGGAACAGCAAAAAGCAATGTTTTTTTTTAGGGAGAGTCTAGATTTCTACTGCATAACAGGACTTGGATTTTTTTTTACATGCGGGGTTGGATTTTTAGAATGGGGGGGGGGCTTCAATTTTTAAAGTGGGGTATTTGGATTTTGTATATGGGTGCTGAGATGTTTAACGAGAGGTTTTGATTTTTAGTCCTATGTGGTGGTCCACTCAATGGTTGTACCATGTAAATCCAGACGCTTATCCTTGCTAATAATTAGATAATTAAATTTAATTGATGAGCTGTTGCTTCAGTGGAAGGTAATGGGTCTGTTTACTCAGGACAGAATAATACATTCAGCATTCAGGAGAACATTTGAACAGCTCTTAACTGAATGGATGTGACAATCCACGAGTTGAAGTATTAATATGCTTCCCAAAACAGATCCAGGTCTGAAATAAAAAAAGTTTCTATGGCAGCACCTCAGCATTTTGTACTAATCTAAAAGAACCATACAGAATGTTAGCTGCAAATCTTCAGATAGTATTTTTACCTATGGAAATCTCTACCAGTGTCATTATCTGGAATTGTAACATCAATCATATAAAGTCTTTAACGTGACAAAATGTCATAAGGCACTTCTTCCATGACAATGTCTGATTGGCAGTTGGACAGCACAGTGTCAATTGTGGAATCAAGTATGATAGCGGAGAATTAAAGCTTGGGATTGTCAGCATTCATATGGAAGCATGCTCCCGTGCTTACAATGATGCTGAGAGGTAACATTTAGATGAGGAATAGGAGAGGGCAAAAGATGGACCTTTGGGGCACTTGAGAGGAGATCATGTGGATACAGGAGGAGAAGCCACTGTAGAAGATGTCTTGACTATATGGGAACAAGTAGGAATGGAACCATTTGAGGGCATTGCCAGAGGATTGGCAGTGGAAGATAAAAGCTGCAGAGAGATTAAGGAAAATGAGGAGGAATAATGCACCTGAGTCAAAGTCATGTAGAATGTTGATAACTGGTACATGGAAGTTCAAATGTAGCCTTAATAATGACTTGCTAAACCAGTCTTGGGTATTTATATGGGAAATTTAAAACTTTTCTTTTGGTACCCCAGTACAATTTTTCCAAGTCTTTCTGAGCTCCCAGCAACAAATTTGTGACATAGTTAGTTGTCTCTGGATGGCCCCCTGTTGTTACACCATAAGTATTATAAAAAGAAACAAGGTTTTCAAGGTAATTGGGCTGATTTTAACCCCCGTGCCTGGCGGGAACAGCGTGGGCGGAGGGGGGTAAGATGGTGGTGGGTTTGCACGCATTTCCGTCCAATACCATTTTTACTTACATCGCACCATTATAACTGCAGGCATGACTATAGCCTGCAGGGTATCCAGCCCCACCCCACCCCCCCCAGCAAAAGCAGATGGTAGCAAGGATCCAGGCCCAGGTAAGTTCCTAAAAAATGTTGTTTTGAAGGTTCCTTGTGGGCCAGGCAGATTAGCGGTGCTCCTTCTGTCCCCACAAGAGTACTTTGGGCCTCCCCTGCCCTGGGTTTCGCCACCTCCCTGATCGCGAACTGGTGGTCCCCCCCCCCAATTCATGGGAACATAGGAACAGGAGTAGGCCATTCAGCCCCTCATGCCTGCTCCGCCATTTGATAAGATCATGGCTGATCTGTGATCTAACTCCATATACCTGCCCTTGGCCCATATCCCTTAATACCCTTGGTTGCCAAAAAGCTATCTATCTCAGATTTAAATTTAGCAATTGAGCTAGTATCAATTGCCGTTTGTGGAAGAGAGTTCTAAACTTCTACAACCCTTTGTGTGTAGAAATGTTTTCTAATCTCGCTCCTGAAAGGTCTGGTTCTAATTTTTAGACTGTGCCCCCTACTCCTAAAATCCCCAACCAGCGGAAATAGTTTCTCTCTATCCACCTGATCTGTTCCCCTTAATATCTTATAAACTTCGATCAGATCACCCCTTAACCTTCGAAACTCCAGAGAATACAACCCCAATTTGTGTAATCTCTCCTCGTAACTTAACCCTTGAAGTCCGGGTATCATTCTAGTAAACCTACGCTGCACTCCCTCCAAGGCCAATATGTCCTTCCGAAGGTGCGGTGCCCAGAACTGCTCACAGTACTCCAGGTGCGGTCTAACCAGGGTTTTGTATAGCTGCAGCATAACTTCTGCCCCCTTGTACGCTAGTCCTCTAGATATAAAGGCCAGCATTCCATTAGCCTTCTTGATTATTTTCTGCACCTGTTCATGACACTTCAATGATCTATGTACCTGAACCCCTAAGTTCCTTTGGACATCCACTGTTTTTAACTTTTTACCATTTAGAAAGTACCCTGTTCTATCCTTTTTTGATCCAAAGTGGATGACCTCACATTTGTCTACATTGAATTCCATTTGCCACAGTTTTGCCCATTCACCTAATCTATCAATATCGCTTTGTAATTTTATGTTTTCATCTACACTGCTTACATGCTACCAATCTTTGTGTCATCGGCAAACTTAGATATGAGACTTTCTATGCCTTCATCTAAGTCGTTAATAAATATTGTGAATAATTGAGGCCCCAAGACAGATCCCTGCGGGACTCCACTAGTCATATCCTGCCAATGTGAGTACCTTCCCATTATCCCTACTCTCTGTCACCTTTCGCTCAGCCAACTTCCTAACCAAGTCCGTACTTTTCCCTCGATTCCATGGGCTTCTATTTTAGCTAACAGTCTCTTATGTGGGACTTTATCAAATGCCTTCTGGAAGCCCATATAAATAACATCCATTGACATTCCCCTGACCACTACTTTAGTCACCTCTCCAAAAAATTCAATCAGGTTTGTCAGGCACGACCTACCTTTCACAAATCCATGCTGGCTCTCTCTGATTAACTGAAAATTCTCGAGGTGTTCAGTCACCCTATCCTTAATTATAGGCTCCAGCATTTTCCCCACAACAGATGTTAGGCTAACTGGTCTATAATTCCCCGGTTTCCCTTTCTCTCCTTTCTTAAAAAGCGGAGTGATATGTGCAATTTTCCAATCTAGAGGGACAGTTCCTGAATCTAGAGAACTTTGAAAGATTATAGTTAGGGCATCCGCAATGTGCTCACCTACTTCCTTTAAAACCCTGGGATGGAAACCATCTGGTCCTGGGGATTTGTCACTCTTTAGTGCTAGTATTTTCTTCATTACTGTTGCTTTACTTATGTTAATTTTATTGAGTCCCTGTCCCCAATTCAATATTAGTTTTCTTGGGATTTCCGGCATGCTATCCTCCTCATACTTATCTTTCTGGCAACCGTTTCTGTGGGTCTCCATAGGTGACCTAACCCACCACCAATTTTAACTCCCACCCACTGGCGATGGCGGAGTCCCACATGTTTGGGTCGGGAGTCAGAGGAGGGATATGCAAATGCACCCGGGAGTTAAATTTTTTCGGGGCTCACACTCCAGGGGGCCGGACAATTCATCACCTGGAAAAAAACCTCTGATTTTACCTAGACTTGGTGTAGTACTTAAAGCAACAGATATTAAAATAATATTTGACACAAAACATCTTCCTCTTTTACCCTGCTTCCCCCAGACATGGAACAAATTGGAGCTAATCTCGGGCCTCAAACAATGCAGCTCTGAATGTGCTACTGAGCATATAAGCACTGAGCTGACCGATGCTTCTCTGTTTTTGTGGAGAAGTATCTGAAACTTGTTTGGCACTTTTCCCACACAATATGGTTGAGATCATAAACTTGGTAGTATTGGAAATTTTGGGCATAAATCTACAGCCCCCCAGTTATATTATTGGTGCTCCAATATACTGCATTACTGTGCCACTACAGCACAACTGTTTTGAATGAGGTGCTGTGTGAAGATGAGATACTTTGCCAGAGGCAAGTCACTTTGCATCAGTCACACGCATCCTTTAACAGAATAGCATTAGTAGATAGTGGACAGAAAAGTTGTTGGCTACAATTTAATGCCAAGAATGGTGCTGACACAGGGGAAAAATAAGCCAAACTTAACTGGCCAGAATTTGCTGAAAAAATAATGGCGTTCGAACAACGCTTGTCACTATTAATGTGCAAAATGGCCAGCAACTTGTGGCGAGGAAGAGATAACCTGCGAATTGCGAATTGCCACAAAAGTTGCTGGATGACTTGCGCCGCTCCGCCGTTAGCTTCATGCGAATGGCATCTCGCACTTAACCTTCCCGTGAGTTTCATGAAGTTGCTGCACTTGCACATTAATTGTCCATTGAACTGCCCACAGAAAGTTAAGTCTAGTAGTTAATAGAGCAAGTACCCTTTTAACGACATGATAATTGTTAATAAAAAAGGCAAACCAAGCACTGGGATTCATTTCTAAAGAGATAGAATTGAAAAGCAGAGAAGTTATGTTAAACTTGTATAGAACCTTGGTTAGACTACACTTGGATAACTGTGCACAGTTCTGGTCTCCATATTATGAAAAGGAAATAGAGGCATTGGAGAAGGTGCAAATAAGATTCACAAGGACAATACCAGAACTGAGAGGATATACTTATCAGGAATGACTAAACAGGCTGCGGCTCTTTTCTTTAGAAAAGAAAAGGCCTAAAGGAGATCTAATAGAGGTCTTTAAGATAATGAAAGGGTTTGATAGGGTAGATGTAGAGAAAATCTTTCCACATGTGGGTGAGTCCAAAACTAGAGGTCATCAATATAAGATAGTCACTAGTAAATCCAATAAGGAATTCAGGAGAAACTTCTTTACCCAAAGAGTGGTAAGAATATGGAACACGCTACCACAAGTAATAGTTGAGGCAAATAGCATAGATACATTTAAGGGGAAGTTAGATAATCACACGAGGGAGAAAGGAATAGCATGATATGCTGATAGGGTTAAATGAAGTAGGGAAGGAGGAGGCTCGTGTGGAGCATAAACGCTGGCATAGACTAGTTGTGCCAAATGGCCTGTTTCTGCACTGTAGACTCGATGTAACTCGATGACTGCCAATCAATCTCTCTGGTCCAGAAAGTGAACAATTAAAAGTGTGGAGACTCATTCCTTCATGTAATGAATTGTTGTTGGAGATTTTTAAAATGTCAAATTTAAAATTTTAATTTTTTCTTACTTTTCCTTTCTGTCTTTTTTGTTTCTTAATCTAATCTTTCTTTCCCTCTCTTTATTTCTTTTTCTGTACCTGATTTGACATTGAATTCACCCATTCTAATTCACCCTCATTCTCAGTCCTTCCTCTGTTTATTCTTCAATTCTTTAATCTCATTGGTTAATGAGATTAGTCCCATTGTTCGCCAAGGTCCCAGATGCCCCATTACCCTCACTGCCCCGTCATCAGCTCGCACTTCCAGGGCAAACATTTTTTAAGCTGAAGGATGCAGGAAAAAGTCTAACTAACCGGGCACTCCATGAAATGCCCTGGTCCAGCAAATTCTGGCCCAACATCTTTGTTTAAAAATGAAAAAAAATGTAATTTTTTATTGCAGAAGTATTTTCTTTTTATTTTACTTTTAATAGAATAACATTGTGATAAAAATAGGAATGATTGTATTGCCATAGTAGGGTATATTTTAATCAGATCTGTTTAGTCTGTGCAGATATTGGAAAATTAATTAGATGAAAAGGTTGATTAAGATGAGGGATTTTAAGCTAAGCTATCACTTACAGCTTAAAATGTAAAGTGAATTTATGTATAGTTCGTGATACAGTGTAGAGCACATGTAATTATGGGTTGACACAGCTGAGAAAGAAATCAGCTGTCTAGGCTACAGGTGCACCTTAAAATTTAAAGCCCATGTCATTATCTATACGTTAAAGATTCATAGGTCAGGATTTTGCAATGTTATCTTTAAGTAATCTGGGTAACTGTGTCATTGTTCATTTTTAATGGATATTATTGAAGTTTGATGGGAAGCTGAATAGTAAATTAAACAGCTGCTCGTTGAACTGAGCAGAATCAGAGAGATTATTTTAAGAGCTCAGAGGTCATGAAAAAACAATTTCTTTTCAGAAGAAAACTTTGAAGAAACTTTAAAAAATTGCTGAAGAAAAACTATTTTAACAGTGATTTTTAATGCAAGATATATGCAATATATAATGCAAGATATATTGCATATATCTTGCATTTATATAGCACCTTTATAACAATATTGCCTTGTAATTATGGTAATTTTCCAATTCATGAAGTTCTATGCATCACTTAATTTGTAAATAAATATTGCATTCATTTTAGCTGATTCAGTCTGGTCCTGAGTGTGGTGTTTCTTCCTATCTGAATAGACGGAAGATAGTGAGAATTCTACATAAATTCCACTACACAATTTACTGCAATTGGATTGTAAAATATGGACTTCCTGTTTGTGAAAGACAAGCTTTGCTTATGGGAAATGCAGTACAAGAGTTGAAATAGAAAATTGTTTTAAAAGCAGAGGTCCACTTACATTACAGGGCCAAGGTGGCCAAAAGATTGTAGTGATGGGTTGCTAATCCATTGTGCAAGAGGCAAGGGTTAAAATCCCAGACCTGTCAACAGCGCAGTGCTCAATGTCTGCACTGTGGCATTGCATTCATTTGAATAAAATCTATGAGCACTTAATTCACCAGATAGCATTCAAATATTCAAGTCCCGCCCTACTATACCCTATTTCTAGCAGAAAAACACATTGGCCCTAAATTTGCTATCAAAATAACGGTGAGGCTAATAGCACTTGCCGTTATTTATGCGCCAATGCTGCTGTAACTTCAGGCGAGGGCAGATGCGCAATCAAACACGGAAATCGAATCGTTGCTGTCAGAGATGTGCCACTCCACCATTACCTTATTGAAAAAGGCATCTCACTGCCTAGCTCCCCATTCAAATGCATTGAGCAGCATGAAATTCCTGCACAGTAGATATGAAGTAAACTTGCCACAGAAAGCTAAGTCAAGTCATTTCAAGTCTGAGTACTCTTTTAACGACATGATAAGTGTTAATTACTGCCAGTCAGCCTCTCTGGCACTGAAAATTAACTATTGCAAGTGTGGAGTCTCATTCCTTCAGGTTTTAATTGTTGGAGACTTTCTTTTTTAAAAAACTTTTTGTGTCCTTTTTCTCTTTCAATCCAATCTTTCTTTCCATCTCTTTATTTCTCTTTCTGTATCTGATTTGACATTGAATTCATCCATTCTAACTTACACTACCTTCTCAGTCCTTGTGCTGTTAATTTCACAATACTTTAATCTGATTGGTTAAGGCGATGCATAGTTGCTTGCCCTGTACATTCAGATCCCAGATGCCCTGTAGAGGGCGCCGTGCAATTTCCATCTCCCACTTCCAGCAACTTGCAGTGCAAAATATCATGGAGATTAAACGGGCAGTCTAACTGACGACGGGCGCTATTCATTGCCCTGCCACAACAAATTTTGGGCCAATAAATAATTTCTGATTATTACAACAACTTGCATTGTGAAGCGTCTTCAATGTAGTAAAATGTCCCAAGGCCTTCACAAGAGTGATTTTCAAACAAAATTTGACACATAAGGAGATATTAGGACAGGTGACTAAAAGCTTGGTCAAAGTGGTAGGTTTAAGGAGTGTCTTAAAGAAGTGAGATGTAGCAAGGCGGAGAGGTTTAGGAAGGAATTCTAGAGCTTAGGGCCTAGGAAGCTGAAAGCATAGCCGCCAACGGTGGAGCGATTAAAATCGGGGATGTGCAAGAGGCAAGAATTGGAGGAGCGCAGAGATCTCTGAGGGTTATAGGGCTGGAGGAGGTTACAGAGATAGGGAGGACCGAGGCCATGGAGAGATTTGAAAACAAGGATGATAATTTTTAAATCAAGGCGGTCCCGGACCAGGAGCCAATGTAGGTCAGGAAGCATGGGGTGATAGGTGAACAGGACTTGGTGCGAGTTAGTATACGGGCAGGAGAGTTTTGGATGAGGCTCAAGTTTATGGAGGGTGGAAGATGGAAGACAGCCAGGAGACCATTGGAATAGTCAAGTCTTGAGGTAACAAAGGCATGGTTGTGGATTTCAACAACAGATGAGCTGAGGCAGGGCCGGAGACGGGTGATGTTATGGAGGTGGAAGTAGGCGGTCTTGGTGATGGAGCAGATATGTGGTCAGAAACTCATCTCGGTCAAATAGGACACCAAGGTTGTGAACGGTCTGGTTCGGTCTCTGACAGTGGCCAGGGAGAGGGATATTACCATATTTTTGTAGTAAGCTTGTGACACTAACATTCTATTTCTGTAATTATGTTGGTATGTGATAAAGCAATTCTTCCTTTTCCTTAGCTCCTGAAGCCTCGAATGGTACTGCTGGAGTTGCCAAACTCATCCCAGGTGTATTAGGCAGATTTAAGCAGATGTTCTAGGTGAGCCTAATCTGTACCTAATGGACTAGTGTCACATAATTACAGCAGAGCTACAGTCATTTGACCACAAATACAGAAGTGGTCCTACTCATAATGGAAACTTAAAAAAAATTAAATCACAGCTTTATACATATATTAGATCATTATTTTGAAAATCCATCTGTAACTACGATTACATACAACCAAAGTAATGTAAGACAGAAACAAACATTACTGAGCTCCCCTAGAAGTCAATGGCCCGGAATTTGCTGGAGCAGGGCATCTCACGGCGGGCCCTGCTCCAGCAAATTCCGTTAGACTTGTCCCTGCACCCTTCAGTTCAAATTTTTTTTGCCCTGTAAGTTGCTGGAAGCATGAGCTGATTATAGTGTGGCCAGGGCAATGGAGGATCTGGGACCTTGGTGAACAATGGGACTGAGGAGGGTGAATTAGAGTGGGTGAATTCAATTCAAATCAAGTACAGAAAGAGAAATAAAGAGTGGAAAAGAAAGATTGGATTAAGAAAGAGAGAAAAAAAGAGACAGAAAGGAAAAGTAAGAAAAAAAATTGACATTTTTAAAATCTCCAACAACAATTCACAACCTACACTTATAACTGTTCACTTTCTGGGCAAGAGGGGTTGATTGGCAGTCATTAACAATTATCACATTGTTAAAAGGGTACTTACGCTATTATTAGACTTAACTTTCTGTGTCGAGTTTAATGGGCAATCAATGTGCAAATGCAGCAACTTCCTGAAAATAATGGGGAGGTTAAGGGCAAAATGTCATTTTTGCAAAGCTAATGGCGGAGCACCGCAAATCGGCCAGCAACTTGTGGCGATTCGCAATACACTGGATATCTCTTCCTTGCCCTAATTAGCTGGCCAATTTGCACATTAATAACAGCATGTGTTGTTCACATGCTGTTAATTTTTCAGCAAATTCTGGGCCATTGTCTCTGAATATTCCAGATCAGATTCCTACCTTTTATCTGTGGTCCGTGCTGAGTAAGAAAGCTACTACTGAGGAGTGAGTTGGTTATGATAGATTGGGGAGCTTCATTTAACAGCATGATGGTGGATAGGCAATGGCTAACATTTAAGGAACGAATGCATGAATTATATATTCTTTTCTGGTGCAAAAGCACAAAAGGAAAAGCGGCCCAACCGTGGCTAACAAAAGAAATTAATGTAAGGACTTGCACAACACTAGGTTATAGTCCAACAGTTTTATTTTAAATCACAAGCTTTCGGAGCTTACCTCCTTCGTCAGGTGAGTGAAGGGTTCTAAAAACGCATAGCATATATAGTCAGAGAACAATGCCTGGTGATTACAGATAATCTTTCCAACTGCCCCCTATCACATCTCGGCTGGGAGACGTTCACACCAATCAAAGGTGTCGTTGGTGTTCAGACAGGTTAGCCATGGAAAACATTACATCCCAGTATACTGAATACACAATGGGTCAGATTACAAAGACAGAGGGAGAAAGAGAATGTCCAGTTGTATTAAAAACAGATAACTTTTTTTCGCTGGTGGGGTTACGTGGACGACGAAGGGTACTCTGTTGGTTGTGTCCCGTGTTTGTCTTCTGAGGAGGTCTATGTGATTTTTCGCTGTGGCCCGTCGGAACTGTCGATCGACGAGTACCCTTCGTCGTCCAGTACTTCCCCGGAGCGGAGAAACTACGCCATGTTCTTCACAGCCTTCAACATGTCATCGATGACGACGAACACCTCGCTAAGGCCATCCCCACGCCTCCACTACTCGCCTTCAAACAGCCACCTAACCTCAAACAGACCATCGTTCACAGCAAATTACCCAGCTTTCAGAACAGCGTCCACGACACCACACAACCCTGCCACGGCAAACTCTGCAAGACATGTCAGATCATCGACACAGATACCACCATCACACGAGAGGACACCACCAGGTACATGGTTCATACTCCTGTGACTCGGCCAACGTTGTCTACCTCATACGTTGCAGGAAAGGATGCCCCGGAGCATGGTACATCGGCGAGACCATGCAGACACTGCGACAACAGATGAACGGACACCACACAACAATCGCCAGACAGGAGGGTTCCCTTCCAGTCGGGGAACACTTCAGCAGTCAAGGACATTCAGCCTACGATCTTCGGGTAAGCGTTCTCCAAGGCGGCCTTCGAGACACACGACAACGCAAAATCGTCGAGCAGAAATTGATAGCCAAGTTCCGCACCCATGAGGACGGCCTCAACCAGGATCTTGGGTTCAGGTCACGCTACATGTAACCCCACCAGCGAAAAAAAGTTATGTTTTTAATACAACTGGACATTCTCTCTCTCTCTCTCTCTCTGCCTTTCGGGTCTCTTTCTCTCTGTCTTTGTAATCTGACCCATTGTGTATTCAGTATACTGAGATGTAATGTTTTCCATGGCTAACCTGTCTGAACACGAACGACACCTTTGATTGCTGTGATCGTCTCCCAGCCGAGATGTGATAGGGGGCAGTTGGAGAGATTATCTGTAATCACCAGGCTTTGTTCTCTGACTATATATGCTATGCGTTTTTAGAACCCTTCACTCACCTGACGAAGGAGGTAAGCTCTGAAAGCTTGTGATTTAAAATAAAACTGTGGGGACTATAACCTGGTGTTGTGCAAGTCCTTACATTTGTCCACCCCAGTCTATCACCGGCATCTCCACATCAAAAGAAATTAAGGATAGTATTAGATTCAAAGAGGAGTCATATAAAGTTACCAGAAAAAGCAGCAAGCCTGAGGATTGGGAGCAGTTTAGAATTCAGCAAAAAAGGACCAAGAGATTGATTAAGAGGGGAAAAATAGAGTATGAGAGTAAACTTGCAAGGAACATAAAAGCGGACTGTAAAAGCTTCTACAAGTGTGTAAAAAGAAAAAGATTAGTAAAGACAAATGTAGGTCCCTTACAGTCAAAAATGGGAGAATTTAAAATGGGGAACAAAGAAATGGCAGAGCAATTAAACAAATACTTTGGTTCTGTCTTCACGGGAGAGGACACAAAGAACTTCCCAGAACTACTAGGGAACCAAGGGTCCAGTGAGGAGGAGGAATTAAAGGAAATTAGTATTAGTAAAATAAAGTGCTGGAGAAATTAATGGGACTGAAAGCTGATAAATCCCCAGGGCCTGATAATCTGCATCCCAGAGTACTAAAAGAGATAGCCATGGAAATAGTGGATGCACTGGTTGTAATCTTCCAAAATTCTATAGATTATGGAACAGCTCCTGCAGATTGGAGGGTGGCAAATGTAACCCCACTATTTAAAAAAGGAGGGAGAGAAAACAGGGAACTACAGACCGGTTAGCCTAAAATCAGTAAGAAGGAAAATGCTAGAGCCTATTATAAAGGATGTGATACGAACATACGAATTAAGAGCAGGAGTAGGCCATTTATTCTGTTGGCCCCTCGAGCCTGTTCTGCCATTGGATAAGATCATGGCTGATCTGATTGTGACATCAACCCTAGCAGGACACTTAGAAAATATCAACAGGATTAGACAAAGTCAACATGGATTTATGAAAGGGAAATCATGTTTGACAAACCTACTGGAGTTCTTTGAGGATGTAACCAGTAGAATAGATAAGGGAGAACCAGTGGATGTGGTGTATTTGGATTTTCAGAAGGCCTTTGTAAAGTCCCACATAAGAGGTTAGTGTGCAAAATTAAAGCACATGGGATGGGGTAGTATACTGGCATGGATTGAAAATTGGTTAACAGACAGGAAACAGAGAGTAGGAATAAATGGGTCTTTTTCAGGGCGGCAGGCAGTGACTAGTGGGGTACCGCAGGGATCAGTGCTTGGGCCCCAGCTATTCACAATATCTATCAATGATTTAGATGAGGGAACCAAATGTAATATTTCCAAGTTTACTGACGACACAAAACTAGGTGGGATCGTGAATTGTGAGGAGGATGCAAAGAGGCTTCAAGGCAATTTAGACAAGTTGAGTAAGTGGGCAAATACATGGCAGATGCAGTATAACGTGGATAAATGTGAAGTTATCCACTTTGGAAGGAAAAACAGAAAGGCAGAGTATTATTTAAATGGTGATAGATTGGGAAATGTTGATGTACAAAGGGACCTGGGTGTCCTTGTGCACCAGTCACTGAAAGCAAACATGCAGGTGCAGCAAGCAGTTAGGAAGGCAAATGGTATGTTGGCCTTCATTGCAAAAGGATTTGAGTGTTGGAGCAAGGATGTCTTACTGCAGTTATACAGGGCCATGGTCAGACCACACCTGGAGTATTGTGCACAGTTTTGCTCTCCTTACCTAAGGACATACTTGCTATAGAGGGAGTGCAGCGAAGGTTCACCAGACTGATTCCTGGGATGCCAAGACTGTCATATGAGGAGAGATTGGGTTGATTTGGCCTGTATTCACTCAAGTTTAGAAGAATGAGAGGGGATCTTATTAAAACGTATAAAATTCTGACAGGGCTAGACAGACTGAAGGCAGGGAGGACGTTTCCCCTGGCTGGGGGGGGGGGGTCCAGAACGAGGGGGTCATAGTCTCAGGATACAGAGTAGGACATTTAGGACTGAGATGAGGAGAAATTTCTTCACTCAGAGGGTGGTGAACTTGTGGAATTCTCTACCACAGAAGGCTGCGGAGGCCACGTCATTGAATATATTTAATGAGATAGATTTCTAGACAAAAGGCAGCAAGGGGTATGGGGAGAGAGCGGGAATATGGTATGGAGATAGAGGATCAGCCATGATCATATTGAATGGTGGAGCAGGCTCGAAGGACCGAATGGCCTACTCCTGCTCCTATTTTCTATGTTTCCATGTTACTGAAGAAATTGGCCAAGTTTCCCACTCCTAATTGCTATCAATTGATCGCCTGCTGGAAGCCAGCACATGTAGAAATACAGCTTGGACAGAATCAGCCTGAGTGATGTCTTCTATAATCAAATAGCTTGCCAATATGCACTGTCAAAACTCACGCTTAAATTATGGGTGACAGATTGGAGCGTGGCTAATGTGTGCGGAACTGTATCCCAGCATCCTGTCGATGCCTTGAGAAGAATGGGAGAGAATTGGAGGAAAAAAGAAACACGAATGGGAGAGAGAGAATTGGAGGAAAAAAGGAATAGACAATCCCTACTCCAAAAAATACAAAAGTCAAATGGATAAGTCTGCAAAAACAAGGAAATAAGGCAATTCTGTATTTTAATATTAATATAACCTTTGCATGCTTAATCTTTCACAATGCAAGCATGCTCTGTAGGATATACAAAACTAATTTTCTATAAATTAATTTTATATTATAAAGTCAAAGAAGACAAAGCTAAAAACAGAACAAATATTGATGCAGTATTCCTGAAGAAACTGGTTCTGTTTATTTTGATACGGAAATAGTCCCCATTGACTTGAAAAGGTTTGTGCAGAAAGTGGCCTATGTAAACCACCTAGTTGTATGCATTTGCACTCTCCAAGAATGTTAGTATCGATGGCAGAATGCTACTCCCCATATAATACAGTATGTTAAGCTCCTAAGTATGCATAAATAGAATCATAGAAGTTTACAACATGGAAACAGGCCCTTCGGCCCAACATGTCCATGTCGCCCAGTTTATACCACTAAGCTAGTTGCCTGCACTTGGCCCATATCCCTCTATACCCATCTTACCCATGTAACTGTCCAAATGCTTTTTAAAAGACAAAATTGTACCCACCTCTACTACTGCCTCTGGCAGCTCGTTCCAGACACTCACCACCCTTTGAGTGAAAAAATTGCCCCTCTGGACCCTTTTGTATCTCTCCCCTCTCACCTTAAATCTATGTCCCCTCGTTATAGACTCCCCTACCTTTGGGAAAAGATTTTGACTATCTACCTTATCTATGCCCCTCATTATTTTATAGACTTCTATAAGATCACCCCTTAACCTCCTACTCTCCAGGGAAAAAAGTCTCAGTCTATCCAACCTCTCCCTATAAGTCAAACCATCAAGTCCCGGTAGCATCCTAGTAAATCTTTTCTGCACTCTTTCTAGTTTAATAATATCCTTTCTATAATAGGGTGACCAGAACTGTACACAATATTCCAAGTGTGGCCTTACTAATGTCTTGTACAACTTCAACAAGACATCCCAACTCCTGCATTCAATGTTCTGACCAATGAAACCAAGCATGCTGAATGCCTTCTTCACCACCCTATCCACCTGTGACTCCACTTTCAAGGAGCTATGAACCTGTACTCCTAGATCTCTTTGTTCTATAACTCTCCCCAACGCCCTACCATTAACGGAGTAGGTCCTGGCCCGATTCGATCTACCAAAATGCATCACCTCACATTTATCTAAATTAAACTCCATCTGCCATTCATCGGCCCACTGGCCCAATTTATCAAGAGCCCGTTGCAATCCTAGATAACCTTCTTCACTGTCCACAATGCCACCAATCTTGGTGTCATCTGCAAACTTACTAACCATGCCTAAATTCTCATCCAAATCATGAATATAAATAACAAATAACAGCGGACCCAGCACCGATCCCTGAGTCACACCGCTGGTCACAGGCCTCCAGTTTGAAAAACAACCCTCTACAACCACCCTCTGTCTTCTGCCGTCAATCCAATTTTGTATCCAATTGGCTACCTCACCTTGGATCCCGTGAGATTTAACATTATGTAACTACCTACCATGCGGTACCTTGTCAAAGGCTTTGCTAAAGTCCATGTAGACCACATCTACTGCACAGCCCTCATCTATCTTCTTGGTTACCCCTTCAAAAAACTCAATCAAATTTGTGAGACATGATTTTCCTCTCACAAAACTATGCTGACTGTTCCTAATCAGTCCCTGCCTCTCCAAATGCCCGTAGATCCTGTCTCTCAGAATACCCTCTAACAACTTACCCACTACAGATGTCAGGCTCACCGGTCTGTAGTTCCCAAGCTTTTCCCTGCCGCCCTTCTTAAACAAAGGCACAACATTTGCTACCCTCCAATCTTCAGGCACCTCACCTGTAACTGTCGATGATTCAAATATCTCTGCTAGGGGACCCGCTATTTCCTCCCTAACCGCCCATAACATCCTGGGATACATTTCATCAGGTCCCGGAGATTTATCTACCTTGATGCGCATTAAGACTTCCAGCACCTCCCTCTCTAATATGTACACTCCTCAAGACATCACTATTTATTTCCCCAAGTTCCCTAACATCTATGCCTTTCTCAACCGTAAATACCGATGTGAAATATTCATTTAGGATCTCACCCATCTTTTGTGGTTCCGCACATAGATGACCTTGTTGATCCTTAAGAGGCCCTACTCTCTCCCTAGTTACTCTTTTGCCCTTTATGTATTTGTAGAAGCTCTTTGGATTCTCCTTTGCCTTATCTGCCAAAGCAATCTCATGTCCCCTTTTTGCCCTCCTGATTTCTCTTAACTCTACTCTGGCAATCACTATACTCTTCAAAGGATCCACTTGATCCCAGCCGTCTATGCATGTCATATGCCTCCTTCTTCTTTTTGACTAGGGCCTCAATCTCCCGAGTCATCCAAGGTTCCCTACTTCTACCAGCCTTGCCCTTCACTTTATAAGAAATATGCTTACTCTGAACCCTGGTTAACACACTTTTGAAAGCCTCCCACTTACCAGACGTCCCTTTGCCTGCCAACAGACTCTCCCAATCAACTTCTGAAAGTTCCTGTCTAATACCATCAAAATTGGCCTTTCCCCAATTTAGAATTTTAACTTTTGGGCCAGACCGATCCTTCTCCATAGCTATCTTAAAACTAATGGAATTATGATCACTGGTCCCAAAGTGATCCCTCACTAACACTTCTGTCACCTGCCCTTCCTTATTTCCCAAGAGGTCAAGTTTTGCCCCCTCTCTAGTCGGGCCATCCACATACTGAATGAGAAATTCCTCCTGAATACACAACAAATTTCTCTCCATCCAAGCCCCTAATGCTATGGCTGTCCCAGTCAATGTTGGGAAAGTTAAAGTCCCCTACTATTACCACCCTATTTTTCTTGCAGCTGTCTGTAATCTCCTTACATATTTGCTCCTCAATTTCCCATTGACTATTTGGGGGTCTGTAGTACAATCCTATCAAGGTGATCTCTCCCTTCTTATTTTTCAGTTGTACCCATATAGACTCCGTGGGCTAACCCTCGGATATATCCTCTTTCACTACTGCCGTGATGTTCTCCCTAATCAAGAACGCAACTCCCCCTGTCAAAATTGATAAGCTGTTTTCAAAACATACAGCTGCTTTTTATTTGTTTTGTGACACTTTTGCTACATCTTGATATATTGTCGATGCAAGTTATTTCACCATAATTAATTTTGGGAGATCTTTGTACATATTATGCTTTAGTAACCCCTATATGTCATCACTAGGTTCTGAATCTGCCCTCACTCAGGTTGATATTTTTATCTCCTATCCAAGAACACCTATGCCAATAATTGTGTCACCTTTGTTCCCTTTTCTTGATGAGCCTGCAATTTCCTTTTTAGGAAATTGGAAATATTAAAATTAAACTTACTATCTGAAATGTAATCACAATGTTGTTGTTTCTTTTTATATGTGAAAACATTTAGAAAATTCTATTCTTATTAGTGATAGTCTAAAAGTACTTTGAATGTGCCCCATTTCTTCTAAAATATAAGATCCAAGACTAGAGATCCTGTGGGACTTCTCCAATACTAGCAGGATCATAAAGGAAAACTTGTATTACAACAGGATAGGATTGGGAGTTAAAACAGCATGAGGAAGTATTCAGAAATTTTAGTTTTCTAAGAAATTGGGCTAGATAGAAACAAAACGATATTTCCACATGTTCAGGGATCATAAGATCAGTTGTAAACCCAAGGGCAAAAGAGTACTGATAACTGGCTCTTTTTATTAAACCATACATGGTTCTAGAAAAGCAAATGGCAACATGAGGAACAATACACTCATTCAGAAGTATTTAAAGTGAAAATACTTTATGCCCAGAGCTATAATTGGACAATGAGTTCCTTAAGACATCGGTGAAAGGTAATGGACACATTCATTTCACATAGATTAATGCAACCAAAATTCCAGAGGATTTCGGTCGCTCTTAACTGTTTAAATATGCCAGCCAAAACTACCAGTTAAAATGAAAGTGATGCAATCTTGGGGTCAGTATTTCAAATCCATTGATTGATCAAAAGTAGCTCCTAAATTCCCCAGTAAGAAACTTAGCCTCGAGGTGGGTTTTCTGTAGCCATCATATTGTACTTTTAATATCAATGCCAGGTTGCAAATAATTTTAAGCTGGTACCAATAATGTTGCCAGTCTCTTATCTCTGCAGTAGAAGTAAACATGACAATCTTCCAAAGTCCATCTCACAACTGTTTTGCTTCTCACTGTCCATAAACTAACTGGTGTAACTACAACCAGTAGTCGTCCTTTGTTAAAGTAATCATTGGCTATTTTCTACTGATTAAAAAGAGCCAACTATCCAGTCAGAAATAGAAAATACAGCATCAGGAGTGAAGGCCAAATTCCCCATCAAGTCTGTCTGAAATGTGCCCTGTCTACTGAGGCCTCACTGCATTTTATTTAAACCTTGCCTTATTTACAAAGCAGCAAGTAGAACCTTCATAATCATTACGCATTTATCCCATCTTTTATGCTATACATTGGTATATTCAGTACTGTGTTGGTACCACAATTGAACTTTTCAATTGAAAACAAAAGATTATTGTTAATGCATGTGATGTTGTCCAGTGGGAATTAACATTAATAAATTTAAAACAAATAGGAAAGGATTTAAAGTCAGTTTTAAAGTTCACATTAGAAATAATCTTACATTATCACTAATCCAAATCATATGGTACTAAGTATGAATCATAGAAGACATATCAAACCAAAACTCTAGTTTTCAGCCAGCTACGAGATGAAGAATTAACTTGTTTATGGAGACTTAGAGACTCGAGATGCTTTGTCACAATGAAAAAAAGTGCAATCTAATAAATAAACAGGTCTGTTGGCTTCTGTAGAGGACAAGCGATGTTTTAAGTGTAGACGCTTCCTCAGAACGTTCAATGAATATACCTGTGTACTTCCAGCACTTTGTTTTTATTCCACACTCCATGTTTATCTCAATATTTATTTTACTTTCTGACCCATACATTGCAAGGAAAAACTGATGTTATTTTACTCTGCTAGAATTTCACTGCTAGGTACTAACAGGTCATTACAAAAGATGGAGTGCTACATACTTAATACAGTAACAGAATTAAAATACTTCTTTTAACCAGCTGAGCCATGTGAGATCAAGGCTTTTGTTTCTTTCCTTTTTGTCAATTTTCTCCCCCTTCTCTTTTGTTGCTGGCTGGTACAGTTCCATAATCTTTGGTACTTCATCAAAGTGGCCATTTTTGATGAGTGAACCTAGATATTGTGTACTGACAGTGGAGGACATCATAGTTGAGCTTGATCTCGTCACCTAATGTACTCTTCGAGAGCTACAACCCTGGCTGTTTTCCCAATAACTGCCCTGAATGAATTCAGCATAGATTGCTCTCTATGGCTCAACTACGCAGTAGCTTAACGAGTTGACCACTGGGGGAAATCAAGCAGGTTATACAATAAAGCATTTTCAGAAAGGATAGTCACTTGAGAAAGGAGGAAGAGAAAAAAAATCTAAATAGAATTTTCTGAATCAACCCAAATCCTGTGTTCAAACAATGCCATCTATGGCCAGTTACTGTCAAAAACAAATGATATTTTTTATGCAAACACTTGAACAGTAAACTCCCATCTGATATCATATCCATTTCGTTTACTTCATATTAATGAGTTTGAAACGTCCAACCAATAGCCACACGATTCTGGCAATCAGTCTAACTTTTTAAATATGGAATGCAGTCAAAAAAATGTTGTCGCTATAAGCTGCACGTTGATGACAAAATCAAAACACTTCAATTTTCACCAACCAGGATTGACAGCCCAGGTCAGGCATTTTATGAGCTATCTCCACTCTACCTCAACCGCAGAAGAACTCTCCCTACTGCACCACACCAGTGTGATATTTTTCCATTTCTCATTCAAACTTTCCTTGTAGTGAGCGTGAGACTGGCAATCAAAAACAAATTGTGGCAGTTCTGTGCTGTGGGTTCATTCCCAACAGAAACAGTGTTGAGTCTGCCCATTCATTTCATATGGGATCCTCACAGACAGCTGACAAAGGAGACTTTCATCCCACCAGTCTGCACAGGATTTCAATCCAAATCCCAGATATGAAAGGACAGATGTCAAGAAGTTATCTTTACTGATAAGGTAAATAGCTTGAACTGGTTTCCAGGTTGAAAACAGTTCACTGAATTCATGTAAGAAACACTTAGATATTACATTATAATTTGCCAAATTTGCCATAAGAAAAGTCCCTTGCAGTTGTAGCCAGAAAGAGGATTCTATCTGAATGAAATAGCTGAAAGGTGTGGCCAATAGGAGGGAGAATATAAAAGGGTGAAAACACACATTTAATTTTAAATGTCAAAACACTTTTAATGTTTTATGTTCACTGACTGCCAGTGTTGACAGACCTGACTGAATTCAACTTTATACTTGGTCAAAACACAACTTCTATTCAAATATAAATTAGATTTTTTTTCATCACCGGGAAATATTTGAAATGTTTTTTTAAAAAAGATCACTGTTTGCAATTTTACTGGCATGATACCAGAAGTTCTTTTAAACAACGTTTAAGTAGTATTCAACAGTATTTGGAAAATGCTGTGTACTGCTACAGACAGTCCACTAGTCTTCTTCAATGATATCACTCTTTCCAGCTTTAATCATCATCAACTGTAGGCTTTATCGTCACGCCTCTTCTTATCTGACCCCAGCCAATTAAACTGCGTGAAAGAAAAAAAGTTAAATTAGTTTTTAATGAGTAAAACAATGCATGTTAACAGTCCATTCAACTGTGGAAGAATACATCACAGTCGATTCTAATCCTCTTTCCATAAGGGATCACTAGACTTGGCTGCATCCCTGCTTTCTCCACCCACCTACCAGGGACAGAGGTGAATTGTACTGTCCCCCTGCTGGTGCCCAAGGAAAGATTTGTTAATCCAGCATAGACAAAGAATGGAGCCAGGGACCTTCCTGGATGTATGGTTCAGAGTCATATCAGGTGGTGCATTTACCCAAGTCACAGGGGAAGCAAGAAATTTAAATATTCTTTAATGATGAATCTTCACACAACATGTGAGTGCCACATTGCTGGTGACAAAACAAGCAAGGCCTGAAGCTGACTGAAAGTGAATTCCAATTTCTACACCATTTTGTTTCATGATGGTGCCAATGATGATAAAGTACATTCCAACGCTAATATGGGTACGGTAGCATAGTGGCATCTCAGCCTCAGGACATTGCTGCAGGAGTTCCTCAGGGCAGTGTCCCAAGTCCATCCATCTTCAGCTGCTTCATCAATGACCTTTCCTCCATCATAAGGTCAGAAATGGGGATGCTCGCACAGTGGGGTTCAGTTCCATTCGCAACCCCTCAGATAATGCAGCAGTCCGTGCCCGCATGCAGCAAGACCTGGACAACATCCAGGCTTGGGCTAATAAGTGGGAAGTAACATTCGCGTCAGACGATGATCACCTCCCCTTGACATTCAACGCCATTACCAGCGCCGAATCCCCCACCATCAACATCTTGGGGGTCACCAGAAACTTAACTGGACCAGCCACATAAGTACTGTGGCTACAAGAGCAGGTCAGAGGCTGGGTATTCTGCGGCGAGTGACTCACCTCCTGACTCCCCAAAGCCGTTCCACCATCTACAACGCACAAGTCAGGATTGTGATGGAATACTCTTCACTCGCCTGAATAAGTGCATCTCCAAGAAGCTTGACACCAACCAGGACAAAGCAGCCCGCTTGAGTGGCACCCCATCCACCACCCTAAACATTCACTCCCTTCACCACCGATGCACCGTGGCTGCAGTGTGTACCATCTACAGGATGCACTGCAGCAACTCACCAAGGCTTCTTCGACAGCACCTCCCAAACCCGCGACCTCTACCACCTAGAAGGACAAGGGCAGCAGGCACATGGGAACACCACCACCTGCACAGTCCCCTCCAAGTCACACACCATCCTGACTTGGAAATATATCGCTGTTCCTTCATCGTCGCTGGGTCAAAATCCTGGAACTCCCTAACAGCACTGTGGGAGAACCTTCACCACGCGGACTGCAACGGTTCAAAAAGGCAGCTCACCACCACCTTCTCAAGGGCAATTAGGGTTGGGCAATAAATACTGGCCTTGCCAGCAACACAGACATCACATGAACGACTAAAAAAAAAACCAGAAACGGTCACACACACACACACACACGTGTGAACTTTTATTTCAAATGGTCACTTCTATACTTATTTATCCACTTTAAAAACAACCCCCTTCAGATCTCACTGCATCATATACCATTCTTAAGAGGCAAGTAGGCTACTTGCTCCAAGGTTTTTGCTAAATTCAGCCGTAGTCTGCTTCTGGTCAGAGAGAGCAGTCTAGGCGATTTGGCATTTGGGTTTCCTTCCCTGTTGAGCGCCAAGTACAGGTCAGGCACTTTTCATCAGCATGATTGGCAAACTATGGGCAACAGCTCACATTCTATCAACTCTGGTACACATGGAGCAGAGTCATCATTTTGAATAATTTCACACTGTAGTTCAATTTTTATGGTGGGCGAGTGCAAAAAACCAAAAGGAGTAGAAATTATTTTGAAGAGTAGATAATTGGGCTTTGACCACAGCACTGCTGTTAAGGTCAATGCATCATTAGCTTTCCTTTTCTACTATCTTTAACCCTCAGAAGTAACACTTCATTTGTGCACCACAAAACGTCAATTTTTTTCCTAGCGCACAAAGATGTGCTCTACATTATCAATGTGGTACTATGTAGAGTATCGTTTGGATTCCTCCCCCCTCCCCCATTAAAAAGAAATTAATCACAAATTAGGAAACTTATTTCAAAAGAATTACAAAAATGTTAACTTTCAAACTTCACTTGAAAAGTTTCATTATTGTTGCCAGTTTCTATACTCACCGCCAATGTTTCTCTACTCTTCGGCTAAGGGCAATCTTTTCACCAACTTCTGTACATACTGGATTCGTGAGGACTATCTTCCCCAAGTCAGCCTTCACTGCACTGACTCTTCCTCCAGTAGAAAGGGATCCTATATTTACCATTAACACCTCATTTTTGGATAGTTTTTGTACCTAAGGGAGGAAAAAAAAGCTACATTCATGCTAAAATGCACTCAATTTAAAAATAGTCTGTCACCAATAACTAAATGGAATTCTACTATTTAAATATACATAAATGGTGCAATGCAGTCAATATCCTATTTGCATTTTAAACAAAATCATTGGATATATTTTTAAGGAATGTTCATTTTAACATCATTACTGGATCAAGAACTGCATTTGAATTATCTGTCGATACAACAACAACTTGCATTTATATAGCGCCTTTTACACAGTAAAACATCCCAAGGTGCTTCACAGGAGCGTACTGAGCCACATAAGGAAGCTTGGTCAAAAGGGTAGGTTTTAAGGAGCGCCTTAAAGGAGGAGAGGTAGAGAGGCGGAGAGGTTTAGGGAGGGAATTCCAAAACTTAGGCCCTAGGCAGTTGAAGGCATGGCTGCCAACGGTGGAGCGATTAAAACGCGCAAGAACCAAGAATCGGAGGAGCCCAGAGAGCTCGATGGGTTGTAGGGCTGGAGGAGATTACAGATAGGGAGGGGTGAGGCCATGAAGGAATTTGAAAACAAGGATGAGAATTTTAAAAATTGAGGTACCTCCATTAAGTTAGGGCTTTAGATTTTCTCAGTTAAATCACATTCAACTTCCTGAACTTCTATAAAGTACTTCATATGCAAAATTTGAGTAGGTTTTCATTTATTACATATATTCTTTTTTAAAAAAATGTATACTTTTACTTGATATTAAACTCACCTTTGCAGCCTTCTTGTCTCCTTCTGTACGCACACCCAGCAATCGCCGGAGAAGAAAATAAGAGATTTCTAGCTCTGTGAAGATTTCTGGGAGAGCTCCCACAGCACCAAGTACCTGTCCCACCATACGGTCAGCACGGCATAGAGTTGGGTCAATTTTCGTTCCAACACCTAAAACAAGTAGTAACTTCAGTCACTAAAAATAACATAGGGTCTGCAGTGTTTTCCCTCCTTCCAATGATTAGTTGGGTAAGTATCAACTCTTCTGCAATCAGTTAGCCACAAATTCCATAATGGCCAACCAAAATACATTGAATGTGCATGGGGAAAAAAAATTAATAAGTCTCATAATATTGAGCATTTTCTCATCTTGCTGGAGTTGTGCTCTTCCAGTCATAGATGAGCTCATGGCATCATGCTGCTATCGATGAGTTACCTCAAGATCTCAGTGAAGCATATCCCCTTTAGATAATTTAACTTTCTGGCCTAGAATATGGTAGAGCATGCCTGCTAAAAATGATTACTCACCCATGGGTTCAAAATAAGTAGTTCTCAGGGGGTCCATAAAAAGTGAAACATGGACCAGGCTAAACAGATCTGTATTTGACTATTTCTCTAGTTTCTAAGCTAGTTGCATTCAATTCTTAAGAAAAAAACCCAAGAGATGGATGACTGAAAAAATATATTTAAATTTTATCTGAGCACCTGCCAGTAGCAGATACCAAAAAATGTGAATAGCCTTTGAAACAGGCACTCATGAGTACAGCTGATACAGTTCAAACCAGCAAGAAATTCATGGTTACCATCTAGTTGATTGTAGTGGTACTTGGCAATGTTCATTATAATACATACCATACATACCTAAAAACTTTGACTCCTCTGTAGTTAAACTGGTAATAGTCCTTTGCCAATTGACTAGGACATGACATGCCTTTAGTGAAACAGATAAGGCATTATGCAGATCTTCATTATTCCCAGTAGCAGACTCAGTCCTAACCTTGAGGACAAGAGTTATCTGAACAGCCCAGCTTGAAACAGCAGGAACTGAATATTCATGAAGGAGCATTAAATTTCACCAGGCAATTAGCTTGTAAGTGTACAGATTCCACTTCACTGCCATCATATCACCAGAAGCTCAATTACCAGTATTGTTTTGGTATGCAGTTTGAAAATAAATAGGCCTTCCGATTTTTGGCTTTTATCTTACTTAATTCAAAATCTTGAGTCAAATCAGCTACAAGCAATAAAACAATATTCCTAATCTGATAACTTCCAGTTTAATCAGCAAAACTATTTTGAAGGAGTAAAATACTTAAAAGGCTCCTCCTTACCAATAAGGCCACCGGGTGCGGCAAACTGGAGGTCATTGTGCTCTGCAAAAAGTGACACAATCTTTGAAAAGATGGGCTTGCACATCAGCTTCCCTTCATGGTCTTTTGACACAATACCAGGTCGGACTTCAAGTTCCTGCCCTACCTATGAAAGACAAATGTGATACCCAGCAGAGTTAGGGGTATGAACTAAATTACATCACAAATGGTTACTACACTTATATTCACGAAACAATGTTCTGTTGGAGAGCTTTTGCTCAAGAATATTTTACTGCCTTGCCAATTTTTCTTCCCTAAAGACAGAGACTGCTTGCTTGGGGTATGGTTTCATTCTCATGTACTTTGTTCACACGAGCTTTGGACAGTGAGTTTTTAATGGACTATATTACCCTATAATGGCAGCACAGCCAAGCCCGAACCTGCCCTCATCCAATGTCCACATATGCCCTTGTGAAGGGGCCACTGGTTAGGTGTCATGAGAGGGAACATAGCCAATTCCTTCTCGCAACTAAGGCACACCGAGGCCAATTATAATACCCTACCACTACTATGCCTTAGATCAGCTAACAAAGCACAGGCTAAGTTTGTATGGCACAGCTGCTTACTGGTAAAGTTTGCTGAATCATTAGGAAGACCATTTAAAATTAAATCCATGGTAGGACTTTGGAAAAATTTATCCGACAGTTTTCGAACTCCATGTACGCAGTGACCAATATTACTTTGGGGACGCTGAATGATTTGCAATGAGATACTCAAAGTAAAGATCTAAACTTTGGCTTTTAGAAACCTAGGCTGGCTTGATTTGAAAAATGTTTTTGTTTACCTGCTTCTATCATTTGACAAATGATTTGAAATCTAACATGTCATTGTTGGTACATGATGGGATTCAAACATATAAAAGCTGTGGTAGACCTGTATGAGGCCCGGATATAGTGCTCTGGAAATTCTGGGCAGCATGAAGTTTGCTGATTATAGCCTGTGAGTTTAATGTCAGGTGTGGGGAGCTACTAGAATCTGTCATTAGGGATAGAGTGATGGAGCACTTGAATAAATATGAGTTGATCGAGAGCTAACATGGCTTTAAGGATAACTCATGTCTGTCTAATCTAGTTTAATTTTTTTTTAAAAGGAGGTCACTAAGTAAGGTAGAGAAGGGAGTGTCTACAGATGTTATCGATATGGACTTCCAGAAGGCATTCCACAAAAGAGATTGTTAGCAAAAATGAGGGCTGGATTATAAAGGGGAGGAAGTTATTCTTCAATTGTGTCGAGCCTTGATCGGACCCCATCTGCAGTATTGTGTTCAGTTTGGGCTACCACACGTCAGGAAGGATATATTAACCTTGGAGGGGAGTGTAGTGCAGATTCACCAGAATGGTTCCGGGGCTTAGAGGGTTAAATTATGAGGACAGGTTGCATAAACTTGGCTTGTATTCCCCGAGTATAAGTGATCGAGATGTTTAAAATGTTAAAAGGATTTGATAGGGTAGATGTGGAGAAACTATTTCCTCTGGTGGAGAAATCAAGAACAAGGGGGCATAATCTTAAAATTAGAGCTAGGCCATTCAGGAGTGAAATCAGGAAGCACTTTTTCACACAAAGGGTAGTCGAAATTTTGAACACTCGCCCAAAATGCTGTGGATGCTAGGACGACTGGAGCTTTCAGACTGAGATAGATATAGACTTGTTAGGTAAGGGTATCAAGGGATATGGAGCAAAGGCGGGAAAATGGAGTTGAGGTGCCGATCAGCCACGATCTAATTGAATGGTGGAGCAGGCCCAAGAGACTGAATGGCATATTCCTGTTCCTAATGTTTCTATGGCAAACTGAAGAACAAAGGAGTTCATAGGCAGATTCATGGAGCGCAGATGCATTTCAAATGTAAAGAAATGTGAAGAGTCACAAGAATGATATCAGGAATGAGATTATTGTTATGAAGAAAGGCTCAAAATTGTGTTTTTTCCCCTTCCAATGGAACAGAGAAGATAGTGGGGTAAATCTAAGATTTTCAAAATTATGAAAAGGTTTGATAGGTAAATATTAAAAGGTTGTTTCCTCTTGAAGAATTGGTAACAAGAGGGCAAAGGCTCAGGATTATCAACAGAAGAACAAAGGGGAATTTAGAAGAAATTCTTTTAGTGTTATTAGAACAATGAATGTTTTACTACAATTGGCCAATAAGTCAGAAACTACGATTTAAAAAGCAATTTTAAAAGTACTTGAAAATGAAAAATATGAAGGAATGTTAGGGAAGAGCAGAGAAATACGATCAGAGTAGATAGTTCAAGTTGGAGAGCTAGCCCCAGCACAGGTGCAACGGGCTGACAGCCAACTTCGGTGCTACAACTTTTATTTTCTTTTAAGCAGTATAGGATATTAAATAGAATCAATCTAATTCACAGTCATTTGAAAGAATGGGATGGTTCCCATAGCAAAGTGCAGAAGCTGCTCGGCACCTCTTTCAAGTTGGGTCCAGACTACAAGGTCTCCAGATGTCCACATTAAAAATAACGTGCCTATTGATAGATTATTCCACTTTGACAGATTTGGGGGGGGGGGGGGGGGTAAAAAGAGCAAAGAACGTGAATTTAAACTACACAAGAGTAGGAATAGACTGGATGCTAGGCAGTTCTTTTTCTCCCAGATAGTAGTGAGCCTCTGGAATGTGTTGTCGGTTGGTGCGGTGGGCATTGACTCTCTGCATGCCTTTAAGAGGGAGCTGGACCGGTTCTTGACTCGAGCAAAGATTGCATCATATAGAAGTGGCTTTACAGATAACACATGGTCCATGTGATCTTCTGGACGAGTTTCAATCGCCTGAGAGGGTGGAAGAGGAATTTTCCAGACTATTTTTTCCCTTATTGTCCCTGGGTTTTTTGCCTCTCCCAGATTATATGGCTGCAGGCGAGTGGGGAGGGAGGAGAGGGGATAGGAGGCGTCTAGTTATGATGCTCCAGCCATTATGAGTATGGGGCAGGCTTGATGTACTAGCTGGTCCTTTCCTGCCCGTCATTTTCGTATGTTCGTAAATGGGACTAAACCCAAGTTGATGGAGGGTGCAGCATCAATGCCAAATAAGGCAGAGCACAGCTTTAACCCATTGCAAATTTTAAATCATGCATTCATTGTTTTTTTTAAAAATAGTTAAATGTTAAACTGCTTGGTTTCGTATTATCATTGGTTTTGTAGAGCTCAGTGTACTTAAATACTGAGTCTTTCCAACTGCAGCACTCAACAATGGTCAGCCAATTATCAGCTGACAAGGCTGCGGTACAACCAAGTTTCTCCTGGTAGCATTGAGCCATCATAAGAACCATTTAAAAGCTCACCACTGCCACCAACAGGAATTTGGAGGTACTAGATGCATTTGTAAAGCACATATAAATTAGTTTACTATATTATATGGAATTTAAAAAAAATCAGTTGCAACATTTTATCAGATTACAGCATCAAATAAATTGCTTCCATGCCACATACTTATATACCAAATTGAGCTACTCAATAGACTGGTTTTAAAATCCATTTCAGTTCACCTCAATCTCCCAACCCTGATGCTAAGAGGAAGATTTTATACCTTTAGTACTCCTTTCAGAATGCTGCCACCAGCCACA
Source organism: Heptranchias perlo (assembly GCF_035084215.1). Lineage (NCBI taxonomy): Eukaryota > Metazoa > Chordata > Chondrichthyes > Hexanchiformes > Hexanchidae > Heptranchias > Heptranchias perlo. The sequence continues at coordinate 35,202,181 of NC_090335.1, forward strand.
CCACCTTTTAGATCATCTACTTCACAGCCAGGCTTGTTGACATCAAAGGATCGAATAACTGCATTAATACAAACAGAAAAATGTGAAACAAAATTAAGTGTGCAATTGGCCTCAGCACCCCCCCAGGGTCAGGAGAGAAAAAGTATCCAGGATTCCAGTGATTCTCACTGGAAATTCACACGTGGAGACTGGGTGAATCCAACAGCTTACATTTGTGCAGTGCCTTTAATTTAATAAAACGTCCCAAAGCATTTCACAGAGGTGAGGACTGTGAGCAGTGGAGAGAGAAAAGTTAGGGATAATGACCACAGTGGACAGACGTGGATTTTGAGGAGGCTTTTGACAGAGGGGAGATGAAGAGATTTAGGGTGAGCACCTCAGAGTATGGCTAAGATAGCTGAAGGCACTGTGACAAAGGTGATGCTGGGAATGAAGAGTAGAGGGCACATGCTGCAATCTTCCGCTCTTCTGAGTTCTTCTAAGATGTGTTGCACCCTCACAGCTACTTAGCTGGGATGTTTACCATGAAGAATGGCCATTAGGGCGAGATAAATTCTGAACTTTAATGGAATATCTACTTATGTTAATCTAGTATTGCCAGGAACATTCATCTCAGACAATAAACAATTCTAGGAGACATTCAGCAAAAGTTTTTTGTTGGAAATTGTGATCATCGTACTCCACTACCAAGTTAGCAGTCCAGACCATCTGACTCCTGTGACCGAAGGCCAGCTCAGAAACAGGAAAACGATGAAACAATACCTCAAGGTCCTTGACAAAAATGGAAACAGTGGGTTCGAGCTACTAGAACCAGTGGCATGTTTAAATTTCGGACCTGACTCCTACACAAAAATAACTTGAGGAATACCATAATTTGTTTTTAAACAAAAACAGAATATACTAGAAATACACAGCATGACCATTAGTCTCTTTGAAGAGAAAAGTCAATTTGAGTGTGACTGTTAGTCTAGCCTAAAAACTGAAAGATGGGCATTTTAATAGGGTTGGGAACAAAAAGGAAAGGGGAGAGAGAGTAAGTTAATGGTTTGAATAACCTGCAGGCTGAGCAGGAAACTTACATTAAGTAATCTCAGTGAGGCAATGAAAAGGCAGTAAAAGAACATGCAAATAGCTAAGATAGTGAAAATTGATAAGAGTAACAAAGTGGGGATAATTAGGAAAAAAAATCTGCCAGAGGTCTGAAATGAAAACAGAAAATGCTGGAGATGCATAGCTACTCTGCCAGCTCCAAAAAGAGAAAAAACAGTTCAACACCCAAAGTGCAGATTCCCTACTCGCCAGAACTGTATAAGGACAAAGTCTACACCTGAAACATCAACCTACCTCCCCTTCCTTTGGATACCAAAAGCACTACCTCTACATCCCTAGCTGCTCTGTTGTAAAGGAAATGCATGATTTAGCTAAGTTACTGAAGCCAATGTTCAGACCAGAAGACAGCAGCTTGTCCGGAGAGTTGAGACACTGTTCCTGAAGCCAATTTTCCTTTACTTTGTTGCTTTTTAATTCACACTGGTACACCTCACTACTGCAGAGGCCTGGGGCAGGTTCGAGGCAGGGCATAGCTGAATGGCAGATAAAGGACAAACCAGTCAACAACTGGGAGGTCAAGGCACGCATGGGGCCACAAGACAGATAATGCCACATGATGAGCATGGAAAAATTAGCAACACATGAGGCTCTACAATCATAAATTTCCTTCTAGTCAAACGGATGTCTGACACATGTGGGAAAACTATCGTGCATACTTATGAGTATCAAAACTAAACTACAGAATAACTACAAAAGTAGAGATTCTGCTTATGTGATGTTGAGTGCATACTTTCTTCCCAAGAACACATCCTATTTACCAAATACCAAAAAAATGTAAGTACAAGCCAAGACATGAATGTTGGCAAATTTACAGAACACATCGGCAACTTTTCAGCATTGGTCATCAGATTGATCAGCATCAGAAAGTCTAGCTGATTTTTCCCTTCCCTAGCCCAGGAATGCTCGGGCCAACTGCAAAATCCCTACTGCCACCCCATTTAAAATCAGTTAACTCAACACGAACAGGGGATCAAATACAAGCAGTGCTAGTTAACAGGATGTGAAAATTAGCACTTCCAGAAACAAGAACAATTATGGTCATAGGGGTGCAGCATTTATAGTATAAATGTGCATAGTACAAGGAAAGCCAATTATCTTGTTCTAATGAGCTAAACATCAGTAGGAAAACAACTTCAACATTTGCACATAGCTGAAAATATATAAAGGATCCAGAAAACACCACAAACAAGTCAGCATTTTAAAGAACAAGGAAAATAAAACACTTACCAATTAGTCTTGGTTCAGATATAAAGTCTCGGATGGGGACTGGGATTTTTTTTACAATATATTCGCATACCACTTCGATGTTATATTTCAACTGCGCGGAGATTGGAATAATTGGTGCCCCTTCTGCAACTGTACCTACATATCAAAACAGTAAAAGGCATCAGGTTATAAATCCAGAGAATGTGTTGTTTATTTTGTTTTTTGCTGCAACCTAAGCCTATGTAATTTAAGATATATAGTTTAATGAGAAAACCTCAATATAGTCCTTCAATAATACTCAACAAGATAAAAACTTTTTCCCCCTGTCCTCTTCTGAAGGAACCATCTCATGCTAGCATACAGCTCCACAAGTGCCTGTCTCTCTCTGGAAGGGGGTCCCCTTGAATTACATTATCACACACTGTTCCTTCCACACATTGCAGCTCCAAATTAATATTGATATGGATGAACCCAGTGATTATTTAAAATTAATATTGATGGGGGTGTTCATCATAGTGGCGCTTGCCTGTGGTTACCTTCATCTCTAGATATACTAGCTGGCTTATAGTTCCTACTTTTCAAAAGCATAGTCCTTTCAATGATTTTGTAGTGTATGTATTATAAGGGCCATGAACAAATACTGCAACAGTTAACTACCACTATTCGAAGAGGAGCAGAGGAGTTCTCCTGGTGTCCTGGCCAACATTTATCCCTCAACCAACATAAAAAAAAAGTTTAATTGGTTATTTATCTCATTGCTGTTTGTGGGACCTTGCTGTGCATCAACTGGCTGCACATTCCCCTACATTACAACTGTGACTATCCTTCAAAAATAATTAATTTGCTGTGAAGTGTTTTGAGATCCTGAAAGACACTATATAAATGCAAGTTCTTTCTTTTACACTGTAACCTAATTTACACTTTCCAGTAGTGGAAACAAACATTCAAGGGCGGGGGGGAAATTGGGCCAATTTTTCATTCCCTAGCTAAGGGCGCTGAGGTTAATTTAGCAACCCTATTACTGCCTAGGTGAGAAAATGAGCCTGGTGTGTACGGCTCAGTTACATGCTGCCTTTACCAGCCATGTCACCAGGGATGCTAAGGAAATTAGGTTTACAGAGCTAATCTGAAGTGCCTAGTCAGCAAGGTTACATAAAGTACACTTGATCCAACAAAACTTGTGATTCCAGCTTCTTACACTAGAATACAATTCATGAATTCAAACAAATAAACTCTGAATGAAGTTTCATTTAGGGTCGACCTACCCTGAACAAAAGCAAGTATCTGTTCATACTGTTCCTTTGCTTGACTTTCCTTTACAAGGTCAATCTTGTTCTGCAGAATCAGAATGTGTTTCAGTTTCATGATTTCAATAGCAGCCAGATGCTCTGAGGTCTGAGGCTGAGGGCAAGATTCATTACCGGCTGAGGAACAGAGAAAGAACGTGTTAACAAAAGCAGAACGGTATGAATGTTTATGATTTATAGCCCTCCCAATATTTTATTTTTCCACATTAGCACTTACTGGATTAAAACTTAAACCGAAGAAAAAAGTTGGGGAAAAAAATAAACCAGGCACAAGAACATAATCAAAGTGAAACATACTTTGTGTGATTATTAGCTTATCACTGATACGCAACAAATTTATAAACTGCTGGGGGTGGCGGAGGAGAAGAAAGGAGCACAAGCATGCAAGAGCATAGTTCCACAGATACCTGCAACGCTTTGATACTTCACCCCATAAGCGTGACCCTAAGGAGTGAATTAAATTCCCTCATGATCTGTGGGGTCACTTCAACTGAGTTCGACCCTTTGTTGCCTGACATTCAAGCACATGCAACACTGGGCAGCAGTCAGAAGTGGGAACCCCAGCTAATTTTTTGCCTTCCTTAGCCAAGAACGCTGAAGCCAACTATAGTGACCCCACCCCTGCACTGACTAAGATTAGCTAATTCAACCTAGACCAGGATTGATGCTAGAACTTTTTTGGCCTGCAAGATTCAGCATCATACCAAGCAGTGCATTTCACCATGGAGGCACCACAAAAACCCTGTAAAAGGTAACTAAAAACAAGCAAATATTTAACACTTTCAAAAATTAGACTTCCCCATTAGACATGGCCTGGCCCAGAAGCGGTAGTCACGTTAGGAAATCTTGGGACAGTTAGCCATCTTCTCAAAATAAACTCACCCTAGTGACCATTACAATACTGATCCTTAAATACTGGAGGGACCAAGATTCTCGCTCAATTACACAGGTCATTCTGGCCCTGGAGGCCATCTAGAAGGGAGCTCTGACTGCTTCACAAGGAATTACTCTATTATTCACAAATAAATAGCACCTTTTAACTGACCACTTTCAGAGTGCATTCTATGAAAGAAATAAGATTGCTCCCTCCTGATACACTGATCTGATCAGCTACCTGCAGCTTCTATTCTCGAACTCTGTGCATTAAAAACATTAGCATTCTTCAGTATTGCCTATGGTTTCAACTCAGCCAGACAATATGGTTCTTGGCAGCGTATGCCCAGATTTCTCCTTCACTACTGCCAATTCACACAAGTGAAATAAAAGGGTATACAATTGTAATGGCAAGATTTGTGAAGTAATTTAAGGCAGATTTTTTTAAGGATTATTTAAATCACATGGAACTTTCCAAGGAATTTGATATCAGTTATGGACAGAAGCAATTAAAAGTCATGAAACCAAGACCCTGCTGTGGAGGATGACGGTGAAAATCTGTACCTACTGTTAATATCCCAATTACCTATTAATAGCAATGCTGCATCCATGACAGCAGCTCCGTTCAACATAGTAGCCATCAAGATGTCATGCCCTGGACAATCCACAAAAGATACGTGCCTATAAACAGAAGGAAACAAATAAAACATTTTTCTCAACCCCCCCCACCCCCCTGAAAACTACAGAACGCACAAATGAGTATATATGGTTGTAGATGTTTTACTAAGATTAAAATTATTAAAGGAAAACTAAAATTATTAAAGGCATTGCCTCGTAAATCATCATATTTAAAATCACACCACAGGAATAGAATCATAGAATCATAGAAGTTACAACATGGAAACAGGCCCTTCGGCCCAACATGTCCATGTCGCCCAGTTTATACCACTAAGCTAGTCCCAATTGCCTGCACTTGGCCCATATCCCTCGATACCCATCTTCCCCATGTAACTGTCCAAATGCTTTTTAAAAGACAAAATTGTACCCGCCTCTACTACTGCCTCTGGCAGCTCGTTCCAGACACTCACCACCCTTTGAGTGAAAAAATTGCCCCTCTGGATCCTTTTGTATCTCTCCCCTCTCACCTTAAATCTGTGCCCCCTCGTTATAGACTCCCCTACCTTTGGGAAAAGATTTTGACTATCGACCTTATCTATGCCCCTCATTATTTTATAGACTTCTATAAGATCACCCCTTAACCTCCTACTCTCCAGGGAATAAAGTCCCAGTCTGTCTAACCTCTCCCTGTAAGTCAAACCATCAAGTCCCGGTAGCATCCTAGTAAATCTTTTCTGCACTCTTTCTAGTTTAATAATATCCTTTCTATAATAGGGTGACCAGAACTGTACACAGTACTCCAAGTGTGGCCTCACCAATGCCCTGTACAACTTCAACAAGACATCCCAACTCCTGCATTCAATGTTCTGACCAATGAAACCAAGCATGCTGAATGCCTTCTTCACCACCCTATCCACCTGTGACTCCACTTTCAAGGAGCTATGAATCTGTACTCCTAGATCTCTTTGTTCTATAACTCTCCCCAACGCCCTACCATTAACGGAGTAGGTCCTGGCCCGATTCGATCTACCAAAATGCATCACCTCACATTTATCTAAATTAAACTCCATCTGCCATTCATCGGCCCACTGGCCCAATTTATCAAGATCCCGTTGCAATCCTAGATAACCTTCTTCACTGTCCACAATGCCACCAATCTTGGTGTCATCTGCAAACTTACTAACCATGCCTCCTAAATTCTCATCCAAATCATTAATATAAATAACAAATAACAGCGGACCCAGCACCGATCCCTGAGGCACACCGCTGGACACAGGCATCCAGTTTGAAAAACAACCCTCGACAACCACCCTCTGTCTTCTGTCGTCAAGCCAATTTTGTATCCAATTGGCTACCTCACCTTGGATCCCATGAGATTTAACCTTATGTAACAACCTACCATGCGGTACCTTGTCAAATGCTTTGCTGAAGTCCATGTAGACCACGTCTACTGCACAGCCCTCATCTATCTTCTTGGTTACCCCTTCAAAAAACTCAATCAAATTCGTGAGACATGATTTTCCTCTCACAAAACCATGCTGACTGTTCCTAATTAGTCCCTGCCTCTCCAAATGCCTGTAGATTCTGTCCCTCAGAATACCCTCTAACAACTTACCCACTACAGATGTCAGGCTCACTGGTCTGTAGTTCCCAGGCTTTTCCCTGCCGCCCTTCTTAAACAAAGGCACAACATTTGCTACCCTCCAATCTTCAGGCACCTCACCTGTAGCGGTGGATGATTCAAATATCTCTGCTAGGGGACCCGCAATTTCCTCCCTAACCTCCCATAACGTCCTGGGATACATTTCATCAGGTCCCGGAGATTTATCTACCTTGATGCGCGTTAAGACTTCCAGCACCTCCCTCTCTGTAATATGTACACTCCTCAAGACATCACTATTTATTTCCCCAAGTTCCCTAACATCCATGCCTTTCTCAACCGTAAATACCGATGTGAAATATTCATTCAGGATCTCACCCATCTCTTGTGGTTCCGCACATAGATGACCTTGTTGATCCTTAAGAGGCCCTACTCTCTCCCTTGTTACCCTTTTGCCCTTTATGTATTTGTAGAAGCTCTTTGGATTCACCTTTGCCTGATCTGCCAAAGCAATCTCATATCCCCTTTTTGCCCTCCTGATTTCTCTCTTAACTCTACTCCGGCAATCTCTATACTCTTCAAGGGATCCACTTGATCCCAGCTGCCTATGCATGTCATATGCCTCCTTCTTATTTTTGACTAGTGCCTCAATCTCCCGAGTCATCCAAGGTTCCCTACTTCTACCAGCCTTGCCCTTCACTTTATAAGGAATGTGCTTACACTGAACCCTGGTTAACACACTTTTGAAAGCCTCCCACTTACCAGACGTCCCTTTGCCTGCCAACAGACTCTCCCAATCAACTTCTGAAAGTTCCTGTCTAATACCATCAAAATTGGCCTTTCCCCAATTTAGAATTTTAACTTTTGGGCCAGACCTATCCTTCTCCATAGCTATCTTAAAACTAATGGAATTATGATCACTGGTCCCAAAGTGATCCCTCACTAACACTTCTGTCACCTGCCCTTCCTTATTTCCCAAGAGGAGGTCAAGTTTTGCCCCCTCTCTAGTCGGGCCATCCACATACTGAATGAGAAATTCCTCCTGAATACACTCAACAAATTTCTCTCCATCCAAGCCCCTAATGCTATGGCTGTCCCAGTCAATGTTGGGAAAGTTAAAGTCCCCTACTATTACCACCCTATTTTTCTTGCAGCTGTCTGTAATCTCCTTACATATTTGCTCCTCAATTTCCCGTTGACTATTTGGGGGTCTGTAGTACAATCCTATCAAAGTGATCTCTCCCTTCTTATTTTTCAGTTCTACCCATATGGACTCAGTGGGCGAACCCTCGGATATATCCCCTCTCACTACTGCCGTGATGTTCTCCCTAATCAAGAACGCAACTCCCCCTCCTCTCTTACCTCCTGCTCTATCTTTCCTATAGCATCTGTACCCTGGAACATTGAGCTGCCAGTCCTGCCCCTCCCTTAGCCATATTTCAGTAATAGCTATAACATCCCAGTCCCATGTACCCATCCATGCCCTGAGTTCATCTGCCTTGCCCATCAGACTTCTTGCATTGAAATAAATGCAGTTTAATCTAGTCTTCCCTTGGTCTTTGCCCTGCTTTCTCAGACCATCTGTCCGGTCATGTTCTGTACACTCTCCCTTACTGCCTTTTGTTTCTGTCACCACTTTATTTCCCACTGACTTCCTGCATCGGTTCCCATCCCCCTGCCACATTAGTTTAAACCCTCCCCAACAGCACTGGCAAACACTCCCCCTAGGACATTGGTTCCAGTCCTGCCCAGATGCAGACCGTCCAATTTGTACTGGTCCCACCTCCCCCAGAACCGGTTCCAATGGCCCAGGAATTTGAATCACTCCCTCTTGCACCATCTCTCAAGCCACATATTCATCTTAGCTATCCTGTCATTCCTACTCTGACTAGCCCGTGGCACTGGTAGCAATCCTGAGATTACTACCTTTGAGGTCCTACTCTTTAGTTTAACTCCTAACTCCCTAAATTCAGCTTGTAGGACCTCATCCTGTTTTTTACCTATATCGTTGGTGCCTATATGTACCACGACAACTGGCTGTTCACCCTCCCCCTCCAGAATGTCCTGCAGCCGCTCCGAGACATCCTTGACCCTTGCACCAGGGAGGCAACATACCATCCTGGAGTCTCGGTTGCGTCCGCAGAAACGCCTGTCTATTCCCCTTACAATCGAGTCCCCTATCACTATAGCTCTGCCACTCTTTTTCCTGCCCTCCTGTGCAGCAGAGCCAGCCACGGTGCCATGAACCTGGCCACTGCCACCTTCCCCTGGTGAGCCATCTCCGCCAACAGTATCCAAAACGGTATACCTGTTTTGGAGGGAGATGACCGCAGGGGACCCCTGCACTGCCTTCCTACTCTTCCTCTGTCTGTTGGTCACCCATTCACTATCTCCCTCAGTAATTTTTATCTGCGGTGTGACCAACTCACTGAACGTGCTATCCACGACTTTCTCAGCATCGCGGATGCTCCAAAGTGAGTCCATCCGCAGCTCCAGAGCCGTCAAGCGGTCAAACAATAGCTGCAGCTGGACACACTTCCCGCAGGTGAAGGAATCAGGGATACAGGAAGGAGCCCTGAATTCCCACATCCCACAAGAGGAACATGACACGGCGCTGGGATCTCCTGCCATGACTTAACCCTTAAATTCTACTTGGATTATAATGATCGAGCCCAAAAATTTAAGCTTCAAAAAGTTTAGTGAATTGTGATGGGGTAATAGACATCTTGGAACTTTTAAGCAAATATTTCCAAGTTTCTTTTCCAGATCAACAACATAAATAACTTGCATTTATACAGTGTCTTTAATGTAGAGAAATGCCCCAATGCTGAACAAAGATATGATCAGACAAAAATGGATGTCAGGCCAAAGGATATATTAGTAGGGGTGAACAAACCCTTGGTAAAAGAGCTGAGTTTTAAAGAAGGTCTTAAATAAAGGAGCGGGAAGTAGAGAGGTTTAAAGATGGAATTCCAGAGCATATGGTTTACATGACTGCCAATGGTGGAGAGAAGGGAGTTGGGAATGCACAAGAGGCCAGAGTCAGAGAAACTGAGAATTCTTGGGGCAGAGGTTGCAGATAGTAAGGCTGCAAGGGGTCATAGAGATAGAGAGGGGGCAAGACCATGAGGGAATTTAAACAAGGGGATAACAATTTTAACTTGGAGGCATTGGGGGATTGGGAGCTGATGTCAGACAGCAATGATAGGGGTGATGGGTGAGTGAATCTTGGCGTGGGATAGGATATGGAGAGTTGAGTTTTGCAGCAGCTGAAATTTATGGAGGGCGGAAGATGAGACCCCAGCCAGGAGAGCATTGTAAAAGTTGAGTCTAGGGTGACAAAAGTAGGGATGAGGGTTTAGCAGCAGATGGACTGAAGCAGGGGCAGATGCAGGCGAAGTTAGAGGTGGAAGTAGGCAGTATTTGTGAAGGAGAGGATATGGTGTCGGAAACTCAGCCTAGCGTCGAATAAGATACCGAGGTTGCAAAAAGTCTAGTTCAACCAATAGCCTGGGAAGGGGATGGATACAGTAGCAAAGTATCGAGTTTATGGAAGGGGCCAAAGACGACTGCTTCAATCTTCCCGCTGATTGAAATTATGGCTCAGCCAAGCCTGCATGGTGAACAAGCAGTCTGACAACATTCTCATTAGTGTGCAGAGGCTAAATCTTATACTTATAAGCTATGACTCAGTTGGTAGCACTCTCGTCTCTGAGTCAGAAGGTTGTGGGTTCAAGTCCCGCTCCAGAGACATGATCTAGTTTGACACTTCAGTACAGTTCTGAGGGAGTGCTGCACTGTCAGAGGTGGTGTCTTTCGGAGACGACCTTAATCGGAGGCTCCATCTTCCCTCTCAGGTGGACGTTAAAGAAACCACAGCACCATTTGAAGAGGAGCAGGGGAGTTCTCCCCGGTGTCCTGGCCAATACTTATCCCTCAACCAACATCACTAAAAAGATTATCTGGTCATTATCACATTACTATTCGTGGGACTTTGCTGTGCACAGATTGGCTGCCACGTTTTCTACATTATAACAGTGACTACACTTCAAAAGGTACCTCATTGGCTGTAAAGCGCTTTGGGATGTCCTGAGGTCGTGAAAGGCGCATATAAATGCAAGTCTTTCTTTCTATGACTTACATCTGGATTGCACCAACCTGACTAGTTTGAAATTTCCTTTGATGCCAGGAATATCTGATGGGAATTCATCTGGTGTGCTGCTACCACATGACCTGTAACAGTCGGGCCTTGGACAACTGGGGTCATCAAGTTTGTAAACCTAAAGAAATTACAACTAGGTAAGTACAGAAATTTTTTTTATAAGACAACAATCAAAGAGTAATGACTGGCTTTCTTACTTTAAATAAAAAAAAGCCGTGTACTGTTTAAATGCCAGTATGTTGGTCTTGCTCACAAGTTGCGAGATATCTTTCATATTCAAATAATTAAACAATGAGAATATAGTTTTACCTATATTATGTGTTCCATCAAATACTTGCATTTTGAACTGTAAAGGTGGAGGAGTCCCAGACAGTCAGCGAAATGGCTGGTATCAACTCATTACCACAGAAAATGTCCAGGCTTCAAGCAGCCCAGATTGCCGTGCTCAAAAGGATTGTAGACTTTTCACAATATAACCACTACCTATTTTCTCAGGCAATTAAGAATTTCACAAAACACAGAACCACTGCAAATGAAGAATTATTGGTATTTTAAGCAGTTTGTTAACTATTTAAAATGAAGAACTTCAGGAAATACAAAAATATGCTCAACAATCTTGACAATATTACATTGAGGTACAACACATATAATGTAATAAAAAAGAAATCACAGAATTTAAATCAAATACAGGATATTTAACTGAACATGTACTGCACTTCATTTCTATAGGCATTTTTACCTTTGCATTGGCATATCCCAGCTTGATAGTGATATTTCTTTCTAGCTCATTTTTAAATCGGACAGTCTGAACACCAGAAATAGCTTTAACTACAGTGGACTTTCCATGGGCTACGTGACCAATTGTGCCTAAGGAAAAACATTTAGTTGGAATACAAGTTAAGCTACTGCATGGTTTATGTGCACAATGTACGCTCTCAAAATCTGGATTCAAACAAAAAATTCTAAATTATTATTTTTCATTGACTGAACAGCCAAACACGATACCCACTAATATAACTCTTTCCTTCCATTTACTGCATCCATTTTCCTGTGCCTATTTATAAAGTATTGTGGGACATTCTTTACATTAAAAGTACTTTATGACTTCAAGTTGCCAAATTTCAGATGCCACAGAATAGTAGAATGAGGATTCATGCTTTCAAACTCCCATGTGAGGAGTTCTTGATCAGTTAGATTTTTTTTGATTGGGGGTGGGTGTAACCTGTATTATTCTCATCTACTGTCTACCTCCTAGAACTGTAGAGGCTGCCTGTCAAGTTAGTTATAGAATAATGCGGTGCAGCAAAGAGAGACAAGAATTTGACAGCGATTCCTTTACTGCAAAACAGCTAAAGTTACATCTTCTTAGATCTAAAAAGCTTCCTGTTGCACCACTAGGCTATTATCCAGATAACTGGGGCATCTACTAGCTACTACTAATGCATTTTCCAGTTCATATGCCACAAATATTTAAAGTTTATGGCCGTACATGTTTCTGAATCAACATAATTTCCTCTCCTTTGGCTTATTCACTCCAGAATTGTAACATCATCTAGGGCTCCTCCACTCAACTAGAATTTTCATGGTGAAAGTCGCCAACATGTTAGTCAACATCCACTATGTTTCATACAGCTACAGTGTTTACAACTGAACAGATTCAATCTCAAACATTTTAGGTTTGCAGTCCTCAATTACAAATGGTGCTAGGACAATTCAAAGTGAAAAGTTTTTTTTAACCTCTGGAAAAATATTTTGAGTTTTGATATTTATCAATTACATGCTAATTATAGATGAACCTTAAGGAAAGTCCTAAAACCAAATAACCAAAAAAAGCTGCGACAAGAATCAATTTTATTTTGATCTATTGTAACAGAACCCTCATTTGTACATGATATTTGACTATGTGCTTTAAATATGAATTTAATTGTGCACATTAAAAATTTCATAATTGAAAGCACTACAAAATGTTCAGAAAATGTTATGAAGGGATCAAATGGGACTGGGTGGCAATGTTAGGTTAGCACTACTCTTTCACTTCTGGCTTCAAATGTCACCCAGACTGAGAGGATGAAATTCTGGTGGCTGAAATGAGGTTTGATGCAGATTCATAGCATAATGCTCATAAACTGTCAATTCCAATTAGAGGGCACAAACATGTATGGGAAATGGGAATATTCATCCTGATGCAATCAGGAATGTCCTTCCAGGGTTATAATCGAAGAACATTGTTGGAACCTTCGCAATACCTGGGAGTGCATGCTGCTGACACTTGTTGGAAAATGTATTTCTTATCCAGCACAAACACCTTAATACACAAAAATTAAATGACTTTATTAAATATTTGATTTTTAATCCATAAACTGTAATCACTTTTTCTATTGCCAATTTTCACCTCTCCTAAAGACATTGCCTTCTGTGAGAGTGCAGTTGTACAAGTGCTAGATATTGATACCTGCCCAAACAGAATTTTTTTTAAACTGCCATAAAATTTAGCTTTATAATTTCAAGGAAAATGTTTACACTATCCTAATTTTTAAAAAAATCCATGACTCCAAAATAGGCATCCACCTCCAATAGAAAATTAACATTCAGGTAACTGAGTATAGGCCAAAAGGAATTAATAACAACTCACCTATGTTGATTGTAGCTTGCCTACTGATGACTTCGGGAGAAAGAGGTGTTAACTTGTTAACATCCTGCAAAACAGAAGCACTGGATCACAAACCATTAAACATTTATAGGTAGAGTTTCCGCTAGATTATGCTGGTTTTATCAATGCAATCCGACTGAATCAGCGCAAAAGATCGAGGTTTCTATTGCAGTTAGCATAATTCAAGTTTCTGCTGGTTCAAAAATCATTGCGCTGAAGCTGGCCCCGCCCCTGAACCAAATAACGAGGATAGCCCATTTCCACCCGTTCGAGGAGGGTCTTCAAATTAAGCTCGATTTCATAGGCGCACAGGCACTAGTAGGCACGCTTTAAACATTTTTACATATTAAAAAATATTCAATTTACTAAAAAAACTGACTAGTGTACACCAATGAAAGTAGTAAATGGTTCAGTATAGTTTTTTAAAGTCATTTTCAGTGATTTAAAATCAGGTTACTCACAGGTGGAGGACTAGACACTCGTTAAAAATGCTTATTTTTTGTGATGAACCCGTTATCTGCGGTATTAATAAAACTGCACCAGGCACTGTTAAATATATCAATGAATATTTTTTATTGCAAAAAAAATGATTACGCTGTTAAGCTGTGCTGGTTCCTGGAATATTTTACATTTGTACTTATACAAATGCATTTTAGAGGAAACTCGAACTGTAACCCAGCTGGCAAAATTTGAGCCCAAAGCAGAAACCCTACCCTATTACAATTAAAAGTTTTGCTAGACTTGTAAATTATTCAGATTATTTTGAATGGATAAATATTGGGCATCAGCACTAAACAAGGCAAAACCACCATTTTTTTGCATAATGTTTTTTCTCATTCTGTATTCACATTGATTCCCTCTTGGTGAGGAGCCCAATTCTCAGAAAATATCAATCCTGCTCCGTGCTTCATCAGCCAACATTAGTAAAACACAAAGGGATCGTTCATTACCCCCTCCCTTTGTCTCCCTCAGACAAAACCTGGAAAAATTGTAATTCCAATGTGGGATCCTTACTTTACAGCCCAATACTCCAGCATTGCTGCTACCAGGTTTGGTGATATTCCTGACTTATTCTTCCTTGCTAAACACCTAGAAATTTGTAGCTGGGTCCTTTCCTAACACCTAAGAGTCAAAAGCTGTTTTTTTTGTTGCAATCTTGACAGCGTCCTTTGCGCATCACTCTCCCTTATTTAGATTTGTTGTACGCTGCCTCCGTAGGCCGGCCGAGCTCCACATTGTAACGGATTTCATAATAGAGTGCAACCTCACAGAAGAGGCACTTGATCAGTTGGCACGTTCATGAACCAACAATTTTGTGAGTTTCACTATTAGTATTCAAAAATGTCAACAAACCAACCCCCAGACAGCTATCAGCAGCGGAGAGTCATTTTCTTGTGGGTCTCCAAATTTTCAATGAAAACAATTCTCCCCAAATTATCTGCTAAACACATGGAGCGAGTTCAGTGCACAATCAAGCTTGAGGACCAGCACCTCATCTGGCTACCAGTCTGCAGCCAGCTGACTTTAATACTGATTTCAGATCTTAATCACAGTTCCCATTCTCTTTCTGACAGTAGGTACTGGTAAAGTAAGATGGATGTACCAGCGCTTCGGGGATGGTGGAGGGAGTGAGTTGGTGCTTAGGATGGGACCCCCCCACATTGATACGCCGTCGGTGGTGTGGTCCACAACCCTGGTGCCGACCTGCCCTTTTCTGGCACCAAAACTGGTGGAAACTGCTCTCCATTACCAGGTTTTTATGTTTCCCCTCTCCAACTTAGCAAATCTGCTTCAACTACAGTCCCCATCACTTAAAAAGTCACATTTAAAACGGACAGTTGCTTATGTCGGCCAAAAAGCGATAACTACTAACCATCTGCATTGTCAATTTCAAAGTTGCCAGTTATAGCGTCTTATGTGTTCCGTTTATTTCAGGCAGAAATAAACAGAATTGATCAGTTTCCAGAATTATCCCAGTGATATTGTATGAGTGAAGTGCACATGAAAAACTGATGCAAGTTTTAAAAAAATATAATTATATTTAACAAAAATAACACTTCATGCGCAATAATCCCAGCAATTGAAATTTAGTGCCCTAATTAGGTGTTTGGATTGTTTAAATGGACTATCAGTTTCCTGATGGCCAGGATAAGGTTGGCGCTGCGGAGTTCGGGTCCTTGGTCAGGTCTAGGGCAGTAAGGAGGTTTGCTCAGGTAGCGGTTCAGGAAGCCATGAATGTTGATGAGCGAGGACAACATTTTTGTTATAATAGCACGTGCACACTCTGGATGGGAATTCCTAATCCTGCCCACAAAACGCAGCACAATTCAAATCCCAGAAGAACAGCAGCAGATACAAACCAAGAGCAGCAGTGAGGGACAAATTAGGAAATACAACAGAATGAATTTCGGGGAAGTGGTATTTCCCTGGATTCCACGATAAACGCATAGCCAGTTTATACCATGCTACACCAGCCATCGCGTAGAATGGGCAAATCACGTTTTCACAAATGCGCCCGCTATGAGCGGTGAGAACCATATCACACTCGTATGTATTTTATTTCTCCAATTTTTCTCATCATGCCTCCATTTGTCTTGTATTATCACTTCTGTCAGTTAACCATATCCCGTTCTCCACCTAATCACTTTACAGCTCATTATTTTCCTTTTCTTCTGTATGATTCCGCGACCCCCCATCCCTCGCTCTGCTCCTTTATAAGTTGTTCATTTGTAATATCTTCCAGTTCTGGTGAAGGATTATGCCTGAAACACCAACATTCTCCTTTCTTTACAGATGCTGCCTGACTTGGATTGTTTCCATCATTTTCTGTTTTTGTTTCAGCATGCTTGTGATGTGACGCAAAACAGCATCATGATTTATCTATTTTATTTCTCCCCTCTGCAAAAGGATACTTTCTAAGCTAAAGGTGTTATATAAATGCAAGTTGTTGTTTACTTGAGCATGCTGATCCACAAAACTGTCTCTCAACATCATCACCACCCCCCACCACAAACTCAATTGATGTCTGATGGGCCTACACAAGGACCAGAATAAGGCCACAGCACACATTGCTTTGTAAACGATCTCCCTGAACCCTGAAGATAAAAGCATCTTAGATTTAGGAATACAGCCAACACACCCGTACGTATAAAAGTGGCTAAAGATGAGATTGACATACTGATGCTCAAAAGCGAGCCTCTTATTGCCTAGAAAGTGGTTTATTCTGCTGATGGAAACATGAAGCTGAAGTTGCATTTAAGGGGAAGCTAGATACACATATGAGGGAGCGAGGAATAAAAGGTTACGTTGATAGGGTTAGATGAAGGGTGGTGGGAGGAGGCTCATGTGGAGAATAAACATCGGCATAGTGTTCAGTTCCTTTCGCAACCCCTCAGATAATGAAGCAGTCCGTTCCCGCATGCAGCAAGACCTGGACAACATCCAGGATTGGGCTGATAAGTGGCAAGTAACATTCGCACCAGACAAGTGCCAGGCAATGACCATCTCCAACAAGAGTGAGTCTAACCACTTCTCCTTGACATTCAACGGCATTACCATTGCCGACTTCCCCACCATCAACCAGAAACTTAACTGGACCAGCCACGTAAATACTATGGCTACAAGAGCAGGTCAGAGGCTGAGTATTCTGCGGCGAGTGACTCATCTCCTGACTCCCCAAAGCCTTTCCAACATCTACAAGGCACAGATCAGGAGAGTGATGGAATACTCTCCACTTGCCTGGATGAGTGCAGCTCCAACAACACTCAAGAAGCTTGACACCATCCAGGACAAAGCAGCCTGCTTGATTGGCACCCCATCCACCACCCTAAACATTCACTCCCTTCACCTCCGGCACACCGTGGCTGCAGTGTGTACCATCCATAGGATGCACTGCAGCAACTCGCCAAGGTTCTTCAACAGCACACGGACTGCAGCGGTTCAAGAAGGCAGCTCACCACCATCTTCTCAAGGGCAATTAGGGATGGGCAATAAATGTTGGCCTTGCTAGCAACGCCCACATCCCATGAACGAATGAAAAAAACGACCAGTTGGGCCGAATGGGACAAGTGCTGTTTCAGTGAATAGGAGTTACTGAACATAAAGCAGAAGACCAAACTATAAAAGGGGCAAGATGCTTCAAATGACCCAGGCCTTGCCTGACTCTACTTCAGTGATCTCCAGCTTTAAGTCCCTGTATGCACCCTCTGACTAGTTTATTCTTTATCATCCACTCTCTCGGCTCCACCATTAGTGGGCCCCCTTTCAGCCATCAAGCCTCTGGAGTTCATTCCCTGAAACTATCCATTTTGCCATTTTTCAAAACAACTTCTTCATCCATGATCCCCAAACATTTTGTTTATTCCTTTTCTTTCATGCTTGGCATCCACTTTTTTTGTTCTGGCCTGTAAAGCTCTGAGATGTCTTTCTATGTAAGATGTGGTATAGAAAAGTAAATTTATTTCACATTAGCAGGATCTTCATAGGTTCCACTGGGCATCTTATTAATAAACCTACTAGAATTAGACATACTTATGAAAGCTGAAATTGGTATTTATAGGCTAGCCAATACATATGTTAGGTAAGAATTACTACACCACACTGAAAGCTCAGTTTGGTGTACTTTACCAAGTCAAAGTTACACTAGGAGGCTTTTGAAAATTGTCTGTTAAGTAGGGAGGAGGATGTTCTCTAAGTGTATCCAGGAGGTATCAGGTGAAACCCTGGCAAAGGTATCAGGAATATGCTTAAAATCAGAATTAGAAAGAAAATTCTGATACAGTATGTCAGAGGAACATAAGGACAGGAGCAGGCCATTCAGCCCGTAGAGCCTGTTCCGCCATTCTCTTAGATCATGGATGACCTTCATTTACCCATCTTTTTACAAAAAAAATATCAGCTCTGGTTGACAAACGATAACAATTGTGAAGTAACATTCTCACATGGAGCTTGCTGGTCTCTGGGAGAAACACCTGAAATTGAGGCAATGCTTCAACACCTGCCAACTACAGATCCCATAAATATTTTGTCCACTTTTCTATACTGTGAACGCAACTAAAGGCTCACCTGCAGCAGCATTTACTGAACGTTGAAAGAAGGCCGTCAGTTCACTGTGACAACCTTCTCGCAGGTTCAATATCTGATCAAACACAACACCAGGACAAATGTACAAGACCCAGCCCTTCCACTGCATAAGTCAAAGTCTCGCTCCTAATTAACAGGTAATTCAGATGACGATTATAGTTTGGCTGGGTGATGAACTCAATCCACTGCAGTGTCCACGGGTCACAGAAAGCTCGAAAACCAGTGGGCTCCATGGTCACCCCCTGTGAACCAGAGCTCTGGGAGAGACACTGTTCCCCGCATACATTTCGAAAAGTGGGCCTAGATGCGCAAATGATGAAGCTCCAGTTTGGGGTGGCGCCCCTGGGTTCTACACCCAGCAAAAAGTAAATGCCCTCAGGAATACAATAAATCAATGACCGAGAATAGGGTGGGAATAAAACAGTGCGGCCGAGGCTCGGGCCTCCCCGGGAGAGCAGCACCGGGCCTTAAAAAAAAAAGAATTGCCCGCTTCCCCCCGGGCCCTGTGCAGAGACACAACCTGCTCCGTGCACTCCCCCTCCCCGAGTCCTGCCCCACCGCATCTCCTCTCCCCCGGGTTTGGGTCTCTCACACAGACACTCCGGCACCAGACCTCCTTCCCGCTCCAATCACTAACTGAGGCCCCGGCTCCCAGGCCCGGCCCGGCCCGGCCGGAGCGCGCGTGGTTTCAGATTTGGAGTGAGGAGGAGGAGGAGGAGGCGGGCCCCGGTGAGGCCCTTGCCCGGCCGGCCCATCTCCTTCTTCCCTTCCCCTCCCCTCCCCTCCCCTCCCCAGCCCAGCCGGGACTGACCAGGACGCTGAGATCCTGCCTCGCCAGGTGAGGCTGTCCCACTGTGACGCCGGGCTCGTCTCCCGCCATCTTGTCGCCGAAACCGTGTCAACCGCCAGCTCGCGCCGCTCCCGAGAATGATGCAATCCTCCCAGAGCCAACGATACCGCACAGCTCGGCAAGATGGGCTTCCGGCAGCGGCAGCGGCAGCGCCCTCTGCAGGGCAAACAAAAAACTGGAAAACATCTTCACACAAACAACTTCCAAAATACACTATTTAAAGAATTAACTGAATTAATCTATTGATAGAAACATATCTTCCAGATATGAATCTTTCAGATGGAATACTCTCCACTTGCCTGGATGAGTGCAGCTCCAACAACACTCAAGAAACTCGACACCATCCAGGACAAAGCAGCCCGCTTGATTGGCACCCCATCCACCACCCTAAACATTCACTCCCTTCACCACCGGCGCACCGTTGCTGCAGTGTGTACCATCCACAGGATGCACTGCAGCAACTCGCCAAGGTTTCTTCGACAGCACCTCCCAAACCCGCGACCTCTACCACCTAGAAGGACAAGAGCAGCAGGTACATGGGAACAACATCACCTGCACATTCCCTTCCAAATCACACACCATCCCGACTTGGAAATATATCGCCGTTCCTTCATCGTCACTGGGTCAAAATCCTGGAACTCCCTTCCTAACAGCACTGTGGGAGAACCTTCACCACATGGACTGCAGGGGTTCAAGAATGCGGCTCACCACCACCTTCTCAAGGACAGTTAGGGATGGGCAATAAATGCTGGCCTTGCCAGCGACGTCCACATCCCATGAACGAATTAAAAAAAGAAGCAACAGATGTGCAAAGTGTATTAGTTGTTCAATAATATCTTTATTCTGATAAATAATATCTTTACCCAGAGAGTGGTTAGAAGGTGGAACTTGCTACCACAATGAGTAGTTGAGATGAATAACATAGATGCATTTAAGGGGAAGCTAGATAAACACACAAGGAAAAAAAGAGAAGAGAAAGTCATGCTGATAGGGTTAGATGAAGAGGGGTGGGAAGAGGCTCGTGTGGAACATAAACATGGATCAGTTGGGCCGATTGGCCTGTTTCTGTGTCATACATTCTATGTAACAACTTGCATTTATATAGCAATTCTTGCATAAAGGAACTCTGAAAGCATTGTGCAAGGGAGACAGGTGGATGCCAGATAACAAAAATGCCAGCCCATAAACTCAGAAGGGCTGATTAACAGCTCCAAAAAAGCTGACAACTAAAACACAGAAAACACTGAGTATGATGAAAGTCACTTGGTACAATCAGTTCAATTTCTGTTCACATACTGTTACAAAAATAAATGCACACTAGCCCAGTTGGGAGCTGGGGGTGGGGGGTGGAATTCTTACTTAACGTAGAATGATAGATTCACTCTGCTATCTATCCTGCCAATAGTGCAGAGGTTATTTCTCCCTCACAGACTTTCTGCTGCTTTTCTGACTACTTGGTGCCTGTGTTGATTTTTAGAAAGCCTCTCTTCAAAGATTAGCAGAGATCAAAGAAATTTGTCAATATCCACATGCTAGGTGTCTCCTGAATAGCCAGGTATTGCTAACGAATGGGCCATTGTTTGGGAACTCTTCCAAAAAACAGTACATCCCACATTCAAAATGCCTTTTGACCCACTAGTTTGACAGCTCAGCATAGGACTGCCTGGAGCAGCTAACCACTTTAGGAAAGCTTCTGTTCAAAAGTCAATGTAAGACAGCTCATATCTGGGTCCTATTCATGAAAAAATGGCCACAGAATCTCAAATTGTGACATCTGTGATTTGTGCCGGAAACCACAGAAACGGCCGACCACAGCGAGATAACATTTCCATTACTCGTTTGTGTGGGAACCCTGAGTTTGTTTGTGGACTAACAACATGTGATGCAAGTTTATTT
Source organism: Heptranchias perlo (assembly GCF_035084215.1). NCBI lineage: Eukaryota > Metazoa > Chordata > Chondrichthyes > Hexanchiformes > Hexanchidae > Heptranchias > Heptranchias perlo. Next base: position 35,223,535 of record NC_090335.1, read on the forward strand.
AATTAAAATAAGCAGCAGTTTTCTCTTCTGCTTTATTGAAACAATTATAGAAAATGAGTCATTTCTTTCAGATGCTGGCAAACCAATTATGCAGTAGGAACTGGTCCAGGCTGCTGGATCACAGGTTGCTCTGGTTTGCCTCCCTTCTGTTCTGAAATGGGTGTACTTGGCAAGATCTCATTCCTAGGCTCAACAATGCTTACCTACAATGCATGAAGCAAGGGAAACCTTACAGGCGCAAGGAAATCTGGAGCAGGATCATCAGTAGAATTAAATGCATTGTGGTGATCAGGTTGAACCTGGCCTTTCACCTTTAGGATCTAGGTTCAATCCACCCTGGAGTGATGTGATGAAAATTTCCTCTACTACTCATAAAGGTCTTCTGTGAAATAGATTGGGCAGTGACAATCCATTTCCTTTTGGAGCTGGGCATACAACTTGAAACTGAAGACGCTCTCACTCCAGGCCATAGGATGGCTGGTGTGGGAAATACAAGTATATCACTGGTGAAATAGGAGTGCTCTTCAGAAGTTGGGATCAAGGCACATTGTTCTAGCAGTATAAAAGAGGATTTACACTATATCTAACCCAGACGAGTTTGCCACCTCTCCATGTGGTGAAATCACCTATGCCCTACCATCCTATAGCTCAGGTGTCAACCTTAGTTCAGTGGTTGCACTTTCATCTCTTATTCAGAAGGTCATTGGTTCAAGCCCCACTCCAGGGACTTAAGCACCTATTCTCAACTGACACTCCAATACAGTGCTGAAGGAGTGCTGCACTGTCAGAGGTGCTGTCTTTCAGATGAGGCCCTGCCTTCCCTTGCAGCTGGATGGCACTATTCGAAGAAGAGCTGGGGAGTTGTCCAAAAGTAGTTTAATTGGTTATTTATATCACTGGTGTTTGTGGGACCTTGCTGTGTGCAAATTGGCTGCTGTGTTTCCCTATATTGCAACAGTGACTACACTTCAAAAGTACTTCATTGACTGTAAAGCATTTTGGGACATCGTGAATGGTGCTATATATATATGCATGTTCTTTTTTTTTGCACATTATCTCTTCTGTGCAAATGCTGAAATATCGCACATGGGCAGAAGAGGTAATGTGCAATGTATTGTCGGGGCGAGTTCATATGTTCAAGCAAGAATGAATATTTGGCATCATGTACAAGCAATGCAAACAGAAGCTCAAAAAGCACACAGTCCACACAAAATACAGATGATTGGCAACTATGCAGTAGGAAGTGAGGAATTTAAGTGGGAGAGTGAGACAAGCTTTAGAATGTGTTTGAAGGCAGGGAGAGAGGTAGCAAAGCAAAAATCATTTTAGAAAGAGTTCCAAAGCAGAAGGGAATATTGCTAAAAGATCAGTGTCTCAGAATTGAATAGAAGGAGCAGTGATTTGGAATCAGAGGAATGGAGTTTGTGAGCTGGAACGTTCAGCTGGAGATGATTACCCAAATATGGCAGGGAGAATCCCTATGGAGACACTTGAAAACGTGTCCTAGGATCTTGAAGTTGGCTCACTGGAACATTGGAAGCCAGTAGATCTGGTGATGATGGAATGATGAGTGTGTGGAATGTTGTGTTGGAGATTACTCAGGCCAATTTTGGACTAGTTGCAGTTTGTGGAGGGGGAGGGTTGGTGAACAGATTTGAGATATTAGTCTTCCAGGTTGTCAGTTCAAACCTCACTCCAAGGCTTGAGCATATAACCTAAGTTCAGTGTAGTACCGAGGGAGTGCTACATTGTCAGAGGTGCCATCTTTTAGATGAAATGTTAAATCAAGGCTCATCTGCCTGTGTCATGGTCAACGTTTCTCCCTCAACCAAACCCACTAAAAACAGATTCATTGGTCATTCATCTCATTTGCTATTTGTGGGGCCTTACTGTGCGTAAATTGGTTGCTACATTTGTCTACATAACAACAGTGATTGCATCTCAAAAGCAATTAATTAGCTTGAAGCACTTTGGGGCATCCCGAGGACATGATATGGCACATTACAAATACAAGTTCATTCTTTCTTTCTCAAGGTGATCAAAATGTGGATGAGGGTTCCAGCACCAGAAAGATGAAAGGAATCAGTAGGTAATAGTATAGAAATGAAAGAAAACAGTCTTGACAACAGCCCATATGTAGAGTAGAAAGCTCAGCTCAGTGAGAGTAAAACACCTAGGCTTTGCCTGAGTGAGCAGTTAGGGAGGTTAATGGAGTTGACACGGAAGGATGCCTAATACTGGTGAACGTAAGAATATAAGAACATAAGAAATAGGAGCAGGAGTAGGCCAATCGGCCCCTCGAGCCTGCTCCGCCATTCAATAAGATCATGGCTGATCTGATCCTAACCTCAAATCTAAATTCATGTCCAATTTCCTGCCCACTCCCCGTAACCCCTAATTCCCTTTACTTCTCGGAAACTGTCTATTTCTGTTTTAAATTTATTTAATGATGTAGCTTCCACAGCTTCCTGGGGCAGCAAATTCCACAGACCTACTACCCTCTGAGTGAAGAAGTTTCTCCTCATCTCAGTTTTGAAAGAGCAGCCCCTTATTCTAAGATTATGCCCACTAGTTCTAGTTTCACCCATCCTTGGGAACATCCTTACCGCATCCACCCGATCAAGCCCCTTCACAATCTCATATGTTTCAATAAGATCGCCTCTCATTCTTCTGAACTCTAATGAGTAGAGTCCCAATCTACTCAACCTCTCCTCATATGTCCGCCCCCTCATCCCCGGGATTAACCGAGTGAACCTTCTTTGTACTGCCTCGAGAGCAAGTATGTCTTTTCTTAAGTATGGACACCAAAACTGTATGCAGTATTCCAAGTGCGGTCTCACCAATACCTTCTATAACTGCAGCAATACCTCCCTGTTTTTATATTCTATCCCCCTCGCAAACAAACAGGTGAGAAACAAACAGGATGGCTTCACTGCCTCCACAGACAGTTTGAGAAGGGGACTTGGTAGAAAATATAGCCAGGCAAGGCGGCCTTAGTGAAGACCGACCACCAGGAACACACTTGAGGGATCAGAGGGGAAATGGGGAAACTCACTACGTGTGTCAGAGTGGGTGTAGGAGGTGGCAAGGGGGAGTGGAGGAAATTGGAGATGTTGACCCCAAGGAGCCTGGCAGATGGGATAAGATTCAGGAGAGGGGAAGGCTGCTTGGGAGAGGCAGCAGCATGTGCTTTGATGGATGTGGCAGAGGGCACTCAGAATAAAGTACGGGGAAGCCGCAGCCTGTCCAGGAGATATGAAAGTCGAGGAAGGCAGCAGGGTAAGAATTACACAGGAGAGTAGCAACAAATAGGGTAGGAGAATAACAAGGTCATAATGGAGTCAATCAGGGAGAAGGAAGTATGAGTATGAATGAAGGAGACTGGGGAGAGGAACACAAAAGAGAAGAAACAATTAGGAAGAGGAGCTTGGGCTCAAAGTGGGAGCAGGAGTATCAATAGTATCTGTCCCAATGTGGATGCCACAGAATGTGTCCTCAGAACCTATTACTCTTACTGCTCGCCCCTCCAAAGCTGTCATGCAACTTTACAGCTGTTTGAATGCTTAGCATGCATGGCATACCGCAGCACACGCAAAAGATACAAGTTTCATTTGGAACTGTTGTCACACTAAAATCCTAAAGGTGTTTCACACAGCAAAATCCTGCCAACACACCATAGCTGCATGAAGCATGCTCAGTTACTAACACACACCATAGGCTGCAGGATGCCATTAGTGGCTGTGCTGTTCCTGTGGTGAAAGTCGGCTGCAGATGTTCTTATAGCAAAGAGCACAGTTCTGTAAATGCCCCAGGCTGTTCCGAAGCCTATGGAGGCATTTCTCCTTTGTTATTGCCAGGTAGGTGTGCCACAGCCTGCAGGTATGGTTGGTGACAGAATGACGGATGTGGGCAGTCTGATTTTCATGCCAACTGATTTCTCTGGCATTGCTTCCTTGATCTTTGATTTCAAACCTGTGAAAGCTGAGCTGGGAAAGCAAACTTCATAAATTACAGAAAAATGACTATTAAAATAAATGCCTGCGTGCCTTTAAGAGCATCTTTCCTCGTGTGTGATAATGCTGCTGGTCTTTAAATGGGTGGACTTACTGGGTGGGACAACTATCTGAACAATTTAAAATCAGGGGCTCCATTGCAATGCCCTCACTAAATGATATCTGCAATCTGGCACCTCCAGCTTTAATGAATGGCAAACCATAGGCTGCCGGATCGCGGCATCACCTCTAGACTGTGAATGCCTAATGGAGCTCATGCACACTTTGCATGAGGGCAAAATACTTTGATGGCCACTGCAAATTAGAAAAGCGCGGGAACCTGGTGATATTGGTATGTCCTAATACTCTGGTCCCCGCTCACCCATTTAGCACTGGCAGGACGATTACTATTGATCATAAAATCTAGCTTATATTTACTAAATTAAAAGTGACTAAATCAAAAGCAGTCCTGGAATCAAATCTTTCAGCAAATTTTATCTTTTCTGAAAAAGAAACAATAATACCATCGATGGTGATGTTTAATCTCTGCTAATGACACCATTGTTATTTATAGTGACATGGAGATGGTTGTTATTTTAAACTCTAATCAATATTTCCCTAGTCATGTTGATAAATCAATTGCAAAGACAATTTCAGATTTGAAAGTTGCTGCAAAAATTCAATGCTGTCTGAATTTTAATCACTGTTTCAAATTAGTTACTGCACTTATTCTATCAAATGTAATTACTGGGATGTTATATATTCAAGTACCAGTTTAAATTCTGCAGTCAATATTTTATCTGACCATTCAACTCGTTAAATATTGTTTGACAATTTAAGAATCCATTCTTATTTTATGTATGATGACCATTTGATTAGCCTTTGACGTACTGTAGAAATTTCAATGGAGGCAAAGAAAGGCTTGGCATGGGAAGCAGTAAATGTGTAACAAGTTCACAGGTAACACTTTGAGGCATGTATACTTGGCTCATCTACATGATACATGGTACTGCTGGGTAGTCTTACCTTATCAGACTTCTTAAAGTGTGCCATTTTCTTCCACATCTAATCCCAGGTCCTGCATACTCAACTGGAGGAGGGCTAATTTCAATGAGTTGAAAAGGGATCTGGCCCAGGTGGATTGGATTCAAAGATTGACAGGTAAAACAGTAAATGAGCAATGGGAGGCCTTCAAAAAGGAGATAGTTTGGGTACAGAGTGGACAATTCCCACAAGGGGGAAAGGAGGGCATCCAAAGCTAGAGCCCCATGGATGACTAAAGATACAGAGATTAAAATGAAACAGAAAAAGGAGGCTTATGATAAATGTCAGGTTCATAATTTAGCAGAGAACCAAGCTGAATACAGAATGTACAGGGGAGAACTAAAAAAGGAAATAAGAGGGGCAAAGAGAGTATATGAGAATAGATTAGCGGGTAACATAGAAGGGAGCCCAAAAGTCTTTTATAAACATATAAATAGTAAAAGGGTAGTCAAAGGAAGGGTGGGCTCGATTACAGACAAAAAAGAAGATCTTGTCAAGGCAGAGGGTCTGGCTGAGGTACTAGCACTTTGCATCTGTCTTCACTAAAGAAGAGGATGCTGCCAATGTCACAGTAAAGGAGGAGGAAGGAGAGAAATTGGATAGGATAAAAATAGATAAAATGTTGACAGTACTTAAAGTACTTAAAATGTTGACAGTACTTAAAGTAGAAAAGTCATTAGGTCAAGATGGGAAGCATCCTAGGTTACTGAGGGAAGTACGGGTGGAAATTGCGGGGGGTCTGGCCACAATCTTCCAATCCTCCTTAGAATGGGAGAGGTGCCAGAGGACTGGAGGATTGGAAATGTTACACCCCTAAACAAAAAAGGGGAGAGGAATAAACCCAGCAATTACAGGCCAGTCAGCCTAACGTCGGTGGTGGCGAAACTTTTAGAGACAATAGCCTGGGAGAAAATTAATTGGCACTTGGAAAAATATGGGTTAATAAATGAAAGCCAGCATGGATTTGTTAAAAGGCAAATCGTGTTTGACTAATTTGATTGGGTTCTTTGATGAAATAACAGAGTGGGTTGATGAGGGTAGTGTGGATGATGTTGTTTATATGAACTTTTAAAAGGCGTTTGATAAAGTACCACATAATAGATTTGTTAGCAAAATTGAAGCCCATGGGATTAAAGGGACAGTGGCTGTGATGATAGGAAATTGGCTAAGGGACAGAAAGCAGAGAGTAGTGGTGAACAGTTGTTTTTCAGACTGGAGAGAAGTGTGCAGTGGTATCCCCCAGGGGTCGGTGTTGGGACCACTGCTCTTTTTGATATATATTAATGAGCTGAATTTGGGTATACAGGGCATCATTTCAAAGTTTATACATGACATGGGACTTGGAAATGTAGTAAACAGTGAAGAGGATAGTAACAGACTTCAGGAAGACATAGACAGACTGGTGAAATGGGCAGACACATGGCAGGTGAAATTTAACACAGAGAAATGTGAAGTGATGCATTTTGGTAGGAAGAATGAGGAAAGGCAATATAAACTAAATGATACAATATTAAAGAGGGTGCTGGAACAGAAAGACCTGGGGGTGTATGTACACAAGTCTTTGAAGGTGGCAGGACAAGTTGAGAAGGCTGTTAAAAAGGCATTCGGGATCCTGGGCTTTATAAATAGAGGCATAGAGTACAAAAGCAAAGAAGTTATGCTAAATCTTTATAAAACACCGGTTAGACCTCAGCTGGATTATTGTGTTCAATTCTAGATACCACACTTTAGGAATGACATCAAAAGCCTTAGAGAGGGTGCAGAGGAGATGGTACCGGAGATGAAAGACTTCAGTTACGTGGAGAGACTGGAGAAGCTGGGGTTGTTCTCCTTAGAGCAGAGAAGGTTAAGAGGAGATTTGATATAGGTGTTCAAAATCATGAACGGTTTTGATAGAGTTAATAAGGAGAAACTGTTTCCATGTGCAGAAGAGTCAGTAACCAGAGGACACAGATTTAAGATAATTGGCAAAAGAACCAGAGGCGACATGAGGAAAATATTTTTTACACAGCGAGTTATGATCTGGAATGCACCACCTGAAAGGGCGGTGGAAGCAGATTCAATAATAAATTTCTAAAGGGAATCGGATAAATACTTGAAGGGGAAAAATTTACAGGGTTATGGGGAAAGAGCAGGGGAGTGGGACTAATTGGATAACTCTTTCGAAGAGATGACACAAGCACGATGGGCCAAATGGCCTCCTTCTGTGCTGTGTCATTCTATGATTCTATGATTCTAGGTATTATAGACAGCCACCTGCTGCTGGTTTAATGGACTGCTGCTCTCTGCGGAGGGTACCCCGAGTGCCAAACTGGCCAACACTTCTCACACCCATCACATGCACAGCACATCCACTTCGCTAGCCATGAAACTGGGTGATGGGTGTTGCACTGCTTTGTCACATGCCCACACATTCAGTTTCACGCCTCCACATTGGATTTGCCTCCCGTTGGTTTTTACTGGTTCTTCTTCCCCCCCAGTGCAGCCTTTGCTAAGACTGTCAACCACTTAAACTCAATTTTCAACCTTTATACAGGTGACAACATTATTTATCCTGATAAGTAACCACTTAAATTATTTAAAATGCCCAACTTTGAAAGATTGTGTGAGATTGGACTTTGTAAGAGGAGTCTTTATTTACAGGGATGGCTTAGAAAGTCCTCAAAGCAACTGACCCATACTGACTTGGTTTCAAACCAATCTGTGTTGAGTTAGCTGATCTCAGCTGGACATGGTTAATGGCGTACAACTGATCTTAATATAAATGGCTTAGGGAGTGGTAAGTAAGCCATTAACTTGCCCCAGATTAATAACCAGAAGCTCTTGCCAAAAGTGAGCATATGTGAACTTCAGAGAAAACAGCATCTGGCTTGGTGATATTGTCCCCTATGGTCAAATAGCTTGCTATCTCTCACTGTCAAGGCTCACTGGCCATTTGGCCATCCTCCTGGAGGGAGAATGGTGTTTATGAACCTTATGAAAAGAAAAAAAAGAGGTATTTCTGTAATGTTTCTGTTAAAAACAAGTTCTGAAGATCAACTTTATTATATTTAAATTATTTGTCCATGTCTGTTTATTTGAATATTTATATTTAAATGTTGAGTGTTACTTCCGCAATAGACTTGAAGGAGTTACCGAACACCAGCGTCAGGAGGCTGAATAAATGTTATTAGAGGTAATCATTAATCTCATTGCCTTACGAATGGTGCAATTTCAACTCCCTCATACCATTGCCCAGGATGATGTCATTGCCACTCACTCATTAAATAAAAATATTGAAATTAATCAGCTGAAATAGACAGGAAAAAGTAAAAGGAAGCTAAAGATAACCATAATTCTTTGAAAATGATTTTTAAAATGGTCTCTGATAAATGAGAGTCATTAAAATGCTGATATTATGGGCATAAATTAGATAAATGAAAGTACTAATGTAATTAGCATAAATTAGATTAATTAAAGTACTGATATCATTACCATAAATTGCACTTATTAAAATATAATTATTTTGTATATTGTGGAACTCAAGCTGCGTGCGATGCTATTAAAAGCCTTGATTGTGCCTGGTTGGTGTCATCACATGTGAGAAAAGAGCCTTCTTCATTTCCTGATGTCAATGGCCACCAATTTCAAGGAGGGACATCAGCAGGCAATAGAACCAAGACTATTGGCCACTGACAACATGAAGCACAACATGCAAAAAAAAAAGCCTGGTCAAAAAGTTGCAGCATAAAGTGCTAGGCATGCTGCGCAAATTAATTTCCAACCCCTTAATTTTAGAGTGTAATCCTGTTTTTGATTGCTGTGGAGAAGTTGGTTTGCTCTCTAGATCTGTCACTCCTTGTTCATAAATACAATTAAAAACTCTAGTGTTGTAATAAAACATACTGGAACTGCAGTTTTGTAAGTAAACTATTGTTCCTTCCATTTCAGAAATATTCAACCTTCAGCTTTGGGAAATATGACACAATCAACTATTCTCAAATCTGTGGGTTTACTGATATATCCTGAAAACTGCAATTAATGGGGTTAAAATTCTGCATGTTAAATTTTTTTTCTGGCAACAGTAGGATACCAGGTACCTGCTGTTCTGCAAGAATCAACATGACTATCCATAAGGGATGGAGATTACAAGTTTATAAATGGGAAGCAGGTTGCGCCTCCAAGTCGCCATCTTGGATGTCGGAGAGGCCGTGTAGCGCCCGACATCCAAGATGGCGTCTTGGATGCACACGCATGTTTCCAGCGTGACGTGCGCCGGACGCCATCTTAGTATAGAAGTTAGCGCAGGCGCAGATAACGAATGCTGGAATCATGTAAGGTAGGGAGAAAATGGCTTTAATCAGTGTGAAATGCTGATTTAAAGTGATAGTCGCCATTTTGGGACTTAACGCTCAACTCAACGCACAGTCTTAACCCCGACCATCTGAACGTGTCTTAGAGTGCCTGAAGGACCCCCCCACCGGCGCTATTTAAAGGGACCATGCAGGATTTACTGGTTAGTAGGTGGGTTATTGCTTCTGGCTGCCGAGACATTTGTAACTATTTTTGGAGGTCTCCTAGACTTGAACACTAGGACGCGGGGACATACCCTAACATTTAGAGCCAGGATGTGCAGGAGTGAAGTTAGGAAATGCTTCTACAGGCAAAAGGTGGGAGACGTTTGGAACGCTCTTCTGCAGACGGCAGTTAATGCTAGCTCACTTGTGAATGTTAAATCTGAGATTTATAGATTTCTGTGAACCAAGGGTATTAAGGGATATGGGGCTAAGACGGATATATGGAGTTAGGTCACAGGTCCACCATGATCTCGTTGAATGGTGGAACAGGCTCGAGGGGCTAAATGACACTGCCAGTTGCTGCCTCCTGATATGCGCCACCTTCTCCTGCAAGAAAGTGGGACATGTGTCTGGGTGATGTGCCTGTCATGGTTGATTAGCTGCAAGTGTGTGTGGTCAGTGAGTTGTGGATGGGCGGCTTGCAACAGTGGTAATGTGTAAGGATGAGAGGAAGTATCTGGTTGGAAGAGTTGAGTACTGATGGAAAGAGTTTGTTGGTATATTGGCAAATTGGCACAGGGTCAATTGGATCAGGCAGATGAATGCGTGGCTCAACAATTAGTGAGGGAGAAGTGGGTTTTGATTCATGGGGCACTGGCACCAGTACTGGGGAAAGAGAGAGCTGTTCCGTTGGGATGGACTACACCTGAACCATGCTGGGACCAGAGTTCTAGCGAATCGAATAACTAAGGAGGCAGATAGGGCTCTAAACTAAATAGGCGGGGGGGGGGGGGGGCCCGGTGGAGAGAAAGCTAGAATGCTAAAGAGAAAAGACAAAGAAGCAGTGCAGGAAAGTGATTGGGGTAAGGATAACCAGATTGTGTCAGGAAGGGACAGAGCGTACAAACAAAAGACAACAAATAGGGTCCGAATAAGAAAAAATGGTAATAAGACAAATAGGGCCATAGTACAAAAAAATGTTCAGATGTCTAAAAATGTTAAAAAGACAAATCTAAAGGCACTGCATCTGAATGCACGAAGCATTCGTAATAAGGTAGATGAATTAACAGTGCAAATAGATGTAAACGGATATGATATAATAGCAATTACGGAGACATGGCTGCAGGGTGTCCAAGGCTGGGAGCTGAATATCCAAGGGTATTCGATATTTAGGAAGAACAGGCAAAAAGGAAAAGGAGGTGGGGTGGCATTGTTAGTAAAGGATGAAGTCAGAGCAATAGTGAGAAAGGATATTGACTCAGAAAATCAAGATGTAGAATCAGTCTGGATGGAGTTAAGAAGCATCAAGGGGCAGAAAACACTGGTGGGAGTTGTCTATAGGCCTCCAAACAGTAGTGGTAATTTAGGGGATGGGATCAAACAGGAAATTGGACATGTATGTAACAAGGGTACGACAGTAATCATGGGTGGCTTTAATCTGTATATAGACTGGCCAAACCAAATTAGCAATAATACTGTGGAGGATGAATTCCTGGAGTGTGTACGAGATGGTTTTTTAGACCAGTATGTTGAGGAGCCAATCAGGGAACAGGCTATCCTTGATTGGGTATTGTGCAATGAAAAGGGGTTAATTAATAATCTTGTTGTGCAGGGTCCTTTAGGGAATAGTGACCATAACATGATAGAATTCTTCATTAAGATGGAAAGTGAAGTAGTCCAATCCAAAACTAGGGACCTAAATCTAAACAAAGGAAACTACGAAGGTATGAGGAGTGAGTTGGCTATGATAGATTGAAGCTTCATTAAAAGGCATGACGGTGGATAGGCAATGGCTAACATTGAAGGAATGAATGCATGAATTGCAACAGTTATACATTCCTTTCTGGCGCAAAAACATAAAAGGAAATGCGACCCAACCATGGCTAACAAAAGAAATTAAGGATAGTATTAGATCCAAAGAGGAGTCATATAAAGTTGCCAGAAAAAGCAGCAAGCCTGAGGATTGGGAGCAGTTTAGAATTCAGCAAAAAAGGACCAAGAGATTGATTAAGAGGGGAAAAATAGAGTAGGAGAGTAAACTTGCAGGGAACATAAAAGTGGACTGTAAAAGCTTCTACAAGTATGTAAAAAGAAAAAGAATAGTGAAGACAAATGTAGGTCCCTTACAGTCAGAAACAGGAGAATTTATAATGGGGAACAGGGAAATGGCAGAGCAATTAAACAAATACTTTGGTTCTGTCTTCACGGGAGAGGACACAAAGAACTTCCCAGAAATGCTATGGAACCAAGGGACAAGTGAGAAGGAGGAATTAAAGGAAATTAGTATTAGTAAAAAAATAATGCTGGAGAAATTAATGGGACTGAAAGCCAATAAATCCCCAGGACCTGATAATCTGCATCCCAGAGTACTAAAAGAGGTAGCCATGGAAATAGTGGATGCATTAATTGTCATCTTCCAAAATTCTATAGATTATGGAACATTTAGAAAAGGAGGGAGAGAGAAAACAGGGAACTACAGACCGGTTAGCTTAACATCAGTAGCAGGGAAAATGTTAGAGTCTGTTATAAAGGACGTGATAACTTAGAAAATATCAACGGGATTAGACAAAGTCAACATGGATTTATGAAAGGGAAATCATGTTTGACAAACCTACTGGAGTTTTTTGAGGATGTAACTGGTAGAATAGATAAGGGAGAACCAGTGGATGTGGTTTATTTGGATTTTCGGAAGGCCTTTGATAAAGTCCCACATAAGAGGTTAGTGTGCAAAATTAAAGCACATGTGATTGGTGGTAATATACTGGCATGGATTGAAAATTGGTTAACAGACAGGAAACAGAGAGTAGGAATAAATGGGTCTTTTCGGGGTGGCAGGCAGTGACTAGTGGGGTATTGCAGGGATCAGTGCTTGGGCCCCAGCTATTCACAATCTATATCAATGATTTGGATGAGGGAACCAAATGTAATATTTCAAATGTAATGTTCCTCCTTCTGTCCACCTCTTGCACCAAGGTCTCTAGTGCATCAGCAGAGAACCTTGGTGCACGCACTCTCGCAGGCCTGGTACCAACTCAGATCGGCAGATTGGTGAGGTCTGACGTGCAGATTGGAGGATGTGGGATTTAGTAGTGTGCAACCTTTATTCAATGTTTTAACATAACTCATCAGTGTGTAAACATAGGGATGGGACCTGCATCTGTGTTTTACGTGTGCGGTGTCTGATCTCCGTTCAATTCTGTGCAGACAGTAGACTGTTATTTTCAGCTAATAACAGGTACCAGCTACCTTTAAGAGATTGCTAAGAAACACCTTTAAAAGATTGAGCTCCCCCTGGTGGTGGAAAGTGCAAATTGCATTGATTCCATGCAAGGCCAGAAATGGAACGCTGATTGCAGGTGAGTCCTCCGGTGGGCTGAAACTTGCGTCCTGCCTCCGCGGGGGTCATTGGGTGCAGGGCAATAGCACGTCATGCCATTCATGCCCAAAAAGACTCCTATCCAATTTTTCCCCCTGAGTTCGTTAACTGGAGGGGGGAGGTGATTCATTTAAAAGAGCCAAGTTGCAGTTTTTGTATACATTGGAGAACTACAGACCCATTGGTTGAAATTCCAACTAAGAGCTGGCACTAAGGTGATGAGGTAATCGCCAAACCCAACATAGCCATCGCAACGTCTCTTTACTGTAATTTTTCTTCTGCTAATGGAGCAGGGACCCTGGAATTTTGGGGCTATAGAGGGTTTAAGTGCTGTCATAGGTCGAGGGCTGTTGCTGTGCCAAAAGATCCTTGTTTTTTAAAAATTTGTTCTTGGGATGTTGGTGACACTGGTAAGGCAATATTTATTGCCCATGCCTATTTGCTCGTGGTGTCTGCGCTCCTTGTCTTATATACGAGCTTTCTGCATGTCTTTATAGTCCTCCTACTCCTCCTAGCCTAATATAATGGGGTGGCCCATTGGATACCCATTCTGGTGTCAGGGGCATACTTGATCAGCACTCCCCAATTCAGTAAAAGGCACTTGAACTCAGTAATACTGCTTTGAACTTAAAAGGCAGAAACTCACTAGCGAAATGCTTCTGCCTGCTCTCTGCTTTGCCCATACTTTTATAGGGGCAGCCTGCACTTGACTTGCGTATAACCTGCACCTAGTGTAAGTAGAGGAAAGTCTGCAGCAGGTACTGATGATGTCTTTGAGTGACTAATTTAATCTCATTTAAATAGAAATCCCTTGTTCAAGGTAGTGCAATTTTGAGGAAGAGAAAACAGTGGGGCAGCACAAAATTGGGGTAAAATGGGTGTAATGGCTCTGTGCTCATTTTTCCTCAAAACTGCACCCAAAACAGGAATAAATTGGGGAAGAATATTGGGGAAATGTTCTTAAAAATCAATGTCTGGTACTATCAGTTCGAGGCAGACTGATCTAACCAAGACTAAAGATGAGGTTTGTTAACAGAGATTGAACTTTTTATCGGTGCTGTTTATAATGTTTTTTCATTTATTCTTGGATTACAAAGAATCCTATAACAAGGTCAAAATAAGAACATTACTTGTACCAAGGCTAATAGTATCGTATGCTGCTCCACGTGATACCAGGTCACACATACCTACTCAAAAAATCTAGTATCCGTAGAAAACATTGCACAGACTAGCACTTTACAATTACAGGGAACAATAACACATCGCCCATAGCTAAGCCTGTCTTTCTCTTTTTGTCATATCAGCAAATGCTCCATTACATAAACATACAGTTGACTTACTCTTAATCAGAAATATATATATAATAAAGAAGTTACAGCCGAAGACCACCACATAAACACATTTATTGTGTTCTTTGCATGTGGAATATGTGCCTGCTGCATGTATTTTGTGGTTTCTTTCCATTCAAGTTCTGCACTTCATCTTATCCTGTGGGTATGTGCCTGTGGTGCCCTCTGCACTCCCTTTCTGGTAATTCCAGAACTGGTAAAAAATTCTTTGTCTGTCTGTGGATTTTAAGACTATCCATAGAGAATGGTGGAGGAATCAACGCCCCTCCTTGATGGTGGAGTGTCAGGATGAGGAATACATCAAACAGTCACTACAGAGAGCTCCCTGCTTTACAGTGGAGCACCAAAAGAAATATCGTCAGGGCGACATGGGGCTCGATATTAGCAGAGCGGCGGGTTCGCGGCGGGGGGGTCTATTGGGCGCGTGGGTAACGCGCCCGGTGAAATCAGTTTGCCCCGCGTGCGATCGCAGCCTAATTGGATTCACTTACCTGGTCTTCCGGGTTCCCTGCTGCTGAGCTGTGTGTCGGGCTGACTGCGCATGCGCAGTAAGGTCTGTCAGCTGGAGGAGGTCTATTTAAAGGGGCAGTCCTCCACTGACTGATGCTGCAAGAAATAGGAAAAATTACAGCATGGAGCAGCCCAGGGGGAAGGCTGCTCCCAGGTTTAATGATGCCTCACTCCAGCTCTTACTGCATGGGGTGAGGAGGAGGGGGAGGACAGAGATCTTCCCCCCGGCGGGCAGGAGGAAGCGGCCTGCCTCTACCACCAGGAAGGCCTGGCTTGAGGTGGCAGAGGAGGTCACCTGCACCACCAACATATCGCCCACCTGCATACAGTGCAGGAGGTGCTGCAATGACCTAAGTAGATCAGCCAAAGTGAGTACACTTACTCATTCCCCTACACTCCATCTGCCACATCACCGCCCCCACCCCACATCTCCTTCTGCACTGCCAACACTACTCTGTCACATCACCCCTCACACCCACTCAAACCTCATCCTCATCTTACCTGCACTTACTCACCTCGCCAGTACTCATCCCACCACTACCATTCAACCCAATCCTCATACAATCCCATGGCTCTATCTCATACTCACCCTCTCATGCATCTCTTTCGTGGTCAGCCTCACTCAACCTGCCACTACCTGTGCTGCAGCCACAGGGCATGCATCATGTATGCGCAGTAGGCAGCGTAAGGCAAACGTGTTGTGAGCATGAAGGGGATGCACAAGGGTGTTTGAGGGTTTGTCATAGTTTTTACTTATATTTAATTTCTGAGCAACTCACATCACATATTATATTGGCACCACTACTGCCACGTCTTTGCGAATCTTGTCTGGTTTGTGCAATAATGTCCTTTCCTGAGGATCACAATGAAGACCCACATCTGATGCCACCCATTGTGTCACTGCAGAGTGGGTGTAGGTGTATTTGCAGGGCTCTTTTGTGCAGACGACTGAGAGACGTCGGCGATGTCCCCGGTGGCACCCTGGAAGGAAGCGGAGGAGAAGTTGTTGAGGGCAGTGGTGTCTTTGACAGCGACAGGTAAGAAGATGGTGCTCAGGCCAGCTGAGAGCAGCTCGGCATGAAGGAGGCTGCAGATGTCCACGACTACATGTCGAGTGACTCTGAGCCTCCGTGTGCACTGCTGCTCAGAGAGTTCGAGGAAGCTGAGCCTCGGTCTGTGGACCCTGTGGCGAGGGTAGTGCCCTCTGCGAAGCATCTCTCTCTGCGGTTGCCCTCCCTCCTGCTGTGCAGGTGGATGTATCACAGCACTGTGTTGTGGAGCTCCAGGTGTCAGAGGTGGACGGCGTGCCGGCAAGGCTGGTGATGCTGTTTGCCCTCCGGGGAGGTCATAACTGCAGCTACGGCAGCCCCCATCCGGAAGATGTACATCTGAGGGGGTCCGCAAGGTAGGTACATGTGTCTGGACCCCGGGGTAAGTGTGCAAGTTGGTGAATTTGATTGTTAGGAGGAGGGTGGTGGAGGCCAAACTTTGTCCCAAGTGACAGAGTGGCCTCCTGCAATGAGTGAAGGTCTCTCCCCACCCCACCTGTCAAATGGACCTTTGCAGCTGCCACAGGCTGATAGCTGCAACACGCCCATTTCAACTGGGAGTGTTTCCCCCAGTACGGGAAACAGTCCCAGTTGTTTGTAAAATCCTACCCCTCCTGAAATATTCCCTTAATCAGGTCTGTTAACGACCTGAAATACCTACGTAAATACTGTCAAGTGGCACCCCGTCGGCTTTAATTGCCTGCGGGAGTCCCACATGCGGGGGCTGTGCGCGCACATCAGCGCGTCTGTGGGAAACCTGGAAGTGGGCGGGTTGGAGCCGGGCTCCCGACCCGCTCCGGGATTCCCCGATTTTCGGAGCCCCCCCGCCAGGAACGCACCTGATAGCGAGTGCTAATATCGAGCCCATGATATCAGGATAGCCTGAGTTGCAAGATCCTGCCTATTGCAATGTTATATGATGAGCATATCCTCATTGGCTACCACTTTCCAAATGGTTGACTGTAGTCTTTTTCCAAATCTAACTACTCCTAATCACAGGCCTTCTTAGACCTCATGCCAAACATAGTAGGAATATAGGAACGGGAGTAGGCCATTCAGCCCCTAGAGCCTGCTCTGCCATTCAATTAGATCATGGCTGATCTGTACCTCAACTCCATTTACCCACCTTAGCTCCATATCCTTGATACCCTTACCTAATGAAAATCTACCTACCTCAGTCTTGAAAGCTCCAATTATCCCAGCACCCATTGTCTTTTGGGGGACAGAATTCCAGATTTCTACCACCCTTAGTGAGAAAAAGTATTTCCTGATTTCCTAAATGGCCTCGCTCTAATTTTAAGATTATGTCCTGTCATTCTTGATTTCCCAACCAGAGGAAATAGTTTCTCTGCATCAACCCTATTGATTCCTTACAACATTACAAACATGTCAATCAGATCACCCCTCAATCTTCTATATTTAAGGAAATATAAGTCAAGTTTATTCAACCTGTCCTCATAATTTAACCCTCTAAGCCCCAGTATCATTCTGAGTAGCCAAAGAATTGTGAAGCAATGCCCTGTGTTGCTCAATTCCTGGGTCAATGAGGTTTCCATTTGAGACAACCAGTGCTCATTATGGATGTCAGAGGTGAAGGTACTCAACTCTGAGATGAGGGCATTCAGCTCAGACTTGAAGTCACTGAGATGCATATATCCTCCTGCCCAATCTCCCTTCCACCATTGTATGCAAGGAGAGCCGTAAGGTTATGCATATGGTGCTGCTATTCCACTACTCTCACTTTGAAGGTAGGTCCAGTGAACTCTGTACCTATCATTGTCTCTGCTTAGGCCTTAAATCTAGAATCTATGCAATTCCTCATTGGCCTCGCCAAGCCTACTTCATGCAGTATAGTTTTACCTTGTTCATGCTTTTGAGTGCTCCTGTTCTGGGGATTCACAGGGTTGTTGAGGTGCAGGTGGGCTTTGAAGTCTGGATGGTTCTGATTGTTCTGTGGAGATAACATAAATTTAGATAATATGAGAGTCCAAAGTATCGTCCATAAGTAAAGAAATCATGAACTCTCTTCCTGAACGTTTGTCACCTTCTAAGCAAAGGTGGACACGGCAAAGACTCAGCTGATGATCTACCAGGCTTGCTTTCTTGGTGACTTTATGACCAGTACCTGTTTCAAATTTGACACTGTTATCAGTAAAATGTATGTCTGTGATAAATTTTCCACCCCAACTGTAAAGTTTCCATATGGTATCTCTTTAACAGCAAAAGGCAAAACGCTCCAAGGTTTCCTTCTTCTTTAGGTACTAATTGCTGCTCCACTGTAGTTGTTTCAAACTGTTTGTTGTATTTGATGATTGAGAAGGGAAACAGCCAGAAACAGCTGGCTGAAGAATGCAAAAACAACGATTACACTAGTAATGGGCTTCTTTATCAAATGTGTGCCACTGCCATTAATTGTTTCTGTTTCTTTATAACATCTGCTGAATTTTTACATGGATGGAGTTTAATGGTACCATTACACTACAGGTACCAGTTTGAGACGAGTATCTGCTCGGAACTGGGAGACCTGGGCTATAGTGCTGGCAAAACACTGTTCTCTGGTCACAAATAGTGGCACGTGGTTGCTAACTGTTACAATTTGCATTTTCTCCCAACACTGTTAATGCATAGTCACAGTAAACAAGCAAGTTCCATAAGCAGACCAGTGTCTCCTTTAAGCTGAAACTAATAACGTTAAGCTTGATGTGAATGAGATAGCATGCCACAGGGTAGCAATTACTCTTTTATCATTGGGGACTACGAGATTGCTCACCACATTCTCCTATCCATTTCAAAAGGTGATAAATATGACACTGTTAGACCATTTTGTTCAGGCTAAAATTGTTTGGGATTATTTACAAATGAAATTAAGTAAGTAATTAAATTAAGAAAGTGAATAGTTGTACAATGCTTGATTTGCACACAATATTTAAACAGTGCCAAAAAAGATCAAAACCTTTATAATTGTGTGAGTGATGACCCTGATGGAGGTTCTCTCCACTGCTTTAATTTGGAAAAAGGCAATCAAAACAAGGAACAAAACTCTTCAGGGGAAACCTCAGCCCTTCCTTTATCTTCTGGGATCCCAAAGGTATAATTTCTTTGACGATCGAGCAGATCCTCACAATAGTTAACCAGTTAAAATTATTACAGATGTTAAACTTGAGACAACATTGGTCCCGAATTTCCTGGATCTCATTTACTCAGAAATTACATCAAACTTTACGTCGGTTTCTATGCCAATAATTTTAAGTTGAACCCTCAAAACTATCTCTTCAACCTTTATTAAATCTCTTCTTGGCCTTCTTTGCTCCAGTGTAAATAGTACCAGTATCCCAAGCCTCTCCTCATAATTATAATATCCAAACCCTGACATCATCCTGGTGAATCTACGCTTTATGCTCTCTATGGCTTTAATGTCCTTTCTATAACAGAACACACAAATCTGCACACAGTATTCTAACTGTAGCCTGACCATTGCTGTGTACACCTTTATCATTGCATCTTTACTGTTGTAACCTATGCCCCTATTTATAAAACCTAAAATGCTATTGACCTTTTATATGGCTTTAACTACATTCACTTCCACTTTTAGGAAATGCAAATTGGGAAATTCTATCAGCCTAAATGACCCACATCAAGGGGTAATCTGGAATAGTTCCAGGCTAATGTGGTAATTCCTCCCAGTACATCCTCGGCATCCCTCAGTGAGTCCCGCTGAGACCCAAGAAAAGGCTCTAGAGCTCTTGCAGCCAACGAAAATCAATCATGGAGGGGATTGTTTGCCTTGACTTTAGTGGCGCAGCATTTCTTTAGGAAAAATCTTTCAATTATTTCCTCCATAGCTTTGGCCCTTCTCAGGCCATTGAACTGCCTTTGGAACAGCATGGTTCCACTCTGACTTCCAGGGCTTACGTCAGGGTGGGCATCATTGATGCGCCCTTACAGGTGTGGGTCACCTGCTCGGTCCTAGTATGCAGATGACTCCATCCCCGCAGTTTGGGATCGGTTTGGGTGACCCTACATTGGCAGACTTAGGTCCTGCTCTGCCAATGGAGTGGCCAGATTGGAACTTCGGGCCCTATATGTGCATCTCAGGAATTAAAATGAATGGATAGAAAATTGTGGGCTGTGTATGATTTCCTGATATGCACTCCCAGCAGGCAAATCTTTGTGCTGAGAGCGCACAATTGAAAAATTAACTTTATAGTTCAGTCAATTTTAAATTTGCATCAATCTATCTAAAGTCCCATCAAAAAGGATATATTATTAGAAATTGTCCCATTTGAGTTATCACAGCGCTGTGCTCCAGCCATTTTAATGTTAAACAGTTTAAAAATGAAGTTTTCCCTTGTGAACTTTTTAAAGTTCGCTTCACAGAGTACTTCAATGATACTGTTTGTGCCAACGGAAACCTAAGAGTTCAATACAAACTATGTAAAATGTAAATCAAGCTAGTCATCCAAATATTTATTTTAAAATTATAGATACCCAGCTCTATCCAATAACCTAGTGGGTTAATGTACTGTCTGGTGCGGTATAAGCCACACAGAGCAGGACACCCCAGTTTTGACCAACAGCCTCTGTTGAGTTGGGTGATCTCAGCTAGACCAGCAGTTAGATTGTTATAACTGTCCTCAGGAATCAGCTAAGATTCCTTTTCATAATCAGTATCCAGTGAATCCAGGTAGGAAAAACATGTGTGTGGAGATTGGGTGAGGAAAGGATTGGGCTCATCTGTGTCGTTCCATGGTCTAATAGCTTGCTGACTGTCACTGTGGAGAATGGCCACTTGGGCAGGCACTGGATGGAAACCAGCTACTGTGGATCTTTACATTAATGTCTTTAGTTCCCTAGCCACAAAGGCATCCCTCTCCCTGACCACTGTCTGAGGCTGAACCAGACCGTTTGCAACCTTGCTGTCCTATTTGACCCTGAGATGTGCTTTCGATCCCATACCCACTCCGTCACCAAGACCGCCTACTTCCACCTAGAATCATAGAATCATACAATGGCTACATCACAGAAGAAGGCCATTTGGCCTGTTGAGCCCGTGCCTGCTCTCTGCAAGAGCAATCCAGTTAGTCCCACTCCCCCGCCCTTTCCCTGTAGCTCTGCAAATTGTTTCCCTTCAAGTACTTATCCAATTCCATTTTGA
Source organism: Heptranchias perlo (assembly GCF_035084215.1). Classification (NCBI taxonomy): domain Eukaryota; kingdom Metazoa; phylum Chordata; class Chondrichthyes; order Hexanchiformes; family Hexanchidae; genus Heptranchias; species Heptranchias perlo. Next base: position 35,244,506 of record NC_090335.1, read on the forward strand.
AAGCCATGATTGAATCTGCCTCCACCACCCTTTCAGGCAGTGCAGTCCAGATCATAACCACTCGCTGCGTAAAAAAGTTTTTCCTTTGGTTCTTTTGCTAAGTACCTTAAACCTATGTCCTCTGGTTCTCAACTCTTCTGCCAATGGGAAGTTTCTCTCTATCTACCCTGTCTAGGCCCCTCATGATTTTGAACATCTCTATCAAATCTCCTCTCAACCTTCTCTGCACTAAGGAGGACAACCCCAGTTTCTCCAGTCTATCCACCTATCTGAAGTCCCTCATCCCTGGAACCATTCTAGTAAATCTTTTCTGCACCCTCTCTAAGGCCTTCACATCCTTCCTAAAGTGCGGTGCTCAGAATTGAACACAATACTCCAGTTGTGGCTGAACCAATGTTTTTTTAAGGTTCATCATAACCTCCTTGCTTTTGTACTCTATGCCTCTATTTATAAAGCCCAGGCTCCTGTATGCTTTTTTAACCACTTTTTCAACTTGCCCTGCCACCTTCAACGATCTGTGCACAGATATCCCCAGGTCTCTCTGTCCCTGGACCCCCTTTAGAATTGTACTCTTTAGTTTATATTGCCTCTCTTCGTTCTCTTCCATAACATTGCTCATCTCCGCCCCTGCCTCAGCTCATCTGCTGCTGAAACCCTCATCTATGCCTTTGTTATTTCTAGACTTAACTATTCCAATGCTCTCCTGGCCAGCCTCCACCCTTCATAAATTTGAGTCATCCAAAACTCAGCTGCCTGTATCCTAACTTGCATCAAGTCTGTTCACCCATCATCCCTGTGCTTGCTGACCTACACTGGCTCCCGGTCTGGGAACTCTTTGATTTTACAATTCTCTTCCTTGTTTTCAAATCCCTCCATGGGCTTGCCCCTCCCTATCTCTCTAACACAGCCCTACAACCCTCCGAGATCTCCACGCTCCTCCAATTCAGGCCACTTGCTCATCCCCAAGTTTAATCACTCCACCATTGGCAGCTGTGCCTTCAGCTGCCTAGGCCCTAAGCTCTGGAATTCCCTCCCTGAAACCTCTCCCCCTTTCTACCTCTCTCTCCTCCTTTAAGACGCTCCTTAAAACCTACCTCTTTGACCAAGCCCTGTCTTAATATCTCCTTATGTGGCTTGGTGTCAAATTTTGTTTAATAACGCTCCCGTGAAGCGCCTTGAGATGTTTTACAACATTAAAGGTGCTATATGAATGCAAGTTGTTGTTGGTGTTGTTGTTAGATAATTCCAGAGGACAGTTATACCACTCCAACAACTTGAATAAGAGAAGGGAGTTCTCTCTGTGTCCTGGCAAATATTCCACTGTCAACCAATACAACCAAAAAACAGATTGATTGGTCATTTATATAACTGCTGTCTGTTGAAATACTATTGCAAATACTATTTCTGTACTATCTTTAGCAGGGGAAGAAAAACTTATGGTATATATAACTAAAGGTAAAAAGAATCAAAGGCTTTTGGATCTCTTTAACCCATTTTATAGCTACATATGAACTGAAAATACTCTTCTGCAGAGGTTGCACTTCTGAATTTGTGCAGCAGAGGGCACTGTGTGAACTTGGGAAGGATTTAAGGCACCACCACAGCTGAATTCAAGTTTTTATTCAATAAAATCATTCATAATCTCCTTGCATAAGCCTTCTCCCCAGATGTAACTCTTGGAGGACTGCAGAACAATTTTCTACATTTTTAAAATACTGGTGATTGTATATTTTTTCAAAAAATAGTTTATTCAAAACACAGAGCAAATTAATAAATGTTCAGTGGGTCCTTCTCTAATTTCAGTCTGCAATATTCAACATAGGAGATTTACACAGATTTGCTGCAGAGCAGGTTATTTTAGCAGGCCAAAAATGATAGTAATTTTATAAACTTAGAAATGACTGTTTGTGATATTAGTGCACAAATGCCTAATATGTTCACACAACATTCCTCTGGCCATCAAAAGCAAAACACTGCAGATGCTGGAAATCTGAAATAAAAACAGAAAATACTGGAGAAGCTCAGCAAGTCGGGCAGCATCTGTGGAGAAAGAAACAGAGTTAACGTTTCAGGTCGATGACCTTTCGTCAGAACTGGAAGAGGTTAAAGTGCTTGTTAGATGTTAAATGTTAAAAGTTACTCTTTAACTTCTTCCATGGGTTAATACCTCTGTTAAAATAGCAGACAGGGGGATGCCATATGAGCACTTCAAATGTTTTAATGTAAATACTGCAAATAATCATTTATAGACTGTACAGCTAAGGTACAACAATAATAACAATAACTTACATTTTATAGCACTTCTCAAGAACAAAATGTGCCATGGTGCTTATCAGGGTAGTGGTGGACACCAAGTAGTGAGAAATTAGGTGGGGGGATGGTGGTGACTGAAGCAATGGTCAAAGAGGTAGTTTTTGAGCATGCTTGAGAAGGTGGGCAGAGAAGAAACAAGGCAAACGGGTTTAGAAAGAAAATTGCAGACTGCTGAGGCACTGTCGCTGATTGTGAAGTGGGTGGGGGAGGATCACAGTAGACCAAAGTCAAAAGAGCAGAGCGTGCTAGCTGGGCTGTAACGCTAAAGAAGATTGGAGACCGGAGAATAATTAGCATAATTTATATTTACAATTTTGTAATTGGCTATTATTTGCATGCGTGATGATTCAATGCAAATTCATCAAAATAAATAAAACACAAATGTTCTTTATTTTCTCTTACTACATTTAAGGGTAGATTTTCCAATTTTGGCACTGGATCACAGGTAGTGTTGTATTGACCAGTTTTGAAGAAGGCTGACCTCATGGAAACTTCTGAAGTGAAATCATTTGAACATTTCCAGCAAGCTTCCAGCCTAAATTAGGCCTCGTGGTGTGATTTTGTTGATTGCAGGCACAGGATCTTCTGGACAGCGGCAAATGTTAACAGGCTGCTGCTTCTACGTAAAGGAATGTTGTTTTCCATTTTGCCAGGAGGAAAGTCTATTGCTGCAATCCTTCCAACTTAATTGAGCAGCACAGAGGAAATAGAATCTCATCATTTTTTATGAAACTTTTGTTGTGCTGCAGGAGCAAATGGAAGAAAAGAGAATTGCTCCCTTTGCAGCAGTAGGGCACTATCCTCATAGAAGAGCAGTCAATACTGCATGGAAGAAGATGGTGTAAAAGGGCCAATCTAGTCTCCAATATTCCAGGAACTGATAGCAGATGGGGAAAAGGTTTGGCAGTTCATTGAGACTGCCAAGGAAAGACTATCCAGCATTTCCCTACACAAACCTGCTGCGCATTTACAGAATCATGTACTGACCTGGATACTTGGGTGCCGCACATTTTTCTCAGATTCTTCTTTCCATCATATAAGATGGTAGGCGGTTCTTCTTTTCCCAGAGAACATTAGACCTGTGGAACAGACTGCCTGCTTGTGCTTTGAGTGCTGATTCACTGTGTACCTTCAAGAGAGAAATGGACGGGTTCCTGGCTGGAGATCGCACCATACAAGAGGTCGGTACTATTTAATATAAGTCATGGTCTATGTTGTCTCCTGGACCATGTTTGATCACTCAGTGGGATTGGAGAGAAATTTTCTTCCCTAATTGGCTGTTGGTTTGTGATCTAGTTTTTTGCCTTTAGGAGACTACATGGCACTTAGGGGGTACAGAGTCTCTTGACCTGGTTCATAGGGTGTTACAGTTGTATGGGATAGGCTAGATGGACCAGCTGGTCTTTTCCTGTCTGATGGTCCCATATGTTCGTATATGACCCTTTTCTATCTGGTACATAAGAGGTGGCAGTGCATGTAGACACCTAACATATGACATTTAACTCCTTATGAAGAGAAGGTCCTGGAGATTCTGGGTGGACACAATAATGGAAGTGGGAGGTTGAGGTTAGGAGCATCCCCAAATATACGGCTAAAATCATCCTTTGTATTTCATTCTTTATCTCTTTATTCAGTGACTCATTTTTATCTCTTTATTCAGTGACTCATTCACTCCCTCACACACAGGTATACACAGAAGCAATGGAGCATAACACACTTGAATGTCTTGCCATGAAAGTCTTTTTCAAGGTGTGTCTTACTGCCAGTTTGTTCTCCTGCTCCTGTAGGTTTTGTAGGGAATATGAGTGCTAAATCCCACACAAGACCCTCAATGTATTCAAAATATTAAAAATCTCAACATATCGCCTAAAGTAGTGGAAGGATATCAGACAAATTTTCTCCCTTCACCAATATGCGCATATCTATAAATTAGATTGGGATGTACCATTTAATGTCTAGAGTTTTATATACAATGCCTAAGTTGGCTTAATTTGGACTGTCCTACTTACCACAGTCTGAGAGCTTTTGTGATTAAACCTGTCTGTGGTGTGCTGTCATCATCATCTTCTGTCTTTAGCTATAGTTCTAATTAGCTAACCTGACGCGTTCTGTTAGTTTTCTCTTTTGGCTGTTATACTGCCTTTTCAGTATTTAGAAACATAAGTTGTTGAAATTTTATGCTCTTTCATATGTCTTCTAACTTTGCATTCTTAAATTCTCTTGAAACATTTGAAAACCTTCAATATCTCTTTCACTACCCAAAACCTTTCATTTGAAGCCGCAAAGATTTCTTCATTTAGATAAATGGAGTTTGACCTTAACTACCTTAAATTACATAAAGAGAATCTGTTGGTTATGTAGATCTTTTCTAACATGTCACTTAAGCAACAGACATGTCTTAGAAAAATGTAGCTGTCGATCTGTCGGGAAATTTAGTAAGATAGCATGTTGTACTGATAACACAGTCAAGAAGGCTCGGTACGCAATGTCCTCAGCTGTAAGACTGTCTGGCTCCTTGTTCTTATCCAAGGCTCAAGGCCACTTCACCCAAAAATAGAAGTCGTTCTTTGTTTGATTGACACCACTTGCTTGTATATGTAGAGAACTGGCCATTTAGTCTGAACAATTAAATCATGTAAGAACTTAAACCCGCTTGTTGAACTACAACTTCCCTACAAGTTGCCAAGAGGAGACTGTTGGCAAAGCTCAATGTGTAGTCTCACTGAAAACCATTCCACACCATGGGTTATTCACTCCTACAGTGGCAAGAACCATCATAGATACATCCATTTTGGGGGGAGGGCAGGAAGTTCAGTTAGTGAGTTACAGAAGGAGAACTTGGTGAAGCACAGAGCATGAGCGAGGAGCAGCAAATTCAGGGCAAGGTTGTGTAAGACACAGCAGGCAACAATAATCTTAAACAACTTGGCTGACTTAGACTCTCAATGCCCCTTTAGATCCTGTATGTACAAAATGCTAGTTTACAACAAGAGTTCAGGGAGCACTTGCCTTGTTTTAATGTGAGATTTTTCAATGCGTGTCCTTCAGAGTGGACTTCATCAAAAACCTGAAGGTGACAACTCTCAGAAATGATTTTCTGGTTGGTGGAGGTTAATGCTAATCATTCACAAGACCACAAGATAAATACAGGCAATGAAGCAGTCCATAATTCTTGTAGTTCCTCTTAACATATTCTTAGCATGACGAATGGTACATAAGTAAGATTTATTTTTTATGGAGTTTCTGCTTTCCTCATATAAAGGAAGCTAATCGAACAGAAGACTGAAGATACAGAGAGGATCCCTGGTTTATAGGGGTGTATTCCATCGATGTAGAACCAGTGTCTTTGAAGAAATTACATCTCCATCTGTCAAGCTGTATACATTACCACCTTTCAAACCTGTTGTACCAGCCATTAAAATAGCTTTATCCTGATTGATTTCTGGACAAAAGGCATGTGTCCCTTTCTGCAGATTGCATGGAGGGAATTTTAATCCCAAAGAACTTGTGGGTTGGAGGCGGGTGGGAGATTAAAATAACAGCTATTTAGATCGTGAACACAACCCGGCTCCAACGCGCCCACTTCTGGGTTTAATGTGGCATGTTTTATATGCATGCAAGGAACGCACTGGCCGAGGTCGGTTCCCCATTTATTGCCGGCGGGCGGGTATCTAGCGGGGCACTTAACTTCATTAAGAGATGTTAAGTAATATTTTGTTAATTGATTTAAACTGAGCTTTAAATTTAACACCTCCAGGACGGCTTTCCCGGGGCTCATGAATCTTGCCAGGTAAAAGGAGGCGAGAAGGGCTGGTTCATGAGGTAAGTGCCTTTATTGTACTGCTTGGGGCCAGGAGGAGCAGGAGTGTTTCCTCCAGGCCCAACAAGCTTACCTGCTGCGATTGGATCCCTGTAATCGTCCTTAGCAGAGCACCCCCCTCCAACGTCCGGGTCCCCCCCAACGACATCAGAGCCCCCCTCCCCCCCAGTTGTCCGAGCCCCTCTCCCCACCGCGAGCGCCGAATTCTCACCTCCCTCCTCACGCTCGCTCCCCTCCATCCAACCCCCAAGGACACTGATCTCTCCCCGGCCTCCACCATCCAACCCCCAAGGACACTGATCTCTCCCCGACCTCCACCATCCAGACGCTGATCTCTCCCCGACCTCCCCCATCCAACCCCCGAGGACACTGATCTCTCCCCGACCTCCCCCATCCAACCCCCGAGGACACTGATCTCTCCCCGACCTCCCCCATCCAACCCCCGAGGACACTGATCTCTCCCCGACCTCCCCCATCCAACCCCCGAGGACACTGATCTCTCCCCGACCTCCCCCATCCAACCCCCGAGGACACTGATCTCTCCCCGACCTCCACCATCCAACCCCCCAGGACACTGATCTCTCCCCGACCTCCCCCGTCCAACCCCCCAGGACACTGATCTCTCCCCGACCTCCCCCGTCCAACCCCCGAGGACACTGATCTCCCCCCGACCTCCACCGTCCAACCCCCGAGGACACTGATCTCTCCCCGACCTCCCCCATCCAACCCCCGAGGACACTGATCTCTCCCCGACCTCCCCCATCCAACCCCCGAGGACACTGATCTCTCCCCGACCTCCACCATCCAACCCCCCAGGACACTGATCTCTCCCCGACCTCCCCCATCCAACCCCCAAGGACACTGATCACTCCCCGACCTCCCCCGTCCAACCCCCGAGGACACTGATCTCCCCCCGACCTCCACCGTCCAACCCCCGAGGACACTGATCTCTCCCCGACCTCCCCCATCCAACCCCCGAGGACACTGATCTCTCCCCGACCTCCACCATCCAACCCCCGAGGACACTGATCTCTCCCCGACCTCCCCCATCCAACCCCCGAGGACACTGATCTCTCCCCGACCTCCACCATCCATCCCCGGAGGACACTGATCTCTCCCCGACCTCCCCCATCCAACCCCCGAGGACACTGATCTCTCCCCGACCTCCACCATCCAACCCCCGAGGACACTGATCTCTCCCCGACCTCCACCATCCAACCCCCGAGGACACTGATCTCTCCCCGACCTCCACCATCCAACCCCCGAGGACACTGATCTCTCCCCGACCTCCACCATCCAACCCCCGAGGTCACTGATCTCTCCCCGACCTCCACCGTCCAACCCCCGAGGACACTGATCTCTCCCCGACCTCCCCCATCCAACCCCCGAGGACACTGATCTCTGCCCGACCTCCCCCATCCAACCCCCGAGGACACTGATCTCTCCCCGACCTCCACCATCCAACCCCCGAGGACACTGATCTCTCCCCGACCTCCACCGTCCAACCCCCGAGGACACTGATCTCCCCCCGACCTCCACCGTCCAACCCCCGAGGACACTGATCTCTCCCCGACCTCCACCGTCCAACCCCCGAGGACACTGATCTCCCCCCGACCTCCACCGTCCAACCCCCGAGGACACTGATCTCTCCCCGACCTCCCCCATCCAACCCCCGAGGACACTGATCTCTCCCCGACCTCCCCCATCCAACCCCCGAGGACACTGATCTCTCCCCGACCTCCCCCATCCAACCCCCGAGGACACTGATCTCTCCCCGACCTCCACCATCCAACCCCCGAGGACACTGATCTCTCTCCGACCTCCACCATCCAACCCCCGAGGACACTGATCTCTCCCCGACCTCCACCATCCAACCCCCGAGGACACTGATCTCTCCCCGACCTCCCCCATCCAACCCCCGAGGACACTGATCTCTCCCCGACCTCCACCATCCAACCCCCGAGGACACTGATCTCTCCCCGACCTCCCCCACCCAACCCCCGAGGACACTGATCTCTCCCCGACCTCCCCCGTCCAACCCCCGAGGACACTGATCTCTCCCCGACCTCCACCATCCAACCCCCGAGGACACTGATCTCTCTCCGACCTCCACCATCCAACCCCCGAGGACACTGATCTCTCCCCGACCTCCCCCATCCATCCCCCGAGGACACTGATCTCTCCCCGACCTCCCCCATCCAACCCCCGAGGACACTGATCTCTCCCCGACCTCCCCCATCCAACCCCCGAGGACACTGATCTCTCCCCGACCTCCACCATCCAACCCCCGAGGACACTGATCTCTCCCCGACCTCCACCATCCAACCCCCGAGGACACTGATCTCTCCCCGACCTCCACCATCCAACCCCCGAGGACACTGATCTCTCCCCGACCTCCACCATCCAACCCCCGAGGACACTGATCTCTCCCCGACCTCCACCATCCAACCCCCGAGGACACTGATCTCTCCCCGACCTCCCCCATCCAACCCCCGAGGACACTGATCTCTCCCCGACCTCCACCATCCAACCCCCGAGGACACTGATCTCTCCCCGACCTCCCCCATCCAACCCCCGAGGACACTGATCTCTCCCCGACCTCCCCCATCCAACCCCCGAGGACACTGATCTCTCCCCGACCTCCCCCATCCAACCCCCCAGTACACTGATCTCTCCCCGACCTCCCCCATCCAACCCCCGAGGACACTGATCTCTCCCCGACCTCCCCCATCCAACCCCCGAGGACACTGATCTCTCCCCGACCTCCCCCATCCAACCCCCGAGGACACTGATCTCTCCCCGACCTCCCCCATCCAACCCCCGAGGACACTGATCTCTCCCCGACCTCAACCATCCAACCCCCGAGGACACTGATCTCTCCCGACCTCCACCGTCCAACCCCCGAGGACACTGATCTCTCCCCGACCTCCACCATCCAACCCCCCAGGACACTGATCTCTCCCCGACCTCCCCCATCCAACCCCCGAGGACACTGATCTCTCCCCGACCTCCACCATCCAACCCCCGAGGACACTGATCTCTCCCCGACCTCCACCATCCAACCCCCGAGGACACTGATCTCTCCCCGACCTCCCCCATCCAACCCCCGAGGACACTGATCTCTCCCCGACCTCCCCCATCCAACCCCCGAGGACACTGATCTCCCCCCGACCTCCCCCATCCAACCCCCGAGGACACTGATCTCTCCCCGACCTCCCCCACCCAACCCCCAAGGACACTGATCTCTCCCCGACCTCCACCATCCAACCCCCGAGGACACTGATCTCTCCCCGACCTCAACCATCCAACCCCCGAGGACACTGATCTCTCCCCGACCTCCACCATCCAACCCCCGAGGACACTGATCTCTCCCCGACCTCAACCATCCAACCCCCGAGGACACTGATCTCTCCCGACCTCCCCCATCCAACCCCCGAGGACACTGATCTCTCCCCGACCTCCACCATCCAACCCCCGAGGACACTGATCTCTCCCCGACCTCCCGCATCCAACCCCCGAGGACACTGATCTCTCCCCGACCTCCCCCATCCAACCCCCGAGGACACTGATCTCTCCCCGACCTCCACCGTCCAACCCCCGAGGACACTGATCTCTCCCCGACCTCCACCGTCCAACCCCCGAGGACACTGATCTCTCCCCGACCTCCCCCATCCAACCCCCGAGGACACTGATCTCTCCCCGACCTCCACCATCCAACCCCCGAGGACACTGATCTCTCCCCGACCTCCCCCATCCAACCCCCGAGGACACTGATCTCTCCCCGACCTCCACCATCCAACCCCCGAGGACACTGATCTCTCCCCGACCTCCACCATCCAACCCCCGAGGACACTGATCTCTCCCCGACCTCCACCATCCAACCCCCGAGGACACTGATCTCTCCCCGACCTCCCCCATCCAACCCCCGAGGACACTGATCTCTCCCCGACCTCCCCCATCCAACCCCCGAGGACACTGATCTCTCCCCGACCTCCACCATCCAACCCCCGAGGACACTGATCTCCCCCCGACCTCCACCATCCAACCCCCGAGGACACTGATCTCTCCCCGACCTCCCCCATCCAACCCCCGAGGACACTGATCTCTCCCCGACCTCCACCATCCAACCCCCGAGGACACTGATCTCTCCCCGACCTCCACCATCCAACCCCCGAGGACACTGATCTCTCCCCGACCTCCACCATCCAACCCCCGAGGACACTGATCTCTCCCCGACCTCCACCATCCAACCCCCGAGGACACTGATCTCTCCCCGACCTCCCCCATCCAACCCCCGAGGACACTGATCTCTCCCCGACCTCCCCCATCCAACCCCCGAGGACACTGATCTCTCCCCGACCTCCCCCATCCAACCCCCGAGGACACTGATCTCTCCCCGACCTCCCCCATCCAACCCCCGAGGACACTGATCTCCCCCCGACCTCCACCATCCAACCCCCGAGGACACTGATCTCTCCCCGACCTCCCCCATCCAACCCCCGAGGACACTGATCTCCCCCCGACCTCCACCATCCAACCCCCGAGGACACTGATCTCTCCCCGACCTCCACCATCCAACCCCCGAGGACACTGATCTCCCCCCGACCTCCACCATCCAACCCCCGAGGACACTGATCTCTCCCCGACCTCCACCATCCAACCCCCGAGGACACTGATCTCTCCCCGACCTCCCCCACCCAACCCCCGAGGACACTGATCTCTCCCCGACCTCCCCCATCCAACCCCCGAGGACACTGATCTCTCCCCGACCTCCCCCACCCAACCCCCGAGGACACTGATCTCTCCCCGACCTCCCCCGTCCAACCCCCGAGGACACTGATCTCTCCCCGACCTCCACCGTCCAACCCCCGAGGACACTGATCTCTCCCCGACCTCCCCCACCCAACCCCCGAGGACACTGATCTCTCCCCGACCTCCCCCATCCAACCCCCCAGGACACTGATCTCTCCCCGACCTCCACCATCCAACCCCCGAGGACACTGATCTCCCCCCGACCTCCACCGTCCAACCCCCGAGGACACTGATCTCTCCCCGACCTCCACCATCCAACCCCCGAGGACACTGATCTCTCCCCGACCTCCCCCATCCAACCCCCGAGGACACTGATCTCTCCCCGACCTCCACCATCCAACCCCCGAGGACACTGATCTCTCCCCGACCTCCACCGTCCAACCCCCGAGGACACTGATCTCTCCCCGACCTCCACCATCCAACCCCCGAGGACACTGATCTCTCCCCGACCTTCCCCGTCCAACCCCCGAGGACACTGATCTCTCCCCGACCTCCACCATCCAACCCCCGAGGACACTGATCTCTCCCCGACCTCCCCCATCCAACCCCCGAGGACACTGATCTCTCCCCGACCTCCACCATCCAACCCCCGAGGACACTGATCTCTCCCCGACCTCCACCGTCCAACCCCCGAGGACACTGATCTCCCCCCGACCTCCCCCGTCCAACCCCCGAGGACACTGATCTCTCCCCGACCTCCACCATCCAACCCCCGAGGACACTGATCTCTCCCCGACCTCCCCGATCCAACCCCCGAGGACACTGATCTCTCCCCGACCTCCACCATCCAACCCCCGAGGACACTGATCTCTCCCCGACCTCCACCATCCAACCCCCGAGGACACTGATCTCTCCCCGACCTCCCCCATCCAACCCCCGAGGACACTGATCTCTCCCCGACCTCCCCCATCCAACCCCCGAGGACACTGATCTCTCCCCGACCTCCCCCATCCAACCCCCGAGGACACTGATCTCTCCCCGACCTCCACCATCCAACCCCCGAGGACACTGATCTCTCCCCGACCTCCACCGTCCAACCCCCGAGGACACTGATCTCTCCCCGACCTCCCCCGTCCAACCCCCGAGGACACTGATCTCTCCCCGACCTCCCCCATCCAACCCCCGAGGACACTGATCTCTCCCCGACCTCCCCCATCCAACCCCCGAGGACACTGATCTCTCCCCGACCTCCCCCATCCAACCCCCGAGGACACTGATCTCTCCCCGACCTCCCCCATCCAACCCCCGAGGACACTGATCTCTCCCCGACCTCCACCATCCAACCCCCGAGGACACTGATCTCTCCCCGACCTCCACCATCCAACCCCCGAGGACACTGATCTCTCCCCGACCTCCCCCATCCAACCCCCGAGGACACTGATCTCTCCCCGACCTCCACCATCCAACCCCCGAGGACACTGATCTCTCCCCGACCTCCCCCATCCAACCCCCCAGGACACTGATCTCTCCCCGACCTCCCCCATCCAACCCCCGAGGACACTGATCTCTCCCCGACCTCCCCCATCCAACCCCCGAGGACACTGATCTCTCCCCGACCTCCACCATCCAACCCCCGAGGACACTGATCTCTCCCCGACCTCCCCCATCCAACCCCCGAGGACACTGATCTCTCCCCGACCTCCCCCATCCAACCCCCGAGGACACTGATCTCTCCCCGACCTCCCCCATCCAACCCCCCAGGACACTGATCTCTCCCCGACCTCCCCCATCCAACCCCCGAGGACACTGATCTCTCCCCGACCTCCCCCATCCAACCCCCGAGGACACTGATCTCCCCCCGACCTCCCCCATCCAACCCCCGAGGACACTGATCTCTCCCCGACCTCCACCATCCAACCCCCCAGGACACTGATCTCTCCCCGACCTCCCCCATCCAACCCCCGAGGACACTGATCTCTCCCCGACCTCCCCCATCCAACCCCCGAGGACACTGATCTCTCCCCGACCTCCCCCATCCAACCCCCGAGGACACTGATCTCTCCCCGACCTCCACCATCCAACCCCCCAGGACACTGATCTCTCCCCGACCTCCCCCATCCAACCCCCGAGGACACTGATCTCTCCCCGACCTCCCCCATCCAACCCCCGAGGACACTGATCTCTCCCCGACCTCCACCATCCAACCCCCGAGGACACTGATCTCTCCCCGACCTCCACCATCCAACCCCCGAGGACACTGATCTCTCCCCGACCTCCCCCATCCAACCCCCGAGGACACTGATCTCTCCCCGACCTCCACCGTCCAACCCCCGAGGACACTGATCTCTCCCCGACCTCCCCCATCCAACCCCCGAGGACACTGATCTCTCCCCGACCTCCACCATCCAACCCCCGAGGACACTGATCTCTCCCCGACCTCCCCCGTCCAACCCCCGAGGACACTGATCTCTCCCCGACCTCCCCCATCCAACCCCCGAGGACACTGATCTCTCCCCGACCTCCCCCATCCAACCCCCGAGGACACTGATCTCCCCCCGACCTCCACCATCCAACCCCCAAGGACACTGATCTCTCCCCGACCTCCACCATCCAACCCCCAAGGACACTGATCTCTCCCCGACCTCCCCCATCCAACCCCCGAGGACACTGATCTCCCCCCGACCTCCACCATCCAACCCCCAAGGACACTGATCTCTCCCCGACCTCCCCCATCCAACCCCCGAGGACACTGATCTCTCCCCGACCTCCCCCATCCAACCCCCAAGGACACTGATCTCTCCCCGACCTCCCCCATCCAACCCCCGAGGACACTGATCTCTCCCCGACCTCCCCCATCCAACCCCCGAGGACACTGATCTCTCCCCGACCTCCCCCATCCAACCCCCGAGGACACTGATCTCTCCCCGACCTCCACCACCCAACCCCCGAGGACACTGATCTCTCCCCGACCTCCCCCATCCAACCCCCGAGGACACTGATCTCTCCCCGACCTCCACCATCCAACCCCCGAGGACACTGATCTCTCCCCGACCTCCCCCATCCAACCCCCGAGGACACTGATCTCTCCCTGGCTGCTTTCCCACCTGACTATTGGGCGCGAAACCTGGAAGTAAATTCTTTATCCTTCAATTTTTAAGTGGCATTGAAAGATATTAAAAAATTGCACACAATTCTTGTTTTGGATCCGGAGAGGGCGCTGTCCCGAAGCAGAGGAGGGTGTTTGTCGCTGGGTTACTGGAGGTGGTTGTCAATTAATGTCAATCAAAGGTTGCGCGAGCGTCCGGCGTGGAAACGCGTGCAACTTCATCAGAGGCGCTGGGAACGGTTGCAACACCGTGAGATTAACCGTGAGAAACCCAAGGCAAATGCAGCGGCACGAAGTCTTTGCTCTGGTTTAGACACTCTGGTACTTGGCCAGAGGCTGGGGTTTAATTCTCTCATTGCATTCTTGCTGCCCGACCGCCGTGTCCTGAGATGGTGCTGAAACGGGTTGATTGGAACCTGTGGATTGCTTATCTTTGGATAGTTTGTTTCGAAGGTAAGATTTTAATGTTTTGAAAACTGCAACCAAATATCAGCACTAAGACTTTTAAATAATTTACCGACAGAGTGACGGAGTATGTTGTTGGCGAAAGATAACGAGGAAAGTTGACGAAATACTTTGCTAAACGAAGTCTTGTTTCAGGTTGTTTTATTTACTTGTTTATTCCTGATTTTTGTGGTTTTGACCATGGTTTTAATAGAAACAAAACAGAGCTGTTTACTCTCGATATTTCTTGTATTTATTAGAGTTTGTGAACCTTGCTTTGTTGATGTCTGTATTAGCAATTCCTCCAAAGTTGGGGGTGGGGGAGTTCCTGAACTAGCCACTTAGAAATGACACATTTTCTAACCAATTACCAAAAGAGTGGTAAGAATGTGGATTGGAGTCTTTAAGATAATAGGGTTTGATAGGGTAGATATTAGAGAAAATGTTTCCACTTGTGGGGGAGTCCAAAACTGGAGGTCATAAATATGAGAGTCACTAATAAATCCAGTAGGGAATTTAGGAGAAACTTCTTTATGCAAAGAGTGGTAAGAATGTGCTACCACAAGGAGAAGTTGAAGCAAATAGCATAGATGCATCTAAGGGGAAGCTGGATAAGCACAGGAGGGAGAAAGGAATAGAAGGGTATACTGGTAGGGTTAGATGAAGAGGGGTAGGAGGAGGCTCCTGTGAAGCATAGATCAGTTGGGCCAAATGGCATGCTTCTGTGTTGTAGACTCGATTGTAACAACATTACTGATAATTCTTGATCATTTGGAAATTGCATGCAACGAGTTGTCAAACCTAGGTCATGTTTGTTAAGATGAAAACTTAATATAATAAAACCTCAGCTGTATTTTCAGAGATCTGTATGTTTCTCAGAGCTTGTAGAGAAGTAATTTACAATTACAATATCATGACTTTTGGAATTTCTGATTCATTTTAATTTTGCTTAATTTAAGCAGCTGGTATGAGAGAGAGAAATATATATTTTTGGAGAGCGAACAGAAGATTACAGAGAGTTTGTTTGTTTGATGATCTTCATTATTGGTCAGTAAAGTTTTACTCAGTGTCAGTTGGCATGTTTGCAAGTTCTTTCAGTTCCTATGTAAGTCTGCTAAAGGGAACACTGTCTTTGTGAAAATGTTTGCAAATCTTTTTTGTTTGGCAGAGGAGCAAGAACTGTGCATTAATTTTGTCAATGTGATGTTGAGGTTAAGTAACGAGGTGATGCATTTTGACACAACTTAGATGATTATACCATATGTTTGTAAAGCAAACGAAATAAAGTTTGTCAAACACTTTTTTTCATCAAAACAGCCATTTGAATACTGCCAAAAATCATCATTGTAACTAGAATCATAGAATTTTATAGTACTGAAGGAGGCCATAACACCTGTGAGAGACATTGGTCCCATTCCCCTGCCCTTTCTCCATATCATTTAAATTTTTTCTTAAATATTTATCCACTTTCTTTTTAAAAGCTATTATATATTCTTCCACCACTATTTCTGCTGGAGCATATGTCCTAAAAACCCTGTTTTTAAAAAAAATCTGCTAACCTCTCTCTTCATTCTTTTTGTTCACTTATGCAAAGATTGGCCATTATTCCATCCTTGAGCATTTACAGTCTTTGCAGATTACTCAACTGTTATGTATGATAGCACCTACATTTTCCAGTGATTCTACTAGCTCACAGCATTCAAATAATTCAATAATAATTTCCAATGCCACCTGTATATATTTACAGAATAAAAAAATGGCAGGCAGTGATCAAAGGCTGCAATTGAGCTCTAAGTTTCTTATAGAAAACTTAAGTCATCAGGAATCCTTCAAATAAGTGGCAGTCATAAGTATTATGATTTATGTGCTTTTTAGTCATCTAGTTGAACAATTTTTATGTCTTACAATTTGAAAAATTACATGCATTAAGGATTTTAATATAGAATATCTGAACATTTACTGTGGTCATAAGAACCAAATTGTTTAAACCTACTATTTTATGCACTCTTATTCAGTATAAATTGCATGTTTCCTGTTATATGGTGGTGTCATAGAAAAGTCATTAGATTCATCTAGCTCCCTCCAGTTGTCTACTGTAAATTTGTATTCTAGTCACATATTTCCACTTTTCTCACCTCATACCCAAGCTTGTAAGCTTCTGCTCCCTTCCAAACGATAAACATGTTCCATTCCTTCTTAAATGATTCAACAGATTCTGCATTCACTGTACTTAGTGGCTGTTCAAGCTATACTCTCTCAAACTTACGTGCACAGTTCACAGCTCTACAGTTTATATTTGCTCAGGCAAATAATATGACCAACAAGTTGAACATTGTGGCCATCTTGTTAAAAAGACAGCCAAAAAAGGAATGTCAAATTTTTAAGTTCTGCTGGCTAACATGTATATGTACATATATCCCATTTAACCATCACCTCCTTTGCTCGCTGACCTACATTGGCTCCAGTTCACCAATGCCTTGAATTTAAAATTCTCATCCTTATGTTCAAATCCCTCCATCACCTTGCCCCTTCTTATCTCTGTAACCTCCTTCAGCTCTATAACTTCTGAGATCTCTGCGTTTCTCCAATTCTGGCCTCTTATGCATCCCCGACTTCCTTTACCCCACTATTGGCAGCCATGCCTTCGGCTGTCTAGCCCCAGAGCCTCTCCGCCTAGCTCCTCCTTTAAAAAGCTCCTTAAAACCTACGTCTTTGTCTGTCCTAATGTCTCTTTCTTCGACTCGGTGTCAATTTTTGTCTGATTAAGCTTCTGTGTAGCGCCTTGGGATGTTTTACTACATTAAAGGTGCTATATAAATGCTGATGATGTTGTCAGAAATCGGTAGCTCTGGTCACCAAAATGGTGGCAACGTAATACAGTTGAAGTGAGAATAAAATTGTCTATAAATTACATTTCTTAAGCTTATTCTTACAATAATTTCCCCAGATTACAGTGCCAGTTTCTCATAAATGAGGTTTTGCATAATTTCCACTTTATTCATCATCTTGATAAGTTGGTCCTGTGAAAACTCCCAGATGAAGCCAAAACCTGGCGTATGCAGATCCAGGCAGAGCTTGGGGCTGTTTTGGCAGATTCCTGCTGAAAGTGGGAGAGGGTCATATTATATGCGAAATATTGTGGTGGATGCTACTGTAACTCAGTCTGGAGAGTACACTCACTAATTCCTAGCCCATTCCCAATTGCTTTTTTATGGTTCCTAGTCTCCCAGTCCCCCCTCTCAAGGTTCTAGTATCCCACTCCCTGCCTGTGCACAGTGCTGGCTGCACATGGAATAGTCAGCATTCAATTGCGCACTCTATTGGGAGCTGCAGCCACTGATGGCAGATCTTAGGTAGGCCAATTTTTTTCAGTTTGTTTTTGCCTGGAAAGTAGATGGGGGTGGGGGTGGTCATCTTGTATGTAAGAATACATGGTGCGGTGATTATTATGCAACTCTGTCTATTAGAAGCTGTACAGTGGAGAACTTCTCTAACTACACTGTGACATTTTAGTTTTTTCTGATTGGACACTTACAACGGCCTATCCTGATTTAGAATCATCTTGTAGTAATGACGTTCTGGTACATTAATAAACCCATAATAGATCTGTCAGTGTATTAAGCAAGTTTTCCTTTTAGTCAACAAAGGAGGAGATGTCTGATGTGCTGAAAATATATTTTTTTGCTTCTGGATTCAAACCTGATATAATCAGGCTAAATATTAAAGTGCATACACACACGCAAGATCTTGGCCCAGAATTTGCTGCAGCCGGTGAACGAACGCCGCCTACTGTTAGTTAGACTTGCCCTTGCCTGTTTAATCTCCATGAGATCTTGCACTGGAAGTTGTTGGAAATGGGAGATGGAAACGGCGCAACGCCCTCTACCGGGCATCTGGGATCTGTGTGAACAGGGCAAGCAACTGTGTATCTCCATAACCAATCAGATTGAAGGATTGTGAAATGAACCAGGA
Source organism: Heptranchias perlo (assembly GCF_035084215.1). Taxonomy (NCBI): domain Eukaryota; kingdom Metazoa; phylum Chordata; class Chondrichthyes; order Hexanchiformes; family Hexanchidae; genus Heptranchias; species Heptranchias perlo. The sequence goes on from NC_090335.1 coordinate 35,262,913, forward strand.
AGTGTAAGTTAGAATAGTGAATTCAATGTCAAATCAGTACAGAAAGGGAAGGAAAGAAAGATTGGATTAAGAGACAAAGAAACATTTAAAAAAAAAATTAATTTAATTTTAAAAATAATCCCCAACAACAATTAAAAGCTGAAGGAATGAGACTCCACACTTGTAATAGTTAATTTTCAGTGCCAGAGAGGTTGTATGGCAGTCATTAACACGTATCATGCTGTTAAAAAGGGTACTTAAAATGGACAAGCCCTAACTTTCTATGACAAGTTTAGTGCGTATCTATTATGCAACTATAGGAACTGCATGATGTTAAATGCATTTCAGTGGTGAGTCAGACAGCGAGATACTGTTTTCGTGAAGCTAATGGCAGAGCGACGCATCTCGGCCAGCAAATTTCGGATTTTCGCTTTTAACCTCTCATCCGCCCTAGCCTGAAGTCACTGTGCGATTTGCGCATAGATAACAGTGAGGCCAATTATTTTGACAGGAAAACCTGGGCCCTCGTGTCTGTGTAGTTGCTTAAAATTTGCATCTATGACTTTGTATTTCTGGCTACAATTTGTAAAGGCCAACAATGTAAAAATCATATTCCTGGCCTGTGTTTAGCTCAGCTTACCTGTGTCTGTCTAGAACAAAATGGTGACCCAAATGTTCCACATTGCCAGTTTGTAGCCATTGATGTATGCTAGTGGTGCTTTGTATCCAGAAGCAGGGTGAAAAGCCAAATTGTGGGTGATGTTCTGTTGCATTTGAGGCATTACACTGCCTCCTTTATACATAGAAGTGACTTCAAAGGCAAGCTTTGCTGACAGAACACTTTATAGAATAAATCAATAGGGTATTAGTGTCCAAATGTAAAATTTAAAAAAATTCCCTTTTTTATTGATTTCTATATGAGCAAAAGCAGTTTATAATGAGTAATATTCACTACCTGTATAATATGTTAGTCCACATATAAATGCTATGTTAGCCATTACTATCTATATTTTGCTTTCAACTTTCAAAACTATAAAGATTCTAAATTATGCTAACTTTTAAGATCTTGTATTGGTAAGGCGAGGGATATCATAGGAACATAGGAGGAGGCCATTCAGGCCCTCGAGCATGTTCTGCCATTCAATTAGATCATGGTTGAGTTGTACCTTAATTCCACTTACCCGCCTTTGTTCCATATCCCTCGATACCCTTACCCAACAAACAAGCAATCTTATTAATCTCAATCTTGAAAATTTCAATTGACTCAGCATCCATAGCCTTTTGGGGAGAGTTTTCAAGATTTCAACTACCGTTTGCGTGAAAAATGTTTCCTAATTTCCCTCCTAAATTTTAACATTATGCCCTCTTGTTCTGTATTAGTGCTGGGAAATTAAATATTTTTCAACTTTGGGCTGCTAGTGTCAATTATCAAGCACTGCAAGTCAGATACAGTATGGCCAAATGCTGAGTAACGTTTCCATACATTATACTATCCCAACTTTCGATGAAGACCCCCCTACTGGAGTTGTGATTTTTTTTTCCACCTCCCATCCTCATAGGCTCTCTGAATGAGATTGTAAGTTGATGGGCAGATTTGTCCTATGGGCCTGCAGACCAATAATAGTAATTGGGCTGATAATGGCAAAATTCATTTCACATTAACACCATTTTATGAGAGGCAAAGACTTCCACTACATCAGTCTGGGCTTGACTTTAACCCAAATCTTTGAGGTAAAAGGCGTTCTAGCACTTGGAGCCATGTGGTTGTTGTTTTGTTTGTGCTAATGTTTAGACAAGTTGTTAGGTCAAGTATGATGAAAACATTTTAAGGATTTGCATTCCCAAATTTAGGAAATGTGATTCTTCAGTTATAAGTCTTGTGCAAATGAGGGCCAATAGTGCTGGCAAAAGAGCTGCTTCCAAATATTTCTCTGGTTACATCTTTATTTCACCATTTGCTTGGAAAAACACTTAGAAGAAAATAATGGGTGAGGGGCATAAAGTATTGTACGACCTGTAGTGATTATTGAAATGGGACTTTCTCTGCTGAACCATAGAAAAGTTTTATAATCCTCATTTTAAGAATAGATTTACAATATTTGGTAGTCTTAAAGTTCAAAAGTTTTTTTTGAAACTTCAGCAACAGTAATGTCTAATGGATGTTATATTAATGTAATGTCACGCTAAGCGCTCACTTTACCAAGAAAATCTCAAATACAGTCAATGTCAACAAAGCATGGACTTCTTTGTATTACACTGTGGGACAACTTCTAATGGTAGGGATGAGAGATTGCTGGTGCTCTGAATGTACTTAGTTTATATTGGGCGAATTCCTGCGCGTGTGCAAGATTTGGTGCATGCGTGTGTGATCAGACGTTACACTGGTGACTTTACATATCGGCTATGGATCTTTCCTAATGATGGGAAAAGAACCATATGGTTTAGCAATGTAAGAATATGTTGCTGTCCTGTAACAAGCTCAGTTGGTGAGAACCGAATTGCACAAGTGCTATGCTTTCACTTCTGAAGTATATGTGGTCTTTTTAAAGTGAAGGATGAAAGTTATAAGAAATTAAAACTTTTTACACCTTGCACCAAGGAAAGCCATCAAGCACCCTGTCATTAATATGTTGCATGAGTATAAATATAAACTAATGTAAGCTCTATATTGCCAATTAAAAAAAGCTGAGAAATGACTCATTTCTGGGTAAATGTAACATTTAGTTCACCACATTCAATATCTTTAGCAAGATTGTCACACAGGTGCCAGCTAGTGCCACACTGGGGGGCAGTTTTCAGCTGTGAATGCTAGACTGCAGGCCAAATTTGCCTTTGTTCAGGGGTCTTTCAGCAAGCAAAGATGGGAGATCATTGTCCATTCTGTCTGGGGTGCTTTACTGACCCAGTTTTAGAAATAGAAAGACAGAAGTTTGTGCCACTCAGTCCTCGCCAACAAGAAAAGTTTCCTAATTTAATTTTTCCATTCCTGTTTTTCTGTGACAGTTTGCTCTGTTTCTTGGACTGCCAAGACTGTTGGAATGAGCTGATACAGTTGGGTCATTTGGGGTCAGTTGTTAGGATCTCTCTCAAAAGAATGAAACTGTTGTATTTAAGTCAAAGTGCTATTTGTGTTTCAAGTCATTCTGTTAAATTTGTGTCACATATGGGAGAAAAATAACAGATTCCCAACATTTTTTAAATTTAAAAAAAAGTTGAAAGTGCCTAATGTTGATGGTTGGCGGAGTTTTATGTCTGATTTCAAATTATGGGTTGAAGAAGGGGAACTGTAGCTCATATGGGAGTAGTATAAAGCATTAAAGCTGCACACTTGGAGGAATAGCCGCTTTTTTTAATGAGCGGAATTGATGAAGCATGGAATCCCATCAGTCAGAACACAGGCGCTCTTCACAGAAAACTGCCATAATAATATGACTCTTTCAAATCCCACTGAAAGTGTAAAGATTTTTTTTAATGAAAATTTTATTGTCTGTCTTTAAACTGATGGAATAATCTCTGCAGTTTATTGAACACAGGGAATGTGCAGGAGGCCATCCTTTGAAACAGCATGAACAGAGTATTCATCCCAATTATGAAACAAATTTAAAAAATGAAAGATAATATTTTGAATGTTTGGGTGAGTGTGAACTCTGGGTGAGATTTGAATTGTATTGAACAAAATCAGTATATTGTTGACTATGAATAGTAAATAAAAAGGATTTTATCCATTTTAATGCTTTGTCTTTTGTCCAGTCTTTTTGAGTCTCACTAAATATGCACATTTATTGTGCTTTCACAAGAGTGTAGTTTACAGCTCAAACGCACTGTGGGTTGGATGATGTAGTAAGCAGAATGAGTGGAGTAAGTGCGACAATCTTGAACACATTCTGAAACAGTCTTGTACGTACTTTTATCACTTTCTGTTACAGTTTAGCAATTGAGTTTATGGGGCCGATGTGTGTCTCACTATCGCCTTGTTTATGTCTGTAAATTGGGCAGTAGTAGGATGAAAATTGGGGGGAAAAGAACACCGACTTATCATTGGAGGACTGCTGGTTCTAATTTTCGGGCAGACCGTGATTACCAGAAACAGGTGGATACCAAACTAAAATATACTGATAGCATCAACTGATGTCAGGACCCCCAGGACCCCCAACGCCATCTTCATGTCAGTCAGCGTTGCCGCTGCTACTTCCTCAGCCTGAACATAACCCGGGGTGCTAGAAGTCCAAAGGTGACACTTACAGCACTAATGAAAGGGATACTCACCTGCTCTCATTTATAATGCTACAAAGATTTGGGAAGCATTTTGCTGGTGGCTAATGGTGGCTTTTGGCAAAGTAGATACTTTTAAAGTGCTTGCAGAGGCTGAACAACCTTCTGAAATCTTAAGGGGCTTCTGGCATGAGGATGCTCACGGCAATTTCATTTTGGCTAGATGGAGAGGAGCAGCAGCAACAGGAGGAAAGAGCAAGTAGAGCTGCAGGGAGATCAGATAGAAGGAGGCATGTATCATTACCCATCTAGCTGAGTGTGTAGGCCCAGGACAACATACCTGCACTTCTCTGAGGAGCAGCACGTAAAGGAGGCTGCTCTTCTCTATAGAGGCTGTCACAAAGTTATGTCATCTCCAGCTGCAAGACTAGCAACCCACTGCTACAGCTGGCACTGCATTGCCTGTTGCAATCAAGGTTACCGGAGCCCTTAATTTCTTTTCCTCCAGCCCCTTTCAGGCTGTCAGAGGATATCAGTCAGTCTGCAGTTCATGCTTGTATTAAGCAGGTGACTGATCCCATGTTCGCAAAAGCAGGCTTTTTCCTCATTTTTCCCCATGAACAACTGGAAATGGCAGTTTGGGGCTCTGGGGTTTGTAGAGATTGCAAGCTTACCCCAATTACAGTGCTTCTTGAACTGCACCCACATTGCCCTGTGGGCTCCTTCAGATGAGCCCACTGCTTTCATGAATTGCAAGGGCTTCCATTTAATATGCAACAACTTGTAATCACCAGCAGCACATCATGCAGGTCTGAGTCTGCTTTCCTGGTAGCTGCCATGACACTTTTATATTGTGCCAATCCTCCATCCCTCACTCTTTGTCCCCACAACGCAAGTGAGAGGCTGGGCGCTTGGGGATAAGGGTTATCCTCATCACACTTATGGCTCCTCTTGGCAAACCATGCTCGGCAGCTGAACTATGCTACAATCTGGTCCATGAGTTAACCAGGCCCCTCTTTGAGCAGACCATTGGTGTCCTCAAGCAACAACATCGCTGTCTGGACAGGTCTGGTGGCTTTCTCTGATACAACCTTGAAAGATTGTCCTGTGTGAGAGTGGTTTTCTGTATGCTGCATAACTTTGCTCTACAACGGGGACAACACATGCAGCTACCATTGGATGAAGACCTTCAGTATGATGAGGGAGACAACACTAATGAGTTTTTAAAAATTCATTCTTGGGATATGGGCACCGCTGGCAAGGTCAGCATTTGCTGCCCATCCCTAGTTGCCCTTGAGAAGGTGGTGGTGAGCCGCTGCCTTGAATTGCTGGAGTCCATGTGGTGAAGGTGCTCCCACAATGCTTTTAGGTAGGGAGTTCCAGGATTTTAATCCAGCGACAATGAAGGAACGGTGTGTGACTTGGAGGGGAACTTGAAGGTGAACGGTGTTCCCATTCCAATGCCCTTGTCCTTGTAGGTGCTACCATGTGCCCGAACTCCACACAAGTTAGTAGTGGATGTCCACCATGTTGCAGAAGTTCCCTGGCAGGCAGTCAAATACATAGAGCAATTGCTGGTGCAGAGAAAGCATTTTTTTTTTAAGGTTGGGCCCCTAAAGTCTACATCTCTATCCTCTTCAGCACCTTTTAAGATCCAAGCTGGCCTTCTAGTGAGTTGTTTCCTGGGCTGTCCTTTCCATTTCACCTGCAACTGCTCACCTGTGCTCTGTGAATCACCCTGTGCCGACCCCTCTAACTCACTATCAATACCAGCGAGGTGCTGGTTTCTGTGCTGGGGCTTGTAAGGGTAAAAGCCAGTCGTGGTGCATCTTTGGGAGGGTTATCCTTCTCCGTCTGTGTGGCTACAGAGCCCAAGTCATTTGAAAGACCTAGAAAAAGGGCAGAGGGACAAGGGTTAGCACATAATGGCTAGGATAAGCAGTGGCAGATGTAGCATCAGGTTGTCACCTGTGCGTGGGAGTGAGAGAGTTAAGTAGAAAGCGAAAAGATAAAGAAAATACTCAAACACCTTTGTGCGCATGGCCACCAGCTTTGCCATTTCCAAGACTTTGTGTCCTCCCTCTGCCAATGATGTTAATGGCGACACCTTCCATTGGAGACTTATTCCCAGACTCCTGTTTTGCCAGTATAGTATTTGAATACCAAAAAATTCTTCCATCGCTCCTGGACCCAGTGTGTGTTCTAAAGTTTATCACCCTAGATTTCTGGCATTGCAATTTTTTTTTATTCGTTCATGGGATGTGGGCATCGCTGGCAAGGCTAGCATTTATTGCCCATCCCTAATTGCTCTTGAGAAGGTGGTGGTGAGCCGCCTTCTTGAACCGCTGCTGTCCGTGTGGTGAAGGTTCTCCCACAGTGCTGTTAGGTAGGGAGTTCCAGGATTTTGACCCAGCGACGATGAAGGAACGGCAATATATATATTTCCAAGTCAGGATGGTGTGTGACTTGGAGGGGAACGTGCAGGTGGTGTTGTTCTCATGTGCCTGCTGCCCTTGTCCTTCTAGGTGGTAGAGGTTGTGGGTTTGGGAGGGGCTGTCGAAGAAGCCTTGATGTGTTGCTGCAATGCATCCTGTAGATGGTGCACACTGCAGCCACACATTGCATAATAGTTCCAAAATTTGATAGTAATTGAACTAATCTCTAGTGCAAATCTCTGCTGCTTGTTTCAGTAACGTTTTTAATAGGATGGCGGCAGAGCTATAATACACTTTATTCTATTGGAGAAAAGTGCTGTTTAGAAGATAGCTGTACGGTTGTTAGGATATATGTTTATACACCAGTCTCCGCAGCCTGAATTTCAAAACAACCAAAGCCACATATGTCTGAAAAATTCATGTCATCTTTCAAGCCTGTGGGTGAAAAGGGAAATTGCATCTTCTGTTTGATAGGCAGTTGGATATTTGGAAACTAATTAAAAAGTTGTGTGGAATCAGTGCAATGGCTAATTCTGTCGGTGCGTGCTGAGAGAGGTTCTGTGGTGATTAGTTTCCACTTAGAACCTACTAGACCAGCAGAATGGAGTATTGCCTGTTTAATGTTCTGCCTCAGTGGCTGGAGTGTCATCGTGTTAATGGTTTAATACTTCTGACAAGCAGCTCTCTTGGTTCAGGAGAAGGGTTATTGTCTCTTTGGTCTGTATTGGAAATTTTCTACATCAGTGGAAACTAATGAATATGCTTGTTGGAGTGTTACTGTATCCGTTTAAAAATAAAGCTCCGATTGTGTGCAACTCTAGTGAACCAGGATTTCTTTACTGTTCAAAAAGGTGTTGCCGTTGCAGAGCTCAGCACTAATGCTTACTTCGTTATGCTGTGGAATTATTTTTTGGGGTGTGTAAGTGACCAATGACAGGCTGTTACATGGCTGCATAAAGTAAATGGCAGTGCCGATTTTCTGAAGCACCTCTACCATGATCATGCTCGCTCATCACATTTGAATTAAGCATCTCCTCATAAGCGATCATTGTTAAAGCGATACAGAGACATCTCTACATAGAATTACATAAAAATTATAACATGGATATAGGCTGTTTGCCCCAACCAGTCCGTGTTGGTGTTTATCCTCCACCTGAGCAGTAGTCCTAATCTCATGTGTCAACTCCATGTTCCCATATCCATTTATTCTCCTTTCCTTCTATCACCTGTCTAACCTATTCTTGAAAATTGAGCCCCATGTCAATATTTGAGTGAGGTAGCGGGTGCGTTGGGGGCAGGGTCCTCCTAAAATCCCAGAAATCCCGAGCGGGTTTGGAACCTGGCTCCAACCCGCAGACTTCCGGGTAATCCACTGATGCGTCTGGTTGTGCGCATACGCCTCCCGAATGCGGAAGTCCCACCAGCAATTAAAGCCGGCTGGATGATAGTTAATAGACTTATTTTGATACTTCAAGTACTTAATTTTGTCCACATTGAGGCAGGGGTCCGATTTTGAAGCATCCTCGACGTGTTTCCCATGCTGTGGGAAACCCTCCGTGTTCTGCCAGATGTGTTTCAGTCAGCAGCCAGTTGGACATTGAAATGCTTGTTTGACAGATGGGGAGAAAAGGTGAGTCCTTGCAGCAGGGCATTCAGTTCTTTCACACAAACTTTTAGCTCGAGATCTTTGCGTTTTCACTGAAAATTCTTACTTTTCACTCAATTCTTCTGTTCACACATTTAACAACTTTTCGGACCCCCTCGAACTCACATCATCAGGATGGGGGGCACGATGGCTGCATTCACCGCGACATCAGAGGACGAGGAACATCACCAGCCTCGCCAGGCACAGCGTGCATTTCCACCTCTTGCAGCTCCACAATACAGTGCTGTGCCACAGGCACCTGCATAAGAGCACAGAGGGGAAAACAGAGAGAGCGACGTCACAGGAGGCACTACCCTCACCACAGGGTCTACAGACCGAGGCTCAGCTTCCTGGACTTCTCTGAGGAGTAGTGCGTACGGAGGCAGAGAGTGAGTCGCCAGGTGGTCGCAGACATCTGCAGTCTCCTTCATGCCGAGCTGCTCCCGGCTGGGCTGAGCGGCATCTCATTACCTGTCGCTATCAAAGTTACCACTGCCCTCAACTTCTTTGCCTCTGGATCATTCCAGGAAGCCACCGGGAACATCGCTGGGGTGTCTCAGTCGTCTGCACGCAAGTGCATAAGGCAGGTCACCGATGGCTTGTTCTGCAGGGCCTCACACTATATCAACTTCCCCATGGATGACCTCCGCCAGATGGAGAGGGCGGTGGGCTTCCACTCTGTGGCTGGCTTCCCACTGGTGCAGGGTGTAATCGATTGCACCCATATAGCAATACGAGCACCTCCACACAAACCAGGACTGTTCATCAACAGAAAGGGATATCACTCCATCAACACTCAGCTCGTTTGTGACCGCTGCCAGATTCCTTGGCAGCTGCCGCGATTCCTTCATTCTGAGGGAATCCAACATCCCGCCCCTCTGCCACGCACCAAACCACCCTATAAGGGCTGGCTCCTCGGGGACAAGGGATACCCCCTGCACACGTGGCTCATGACACCTCTGACCAACAGCGTCGATATCACTGACCGACAGCCACGTCGGCACCAGGTTTACGATTGAGCATGCTATAGGGCTGCTCAAGATGTTAAAGTCACATTAAATGAAAAATATGACCATCTGTCAAACACCCTTGTGCATACCCCTAGTACTCACAAAACATTCGCCTTTCTCTTACAACGACTTCTACGTGATGTATCCCTTGGGGCTGCAGCAGAGGTAGTGGCAGGTTGCTCGTGTTCATGCCCTGACTGCTTAGATGCTTTGGGCCTACACCCTCTGGGTTTTGGTGCCCATGAGGGCCCCTCCAAAGACTGCTCCACCAGCACCTGTACAGGGGCAAACTCGGCCACCTGGAGAGGACGCAGCATTGCGGGTACTGGTTGAGGGGTGGAGGGGGACAACGGGTGAGACGTGGGAACGCTTTGAGTGGCGTCCCCTTTCACCATCATCCCTCCCCTGGGCCAGGCCCACACCACCCCTATCCCCCTGATGGATAACAGTTTGGAGGATATGTGTGATGCCTTGTAAGGCCAGTGCTAGTGTATCTGTCTGCTTTTCTAAGGCGGCAGAATGTTGTTCACCCTGAGTCCAAATGGCCGTTGTCAGGGCCTGAATGGACTCATTTGTGAGCCATGCTTGAAGCTCAATGGAGGCTAGCCTTCTCTCCATCACAGACATTCCCGCACTATCTGAGAGTTGCTCACATCCCTGTGACCGTATCTAAGATGCCCTCATGTACCTGTGTCACCATTCCACTCATGCAGGAATTGGACTCCTCCATCCTCTCCGCTATTGTGGAGAGTGTGCATGCCACCTGTTCCAGCACCTTGCAAATGTGCTGCTGTCCCTCGGTCATTCTTTTTAAAGGATGGCCCCCGAGGTTCAGCATCTGCATCCAGCTGAGCAGAGCCTGGAAAGGAGTGCTCCCACGACATTGTCTCTCCACAGCTGCTGCTGCCACCAATGTCTGCTCGTGCTCACTTGTGTGTGGTAACTCACCAGGTGCCATCCCAACTAACTGAGGGCTAGGACTCACCGAGGTGTGAGTATCTGCGCTGGTGGATGGCTCACTAAGATGTGACGGTGCACCCTCAGAGGCTGGCAGGTCCTCCCTGAGGAATCTCCCTCTGCCGTCCCTGCGATCGCTGAAGGCCCTGTATGAGAACAGAAGGTAATATTAAGCACTATCACAGATGTGTCATGTTATGATGAGCATACTGAGGTGTTGAAGATGGCAAGGCATGTTAACATCAATTCATGTTGTGTGTGATGAATGTTAAAGTTGTGTCACCAGATGTTTGTGGGGTGCCAGTCTCGCCGTCCCCGACGGACTGGCACTCGTGGGTGCGGCTGAGCTCCAGTGCCTCCTGCTCCGCTTCGGTGAGGACCACTATTTGTTGTGGTCCTCCCTCCAGTCCTCACCCTCTTGCATGCATTTTGTGCTCTCTGCTCCTAAAAAAAGGGGAGAAAGTACGGAAGTGTGAGTGAGTGATGGAGAAGTGGCCAACCGATGAATGCATTGCTTTGGGTGAGGCTGACCGTGAAAGAGGTGCATCAGAGGGTGAGTATGAGACGGAGCCATTACATTGGATGAGGATTGGGGTGAGTGGTAATGGTGTGGTGAGTAATGGGGAGGTGAGGCAGTGCAGGTAAGTTGAGGATGTGCTTTGAGTGGGTGTGAGGAGTGATGTGATGGAGTAGTCTTGGCAGTGTAGAATGAGTTGCGGGGGTGGGGGCGGTGATGTGAAACACGGAATATAGGAGAATCAGTAAGTGTACTCACTTTTGCTGAGCTAGTTAGGTCATTGAAGCGCTTCCTGTACTGGGGTCCAGGTGCGGGAGATGATGCTGCTGCTGGTGACCTCCTCTGCCACCTCGAGCCAGGCCTTGGTGGCAGAGGCAGGGCGCTTCCTCCCGTCCACGGGGTAAAACACTTCCCACCCGCTCCTTACCCCGTCCAGTAGCACCTGGAGTAAGGCTTCGTTGAACCTTGGAGCAGCCTTGCCTCTGTGCTGCTCTATCGTGATTTCTGGGTCTTGCTCCAGCAAAAGCCATTGGAGCAGTGGCCCTTTAAATAGAGCTCCTCCAGCTGACAGCCTGTGATGCGGGTGTGCAGTCCGCCCACTGTGCAGCTTTCCGACGGCAAACCTGGAAGCCACGTTAAGTGGCATCAGTTCAATTGTGATCGCGTGGGAAACGGACATTTTTTAACTGGCCGGGTTACCCACACGCCCATTTACCGCCCCACCATCCCACCTCCAGTCTAATATCGGGGCCATGGTCTCTACTTCAATCACTAACTCTGGTAGTGCTTTCCGCAGCCTCACAACTTTGCGTAAAAAAAGCGTTTTTCCTGCTCTCTGTCTTAAATCTCTTAATTTAGTCGATGAGCCTTTCAAGCTTGCAAGTCATTTGAAAATAAAAAATGGATCATAACATTATTGCATCTTAAAATATGATAAAACTGAGATCTTTTTTGCTCAATTATTTGTTGCAAAATTACAAGTCTTGTAAAGAAACAATCTGAAAAGCTGTTTTGATATTGATTGCCATTGAATTGGAACAAAAATCTAGGAAAATGCCTGAGAAATCTTCCCCAAGGCAGTGTAAGAGCAAATTTTGAGAAAGAAACTGACTTTCTAGTGAGGGGGTTGGAGGTTCTCAGTCCAGTGTTTCATTAAACATACATCTATTATACATATCTCTATATTATTTGTATTTTATACTGTGAAACAGATTTTGTACTGCAAATCTATATTCATCACCTACCCTACTGAAATTGCAGACAGACGCAAGAGTTGTCGTCTGAATGTTACTGTTCCTGAGACTGGGAAATTTTAAACATTAAAGATGATTTTTTGGAACAAAATATTCTAAATCTTGTGTGGATGCTGAAAAGCTCATTCTGAAAACCCATGGGGGGGAGAAATTGCTCCTTGTTGCTCCCATTTATCGGGCACAATATGGGCAAAAGGGAACAATTTCGGGGCAAAACGTGCTGCGCCCAAAGGACGCCTGAAATACGTCCGACCCAATATTGGGTGAGGTGATAGTAGGCATCCCTGGAGGCCACCTAACAGAGGTGGTGAGCACCTCGTTAACATTTTCAAGGGGCCTAACGCCTGTTTAGGGACCTTTCCGTTAAATTCGTTGGCGATGAATGGAGCTAGTGCTGGTCCTGTTCCACTCAGTTTTTTGGGTCATAACCAATGGTCTTTAAATGGACTGCTGGACGTCGCCACCAAAAAGGTAAGTCAATCTTTTTAAAAATATCTTTATATGGAGTCGGGGGAGCAAGAGTGCTCTGCCCAGTTCTACAGCGCTCCTGAAGGCTGCTGTCGACTCAAGCTAGCCCCTCCTGTTCTCCTTGCACCTATCTGCCCTGCCCCCTCCTCCCCCCAGGATTTTCTGGAATGGGGCAAAGTGACGAACTGCCTCTGAAGGTGCGGCAGCTTGCCACGATTATTAAGATGAGGTCTGAGGACGAATTTCAGGAGATCCTCAGGCCGATCTCTTCAGGTGTGCATTGCAATCATTTTGTACTCTGGGTGCTAACCAATTTCTACCCCATGGTATCCATGTGTTAAACATCGTCCGTCCGTCCATCCATCCATCGTGTATTAAATCTTACATCTGCACACGTTCCTGTCTACATTACTTGACTTCCAGTTTCCATGTTTCTGACACATTTTTGTGTGAACATTTCTCCATTTATAAATTTTTATGTCTATATTTATAATGCGTTTTGCCTATCTAAACTTGTCACTGTGGTTGCGCACCTGGCCAGCAGTTTTCCACAAATTGCTAAAAATACTTTCAGAATTTATTTTTATTTGTAATGGAAATGTCTAATGTCCAAAATAAGGGTTTAAACAAAATATTTTAGAATAACAATTACATTTATCTTTTTTGTGTCTTTTTAATTCCTTAATTGAAGTTTTTACTTTAAGGCCTTAGTTTCTCCCAAAAGTTGGTGCTCATACTTGATGATATTTTTGCCTAGAGTCGTGATTCTGTGAGCTGAATTTGGATTGTGCAGCTGGGGCATGCCCAGTGTACTTAATTTTGCAGGATGCACCAGGCTCCAGGTCAGCAGAGCATTGCCATCTACTGCAGGGATACCTGAAGCCAACGTGCAACATAGGGGTACAGTAGCTTAGTGGTTATGTTACTAGGCTAGTAATCCAGAGGCCTGGACTAATAATCCAGAGTCATGAGTTCAAATCCCACCACAGCAGCTGGGGAATTTAAATTCAATTAATTAAATAAAATTAATTAAATAAAATCTGGAATTAAAAAAAACTAGTATCAGTAATGATGGATATGAAACTACTGGATTGTCGTTAAAAACCCATCTGGTTCACTACTGTCCTTTAGGGAAGGAAACCTGATGTCCTTCCCGGTCTGGCCTATGTGTGACTCCAGACCCACCGCAATGTGGTTGATTCTTAATTGCCCTCTTAAATGGCCTAGCAAGCCACTCACTTGTACAATCTCGCTACGAAAAGTCATAATAAGAATAAAACTGGACGGACCACCCGGCATCAGACCACTAGGCACCGGACACAACAAAGTCGACCCTGCAAAGTCCTCCTCACTAACATCTGGGGACTTGTGCCAAAATTGGGAGAGCTGTCCCACAGACTCGTCAAGCAACAGCCTGACATAGCCACACTCGCAGAATCATACCTTTCAGCCATCGTCCCACCGGCAGGACAGACCCACCAGAGGTGGCGGTACAGTGATATACAGTCAGGAGGGAGTGGCCCTGGGAGTCCTCAACATTGACTCTGGACCCCATGAAATCTCATGGCATCAGGTCAAACATGGGCAAAGAAAACTCCTGCTGATTACCACCTACCGCCCTCCCTCAGCTGATGATTCAGTCCTTCTCCATGTTGAGCACCACGTGGAGGAAGCACTGAGGGTAGCAACGGCACAGAATATATTCTGGGTGGTGGACTTCAATGTCCATCACCAAGAGTGGCTCGGTAGCACCACTACCAACCGAGCTGGCCGAGTCCTGAAGGACGTAGCTGCCAGACTGGGCCTGCGGCAGGTGGTGAGTGAACCAACACGAGGGAAAAACCTACTTGACCTCGTCCTCACCAATCTACCTGTTCCAGATGCATCTGTCGATGACAGTATTGGTAGGAGTGACCACCACACAGTCCTGTGGGCCATCAGCAGCAGAATTGTATTCCAGTACAATCTGTAACCTCATGGTCCAGCATATCCCTCACTCTATCATTACCAACAAGCCTTGGGATCAACCTTGGTTCAATGAGGAGTGTAGAAGAGCATGCCAGGAGAAGCACCAGGCATACCTAAAAATGAGGTGCCAACCTGGTGAAGCTACAACACAGGACTACATGCATGCTAAACAGTGGAAGCAACATGCAACAGACAGAGCTAAGCGATTCCACAACAAATGGATCAGATCAAGGCTCTGCAGTCCTGCCACATCCAGTTGTGAATGGTGGTGGACAATTAAACAACTTTTTTTTTATTCGTTCACGGGATGTGGGCCAGGACCACTCGGCTGCAGACCTCATTACAGCCTTGGTCCAAGCATGGACAAAAGACCTGAATTCCAGAGGTGAGGTGAGAGAGACTGCGCTTGACATCAAGGCAGCATTTGACTCTGTGTGGCACCAAGGAGCCCTAGTAAAATTGAAGTCAATAGGAATCGGGGGAAAAGTCTCCAGTGGCTGGAGTCGTACCTAGCACAAAGGAAGATGGTAGTGGTTGTTGGCGCCAATTATCTTAACTCCAGAACATTGCTGCAGGAGTTCCTCAGGGCAGTGTCCTCGGCCCAACCATCTTCAGCTGCTTCATCAATGACCTTCCCTCCATCATGAGGTCAGAAATGGGGATGTTCGCTGATGATTGCACAGTGTTCAGTTCCATTTGCAACCCCTCAGGTAATGAAGCTGTCCATGCCCGCATGCAGCAAGACCTGGACAACATCCAGGCTTGGGCTCATAAGTGGCGAGTAACATTCGTGCCAGACAAGTGCCAGGCAATGACCATCTCCAACAAGAGAGAGTCTAACCATCTCCCCTTGACATTCAACGGCATTACCATCGCCGAATCCCCCACCATCAACATCCTGGGGATCACCATTGACCAGAAACTTAACTGGACCAGCCACATAAATACTGTGGCTACAAGAGCAGGTCAGAGGCTGGGTATTCTGCGGTGAGTGACTCACCTCCTGACTCCCCAAAGCCTTTCCACCATCTACAAGGCACAAGTCAGGAGTGTGATGGAATACTCTCCACTTGCCTGGATGAGTGCAGCTCCAACATCACTCAAGAAGCTCAACACCATTCAGGACAAAGCAGCCCGCTTGACTGGCACCCCATCCACCACCCTAAACATTCACTCCCTTCACCACCGGCGCACAGTGGCTGCAGTGTGTACCATCCACAGGATGCACTGCAGCAACTCGCCAAGGCTTCTTCGACAGCACCTCCCAAACTCACGACCTCCACCACCTAGAAGGACAAGAGCAGCAGGTACCTGGGAACAACACCACCTGCATGTTCCCCTCCAAGTCACACATCATCCTGACTTGGAAATATATCGCCATTCCTTCGTCGTTGGGTCAAAATCCTAGAACTCCCTACCTAACAGCACTGTGGGAGAACCTTCACCACATGGACTGCAGCGGTTCAAAAAGGCGGCTCACCACCACCTTCTCGAGAGCAATTAGGGATGGGCAATAAATGCTGGCCTTGCCAGCGACGCCCACATCCCATGAACGAATTTTAAAAAAAACATAAGAACAATTAAGGTCACCACTGCCTCTGGTTTGTTCCAGGCTAGCAAAGCAGTTTCAGCTAATATGCTTCCTGTACATGTATCAAACAGATGCCTAATGCTTTGGTTAGCAGGACCAATTGACCAGCACTTTCATCATCTTCACCACTGAAGAGGACCAAAAAGCATGACAGATGTTCAAAAAGTATTTACCCCAAATATGCTTGCTTACTTTTAACTGGTCGCATCTCTTTAAAAGATCTGCATCCTCGCATAATTTCCCATGCCTCCCCTCCCCTTCGGTGAGCTCCAGCATGCAAGTGCAAACTAGATTGGAAATTCACAAACTATTTCGCTGCCTTCCATATTATGCAAGTGCGTTACTGTAATTTTACATTTTGTCATACTTTTATTTAAATGTGTACATAAACACCTAGGATTAAAGGCAACATTTCCTGGAAATAATCTTATTGAACAGTAAGCGGGAGTAAAGTCTGGAACCTGATGCACTGTATCTTAGTTTACAAATCTATTTTTTAACCATTAAGGTATTCTGACAGCTGGGCTAAGGCTACTTTCTTTGTGCCTTGATCTGAAATGTGATTCCCAATTTGGGGAAACCATTTAGTTTATATTTAGAATGCATTGGGTTGTCTGAGTGTTGAGTAGAATGGGATATTCCTTTCAGAGAAATGCTTTTGAAATATTCAGTTTCCTTCTAGGATATTAAGTTCATGATTGATCTCAATACATATCACTACACAGAGTATGCACAGTATGGGATACTTATGTCATGTATTCATAGCCCAGTATAGTGTGTTTTCTCCACTTTGAGATATGGTTCATTCCATGGTAATTTCTCGATGTTACATGAATCTAGAGACTTATATTCAGCTACCAGAAATTACTAAAATAATTATCAAGAGAATCTAATTTGCAACATCAAAAAAATATATATGCCTTTAATTTTAACTCCATGGAGCCTCACTGGGGACAGGTGGCGGTTGTAAAAAGTGCCTGAGTTCCAACGTAGTACATTTCGCTGCAATGAAAAGTGACAGGCAAATGGAGGCTGCACAGAAATGACTCAAGTCAGATGTTACGCTGAATTTCACATTCTTCTGGTGATCTTTGTCCATGATACTAATCTCACCCATAGAAAATGGGCACATGGCTAATCCACTGGTCTGACCTGCTGAAAGTTGGAGGGTACATTTTTATGATTCAGTGCTCCGGAGCAGAGCTTTGTGAGATAGGGGCGCATATGGGGATGTGGGTGCAAAGGTCAGTGATCCTGACGCCTTGGACAAGAGTGGATGTTGAAAATTGATGTGTGGAGGTCGGCATCCGATTCTCAGCCCGCTTCATTTTCTGTCCACTCGTTTTAATTTTAAGAGCTACTGATGTACTGGATTTCCTATGCCGTTGACAGTTATACTGCTGGCCAGGTTCCCTGTGTCTGCTGTTCATGTGCAGAGACCCTATTAAAATTAGAAAGAGATCCGGAGGTTGTTGAGGAAAGCCCTCTTTGCTGCCAGAAAAGCCTTGCGCGTGCTACAGGTAGGTCGAGCCCTGATTTTGCTGGAGTTGCAAGATTGGGGTTTATAAATCATTTAATGGAGATCATTATCTAACTGTGATTTGTGCCTCACCACTATTGAGTTCTGATACTATTTAATATTGACTCACAGGGACACAGAAGAATTACACTTGTTGGGCGGGGGGGGGTGTAAACAGTACATTTTTAAGAACAAACATCATGTGTTAAAAAATATTTTTCCCCCTCCTCTCCACAGGCACTAATTTGTGTTGGAATTGAGTTCCATCAGCACTGGTAGCCCTATGGTACCTTGTCCAATTGTCTATTCTACAGTTTTATCATGGGGAACATTTACAGTGAGAATTCTCTCCTCAAGTGACATCCAGATGGACACACATTTCTAGCAGGGTTTGCTGGATAGTGACCGGGATAGAAATTGGCAGATTTTTTCCCTTTTCTAGCTCGAGATGTTACAGCTAGGAACCGATGTGTGGCTCAGTACCACACCAGGAGGTACTTATGCTACTTAGTTGTTGGGGAGTTTGTAATCATGTATTTCATATTTTCTTCGTGGTGAGTATGCAACTCAACTCAAGACAAATTCTGTCTCCTTTTCACGTTAACTTGGATCTATTGGAGATTAAGGTATTTCAGATGTGTAGTTTGTCACAATTGAATCCTTATCTTGGAATGAGATGTCTACTTTCCTTCTTATGATATTTTTCCCCCTTATATAACAGCACCTGCTTTAAAAACTGTTTGAAATGTCCGTTCTGACCTTGGAGACACTGCGAAATGCTCCGAGGCACGGCTTATAATGAACAGACTCTCGATTGTTTCCAAATCACTAGAAATTAATTGAAATTTTTGACAGATGTGCAAAAAAGGACAGCTCTGCGCATGCCTCTTATTTCACTGAATAGCTAATTGTATGATTTGCTAAGTAATAATGTTTGTTTATTTTCTGCAAAGTGTAAATTTAAAACTGCTCAATGTATAATTTTATTGTTCAAATAAACTCTTTATTATTTAGCCCAGGCCAATTGTAGCACAGATAAGTAAACAAGTTTTTGCAATGGAATAATGCCAATTAAATGCTTATTTTGCCTTTTATTAAAGGTGATCTGTCATATTTTGTCAATGGTATAACATTACCAGTGGTTAACATTTTTCCTTTTGCATCAAACACGTCTAAAATGTCAAAAAGATAAAGTAGGTAATTTCCAAATGGACATTTTACCCTTTGCTGGTCTCCTTTGCACAGATCAATCTGGCAGTTTATTGGTGGGCTTCAAAAAGTATTTTTTGCTACTTTTTATTCTTTTTGTACATTGAGGGATTGCACTTGGACTAGTTTTTGTAATTTTATTAATCCTTCTTGTCAACCCAGTTATATTGCGACGTGAAAGAGAGTAAGCATTCTTGTATTAAACTTGGCTGCAAAGATAATTTGTCATTAGCCAATTGAAACTGGATTCACATTTTGCTGATCCAGCTCCTCAAACGCCCACCAGGGTTGTTATTCCATCGCTGCACAATTCAGAAATGAAATACTGCTACCTTCAAATTAGGTTCCTGGAGGAAAGTCTGGTGCTACTTGGCCTCTCTTTTCTGTTCTGATCCCGGAGAGGCCAATTACTGTTTGGTGAAAATAAAATACACTTCTAGAACATGAAATTGCTTAAAATCTGGGCTAAAAATAGTGGCGCCAGTGTTCTAAAGTTCTAATTGGCTCTGCTGAAACATGGTGGAGCAGCTGCAATGCATATTGGACAGATGGGTGTTTCCACTTGACTTGTCCATCTAGTTACATGATGAAAATAAGTGAAAAAGCATGAAAACCTGAGGGAATTGTAGTCGGATGAAAAGTATTAAAAATATGTTTATATAAAAAGCAGTGGCTTATAATCCTGAAGTCTGTTTCTGTTTCCAAGGATAATGAGATGTGAAATGTACAGTATGACCTCTATGGCGTTTAGATTATCAGTATACACTGGACAAAAACATTTTTAGTGCACATTCTATTTAAACTAATGGTACATCGATAATAAACAATATGTAGATTTAGATTGGATGGAGGGAGATACCAAGTGGATAACTGACCCCTCATGAACACTGACCGCATAAGTTCATACCAAAAGGGTCTAGGGAATATTTCACGTCAAAATTTTATGTTCAGATTTCACAACATTTGGGGGAATTTATACATAAAGATGAATGTTTCTGTAAAAATGAAATATTGTTTCAACTGTCTGCTGCCCACATAACTGATAATATTGAAAAGTAATTGAAACCTCACAATAAAGTATGCTTCACATGTAGCAGATTATTGCTTGTGTGACTAGATATACATGCTGACTGCCATATGAGTTGCCTTAATGGTAAACCAGAATCACTTTTGCTTTGTATTTTGTTCTCTGTATTCTGAATTTGTACCCGATTGGATTCTGAAGTTTGATCTTTCTGGTTAAAAGTTTGCTTCACCACTTGATCCTCAGACCTGTTGAAGGGATTTGGGGAGGGTGGGGGACAATTGGGGAGTTCTTGTAATGTGTTTTGGAGCTGCCTGTTGGTTCAGATGCAGTGAATCCTCAGTGATAAAATCCATAACAGGCATCACACTGGAGATAGACTGTGCCACTCGCTGTATTCTGAGTTTGATTAGCCTTTTAAGGTCTCCCTGTATTCTGCGCTGATCAGGTCTCCCTGGACACATTCATGGGGAGATTGATTAATCTCCTCAGCGTTTGCATTCTTGTCACCTTTGCCAGGCAGTTTGGTTAAGTTTAAAATATCCTAGTCTTTCCAGCCAATTGTTAAAGTGTGACGTACAGATTTGAAGTGTAACATTCACACTGAAGGTGTGCCCTGAACCCTGTATGACTTCATGATGCAGTGAGTGAGACACTCTGGGATTTTCTTCAATTCAAGTGCAGGCTGAAGAAATAAAAGTCTCATTTGTTTGCTGTAAGGGTCTTATGTGAAATAAATTTGGGCACTCTCAATGCAATTCCTAATGAATATGAGTCTACACCACAAAACTGTTCCTAATTTTTCACTAATTAGCAACTTCACTCCAAGGAGGGAAATGGGAAAAGTGTCACACTGGTGCAGTAAGGGGGTGCTCTTCTGAGGTTGGGGCTGTAGCACATTATTGGGTGAGACCAGAGAGAGCTTTACCCTGTATTTGACAATGCTACATGTGACCTGGAGTGCTTGATGCTCATCTCACCCATATGTGTCTGAAATGGAAAGAAACTAATTATGCTGATTTACCGTGCGCTCTTCAAGTGAACTTTGATGGAATAGCATAAAGTCCCCTTGAATATTTTTCCCAGTACTTACATTAAATCAATTGGTCTTTGACTCATGTTTTATATTTATTCAGGTTTGGGTCCATCATTCATTTATCCTGCAGTCTTCAGATATACCTCTTGTTTTTAAATAGATTGTATATAAAATGTAAACAATGGCCTTTTCCAATATCGTATTCATTTCCGAGAGGATTCGAGGATGTATCCCATGTGATGCAGAGAACTTGTAAACTTCTGAGGCTAGGATTGGTGAACAGAGAATGTGTATCCGCTAATGATACGATGTTTTTTGATAACTCATGCTTTACAGATCTCTCTATAGGTATACGATTCCTGAGCTCATCTGAGGGATCTAGAATTTGGAAGTTTTTATTGTGAACGACACATTTATTATTGTCTGATCACTCATGATACTTCTGTCCAAATATTTCATAGGGTGGATTTTTCTTGATTTGAGGCCCAATCCAACCTCGTGGCATTTGTTAAAAATGACTGTTGTCTGCTGCTTGTGATAAACACTGAACGGATCATCTGCTGTCTGAACAGCACCAATGTATCTGATTGCAAGTCAGAACCTTCTTTGAGCACAATTTCTTTAACCTTTTGACCCCTTATTCTCTGAAAGGAATTGGTATGCATCTTCACATCTTTGGAGACTAACAAATAACCACTAGGAAACAATTTGTAGAGATTAAAGATGTACTATTGCTGTTGTTTTGTGTTTCAGTACTAATGCAATCAACGATGATCGTTGGGCTAATTTTGCGCCAAAGACTCAGTGAATTGTTGTTTCCTGTCCAAGTCAGAGTTTGTACTTTCTATTTTTTTTTTAGCTGGTTAATAGGCAAATAGAAAATAAAAATAACCTGGTGCTGTTAAGGATCAAAGTTCTCATTAGCCTGGTGACATGGCCAGCCTGGTGACATGGCCAACCTCATTGTGTGAAGCCTACTTTACAGGATTTTGACATGTGGGGAGGCTCACTGTGAACTTGAAATGGCAGCTCTAATTTTCATACAATGAAACTGTTCTTACCGGATGGAGTTTGTCAGCAATCATGGAAGCAAAATTAATGAAGTTGCTCACTTTTTTTGATTCAGTATACAGAAACTCTTGGGTTTCAAATTTAGAGTGGGTGAGCCTGAATGGCAGTAATTAAATAATCAAAGCGCCCCCAACAGTTCATTGGAAAATGAGCCGTGTGGTGCAACGCTGAACCACAGTGAATAATGTGCGCGGACATTGTTTGAGGAAAGAATTAGATCTTTCTGTGATGCACCCGATGGGGAAGTAGTCCATGGATTTTCATTTATCTGGGCTCACACATAAAGATAGGCAAATGGTTGAGGTGCTTGAGACCTGCTGTGCCCATTGAATTCAGTAATGAAGAAAAGGTTTTTTAAAAAAAACCTTAACAACTCTTACCCATTGTGTTGTACTAATATATACATTAATTGTTTTAGGAAATCTCCCTATTAAGTATTTTCTGTTGTCATTATACATTGACTTTCCACTTGTCAGACTTTAAACTGATCTGGTTTTGAAGTGAGCTGTCTGAAAATTCCTAAAATGTAAACCAGACACCAAAGCCTAGAAATTTGATCGCACCCGAATTTCTAGGCCCAAAAGTCTGTTTAAAATTAGAAGTCAATTTTTTCCATTTTGTTACTTTGTCTCATGATGCAGAGGTCTTATTTGCCATCATTGGTCAGGGTTTCATGTTCCCTCCTCTTGCCTGCTTCCATCCTGTTTTGGTGCTGGACGCCCTCAACCAAACAGCCTTAACCAAAGTCCCGAACAACATTCTCTGTGACTATGACCATGGTGCAATGTCCCTCCTCATCCTCCGTGATCTCTCTGCAGCCTTGACGACATCATCCCAAATGTGGGTCATCTTCCACACATATACTGATGACACCCAGTCTAGCTGTGCACCACTCTCTCCACCTCAATCACCTTTCTTGACCACCTCTTTTGACTCCTGCCACTGTACTATCAGACTGATTTGTCCAACATCCAGTTTTGAATGAGCCACAGTTTCCTTCAGCTAAACATAGAAAAGGTTAAACCCATCATCGGCCCCCACCACAAACTCCGTAGCCTTGCCACTGACTCCATCCAACCATTCTGTCCCCAACCTTGGTTCCCTATTGGATCCCGAGCTCAGCTTCTGACCCCATATCCCCTCCGTTATGTAGACTGCCCATTTTCACCCACATAACATTGTCTGCCTCCGCCCCTGCCTCAGTCCTTCTGACAAAACCCTCAGGCATACGTTTGTCACTTTCAGACTCAACTATTCCAATGTCCTCTTGGCCGGTTTCATATCCTCGATTGGGAGCTCACCAGAGGGTTGGGGTGTTGCTTACAAGACGTGGTGGATAGATTTTAAAAGGATACGGCCAATTAATAATAAGTAGCAACCCTAACTGCTCATTTTACATGGGTGGTTACATAGCTCAGTGCCTAAATGGCAGGAAATTGTATGGATATGTAAATTACATAATCAAGGCTTAATCTTAATATAACAAACCGCAGACTGATGGACACCACTTGTGGACCAGAAACTTTGAACAGGGCCTAAATAGGTGAACATCCAGAGTAACAGATCTCTGCCCATTTTCTGATCGGTTATGTCCATTTATCAATAATAACTAGTTGCTCCGGGGAGGGGCAGAGGGTGGTGGTCAGAATTTGGGACCGAGAGAGAATAGGACGATTTTATGCCACCTTTAAGTTTTGCCCTAAACTTTGCTGGAAGTGAGGGAGGGTACAAAGTTAAGATGCAGCCATGTGAATGATAGGTTTTGACCAGAATGTCGTCATGCGCTAGAAAACGGATGGTCCCCGAATTTGGCGATTCTGGTGCAGCACATGCTGCATGCGCCTAATGAGACTGGCAGCAGGACCAGAGCTAATTGGTTTGCCGGCCTCATTAGGACGGTACTGCGGAGCTGTGGCCGCCAGTCACGTTCCCAGAGGCAGCTTGCCCGTCGTGGAGGGGGTGCGAATTCAGCCGATTCGAATGCTGGGCGAGGACATCAGGTGAGTCTGGGTTGGGGAGGGGCAAGCAGTGGCTTTAATGTAGAGCCGGAGGGAGTAATCCTGCTCCTCCCAGCTCCACATTAAGGTAAGTTTTTAAAAAAAACTTGAAACTTACCTTTTGGGTGGCAGATTCCAGCAGTCCATTTAAGGACCGTTGCTGTACGCCTGAAGAAACTGACTGCAGCGTACACGGCATATGCTGCAGTCAGTCTCAAACGGATTTTACAAAGGGGCCTGAAATAGGCGTTTGGCTTCCAATTTGAATAAGCAGTGGGCCTAATGGCAGCTTCAGACAGGCGATTCCAGGGTGCCCTAATCAGTTTGCTGACCCCGGGATTCCAGATGGGGTCAGTGTCGGGCTGGTTGGGTGGACGGAAGCCCTGTACCATTGCACGTATGGTTGGCAGTTCATGCAAGTTGGAATTTTGTGGCAAAGCCTTGTCCAGTATTGTGGCATCGATACAGATGCATTTCATAATTTGCTGAAGAATGTGTTGATAAGCTATTAGTACATTTGAGTTAGATGTGCATGCCAGCAAAGGCCTCAATAATAAGCTTCCAGACACTTTTCAGTTAGTGCCAACCAGAGTAGAAAAATATCTATTTGAGTGGATTCCTTCATGAAACAGAAATATAGCAAAATTGTAACCTTGCTAATTTTTGTTACTATCATTGTGGTTTAAAATCTACAGATTATTTTGATTAACTAAAATTATGAGTTCTGATAAACAGGTGCTTTATAATGGAGAGTGACTAATTTAAGTGGTCTTATCTAAATATTTATGTACTTGTGTGTTTTGTCCATATGAATGAATAGTGAAAAGCCCTTATTCCAGACTATAGGAAGTCTGGTATAATCAGTTTAATGGCAGACCAGCAGAGAAAGTTACTGAAAGTCTTGAGGCTGTAACTCTGGATCTGAATTGGTAGCTATACAATAAAGTTTCTTTTGGTTGAACTCCAGTACAGATCTGGTTGGTCTCTGGTGGATTCCTGAGGTGTACCCAAATTATAATATACGTTGTTACTGGGCAAGGACCAAAAGGAAGAGATCCTTGTTCCACAAATAAAATCATTTCTCTTTTGCTTATTCCCCTCCATGTCAAAGACGAAGTCAAAAATAGTAAAGGGGGTCTGAGCGAGAAACAAAAGTTGCAGCTTTGAGAAGACGGGAGAGGCCGTTTGGTCTGTGGAATGAAAGTACTTTCAAAATGGTGCTGCCAGATGTGCACGAACCCCACACTGATATGTATATATCTATGAAAAATTATTGAATAATATTTTATTCCATTTGGGTGAAGAGGCCATGCTGGCATTTGTGTCATTCCTATCAATTTTAAACTGGTGGAGTTACAGAAAATGAGCCTCACGTGGATTGCTTCACAAAATTCACAAACCAACGTAGCAACAGTGATATGCAGCCCCCTCAGAAGTTTACTTAAATGAGTATTGAAAAATTCTATTCCAGCAAATTGTAACTCATGAGGAAATAGACTATGGGGTAGAATTTCCACTGAACTTCTATCGATCACCTGTAAACGCTCATTTACACAGTTTCTCTTGGGTTTTCATCAATCTTCCACTGAAGCTACAGTGGGAGAACGCCCATGGAAATTGAAGGCATATGAGATTTGGGTAAATGCACTGTATTGCGTGGTATTGAGCGACACAGATAAGAAAAGTCCACTAACCCTTGTCTGTGCTGAATTCGCCGATACAGTTGGGTTGGCATTTGAGGTGCTGTAATTGGCCTCAGATCCTATGGGCTATTAAGAGAAAAATTCATCCAGGGTTCAACTCATGATTGCTATCCGGTGACCACTGCTGGAAAATGCACGCGCGGGGACTGATTCGGGCTTGGCTGGAATTCTCTGTCTTGGTTAGGAAGCCTGCCATTACTTACAAATGAAAAATGGTCACTTGGACAAAGTACTGGCAAGCTGCCAGTGACTGTAGATCCATATCCCATCAAGTGTCAGCACCTTCAAGAGCAGAGAGCTGAAATGGCTGGTATAGAAAAGTTTTGCATGTGGCTACGAACAAATGCTGTTAGTGTCGCACTGGTGCGGACTCTGGTAGTGATGATCAAACTTAGCCCTACGGGCTTAGCTCGGGATTTCCTTCTGGTTTGATTATTTCTATTTCACTTTTAATTTTGTAGTTTGTGACACATGAATTAAAAGATCTTGATTCCAAACCAACGGGAGAAGCATTGTTAACTGCAGTTTTGCAGTTGATTAGACTTCCCAATTACGAGAATGGATAATCTAATACTAATTTAGAGACATTTGATAAGGATGTTTCCTTTCAATATCTGCAATGCCATGGTAATACCTCAATCAACTATCCATCACAAAATTCAACATCAAGAGAGTCAGCACTCTGGGGGATAAAACATTTCTTATGATCTGGTAATGATTCTTGCAGATGGTTCAATATGATTGAACACGAGTCTTAAAATAGAACTACTGTATATTAATATCTGGGCAAATCTTCCAGCAAAGCGGTATTATCATAGCTTAACATCCCGGACATAACCTTTCTGAGCTGATGTTTTTCCAGCTTACAGACATCCCAGGGAATATGTTCTGTTTTAAAGAAAATTAAAATTGTTCATATCTGATAACATATCAGAGCTGCAATGATTGTCTCCCATAATCTGGAAGTTGTAAATTTTCTATATCTGTCTTCAGAGGTGGAAACAAAGGATTAACAATTACCCCACTTTCTACCAAAGTCTGTTTTGAAATGGTGAAAATTACTATGCAGATTAGAGGTTTACTGAAAAGAGCAACTAATATATTCACTTATAATTAACTGGTAATATGAAGCATAAAAACTTGGCATATATTGAAAGTGCAGTTTATATTTAAGTTTTGCATGTAGCATGCTCTTCCTGGAAGTGCCACACTGACTTTTCCCATTGCAAGCTTTCATCGCCAAGTAATTTGGGACATGGCATATGGTAAGTGTGGCACGCTTGGGAAGAATAGATGACTTTGGACTCATGGTTCCCAAAGCTTTCCATCACTCGGGTTTTCCTCACCTCCTGTTTGGGTCTGTTATAAGCTAATTGATAGAGATTGATTGCTGTGATTAGTCAACAACTCCATTATCGTATCATGGGACTATCAGGATGGTAGAATGCGAACCAGATGGATCTTGGTGTCATTTTGTGTAACAATTCCTATATTCCTATGTTCCTTGGCATAATGGAAACCCTCTTTACTTATGTTTTTTGGAGGAAAAGCAATGGAGGGATGGAAGGCAAACCAGGTTGCACCAGTGGTAGACTGCTAGGGAACTCCGACTCACATTTACATGCAGTGACAAACCTACCTGCAATGATCATGTATAACTGGCTCCACAGTCTTGGCTCTGTGCCATCTGCTGTGAGGAGACCTCCATCTAAAATGCACCACAGAACTGATGCTGCCGTTGACGGTAATGGTTAGCTTTGCTTTCCAGTCCTCTTCTGTCTCTTTCTGGCATGCTGCATTGCTGTTCTGTGAACAATGTGCCCTGGAGTGGCAAATGGGGCTAATCTGCTCACTATAGTCTCTTACAGCACCATCTCCACTTCACCAGTCATCAAACAAGGTATTTGGGTACTACGCTGTTCATCACTTAGCCACAGATTGGGTTTCCTTCCTTTTAAATTTATCGTACCAGTCACTGGGTTTATCTAGCTATTTTGTTATCCAATAAGTCCTTGCAAAGGTTGAAATCTGCATTAAATATATTAACAGCTTTTGTTAGGATACCAATATTTTTGTCCCCATATGGGGCCACTTACTTTAAGGCTGCATCTCCTTTACATTTAGCCATCACCCCTTGTAAGTAACCCCTCCTCCGGTGAACCTCCAATGGCAGGTCCGGAATGGATTCGGCTATGTAAACAAAACTGATTCTACCAAATTGGGCAGGATTGGCACTTTAATAGTTGGGCAGGTGTTAATAATTAAGTGTCAGATTAATGCTTGATTGGAGGCTCGATCAGTGAAATGGATCCCACAATGTTAGTTTTTTAGTGGTGCAAGAGTGCATTCCAACAGCAGTCTTAGATTCAGTGTAATCTGTTTCGTTTTTACATGCAAATATCCTGTAAATTTCCCATTTCAAACCACTGACCGTAAATATGCTCATGGAAATCTGGTTAAACTTCAATGTATTTGACAGATGATATTTTGCAGTTAGGTGCATCTAATTCAGTTCTAGTGTAATGCTTAAAAACACAGAGAAAATGCCAGTTTGGCAAGTAATTCGTTGATGGCTTGTTTGAAAAATTCCTGAGTTTGATTAGAAATTATTCAAGTGCTACTAGTTTCTTTCATTATCGTGCACAGATTCAGTGAAATATAAATTATCCTTTCCCTGAAAAATAGTGTATCTGAGAAACAATTTTGTTGCCCTTGTGATTTGCTGTCAAGTCAGCAGTACCTCTCTTCATTGCATGATAATTGCTTGTTCCGGCGCATCCCTGATATGATTTGTTCTGTACATGTTAACAAAGAAATTGAGGCATCAGGGGCAACATTATTCCACTGGGATAGCTCCTGTGAGACCCATTGATAGCTTGAAATTTTACTTGGGATAAGCCATAGCGTTACTTTTCACTGTCGTATTCAGAAGATGATGCAGAATAAAAATACATAATGAATTACAAAGTACAATATTCTTTAAGGCTAGCTGGGCCTGTGTCAGTGTGCAGTGAAGTTCTCTTATTCTGTAGTACTATATCTTAACCTCCTTATGAACTTGACTTCTACTGTGCTGCTCCAATAAAAACATAATCAAATCATCCTCACTTGCTGCTGCAATTGTGCTGTCACATTAACAGCTGCCATTAATATTAAATACTGCACTAATTACTATGAATTAAATATTTAATACTGTCACATTAAATACTGCACTAATTCATAGAAAATTGCACAGTAGCACTTTATTGTTTGTTTTATATAGACAAGAAATGACTTGAACTACCAGAATAAATATTAATCCTTTATTTTGAATTGCACCCAAATTTCAAATTAATTATTGCCCCTTTATTTTCTCCCTCAGTTTTGTAGTTGGACTGTGTGTGCCTCTTTGCATACTCCTTTTCATATGAGATGTTATAACACTTTCATTGGAAACAAGGAAGAATTGCTATACTGTGCTGTTGTGTGCAACAGAAGAGAACATAATAGTTGTATTGTGATCCGAGACATCAGATACAATATGCTGGGGATCTCGGAGCTGGCATAATAATTACTGATGGCTTTAGGGTGTAGCTAGTTTGGAGCTATGGACTGGGTTGTTACTGACCAAACTATAGTATCTATAGCCCTATAGTAGCTTTTAGAGAATATTCTTTTACAGCTGAGTTTTGGAGCCATAAGAACAGAATTTCAACTGTTAGAAAAATTGAGACTCATGTTTTTGTAATTTTGATACAATGGGCTAAATTTTCCTCTGCAATCCTGATCGTGACAATCGTGTGCATATTTTGGCTGCCACTCCAGACCCGAGCCCATTACTTCTATCTCCCTTTTTTTTTCTTTTTCTTTTTCTTTACCCCTCTTGGTCCGTTCTCCCCGGCCTCCTCCATTTCCTGTTACCCAGTCATGCCTCCTTTTTTTTCCTGCCCCGCCCCCTACCCAAATCTTAACCCCAAAACTTCACTATTTCTCCACCTCCCTACTCTCCTGCCGCTGTCCCAGGCTTGACTCCCTTTTGGATAAGCTCACAGCTTCCTTCTGTGCCTTTCTTGGCATTCTCCAAAAGGCCCATCGAGGCACTCATACTGCCTCCTTATGAACAGCAATTCCAACTACACAATCCTTCTCCTTTTGCCAACCACCCGACCTAGCGTCACTACTGGGGGCTAATCTTGTCAATCTCCTCCCGGTCCCACGCACCCCTCCCACCACTGACCCCGTGGACTCTACCACCGGATGAACAATCACTGCCCCTCTCCATATCTCCCTCTAGAATGCCCATTCACCTGCGGACAAGGGCCTTGCCATCCATATCTTTGTTGTGGATGATTGCATTGATGATGTGGCCTTGATGGAAGCTTGGCTCATGGGCAATGATACCTTCCCCCTTACTGAAGCCTCCCCACCTGGCTATACCTTTCACCACCTGCCCTGCCCAAACTGCCACGTTGGCGGTGTGGCCCTTCTTACCAAATAACACATTGGTCTGTCCCCCTACTCCTGTAGCACCTTCTTCTTTTGAGCACCTTATCTTGTTCCACCCCACTCGCTTCATCTTTAAAATCCTTGTTCTCTTACCACCCACCCAAGCCCCAGCCCAAGTTTCTCACCTAGATATCCTCTCCTTTCATCCCTCATCCTCTGCACTGAGCGACTTCTCATCCTTGGTGATTTCAACCTTGCCCTCTTTCCTCTGAATTCACTATGCTCCAGTCCTCCCTTAACCTCTCCCTCCATATAAACTCTCCTACCCATATTCATGACCACCTCCTCGACCATGCCATCTCGTGGCCTAGGGAAATGAGTCAAAGTTGGGGCGGCGTTGGAGGAGCAGATGGAAGTCCCGCCCTGCCACTACTCTGTCCAAAGAGGATAATCCAGCCCAAAACAGCAAAGGTTGTCATTTTGAAACTTTATAAGCAATCTAGCTAATTTTACAGTCTCTGCAGTGCTTTGATAACATCACCTGTGCATAGAATGATTATCTCTGTTATATATTTTAAAATGGATATCAAATTCTTGCCATAATCAGATAGAATCCAATTTTTATTTGATCATGAAATTTGACTGAATTATGTGCTTAATTGTATCCATTGTCATAAAATTCTGTCAGTGCTGGTGAGTATAAAATAGCAGCATGCTTGTGACTGAATCTCACCAAGACCCCTAACTTATTGTTTGTTCTAGGCACCATTTAATCTGAAAGCAAAAAATCTGCAAAATAATTTGTATGCAGAAAGTGTCCCAATATTTGTATTTACACAACTGTACAGAGTAAGTAGTGTTTGTATGTACAAGGAAATGTTATTACAGGTAGGGAACTGGTGTCTTAAGAACCAGTTGTATGAACTGGTCAGCTTAATTCAATTTGCCTGTACAGAATTGATTATTGAGAACGCATTCTGGTCTGAATGTAAATATGGTGTTACACTGAAACAGGTGTGCTCAGCTGAATGCCCTCGATTGTCACAACATCATCTTCCAAGTTCTCTAAATAGATATAAACCAGGCTAAAACCATTTTTAGTACAAAAACAGAGCTGAAGATTTAAAGTTGCACTCTGGTCCCCAGATTGTATCGGGTACAAAGTTCAATCCTCGAATATCTAGCCAAAGTCACTTAGTGGCCCTGTGAAATCAATGGAATTCAAGTTATCATAGGACCATGTTGGGAACAGAAAGAGTAAACCTGTAGGCAAAAGTACATAAGAAAGCATGATTGAATTAAAACCATTTGGCCTAACAAGCCTGTTCCTTCCACAGACCATGTATAAACTGTTCCAATGAACCCTTTTAATCTCTATTTAACCTATTTAATCGGTACAAAGTTTATGTTTTGCAAAAATAAACCCGAACGCAAGCTTGATCTTGTCAGGATTGTATTCTAAGCTCACAGCTATTCAGTAGCAGGGTGCAGTAAATTCAATTATGTTAGAATACCTCAGGCATATCTACATAACAAACAGTTTTACCATCGGTCAGGATTTTCATTTAATGTTTATAGAGAAATAATTAAAGCAAAAAAAATAGAAAACAAAGCTGCCATACATTAAAATTATTTTATTATAGAATATTTTATTGGTGAAACTCTTACACTTCAGTTTCCTATCATTCAGTTGATAAATGGTACTGGGCACGATGGACCAGTACAGCATTGGGCTGGGCTGTGCTGTCATCACAGTCAAATAGTCTGCTTACGCTCGCTGGAATCATACACGAGGAGATCTACAGAGGTCTGGCATTGGAGGGCAGGAAGCACCAATGGAATCAAACCACACATGAAACATTGGAAAGGGACAGGAGAAAATTGTGTATGAGGTGGACTATTAGTAAAACTGTGTCCAATTTGTTATTTGTAAATTTAGCTACAGCTAAATTTACAATTATATGAAAATAATTTTTTTTAAAACATCATTTTGTCCCTGAATTTCTGTGGGGTTCTCACGATCTCGTGCCGTACCTTTGCCAGAAGATTGGCAGAAACCCCGGAGAAGTGGCATAAATGGCCATTTTTAGACATTTGTGTCATTCCTCCAGGGGCTCTGCTGTTCTCCTGCCAGACATCTGCAGAAATTCCAGGCATTTGTCACAGTGGACAGGTAAATTGCTTCTAGGAACAGTGGTGGAGTAAAATAATCACTTACAACTGCTTAATCCTGCAGCACACCTGTTTAGTAATTGCTCTTACCATTTGAGTATGTGGCGTGTTATGCTATTTTTAGCAAGTGGGTCAATGTTTAATACCAAAGCTGCCTACCAGTGTGGACTCGAGCTCAAGTTTTATCCCTTGAGTCACATTGAGACCACAGGCACAAACAGCAGGAAGCTCCAACATTAACTGCTAACCAGTTTGCATACTCTGCATTAGTGCTAAATGAATGTGCTATGTGATGAAATCACTGCTGAATTATTATTGCAGTATTATAGAATTATGGATAACTGACCTGGATTATGAGGCAGTAGCCAAATAAGGCTAACGTAAGGGATTCCAATAATGTAATAAAACATAAATATCATGCTTGATGGG
Source organism: Heptranchias perlo (assembly GCF_035084215.1). Classification (NCBI taxonomy): domain Eukaryota; kingdom Metazoa; phylum Chordata; class Chondrichthyes; order Hexanchiformes; family Hexanchidae; genus Heptranchias; species Heptranchias perlo. Next base: position 35,295,533 of record NC_090335.1, read on the forward strand.
TTTATAATCATGATTTAAATCCGAATATTTGCCCTTATCGGTAATAGGCCATGTTTTCTCAATGACTAAACTTTCAACCAGCTATGAGCTCTGTTTTTGTTTTAAACCAGAAGGTGCTAGGAGGTCAAGGGTAGAGGTGTCCAGCTACAGTTAAGTACGGGCTGGGTATAAAAAAAATAGAAATGTATTTAAACGTATGGTGGACCTTGGTCCACTGAGGACACCATGCCCATTTAGAAAGGAACTCTTTTGGAAAAACAAAATTATTCTGTGTAGGCCAAGTTAAGGACCTAAAGTGAATCCAATGGTCTCATTGTAATTTCTTGTATTTATTGTTAAAATTAACAGATAGCTGCATGATTGTTACATAATAGAAACCATATACATCCTAAACATTCAGTATTCAAAGGATTGACACAAATAATTCAAACTGATCTCACTTCTGGTCTTCAATTCAGTTTGGCTCCATTGGAACCAGTTTGATCCCAGCCCATCAGACTCACGGCTAGATCAAGTCAACATATTGGAGGTAAAATGTGTCTTGGCCAAAAAGATTGGAAAAGAAAATTGGGCAAGGTGTAAAACGGCGGCCGATGTGCTACCATCCAAGGCGGATTTGACCCCCTCTCCCAACTCAGTCACAGTTCATGGTACAAGTGAGGACTTGAATTGACTCCTGGTTTTTTTCAGTTGGGGCATAAGTTTTAAGAACAGAGAATGAGTCCTGAATGGTGAAAAGCTTGAAACAGTGGAGGTCCAAAGAGATCTAGGGGTCCATGTACGTAGATCATTAAAATGTCATTGACAGGCACAGAAAATAATCAAAAAGGCTAATGGATTGCTGGCCTTTATAATCTAGATGACTAGGATACAAGGGGGTAGAAGTTACTCTAAAGCTATACAAAGCCCTGGTTAAACCACAGCTGGAGTACTGTATTCAGTTCTGGGCACCACACCTTAGGAAGGATATATTGCACTTGGAGGGAGTGCAGCGTAGATTTACTAGAATGATACCTGGACTCCAAGGTTTAAATTACAACGAGAGATTACACAAACTAGGGTTGTATTCCCTGGAATTTAGAAGATTAAGGGGTGATTTGGTCAAAGCTTCCAACATATTAAGGGGAACGGATAGGGTAGATAGAGAGAAACCATTTCCGCTGGTTGGGGAGTCTAGAACTAGGGGGACATGGCCTAAAAATTAGTGCCAGGACTTTCAGGAGTGAAGTTAGGAAACAATTCTACACCAAAGGGTGGTAGAAGTTTAGACTCTCTTCCACAATCGGCAGTTGATGCTAGCTCAATTGTTAATTTTAAATGTGAGATTGATAGATTTTTGTTAGCCCCATATACCTTAATACCTTTTGGTTAAGGCGAACATATGGAGTTAGGTCACAAATCAGCCATGATCTCATTGAATGATGGAACAGGCTTGAGGGGCTGAATCATAGAAAGGTTACGGCACGGAAGGAGGCCATTTGGCCCGTCGAGTCCATGCCGGCTCTATGCAAGAGCTAGTCCCAATCCCCTGCCCTATCCCCGTAGCCCTGCAAATCTTTTCCTTTCAAGTACTTATCCAGTTCCCTTTTGAAGGCCATAATTGATTCTGCCTCCACCACCCCCTCGGGCAGTGCATTCCATATCCTAACCACTCACTTTTTAAAAAAAAAAGTTTTTCCTCATGTCACCTTTGGTTCTTTTGCCAATCACCTTAAATCTATGTCCTCTGGTTCTTGACACTTCCGCCAATGGGAACAGTTTCTCTCCACCTATTCTGTCCAGATCCTTCATAATTTTGAATACCTCTATCAAATCTCCTCGCAATCATGTCTGTTCCAAGGAGAAGAACCCCAGTTTCTATAGTCTATCCATGTAACTAAAGTCCCTCATCCCTGGAATCATTCTAGTAAATCTCTTCTGCACCCTCTCTAAGGCCTTCACATCTTTCCTAAAGTGCGGTGCCCAGAACTGGACACAATACTCCAGTTATGACGAACCAGTGTTTTATAAAGGTTCGTCATAACTTCCTTACTTTTGTACTCTATACCTCTATTTATAAAGCCCAGGATCCCGTATGCTTTTTTAACCACTTTCTCAACCTGCCCTGCCACCTTCAATAATTTGTGCACATGTACCCCCTGATATCTCTGTTCCTGTACCCCTTTTAGAGTTGTGCTCTCTAGTTTATATTGCATCTCCTCGTTCTTCCTACTGAAATGTATCACTTCACATTTTTCTGCGTTAACTTTCATTTGCCACGTGTCCGCCTATGCCACCAGCCTGTCTATATCCTCTTGAAGTCTATCACTATCCTCCTCACTGTTCACTACCCTTCCAAGTTTTGTGTCATCTGAAAGTTTTAGAAATTGTGCCCTGTACACCTAAGTCCAGGTCATTAATACATATCAAGAAAAGTAGTGGTCCCAGCACTGACCTCTGGGGATCACCACTGTACACCTCCCTCCAGTCCGAAAAACAACCGTTCACCACTACTCTCTGTTTCTTGTCCCTTAGCCAATTCTGTATCCATGTTGCTACTGCCCCTTTTAATCCATGGGCCGCAATCTTGGTGATAAGCCTACCGTGTGGCACTTTATCAAAGGTCTTTTGAAAGTCCATGTACACCACATCAGCTGCATTGCCCTCATCTACCCTCTCTGTTACCTCATCAAAAAACTCTACCAGGTTAGTTAATAGCCTACTCCTGATCCTATGGTGTGTTGTCTCCCTGGTGCCAGGGTAAAGGATATCACTGGGTGCAGGACATTCTGCGAGGGGAAGGAACAGCCAAAAGTCATGGTCTATGTTGGAACCAATGACACAGGTAGGAAAAGGGTTGAGGTTCTGCCGGCAGAGTTTCAGGAGCTAGGAAAAAGATTGAAGAACAGGACCTCAAAGGTGTTAAGCTCTGGATTACTCTGTGCCACGTGCTCGTGAGTACAGAAACAGGAAGATAGTGCAGGTGAATGTGTGACAGGAGAACTGGTGCAGGAGGGAGGGCTTTATATTCCTGGGCATTGGGGCCAGTTCTGGGACAGGAGGGTCCTGTACAAGCCGGATGGGTAGCACCTGAACAGGGCTGGGACCAATGTCCTTGTGGGGAGGTTAACTAGCGCTGTGCAGGAAGATTTAAACTAATTTGGCAGAGGGAGGGGTACCAGGACACAGCAGCAGAGGGACGAGACAAGGTGCATAGAAAACTAGGAGGGACAAACAGCAACGAAACAAAGAATAGTGTTGAAAGAGCAGGAATTAGATGGAGGGGAAAAAAAGCAAAGCAGACTAGCGTGGTGTTGGAATGCATGTATGTTAATGTGAGGAGTGTTACAAATAAGGTTGATGAGCTGCAGGCACAAATTACCACGTGGTTATGATATAGTGGCTCTAACAGAGACCTGACTTAAACCTGGGTAGAAATGGGAACTAAACATTCCTGGCCACAATGTATTCAGGAGAGATAGGGGGGAGAAAAGAAAGACCGGGGCAGGGTGGGGTGGGGGGGGGAGGGGTGTGGCGGCGGTGGCAGTATTGATCAAGGATAATATTACACAGCTCTACGGAGGGACGATATACTAGAGGGTTTAAAGACTGAATCTATTTGTTTAGAGTTATGACACAGAAAAGGAGCTGTTACATGGCTGGGCATTTACTAGAGACCCCCAAATAGTGAGAAGCAGATTGAGGAGCAAATCTGTCGGCAAATTTCAGAGAAAGGTAAAAAATAATACAGCAGTAATAGTAGGGTCCTAATTACCCTAATGTAGTCTGGGGGAAAAAAAAAAAAAAGAGGGTGAGGAATTCCTAAAATGTGTACAGGAGAACTTTCTTGATCAGTATGTTTCTATTCCAATGAGGAAGGAAGTAAAGCTGGATCTAGTTCCGGAGTGTGTTTCAGTGGAAGAACATCTGGGTAATAGCGATCATAATATAATTATGTTTAAAGTAGTTACAGAAAGGGTCAAAGAAAAATCACCATTGAAAATACCCAACTGGAAGAAAGTAAATTTCATTGATTTGAGAAGGGATCTAGCACAGGTGGACTGGAATCAAAGATTGGCCAAGAAAGCAGCAAATGAGCAATGGCCGGCCTTCAAGGCGGAGATAATTTGGGTACAAACCAAGCATATTCCCATAAGGAGGAAAGATAGTGCATCCAAAACTAGAGCTCCCTGGATAACAAAGGGAATAGAGGTTTAAAATAAAACAGAAAAAGGAGGTTTATGATAAATGTCAGGTACACAACACAGTAGAAAACCAGACAGAATACAGAGTGCAGGGGGAATTGAAAAAGGATACAAGTAGGGCAAAGAGAGAATGGAGAAGATTAGTGGGTAACATAAAAGGGAACCCAAAAATCTTTTATAAACAAATAAAAAGTAAAAGGATAGTTAAAGGAATGGCAGGGCTGATTAAGGACAAAGAAGGAAATCATCTTGTGGCGGCAGAGGGCATGACTGAGGTACTGAATGAGGACTTTGCATCTGTCTTCACAAAAGAAGAGGATGAAGTTCATGTTGCAGTCGAGGAGGAGGGAGTAGAGATATTGGATAGGATAAAATAGATGGAAAGAAGGTGCTAAATCGGTTGGCATCACTCAAAGTTAACAAATCACCCTGTCCAGATGGGATGCATCCTAGGATGCTGAAGGAAACAAGGGTGGAAATAGCAGAAGCTCCACAATCTTACAATCTTCCTTGGATATGGGAGTGGTGCCAGAAGACTGGAAGATTGCAAATGTTACACCCCCTATTCAAAAAAAGGGGAGAGGGATAAACCTGGTAACTACAGGCCAGTCAGTCTAATGTCAAGTGGTGGGAAAACTACTAGAGATCATTGTCAAAGACTAAATTAATTCTCACTTGGAGAAGCATGGGTTAATAAGGGACAGCCCACATGAATTTGTTAAAGGCAAATCGTGTCTGACTAACCTGATTGAGTTCTTTTGATGAAGTATCAGAGAGGGTTGATGATGGTAGTGCAGTAGATGTATGTATGGATTTTCAAAAGGCATTTGATAAAGTATTACATAACAGACTTATTCGGAAAATAGAAGCACGTGGGATAAAAGGGACGGCAGTAACTTGGATACTTAATTGGCTAAGGGATAGGAGGCAGAGAGTAGTGGTGAACGGATGTTTTTCTGACTCGAGGGAAGTAAGCAGTGGGATCCCCCTGGGATCAGTGTTAGGACCATTGCTTTTCTTACATATAAATGACTTGGACTTTAGATTAGGGAGTACAATTTCCAAGTTTGTGGATGATACAAAACTTGGCAATGTAATAAATAGTGTGGAGGATAGTAGCGGACTTCAGGAGGACATGGACAGACTGATGAAATGGGCAGACACATAGCAGTTGCAATTTGATGTGGATAAATGTGAAGTGATGCACTTTGGGAGGAACAACATGGAGAGGCAGTATAATCTAAATGGTACTATTTTGAGGGGGTGCAAGAGCAGAGGGACCTGGGAGTGCGTATTCACAAATCTTTGAAGGTGGCAGGGCAAGTTGATAAGGCAGTTAGGAAAGCATATGGGATACTTGGCTTTGTAAATAGGGGCATTGAATACAAAAACAAGGAAGTCATGCTAAACTTTTACAAATCACTGGTTAGGCCTTAGCTGTAGTATTGTGTACAATTCTGGGCACCACACTTTTAGGAAGGATGTCAAGGCATTGCAGAGATAACAGAGGAGGTTTACCAGGATGATACCAAGGATGAGGGACTTCAGTTATGTGGAGAGATTGGAGACACTGGGATTGTTCTTGGAGCAGAGAAGGTTAAGGGGAGACCGAACAGATATTCAAAATAATGAGACTTCTTGAGAGAGCAAATAGGGAGAAACTGTTTGGTCTGGCAAGTGGGTCAGTAACCAGAGGTCATAGATTTAAAATAAATTTCAAAAGAACTAGAGGGGAAATGAGGAGAAATCTTTTCACACAGAAGTTTGTTGTGATCTGGAACGCACTACCTGGAAGTGTGGTGGAGGCAGATTCTATAGGAACTTTCAAAAAGAAATTGGACTTGTACTTAGAGGACTAATTTGCAGGGTTATGGGGGAAAAAGCTGGGGTATGGGATTAAATTTCAAAGAGCCGGCACAGGCACGACGGGCCGAATGGCCGCCTTCTGTGTTGTTTGATTCTATGATTCTAAATTTGCAAAGCAATTAACATTAGAGAAATGTTAGAGGTGAGATTTATGGATAAGTAAGAGTGACACAGATTAGACTTTTTCTATACTCTTAGGCAGCACTTAGTTTTTGACAGTACAGAGGAAGGTACACAAAGCTACACAGGAGCATTTCGATGAAAGAACAATCAGGTGCTGAGCGCTCTTCGGCTTTTTAATCCATTTGATAGCTACAGCAGGCCTTTCTTTAGTTTTTGTTCATCTGGGTGATCACGCTGGCATCAAGATCTGCATGCAGGTCACCATGAGGGCTCAAGAACAAGACTATCACTATACTCCCAATCTTACAGGAGGCAATGATGTAACTTTGAAAAAGAAATTGCTATGGCAAGTTCTCCTGAACTGGTAATAGCCAGTTTTTAAAAAAAAAACTTTAATGGCACAGGGTACAGTTTCAGCATCTAATGTTAACACATGTGCAGCATCTGATACAGGAAACTCTAATGTGAGTGTCAGTCAAGACTGGGATTTGAGTCTGCCTCTTTGCAAGCTGATAGTTTGACACTCGAGTGTTGCAGCTACTGGCATTATCTACTGTTCCTGGGTACAAAGTACTGAAGTTCAATTGTAATAAACAAATATTCATTTTTTTTATATAAGTGGGAAAGGAATAAATACCACGCCAGCCGAGAGTGTTGCTGGAGGATGTTTGGAAGTGTTTTAGAAATAACAAAACAGATCTAGTTGTAGGCAGTGCAGCGTTTAAAATTAGAATTGCTGTTTTACATTCATTGGCCCTGTTTGTCTCAAATTCCTCTCTCCATTAGTAGGTTAGGTTAACCCATTTATTTTAATGGGTTAATGCTGCACTACAATAGCAGAGAGGAATTTCAGAGAAATGCATTAAACATACTTCTAGCCTCCTGTATAAAATTCTTCTGTAACATTCCTTCAATATTTAGGAGGTACAATTCTATATTCAATTGAAAAAGATGCCTTCAAACTCGTGGGTCTGAAATTGGTATAACGTAAACCTGGTGGATCTATTTGGGAAGGATGGAGGATCTGCCAATTCTATGTCCCATTGAGGGTCTGACCTAAATTCCACCAGAAGTGAAAGACTGAAGGCTGATGCTGGAATCTTAAAGGTGAATTGTTATGTTTTATTGTAGTGTTTTATTGCAGTTATACAGAGAGTCATTACTTTACTTTGGAGTGGTCTTTTGAGAAAACATTTATGCAAGTGGATCCTTCTGGGCATCAGTTGGAGATATCATTAATATTAGTCAGTATGCAGTACACTGCTGCATTACAAGGTTAATAGATAGATGCTCTCCTTCAGCATGCCTCTGCATGCAAACAGTTCAGCAGTGCTGGTTGGACATGCAGCCACGTTTTTTCTGGATGTGTGGCATTACTTGAGTACCGTTGGTTGCATGCATCATTATTCGTGCACCTTACTGTTGTGCTGCTGGACTGGGATCTGCTTCAAGTGATATGGGTGATGCACTATGCTGTGCTGGAGGTTGCAGTTCTGAGGCACTTGGCTGACCTTTCCTTTATGTTTTAAAAAAAAAAATCCTCTCCCACGTCCATATCCAATCCAATATCAGGACCACTTTCTTTCACCTCCAAAATATTGCCTGCCACCACCCCAACCTCTGCCCAAATCCATGCCTTTATCATCTTGAAGCTGGACTTCGACAATGTTCTTCTTGCCAGCCTCCTCATTTCTGCCCTCATAAACTACAAAACAACTGCCAAGGCTCATGTACTCACATGCACTAAAGCCAACATCCCAGTGATGTATCCTTTTTAAAAAAAAAAGACTTGCCTTTCACGACGTCAGGATACCCTGAAGTGCGTTGCAGCCAATGAAACACTTTTGAAGTGTAGTCACTGTTGTGAATGTAGGAAACACAGAGGCCAATTTGTGTACAGCAAGGTCCCACAAACAGCAATGTGATAATGACCAGATAATTTTTTTTTAAGGTGTTGGTTGAGACATAAATGTTTTTCTAGGACACTGGAAGAACTCCCTGCTCTTCTTCGAATAGTGCCATGGGATCTTTTATGTCTACCTGAGAGAGCAGATGGGGCCTTGATTTAACGTCTCATCTGAAATATGGCACCTCCAACAGTGCAGCACTCCCACAGTACTGCACTGAAGTGTCAGCCTAGATTATGTGATCAAGTCTCCAGAGTGGGGCTTGATTACCAAGCTCCATTGATTCCTTGTGCCCCATAGAATCTACTTTACGATCCTCACCTTCAAATTCCTCCATACCTTTATGGTCTCTTCCAAGCACATGTCCTTGTGTGCACTCTCCGGTCCTTCAACACATCAGCTCAACCATCATATGGGAAGGAAAGCCCAGAAACCATTGGAAGAGAAGTCACTGAGGATACTGAAGGTGGGAAGTAGGAGGACTGCCACCAGCTTGGGGTTCGTGCCAACCATATGTTGCTCTTCCTTCTGACGCTATTCTCTCCTTCACCTACCAGTATCAAAGTACATACTGAAGCCATTTACCATGTCATCCTACTGAGAGCTATTGTAATCTGAAGGCTGCTCAGAAAGACACAGTTATAATTTGCTTTCCTCTTCTCTTTCTCTAGTTGTGCCGTAGGAAGCAAAACCAGGCCCCACGCTCACCTGCACTTCACAGCACAGAATGTTACTCACTCTATTGCTCTGATGCACCAGGTCAGATACTTCCACGTATGGGGCTTTAGACAGTGAGCTAGAGGGGGGAGTGCATTGGATGAGACACCAGCATAAGTGAGCAGAGACATGTAATGGTAGCAAAGAAAGAGGAGAAACTTGTTGTCCGGACGGCCAGCTTATGTCCCATCTTGAATAAGTGTGGAGAGCTGAATCTCATGGGACCAGTTTTTAAAAAGGGATGCTATCTGTGCAGTCACTGAGGACCGTGCCTTTGCAGTGTGCTGCAGAAGGTGGATTGGATGAGCACAAATGCAGATGGTTTTTCAACATTGCAGTCCACCATGTAACGTGTGGCAACTTGAGGAATATTTGCAGCAGAGCCCCCGCACCAAAGGCCCTAAGGACAGTCGGTGTTCTTTCCTTGGATGCTTAGACTCCTGCCAAGCACCATGACTTAAATCATATCAAGGTGCAATACTGGGTCATTTTTGTAAGAGAAAAATAAAGCACAGCTGTTGGATTTTTTCTCCCAAGTCCCTCCAAAAAGAGAGTTTTTCAAGCACTTTTTTGTGAATGCCGCATTCCTTTAAATAAATTATTTAAGGAGGGTCTGCACATCAAATCTCTAAGGTTTTATGAACTTTAATTGTGTTCTATAACTCCATTAAAGCTAATATATGCATAAGATTGTGAATTAATCCAGGGCAGATATGCATGCTGTTTCGCAGGAACAAATTGTACAGTCTAGTACACAATACATAGCTTGGCAAGTTGTGCTTTGCATAATTAATTCTGTGGTCAAAATGCACAGAAATAACTTCTTCCTCCCCACCTTCCCCAACAATTCCCTTGCAAAATTAATTGCTAATTATGTTTGTTGACATTAAAAGATTACATTGGCGTAGGTTATGTGTCAGGCATTTTCTAGGAGCTTTAAATCAGGATGACGGTTTTAATTAAGTAGAATCCAAACTAATCCAAATGAACCTACTTCAGTCTATTTGCACAACCCATTTAAATTTCAATTAATGAAATTCTAACTAGGCTAATGACTTTCAAATTAATCCCTCAACCTGAAGGATCGTCATTATTTACTTAGTGGATTGGGGGTAGGAAGTAGACAATCATGCTGCATTTATATTACCATGTCGTTGTTTATAGTAACCCCAACCTAAGTAGCAGAACTGTAATTTAATTTAGTTGTCCCCGGTGCCTCCAACAGCATGGAGACCCAGCTCAAGACATGGCTTTTCTCCACAGCGCTGCCAGCAGATAACATTAATGCCTGCTACCAGTTGGGCTGAATAACTAATATTGCCATCTCCTCTGGCTCCAGATGGGTTGAGCATTCAGCCTGCTTGTACATACCAACATTATGGTTTCTACGTTGCTGACCTGCACTGATCTCCTCTAGCCATCAAGGCGGGTCAGCAGCGAGAAAATGAAAGTTGTAGTCACATTTTTAAGTAACGGTGCAAGTGCATGTGCATTTGTTTTTGTGCTAACCGTAATGCTTTGAATTCAGTTCCACGTGTAAATGGAATGATTTATGGAGCACTAGGAGCTTTAGCACATTCTTCAGCTAGATGCAGTTCTATGTATAAGCCAATTTTTAGGACACTTACAGACACTAATTTGTAAAGCACTTTTATCCTACTGATCAGGCCTTGACAGAGCAAAGTTCAAAAAGAGACCTGTGACCTTCATGAGCCGCTCTCTGATTTGTATTGCAATCTTCTGCTGTTGTTCCTGTGAGCTTGTTGGAGCATAAAATGGAGACCTGTTTTCCATGTGTACTGCTGTTGTGATGTCACGATGTGCTGCAGCATACTACAAATTAGGAGTGCAGTCGCCTTTGCTTAAAGGCGTTTAGGCACATGTACAATTGTATCAGGGCCTGGACATTGATGTGAAGCTGGTTCTGGGTTTCTGTGTGCTTGTGTCATTACTTAAAATAGCATCACAGTGCAAGTGTACAGGTGCATAGAATTGGCCCTGCATGTTTGGAAAGCAATGACAGGAGGCCCTTAACCCGAAGGTACATTGAATGACTGACGAAAGTCCACCTGAAGTGATTCTGCTATCTGCTGGGGTTCCCAGGGGTGTGGAATCTTACCATTTACTTTTGTTATATTTATCAAACTGTGCCAGAAACAGCACCATTTGCCAGAGTGCATTTTTCCCTGTACTTGCATCACAACCCAGTACTGCACTGTCGGGTGCCGTCTTTCGGATGAGTCGTTAAACCAATCTGCCTTCTCAGATGGACGTGAAAAATCTCATAGCCCTATTTGAAGAAGCGCATGGTGGTTGTCCCTGGTGTGCCGGCCAGTATTTATCCCTCAACCAATATCACTGAAATAGATTATCTGGTCATTATCTCATTGCTGTTTGTGGGACCTTGCTGTGCGCAAATTGGCTGCCCCATTTCCTTACATTACAACAGTGACTACATTTCAAAAGTACTGCAATGGCTGTAAAGCTCTTTGGGATATCCTGAGGTCATGAAAGGCGCTATATAAATGCGAATTCTTTCTTTGTTTCATATAGATGAATTTCGTTTTCAAAGGTGAGCAAGTATTAAACAAAAAAAACAAACAAGCTCCACCCACCTCAGCCAGCAAGTCCTGACCCGAAGAGCAAAAACACGGAATAAATTGGCAAAACATAAAATGAAAGGTTTGGAGCTCTTGGGAACTTCTTGATTGCACTAAAGCTATGTTACACAGTTATAATTTGTTATTTATTATAGCAGCTTAAATTAATCTAAATTGAGATTAAATTGTTGGGCTCTTATGGAGGTAATGATCTAAATAAGATCAGTACTGAACAGCTCTGGTACAGTATTGCATGCACACTGCATTTGCATATCTGCATTCTTGTTGCTGTAAATCAATTTCTACAGGTATTTTGTTTGTATGCAAATTAGAGTTCAAATACCCTCACATTAGCATACTTGTTAATTGCAATGTGGGGAACCATCATTTGGCTGAGTTGTTAGTCTATAATCAAGTAATATTTTTATTGTAAACTTGCTACAAGCCATATGTGATGGTGGCCATGAGGTACCCTTGATTTTGGTTGTAAATAAACTTGTTCTGGTTTGTTTCTTTTGGTATTGGATGCAGAATTAATTAATCTTCCTCCTTTCAAAGAAACCCGATTTACATCTGAATGCCAGCTTTGTACCTTAGGCTTCCTGCTGTTGTTGCCCAAACACAATGGCCTTGTGTTCTCAGTGCTTGAGGAAAGAAATGTGTCTCAAAATGTTTTGTCCAATGGCTTCAAAATAACTGAAAGGGAGATGTCAGAGTTCCCTTTTTGTCCTAATTTTGTGAAAGTTGGCAGGACTGGAGAAAAGAGTTTCTTTGTTTTGCATCCAGTGACAGTGCTGTGCACTTTGAGGGTACAGTACAGTGTAAACTGGGAGCAATAGTATGTCAATATGGTCACATCTTTTCCTATAGTGGGTAAAACCGCCACATTGCTGTTCTCAAGGATGTTAGTGATGCCTGACGTTGTATCACTGAGTGACACAGTTTTGCGGGGGGGGGGGGGGAGGGAGGGAGATGGTGCAAATGCCCTCACCACGCAGAACCTATTAGTTCATTTTCCCTGTGAAGTCAGTCAATTTTTGTTCCATTTTAAAATTTCGGGAGTCACCCTGGTTAGTTACTTGAAAGGTGTATTGCAGGTTAAGATTATAGTTGCTGGCCCTGAATTTCCTCTGTTGTCCTGATCTCCTGCTGCAACTTTGGCAGGACATTGGCGAAACTCCCGGAGAAATGGCATAAATAGGGAAGCTCAGTGTGGGTGGGTGAATGTGCAGCCTTGCAGTCTGCGTTAAGGTTGGCGATTGCTGGCAGTGGGGGAGGGAGGAGTATGGGGGTGTGGAAAATGCAGCTGTCAAGGGAGCCAGGAAATTACAGCTAGGGGTAGGAAGGGGGTATCAGAATGAAGGAGCCAGAGGGGTGACAGAATTACAGCAAGTAGCAGGGTAAGGGAAGATGCAGGCAGTGGTGGAGAGGGCTGGAAGAGGAGATGGGGGGGTATCGATAGAGGGGAGGGGAGGGGTGGGGGGAGGAAAATGGAGCCTATAGGGGTCACTGGCTCGAGGGAAGGGGAAGAAATGGGAGCCAGGGGCCAAAGTGCAGCTAGCTGCGATGTAGGAAAATGCAGCCATTGGAGAGGAGGGGGCAGCTGTGCTATTGGTGTGAAGTTAAGCATGGGGAGTAGAATCATTGGGGATGAATGCAGTCTCTTTTCAGAGATACTGTAGGTCCTAGCAGAAGTTGGCATGTGTCCAAGATATTACTGGTGAGCCCAGCAAGCAGAGGTAGTGGGAAGGCGAACAGGTGGGCGGGCCAGGGCAGTTTTTCGATGCCAGCCACAATGGAAACTGGTGAGGGTGACGGATTAGGTAAGTAGCTGCAGAAAGTGGGCCATGTGATTGTGAACCCATCTTATCAATAGTAAAATGGCTGCTGCCTAACATAAGGGAGCTGCAAAAACGTGGGCTGTTCCAGTGACACTAGTGGCCAGAGCCTTCACCTGCATGCAGACTCAACTTTGTTTTTACTATTAACTCTCATTATACTGTATTCTGACTATTATGTTAGCAATTAATGTATTCTGACTCTTATGTTAGCAATTAATGCTATGTGACAATTAACATTGAAAAACCCCATCATAGCACCACTTACATGCATAATATATAGTGCAACAAAATGTTGACACTTTTGCAATAGGCATGGGTTTCGAATGCATTTTGAAACAGAATATTGTGATTTGCTTCAGCATTTTTATTGTATAATAGACAGTAAAGATAATATTAGACCGGGTGTGTCACCATCAATCCCCTTCATGATCTTGAAATCTTCAATTTCACCGTGAAAACTTTCTTTCCAAAGAGAACAAGTGCAAACTCTTTACTTAATCTTAGTTATGAGCAAAGGTTTCTATTGGAATCCTCTTGGTTTTTCGTTAAGTTTTGAGGGTAGAAGTTAGGGCTCATAAGGAGAACTGTAGAAAAAAGCCAGATTGCATTCTTTTATGAATATTGTTATTGAACTGAGACAAAAATACATTTTTTTTTGTATCCATAAATCTAGGCATGCACAGAGGCGAACTCTTCATTTTACAGGAATAGTTTAGTTTCAACCCTCTCTCATTAGTACACAGGAGAGAATGCAGCTCTTTAAATGGCTGCTGCGGCACTTCAAAATACCTGTCAGCTTTGTGAGTGCTTCTACAGGTAGCATGTTATGTGTGTGGGAACTCGCTCTGCTTAACAAATTTATACAAATGCTGGAGTTTTGGTGGGAATGACTGTGTGAGGAAAGTTGTGGGATTTTGGCATCATGCTATTCCTGCTTGAAATGCAATTAGGAATTTCTACCCCAATGCATATAACTGAGTCACTAACATTTCCAAACATTCTCTCTCTAAACTCTAGTCTTTTAATGTGTGATGAATACTCATATGTCAGACATTAAAGAAATGGCAGAATCCTGTAGCTTGAACTCATAGTCTGAGACTATCACTGTCATCCTGCATATATTACTGCATGGCAGTACTTCATGATTGGGCACTAGCTCAGGAAAATTTGGTGATCGACTAGTTGTTAGCAGATTGGTTTGTCTCTGAGTTCCTCATTTAAATAGGGCTGTTGAGCGCTGTGCAATGGTGTAGCTGGCGTCTACATTCTTTGGAGGGTGCGGGGGGAAAGAAATTCAGAGCTGTCTTGGACATGCTTGTACTAGCAGCTGCTCTTAACACTTGGTGTCCATGTAGGCCAGCTTCCATTTGTAATCCTGATAATCTGCACGCATGCGACTCACTGGGGACTCATCAGCCACTGCGCTTGTACAAAGTTTTGGTGTCATGACATCAGCAATAATGTATATCCATCCAGCATGTTGTGATGAAGGTGCGTGCTCTGAGACAACCACATGTGCCTGTGTGCTGACATCATGATGCTGCATCACGCAATGATGCCTGGCCACCGACTCTGAGTCGTTGTTTAGTGGACAATGAACAAGGCAGCAAAGAGTGGTGGCAGTCAGGACAACGCAGCAAATAGTCTTTACTTCGCATATCGGGAGTCAGTGGCATTAGCACAAGATGAATGTGGCTGCAGTCTGGAAGTTTTTTCCTGGTGCTTGTGACCACTGCCTTGGGCAGACTCATCAACTCCCAGATAATTTTTAGCTGCCACTTCTTTGTTCTTTCTCATGCCTTTTACAAATGTTGTAGCAATGGAAATCTTTGCTGTTACTCCATTTAAGTATTTAATTTGTATGGGGCTTCAAGCGCTAGTGAATAGTAACTCAATTAGCCGTGATTGTTGCACATGATTTTCTCTTCCTTGAAGGCTTTTATAACACAGGAATACCATGTGACTGTTGTTTTGAATTTTGTTTGTAAATCTGTTATTACCGGCGTATTAACCAGAACAGAGTCACTATTATACTGGTAGAGGAGCAAAGGATGAAGAAGCTTTTGTGTATATGTGGTGGGCAGAAAGAAAGGAAAATCATTGAGCTGGAGAAACAAATTGGAATGAAGGAGAGAAGAAAAGGGAAATCAAAATCAAAGGAAAAGGACAAACCAATATTTCAATTGAATACAACAAGAATTTAGCAAAAATTAATTTTGCTGTTAAACTCTTTTTGTATTTTTTTTACACTTTTTAAATGTAACTAGCCAATTTACTCCGCTCCACTTCTCCTGAGAGCATTGACTCCTTGCTGGGGCATAGTTTCACAGGCACATGTTGACCTTGCCCAAGTGACCATTATTCATGTGTCAGCCTTGATCCAATTTCTAGGCACTTGTCTCCTCTTACTCCATGGTGTAATCAGAAATTAAATCATATAAATAATCACAAAATGGCCATTTCCATCTTGGAACTGTGAATTGTTTGCAAAGATGGAGAAAGAATGAGTGGTGGACATTTATTTTACAATTAAGAAAGAAGAGGATTGTATGAACATACGAACAGTGATGAATAAGAAAAGACCGCCTGGTCCATCCAACCTGTCCCACACAATTTGTGATACCTTGCACATCACTATATATACATTCCCTACCCCACCTGAAACCATGTGATCTCCTAGGATAGGCAAGAAACAAGATTAAAAATCCAGGCCGATTTGGGGGGGGGGGGGGGAAGAAAAATCTGGGCAATTCCTCTCCGATCGAAACTAGTCCAGGAGTTTACTGGCCCAGATAATTTTATGCAGTACCTACCTTTTGCACAAGGTTATCTCCACCCTAGCCAGAAACAGGTCCAGCTCTCGCTTGGAGAAATCACTTAGAGAAGATCCAGTGCTAAGTTTTTTGGGCTATTTTCCTGGAGTTCGTCTTTTAAGCTCAGTGTTGAGTGTCACAAGCCAAACTGAGCAGTGGGGGGTACAATGTGCCAAACTTCCCTTTCACTGTAATTTCTTTTTGGACTTGGTAATGAGTTCATGTGAATAAATTACCGCACATTGGGTTGTTAGTGGAAACAAATGAACAACATACATTTGGTTCAAGTTAAAGTCAATATATTGACATGAGAATGCGAGAAACAAAATTTTTAGTATTATATGTTGAAAATTTAGTATTGATCAACCTGAGATTTGAATGCTCGTGCCTAGGAAAGCTTTAGAATGGTTTAAAATTTCTGTGACTGATTTTCAGATTTCTTATATAGACTGTTGGTAACAGGGAAGCCATTTGAACAAAGACGTTGTGAAGAGGTGAATTTTGCATTGTCAAATTTGTCAACCAGTTATTTTTATTCTAGCATTTTACCGGTTTAAATCAGATGTATCCAAACTTCTTGTCATCCTGGACCTCTTAAGGGCATACCAGGTAGACTTGGGGGGTCACCTATAAAGTTAAATCAGTGTTTCCATAAATCTGCATATATCGCAACTTCTGAATAATAACACATCTTGGTGTTTTGATTTAGAATTTATCCACCATTGAGGCAACACCGTTAAGAACAGCCCTTTCATTAAGACCACAGATTTCAAATAGGACAAGCTAATGAGTAAATCATAAATAGAATTGAGCTGCATGGGTTATGTGCGCTGGTTGACAGGCTGAAAATGGCCCACGGGCTGTGTCTGTCTGAACAAATTATTAAGATACAACAAAGTGCATTGTCTGTAAATTCACAATTAAAAGTTCCTTTACTCTTTTTTTCAAAAAGTAAGCTCTACTATTTATTTTAATAAACTTTTTATGGAGTACTTTGTAAGTTGTTCAGGTGATAATTTTATCCAATCTAAAGGTAAATAGAAATGTTAAGTTTGTGCCTAAATCTACCAGTGGTTGACCAGTAGCTCAAAGTCCTAATATTTCTATTTTCATTATTTTGCTTGGAAACCATGTTGACAGGAGTGTATTGACTGCACTGCTCAACGAATGGAAATGTTTGTGTCCAATTCTAGACTTGTTAGGCAACTAGGCTATACAGAACAGGTTTGATTGCTGGTCTGTACATAGCTAGCTGATCTCTGCCTGGGCAGTTATAGGGATGCTATGGTTGGAGGAAGCAGGGGAAAATCAGCCATGGGTCCTTATCATGGCAAATAAATGATAAAAGACTTGGGAAAAAAAACTTTTGTACGAGCATGGTGCCCTTTTAATTCTGCTTTCATGCAGCCAGACTTAGTAACTCTGAAATAGTGTGGGTGTCTTACAAGTCTCCCATTGTACTTCTGGCAGGAGATTAGCGGAACCTCCAGTTAAATAGTGTAAACAGTCGAAATACAGAAATAAAAGTGATTAAAGTTGGCCATAATTATTTGTAATTGATTGTTAAAAGCAATATTGATGGAGGAACACATTCATAAACCATGAGTTTACTTATCATAGAACAGAATCATAGAAATTTACAGCTCAGAAGGAGGCCATTCAGCCCATCGTGTCTGTGCTGGCCGGGAAAGAGCCATCCAGCATAATCCCACTTTCCAGCTCTTGGTCCGTAACCTTGTAGGTTGCAGCACTGCAAGTGCATATCCAAGGACTTTTTAAAAGCGATGTGGGTTTCTTCCTCTACCACCCTTTCAGGCAGTGAGTTCAAGACCACCACCACCCTCTGGGTGAAAAAACTTCTCCTCAACTCCCCTCTAATCCTTCTACCAATTACTTTAAATCTATGCCTCCTGGTTTTTGACCTCCCTGCTAAGGGAAACAGGTCCTCCCTATCCACTCTATCTAGGCCACATAATTTTATACACCTCAATTAAATCTCCCCTCAGCCTCCTCTGTTCCAAAGAAAACAACCCCAGCCTATCCAATCTTTCCTCATAGCTGAAATTCTCAAGTCCTGTCAACATCCTCGTAAATCTCCTCTGTACCCTCTCGACTGCAGTCACATCTTTCCTGTAATGTGGTGACCAGAACTGTACACAGTACACTAGCTGTGGCCTAACTTGTGTGTTGTACAGTTCTAACATAACCTCCCTGCTCTTATATTCTATGCCTTGGCTAATAAAGGAAAGTATCCCGTATGCCTCCTTAACCACCTTATCTACCTGTCCTGCTACCTTCAGGGATCTGTGGACATGTACTCCAAGGTCCCTCTGTTCCTCTACACCTCTCAGTATCCTCCCATTTGTTGTGTATTCCCTTGCCTTGTTTGCCCTCTCCAAATGCATTACCTCACACTTCTCCAGATTGAATTCCATTTGCCACTTCTCTGCCCACCTAACCAGTCCATTCATTCGATAGCTTTCTTCCTCATTATCAACCACACAGCCAACTTTTGTATCATCTGCAAGCTTCTTAATCATGCTCCCTACATTTTAAGTCTAAATCATTGACATATACCACAAAAAGCAACGGACCTAGTACTGAGCCCTGCGGAACCCCACTGGAAACAGCCTTCCAGTCACAAAAACACCCGTCATCCATTACCCTGCGCTTCTTGCCACTGAGCAAATTGTGGATCTAACTTGCTACTTTCTTTGGATGGGCTTTTACTTTTCTGATCAGTCTGCCATGTGGGACCTTGTCAAAAGCCTTGCTGAAATCCATGTAGACTACATCAAACACGTTACCCTCATTGACTCTCCTTGTTACCTGCTCAAAAAATTCAATCAAGTTAGTCAGACACGACCTTTCCTTAACAAATCCATGCTGACTGCCCATGATTAATCCGTGCCTTTCTAAATGACTTTTAATCCTGTCCCTCAGAATTGATTCCAATAATTTGCACACAACCGAGGTTAGGCTGACTGGCCTGTAATGACTTGGTCTATCCCTTTCTCCCTTTTTAAACAACGGTACAACGTTAGCAGTGCTCCAATCCTCTGGCACCATGCCTCTAGCCAGGGAATATTGGAAAATGATGGTCAGAGCCTCCGTTATGACTCCCTTGCTTCACTTAACAACCTGGGATACACTTCATTCGGGCCTGGTGATTTATCTACTTTCAAAGATGCCAAACCCCTTAATACTTCCTCTCTCACTATGTTTATCCCATCCAATATTTCACACTCCTCCTCCTTAACTACAATCTCTGCATCATCCCCCTCTTGTGTGAAGACAGATGCAAAGCATTCATTAAGAACTATACACATGTCTCTCGCCTCCACACACAGGTTACCTCTTTGGTCTCTACTAGGCCCTAGTCTTTCCTTAGTTATTCTCTTGCTCTTTGTTTTTAGAAAACATGTTTGGATTTTCATTGATTTTACTTGCCAATACTTTTTCATGCCCTCTCTCTGCTTTCCTAATTTCCCTTTTTAATTTCACTGCTGCACTTTCTATACTCCTCTAGGCTTTCTGCAATATTGAACTCTCGGTATCTGACATAAGCGTTCCTTTTTTTGCCTTATCGTACCCCGCACGCTCCTGGTCATCCAGGGGGCTCTAGATTTGGCAGTCCCACCCTTTTTCTTTGTGGGAACATATTTGCTCTGAACCCTCACTATCTCCCCCTTGAACGCCTCCCACTGCTCTGACACTGATTTACCTTCAAGTAGCTGTTTCCAGTCCACTTTTGCTAAATCACATCTCGGCTTAGTAAAATTATCTAGGTCTGCTATTGCTCTGGCAGCTGCGAATAGCATCTTAGTTTGTTGACAGCCACTCCCTGTTTTGTTGCATAAAGCCATGTCAGAATTTGACCCGTTTACAGTTGTCATGCGACCACAGGTCCTCACTGTTCTGACTTTTATTCATCTTGGCATGCTATGCCCTGGAGGGCACTAGCAAGTATACTCATTTTATTTACCACTGCATCTTGTTTTTTCACATATAAACCATTTCAGAGCTTGATCTGGTTACATCTAAGATGCAATCATGTCAATCGTCAGTGTCCTGCATTCAGTTGACTTAAAGGGCATGATTTTAGCCCCCAAGATTGGGGGGGCAGACAAAATCGATGTTTTGAGGAGCGGGCAGACATCCCGCTCCAACCTACCTATTTTTGCATTAGACCCAGGCAGATCTGTGTGCGTGCGCACAGCAGTCACCAGGACGTCCTGCCCCCACTTAAATCCTGCGGCCTGATACTTAAAGGGGCAATGTACCTAATTGGGATACTTAAGGTACTTTATATCTTGTGTATTGGACAGTTAAAATGATTTAAATCTTACCTGTTTCTTGATTCCCATCGCTGGCTGCCAGGCACGAAACCGGTACGTGCCATTAATTGGCTTCATAAGGTTGAGTAGATTGTTGACTTTTCCCTGGACCTAGCAGGATTCTAAGGATTGAGTAGAATGAGCCTATACACTCTGGAATTTAGAAAAATGAGAGATGATTTCATTGAAACATAGAAGATTCTGAGGGAATTTGACAGGGTAGATGCTGAAGTTGTTTCCCCTGGCTGGGGAGTCTAGAACTAGGGAGCATAGACGCAGGATAAGGGGTCAGCTATTTAAGACTGAGATGAGGAGGAATTTCTTCACGTAGAGGATTATGAATCTTTGGAATTCTCTAACCCAGAGGGCTGTGGATGCCGAGTCGTTGAATATGTTCAAGGCTGAGATAGATAGATTTTTGGACTCTAGGGGAATCAAGGGATATGGGGATTGGGCAGGAAAGTGGAGTTGAGGTCAAAGACCAGTCATAATCTTAGGAGTAGGCTATATGGCCCCTTGAACCTGCTCCGCCATTCACTATTTCTTATGTTCACGACCCGCCCATTTACCTTCCAGGTTTCGAACCTGCAAATCCCCCCACCTGCTGTTTTCCCGCCGCCATGATAAAATCATGCCCAAAGTGTTTTGAGCTTTTTGTGAAAGTTGTCCGACCTCCAAATGGCTGCTGAAAGCCAAGAGGAAGAAGATGAATAAAAGATTTTAAATTTAGTTTTAAAGTTAGAAAAGCGAAGTTTTTAAAAAAAATTGATAGGTAGAGAAAGCCTAGAAGATTTCCTTTCTACGAAATGTAACAAAAATTGTAAACCTATTTCTAAAGAATGAGTTTCTGTTTTTTTTTAATAGCACAGAAAAAATCTTCAGTCGTGTGTTTTTATTTAAATTTTTTTTAAAACTATAATAGTTTAAATTTTTATTTTAATTGCATAGGGCGAATGTTATGGTAATAAAGCTGCTTCTGACTTTTCCTTGGACCTACCAAGATTCTAAGAATTAAACTTGCTAAATATTTGTTGCAGTAATGACAGACAAA
The DNA here is from genome assembly GCF_035084215.1 of Heptranchias perlo. Lineage (NCBI taxonomy): Eukaryota > Metazoa > Chordata > Chondrichthyes > Hexanchiformes > Hexanchidae > Heptranchias > Heptranchias perlo. Next base: position 35,316,972 of record NC_090335.1, read on the forward strand.
CTTGAAACCCAACTAAGTTTGTTGCACTGTTGAAATTGATGCCATAGATCTATGGCTCTACCCTGCGGCTGGGGCCGAACATATCTAACTGCTGGCAGTTGAAATGATGGCCTCATTGCTATTGTATTGACACTTGCCAGAACTTCTTCAATGTAGCAATCTAGTGATTGGTGTTCGACTCGCAGTCTTGCCTCAAATGACAGGATGCTTTCGTGAAAGTGGTGATTTTGACTTTTCAATTGTAATTCATAGTAGGTGTTAATTACTACTCTGTTGAGATCAATTTTTACAATAATTATTAACTAACATGTCAAACTTTTTAATTAGAAAAGCGTCAAGGATACAATTGATTTTATTTTTTGACATTGTTGTACATATTGAATACCAAGATGCCATTTTAGGAGTGATTCCTTGCTCCCAATGGGGAACGACATTGTAGTCCTGATTCTCCGACCCACACTATTGCAAGCGCAGCTGCTTGCTGCAATCCACAACATCATGCAACCATTCCTTTTAATGCGCCGAACACCAAGATACATGGATAAAAGAAAAAAATCTGCGAAGGTGGATAGTTGAAACAAAAACAGAAAATGCTGGAGAAACACAGTATATCAGTCAGCGTCTGTAACAAGAAAAAAATTAGTTGCAACCCATTGACAAAAGTGAATTTATTTACTAAATTTATTTTCAACAGTTTTTACCTTTTGGTTAGTGGGCTGGCTGAAGGGAAAATGGCAATTGCAACCTTTTGAAAACATTTTTGAGTGATTTGATTGCTTTACTTTCTGCTTTTTTTATTGGTAAATTTTCTCACTGCCCTTATTACTGTTTTAGAAATATGAAATATGAGCCAATCAAAAAGTGTGCCACCACAGTGTCATGCAGAGAGTGACACAAGAAGTGTGATACCGGAAATACTGACAATGCCTGCGATAGCCAGGGAGTTGATTAATGAGCTGTGCCACCTTGTGGCACTGCAGATGGGGGGCAATCAGCAGTAAGCACCGCTTTTAAAGTGACCACAATTTTTATGCTTCATACACTTCTCAAGCTGCCATGAGGGATTTGAAGAAGTAAATTGTTCCTTAGAGCATCTAAAATGTCACCTGAGGTTCTGCTGAAGCACGTGCCCAGTTATGTTCACTTTGGCACTGAACTTTTTTATTCGTTCATGGGATGCGGGCGTCGCTAGCGAGGCCGGCATTTATTGCCCATCCCTAATTGCCCTTGAGAAGGTAGTGGTGAGCCGGCTTCTTGAACCGCTGCAGTCCATGTGGTGAAGGTTCTCACAGTGCTGTTAGGAAGGGAGTTCCAGGATTTTGATCCAGCGACGATGAAGGAACGGTGCTATATTTCCAAGTCGGGATGGTGTGTGACTTGGAGGGGAACGTGCAGGTGGTGTTGTTCCCCTGCTGCTCTTGTCGTTTTTTAGATGGTAGAGGTCGGGGTTTGGGAGGTGCTGTCGAAGAAGCCTTGGTGAGTTGCTGCAGTGCATCCTGTGGATGGTACACACTGCAGCCACAGTGCGCCAGTGGTGAAGGGAGTGAATGTTTCGGGTGGTGGATGGGGTACCAATCAAGTGGGCTGCTTTGTCCTGGATGGTGTCAAGCTTCTTGAGTGTTGTTGGAGCTGCACTCATCCAGGCAAGTGAAGAGTATTCCATCTCACTACTGACTTGTGCCTTGTAGATGGTGGAAAGGCTTTGGGGAGTCAGGAGCTGAGTTACTCGCTGCAGAATACGCAGCCTGACCTGCTCTTGTAGCCACAGTATTTATGTGGCTGGTCCAGTTAAGTTTCTGGTCAATGGTGACCCCCAGGATGTTGATTGGTGGGGGATTCGGCGATGGTAATGCAGTTGAATGTCAAGGGGAGGTGGTTAGACTCTCTCTTGTTGAAGATGGTCATTGCCTGGCACTCATCTGGCGCGAATGTTACTTGCCACTTATGAGCCCAAGCCTGGATGTTCAGGTCTTGCTGCATGTGGGCACGGACTGCTTCATTATCTGAGGGGTTGCGAATAGAACACTCTGCAATCATCAACGAACATCCCCATTTCTGAACTGATGATGGAGGGAAGGTCATTGATGAAGCAGCTGAAGATGGTTGGGCCTAGGACACTGCCTTGAGGAACTCCTGCAGCAATGTCCTGGGGCTGAGATGATTGGCCTCCAACAACCACTACCATCTTCCTTTGTGCTCGGTATGACTCCAGCCACTGGAGAATTTTCCCCCTGATTCCCATTGACTTCAATTTTACTGGTGCTCCTTGGTGCCACACTCTGTCAAATGCTGCCTTGATGTCAAGGGCAGTCACTCTCAACTCACCTCTGGAATTCAGCTCTTTTGTCCATGTTTGGACCAAGGCTGTAATGAGGTCTGGAGCAGAGTGGTCCTGGCGGAACCCAAACTGAGCATCATAGAATCATAGAAGTTACAACATGGAAACAGGCCCTTCGGCCCAACATGTCCATGTCGCCCAGTTTATACCACTAAGCTAGTCCCAATTTCCTGCACTTGGCACATATCCCTCTATACCCATCTTACCCATGTAACTGTCCAAATGCTTTTTAAAAGACAAAATTGTACCCGCCTCTACTACTGCCTCTGGCAGCTCGTTCCAGACACTCACCACCCTTTGAGTGAAAAAATTGCCCCTCTGGACCCTTTTGTATCTCTTCCCTCCCACCTTAAATCTATGCCCCCTCGTTATAGACTCCCCTACCTTTGGGAAAAGATTTTGACTATCTACCTTATCTATGCTCCTCATTATTTTATAGACTTCTATAAGATCACCCCTTAACCTCCTACTCTCCAGGGAAAAAAGTCCAAGTCTGTCTAACCTCTCCCTATAAGTCAAACCATCAAGTCCCGGTAGCATCCTAGTAAATCTTTTCTGCACTCTTTCTAGTTTAATAATATCCTTTCTATAATAGGGTGACCAGAACTGTACACAGTAGTCCAAGTGTGGCCTCACCAATGCCCTGTACAACTTCAACAAGACATCCCAACTCCTGTATTCAATGTTCTGACCAATGAAACCAAGCATGCCGAATGCCTTCTTCACCACCCTATCCACCTGTGACTCCACTTTCAAGGAGCTATGAACCTGTACTCCTAGATCTCTTTGTTCTATAACTCTCCCCAATGCCCTACCATTAATGGAGTAGGTCCTGGCCCGATTCGATCTACCAAAATGCATCACCTCACATTTATCTAAATTAAACTCCATCTGCCATTCATCGGCCCACTGGCCCAATTTATTAAGATCCCATTGCAATCCTAGATAACCATCTTCACTGTCCACAATGCCACCAATCTTGGTGTCATCTGCAAACTTACTAACCATGCCTCCTAAATTCTCATCCAAATCATTAATATAAATAACAAATAACAGCGAACCCAGCACCGATCCCTGAGGCACACCGCTGGACACAGGCATCCATTTTGAAAAACAACCCTCTACAACCACCCTCTGTCTTCTGTCGTCAAGCCAATTTTGTATCCAATTGGCTACCTCACCTTGGATCCCATGAGATTTAACCTTATGTAATAACCTACCATGCGGTACCTTGTCAAAGGCTTTGCTGAAGTCCATGTAGACCACGTCTACTGCACAGCCCTCATCTATCTTCTTGGTTACCCCTTCAAAAAACTCAATCAAATTTGTGAGACATGATTTTCCTCTCACAAAACCATGCTGACTGTTCCTAATTAGTCCCTGCCTCTCCAAATGCCTGTAGATCCTGTCCCTCAGAATACCCTCTAACAACTTACCCACTACAGATGTCAGGCTCACCGGTCTGTCGTTCCCAGGCTTTTCCCTGCCGCCCTTCTTAAACAAAGGCACAACATTTGCTACCCTCCAATCTTCAGGCACCTCACCTGTAGCGGTGGATGATTCAAATATCTCTGCTGGGGGACCTGCAATTTCCTCCCTAACCTCCCATAACGTCCTGGGATACATTTCATCAGGTCCCGGAGATTTATCTACCTTGATGCGTGTTAAGACTTCCAGCACCTCCCTCTCTGTAATATGTACACTCCTCAAGACATCACTATTTATTTCCCCAAGTTCCCTAACATCCATGCCTTTCTCAACCGTAAATACTGATGTTAAATATTCATTCAGGATCTCACCCATCTCTTGTGGTTCTGCACATAGATGACCTTGTTGATCCTTAAGAGGCCCTACTCTCTCCCTAGTTACTCTTTTGCCCTTTATGTATTTGTACATAAAGAGCAGGTTATTGGTGAGTAAGTGCACTGTCGACAACACCTTCCATCATTTTGCTGATGATTGAGAGTAGACTGATGGGGCGGTAATTGGCTGGATTGTAGGAGCAGATATCCAAGCTGTAGGGCTACTTGGATGTTGACAGTTTGTGGAGAATGCTTGCATCATCGATTTGCATCAAGCCAATCCAGGCCATACAAAAATAGAGAAGGATATTTTTCAGTCAATGTGCAGGTAGTGTGTGATGTCAACCCAGCATCCTCCATATTAATGTCTGGTATCTTAGAAGCTGCAATGACTCTTGTGTTTGTCTTTATAAACACTGATTATTTATTGCAGGAGAAGTCCTTGGTTGTTACAAGAGATACAGTCACCCCATCGGAATATATGGAAGTTACTCCATGGAAACAGGTGATTCGGCCCAACCAGTCCATGTCGGTGTTTACCCTCCACACAAGCAAATAGTTCTAATCACATTTATCTGCCCTCTTTCCATATCATTTTATCCTCTTTCACCTGATCCACTTATCCAATCTAATCTTGAACGCTGACAGTTTCTGCCTCAACCACTAACGCTGGAAGTAGGCTTGCCAATTCTGGTTGGAGGTATTTATGGAGGTTTGATCATGTGACATTCAAACCACATGACCTCTGGTCACATAACTTCTTCAATTGTTATTGCATCTCTTTCCCTATGTACTTGGACTCTGGCTTGTATTTAGGTTCTGTATGAAGGTGACAACTCTGAACTGGGAGCCGCGGTCAGAGACTATCTGTACTTGGACGTCACACGTCTAAACCATCCAGCACAGACCGACCTGAATCAAACCAAAAGGCAGTGGGCTCGGTGTTCTCACAGGGCACATCATCCTAAACTCGGCTCAGCACCAACACTCACTGGGCTCAGACTCAATAAAGGAAAGTTTTCATAGAATGATAGAAATTACAGCACAGGAAGAGGCCATTCGGCCTGTAATCCCCATTCCTAATGGAAGAATAAAAAATAAACATGAGCAAGTAAAAGCATTAATAAAAAAAATTGAAGGAAATAAAAAAGAATGAACTCAATTTAGCCAGGAGCCACATCTTTCATTGCAAAGGGCTTACATCGGGCATTGTCTTAGTCTCTGTTATAGTGGAAGGGAGGACCACTGATTTTGAATTTGTGTCGCCAATAGACCGTGATCTTGTGGGGGAAGAAACAAAGGCACAGTGAGGAATGGGAATTCTTCGGGCTGGATTTTGCTCTGAGCGGTGAATGAACGGCGCCCGCTGCTCGTTAGACTTGCATTTACCCATAATTTTTTTTTTCCACAGCAAGTTGCTCTCTTGGAGCGCTGAATTCAACATGGTGCCCTCTACAGGGCATCTGGGACCTGTATGAATGGGGCAAGCAACTGTCTATCCCCTTAACCAATCAGATTGAAGCATGTTAACAAGCCAAGCAGTCAGAACCAGGAAGTGTAAGTTAGAATAGTAAATTCAATGTAAAATCAGGTACAGAAAGCGAAATAAAGAGAGGTTAAGAAATATTGAATTAAGAGACAGAGATAAAAGAGCCACAAAGAAAAAGTTAAAAAAAAAATCTGAAGGAATGAGACTCCACGCATGTAAAATTAATTTTCAGTATCAGAGAGATTGTTTGGCAGTAATTAAGACTTACCACGCCGTTAAAAGGGGTACTAATACTTGATGTACCATTTTTTGGCGAGATTACTTCATATCCATCAGGGCAGTGCAGGAATGTCACGCCGTTCCGTTCATTTGAACAGTGAGTCAGCCGCAGAGATTTCCTTCCCACCAAACATACGGAGGAGCAGGGCACCTAGTAGAGCAACTTCTGGATTTTTATGTTTAACTGCACATGTGCGGTTGCCTGAAGTTGCTCTACCATTTGCACTAAAATAATGGAGAGTGCTGTTAACCTCACCGTTATTTTTAGAGCAGAATCCAGCCCAAAGAATCTCATATACTTCCAGAATTAAACTGACTGAGGCTCCTTTCGATACACTGGGATTATGAAACACTTTGTGCATTGTTCTGGGAGATAGGAACCAGATTCCTACCAGCTCCAATCCCAGCCTTCCCTTTTACAGGGGCGGCCAAGCGTCCAAGTGGGATCAGGAACCCTCCCTCCCTCCCTGGCTTTTCCACGCTGTCAATCAGAGACAAGAAGCATCCAGAGGACGAGGATCTCTCCTGCGCACTGATCCAATATCTGAAATCTTTGGGAATCAAAGTCAGCGAGTTGAAATACAGCATGTTAAGAGGTGGGGTGGTGGAAATGAAACATCTAATCATTTTAAATCAGTACAAGATTTAACCTGCTATGCAGAACCTTTTTGACTTTTGTTTACTGCCTCAGTGGTTTGAACTTTCTCCACAAGGTGTGTTCAACTTGAGTCCTTTGGGTCTTTTGGATTGAAACAGACTAAGAATTGAACGGTTGCCAGGGTTGTCCTTTTTTTGCAGATTGCATACGACCTTTTACCCACTCCTATATCATTTCACAACCAGTGATTAATTTCTCCTACGACAGCCAGGGTACTGCGCATATGCAAACCGCGCATACAAGGACCGTTCCTCCTGAGTCGCCAGCAGCAGCGTCCCGGAAACCAATCGGCCATTCCAGGAGACTCCCGGGCAAAGCGGAATGGTCGGCATCCCTAGCTGGGAGTAAGTTCCACACCCTCACAACTCTCTAATGAAGTTTCTTCTGCTCCCTGTTCTAAATCTCTTGCATTTAATCTTGTAACTACAGCCCCTTGTTCTAGATCCATAAACTAATAGTCTGCCTGCCCCATCCCTTCATAATCTTAAACATTTGTATCATATTGCCCCGTAATCTGTGTTGTTCTAATGAAAAAAGCCCCAACATCGTCTTTGTTCTAACAGAAAAAAACCCTAATTCCCCCTCTAGTGTTTGGATGAAATCGCTAGACCTTTGTTGCTTCCTTCCGTTGAGAGACTGACAACATATTTTAAAAAAAAACAAATAACCAGACTTTCTAAAACATAACATGCAGAATTTTAAACTGCATAGTCCTTTCGATAAAAAGGGGCCTCCAATTCTGAAAGGGAGAATGCCAGTAATTGGTCCATCATTCTGGATGTTGATCGTTGAATCATTTGGTTCATAACCACTAAAATCAATATTGTGTTCAGTCTGTACGGTATGTTGAGATGCTGGACATGCTATTACTTTCTTGAACAAGAATATATTTTTGATCATTTGATGGGATCCTCTTTGAGCATTTATAGTGGAATCAAGGATGTGGATCATGGTGCAGATGGGTTGTTTGTATTGGGGGGGTGGTGGTGGGGTGGGGTATGAGTTTACCTTGTTCACTATTTCTCACTAGCATGATCATCAACTTTGATTTCACTAGGTTGGATGTGGTGTTTTGACTAACATACTCCTTCAATTTTCCCTTAGCACTGTAATCTTTCTCACCATCTTTTTATTTCCCTAGAATCTGTTTTCCCAATCTTATCTTTCATTTCTAATTGACAGGGTGAGACGCTTAGATTCTCAGTTTGAGATGGAACAAAGTTGTTGTGGGTGCTTTACCCATGCTGGAGTGCTATGTAGGAAAGCCTAAAGTTGTTACTGCCATGATAAACTGTCCAGCTGAACTGTCTGTATATATTTCTTGATTGTTCTCATGAATCTTTCAGCCTTAGAGTTTGTGGCTGGCCATTGTGGTGTGATTTGATGGTGATAAAATCTAAGATGTTCATCAAATGGCTGGAATTCTGGAATGGAGATCCGTTGTCTGACTTTAACACCTCTGACATTCTGTGTGCTGCAAAAATCTTATGTAGATGAGGAATGGTGACTCAAGCCGCTGTACATTTGGTTATTTCAACTGCTGGAAAGCAGGAGAAATCATCAACCACTATTAAGAGTTAGTCTCCTGATAGAAAGGCTCTACAAATCAACACTTTGATCCCCAAATTCTCCAAGCCACAGCCTAAAACCTTCTTCTAGAATCCAGCACTGATTGCTGACTACATGACATGTATTCTTGTGTTCTGTGGTTGAAAGCTTAAAGTGTTCACAGAAGTGCAGGTGGAATCATTGCACAGCCCATATAATTTCCAACATTTTAAGCTGAATATGGCTGTAGTGTCGTTCTGCAGAATTGAGTAAATGACTGGCATAGGTGATAGGTTTAGTTGCACCAAGATCATCTTTTAATGTAAGGATGGCTCCTAAACCTGCTGGATTAGCATCCCCATAAGCTCCATTTTTTATTGCCAAAATTAGTCATTTGGATTGCTGTGTGACTGGACAATGATTGCTTGATCTGAAGTAGGGCGTGATCGTGCTTGTCTTCCATTTGAAGAGGTGAGAGGTGACCTTTCATTGTTCGTTCTTGCAATTGTAGCCAAATTGGGAATAAAACAGGAACAGTAATTAACCATGCCTAGAAGACTGCAGACTTCTGACTATTTACTTGGAGCTGTAGCGCTGTGATATGGTGAGTAATATATAATCACCATTCCCAGAGCTGCATACCGTCGGTTCTGTTTCAGTAACTTAATTGACTTGGTGCTGTTTTGGCTGGTTATTTTACTGGATATGTACCTGAGTCACCATGTTTCATCGGATGTTTTTATGGAAGTCTATGGTTGGATGACTGACAACACCAGAGAAATAATTTTGTTTCCCGCAAGCACATCATTCTTTGCCCTTTGCTGGACAGTGACCATTGTGGGGATCATTTCCATCACAGTAATTGCACATATGATTGGAGTAGACCTGGTTTGACTGGTTTCACCTAGGTCTGATTTGTGGTTTGTGTTTGATATTAATCCCGTTTATAGAGACTGTCAGGCATCTACAGATTCATTCTTGTTTTGTGAAGTCCATCAAAATATGATTGATTCATATGTTGTATTTTCCTTGGGAATGAAATGATCAGTTAGGGCTTCCTTTGCCTTATAATCTGCATCATCTCCAGCAACAGTGAGTTAAATTTATCTTGCAAGTGTTCTTTCCCAAAATGTAAAAACAAAGCTTTCTTTTGTGTAGTATTGATTATACCAAAGGCCATCATGGCATTCGAAAAATTCACTGTCCTCCACATAATATATTTCTTCGGGTTGTTATTAAAAATAATGGGTACAATATTCTGCAAAATCTCCACAGATGTCCATTGAGTCTGGTGATTAAAAGTCAATGACCATTTTTACTTTCATTGCATTGATTTATCAGGTCACTGGATGGTGAAACTGTCATTCATAGGCTGAGGATAAAAAATATTTTGTTATAAACAGGATGTACAGATTATTTGTGCAGTCTTTTATTTCTGCCCACAATGCGGATAATGCTTCCTAGTACTGTCATCACAGGATGAATAAATCGCAGCAGACTCTGTCTCCTGTTTAATTTCAATAAGAGGTAAAGCTTTTTGTTCTAATGCTTGTTATTGCTGGCTTTCATTGTGCCAGAATATTGCACAGTTCACTTGGATATTTCAATGTCCAAGTGATGTGATCATTTCCGGCTGATGATTATATGTAAAATACAATCTCCTCGTCATTTCTCATTTAAGTCAATGAGAGCTGAACTCCAACAAGATACAAGTATCCTGAGTGGTGATGTCGCCAGCACATTGAGGCTATTCTATACGGCAAGTCTTTGCCTGCACTGTAGGGGAAAAAAAATCCTATTATAGGGGTTATATGTACTGAGTAATTCTGCAGCTCCGTATACTAAAATGTGATATCCAGAAACAATGATCAGATTACCAAGGCATGGCTGTAGTTTCTAGATTTCTTTCAGAAAGATAAGTCCAGATGAGGCAGGCCATTTGGCCCATCAAGCCTTAAATACCAGGATGTGTATATATCTCACATCCTTTTCATGACTCCATTGATGTATACTGTATTTTAAAAAATTTAATCCAAACCAGGAAGAGTAAGATAGCAGTGATCCCAATATCTAATCAGATCTTTCCTGTAAATGAAGCATTTCTCTTTAAATGGTGAGAGATCGGGAAATGTTGATGTTCAAAGGGACCTGGGTATCCTTGTACATGAGTCACTGAAATCTAACATGGAGGTGCAGCAAGCAATTAGGAAGACAAATGGTATGTTGGCCTTTATTACAAGAGGAATAAGGAAGTCTTACTGCAATTACATAGGGCCTTGGTGAGACCACACATGGAGTATTGTGTACAATTTTGGTCTCCTTACCTAAGAAAGGATATACTTGCCATAGAGTGAGTGCAACGAAGGTTCACCAGATTGATTCCTGGGATGGCGGGATTGTCGTATGAGGAGAATTTGAGTAGACTAGGCCTGTATTCTCCAGGGTTTAGAAGAATGAGAGGTGATCTCATTGAATCATACAAAATTCTTACATGGCGACAGGGTAGATGCAGGGAGGATGTTTCCCCTGGCTGGGGAGTCTAGAACCAGGCGTCACAGTCTCAAAATAAAGGGTAGGCCATTTAGGACTGAGATGAGGAGAAATTTCTTCATTCAGAGGGTGGTGAATCTTTGGAATTCTCTACCCCAAAACAGATCAATGGATTTCTAGCTATTAAAGGCATCAAGCAATATGGAGATAATGCCATTTTCCTGAGGTAGAAGATCAGCCATGATCTTGTTGAATGGCGGAGCAGGCTCGAGGGGCCGGATGGCCTACTCTTGCTCTTATTTCTTACGTTCTTTGTATCTAGAAGACCAAAAATATGGAAAAAAAATTAAATTATTAGGTTATTTTTAAACATGGTAAATAAATGCAATAGCTGCATGTGCTTGGAATCAGTGTACTTCATTTACCCATCAATGTTACTTCCACAATGGATTCTGTGCACTGAAAATTGCTGGTTACCTGGTATTTTTCGCACATCCTGTTTTAAGATCACTACAAACTGATTATTAAGGTGATGCCAGAATACTCATTCCTTGTCGTTCGTACTCTCTCTCTTGTAATAGAAGGACAGACTTTTGGTCCAACATTACATTTCCAAATCTGTTGACGGACAGGAACTGAGACTTCTGACAGATAGTGATACCACAGGCATACCAAAAAGATTTACTTAAAGTAGCCCACGATAATATATCTCGTTGGACATCAGAGTAAGACGTGCAAATGACAGATTGCCGACAGCATTTTCATTGGTATCGTATCTTGAAAGATACAGCTGAATTCTGTTAAACATGTGACCAGTGTCAACATATGGGTAAGCTGGAGGACTGAAACAAAGGTCTTTTGCATTCCCTATCCATTTTTAAGGACTCTTTCATAAGCTGGGTCATAGATATCGTCCCATGCCTAACAGGATTCGGATGGGAAAAGAGTACATATTATGCAGGGTTGACTACCCACCTAGGTGCCTATGGATGCAGATATTGTGCCTCATGTATTGATAGAAATGTCCTCTTATATCACTCTTTCTGGGGAGTTGAGACTTACCCATGAAAGTGATCTTAGATACAAGTGCTGAAATGATCTTGGGTAAGGTGGTTAGAAAAGAGCCAAAAGATATCAATAGGTAATACCACATTCTAGTACTATGCATTCTGTTCGAGACCTGGGAAGGGCAGACTAATGAGGTAAGCAGGAACAGAAACTTACTTTGCTAGAGAGAAGTGGGAGGCAAGTTCTTGTCCCAACTCTTCTCATGGTGAGTTACCAATCTTAACCTGGTCAATGAAGGAAGGACCCTTTTCTCTTTGGTTGGTGTCCCTATTTGGGGAAATAAAGACAGAATGAAACTGCTGTTATCTCTGCTGTCACATAAAATATTTTCTTTCCACTCTGAGGAACTTGTAATTGTGCCCTGGAGTCATGTCCTTAATAGAATAATACTGCAGCTGTGGAAGTGTAAAAGAGAGATTGTGGGTTGGGGGTGGGGGGATGGCAGAGAGATCAAGGGTTGGAGAGTTTGGCAGAGTGGGTCCGGTCCTGGGAGGGGAAGCAGGTTTGCTTGGTAGGCCGGGGGGTAGCACGCCTGCTCCTCCTGGCTCATATAAGCAGTGCTGGAATGGCACTTACTTTTACGATCCAGCCGTTCTCGCCTCCCTTCAGCTACCAAGTTTCCCGAGGCCTGGGAAACCCAGACGGCCAGTGTTAAACCTGAAACGTAGATAAAATCTAAGGAACGCAGCCTGATTAAAATATTTAAATGAGGGACCCGCCTCCAGAGTGCAGGTTAGACGCCCTTCCCCCAACCCACCTCTGTTAAACCATATGGGTGGGTTGAGGGCGCGTTGGGGTTGAGTTTCCCATTTTAACATTTTTAATCTCTTTTCTTCCCCCCCCGACCTGGGGGGTTAAAATTACCCTAGTGCTTCAAATTGTAAGAAGTATTGCCGTTCCCCAGCATTGGCATTCCTCATTTTATTTAAATTACACTAACTTTGTTTAATTCTTGCAGAAGTGTGATTGATAACAATAGTTACTTTTATTGCTGTTATATTACTGAACTGAAACATGGTAAATGATTAATGATTTAATGTTCTTTTCAAATTAATTGAAGATTAATTGATTTAAGCTGAGATTTAAATTGAAAGTTTGATCTGAATGCTTGATTAACTGTAGATATATTTTATTAATTGTATGTATGTGAAATCATTAACACTAGGCAGTTGTGCTGAACTGGATAAATGCTGCTATTTTTGAGCATCAACAGAAAAGTAAGAGGTAAGTAGGAAATTGGAACCCTAGTATGTGAAAGGGGTTTGGAGAACCTCAACCTGTGTTTGAAAGTCCACAGCACAAAACTACCCAGGATTTGGCACTAAGCTGAATTAAAAAAGGTCAATTCATTTTTTCTATTGCATTTTCCTTGATTTAACATCCAAATCTAAACACTCAAGCGGAAGGTTCCCTCTAATATTTCTAGTAAAATCAGAAATGCATTTATAAAGGACATACTTACAGTTTTGCTACAGATAGTGAAGAGAGGAAATATTCCCATCCAATTTATATTTGAAGTGGTAATTCTAATAAAATTTCAAACCAAAATTTGTCCGTTCACCGGCGTTGGTGAGCGAAGGCAGCCTTTTGTGGGTTTGATCCATAGTAACATTTGCACAAGTGAACAAATGTTTGGAATTCACCAACACTAGTGAACAACTGTTCTATGGCGTACTTCCTTGTAGAATCCTAAACGTGACTTTAAACAAATTCTCAAATAATGCAAGATGTTGCTGCGTATTTCAGTGTTACTTCAACCTAACGAGACACTGATCCTGCAGACAGAAGTTCCCACCAATAACGGTTGTTGACTGAAGGAATGATAACAATACCCCTGTGAACGGTCACACTAAAAATCATTATAGTATTTTATTTTGGGACATGTTTGAAGCTGACTCCAAAGTGATTGTTGTGCACATTTGTTTTTGACCCCAGTACTGACCAATTGGGATTCTGCAGAATCTCTCGGTTTCCAATTTCAGGTTATCGTTTCTTTTTTAAAAGAGGTAATTTTGTCCATTACTTTCTAAAATAATTACTTTAGAATTTTCTGATTGAACTGAGTTTGGTTTCCATGCCTATTCAACACAGAATGCTGAACAGATGGGGAATGTTGATTTACATGAAAACAAGACATGGCATAAAGAGAAATATAGGGTAATAATGTCTAGGAGGTGTTTTGAAAACCTAAAGATAGAAATGTGCTGGGAGAGGAATGCTGTTGTAGCGCAATGCATTGCAGTTCCACGCCACAGATTGAAGGGACGTGGGTTTGATTTACCTCATACGACTGGATTAAATGACAGCAGTCCAAAGTCAGTCAAGCAGATTGTTGCACGGAGTCAAATAAATCACTTATTTCTATTTGTTTAAAACACAGTACGAAATCAGGAAAGTATTTTGAATTCTCAGTATATTTTAACATGATGCATTATTTGTGTTGCATGAGATGCAAAGCGTCAATATTGAACCAAAGTTAGTGAGATGTTTAGGAGCCAGTGATGTACTGGAGGTATGGTTTCATACTATAATCCCCCAACAAACATGCCTTGACTGTACTGCTACCGCTTAGGAGCCCAGTCTCCCACTTTATTACCTACCTATGATGAACTCCTGTTTGGGGATCACTGAGAACTTCTTGGTTTCTGATTGTACAGAACAAAAAACTTCATATTTATAGTATGTGCTGCTCTGCTTGTGCAGAAAATGTTTCAGAACACACATTGGCTGAAACAGTCAGCCATAATTACACAAGCATTGACATTTTCGATTGAGTAGTAAAGCAGACACAACTGAGGACAGTGCACACAAATAGTTGGGTAGTGTAGTTGCTGAACTTGAGAGTCCCAGACACTCATGAAGGTCACACAGAACTGAAGAAAGATAGTGAGAAGCTGTAACTATGAAGACCCAAAGCCCTTGCATCCCAAAAGTAAATAAATAAGCAGCACACCCAATGTTAGTCACAAGAAAGTAAACCGAGGGGGTGGGGGGAACGGGATGGAGGGGATGGTGGGCAGAGATCAGTAAGAAGTTGTTGGAATTAAATTATTGAAACTTGTTGCTGGATCAGGTAAATTTAATTCAACAATATGCCCAGAATGTTTCAGTAACAGCTCTACCATAAATTAATTTGAAAAACAATTAATTCTCATTGTTCATAATTTAGCGTTCATATTTCCTACGATGCCCACAATGCTTAGGTAATATTAAATTGGAAAATCTGGAATGATATGTACCCACAGCAGACAGAAAGTGAATTAAAAACCCCAGCATATAACCTCTATTAGTTGAAGGTTTTGAGAACAATCCCTCCACCTTTTTCCAATGAGAAATGGACCAGAATTTACCATTTATGTCTAGCATTTTATGTATTAACTAGCTTTGAACTGTCCCAATCCAAGAAATATTGATTACAGATTAAGCTGGGTTTGTCAAAATCAGGGCCACAGCACAACACTGGGCGAAGTGCAACTTTTACTTGCCAGAAGCTGGCTGCTAAACTCCTTTTGCACAATGACTGAGTTTTAAAGTGTCGACTGCCAAAACAACATTCGACAAAAATACATGCCTCACTAACACTACTTTATTTGACTAAATCAACTATACCACAATTAGTGCTATCACAAGGTTTGTTGTAGGTGATTACAATAAATATACCTGATACTTAATATACATTGACAGTATCTGAATCGTCAGTTCAACAATAAGCTTAATTGTAAGAATCACAATATCTCAGAATTGGTTGTGTTTCACTTAATAATAGTATAACGGAATAACATTACCAGTACCAACTCAGTAAGGTTAAGTTCACAGTCTATAGTTAAAGTGGCACTGGTAGGGTTCCAGTGTTAAGGCTGTCCATTGGATTCCATATGCATAAAATTTTCTTCTCTTCCTACCATAGCTAATCTCAAAAGCAGAGTTTTCTCTGTTGGCTGTAATGCTGTACTTTGTCTCTGTGCTATTGAATTAGTTGTTGAAATGCACGTTATATTCTCCACTTCAACTTTGATTTAAAACATCTTGACTTTTCTGAAAGCTTTCTAACATATTAAAACATTTTCTCAACTTTTGAAAGCTGTCTGATATAGATAAACGATGTCTGACCTTAAATTTCTTAAAGTGAGAGGCTGTTTCCCCTGGCTGGAGAGTCTAGAACTAGGGGGCATAGTCTCAAGATAAGGGGTCAGCCATTTAAGACTGAGATGAGGAGGAATTTCTTCAGTGAGGGTTGTGAATCTTTGGAATTCTCTGTCCTTGAGGGCTGTGAATGCTGAGTCATTGATTATATTCAAGGCTGAGATGGATAGATTTTTGGACTCTAGAGGAATCAAGGGATATGGGGATCGGGTGGGAAAGTGGAGTTAAGGTCGAAGGTCAGCCATGATCTTATTGAATGGCGAGAGGAGGCTCGAGGGGCCGTATGGCCTACTCCTGTTCCTATTTCTTATCTTTTTATGTTCTTAAACAGCTAAAGTGAATCCCACTTCAATTGATCTAACCAATCATTGTGATCAATTCAGCTATGTGGAGTATTTTCAAAGGTAAACAGACATGTCTTAGAAACAATAATTGCCAAATTTTATTTAATTTTATAAAAATCTTCACTCCCAATTAGTTTTATTTCTCCTGTGTGTAAATCACTTGGAAGGATTGTAACGCTATTAATGTTTTCTCAAGGCCTCTTGTTACCATGCTATCGGAGCAAGAACCTTGGAACGTAAATGTTCCATTGTTCTCTGTTACCGACAGTTTCTGGTGTAAGTGAAGTAATAGGCAGTGTTATAAACTGGATCGCCAGGTGGTGAAGGATAGAATACTGGAGCCTAATCTTCAGTTGCTTCCAAGCCTTTACTCACAGAGTTCCACATTACACCCACACCACACCCTAGATCAGCTCTCTTTTATAAATGGATACAAGAGAGTTCCCAATTGATATGCACCACCTGAATATAGTTAATACTGATTGATATAAATCACATGGATACAATTAACAGGGAGCAATGGCTGTATTATGACACACTTATGCATTGTAGGGGCCATGCTTTTAATTTGGATATCTCTTCCATTGCACCCTTGTCCTCTCCCTGGCGGTCATCATCTTCCTCACACCTGAGTGCTGCTGATTTTCCTGTACTGGGATTCGTGGGCTTTAAGGTCACTCTGTATTTTGGTAGATGAGTCTCTCCAATGTTATGTGATTGTGATCCTTAGGCAAGATGGTGTGAGATTACAGTCTCATGCATGAGACTCTTACTGAGTGCAGGCGAGTTGCTAGAGGCGATTAAGGGAATGAGAGTAATGATTGAGAAGAGTGATGTTTTAAAGTGAGCTTTTAACATCAATGTTAACTTTAAATTGAATGCAATTCCAGAAAAAGGGTGACCGTTTGTAATGATGCCCCCTATTCATAACAATATATTTGAGCTTCTTTTTGATCTCTGGAATCCTTATTTCCACTGCACAAGACCCACAGTTTCAGCGCTGTGTCTGAGAACTGTTTCCATCCAATTGTGTATTTAACTGAGAAATGTGGTGATTTCTTGAATTCCAGTAGATATACAGAACAAAATAATCCCAGATGTTTGACCACTCTAATCTGTGCAATATGCAAATCTCATTGCATCCGGTTTCCAGTGGATACACAGGTCAGAACCATGCTATCAATGTCTCTTCCTCAACTTAAATGAGAATGCAAGACAGCAAGCTTAACAACAGGAATAATTATCCAGGATTCCTAAATATGCTGACTTTTCTTTAAAAGCTCAGTTTGATTACAGCTCAGCGGCTTTGTACTACCACTTTTAGAAAGCCAGTCTCCTTTAGCCAAATGTTCTGATAAGGTTAAACTAATCGTTTCACTCGAGTATGTTTTCAAGTAATGTTCCAGGGTAAGGCCTTCTAATGGCCTTGAGTAATCCTTATGAACGCCCCCATTCTTTTTTTAAAATGTTGTTATATACTTGTGGTCGTGCACCTGCATTTCATAAGCAACAATTAGGTTTTTTTTATCAAAGTGCTGCAGAAAGTCTTCGGAGTTTTATTATGTAACTGCTGACTTCTGTTGATATAGTTTCAGTGCAACATTCCCATGTGATTTATATATTAGTAGTTGTATCTATCATTGTTAGGAACAAATTCAATAAAATACTATTTTATCTTGGAATCCAATTATGAGACTGATCAATTTTTCAAATTAACTATATTGGTTGATTCTGGGAAGATTTGCAGTGTCTGTACTCTCGTGGCTGACTGGATGAAGGATATTCTCAGCAATGACATACAGGACAACCATCGACATTTTGGGGGCCTGGCTAGCATATCAACATTTGCTGACACAGATCAACGCAACTGGGGCCCCCTCTTCACTACTGTTCCACATCTCCCAAGCCTGGTGGCTAATGTAATTGACAGGACCTTGTTCCTCTTTGCATCTCCTGCACTAGTGGCTCAGATTGCTGCCTCTGTGTACGGTAGGTGGGAATTCTTGTAAGTAGGGGAGAGAGTGTAAGGCCTCCTTGCACCCCCCCCCCCCCCCCCCGCTTTTCCCTGGCTCTGTATTTGCTTAAAAGCTGTGCATCGCCAGCATCTTCCAGTTCTGATGAAAGGTCTCTTTCTCTCTCCACAGATGCTGTCTGACCTGCTGAGTGTTTCCAACATTTTTTGTTTTTATTTCTAATTATTTGGAATTCAGTTAAGAGGTCCCATTGACATCACTTGGCGAAATTCAAGTGATCTTTGAACATCATCAGAATCTGCTCCCCACTCCTACAGATTGAATTACAGTCTTTAACTCCCTCTCCAGCATCTGTTATTTTAAATATTCTATATATATTGACACTGTTTAAAATGAAATGCTCTGATCATTATGTTACATTTACTCTGGAGAATTTCTGAGTTCATCAGCTGTTTAATTTCAATATCTGTAGTTAAAACCTAATGCTGATTGATGTGATCAGCAGGACAGAATCATCTACTGAGCTTTGTAATGGCAACATAATACAGTCACAGGAAACATGAAAGGCTAAAATCACTTTGTATTTTGCAATAGTTTACCAGAGAATTTGCTGTGTATATATAGACAATAGATGATGATGATGAATATACTAGGTCAAATGGATTTTTGACTGAAAGAAATATGTTTCAATGCAGAGAACTTGCACTTACAGGAATGTACAATATAGATACAATGGGCTTGATCAATTAAAATATAAAGGACTAAATAATGGTTATCTTATTTCTTCCATCAATAGGATATGGTTTGTCAACCTATACTTGTCATCAAAGGAAAATGGGTTTGTGCATATATTGATGGTCTATCCAGGGCTTGACTCAATTTTTTGTTACAGATCATCAGGAAGCATGTTTAAAACCCAGTGTTATATTGTACTAGGGCGTGCACTGCTTAAAAATTGCAAAGCCAGTATGTTGTTGAGGAAGAACAGTTTTATTGAGCGCTATTGTATAAAGCGGCTGTTCCTTTACAATCTTTTTATGTTATCCATCAGAGGTCTTTTTTCTCAAGAGATGCAAGTGTTTTTTTAAAAAAGTTTAAAAAAAAACTGCTCCCCTGCTGGTTGAATGTGTTAATGCACCACATGCACACCAGAAATATTCCAGATTTGACCCCTGGTCTGTGTCAAAGTATCTGATTTCAATCTGGGCCGTGATATGAGCTCTGTAATTAGTCTCAGTTACCCAAACTGAGAGCAAAGTTCAGGCACAATTTTCACTCTTGATTGCTTCTGAAAAGTGCACCTGTATGGATATTGAGTGAGGGCTGGATAAGAATCCTCTGTAATAACTGCCCATAATTAAATAGCCTGCTGACACTGACCTTGGAGGCTCACACATGAAGATTGGCCTCTTGGGTGGAATACCAGAGGGTTACTGGTGTCTGTGGAAGCATACCTCAGCATGGGGAAAATAAATGCTATTCAATTTGACCCAGCATCCACAGCCTTTTTGGGGAGTGAGTTCCAGATTCCAATACACTTTGGTGTGAAAAAAGTGCTTCCTGATTTCACTCCTAAATGGCCTGGCTCTAATTTTAAGATTATGCCCCCTTGTTCTGGATTCCCCAGCAGAGGAAATAGTTTCTCTGTATCTACCCTATCGAATCCTTTTATCATTTTAAACACCTCGATTAGATCCCCCCTCATTCTTCTAAACTCAAGGGCCTACAAGCCAAGTTTATGCAGCCCATCCTCATAACTTAACCTTTTAAGCCCTGGTATCATTCTGGTGAATCTGAGCTGTATCCCCTCCAAGGCCAATATATCTTGAGGTTTGGTGCCCAAAACTGAATGCAGAACTCCAGTTGGGGCTTGACCAAGGCTCTGTACAACTGAAGAAGCACTTCCTCACTTTTGAATTCCAACCTTTTGAAATAAAGGCCAACATACCATTACCCTTTTTGATTCCTTTTTTGTACCTGTGCACTAGCTTTTAGTGATTTGTATACATGGTCACCTAAATTCCATTGCTCCTCCACAGCCATTAGTCTCTCACCATGAAGAAAATATTCAGATTTGTCTTTCTCAGATCCAAAGTGGATGACCTCACACATCCCCACATTGAACTCCATGTGCCTGGGTGTGAGTTCCATTAACACCCCAAGAAAGGTTGCAGAAGTTTCAAGACTCTTCCCCCTGGATCAATTACCTTTAGAAAATTGCCTTTTGGCTCCCTTAGGAGCTGAAGAAAAAATTACTTACCTTTTGCTTTGGTGTGGGAAGGGCCTCTGAATCCCCCCAGCAGAGAGCTCTGGGATGCTGTCACTTCTACTGGTGGAACGGGACGGGTGCCTCTGATGTAGCCTTATGGGCACAGGCTGTCAGTCCCAACTCTGTTAATGACCCCAAGTTTAGGATTTATGATTGGGTTTAAGTTTAGGATTTATGATGGGTTTTGTGTCTTTGTCCATGGGCATGTGAGAGTCCCAATCTGCCGCACTTTCACCTGTGGAGACTTGGTCCTAGAATTTCGGCCCCTTAGTTTCAGGTGTTCAATTTAGATTGAAGGGACATCAGTGTGACTGCCAGAATTTTGTGAAATAGTACATTAGTGATATCTGTGAGTAGTCTACTGAGATTTTGAGGTCTGTAGGAAGAATTGAATTAAGAAGGATGTATGATTCCCACAGTTATACAGGGAAAATTGGATTGGCATTTACTGTTCATATCTTGGTTTTATTTGTGATTCTGTTTGATTTGTGAGTCAACCTAAATAAATTGACTCAGTTAAAGAGCCTGTCAGACAGTGCTTAATACAATGCAGTACTGCAAAGATTCACTGTTAACTCTTAACATACTCAAAGGAAATGAAAATTAGGCTGTTTCTTTAACGGTGGCTGATCCACAATGCCGCTTTTATGCCCGGGCGGTAAGTTGAGAATCTACCCCTTTAAGTTCTGGGAGCTATATTTGTCAAGTTGTAACTTCCCCAACGGCAATTGATCTTTGAGTTTGATTGTCAACGCGATATAGTATTGTAGGCCCACTTACGGCCATTATATGAACAAGTACACTGCAGGTATACACAGGACTGAACAGGTGACATTTCTTGGGGAGCTTGGCAGTCCTGCACCAAAAGTGACGAAGCAGTGAGGCCGGAAGAAGGACTCTCCCTCTATCAGAATTTAGCAACCGTGCCAGAAAGCGGTGGAAAATTAGCGGAAATGGATTACGCCCAAAATTCCTCCCACTGTCCCGCCAGGATGGAATTTCTGGACTAATGTATCTACTAATAATTACTTTATCTACAGCTACAACACTGGTTAGTATCATCATAAGGTAACTCATAGCTAACATAAATTAACAATCTAAATCATACAATACCTCAACATTAGCTGGGTTTAACCAAGTGTTAATAGTTTTCAATTTTAATGTATACAGCAAATATTTGTCAGTATGTTCAAAATGGTACTTATACACGGTCACGTTAAGTCTCTAATGCTGATTTTCAATTTCAAATGATAGAACCTCTTCCTTGTGGAAGATGATTAGCTGCTACTGAAACCCTTATCCGTGTCTTTGTTACCTCTAGACTTGACTATTCCCATGCTCTTCTGGTCGGCCTACCATCCTTCCACCCTTCATAAACTTGTGCTCATCCAAAACTCTGCTGCCCGTATCCTAACTCTCTCAAAGTCCCATTCAACCATCACCCCTGTGGTCCCTTACCTACATTGGCTCCCAGCCCGTCAACATCTTGATTTTAAAATTCTCATCCTTGTTTTCAAATCCCTCCGTCTTTACAGTAGAAGACACAAAAAACATACCGGAAATAGTGGGGAACCAAGGGTCTAATGAGAGTGAGGAACTTAAAGTAATTAAGATTAGTAAAGAAAAAGTACTGGAGAAATTAATGGGAATAAAAGCTGACAAATTCCCAGGACCTGATGGCCTACATCCTAGAGGTTTAAAAGGTGATAGCGGATGCATTGGTTTTGATCTTCTAGAAATCCCTAGATTCTAGAACGGTCTCCATGGATTGGAAGGTAGCAAATGTAACCCTGCTGTTCAAGAAAGGAGGGAACTATAGACCAGTTAGTCTGACAACAGTAGTAGGGAAAATGCTAGAATCTATTAAGGACGCAGTAGCAGGGCACTTAAATCATATTATGATTAGGCAGAGTCAACGTGGTTTTGTGAAAGGGAAATTGTGTTTGACAAATCTATTAGTTTTTTTGAGGGTGTAACTAACAGGGTAGATAAGGGGAACCAGTGGATGTAGTATATTTGGATTTTCAAAAGGCATTCAGTAAGGTGCCATACAAGAAGTTGTTACACAAGATTAAGGCTCATATGATTGGGGGTAATATATTAGCATGGATTGAGGATTGGTTAACTGACAGGAAACAGAGAGTAGGAATAAATGGGTCATTTTCGGGTTGACAGGTTGTAACTAGTGGTGTTGCAAGGATCAGTGCTTGGGCTTCAGCTATTTAAAATATATATGTGAATCTTTTTCTTGTTAATTGACGCTACTGTTTCATTTTAGTACATAATAATACTTCACATAGAAAGATGTGGCTCTCCACAACCTGGTAGCTGACTGGTTAAAACTGCTGCAGACATGATACAGCACTTCCCATCAGAACAATCATCATGCTGACAGTACTTATTTGCTTAACGGCCCTGAACAAGTAAAACTAAGACCTGAAGAAGTTCCAAGCTAAAACATTGACGTGCCTCATTTTATCAGTATAAAGTATTCTCTCCCTCTACCTAGAGTTTAATTTTCAAAACTCCCAATACACTGTCCTGGCTCTACTAAATTTAACCCACGGTGGGTCATGTAATGACTTCTGCATTGTGACTTGCAATACGGAAATGTTCTATTTTTTTTATTGTGCTTTAGAAACAGAAATGTGTGATATTTGACCCTGCTTCAAATTCACTGGGACACAATGGGACCACTTTTGTAAAATATTTGTAGGGTAAAGATTTATTTTCGATAGAGAAAGCCCTTGTGCCTATTTGAAAAACAAATGCTATGAACTTTCTCTGGGTTGGTGTGGGGAAAGCGAGGGGGTTCTCCTAATTTCTAACAAACGTCCAGACAAACTGAAGTTTGGGGGAATGGCCTCCAGGAGTGAGCTTTGGCGCTGTGGGGTGTATCTGCAGCACCCTCTTGTAAAGACTCCAGAAAGCTGAGTTGGAAGCTAGTTGGGCCATGGGGTGCCTGGCTTTGCATCCATGGAAAGAAGCAGCTTGTGGCTCTAGTGGCCCCATGTCAGGGAGCCACTTGTTTTTTTTTAAATTAAAATTCCTCTCCCGATCTTTGAAGGTTCAGGTCCTAAATCTGTCCTGTATCCCCCAGTGGGGTCCACTTTCGCACTTCGTTTCTTTCTGCGTACAGCCTCCAAACCTACTGAGTCCGTTTGAGGCTGAGAAATCAGGAACTCTCAGGATAAGGAGTTTCTGCCCTTTGCTCTGGTCTCTGTGTGTCATTGGCCATGATTGGAGCAAGAGGAGACTCCACCCCAAACAAGGCCACTGGAAACTCCAGTGTAAGGTTGGGACCCAGTAGTTCCAGATCTTGGCAGTGTTTGTGGCTGTTCCGCCATTCTCCCTTATCAGTTACGGAGGGAATTTACTGGAAAGGCCAAGTAATTTTGGGACCTATTACTTTCACCAGTAAGTTACAGAACTAGTATCAATCATCAGCTGCATAACCTCAAACACAGCCTAAAGAATTAGATATTTTGGCAAATTTGCCATTGACTTCTGAACAATGTGAAATATTATTTGGATGCTTCAGTTCTGTACAACAGATGGTAAGTAGGGTACCAACCAAAAAGACAGGGAAGGGATTTCTAAAGTTAATGGAAGATTGTTTTATGACTCAGTTTGTAAAAGGGCTAACAAGGGGAGAAAATATCTTGGATTTGTTTGAGTAATAGGGATGATCAAATCTTCAACACAGAGATGGGTGAGGCTTTAAGTTCCAGTTATCATAACATGATCATGTTTGACATAAAAACGCAAAGAAAATTGCCAAATTTTAAGACCACCAATTTTATGCACTTGAAAAGTCTTGTCAGAGTGGGCATGGCAGGATTGACTATGCCTAGGGGAGTGGAGGAACTATGGAGTTCCTTCAAGGAGGTGATTCTGAATGCAATGAACCAATGTGTACCCGTGTAAAGCAAAGGCACCAAGCTTGAAGGCATTCCTGCTGGTTTGAATGGGACTACTGAGCAACTCATAAAGAAGAAAAAATGGCATTTAAGGCTATTAAGGAAAATGGCACAGAATTGAGACGGATTCAATACTAAAGGTCATGCCCGGATAGTTAAGCGGCAAATAAATATTTCGAATTGGCTGTTTTGAAATAGCTGCCAAAAAGCTAGCTTGATAGATTTTTCTTTGGTTCAGCATCCTTTAAAAATGATATGAAACACAATCCTGCTTCCATGAGTAACTGCTTATGAAATTTGATTATTTTTTCTAATTGAGAAAAAGGTTATGCATTCTTTATTAGAACTGAGTCCAGTTAAGCCTCATTTTTTTACAAAGGCAGACAAACAGCTGTGTTGGAAAACATTTTGAGGGATTTGTACAATTTAATAGTGGTTTTATTTCACCTGCATTAGAAATCTCCACAGATCTGACTTAGAAACAGATGGATCTTTGGAGGCATTGACCTCATTTCCATCAAATAAATGCCACGGTATTTTCCCCTGATTTAATCCTCACCATCTGTTGGATCTCTTTTGGGCCCAAATAGGTCATCTGCTTCTCGTGTACTTGCTCATTCACTCAAACAGAAAAACACAGGTTGTAATCTTAGAAGCATCAAGATTGTAGCCAACATATTGTCCATAGTTTTCCATTAAACTTTCATGTGAAAGCTGAAAATCCTGGTAAATTTTGCTGTCGGGTAGAGTTTTTTTTCTTGGTAAATTTCTGTGCTATTCAAAGTGAAGATGCCATTGCTGAGGGCTGGGACCCTTTCCAGTCTTGATATCTAGTGCTGGCTCCAAGAACTGAGGCGCCAGATACAAGGCCTGCTTCTATTCAACCCCAACTTTAGATAAGTATGTTCCGCACTGGTGGGAATTTCTTATTTCTCACAACAGTCGTCCTACGGTCTCTAGGTGTGAATTCCAATTAGGGTTGAATTAAAGTCAGATTTGCGATGTGCTCTTGCGTCCTCTAGGAACCAGGTTGAGGCCAAAATGATCTCATGTAGGACCTTTTGGGTTGGCAGAGAGAAGAAGATAAGAGAGAAATCTGGCCTGGATTCAAAACCAGAAGATCTATTTTTCCCGCTTGCTAATTTTAGTAAAAAGTTGAATACAAAGTGGTGAGCAGTGTTTCATACTGACGCCTTTTCTTTTGCTAAAATTAACAAACCAAAGAAAATATACCCTCAGGTATCTGTGTTGAAAGGACAGTGTACTAATCCACCACCACCCCGTAGGTGCATCTGTTTAAAATAAAGAATACTATTGCTTTTCAACACTGTCTACTTTTTTCTTTGGTATTTGTGCAACTAAAAATCATGGGCTTTCTGTTTTGCATATGCATTCTGTTTCTTACTGTCTGTACATGTACCAAAGTGCGTAAAATGGGAGCTGTAATTTTAGTGCGCAAGTTTCCATTACACAACATGAACCAGGAATCTAAACAACAGAATAAAAGAACCAACAAGGATATGAGACGACCTATGGGTTCTTGGTGTTCTTCTTCAAACTGTCCAGTTACTTCACATTGGCCAGTTATTTGCTTAAAATGTTCCTGCTCTTCAGAAAGAATAAAATCAGACCAGTACCATCAAGGTCTTTTGCTCGCTCACCTGGCTGGACAGCGTATTTGCCAATGGAGTGTGGAGGGGAAGGACTGACAATACAGTCATCCAGTGCTGCCAATCCAAATAAACCCAATATTAAACTTCTAAACTAAAGAGCCATAGAAAAAGCTGTGATTCTGCAACCAAATTTGATGGGCAGTAGCGGGCCATGAACATCTTGGTGAGGGATTATTTTTCTTTAAAACCATGTTAGACACTTTGCGTTTTTGAATATCCCAAATTAGACCGATTTGTTCAGTTTTACTATTTCATTTGCTGTTTTATTCCATGGCACGACCTTTTAAAATTATTTAGTGGTCCCAGTTACACTCTCTCCATAAGCACAATTTTCATCTCACTAGTGCCCTGTTTTTCAGTGTGAACGGGGATGGAACAAGACAAAATTTAAAATAAAACTTACCACTGAGATGCCATCTGAGGCTGGTCCATTGCGATTTTAGAGCAGGCCTCAGTTCAGGCAGCCAGTGCTTATGCCCAAAACAGGCAAGTGCCTCATTAATATATTTAAATTGGAATTTTATGACTTATTTAGGACCCTGATGCAGTTTTGATCTACTGGGCGGAGTGCTGGAGGCTGCTTGGAAAATATTCACGTTCGGTTTTTAAAATTATTTTTGTGATTTCAATGGAAAGGAAAATTGAGCATGGTGTAAAACGGGTGGCCGATTCACTGAGCCCATTTCACGCTACTGGCGTAGACCTATTTCACACCCCTTGTGCTCAAATTCTGTACTTGGATCCAATTTGACCAAACCCTTTAATTTAAAACAGTTCTATCATAGCCCCTCAGTCTTCTCTTTTCAAAAGTGAAAGGACCCAGGGTAATCAATCTTTTCCCATACGTCATTCCTTTAAGTTCTGGGATCAACCATGCAGCCCTTCTCCGTACCCCCTCCAACAACCGAATTTTCTTTTTCAAATAGAGACCCCAAAACTGCGCACACTTTTTCCAGATGTGGTCTCACCAGAACCAAATACAGTTTTAAAATAACCTCTCTGGATTTATATGTTGAAGTCTACACTTTTCCAGCTGCCTTGGAAACTAAAGGCCCTTAAACTGAGTAAATCTGGTTGCCCTCCTCTGAACCTTTTCCAGGGCCCCTCTCACCCACCATGTGATGGAACCAAAACTGGACACAGGATTCTAGATGTGGCCTAACCAAGGCTTTATATATATAAAAAAAGGATAGTATTTCTTGTTTTATATTTAATTGTTCTGGCAATACATTCTAACACCCTTTTCACTTCCACAATAACCTTGCAGCACTGACTGTGGATCTTCAATGAATCATTCACTTTAGCCCCCAGATCCATCTCCCACTCAATGTCTTAAGCATGCAAACTTGCATAATATACACGTGCTTAGAGTTGCCCCTACCCAAATACATCACATTGCATTTAGTCACTCTGTCACATTCATCCATGCTGTATTAGCACTGCTTTTTAATGCAAGACGGCCCTCTCCTTCAAGTAGAGCCATTGTTTTCTACAGAACCTCCTCAAGCAGGACCGAAGAAACATAGAAAATAGGAGCAGGAGTAGGCCATTCGGCCCTTCGGGCCTGTTCCGCCATTCAAAATGATCATGGCTGATCGTCTAACTCAGTACCCTGTTCCCGCTTTTTCCCCATATCCCTTGATCCCTTTAGCATTAAGAAATATATCTATCTCCTTCTTGAATACATCTAATGACTTGCCTCCACTGCCTTCTGTGGTAGAGAATTCCACAGGTTCACCACCCTGTGAGTGAAGAAATTTCTCCTCATCGTGATTCTAAATGGCATACCCTGTATCCTGAGACTGTGACCCCTGGTTCTGGACTCCCCAGCCATCGGGAACATCCTCCCTGCATCTAGACTGTCTAGTCTTGTTAGAATTTTAGGCATTGTTGCTGAATTCGGAGTTGGGGGTGAGGGGGGAGACATTGTGCCTCCAGCTATTTTTTTATTCCCCTACAGCAGGACAGCTTTAAGGGCAGCTAGCAGTATGGTGAGGTATTGATTGTTTAAATAATATAACTTTGCCATTTGGCATAGGGCTGAAATGCTTCTGTATGTCGGATGGGGTTAACCTGGTAAATCGAGCATCATGGTGGGGCACACTTTGATTTCTCAAAGGGATAGTGCAGTGTCATGGTAATTCTAGCTCTAAACGAACTGTTAGCTGCAGTTCACATCATCCCTAATTTCGTCTGGGATTTGTAACATGTAAATAGATCATGTGCAGCTGTTCAGGGGTCCCAGCTTAGAATGGTCGTAAACTGTTGCTGGCTTACCTAATGCGGACATGAGTCTGTGTTGTCTACTGCCATCTGCTTCCATCAAGAAACAAAAGTGTGGACCACTTACTGTTGGAACTTTAGACAAAGCTGTAGATAATTTAGAACACAAGGGGTAGATTTTGACTTTCCACGATAGTGTAAAACGGATGGTAGCACGACGGCTGCCTGTTTTACATCTCTTCTGATTTTTATTTCCGTTGAAGCCTCATCTCAATCCATTCGCCGCTGTCTGGAGAAACCATTCATTCCATGACTCCCTAATTCACTCGTCCATCATCTGCAACCGCCAGCTATCCTTCCTCTGGCACCTTCCCGTGCGATCACAGAAGACTCAACACCTGCCCATTCACCTGCTTCCACACCACTTCTACGTGATTTTCAATCATGGCCTTCGAAAGGGAACTGGATAAGTACTTGAAAGGAAAATAATTTCAGGGCCACGGGGAAAGGACGGGGGAGTGGACTAGCTGGATTGCTCTTGCTTAGAGCCAGCGCGGACTCAATGGGCCAAATCACCTCCTTCTGTGCTGTAACCTTTCTATGATTTAATTGACCAGAGCTGCAAACATTCCTTCTGTGTGAGGCTTGCAGCTCACGATATGGCCTCCATTACACTGGGATAGGAGACTGTTTTGCTGAACGCCTCCTTTTGGCCCACTGGTGTGTTCCTGATCTCCCTGTGGTTCACTACTGTAAGTCTCCCTCCCACGCTGACCTCTCTGGCTCCCCTCCTACACTTTCTAACGAAGCTCAAAGCAAGCTTCAGGAACATTATTCTAATCTTTCTCCTCGGCACTCTTCAGCCCTCTGGCCTAAACACTGACTTTTGTAACTTTAGCTGTATACTCTGTTTTCTTTACAATACCAGTGACGAGAGGAGGGGAACTGGGTGGACCTTTGGCACGGGGACCCTTCTTCAGTGCACAGTGCCGGAGGGTGGGGATGTTCTGCACCTTTGATGTTGGCCTTTTTCCCTCTTTTTGAGACTGGCAGACCCACTGGCTGAGATTTTTTGCTTTAGCGCTGTTGGCATGTGTTGCTGTTGCAGTGTTGGTCTTTGATTTTACCGCCTTTAAAATTGAAAGTTGAGGGGTTGCCTGCTGGGCGTATGGGATTTCCTGGTGATTAAAGAGGCAGACTAGTGACAAAACAGCAGCTAGCCGAATGGATGCTTGTGTTCATCTTGCATTGTTTTCATCTTGTTTGTCAGAAGCCTGGGAGTGAGTTACGGGTTATTCAACTTATTTTATGACTGATTCCTAGGCATTCTTCTATCAGGTTCCAATAGATAGCATATGCAAGGCTGCAACTTGAAGCAATCCTCACAGATTGTCTAAACTTTTACTATCTAACTTTAACTGCAGCCCACAATGGTGCTGCTGCTGGTGTTATGGCTCAGGCAGGTGATTTGCTTCTCTGCAATGTCCCATAACAAATCCTGGAAATTTCTACATGTCGGATGATTTGTTGGCAAAGTACTATATTTTGCATTGCATCTGAGAGAACCTGACTGGTAATGAAGCACTTGCTGCAACAAATCTCTTGCCCTAGTTATGGATCCTTTGCAGATGCCTCCCCCTACAAATTTTGTACTGTGTTGCTATGACGTGTGAAACATGTGGAACAAAAATGAATAGGGTAGATTACCTAACTGGTAAGGTGGTCATTCATTAAATGATGTGCATCATCCATCCTGCCCAGTTCCACCCATCCATCGCTATAGGACCTGCAGTTTTTTTGGTGGGTGGTGCGGGGGGGCTGGGGCTGGGGGTGGGGTAGTAGTGTTAAGTCATTATGTCGTTTCAATTATTACTTAACATTGCAATACTATATATGTGAACCCAGCTTAGCACTGAAATATTAATCTTGACTTTTTAAGCACAGCATTGGCAGTGTTGTTGTCTTTTCCTCTCACATTTTAAAAGTCACATTATCTGAAAGATTACAATAAGATATTGTTGTCTGAGCTTTTGAGCAGTAACTGTAGCACCATCATATGATGCTCATGACAGACCTAACTTTGATCAATACCAATTACAAACTAATTGACTAAACATGACTACTGTATTCATTCACACATCTCACAAGGGCAAAAGGCAAGAGCAGCTGGAGGCATTTATATCATTAACATGGACTCTTGTGTTCTGCTGTGTGATTGTCTTGTGGTTTGAAACTATGCAGACACTATCCTGTAATGCAATCATGCCTGTCTGTTTTAGGATTATATCACATACAGTGTGGCATGGTAGCACAGGGTGTTAGAGAAGCTAATAACACAAGAAGTCATGGAACAAAAAAACCCCATCAAGCATGCTGCTCCCACAGACCATGTACAATCTATCCTATCATTGATCTATCCTATTATTTAAATGGATTAACACCTTCATTAAAATACCACAGAAAGGAATTTGATACAAGTAAGTTAAATATTCATATGATTACATTGCCATCTGTAATTGGTAGTCTCTGGTCTTGGTTGAGGTTTGTTAGTTTTAAACCTGTGTCCCTTAGCTCTGTTTCCACAGCAATTTTCACACATTGTTTGCTTACATTTACTGCACCTACATTGATATCCAAATCTACACCTACATCTGCATCTATAATCTCTATCCATATCCATATTTATATCTACATGTATGGAAACTACTTGGTTTAGACTGGATAAGATTGTGTAGTAATTATAGTACTGGACTAGCAACCCAGTGGTTATTAGTTCAAATCTCACCATATGAAATTGAATTTAATAAAATCTGGTAATTTATGGGCTAATGCCAGAAAACAACCATTTTAGGATTATACCGTTACTGGATTGTCATTAGCTATTTCACTGATGTCCTTCAGAGAAGAGAGTCTGCATTCTGAATTGGCTAGCAAGCCACATAGTTGAAAACAATTGCTACAAAGTTCAAAAATAAGGCAAAAAAAACTGGACAGACCTACGCATGGTATCAGGGCAAGACTGAAGCAATCTCAGCCTGGTTGACCCTGCAAAATCCTCCTCACTAAATCTGGGAATTGGGTCCTAAGTTGGGAGAACGGTCCCATTTAAAAGAGCTATAGTTGCATCATTGAATTCCACATTTATTAAAAGGTCAGTTTGAGAGGGAAGTTGTGGCTATAAATGGCGATTGCTAATGCATTTACCAACTCTGATTTTCTTGTTACTGGCTGACTATGTACCAACAAAGAATTAAACTCACTGTACCATTTTAGTTAATTTGTGAATTTACTCTAACTTGGCCCAATTCTGACCATTTCAGTCCGTCCCTTTAAAAGAAAATTGTGCCACTCATGGCAGAAGTTTGCAGTGTGCTGTGCAGCAATGAACTCTCACATTGTGGGAAGTTTAAATGGCTAGTCCCTTGCTTCTTGTCATAGAGCAGGATAACATCAGAAAGACCTTGCAGTGATCCTATGCAACCCATGTTCCATCAATAGAATGCAAGTGCATTTTTCTTTTTGAAAATAAATTAGAATTGTAACCAATCTCCCCCGAACTAAGGGCGTAATGTGGCAGTGAGGCAGCATCAAGGCAGCATTTGACCAAGTGTGGAATCAAGGAGCCCTAGTAAAATTAAAGTCAATGGGAATTGGGGGTGGGGGGAGCTCTCCAGTGGCTGGAGTCATACCTAGCACTAAGGAAGATGGTAGTGGTTGTTGGAGGCAAATCATCTCAGCCCCAGGATATCGCTGCAGGAGTTTCTCAGGACAGTGTCCTTGGCCCAACCATCTTCAGCTGCTTCATCAATGACCTTCCTTCCATCATAAGGTCAGAAGTGG
Source organism: Heptranchias perlo (assembly GCF_035084215.1). Taxonomy (NCBI): domain Eukaryota; kingdom Metazoa; phylum Chordata; class Chondrichthyes; order Hexanchiformes; family Hexanchidae; genus Heptranchias; species Heptranchias perlo. The sequence goes on from NC_090335.1 coordinate 35,349,029, forward strand.
AGATGTTTGCTGATGATTGCACAGTGTTCAGTTCAATTCGCAACCCCTCAGATAATGAAGCATCCGTGCCTGCATGCAGCAAGACCTGGACAACATCTAGGCTTGAGCTGATAAGTGGCAAGTAACATTCACTCCCTCCACCACCGCACACCGTGGCTGCAGTGTGAACCATCTACAAGATGCACTGCAGCAACTCGCCATGGTTCCTTCAACAGCACATCCCAAACCCATGACCTCAACCACCAAGAAGGACAGGGGCAGCAGGCGCATGGGAACAACACCACCTGCATGTTCCCCTCCAAATTACACACCCTCCTGACTTGGAAATATATCGCCATTTCTTCATCGTCCCTGGGTCAAAATTCTGGAACTCCCCACCTAACAGCACTGGGAGTACCTTCAACACACGGACTGCAGCGGCTCAAGAAGGCGCCTCACCACCACCTTCTCTAGGGCAATTAGGGATGGGCCAGTGATGCCCACGTCCCACGAATGAATTTAAAAAAAAAGTGAGTTCCACTGCAAAAAGATTAATATTCTCTTACATAACAAATCGCATTCTGCATTAAAAGGGATTTCCATTTTTCTACACCCCCTCCTAAATTTCTGAGCCACCATGACTGGAAGAGACTGATCCTGACTGTTCTAGGATCTGAACCTGCCCAAAACCACCTCACTGAGATAACTTTCGTTTAACCTCTGCCATTGAATGTAAACTGTAGGATGATAAGGGATATAATATTAGAAAAGTCCATGCTCATCCTTTTCCTGTGTAAATCACCATTTGTTGCCCATTTCAAATCCAATATTGATGTCCATTTATAGTTAAGTTCCTATTTGGGATCAAATAATGACCTTTGTTTCATTTTATATAGTTATAGTATGAAGCATTCATGACCACAGTAACACCACCAGACATTTTTGTCCACGGCAACTTTAAAGCTATGCCCATGCAACCACTTCTGATGAAAAGCTCTCTCCACAGATGCTGATAGACCTCTTGAGTGTTTCTAGCATCTTTTGTTGATGTTTCAGATTTCCAGCATTTACAACTCTTACTTTTTATCCATAAAAGTAGTTTTCCTTCTTTGGGTTTGGGTCTACTTCTGCTACTGTACCAATTTGTTCAGTGGATTGGGATGAGCTTTAGAAAAAAAAGTTAAACCATGTTAAAAAATATGCAAAAAATGTTTTGTTCTATAAGGATTAAACTCTAAGTGGTGGTTTGCTGGGTTTGGCTACGGAACACCAAGGCAGTAAAGTAACATGCTAATGGTATATATCAATCGATTGTAATGTTTTCATGGTAGAATAGTGGACTTTAAGTTTGGAGGCAAACTAAAACAAAGGGTTATTTTTTGGATTATTGGTTCCAAACACCTTAAAACACTCTGAGATAATGGGAAAGGACATTGGTGAAAAAGTGAGCAAGTCAGCTTATTGTTTAGTGCCTCTTTTTAAGCATAGGCTTTCATGGTAGAGGGGCACTGATGTACTGTAATCCTTCTGTTGCTTGAGCTTTATTACTGCTAGTAAACAAAATCACGTACTTTTACTTTGCAGAATGGATTTGAATTGTTTCTCAGCTTTCCAAGTCCCTCTAAGGATGACAATGGGCTGGAAGTCAGGATGAATAGAAAGTCACACCAAGTGTCATTCTGAAAGAAAAGATTACAAAGTTGAACTGTTCTCGGGGTGGGGGGGCGGGGGTGGGAAATGATGTCTGAACATTAAGATGTAGCCAGCAAATACTGATGGCTTCTCCTCCTTTAAAGGAATAGGTCAAAATCAAACTGTTTAATCTTTTAATAAGTAGGGGGCAGGGATGTCAAAAAGTAAGAAACAAAATAGCATGGTGGCCTTGTGCATCATGAGGGTAATTTTTAAAACATTTTAAGTGCTACAACTTAGGTGATCCACCATTGAATGAATGTTGAAATAATCATTGTTATATGCAGTCTCCACGCTCTTGCACTACCATTGCCACCATTAAAGTGCGAGAGAGCCATGAGGAAAGACCTTGGTAATACTTAAAATGGACCATTCACTGGATAGTGATATATTAGAAAAAAAACTCTAGAAGAGTTGTTAATGGCAAAAATTGAGCTTGAGATATCTATGGTCCATCCAACATCTATGTTGAGATATGTTGCTTATATAACAAAGCAGAGGAAATGGTGCCATTGTACCTCCATCCTGGAATAATCATAATCATCTTAGTAGCACTGACAAAGCAAGGCTCAAAAGACATAGGGGGCAATGTTGCAATGCATGGCACTTGAAGTGCTGACATGCACAAGGCATAGGCTACTGTTGAGATGTGAGGTCTGCCATGCACATATAGAACCATAGAAAAGATACAGCACAGAAGGGGGCCATTTGGCCTATCATGTCCGCGCTGGCTCGAAGAACAACCAGGTGCCAATTCTAATCCCACCTTCCAGCACCTTGTCTGTAGCCCTGCCGCTTACAGCACTTTAGGTGCAGGTCCTGGTACTTTTTAAAAGAGTTGAGGGTCCCTGCCTCTACCACCAATTCGGACAGCGAATTCCATACACCCACCACTCTCTGGGTAAAAAAGTTTTTGCTCATGTCCTCTCTAGTCCTTCCGCCAATCAGCTTAAATCTGTGTCCTCTAGTTCCTGAACTCTCCGCTAGGGGAAACAGGTACTCCCTGTCTACTCTATCTGGGGCCCCTCATAATTTTGCACACCTCAATCAAGTCTCACCTCAGCCGTCTCTGCTCCAAGGAAAACAACCCCAGCCTATCCAATCTCTCCTCAGAGCTGCAATTTTCAAGCCCTGGCAACATTCTTGTAAATCTTCTCTGCACTCTCCAGAACAATTACGTCCTTCCTGTAATGTGGTGACCAGAACTGCGCACAATACTCCAGCTGTGGCCTTACCAATGTTTTATACAGTTCCATCATTACATCCCTGATTTTGTATTCTATACCTTGGCTAATAACGGAGAGCATTCCGTATGCCTACTTCACAACCTTATCTACCTGTACTGCCACCTGTGCACATGCACTCCAAGGTCTCTCACTTCCTCTACCCCTCTCAATATATTCCTGTTTACTGCGTATTCCCTTTTACTGTTTGCCCTCCCTAAGTGCATTACCTCACACTTCTTCTCCGGGTTGAACTCCATTTGCCACTTTTCCGCCCATTCCACCAACCCATTGATATCTTCTTGGAGTCTACAGCTATCCTCTTCACTATCAACTGAATGGCCAATTTTTGTGTTGTCTGCAAATTTGCAATCATGCCCCCTACTTTCAAGTCCAAATCATTAATATACACCACAAACAGCAAGGGACCCAACACTGAGCCCTGTGGCACACCACTGGAAACGGATTTCCATTTGCAAAGACATCCATTGACTTTTACCCTTTGTTTCCTGTTACTGAGCCAATTTTGGATCCAATTCACCACATTTCCTTGTATCTCATGGGCTTTTACTTTTCTGACCAGTCTGCCATGTGGGACCTTGTCAAATGCCTTACTAAAATCCATGTAGACAACATCTACTGCACTGCCCTTATCAATCCTCCTTGTCACTTCCTCAAAGAATTCAATCAGATTTGTGAGGCATGACCTTCCCTTATCAAATCCATGCTGACTATCCCTGATTAAACCATGCCTTTCCAAGTGACAGTTTATGCCATCTTTCAGTATTGATTCTAATAGTTTGCCCACCACCGAGGTAAGACTGACTGGCCTATAATTGTTCGGCTTTTCCCTCGTACCCTTTTTAAACAATGGTACTACGTTTGCAGTCTTCCAGTCCTCTGGCACCTCCCCTGTTTCTAGTGAGGATTGGAAAATGATCCTCAGAGCATCCGCTATTTCCTCCCTGGCTTCCTTCAATAGCCTAAGAAACAATCCATCCGGCCCTGATGACTTATCAACTTTCAAGGATTCCAGTCCCTCTAGTACTTCCTCTCTCATTATGTTTACCTTATCCAATATTTCACACCTCTCCTCTTTAACTACTACGTCCGGATCATCCCTTTCCTTTGTGAATACGGAGACAAAATATTCATTTAAAACCCGACCCACATCCTCTGCTTGTACACACAAGTTACCCTTATCATCCCTGATAGGTCCCACCTTTTCCTTAGCTATCCTCTTGTTCTTAATGTACTGATAAAACATCTTTGGGTTTTCTTTAATCTTACTAGCTAATATCTTTTCATGCCCTCTCTTTGCTTTCCTTATTTCCTTTTTTACATCATCCCTGTACTTTCTATACTCCTCTAGGCTTTCTACAGTATTTTGTTTTCTGTGACAGTCTTAAGCTTTCATTCTCTGCTTTATCGTGCCCCATATACTTCTAGACAACCAGGGTGCTCTAAATTTGGCAGTGCCACCTTTTTTCTTCGAGGGTACGTGTTTGCATTGTACCTGTAGAATTTCACTTTTTAGTGCCTCCCACTGGCTTGCCACTGATTTCTCTAAGTAGTTGTGTCCAGTCCACTTCTGCCAAATCACCTCTTAGTTCTGTAAAATTTGCCTTCCCCCAATTTAAAACGTTTACTCCTGATTTAACTCTGTCCTTTTCCATAATAATGCTAAAACTAACCGAATTGTGGTCACTATGTCCAATATGGTCACCCACTGTCACTTCATCCACTTGCCCATCTTCATTTCCCAGGACTAAATCTAGAATTGCATCCCCTCTTGTTGGGCTTGTCACATACTGGCTAAAAAAATTCTTCTGGACACCGATCAAGAATTTTGCACCCTCTGTGTCCCTCACATTGTTTGAATCCCAGTTGATGTTAGGTTAGTTGAAGTCCCCTACTATTATTGCCCTCTTATTTTTCCACTCAGAAATTTGCCTACATATTTGTTCTTCTATCTCCCTTTTGCTATTCGGGGGTCTATAGTACACTCCTAGTAGTATGATTGCCCCTTTTTTATTTCTTAGCTCAACCCATATGGCCTCGATTGATGATCCATTTAGCATATCATCCCTTCTCACAACTGTAATTGATTCTTTAATCAATAATGCTACCCCCCTCCTTTTTTATCGCCCACTATATCCAGGGATATTGAGCTGCCAATTATCCCCCTCTTTAAGCCAGGTTTCCGTTATAGCAATGATATCATCCTTCCATGTGTCTATCTGTGCCCTTAGCTCATCTGCTTTGTTTGTAATACTCCTTGCATTGAAGTATATACCCTTTAACCCCATCAAATTCCTTTGCTTCTTTTGCCTTTTTGAGTCGCTAACTACATCACTAACTGCTTTTCTACTTCCCGTTTCCTGGTCTGAAATTGTCCTTTCTGTACCTGCCCTTTGGTTCCCATCCCCCTGCCCTACTAGTTTAAACCCACCCCAACAGAACTAGCAAATGCCCCCGTGAGGATATTGGTCCCGGTTCTGCTAGGATGCAACCCGTCCAGCTTGTACAGGTCCCGCCTTTCCCTGAATTGGTCCCAATGCCTCAGGAATTTAAACCCCTCCCTCCTACACCATCTCTCAAGCCACGCATTCATCTGGTCTATTCTCCTATTTCTGCTCTCACTAGCTCGTGGCACTGGGAGTAATCCTGAGATTACTACCTTTAGAGGTCCTGCTTTTTAATTTATTTCCTAATTCCCTATATTCTGCTCGCAGGACCTCATCCCTTTTTTAAACCTATGTCATTGGTACTGATATGGACCACGACCTCTGGCTGTTCACCGCCCCCTTCAGAATGCCCTGCAGCCGCTCCATGATCCTAGTACCAGTTCGGCATCATACCATCCTGGAGTCACGTCTGTGGCCGCCGTAACGCCTATCTGTTCCCCTTCCGATGGAATCCACTATCACTATTGCTCTTCCATTCTTTTTCCTCCCCTCCTGTGCAGCTGAGTCACTCGGGGTGCCACGGTCTTGGCTCTTGCTGCATTCCCCTGATAAGCCATCTCCCCCAACAATATCCAAATCGGAATATCTGTGAGGGAGATGGCTCGAGGGGACTCCTGATCTACCTGCCTAGCTCTTTTACTCTGCTTGTCGGTCACCCATTTCCTTTCTGCCTGTGTAATCGTTACCTGCGGTGTGACCACCTCACTGAACGTGCTATCCACAATAATCTCAGCATCGCGGATGCTCCGCAGTGAATCCACCCACAGCTCCAGCTCCGAAATGCGGTTAACCAGTAGCTGCAGCTGGACACACTTCCTGCACACATGGTTGCCAGGGATACCAGTGTAGTGTACATGACTTCCCACATAGCGCAGGAGGAGCATATTACAGGTGCGTGCTCTGCTGCCATGACTTGCCTTAAATTCAGCTAGTTGGTTACTCCCTTTAAGGAGTTTACTCCTTTAAATTACTCTTAATTTAGGGAATGTTAACTACACTAGAGACCTTGATTCACTAAAAAAAAACACTACTTGCTATAACTAAATTAATTTTAATTTTAAAAAAAAAGTAGTTTTATGCTATAAGTTACTTAGCCCACAGTCCTAAGAAAGAAGAAAACAGAAGAGATACTCACCACCAACCACCTACCTGCCTTACCTGAACGTCACACTGCAGTTTTGTTTTGTTGCTGTGACCCGCTCTCGGTACGCTCCTCTCCGCTGATTAATCAAATGCACCTCACTCCTTACTGCACCGAATCCCCTCACTCACCAAATTCCCAATTATAGACTTTGTCAAAACCAGACTCTGTCGATAGCTGCTACTCTGTGCTCCCTCACATATTGTGCAAAGCTGACCATTATGCAATGCCTGTAGCATTGAGGGCCTGAACATCAAGCATATGCTAAATTAGGCACTAAAAATGTTAGAGGTAATGGTCCCATAACATGGCCTCAGTAGCTGGACAGTAGGGTGTGAAAAATGGGTGCCAAATGGTATGACCCAAAGTCAGTCATGTTGGATCCATTCTAAAAGGGCAGTTTGCATAGTTGTAGCAAGTAAACCGGGGATAAAAAGGTTAAATTATGAGGGCAGCTTGCATAGACTCGACTTGTGTTCCCTTGAGCGTAGAAGATTAAGGAGTGATCTAATTGAGGTGTTTAAGATGATTAAAGGATTTGATAAGGTAGATAGAGAGAAACTATTTCCTCTGGTGGAGGAATCCAGAACAAGGGGGAATAACCTTAAAGTTAGAGCTAGGCAGTTCAGGGATGATGTCAGGAAGCACTTCTTCACACAAAGGGTAGTGGAAATCTTGAACTCTTTTTCCACCCCCTCTCCACCGCCCCCCCCCCCCCCCCACCAAAAAAAAAAGCTGTTGGCTAGATCAATTGAAAATTTCAAAATTGAGATGTAGATTTTTGTTATGCAAGGTTATTAAGAGATATGGAATCACAGCGGGTAAATGGAGTCGATCTACAGACCAGACATGATCTAATTGAATGGCGGAACAAGCTCGAGGGACAGAATGGCCTACTCCTGTTCCTATGTTCCTAGGTTAGTAGCTGCATTTTGACCCAGCTGCTTGTGCATTTTCTTGATTTCATTACTGAAGCTGTGCTACTTTCTTAGTTTAAAAACAGAAAATGCTGAAAATACTCAGCAAGTCAGGCAGCATCTGTGGAGAAAGAAACAGAGTTAACATTTCAGGTCGATGACCTTTCATCAGAATTGGAAGAAGTTGAAGATCAAACAGTTTTTAAGCAAGTACAGAGCCAAGGAAAGGGGGTGGGGGAGAGGGAGGGGAGGAAAGAACAAAAGGGAAGGTCTCTGATAGCTTGGAGGGCAGGAGTGATTAAATGACAAAAGGGATGATGGTGCAAGGAGGGCGGTAATGGGACAAGTAAAGAAACAAAAGATGGGTCTAGAGGAGCTGTAAATGGCAACATCAGAACCATTACCAGTATCTGCTGTCCAAAAAATTGTGAGCAGTGGTTATGATCTGAAGTTATTGAAATCAATGCTGAGTCCAGAGGGTTGTAAAGTGCCTAATCAAAGGATGAGGTGCTGTTCCTCGAGATTTTGTTGAGCTTCATTTGCACAGTGTATGAGGCCGAAGACAGAGAGGTCGGAGTGGAACGGGGAATTAAAATGGCAAGTGACCGGCAGATCAGGGTCACGCTTGTGGGCATACTTTCTTAAAACTGCATTCCATCTCCCGTTCGTGGCTGTTCACCAACAGCATTAAAATTCTACTGAGCCTACATAGTACCTAGTATCAATGGGTAGTCCACAGGGCATTCTCTCCATCTGCAAGTGTTGGAGAAGAGGATCCGAGGAGGCTTGCAAGGGAGATGTGTTTATACTTTAGTTCCCAAGAAGGATTTTCCCATGAGTTGTTACCCATCTAACCAGGCCTAGGAATTTGTACCCGGACATATCTGAGGCGATCAGCATGTGGTGACTGTGACCCACCAAGGAAGCCATGACAAAACTGTACAGTCTCGAGCAGTCAGACCTTGCAACCATTCCAGGACAAGGGCGCCTCTGTCAGTGGTTGTCAAGGTGACTGCTGCCATGACTTTTTATGCCACTGGGTCATTCAAAACAATAGCAGGACACACTGCTTGAATCTCTCAACCTACAATGCACAGCTACATAATGCAAGTGCCCAGGTCAGGAATTTTATTACTTTTCCCTATAGATGGCTGCTAGGGGCCCGAGGCTAGCCATTAGAACCCTGGCTAATGAATTCTAAAAGAGAAAATAGTCTTAAAATTAAGATGCCTCCTTAAAGAGAAATACAAAAAGAAACACATAGTTGCTGGGTCCTTGGAGGATCAGATCATTGAGATGCTGAAACAAACGTTCAGATGCCTTGACCCATTGGGGGAGTTCTGTTGAATCGCTCACCCAAGATATCTGACATTGCACCTTATACATCTTCTCTATCTAAAGGGGCATTGTTGTAAATCATAGAGAAGAAGAGAGCTGGACTCTAACTAGCAGCCAGAAGAGATGTCTTCAGAATGAACTGTTTACTCAAAAGGCAGCATCTAATAGAAAACACTCTTAACATGAGAATTTAGGAGGCATGGTTAGTAAGTTTGCAGATGACACCAAGATTGGTGGCATTGTGGACAGTGAAGAAGGTTATCTAGGATTGCAACGGGATCTTGATAAATTGGGCCAGTGGGCCGATGAATGGCAGATGGAGTTTAATTTAGATAAATGTGAGGTGATGCATTTTGGTAGATCGAATCGGGCCAGGACCTACTCCGTTAATGGTAGGGCGTTGGGGAGAGTTATAGAACAAAGAGATCTCGGAGTACAGGTTCATAGCTCCTTGAAAGTGGAGTCACAGGTGGATAGGGTGGTGAAGAAGGCATTCAGCATGCTTGGTTTCATTGGTCAGAACATTGAATACAGGAGTTGGGATGTCTTGTTGAAGTTGTACAAGACATTAGTAAGGCCACACTTGGAATACTGTGTACAGTTCTGGTCACCCTATTATAGAAAGGATATTATTAAACTAGAAAGAGTGCAGAAAAGATTTACTAGGATGCTACCGGGACTTGATGGTTTGACTTATAGGGAGAGGTTGGATAGACTGAGACTTTTTTCCCTGGAGAGTAGGAGGTTTAGGGGTGATCTTATAGAAGTCTATAAAATAATGAGGGGCACAGATAAGGTAGATAGTTAAAATCTTTTCCCAAAGGTAGGGGAGTCTATAACGAGGGGGCATAGATTTAAGGTGAGAGGGGAGAGATACAAAAGGGTCCAGAGGGGCAATTTTTTCACTCAAAGGGTGGTGAGTGTCTGGAACGAGCTGCCAGAGGCAGTAGTAGAGGCGGGTACAATTTTGTCTTTTAAAAAGCATTTGGACAGTTACATGGGTAAGATGGGTATAGAGGGATATGGGCCAAGTGCAGGCAATTGGGACTAGCTTAGTGGTATAAACTGGGCGACATGGACATGTTGGGCTGAAGGGTCTGTTTCCATGTTGTAAACGTCTATGATTCTATCCACTGCCCCCAAAATACAACCCTTTGCTGTCTAACAGAATTTATTAAATGATGCTTGCATATTGGGAAAGAAAAACTTGACTACTTCGATTCTTTTAAAGGGGGAGTGTCAGTGTTGCAGGGGGGAGGGGAAACCATCATCTTTTTCATCATAATGGTACCTGAAAGTGATACAATTATGTTTTCACAATGTGGTGATATGTTTAAACTCAAGGTTAGGTCAAAGGATTGGAGACCTACACTGTGGATGCATCTTTCAATTTCCCCTGACAGCAGATGTAATTATGCTGAGCAGACTGGAGATTAGTGTTCATAGTACTGTTAGAAATAACATACATATGGGGCTATGCTGCAGAGGATAAGGGGGCTAAAACAGCATGTTAGTGCAACTGTGCCTCAATAGTCATAATATTGTATGTGTGCAAATGAGAGATTAGGGTTAATGGGGGTAAAATTCAACTTCGGTGGGGATACAAAATGGACCATAGTGGCTTGGCCACCCGCTTTCCTTTCCATCGGGGTGTATAACAGGTGGCTGATCCGCTACCGTCCATTTTCCGTCCCCTGCCGAAGTTGAATTTTACCCCCAATGTGTTCTTCAGTTGCAATACTGTTGGAGAATAAAGGGCAGTTGCTATTTTATTTTTGCACACTAGAATATCTTAAGAAAATCATCCTATAGGCATCTTAATTCTATTACTATTTTCTAGTATTGATGTGGAGATGCCGGTGATGGACTGGGGTTGACAAATGCAAGGAATCTGACAACACCAGGTTATAGTCCAACTATTTTATTTGAAAATCACAAGCTATCGGAGGCTTTCTCCTTCGTCAGGTGAGTGTGGGATTCCATGGAAGGTTACCGCATTTATAGTCAGAGAACAATACCTGGTGATTACAGATAATCTTTCCAACTGCCCGTTGTCAAGGCAATCAAAGTGTTCAGACAGAGAGATGTTACCTACAGGACCACCGAATATACAAACGGCCAGAACAAAAAAGAGAGAGAGAGAGAAACATCCGAAAGGAAGAGAAAGACAGAGAATGACCCGTTGTATTAAAAACAGATGACTTTTTTTCGCTGGTGGGTTACGTGTAGCGTGACATGAACCCAAGATCCCGGTTGAGGCTGTCCTCATGGGTGCGGAACTTGGCTATCAATTTCTGCTCAACGATTTTGCGTTGTCGTGTGTCTCGAAGGCCGCCTTGGAGAACGCTTACCCGAAGATCGGTGGCTGAATGTCCTTGACTGTTAGTCTTCTGAGGAGGTCCGTCGGAACTGTCGATCGACGAGTCGAGCATCATATCCCGTTCAGACGAGGAGGAACGCGATGGACACCTACAGACGCTGAAAGACGCCCTCGTAAGAACGGGATATGACGCTCAACTCGTCGATCGACAGTTCCGACGGGCCACAGCGAAAAATTGCATAGACCTCCTCAGAAGACTAACACGGGACGCAACCAACAGAGTACCCTTCGTCGTCCAGTACTTCCCCGGAGCGGGGAAACTACGCCATGTTCTCCAGTCTTCAACATGTCATCAATGACGACGAACACCTCGCTAAGGCCATCCCCACACCTCCACTACTCGCCTTCAAACAGCCACCAACCTCAAACAGACTATCGTTCGCAGCAAATTACCTAGCTTTCAGGAGAACAGCGTCCACGACACCACACAACCCTGCCACGGTAACCTCTGCAAGACATGCCAGATCATCGACACAGATACCACCATCACACGAGAGGACACCACCCACCAGGTACATGGTTCATACTCCTGTGACTCGGCCGATGTTGTCCACCTCATACGTTGCAGGAAAGGATGCCCCGGAGCATGGTACATTGGCGAGACCATGCAGACACTGCGACAACGGATGAACGGACACCGCGCAACAATCGCCAGACAGGAGGGTTCGCTCCCAGTCGGGGAACACTTCAGCAGTCAAGGACATTCAGCCACCGATCTCGAAGGCTGCCTTGGAGAACGCTTACCCGAAGATCGGTGGCTGAATGTCCTTGACTGCTGAAGTGTTCCCCGACTGGGAGGGAACCCACTTGTCTGGCGATTGTTGCGCGGTGTCCGTTCATCCGTTGTCGCAGTGTCTGCATGGTCTCGCCAATGTACCATGCTCCGGGGCATCCTTTCCTGCAACGTATGAGGTGGACAACGTTGGCCGAGTCACAGGAGTATGAACCATGTACCTGGTGGGTGGTGTCCTCTCGTGTGATGGTGGTATCTGTGTCGATGATCTGGCATGTCTTGCAGAGGTTACCGTGGCAGGGTTGTGTGGTGTCGTGGACGCTGTTCTCCTGAAAGCTAGGTAATTTGCTGCGAACGATAGTCTGTTTGAGGTTGGGTGGCTGTTTGAAGGCGAGTAGTGGAGGTGTGGGGATGGCCTTAGCGAGGTGTTCGTCGTCATTGATGACATGTTGAAGGCTGTGCAGAACATGGCGTAGTTTCCCCGCTCCGGGGAAGTACTGGACGACGAAGGGTACTCTGTTGGTTGCGTCCCGTGTTCGTCTTCTGAGGAGGTCTATGCAATTTTTCGCTGTGGCCCGTCGGAACTGTCGATCGACGAGTTGAGCATCATATCCCGTTCTTACGAGGGCGTCTTTCAGCGTCTGTAGGTGTCCATCGCGTTCCTCCTCGTCTGAACGGGATATGATGCTCGACTCGTCGATCGACAGTTCCGACGGACCTCCTCAGAAGACTAACAGTCAAGGACATTCAGCCACCGATCTTCGGGTCAGCGTTCTCCAAGGCGGCCTTCGAGACACACGACAACGCAAAATCGTTGAGCAGAAATTGATAGCCAAGTTCCGCACCCATGAGGACGGCCTCAACCGGGATCTTGGGTTCATGTCACGCTACACGTAACCCCACCAGCGAAAAAAAAGTCATCTGTTTTTAATACAACGGGTCATTCTCTGTCTTTCTCTTCCTTTTGGATGTTTCTCTCTCTCTGTCTTTTGTTCTGGCCGTTTGTATATTCAGCGGTCCTGTAGGTAACATCTCTCTGTCTGAACACTTTGATTGCCTTGACAACGGGCAGTTGGAAAGATTATCTGTAATCACCAGGTATTGTTCTCTGACTATAAATGCGGTAACCTTCATGGAATCCCACACTCACCTGACGAAGGAGAAAGCCTCCGAAAGCTTGTGATTTTCAAATAAAACAGTTGGACTATAACCTGGTGTTGTAAGATTCCTTATATTTTCTAGTACACAACCTAGGAAGATTTGAGTGTCGGGGGGTGGGGCTCAGTGGATAGAGATCCGGTGCTGGAACCCTAACTGAGCATTGATGTAGTGATATATTTTCCGATCGGCAAAGTTCATATACAGACATTTAATGCACTTGTATTACGTTCCTCTCTCTGCGTATTAAGCATTGATATGTGAATTTTGCTGTTTGAACTAGTCTTTTTTCAAAATCAGCTCCAGTTTTCCCTTCCCTGGACAGAATTTCAAAAATGTTTAATGATTTTATAGGAGAAGGAGCCTTTCAATTAAATCCTTGTAATTTTAATCAGAATTAAATTCTCCTTTTTAAAGTTTTTAATATTGCGCCAAATCATTTGCTCTGAACTTCTATCACTGTTTCCTTTTATTGTGGAATTACATTAGGTAGTGTACTTCAGTAAAAGGTGTGGCTAGGTACAATTCAGTTTTTCCAAGGCCATTCCATGAAGCAATAGAAATAGAATCATAGAAAGTTACGGCATAGAAGGAGGTCATTCGGCCCATTGTGTCCGTGCCGGCTGAAAAAGATCTATCCAGTTTAATCCCATTTTCCAGCTCTTGGTCCATAACCCTGTAGGTTATGGCACTTCAAGTGCTCATCCAAGTACGTTTAAATAAGTTTGAGGGTTTCTGCCTTTACTACCCTTTCAGGCAGTGAGTTCCAGACCCCCTCCACCCTCTGGGTGAAAAAAATTCTCCTCAGCTCCCCTCTAATCCTTCTAATCTATCTATGCTCCTTGATCACTGACCCCTCTGCTGAGGGAAATAGGTCCTCCCTATCCACTCTATGTAGTCCAGTCATAATTTTATATACCTTAATTAAATCTCCCCTCAGCTTCCTTTGTTCCAAAGAAAATATCTCCAGCCTATCCAATCTTCTCATAGCTAAAATTCTCCAGCCCTGGCAACATCCTCGTAAATCTCCTCTGTACCCTTTCTAGCACAATCACATCTTTCCTGTAATGTGGTGACCAGAACTGTACGCAGTACTCAAGCTGTGGCCTAACCAATGTTTTATACAGTTCTAGCATAACCTCCCTGCTCTTATATTCTATGCCTTGGCGAATAAAGGAAAGTATCCCGTATGCCTTTTTAACCACCTTATCTGCATGTCCCACTACCTTCAGGGATCTGTGCTAATGGATTCCAAGGTCCCTTTGTTCCTCTACACCTCTCAGTATCCTTTCATTTATTGTGTACTTCCTTGCCTTGTTTGCCCTCCCCAAATTCATTACCTCACACTTCTCCAGATTGAATTCTACTTGCCACTTTTCTGCCCACCTGACCAGTCCATTAATATCTTCCTGCAGTCTACAGCTTTCCTCCTCACTATCAACCACACGGCCAATTTTTGTATCATCTGCAAACTTCTTGATCAAGCCCCCCACATTCAAGTCCAAATTATTAATGTGTATCAGAAAAAGCAAGGGACCTAGTACTGAGCCTTGTGGAACCCCACTGGAAACAGCCTTCCAGTCACAAAAACACCCGCTGCCACTGAGCCAATTTTGAATCCAACTCGCCACTTTCCCTTGGATCCCATGGGCTTTTACTTTTTTGACCAGTCTGCAACGTGGGACCTTGTCAGAAGCCTTGCTAAAATCCATGTAGACTACATCAAACGCGTTACCCTCATCGACCCTCCTTGTTACCTCCTCAAAAAATTCAATTAAGTTAGTCAGACACGATCCTCCCTTAACAAATCCATGCTGACTGTCCTTGATTAACCTGTGCCTTTCTAAATGACGATTTATGCTGTCCCTCAGAATTGATTCCAATAATTTGCCCACCACTGAGGTTAGACTGATTGGCCTATAATTACTCGGTCTATCTCTTCCTCCCTTTTTAAACAATGGTACAACGTCAGCAGTCCTCCAATCCTCCGGCACCACGCCTGTAGCCAGGGAAGATCGGAAAATGATGGTCAGGGATACACGTTTCCTGCTCTGGAGTAGGAGGGAGGAGAAGACCAGTGATTGTTGCTGAAGAGGGAGAAAGATGGGTGAGAAATGAGGAAGGGAGCGAGAGATATATGATTTTTGGCATCAGTGACATGTAAGCAAAATAATACGATGTTCAAACAGACTCGGACACCTATGGGTCCTCTGAAATGAGCAGAGAGAGAAAGGGAGACTGTGGGTAGATAATTGTCTTTAATTTCTTTCTGTAAAACTTCTCACTTACTATAAAGAAAAATAAAAATAAATGGCACCAAGTTGCTGCATTCTCAGTAATGGGTTGCAAAGCAATGGGCAATTATTATTAATGGGGGTAATGGCGTGTCTGGTTGTTGAAGAACCCGCCCAATTTTCATTCCATTGATTGGGTTCTACAATGGACGGGCAATCCGCTCCGCCAGATGGTGGTGAAGGTGAAAATTACCCTCTCCGCCCCCCATGAGTTGATTTTTTTGCTCAAGCTCATCATGGGATTGTGATGGTCTATTGGCTGAGTTTCTCTGAATTGTAGGAATCCCATCCCATGCAGTGCTAGTTTTGTGAAATACTAGTCAATCTTCTAGGGATAAATCAGAAGAGTAAGGAAAGAAAGCCTTTTGTAGCTTGTGGGGGGATGTAAGGCTGGCTGCATAGTTGTATGGATAATTTAACCTGTGTTTATAGATCTGTGCTTAAGTTGTGCAAATTAAACTGCCTAGGCCCTAAGCTCTGGAATTCCCTAAACCGCTCCGCCTCTGTCTCCTCTTTTAAGACGTCCTTAAAACCTACTTATCTCCTTATGTGGCTCGGTGTCAAATTTTGTTTGATAACGCTCCCATGAAGCGCCTTGGGATGTTTTACTACATTAAAGGCGCTATATAAATGCAAGTTGTTGTTGTCTCGTTTTTTTTCTGGTCTGTATCTAGTTGGAATGCCTGTTACCATTCGCTCTTAGATTCTTGCCATCACATTCCTGCATTGTAACAGGTTGCCATATTTCACTACTCTGTGCCGTTCTGTTAAATTCTGTCCTGTCCTGTCACTCCTTGAGATATCCTGTGCGTTCTACCTAATCAGTTTTCCTCCCCATAAGTTTTTGAATGACATCACAAGATCGATTTCCGAGGAGTGTGGGAAGTTTAAATACATGCTGATTTTAATTCAAACAAATGCAGAGCAGCAGACACTGGGTCTGAAACACTGCTGTCGATATAAAACATGATGTGGAGATGCCGGTGATGGACTGGGGTTAACAATTGTAAACAATTTTACAACACCAAGTTATAGTCCAACGATTTTATTTTTAATCCCACAAGCTTTCGGGGGCTTTCCCCTTCCTCAGGCGGTGTGGAAATGACAGTTTCGAATCCTTCGCATTTTAAGATCACATAACAAAGCCTGGTGATTACTGCCCGTTGCCAAGGTAATCACAGTGAGCAGACAGAAAGGTGTCATCTAAAAGGCCACTGAATATACAACCCCCCAAAAAAAAAACAAAAAAAAAAGAGAGAGAGACAGAACGAAGACAGTCAATGACCCGTTATATTAAAAACAGATAACATTTGTTCGCTGGTGGGGTTACGTGTAGTGTGACATGAACCCAAGATCCCGGTTGAGGCCGTCCTCATGGGTGCGGAACTTGGCTATTAATTTCTGCTCGACGATTTTGCGTTGTCGTGTGTCTCGAAGGCCGCCTTGGAGTATGTTTACCCGAAGGTCGGTGGCTGAATGTCCATGACTGCTGAAGTGTTCCCCGACAGGGAGAGAACCCTCCTGTTTGGCAATTGTTGCACGGTGTCCGTTCATCCGTTGTCGCAGCGTCTGCATGGTCTCGCCAATGTACCATGCTCTGGGGCATCCTTTCCTGCAACGTATGAGGTAGACAACGTTGGCCGAGTCACAGGAGTATGAACCGTGCACCTGGTGGGTGGTGTCCTCTCGTGTGATGGTATCTGTGTCGATAACCAGTTCTTTACCCAAACACACGGAACATTCATGAGGACCAAATTCGCACCCCAATACGCCAACATTTTCATGCACAAGTTCGAGCAGGACTTCTTCACTGCACAGGACCTCCAACCAACATTATACACCAGATACATCGACGACATTTTCTTTCTATGGACCCACGGTGAGGAATCACTAAAGAGACTACACGATAACATCAACAAGTTCCATCCCACCATCAAGCTCACCATGGACTACTCCTCAGAATCAGTTTCTTTCTTGGACACACGAATCTCCATCAAAGACGGGCACCTCAGCACCTCACTCTACCGCAAGCCCACGGACAATCTCACAATGCTCCACTTTTCCAGCTTCCACCCTAACCACGTCAAAGAGGCCATCCCCTATGGACAGGCCCTGCGAATACACAGGGTCTGCTCAGACGAGGAGGAACGCGATGGACACCTACAGACGCTGAAAGACGCCCTAGTAAGAACGGGATATGATGCTCGACTCATCGATCGACAGTTCCGACGGGCCACAGCGAAAAATCGCGTAGACCTCCTCAGAAGACTAACACGGGACACAACCAACAGAGTACCCTTCGTCGTCCAATACTTCCCCGGAGCGGAGAAACTACGCCATGTTCTCCGCAGCCTTCAACATGTCATCAATGATGACGAACACCTCGCTATGGCCATCCCCACACCTCCACTACTCGCCTTCAAACAGCCACCCAACCTCAAACAAACCATCGTTCGCAGCAAATTACCCAGCCTTCAGGAGAACAGCGTCCATGACACCACACAACCCTGCCACGGTAACCTCTGCAAGACATGCCAGATCATCGACACAGATACCACCATCACACGAGAGGACACCACCCACCAGGTGCACGGTTCATACTCCTGTGACTCGGCCAACGTTGTCTACCTCATACGTTGCAGGAAAGGATGCCCCAGAGCATGGTACATTGGCGAGACCATGCAGACGCTGCGACAACGGATGAACGGACACCGTGCAACAATCGCCAAACAGGAGGGTTCTCTCCCTGTCGGGGAACACTTCAGCAGTCATGGACATTCAGCCACCGACCTTCGGGTAAACATACTCCAAGGCGGCCTTCGAGACACACGACAACGCAAAATCGTCGAGCAGAAATTAATAGCCAAGTTCCGCACCCATGAGGACGGCCTCAACCGGGATCTTGGGTTCATGTCACACTACACGTAACCCCACCAGCGAACAAATGTTATCTGTTTTTAATATAACGGGTCACTGACTGTCTTCATTCTGTCTCTCTCTTTTTTTTTTTTTTTTTTTTGGGGGGTTGTATATTCAGTGGCCTTTTAGATGACACCTTTCTGTCTGCTCACTGTGATTACCTTGGCAACGGGCAGTAATCACCAGGCTTTGTTATGTGATCTTAAAATGCGAAGGATTCGAAACTGTCATTTCCACACCGCCTGAGGAAGGGGAAAGCCCCCGAAAGCTTGTGGGATTAAAAATAAAATCGTTGGACTATAACTTGGTGTTGTAAAATTGTTTACAAGTCTATATAAAACACAGATGGTTGCCATGTATGGGGTACCTCCACAGTAGAGAACTGTACCCTATTAAGTTGTATTGAAGTCTGCACAACTACTTTATTTTCATATTTAAATTATCTGTAACTCTTCCAGAAGAAATTGGGATCAAAATTTCATGGCCCTTCTGGTAGGAATGCAGCGGAATGGCCGCAAACTAGTTTAGGATCTGGATATACTAGGTGCTGGCCTTCCTCAGGTGTTTTCACAGGGCTTTCTTAGGAGTAGAGCTTCTGCATGCCTCAAACAAGGTCAGCGGTGTGAGGGGGAGTATGGCGGGGAGAGGACTCTCAGATCAGGAGCTTCCTTGTCCCCAGTCTGGTGAAACATTGGCGGACTGGCATACTGAATGAAAGGAGATGTTCAAGCCTGCTGATCATCGACAGGGGGCTCCCGGACTCCTGAAGAGAATTTAATTTATTGACTTTTTCTTGGCCTTATAAAGGGGGCTCATGAGCATTATATTGGAATGTTTACTGGGGCCCTGGCACCATCCTCAATCTGGCACCCTCCACCAGGATCTTGGCCTTTCCCCTCTGGTGGGTACAGGAGATGTACCGCTAGTGGTGTGGGCACCCACGGGGATTATGTAGAATAGGTGAGCTCCCTGACATTGCTAACTTTTGCAGGGTTATTCCAGAGGTCACTGGAGAGTGGATCTTGGCATTTACTTAAAAGGCAGCGCACAGAATAAAGTGACAAAAAAATCTAAATTTCTTGGGGGGAGGGCATACCCTGGAGCTCTCTAGAAATTAAATCTCATGCTTTCAGTGTTCATATCCCCCGTCAGAAATTTCTAATTCAACCTCTGGAAAAATGCACCTGGTGTAATTCTTTTTTGCAATACAAGTAATGGAATGTTGGATATAATTGCAGGCTAATTTATGGCAAGCCTCATATCCCACCCACTACACTTTCTGTATAAGTACTGATTTTCACATCATGAACAAGACTCGAGGTTTTCATCAAAAACAGATTGAATTGTAGAATATGACCCCAAAAACATCAATGAAAAATTCTGTGTTTATTCAACCACCTCAAATCAGTGGCTCTGCTCGTAGGCTTATATTCAGAGCTGATTTTGAGTTATTAGTTGTTTTTGTAGATGTCAGCCCTTTTGGGTCTGTCAGCTTTTGCTAATTTTCTAGGTTGGTGTGTCTGCACCGTAACCACACAGAATTCACATACACCACATATATATAACATTGTGTCAGTGAAGAAGACTATTAATAGTTGTTAAAATCAGATTACAGCAGATTGTCTCTATAGCAACAGGCAACACCTGCTCCCCTTCCTCAAGTCCTGCTCTGCAATGACCAGGGACACAAACTCCTGGCAGCTGGAGAAGTCTTAATCTGCTTATAGCAATATTAATCACTCCCTAAGATGGCATAAGCAACAAAGTACAGTCATTTAATAGCTGAGGGTATGTGGTGTGGTACAGCATTTTGGTCCATCACTTCATGGTCTTTATATTAGGAATTATTGATATCACTTTTGTACCATATTGTGTTAGACACTAACATCTGCATTACTAATACTACACAGTAAATAGTGGGGAAATCCGATTGGAGTTTAGTTTGTCATTCATAAAATTCTGTGCCTCTGTATGTAAATACGGAAATGGCAGTTGCTCTCCAAGAAGGAGATGTTTTATTTAAGTGATATAAACAAACTAATTCAAAAATGAATAGGAGGATTACACGTCATGATGCAGTGATTTTATTTGCTTCCATGCTCAGTGCGGCAGTGAATATTTAATAGCTTAAAGTGCAGATAGGGCTTGAGGTTAGTGTAAGGCGAAGACCCTGCTGACACTCACGGTCTAGGCTCACACATGGAAAATGGCTGCTTGCGTTTTGCATCAGAGAGCAGGCAGCATGGAACTGCATCCGGCACGAGCCAATGACTTCAGAGAAGGGAGAAATTGGAGGGGGGATAATATAATTAAAAGGAAGTCCAGAATGAAAATAATCAAAAGAAAGTTGGAACTTAAATACATCCAACCCTAAGGGGTATAATTTATTTTTCAGGATCTGTATAAAATTAAACAATACATATTTTATATCGCTAAAGGCTGTCAGAGGCATTGCTTTTCTAGCAGTTTAATTTTGTTTGATCTCATTAGGTTTTCAAGAAATCATCACAAGATATAAGCTCTGAAAAATCCCTTGGAAACTCTTCTTTCAACATAAACTGTCTTCATGCATCAATCTACAAACCCCAAGTAAATTCACTTTAGAAAAGAAAGAAGTAATCTGTGCAATCAGACATTTCATCAGTATTGAAGATTTATCAGGGACACTTTTATCCCTATTAGTTAGGTTAAACAATAGTTATATAGATTTGCTTCAATCCCTTATATCTAGGTGGAGTGAAATACAATAATTGCTAGGGCAGTAATATCAAAATGAAACAGCCTGGTTGAGTAGCTGCCTCACAAAAAAAACAAAGTCAATAGTGGATGAATTACAAAATGCAGTGGCCTACAATCTTTTAAATTGAATTTTACAGCACTTCCAAAATTAATCCCAATTTGCCTAAAGCAGCTTCTGATTATGTTGAGTGATTGAGATGAAATAAAGTTGTAAGGATGAGTATTTGAACTTTGACTTTGCCGGGGGGGATCACTGTCTATGGAGAGAAACACGCCAGAGTTGAATAGTGGAAATACAAGAATGGGTGAATAGTTTTGCTTGATTACTTTTGAGAAACAGGAGGTAGAACAACAGCAACAATTTACATTTATACAACACCTAACTTTTACAGAAAGCGGGGAAAGGGACGAAGTACAGAGGAGGAATAGAAAAGATTGGGGGGAAGGAACAGAAGCACAAATGAAGATACAGGTTTTTAAGAAACTTTTGAGGAAGGGAGAGGTTTCGGGAGAGTTTCCAAAGAGCACAAGGTATGAAGACTGAAAGCTTGGCCTCTGATGGTGAAGTGGAGGGACTGGAGGATGAGCAGTCGTCGAAGGAGCAGAAGGTGCAGGCTGGGACATGATTGCTCAGATACACCTTGCCCTCAGGAGATAAAATGAGTGGGGCAGAGTCCCAGATAAGGTAGATTGTACATGGTCTATGGCATATGATTTTCTCCTGTTCTATGCTTTCCTTTGTTCTTCAAAATGTAGGAAATTTTGAAGTTTGAAACCACATCACCAGATTCCAGATACATCTCATATTAATGTTAGATTTGCTTAACTATGGTGTAATTAGACTTTCAGGGATTAAATGCACATTCAACAGACTTTGATCACTTAACCTCTCTTCAGTTTCCATAGACTTCAATGTTTCAAGACTGTCAGGGAATATGCCACTAAACTTCCAAAGAATTGCATCTTCAGGTTTTTCAGAGATCTAAGAATAACCCAATTTGATCATGATTTTGGTTTGGTGCTCGTTCATTCACTTGTTTATGCTCGTAGCTATAGCCGCTTGATTGACTGGCAGGTTGAAAGATTGAACAAAAATACTGTCAGTGAGTTCAGAGGCTGTTTTTTCGAAGTTAAGATTATTTGGAGGATTGCAGTAAAATTGAATAAAAATTGGTAAAATTCAACTTCGGCGGGTGCGCAAAATGGGCAGTGGTGGATCAGGTGTCTGTTTTACATCCTGTACGAATTTCCCCTCCATTAAAGTTCATGGTAAAGAAAATTGGGCAGGTTGTATAACGGGTGATCCATTTGCTGCTGCCCGTTTTACGCCCCCACTGAAGTTGAATTTCACCCCCTGCAACTTCCAAACTTCCCATTGCAGAAAAATATAAATTTGAATTTAGATGGATTTTTCCAAATCCTTCAATGGTAGGGCTGCCCTCCTTCAATCAAAGTGATTGAGAATCCTCAATCTCAAATATTAGAGATCCATGGTGACCTTATACGTGCGCAGGATGGGCTTAGTACCGAGTAGCAGTTGGCAGTTATGATTAGGGCATGCTAGTTCGGATGAGTATGGTTGACTTTATTGGGCAGTGTCGATGCATGAGTACCATAGGTTTATTTGAGACTGTGACTAACAAAGGACAGTCCTAACCAATTCAAAGATGGGATCATCATATTTTGGAAATGTGTTTGTATGCAGGGCTTACCTTTTGAAATGATCAGTTTAAAAGCAATGGCAAACTTACATGTTTTGTCTTCCGTCAGAGAGTAGTGTCTATATAACTGAATCATGAGATTTGAAATTGTTACTTCGTAGCTATTTCAAAGTATACCTTTTTAATTCTATTCCTAGCAACAAATAATAAAGGATCCTTGACACTTTTATTCCTAGGACTGTGGTATTGTCATCCTTATTCATTGTCACACTTGTGGATATTCCTAAGTTTCACAGAGGGGAGAGGTTTTTCAGTTTTAGTCTTGATCATCAGTATTGATCCATTCTACTTTGTTGTAAATCCCATTGCAAGGGTAACAATAAAAAATTCCCTGTTCTTTATTGCCCTCATCTTGCTCAAGGTTTTGCTGAATGAAAATCTATCTTCAGTAGATGAAATGGCTGTGGTCAAAGTCATGAGGCAGAATGCAACTTCAGGAGTATAGTTACTATTTTTATACTTGTTATCTATCGTTACAACTGCCCTTGTCATGTCAATAAATAACTTTTAAGCCCCATCGCTAACATGAGAGCAATTGAAGTAGAGTTTTCAGGTACAAGGAAGCATGTGTCTGGGCAGAAAAAAAAAAGCACAGGAACTTGGAAGGAACTTTTGAAAATTATATATCCTGGCATTAATGTAAGAAAGCATTAGCTGCCAACACAATAAAATTTAGGCTGCAGGTCTTGGGTGCATAGGAGCTATCACTTGTACAAGATAGTTGGACAACCTACTTTAAGATATTTAATTCTAAATATTCCTTTGACTGTACAATATGAACGATATTTTCCAAAGAAAAATCTAACAAAAACCAAGTTACCCAGATTCAATCCAGTACATTCTATCAGCACTGTAGAATTCTCTAATGGGACACCACAATGGTGAGGAAGATGTTCCCTTTATCCATTCATTCTTTTATCTTAGAATGTACCCGCAATTCTAATTGGATAGAGTTCTCCTTTAATGGTTGTGGTTAGAAACACTTTATCGCTGACCTTCTTTGCAGGTTAAACGCTAAATACTTCTGTGCTGTAAATTTAGAATGTTAGTCTCAAGAGTCCTGGACTTAGCAGAAGAAAAATCAGCCATTGGTTTTGTTCCTGATCACTATCCAGTGACCCCTCCTGCTGTTTGAACTTGTGTGGATGTTGGGTGAAGAAAGCTTGAACTTGCTGTTATGATCCCCATGGTAAAATAGCTTGTCTGAGTTCATACCTGAAGAATGGTGATTTAGCTAGGTGTTGGAAACTGCTGGCACCCATGGAACGATACCCCAGCTGAAATTTCTACTATCAAAATGGAGGGAAAAATATTGCCATCACACAGTTGTTGTTTTTTTGAATGAGACGTTGATCCGAGGTCCCATCTGCCCCCTCAGGTGGATGTTAAAGATCCTAGGGTACTATTCGAAGAGCATAGGAGGTTTCCTGGTGATCTGGCCAACATTTATCCCTCGACCAACGCCACCAAAAAATATATTTCCCTACGTTACAACAGTGACTCTACTTCGGAAGTACTTCATTGACTCTGAAGTATTTGGGATATCCTGAGTTTGTGAGAGGCTACAAAAAAGTGCTAGTTCTTTCTTTCTTGGGCCAAGGATTACGATTGGCTGGCAAAAGGTTATTACTTTTTGTGTGAACATTTTAATTGAAAAATTACTTCACAATTCTTAAC
This sequence comes from Heptranchias perlo, assembly GCF_035084215.1. Taxonomy (NCBI): domain Eukaryota; kingdom Metazoa; phylum Chordata; class Chondrichthyes; order Hexanchiformes; family Hexanchidae; genus Heptranchias; species Heptranchias perlo. The sequence goes on from NC_090335.1 coordinate 35,373,408, forward strand.
AAGACAAAAGCAGAAAAAATAAACCTAAAACAAATGTAAATATTGTGCACCCTGAGGTATGAATTAAGGAGTGCAGTGAATCAGCCCGGAAGTTCTGAGCTGGAATGGGGATTCTCATCAGGTACTTTCATTATTTCCCAGTTAGTAGCAGATAGAGATTAAATATTAAACTGGGTTGTTAGTTCATATTGAATCTATAATTACAGAACTGAATTCTTTGTTAAAAGCTTTGCTGTTCTGTGGTGTTCCTTGAATAACTTTTTTGCTTCTAATTCAGTATATAATTTTACAGACATTTTCTGATTTATCCAAACAAAAAGTGCAAAGGCTAACAACTTTTGAGGGTAAGCAGAAGGGTAGAAAATGGAAATATTTGATCAGAATTCAATTGTGACAAAATAATTTTAGCAATTTATTCCATGTAGTACTCACCTAAAAAAGGATAACTTACAGATATAAAAGTTACCAGATAAAATTATATTGTAAGCTGAAGGAAAGTCGCTTTTCTCTTGCTGGGATTCTTGCACATCATTGACCCGATAATGTCCCCAATTATAGCTAAAATTTCTACGTAAAAATAATTAACAACAGCACAGAGTTCTTTAAATGTGACTTTCGGATGTCCTGCCAATTTTCGTCCCTCTAAGCTGAAGTGCTCTGTTGTTGCACAATGCTCCGTCTGTTTGTCAACCAAAGCAACTAGCAAAGCTCAGTCAGCGAAGGCAGATGAGTTAAAATATTAGTTCAAGATAAGTGTCTACTCACAGCCTTCTGGTTAGGAGTTCAGTGTTCTGCAACTAGAACTGTAGAGCCATCAGTTCTAGTTTTGGACAGAGCTGGAAGCAAAGAAGTTGAGGACTGTAGTAACTTTAACTGCAACAGGCAATGCAGTGCGAGCTGTGGGCGTGGGTGCCAGACCTGGTTGCAGAAGGCTACCCAGGTGTTTAACAGCCTCCTAGGCACTGCTCTTTTGAGAACTGTAAGTATGTCACTGTGGACCTATACAACCTTTTGGGAGGGTAAGGATCTCTGCGAGCTACAGGGGATATCAGCAACATCAGTCAGTCTACAGTTCATACTCGCATGAAGCAGATGACTGATGCCATATTTGCTAAAACAAATGAATTCATCGCATTCACCACGGACAACTGGAAACAGCAGGATAGTGCTCTGGGGTGTGCTACTCTTCAGTGACTGGTGCAATGATCATGGAAGTCTTCTGTTCAACAGATTCTATCTTTGTCGCCAGTGCCTTATCTACTTCTCCCTCAACTTCAAAGTAAGGACCAATCCTTCAATCCATTATTCATCCTGGAACATCAAAACACATTAGGCCTCTTTGTCCCTACATCACACTGCTAATAGTAATAATTGAATGAATCAGCACAAAATAAGTGCACCCTTTCCTGTATTACTGTAATCCATGAATAACAAAGCATTGCACAAGTGCACATTCTAGTTTAATAGAACAAATATCTTTCCTAAAGTTGATCCTGTTCTGTGTCTAAATGTGTTTTCTTTCCCCTATTCCAGTGCTGCTTTTAGGTTTTACCTCACCTTCCATAATCAAGTCATTGAAGATGGGCAGTCCTGAGGGTGAGAGTTGCCACTCAGTGTCACTACCATGTCCCTCAACATGGCATGGGAGACATTTTTGGAGGCTTCTTCCCACGGACACCCAGCAGTCTGTCTCTGCTCTGCTTTATTTCATCGAGGAGGCTTTGCATGTCCTACTCATTAAAGTTGTGGGCTTTTCTTTGTCTCTGTGCTATGCCTTTATCCCTTCTCTGGCTACCTCTGCACATGTTTTGCAGACTTTCTTAAAACACTTATGAGACATCCAGTCAATCTATCTGATGCTGAATTGAGTGAGCCAAGCATTTTTCTACTTACCTGTCACTCCCCTAGCCTGCTGCTGCAACCAGCTCTCTTTGTTGCTGCTTGTTTTGTAACATCACATTTCTTTAGCCAGTTCCCGTGTATTGGCTAGGATACATGTAACACCTTAGTCTTTAATTGTATTGCCTGAACTGGATTTTTAAAATGGTTGCACATAGTGACACCACAAGCCCTGGCCAGAGTGGTGGAGATGGGGGAATTCCCCCATCAATCATGGCTGGAGACCACACTGCTGTAAGTAACTGTGATTGATATTGTGCACATAATTCGTATTATGTAACTATCCTCCACTCACTGCATTTTGTTGGAGAAATAATTCTGCTGTGCTCAGGAGTCTCTGTTTGCTGTAGTTCATGAGTAAATTAAAACCACAAGATCTCCTCCACCGCCTCACCTCGCCTCCAACTCATTGGCTGACAACAGCGGTGTCACTATTCACCCCATTTTAAAATTTATAATGTTTCTGTAATGTTAAATTCAGTCTTTTGTTTCAGTATTAAGTCAGCGAGGATGAAACCAAGCTGGATGCCATGGCAATTTGAAGTGTTAATTAGCTATCCATTGAGGGAGTTGCAACTGATCCATCATAGACATCCCAGCAATGGGACTTCTTGTTTATGCAAGTTATTGTAGCTTTGCAACAGTGGAAAGACCCCAGCAGGTCAGTCAGTCAGTCATTTGAAATAGCCAGGTATTGATGAGCATCTTAGGCTATCAGCAAAGATTGTTTTCATTCAGTGTTGGTAGGTAGCCATTCTGGGTTAATTAAGCATTGAGAGATAAGTTGGTTGCCCATATTTCTACGGGTAGGTTGTGGAGCCCTTTGTGACTGACAGTTACGCAAGGCAAACCCCTGATTTTAGCGACTTAGAAGGCTGCCTTAAATTCTGGACCAGCTAGCTTTGGAATAGTTCAGCTTGAAAGTTGACCTACACAGTGAGAGTCAGTAAGGTTGTGGGGTTAATTTTAACCTAACTGATCAATCGACAAATTGCAAAGTAAAATCGTGTGGGGTATAAAACCAGCGGCCAATCTGATCCCGCCAGTTTCCCACTGAGCGGGTTAAGTTAAATTGACCACCTGTGCATTTATTACTTCTCAAACTGGCGAAACATAGGAAATTGACTGTTCCCGCTATGAAAACTGTATTCTGTTTATCCATGTATTTTAAGTAAAATAAACCAGTTTGTTAATTTGAAATCGTGCGTTATCTCATTTTGGGCACCATGGACACTAACTCTGCTTATCCACTAAAATTATTAGCTGCACAAGTCACCCTTCACAATGCACTGTGGCTACAAGAGCAGGTCAGAGGCTGGGTATTCTGCGGCGAGTGACTCGCCTCCTGACTCCCCAAAGCCTTTCCACCATCTACAAGGCACAAGTCAGGAGTGTGATGGAATACTCTCCACTTGCCTGGATGAGTGCAGCTCCAACAACACTCAAGAAGCTTGACACCATCCAGGACAAAGCAACCCGCTTGATTGGCACCCCATCCACCACCCTAAACATTCACTCCCTTCACCACCGGCGCACTGTGGCTGCAGTGTGTACCATCCACAGGATGCACTGCAGCAACTTGCCAAGGCTTCTTCGACAGCACCTCCCAAACCCGCGACCTTTACCACCTAGAAGGACAAGGGCAGCAGGGACATGGGCACAACACCACCTGCACAGTCCCTGCCAAGTCACACACCATCCCGACTTGGAAATATATCACCGTTCCTTCATCGTCGCTGGGTCAAAATCCTGGAACTCCCTTCCTAACAGCACTGTGGGAGAACCGTCACCACACGGACTGCAGCAGTTGAAGAAGGCGGCTCACCACCACCTTCTCAAGGGCAATTGGGATGGGCAATAAATGCTGGCCTCGCCAGCGACGCCCACATCCCATGAACGAATTAAAAATAGTTCACTAACTCTGGACTTGACAATATGTGTCGCCATCTCCTCTAACAGCAATTACTTGCATGTAGAACCGTAAACCCCTTCTTCCATATCGGCATATATGTTACACCAGCGGTCTGATGGGAGACATCCTTTTAAATGCTAGCCTTCACTTAATTCACTCAAGCTTGTTACAGGAGAAACTTACGTACGATGCCCATAAAAGACAGAGTACTAAAGGAGGCTTCCATGCTCTTCAGCCTCCTTAATCCCAAAGGGTTATGCTCACATTTTCTAAGCCTATACCCACTTTTCCTGCAGATTCATGACAGTAGTGGGGGCAGAGGATGATGAAGAGGAAGAGGGCAATGTTGCCGAGGCCACATTTAATGCTTGTCTCTGGTGGCCCTGAGATGGTGATGGTGGCCATCTCCTTGAACAGCTGAAGTCCTTGTACATATTCTATTACTGAGTGGTTTGAAGTTGCTGAGAAAAAGACCACATAGTCGTCCCTGGAGCAACATCCTGCCCCATGTTACTCTGTCACAACCTCTTTAATCTCATCCTCTGCGTCACTTACATTTTCACTGTGACACACCAGCTCAGACACACTCACCTGGGGGTGAATTAGATAATGTTAGTGAGGATGCAATATTTTGTAATTCATAGAGCATGAGGGAGCTGGCTGAGGTTGTGCCACACTCCCATTGGTGGTTGAGGAAAAGACTGACCATGGTTTTGGAGTCTAGGACCCAGAACTCATGCGATATTGCATGAAAAGAAGTATGTTCGAGGGACATCATACGTACATGAGGTCAATCTCTGAGGACATGCAACAACTGACAGCTGTGACTCTGGAATCTACAGCCCTTATTTGCGGTAACATCAGAGATGCTTTTTCTTCATTGCATGAATCAGTGGAGCATCTGGCAGCTTAATTGATATCTGCAACAGCCCACCATCAGAAGTGGCCCAGGACCAGTTGATGATTCCGCCTCCGCAGAAACACAGACTAGATAGATTAGACTTCACCCTTTGTACCAGTTTTCAAACATCGGAGGCCTGGATAGAGGCAGCTATTTCTCAGAGCTTTTAGGATCTGATAGCTACCATTACACCAGCCAGCCCACTGATCAGTGAACACACAAATCTAGGGCCCATTGCAATGGTGACGACTGAAGGCGAACTGCACAAGACTGCCATTCTTGGGACAGCAGCATATATGAAGCACATGACCTTCCCCTCCGAGCATCATGCAAGTGGCACGTGGGAGGTGACACCCGGCTGTCCAGGCACATCCTCCATAGATACAGCCAGCAATAGTTTCTACCGAGGAGCAAGTTGCCATGAAAGGAAGGCAGCCGCAGTCACCTGAGCTTTTTGTACCACAAGAGCAGCCATACTGGCCCTCAGCTTGCACCTAGCAGAAGCAGGAGAGTAATAGAAAGTAGGGCACACAAACGCCCAGAGGACGCACAATGTGAGGAAAGAGTAGTATGGCTTACATTCCCTTTTGAGTTGCTTGTAATACAGGAGAATGTGCATTTATTTTGAATTCAGCTTAGTCATTCAGCAAATGGTGCACTTATGTTGTGTACAGTTATTCATTAATATTAGGTGGACTTGCACAATCATAAAGAAGTCTGATGTGATGATCTAAGATGGGTTTTGGATTGAAAGATTTGTGATTTATGTAAAGGTGGGAGACATGTAATGGTAGTGGTGGCAAAGGAAGTCTTAAACAGAAAAGAACGTTGCATTGATGAGTTCTGATGCCCCTTGCAGCCGTCACTGAGGAGTCCTCTGAGTGACAGTCTTCCTGATACTACATTCCATGTTCTTCGGCTTCAAAACAGCCACCTTTCCAGGGATCTTCATGTCCAAACCTTTTTCAATGGCAAAGTTTCAACTTTAACAACAGCAAGCTTCAACTATGCAGGATACATGCTCTTGAGCATATTCCTGATTTATCAAGGCAGCAAAAGTGCTATTTTAGGACCCCAAACATTGTCTTAATAACAACTCTGGTTGAGGCATGTGCCTTGTTGTAGTGCTCCTTAGCTAATGTTCTTGCAACTCTTACTGGAGTCCTTATCCATGGCAGCAAGAGGTATGCCTAATGACCCATAAGCTATCTGTTTACTTGACTGTTTTCCTGGAAGAGCACAGGGAGGATAAATGGGTGATAGCAACTTCCTGAAAATCTGACATTCATGTGAAGGATTCTTTGCATCTGGTCAGAAATATGCTGGACATTCTGCAGTTGGTACCCCTTCCTATTGAGTCTGTTAACGGTAGGAGCTCGTAATGCTATGTAATTGCCATCTGTCGCACCCTGTACTTCGGGAAACCCAGCAATGTGATAAAACTGTTTGGCATTGTCACGCTGATGCCTTGGTCTCATGCTAAACTAGATGAATTCCCCCAGCTTTCCTAAAAAGTGAGTCAGTTACCTGACGAATACATGTGTGGACTGAACCCTTGGTAATATGGCTGCTTGAAATAAGCATGTGGCACAGAAATTGGGTGTGATCATTACTTTCACTAACATAGACAGAACTGTCCAGGCAGATGATCTTGGACAGTCTTAGTGCAGTAGCTGGTCACAGCTCCCCTGTGGCCTCTTTGATGAAGCACACTTTTCTCATGCAGAGCTCTTCACTGAGATTGTCATAAGATCTGTGTGATTTGCAAGTTGCTTGAGGTTGAATGATATTTCAAAGAATGCATCATTTTCAAATGCTGCCTCACCTTTCCTCCATTAAAGTTGCAAATGATGGAATGCCCTTTGGAAACCCAAACCAGACACACAGAACCTCTTACTGTGGGTGAAAGTAAAACTATCTGAAATGTCTTTCAGGCCCTCAGCCTTTCTGAAGCAAGTCCAGCTCATACAAGTTCTTGTTGATGTTGCCGAGAAATATCTTAATCTTATTTAGATTATAATAGGTAAAACGAGTTCCATACTGTAGCACAATTGCCATGGTTTATGGCATCATCTGGCCTTGATCATGTTACAGGTTTACAATACATTCCGATTCAACTGTTACACTGTATGTGAACAGCTCATTAAGACTGCATAACATAAGCAATACCTTACTTGAGTCTAACATGTTTAACAGTCACTTTAATGGCATTAGTTGGTTGCTTTGCATGCATGTAATATTATTAACTTTTTTTCTTGGCAGGTTGGGTGGAGTCATTAGAAGTTACTGTGGGTAGCAACAGTGTGCAGGTTGCCAGAGGTCAAACAGCTGTACTACCATGTACCTTCATAACAAATGCTGCGCTGAATCAACTGAACATCATCTGGACAGTGGCACCTCTCTCCAATGCCAATCAGCCAGAACAGGTTGGTCTTTTAAAAAGTATCAGATTTATAAATTGATATGTTTACACGTTTCTGAATTTTCTTGCTGTTGGTGTTAAAATCACTCAATTTAGCTGTACCGATGCAGAGCTTCCCTGCCCCTGGGGAGGTTATTGGTACAGAAGGAAAATTCAAGAAACTGCACTTGTATGGCCGGGCTGGGTGTGGCCATTTCTTTGTCATTTATGTTTACTTACTCCACGTGTGTCTCTGAAGTTCAGAGGAGCTCCTCAGGTGAGTCTCCCAGAAGTCAGCAACAAAAGCTGCTTTTATATTGCACTAAGTGGGGTGCCACGGTCACTGGGACCTGATGTACAAGGTCCAGGACAGCTGGCGGTAACACCAGAGTGAGCATCACGAGCTTCATTAAGGCCAGCTTCTAGGAAGCTGTTCTTCTATTGGGCCGCCCAGAATTCTTTTACTGGGCCTTCTTGGCGACTGACCTTAGTAAATCTTGCAAGCTTATTCTGGGGCTGCGGAAGACTTGTATGTCAGGAGCTGGAGGCTCTAGCACCGCACTTAGCGCAATATAATTTATAATATGAATTTACTGCTGGCTTCATCCACTGGGAGCGATGGGAGAGAAATGGGCCATGCCCCTCTGCGGGCATTTGCATGCGGGAAGGGGCAGTCAGCGGTGGTCCTGGTGTGAGCGGAGGGGGAAATTCAGGTGGAGGTGGTGTGGCAGTGGTAGGCCTCACTGCATTATTTTGCCTCATTTTCTGCCACTATTCTGCCCCACTTCAGGCAATATAACAAAGCAGAATACAGCCCAAGGTCTCCGAAGAAGAGGCAGCTGGAAAAAGAGAGGACAGCTTGAACTGAGAACAGGTTATAGTTGTGAGTTGCTCAGCAGAGTGGATAACGATGTGTGGCATAAAGACAATGGCCTAGAAAATCTGCATGGGGTGGGGGCATATCCTAGTGAAAATGCCCACCTGTGACTTTCACCGATTGCCTTGCTTAAGCTTACAGGGTAAGTAAGGGACCACGTGGTGAGAGTCTTTGGCAGTTTGGGAAGTTGGTGAGAGCAGTGGGAATAGGAAGAGTTCTTGTGTTCAGAAAAATGTTCCTTCGGCCAAGGTCTGGTGAGTGGCCTATGCAGCTGGCAAGTGGGCAGGCACAATTCTAAAGGGAGCATTCAGGGATGTCCTACAGCACCTCTTCTGAGGCCGCTTGCAACTGTCCCTCCAGGTAGATACCTCGTTCAGTGATGTGCAGAATAAAGCAAATAATGATGATCCTGGAGTATTTGCCTGGATTGTATTACAGCAACCTGCCGGACCTGTCAAGGCACCAGAAGCATTGTATCAGCATGCTAATTGTGTGTTCGATGATAGCTCAGGTGGAAGTATGGGCCTCATTATACTTACACTTAGATGACGTTCTTGTCAGCCTCGGCTCAGACTGAGGCCTACGAAGACGGGGCTTTGTGCTGAATTGGAGAGAGAAGAGGTTATTACTAGACCCTTTCTTCTATCGTGATTCTTCGAGGTCTTTCCACCAGAAGCTGCCACCAGGTTTCTTCCAGTGGTCCTGGGGAGTGTCAGGAACAGCAGCAGATGTAGGAAAATCCCCTGGAACCTGGGCCCTGCCTCAGGCTGGCATATGTATGTGGGAAAGGGGCAGCTAGAGGTGGTCCAAAGTTTGGGGGGGGGGGTGGGTGGTGGAAGGGATATTAAGGTCAAGCGGTAAGATGGTGGTAGAATCTGGTTCACAATATTGCCCCATTTTCTTCCTCTATCCTGCCTGATTTCAAATGGTATCACAGAGCTTCAGTTGTGCATGGGCAGAGGGAGGAGAAAAATCAATCCCTAGATTTTTACTGGTGATTGTGCACAAGAGGGGGTGAATTTTCATGTGACCCCTTACATCAGTCAGGCAGTGGATGGAGCTTGCCCATCATCTGACCAATGAAGTTCTGCGGATGCCCAAGCAACTTTTATGATGGGCCTCATTTAAAATACAACTGGCGAGTTGCCAGTGCTGAATGAGTACCTATAGCTCGCTGAATGGGGGGCTGTGGGAAATCTGGCGGCTCCTCCATGGAGCTGGGCAGCAGTTGCTGTTTAAAGGGGGAAGCGAGGAAGGTCCGCAAAGCTTTTCCTGGCCCCACAAAAATTCTTAAAACACACCTGTGGCAGTTTAGGAGCGGTCCCCAGGAGTTTCCTCATGAGGACTGGTGGCCTGGCTGCTTGACATACAGTCCCAGTGGGTGGGGCTCATGTAACATGGGCATCACGTGATTGTGGTTCAAAATTGCATCGGGGATGTAAGTACTTTGTAGGACCCCGATTTGCATACATTAGTGAGGCTTCTACCAGTTTCTGGCAGGAACCCTGGCCTTTTTGCCAGCCTGCTGCAAATATGACAGCATGTTGGATGTTGGCGGGAATGGAGTGGGAAGCTCTTCACTTTGATTTTATTCTTGAAATCACCCTTTTCCCACCGACTAAACAAGGCAGTAGAGAGATCAAAATTGGCACCAAAGTTTCTGACTGTTTAAAAATGAAAATAAATTTAAAAAGCATAATACACCTACTTTACCATTTCTTTGGTCAGCAGTAGCCTGCTCCCTCATATTGCAAAACATGTCTTGCATATTGCTTTCCTAATTACGTTTTTTTTCTTATGCTGTAGACTGTGGCCTACTCTCATCATCTCCACCTCTGCCAGCATTTATCTTGCTTAGAGTTTCCAGCCTGTTTTACATTTATGTAACCTATTACAGCATATTAAGTCAATTGGATTGTCGTCATTTTTCATTGATCCGGACTGTGCTAGATTGGAATTTCTATGTTTCTGTTACAGTTGAACAGATAAGTTTTTAGCTAGTGCTTTTATACTTTGCCTAGTCAGGGCAGAGGTGTAAACCATAAAAGATGTAAGTTTTCATCATTTTCTTTTAGAATATACAGTATATGCAGTGACAATAGCCAAATGACCAAGGGTACAGGAGTCTAGTGGTCTTGGTACTGGTTGAGTAACCTGAAAGTCATGAGTTCATAATCCCACCATGGAAAGTTATGAAATTGAATTTAATAAATCTGGTAATTTGCGAGCTGGCGCCAGAAAATGAGCATAAAAGCTACTGGATTGTGGTTTTAAAAACCCAGTTGGTTCACTAATGTCCTTCAAGAAAGAGAGCCAACCACCCCTACCTGGCCTACATGTGACTCCATTCAAGACTACATGATTAAATCTTAATGCCCTCAGGGCAGTTAGGGATGAGCAATAAATACTGCCTTGCCCCTGTTGCCCACATCCCAAGAACATGTAAATAAAACTAACTCACAAAAGCCAGGGTGAATTGGATGCAAATGTTCCCAGGTTTCCTTATAATCTTGCAATCTGTAGGTGGACAAATTATACCTTGCCAACCTGATCCTGTGTTGTGGCTCTGTTTGCTTTGCAAACAACCCTCGAGCTGTGATCCCTTTACATTGTCTCCCGTGGGGCACACAGCCTAACTCCATGTACTTTTTCTTTTCCTGAGAACCTATTACTACTTTATTCCCTTTTGAGCTCCTTTCAACCATGAAAATGCCTGGTCTGCCCATTCCATGTTTAATCACAAGTGAAGGCAGTTTCAATTTAAGGAACTCTCCGACAAGTATTGCAGTATAACCAAAGCCCTGTGCATCTGGATACCGCAATGTAACACAGTACTGTGTGATAGTGGTCAGAATGCACATCAAGATTTTAATTCAATTTTAGATGTATAAACAGTGTCCTGAAAAGGGCATGGGCTGAATTTTCCTTCTTATTACCACCTGTTTGTTTAGAGGGCATGTTGCTCATGTTTTCCCTTGAGTACTTGAAGTAGTTTTTCAGAATATTTACTATTTTGTGCTCATCCTCGGTTTCAAGCCTTTTTGCATCTTTTATGGTTCACACCTCTGCTCTGGCTATCCTCATTCTGTTGTGGTACTGAAATAATGTTTTACTGCTATTCTCAGCCTCAGCTACTGTGCCTTTTGCAGGTTTCTCTCTTCCCTTTTGATCACCCTTTTAACATGTTGCTGCATTTTCTTATATTCATCCCAATGAGCCTCTTTCACTTTCTCCCTGCAGGATTTGTACGGGCCATTTTTCCTCTTTATCTCGTCCCCCAAGCTGTCAGGAATTCAATTCCACCTCTACTACAATTGCAGGGAAATCACCAGTTCAACAACTGTGCCCATCAGATTAGGAATTGACTGGGAAATATTTTTTCCTTTTCCCATTTTCTCCCTTTTCCTCTCCTGCAGGAGCATCTTGCCACAAGTAGCAGTGGTCCTCAATGACCTCATCAAAGTAATTATTTTTGTGTTAGCCTGGACAGTGTGGCCCTGAACATCTGCAATCCTTGTGGATTTGGGGCAGTATTGGGGCAATTGGGGGTGGATATAGAGGTGGTACCTGTTTATGCCAGAATGCAGCCACTCTGCTCCAGAACAGGTCGGGTTTCCTAGTGGTGTGGGAGAGGGTTCTTCTTGTGTCCATCCCCTTGCTTAATGATGTTAGGAATGGGGGCAGGACTGGCGAGATAGATGTCATCTTCCAGAATTCCCACCAGAACCCCCCTCCAGTGCCTCAAACGTACTGTACATCCGCAAAAGGCAGGGGCACAGTGCTTTATGATGACTGAAGTGAAGCTCACCAAGTTGGCAAAGGCTGGTTTCCTTACGTCAGCCAAAACAACAGGCCAATTTTTGTTGATTTCAACCATCGCTGCCAGCTCAGGATCCATGCTGCTGTTCATTACCGCATATTCCTGCCCCTCCACCTAGTGGGCACCCCAGCTTCACTGGGTGCCAATGTCCAATATGCTCAATCCCCAACCCTGGGAATTCCAATGGGGTCAATAACATAAGTTACCTAGAAATAAAAGTCTTTGTGGTGGAGTGGGATTGTGGGTTTTCGGGCTCTGGGTGTCAGCAGGATAATCAACTGAGATGGGAAACTAAGTATGATCATGTGATTGTCTGGTACCCACACAAATGCAAGAGTGGGCAATTTGACACCTTTCCTCTGCCTGGCCACAGAGGCTGATTGTAATGCCCAACTGCTATGGGTAATTCGGCACAGACCACACAGGAACCTGATAATTTCTTGGAATTTCCTTGTGTGCTTGGCTTGATACCACAACATACAGTACATTTACACAATGGGCTTGCTGCACCTGCCTTATCTGGCCAATGATGCTTACAGACCAAGGTCTATCTATGTTACATTGAGTTTACAGCACAAACAGGCCATTCGGCCCAACTGGTCTATGTTGGCATTTATGCTCCACACTAGCTTCCTCCCTCCGTACTTCATCTAACCTATCAGCATACCCTTCTATTCCTTTCTCTCTCGTGTGCTTATCTAGCTTCCCCTTAAATGCATCTATGCTATTTGCCTCAACTACTCCTTGTGGTAAAGCATTCCACATTCTTAGCACTCTTTGGGTAAAGAAGTTTCTCCTGAATTACCTATTGGATTTATTAGTGACTCTCTTATATTTATGACCTCTAGTTTTGAACTCCCTTATAAGTGGAAACATTTTCTCTACGTCGACCTTATCAAAACCTTTCATTATCTTAAAGACCTCTATCTGGTCACCCCTCAGCCTTCTCTTTTCTAGGGAAAAGAGCCCCAGCCTGTTTAGCCTTTCCTATCCTCTCAGTTCTGGTATTATCCTTGAGAATCATTTTTGTGCCTTCTCCAATGCCTCCATATCCTCTTTGTAATATGGAGATCGGAACTGTGCACAATACTCCAAGTGTGGTCTAACCAAGGTTCCATACAAGTTTAACATAACTTCTCTGCTTTTCAATTCTATCCCTCTAGAAATGAACCCCAGTGCTTGGCTTGCCTTTTTTATGGCCTTATTAACCATATTAGCCATATGTAGATATGCCTGACGAGATCTGCCTTTTACTAGGGATGATGTGGAGATGCCGGTGATGGACTGGGGTTGACAATTGTAAACAATTTTACAACACCAAGTTATAGTCCAGCAATTTTATTTCAAATTCACAAGCTTTCGGAGGCTTCCTCCTTCCTCAGGTGAATGTGGAAATGAAATCCTCGAACAACTTCGCATAAATGTTTACAATTTTACTAGGGAAGCAGTCATGAAACTATGTGGTAAAAATTCCAATGTACTGGGAGTGCATGTCATAAAATTGCACCATCGCAACCCACAATTTTTGTCCATTAAAGTTGATCAAGGCAAAATCGTGGGTTGGAAATGTGAAATTTTGTGACCTGCACTGCCAGCAGCACCAGGAAAGGGCACATTGGAATTTTTCCCCCTACATTATGTCCCCATCGTAGACTTTCATACAAGTTCCATGACAGACTCATGACAAATAACTTTCAAAGTGACCATATCCGTGAACTTCTATGCTGCTGCATTCAAGCAACAGTGGGGGCAAGGTGCCACATTTCTGAAGCTGCAGCGCAATGATGCATTTAGCAGATGATGGATGTTTTGTTTACCAGGACTAACTCCTCCAACACTTTCTCCATAGATAGCTGGCACTGCATGTTTTCAATCTTGCAGGTTCCCCCAAAATGCTGGATGTTATTGAAGATATATATGTGGCTCTAAAAGCCCCTACTCCCAATCCCACACCCTTTATGAACGAGAAAATGTTCCACTTAATTAACTGTGTGTGTCCATAGGCACAGAATTATGCTTTTGAATGCCTGTGACATTGGTAACAGTCAAGACTTCTTAAGAAATGAACAAATGTCTCCATGCTGACCAAGGATGTCCTCGACATTGCCCTGACTCCTGACATCCTTGAGATAACCATAAACAAGAGCAGAATAACAATATTGTGAAGAACACATGTCTACCAGGATCATGGCCAAGTATACTGTTGAATATTGAAGCGATGGTTTAGATGCTTGGACAGATTGGGGGAGGAGTGTTGCAAAATAGTTCTTTCTGGCTGTCAAAAATCATAGTAGTCCCATTGCGTACTGCATAACTTTGCCAGACGAAAAGCCGGTCCCATGGAGCAGATGGATGGGGCATGGTGAGACTGAGCCTGAAGGCATGCTTGCTGAAGCCCACTTGTGGACAGGAAGGGGGGAATTTTAACCCCCCCGGAATGGGCAGGGGGGTTAGATTCTTAAAATTGTGAAACCCGACTCCAACATGCCGTGAATGCGCCCACTTCCATTTTAACCGGGGCGGGTGAGTAACCTGCTGTTGAGAGGCGGGTCAGTAATTTAAATATACAAATGAGGCTATGTACCTCAGACTTCAGCAGCCATTTAGATTTAACGGCTGCAGGCCGGGTTTGCCAGGGTTTGGGAAACTCGGCAGCTAAAGGGAGACTAGAACAGCTGGATCCAGCAGATAAGTGCTTTTCCCACACTGCTCGTGGGCCAGGAGGAGCAGGAGTGCTCCCCCTCCCCCCACAATCCCTCAAGCTAACCTGCTTCCCTCTCCACGATCTTCTGATTTGTTTTCCCCCCCACCACCACCATGATCACTCCCTCCCTCCTCTCCGGTCCCTGGCTGCGGTCTTCCACCGCTGGAACGGGGGGAAAAAAAAAATCAAATGAGGTTCTGCTGTTAAATTCGGCAGGACCTCCACATTCCCCATATATCCGGGTTTTTCAGCTGCTAAAAGTCGCCCCTGCTCCCTCCCTGCTTCCCCGTAAATATCGAGGCTGAAGAGTCTTACAGCACGCTCTGTTCGATGAGTTGTTAACGTAAGTGCCTGTTCTGCCCGCTCTCAACAGTTACGTTGACATCTGCTCAACAAAGTGGATCAATGCACTGCCATTACTCTCTGCCCTCCATCAACTATCACAGATACCAAACGATTCCTCTGCTGCTGTCTTACTCTGCCCTATTGCAAGTGAATGCTCAAGACACAGTTAAATAAAATTCATCCATTTTGTTGTCCCCAATGCTGTGAGGTGCATGTGTGCTCAGTGTGTTTTACCCCAGTCCTTTGCCTTTTGTGAAAGTGTCTGATGAGTGCCTTCAACTAATGCTCAGTCTAAATGATTCCCTAGTGAGAGGAGGAAGTATGTGGTTGCCTGCTCGGTGTCAGTGCATGCCTCTTGGGATGGAGGTGACTTGCCTTTGCAACTGCTGGTGTCACATCTAAGCTGCAGTGGCTGCCTGATCCTGCATGCTATCTGGCATATTGCCAGTCATTGAGCGGGTAGCTGGGTGCGATGAATCTGAGAGACAACTCTGCATCTGTGCCAACTGCTGCTGGGCACATCCTCAGCATGTCCAATAATCTATATGGGAGCAGATCACTGGGCTGCAATGAAGTCACTGAAGCATTGCATTATAGCTCTCAAGTCTGATCTCCCAACATGTTGAAACTGGACAAGGGACACTGTTCTATATTGGAGCCCAAGGTGTCTATTTCCCCATAGAATCATACAATACAGAAGGAGGCCATTCGGCCCGTTGTGCCTGTGCTGTTCCTTTGAAAGAGCTGTCCTATTTAGTCACATACCCCAGCTTTCTCCCCATAACTCTGCAAATTAGTACTCTTAAAGCACACATCCAATTGCCTATTCAAAGTTCCTAATGGAATCGACCTACAATTTTCCCACCGTTACTGTCAACAGAGTGAAAATTGTTGCAGTACATCCACGATTTTAATAATAAGCTGCCTGGTCCGTGTGAATCCTCAATTGTGGGGTGGGTAATTCCGCCCACTGTGTTATGTCCTTGTGGTGCGGTGTATATCTGTATGCCAGGGAATAAATGAGTGAGGAAAGTAAAATGTAATAAGCAAAGGTTGGTATTAGCCCTGAGCTTGGGGGAGGCGTCCAAAATCCCTCTCGCACATTCCATTAAGGCCTCTGTGCGCAGAACTTGAAGAGCACTCTCCTCATAGTGAGTAGCTGGTGCTATTAACAAGGGTCCACATCAGTCCACATTTCTTCCAGCCTGCTATGTGTAGATATAAAGCATACATATTTTGGAACTTGGAAGAGCAGAAACACTGTCACCCAAGGATGTAGGCTACGTGCCACCTTGTGTGAGTCTATGAATATGCAAGTAGCTTGCGTAGGCAGTGTGATTAAGTGGTCCTAACGTACAAGATTTATATGTGACATGGGAAGGATTTCTGTACCAGCAATATGGGCACGTGCCAACTGGCTGAAAGGTTGCCTAAGTGCTTTGCACGCTGTCACAATGAAGGCACACCAGGGTGAGCGTGAACTCTTGTAGCCATTCATCATAAGGCTATATACTTAAAGTAAGCAAATTGTGGTTAGTCTTATCTAGACAATCTTCATGACTCCAGAAATTTCCTTTTATTATCTGCTGTCATGACCTATGGACATGGGAATCTGCTTTGACTTGCTAAGCCATCTCCAGCTAGGTATTTTGAATGGTGTTTCTGATCGGGGGTGCCTTGCAACTGCAAACAGGGTAACCCTCAATCAGTGCAGTAAGTTACATCCTCAAAAGAAGCAATCTTGATCCTATCGCCCTTTGATGTCATTCAGAACTACTGTTAGCAAGACTTAAAATTCAGCATCCAGTTCTGCTTTATTTGTGAGCAGCGGCCATTTAAGAGCTGGTAATTCATCGGATACTCACCCAGTGAGCACCCTGTACATAAGCCAATCTGCACAGAGAGCCTATCTTTATTATTAAATTGAACTGACCTTGTGAAATCACGAGATGAGTTCTGTATGCTCCTTATGCACCATGCATTGCGGTCTCACCCAATAATGTCCCAAGTATAGCCTTTTCCTATGTTTTCCTAGGCATTTTGGTACAAACAAGATATTCTAACTGTTTCATTTAATACTAGGTTGCACTTAGTTCAGAGTCAATGGCTAGTTAGAAATTTATAATTCAAACTGTATCTGAGTTAATCCTACTTTGAATTAGTGATGCAGTGATGTTTAATTTTCGAACATTGTTTAACTAATGGAGTGCCAGTACTCCAGCAATAAGAATCACAGAAAGTTACAGCACAGAAGGAGGCCATTCGGCCCTTCGGCCCATCATGTCCATGCCGGCTGAGAAAGAACTATTCAGCTTTAATCCCACTTTCCAGCACTTGGTCCGTAGTCCTGTAGGTTTCGGCACTTCAAGTGCACATCCAGTACTTTTTAAATGAGTTGAGGGTTTCTGCCTCTACCGTCCTTTTCAGGCAGTGAGTTCCTTACCCCCACCACCCTCTGGGTGAAAAAATATTCTCCTCAACTCCCCTCTAATCCTTCTACCAATTACTTTATATTTATGCCCCCTGGTCACTGACCCCTTTGCTAAGGGAACTAGATCCTCCCTATCCACTCTATCTAGTCCCGGGATACATTTCATCTGGGCCTGGGCAATATATCTACTTTCAGAGATGCCAAACCCCATAACACTTCCTCTCTCCCTGTTTATCCTATCCAATATTTCAGACTCCTCCTCCTTGACTACAATCTCTGTATCGTCCCCCTCTTTTGTGACGACAGACGCAAAGTATTCATTAAGAACCATACCGACATCTTCCGCCTCCACACATAGGTTACCTATGAGCCCTTGCTTAACAACTTGAACTCTTGAAAGTCCATTTGTTGCCTGACACTTCAATTTGCCAGCCTTAGTTGTGATCAGGTTTTGAAGTCTAAGCAAGGCATAACAGCACACTGTTTCACCTTGGTGGGAGAATAAATTTAACGGTGTTCATCTCCTTTTTGAATAAACATGCCTCCTCTCTCAAACACCCAGAGGCAATGAAAACTTCTTAAAGCAATTATGTAGAATTCATATAGTGGATGCCCTACCTTGCTTACTCTGGTTGAAGAATGTAGAAATGAAAGAAAATGATCATTTTGGAGCAAGGGTTTAGGAAAATACAAATAAAAACATCAGTAATGTATTGGGATTGAAACCCATTTATTGGTGTTTATAAACATATGGTTATTATGACACACATACTGATGCATTCTTGCAGTGGTAATGGGAGTTTGAAAGCAGCTATACTGCATTCTGCCTACCTACACACTGGAGATCCCATTGTTTTCAGCAGAAGGAGGATTGATGCAAGCTCCTATGCATCCAACAAACTATTTTGTTGTTTTTAAAGAAGCAGACTAGTGTAGCCTAGCTCAGCTGAATTGCTGCCACACCATTTGTACGTTAACAATATCTTAGACTATTGCGATATATTTTTTTGTCTAGAATGTGTACCTTCAATCCCTTGAATGGTTTATGGAGTGTTTGATAACCAGGCTCACTGTGCACACTCCCATTGCTTTTCACTATAAGAATACTCCAGTCTGTTGTTAGAGATGGGTAATCACAGTTATTATCAAAATCATCATGATCTATCACCGGTGTAGTATTCATATGGGTCATGACTATCCTCCATTTAAAAACCAGTGCTTCAAGCCACCTCAGGAAAATACGGCATGGACCATTTGGGCTGAATGGCCTGTTTCTGTGCTGTACATTCTATGTAGTTCAGTTATGGCTCCAGCAACAAAGGTGAGAAAACCCATCATGATCACAGTATTTCAACAGAAAAGGTTAAAATGCCTGTAAGGAATTTTCACACTAACAGAAAATATACATTCTCTGATAATTAACGGGATTAGTGACATTCGGAGGTTATCAAAATTTTGCAATAAAACATCTCTGGGCATCTTTAGGACTCATTGTCATCTTTCTAGGAGCCAAGCACTATAGGGCCCCTTGTGTTCCTGAAATCAGTACAACTGTATGTGTATAAAGTCGTACATTATCCTGTATAATTACATTTTGCCATAAGATGAAATTTTAGTAAATTAATGTGATGTTATGTTTTAGAAACTGATCCACATTTAAAATAGGTTAAATGTGTTTATTATTTTTTCCTTTTTGCTTTCTTCTGTTACAGGTAATTTTGTACCAGGGAGGGCAAGTAATCAGCGGGGCCACTCAGTTTAATTCCCGTGTAGGGTTTGTCGTCACCATGCCCAGCACAAGTGCCTCCATCTTCATTAATAACACACAACTGTCAGACACAGGGACGTATCAATGTTTGGTGAACAATCTGCCTGACACAAAAGGGAAGACCATAGGTGTCCTTGGATTGACTGTACTAGGTATGTTATTTATTCGTCTACCCTTTTCAAGTGATTATGACCCTGCATGTCATGTGTTAGACAACATTTTGCCACCTTGTTTAAATGCTACAGTTTCCATGAAGCTGCTCACACTACAGAACGACTTGTCATAAGGTCAATTGATCTGCCCTCTTCCACAGTTGTTCACTATTTCAAAGAGATGAGCAGCTGCAATTTACCATGATCTTTGAACTATAGAATCAATGTTCAAGTTGAGGCTATTTAGTGGACATGAAAGTTTATTTTCTAGATTGGCTGTTAAGGGTTACAGGTCCACCTAAGACTGCCATTTTCAATCCTATTTTTCGGTTTAGCTCAATCCACACCACAAAATTGTGTTAAAAAATTCAGCCAAGTAACACTGGTTTATCGGTTTCACTCGCAGTGTATTTATAATGTAATGTTTATCGAGATATTGTTGAAATCCCATCTTATATTTTGTCATCTAAACATTCTCATATTTCAAATACCAGAACCAAAGCTATACTTTATGGAACTTGATGACTCCTGTGTCTATGAAATGTGAAAGACGACAATCAAGGATGAATAATGCAGCAGTCAAGATAAGATAGGTCTGCCCTGCCCCAAATCGGACGGGTGCTGGTGGAAAAAGGGGAGCAATTCGGCAGTAAGGCCTACCACCGCGCTTCTGTCCCAAGTTGATTTCCTTCTGCATGCCCCCGCAGGTATCACCGCTGGCCACCTTTCCCTATCCGCTGCAATTAAATTCCGATGGGGAGCCAGGGCTCAGGTTTGCTGACTGCCTCTCTTGCCACCACTACTTGGGACTACCTGGCGAGAAGGGGCAGTAGGCCCATGGTAGTGACAGCACTGGCACTGATTTCTGTAAATGGAGGGAGAGGACCCAATTTGGCTTTGGGCTTTTTAACATCTCTTTCCACCTCTTCTGGTGCAGCAGCAGCTTCATTTCCACCTTGGCCCTGCATATCAAATGACCCGACCCAGAAAAATTGGTTGGGGTTACGGCAGTCTCTGGTGGTGAGCAGAATTCCACCCTCTCATGATACTACCACACAGAAGGGAATTCAGTTTCTTGTGACAAAAATGGGAATTCATGCTTTTATTTACATGTTTTTTTTAAAAATAGCTAGGGTTAAAATGGATGCTGCTCGCTCTTCAGGGTCTTTCAAAATGGAAGGTAGGAAACGGTCAAATGCCTTTTGGTCAGAAATCAATTAAGAGAAAAATACATTGATGGTTGGGGTAGCTGGTTTAAAAGCTAATAATGTACACAACTTCAAAGACACATAATTTCTGTGGTGCTTCAGCAATTTTGATGGATGTAGATGCTCCTTTGTTTTCTTATTGGTCCATTTTAAAGTGTGATTTAGGATTGGTGTCATTGGATAAGGAACCATTATTGCTTTGATACCTAATCTAATCAAAACTGATGGACAACGTGTTTGAATTTCAAAGAACAAGACATCCTTATAATTCATGGGTGTTCTCATAGTCTTCAGTTTTTATTCACGCTGTCTCTGAAACTTTAAGGGGTTAATTAGAGCTCCGTAAGAAATAATCGTATATATTTAATATCTGAGACTAGAGCATAAGTTCAGCGATCCCATTTTCTCAATGGGGAGTTGGACTCAAAGATGATGTGGAAGACAGAGCTGCAACATCAGTTCTGCCTTTGAGCAAAGCACCTTACTTGGAGTGCAGGGGCACTGAATTTACCACCGAATTCATTTCAATACCTATGATTTGATAATTGCTCAGATTTCAAAAAAGATGCTTATTAAAGATTTGGATTTAGACCAACAGTCGCCTTCCACCTAACAATGCCAAACATCCACACTAAACCACCAGCAATCAGACAAGTACCTGCCATCTGTCCAGCTCAAGGGAACACAGATACATATGAACTGTAAGAATGCTGTGATTATAGGGTCGATTTTTACCTTCTCCGGCATGGAGTACATGGTTAAAAATCGGGCAAGTCAACTTACTGACCTGTGGTTGCTCCATTCCCGCCTGGCAGAGTTTTATCTTCGCCGACTTTCAAGTCGGTCGAGGCTTCTGCAACAGGCAGGCGGCGCCTAATTAAAATGTAAAAGTTGCCACCCGATGACATCATTGGTGCTGCAACACTTTTTATTAAAGGGAGAGAGACATCTAAATCTAAAACGATTGCAATTTTGGACAAAATTTATGTATTTAGGAATAATCCCAAAACTGCCAAATTTAGTCACTTTAAGCCCACAATTCAGCTTGTTGCTCCTCCCAATTGTGTTTGACCTGTGGCCTTCGGTGTTATAGATGGGTACAAATGGAAGCCAGATACTAATGCAATCCCTGCATTAGTGTAGTTCTTGCATGTGTATCCATCTAGCAATATTGCCATGGTGGGTCAATTGTTGTGGCACAGTGACCTCTTCAGGTCTCAACCCTACAATTATGTAAATATGAGCATGCAACTCCAGCTTTCTTGCTTTTTTTTTAAACTTCATTCATGGGATGTGGGCAAGGCCAGCATTTATTGCCCATCCCTAATTGCTCTTGAGAAGATGCTGGTGAACCGCCTTCTTGACAACTGAGTGGCTTGCTAGGCCACTTCAGAGGGCAGTTAAGAATCAACCACATTGCTGAGTCACATATAGGCCAGACCATGTAAGGATGGCAGGTTTCCTTCCCTAAAGGACATTAGTGAACCACATGGGTTTTTATGACAATCCGGTAGGTTCGTGATCACCATTACTGATACTAGCTTTTTATTCCAGATTTTATTTAATTAACTGAATTTAAATTCCCCAGCTGCCGTGGCGGGATTTGAAATAATGATTATTAGTCCAGGCTTCCAGTAACATAACTACTATGCTACCGTACCCTGTAGAGTTTGCTATTTTGTACAGAAATCTTTCTGGAACACCTTTTCCCTCAGAATTGGAGTTTATAAGGTTAGCATTTCTTTCTGTTAACTTCTATATCTATCTATCTATCTATATATATATATATATATATATATATATCTATTTATCTAATATATATAATATATTTTGCACTATATATCGGAAAAGGTATAGTTTTGTCATTATGAATTGCTAGCTTGATTGGGGAGGGCAAAAGTCAGCATTTGTGCCTGTACGGGGACAGGGATTTGGGGCATACCCTACATCTGCCAGGTTTCTGCCCCAAAACTGCTGTGTCAGAAATGCCAGCAGGTTTCAGGACAGGCTGAAGAAGCGCCCATTCTCTGTGGCAGAGGTAAGTAAACCAAGGAGTTAGAACATGAAGACACTAACTGCCCTAAATTCCATGACTTCCACCGTTCCATGCCTCCTTCTAATTATAGAACAGGTACAGTTGCCTGGACCTGCTCCTCCTTTAAGATGCTCCTTAAAACCTATCTCTTTGACCAAGTGTTTGGTCATCTATCCTAATGTCTCCTTCTTTGGTTCAGTGTCGGTTTTTGTCTGATTTTGCTCCTATGAAGTGCCTTGGGATGTTTTACTACGTTGGCTGCTCATGTTCTGCAAAAGGCTCATGGCACTGAGGTGGCCCTCCTCTCATGGTAGCTTGTTCCTGGCAGGGAGACACCGTTGGCTGCATCTCTGAAGTTTGTTGCCGGGCAGTCTGGTGTTGCCTCCTCCGTTCCATTGGCGTGGTGCTCTGAGGGAGAAGGCCAGAGGTCTGGCATACGCTGTTGTCTAGAAAGACGGCAGTATCGGTCAAGTCAGCTCCAGCCGTTGCCATTCCACTGGGCCTTTGATCTGTGTCCCTGCTGATCAGCAGCACGGTTTATCTAACTGTAGCTATCAAACCCTGAAAGCCCCGAGAGTCGGCAGCATGCTTCACAACCACGACAGGCAGTTCAAAATCTCTCCACCCCCTTCCCCTCAAAGTAAAATGTTGCTTGCTTCCCCAGCACTGAAATACCTCTCCTTGCAGCACACATTTTTTATCAAAGTAAAATGAAAAGATTAAAACATTTTTCTGCAGCAATTAATTAAAAACTATTAGCAATGAATTTCTGCTAAGTCACTCTTTTTACCTAATGTACACATTTACCACAGTTATACAGGCTATACAGAGTGCTGAATCCTGCTGCATGGCCTATGTACTTAGTTTTGTAAACACTTTTAATTTTCCATTAAAATAACACAACCCTAGGTATTTTTATAGTGCAAAACAGTCATACCAGAATATAACATTTTTATGGTATAACTGGAAAGAATGTTGTATTCTATAGATAATCAAGTATATTTTTTAGATTTTTAAATTTTAAAAAATGACCTTTTTAAGGATGTGCAGGAATGAAGCAATGCACTAGAGGGTGCTCTTGTGACATATTTTCCTCAGTACTTTTTTAACTTCTTTGTGATATATAATCTGGCACCACGGTTATCCATGTTATACTCAGCCAAGGATAATTCAGTATGAAATTCTAGGAACTGGAATTAAATCAAGTAGAATCTTGGAAAGGATCCTGTACACAACAGATGAGCCATGGGGCAATCAAGCAAAAGGGGACATAATCTTAAAATTAGAGCTGGGCCATTCAGGAGCGAAATTAGGAAACACTTTTTCACACGTAGGACAGTAGATATTTGGAACACTCTTTCCCCCTAAAACATAAGAACATAAGAAATAGGAGCAGGAGTAGGCCAATCGGCCCCTCGAGCCTGCTCCGCCATTCAATAAGATCATGGCCGATCTAATCCTAACCTCAAATCTAAAGAACACAAGAAGTAGGAGCAGGACCCGGTCACTCAGCCCCGGGGCCCGCTCCGCCACCCACAGGGCCTTGACTGATCCGAACTCAGCTTCATGTCCAATTTCCTGCCCGCTCCCTGTAACCCCTAATTCTCTTTACTTCTAGGAAACTGTCTATTTCTGTTTTAAATTTATTTAATGATGTAGCTTCCACAGCTTCCTGGCTAAAGGCTGTGGACACTGGGGCAATGGGAGCTATCAAGACTGAGGGAGATCGATTTTTGGTAGGTAAGGGTATCAAGAGATATGGAGCAAAGGTGGGAAAATGGAGTTGAGTTTCAGACTAGCCACGATCCAACTGAATGGTAGTGCAGGCCCGAGGGGCTGATTACCCTATTCCTGTTCCTAATGTTCCCATGTTCCTATCCTCAGTTTCAGTGTTTTAAAATTTAGAAAATCTGGTTCCCGTCCCACCAAGTGGGTAATTGCTGCACATGTCTTGAATCCCATGTTTGTGAATAGCGCCACAGGGTATCCGAGTATTCATGGAGAGAAGGCAATTGAAAATATGTTGCTGTTTTATTTACCCTGAAATTTCAGTATAGCGCTGGTGTAATTGGACTAAGTTTTTCTTCAAAGGAGTCATTGCTTTACAGCAATGCAACTTCCAAACTCCAATGGCTTTCAGCAGACAATAATAGATATAACAGAAATTAAAATGTATTTCTTTTCTCTCGGTGTTTGTAGTAAAGCACCAGCTGGGTCTGTCGAAATATTTTCAGAAAATGTTACTTTGTAGTAGACAAATCACCCAGCACCTCAGGATTTAAAAAATAAACTCAGAGACCCTGTTGTGTGTTTGACAAAAAAGTAAGGAGGAAAAAGAACTTTTTTCTTGAAGTAAACAGATTGTTAGTGGATAAAGCAGCTGTACTTGTCAGTGAAATAAAGACATCGTCAGCACTAAAAATAAAAAAGAACCACCACTTACAATTCTGTTGCTGTAAGATGCACTAAACTCCAGTGTGATGAAGCAATCCTGATGAGTGAGGCTTGCTGAATTGAAGATATTAATCATAGAATCATAGAAATTTACGGCATAGAAGGAGGCCACTCAGCCCTTTGAGTCTGTGCCAACCAAAAAGAGCTAGCCAGCCTAAAACCACTTTCCAGCACTTGATCCATAGCCTTGTAGGTTACGGCACATCAAGTGCACATCCAAGTATTTTTAAAATGCGATGAGGGTTTCTGCCTCTCCTATCCTTTTCAGGCAGTGAGTTCCAGACCCCTACCACCCTCTGGGTGCAAACATTTCTCCTTAGCTCCCCTCTAATCCTTCTACCAATTACTTTAAAACTATGCCCTCTGGTTATTGACCTCTCTGCTAAGGGAAATAGATCCTTCATATTCACCATATCTCGGCCCGTCATAATTTTATACACCTCAATTAAATTTCCCCTCAAAGAAAACAACCCACCCTTTCCAATCTTTCCTCATTGGTAAAATTCTCCAGTCCTCATAAATCTTCTCTATACCCTCTCTAGTGCAGTCACATCTTTCCTGTCATGTGGTGACCAGAACTGTACGCAGTACTCGAGCTGTGGCCTAACTAGTGTTTTATAAAGTTCTAGCATAACCTCCCTGCTCTTATATTCTATGCCTCCGTTAATAAAGGAAAGTATCCCGTATGCCTTCTTAACCACCTGTCTTGCTACCTTCAGGGATCTGTGGACAAGCACTCAGAGGTCCCTCTGTTCCTTTACACCTCTCGGTCTCCTCACTATCAACCAAACGGCCAGTTTTTGTATTATCTGCAAACTTCTTAATCATGCCCCCGACATTTAAGTCTAAATCATTGATATATACCACAAAAAGCAAGGGACACCTAGTACCGAGCCCTGCAGAACCCCACTGGAATCAGCCTTCCAGTCACGAAAACACCTGTTGACCGTTACCCTTTGCTTCCTGCCACTGAGCCAATTTTGGATCGAACTTGCCACTTTCCCTTGGACCCCATAGGCGTTTACTTTTCTGACCAATCTGCCATGTGGGACCTTGTCAGAAGCCTTGCTAAAATCCATGTACACTACATCAAATGCACTACCCTCATCGATTCTCCTGGTTACCACCTCAAAAAATTCAATCAATTTAGTCAGACACAATCTTTCCTTAACAAATCCATGCTGACTGTCCTTGATTAATCCATGCCTTTCTAAATGACTATTAATCCTGTCCCTCAGAATTGTTTCCAATAATTTGCCCACCTCCGAGGTTAGACTGACTGGCCTGTAATTACTCGGTCTATCCCTTTCTCCCTTTTTTAAACAACGGTACAACATTAGCAGTCCTCCAATCCTCCGGCACCATGCCTGTAGCCAGAGAGGATTGGAAAATGATGGTCAGAGCCTCCGCTGTTTCCTCCCTCGCTTCTCTTAACAGCCTGGGATACATTTCATCTGGGCCTGGCGATTTATCGACTTTCAAAGATGCTAATCCCCTTAATATTTCCTCCCTCACTGTTTATCCCATCCAATATTTCGCACTCCTCCTCCTTAACTACAATCTCTGCATCATTCCCCTCTTTTGTGAAGACAGACGCAAGGTATTCGTTAAGAACCATACCCACATCTTCCGCCTCCAAACATAGGTTACCTTTTTGGTCTCTAATAGGCCCTACTCTTAGTTATCCTCTTGCTCTTTATATATTTATAAAACATCTTTGGGTTTTCCTTGATTTTACTTGCCAGTATCCTTTCATGCCTTCTCTTTGCTTCCCTAATTTCCTTTTTAATTTCACTCTGCACTTTCTATATTCCTCTATGCTTTCTGCAGTATTGAGCTCTTGGTATCTGACATAAGCTTCCCTTTTTTGCCTTATCTTACCCTGTATGCTCCTTGACATTCAGGGGGTTCTAGATTTAGCAGTCCCACCCTTTTTCTTTGTGGGAACATATTTGCTCTGAACCCTCACTATCTCCCCCTTGAACGCCTCCCACTGCTCTGACACTGATTTACCTTCAAGTAGCTGTTTCCAATCCATTTTTGCTAAATCGCTTCTCAGCTTAGTAAAATTGGCCTTTCCCCAATTGAGAACATTTACTTCTGTTCTATCTTTGTCCTTTTCCATATCTATGCTAAATCTGACTGAATTATGATCACTACCACCAAAATGGACTCCCACTGATACTCTTTCCACCTGCCCAGCTTCATTCCCTAAAACTAAATCCAGATCTGCCCCTCTCTTGTTGGGCTTGCTATGTACTGGCTAAAAAAGTTCTCCAAAATGCATTTTAAGATTTCTGCACCCTCTATACCTTTTACAATGTTTATCAGGTGATATTGTAGATTTAAGGACAGTATCACAGATTCCATGTTAGTACATTTTTAAAAATGAATTATTTTTCCTCTTTCCCTGTTGTGTCATCTTTGTGAAAGACACAATTCCTTGATTGAGAGAGTGGGGAGCTTCCTTAGAACTGCCAATTTGCTTTTCTATTACTAGCTGCTAAAAGGACTCCAGAGCAAGCTTCAGTGATTCTCTGTTTTATCTTTCTCTCCCTTCTCATGCTGAACCCTGGCCTCTGCTAGCTGTCTACACATAGTGGCACAACAGAGTTTGAGAACTAACCCAATCTCATGTGCTCCCAATCCATGCTGCAAAGCACCACAGCTCCAGTGAACTCCCCTGCCATTCTGACTGTGAAGGGTCTCTAGCAAAGGCGCTTCAATCCTGTGAAATTTTATTTCAGTAACATTTATGGAATTATTTGTTTCAGTAGTAATCTATTTTTCAACCTTTCTAGCCTTAAAATCGTGAAAATGCATTCCTTGATTGGCCTGTGTTTCTCCAATATATTTGTCGCCTTCCACTTTAAAAATGCCCATTTTCAAAAAACGTCCATTTTGGAATAAAAATTCTTCAGCCCACTATAGTTTTTTTTTTAACATGGTGAAATTTATTAATAAAATTTGGAGTAATATGTTGGGGCATACGAACAGCGATTGGATGGAAGTTGGGTACCTTCACTATGAATTCCCAATATCACCTGGGTTACTGTATGAGGCCAGGCATTTTTCCAGGGACTGGTGTAAGGGAACTCAGCACACATCCTCATGGCTACCTCAAGAACAGTGTAAGTAGGAGCTTAAGATTAGGTTGTCCATTTGCCATATGAAATATAGGATTTGGATGATCCCAGAACTCCAGAAGGTGAGTAAAATAGAAGAGTAAAACAAAATAAAATTTGGTCAATATTTGATATTTCTTGTTATCACTTTGATAGGTTGCACAGCTTTCATTTTTGTTGTGAAGATTATTTGGTCTCATTCAGCAGTTGCCATTCCCTCCGACAGGTCTCCCAAGGCTCTACTTTTTATGGTTGTGGAAGCATTTCTTTAGTGCTGTTTATTTGAATAGCCAAATATAGGAGCATATCGATAAAAGCATGAAATAACATAAACTTGAAACTGTAAAATGTCGGTTTGTTTCAGGAGCTGATGTATATCTCATTGCTGCAGCAGCATTATATTTATCTGGTGAATGCATGTAGGATACTTGAGAATTCACTGTTGAATAATAATGTCAATCCTGCAAATGAAAAATTCAATAATGTCATTGTGTAGAATCTTTATCTAATGGCTCACCATGATTATCCTCTGTGTGCTGCAATTGAATGTTTAATTTCAGGAAAAAACTGTTTTCAATTTCTTAAGGTTATTGCAGGCAGTTTCATGAGTGTATATGTGACAGTACCTTTGCTAATTTGGGGGATGATCTTCTCTGTGTATACTTTGTGGTGAAATCGTAAATGTGAGTGTCAAGAACTCGTGCACGATTTTGCTACAAAGAGGAAATCTCTCCCCATAGCACAATATGCAAATAATGGAATCTGTTACACATTTTCAACCATCATACATAGGATAACTAGAATTTACACACATAGCTAAGGAACCAGCAGTATATTAAAATAAGGAATTGCTGATCAGTGGCATCTGCATAGTATAGAGCATTAAGTGGCGGAAGCACCACTGCCAGGCTACCTTTTACACTGTAGAGAAAGGGGCAGAAATCGCGCAGACTGGCGAGGCAACACTCACCGCAGCTCCTGCAAATTTAATTAATGAAAATACTTACTGCAGACTCTGTGGCATCCAATTGCTTGAATTTGAACTTTAAACAAAATGTGCGCTATCGACCCAGCCTCTGAGCAACTGCGTGGCAGGAAATGTCTGTGAGGAGAAAACACACCCAGAGAATTCGTCAGGAAGAGAAGTCATGCTCGCAGATTCAGGCTGCATTGCTCAAGCAGGCAAGCAGACTTCATTCATTTAAAGTTAGTATTCTGGGTGTCATTGTAAATAAAAATTTAAATTTTTTTAATAAAAAGCCAAAGAAATAATTGAATTAAATGGAAGAGACAGAAGGGGAAAAGAAAGTTTATTTTTTGATATTTAAAATTTTTTTAATGAGCAAAAACTATTAAAATAAGCATTTTTAAACTTTAATTTTTAGTTGCTTGGCAGTCATTAAGCCTAATCGTGTTGTTAAAACTTAGTTTAGACCTGAATTTTTAAGTGTAGCTGTTTGGTGGTGTAATTAGTTACTTTCCAGCTGGGCAGATAAGCAAGTTGGCGCTTTTTCAATGATTTCGCTAATTGCAGCAGTGATGTCCCTTTATTCGAAGCTGTCATATCACCGGCAAACCACTAGGAGCAAGTTCACGATTTCCATGTTTCACTGTGCATGTGCAAATGCGGGAACTTGCTCCTTCAACTCACCACTAAAAACTGAGAGCGCTGTTGAACTCCTTCGCTATATCGAGAGTGATTTCTGGCTATCATTTCAATGACAAGCACACCAGTGCATTCAATATTAATATAAGAAGCATTTCACAAGAACTTTCAATTCTAAGTGGTGCGTCGAAGTGTACCATCACGATATGTAGTTGACACTGCAGATGACACGTTATGCAATCATTTTGTTGTAGGAAAGTAGCTGTTACTATTTACTTAGGAATTGTCTAATCTGTCGCCGTAAACACATTGTCCCATTGCAAAGCCATATGTGGTGTAAAGTTGTCAGAACTGCTGTTGATGCGGTGAAGCACATCCACATGGATTCAGTTAGATCTCTAAATGTGTCAATAGATAGCTGAGATGCAATTAAAAGCTAAGAATCATAGAAATGTTACAGCACGGAAGGAGGCCATTCGGCCCATCGAGTCCACGCCAGTTCTGTGCAAGAGCAATCCAGTTAGTTCGACTCCCCCACCCTTTCCCCGTAGCCCTGCAAATTTTTGACTTTCAAGTACTTATCCAGTTCCCTTTTGAAGGCCATGATTGAATCTGCCTCCACCACTTCCTCGCGCTGTGTATTCCAGATCCTAACCACTCGCTGTGTAAAAAAAGTTTTTCCTCATGTCACCTTTGGATCTTTTGCCAATCACCTTAAATCTGTGTCCTCTGGTTCTTGACCCTTCCACCAATGGGAACAGTTTCTCTCTATCCACTCTGTCTAGACCCTTCATGATTTTGAATACCTCTATCAAATCTCCTCACAACTGTCTCAGTTCCAAAGAGAACAACCCCAGCTTCTCCAGTCTATCCATGTAACTAAAGCCCCCCATCCCTGGAATCATTCTAGTAAATCTCTTCTGCACCCTCCCTAAGGCCTTCACATCTTTCCTATAGTGCGGTGCACAGAACAGGACATAATACTCCAGTTGTAACTGAGCCAGTGTTTTATAAAGGTTCATCATGACTTCCATATTTTTGTACTCTGTGCCTCTGTTTATAAAGCCCAGGATCCTGTATGCTTTTTTAACCACTTTCTCAACCTGCCCTGCCACCTTCAATGATTTGTGCACATAAACCCCCAGATCTCTCTGTTCCTGTACCCCTTTTAGAGTTGTGGCATCTAGTTTATATTGCCTCTCCTCGTTCTTCCTATCGAAATGTATCACTTCGCTTTTTTCTGCATTAAATTTCATCTGCCATGTGTCCGCCCTTGCCACCAGCCTGTCTATGTCCTCCTGAAGTCTATCACTATCCTCCTCACTGTTTACTACTCTTCCAAGTTTTGTGTCATCTGAAAATTTGGAAATTGTGCCCTTTACACCCAAGTCCAAGTCATTAATATATATCAAGAAAAGCAGTGGTCCCAGCACCGACCCCTGGGATACACCACTGTACACCTCCCTCCAGAATCAACTGTTCACCACAAAGGAAAGGATTTGTGGTGGCCAAATTGGACAGCTTGTCAATGCAATAGAAAATAAAGATTGGTAAAGTATTGACACCCTGCCACTAAATCTCACTAGCATAATTATTGTGTAATACCTCGTATCAGAGATGTGGATGAGGATAGTTATTTATCAGCACAGTACTCCATTACAACATCCAGCTATTTCTTAAATGATACCTAAGTATTTCGTACCTGCATTGCCCTAACTAGACTTCCATTCTATGTGTTAATCATTGTATGAAGAAGAACTTCTTGACATTGTATTACTGTCATGGTTTTATTTGAAGTAATATCCTGGACTTATCTTTTCTGTCCTAGATATTATTTTAGACACCAGTAAGAGATCCCTACTCAATCACCTCGTTGAGAGGGAAAGTATTATTGCAGCATAATACTTTAATTTCTTGAATCCAAGATTGGATTCCTGAGCATCAGAGATCTCCCTAATTTGAGAATTTAACACAGTTCTGATAATGCCACCATGAATGGACCTATAGGTTGTTTAAAAGTACAAGTCAGAGGCCATGTAGGGAATTCCTTATTTTGTGTGATTCTTGGACACTGGACGAATAATCAAGTAAAGAAACTCACCCTCACTCACGATAGTTTTGTTAATCAAAAGTAATTATTTAATATCATTCATACGAGCATTTATGAAGCAAAATCAAACCATACATATTACTTTCCTCTATAAAATCCCATTATACACTTAATAATTCAGAACGTTATTGTGTAATTTCTTAATTCATACACACATCAGGCAAATCATTAATACATATACAACTTTTAATCCACAAATTTTGCTCATCGGGCCTGAAGGTTGATCAGCTCTTCAATCCTCGGGGTCCTCTTCTTCTTGCGTGATGTTCAACTGCAGTGCGCATTCCTTGTGACTGCCGGGTGGTGAAGAAGAGACTGGTCTTCCACCAAAGTCTTTTTATTTTTTTTAAAAAAAGGGATACAGTTAACCCTTTCCTTCAAATGTCTTTTGTTAAAGGGGTTTTGAACCCCACAGCCGAAGTGACAGGTCATACGCTCAGTCAGGTACTATCTGTGAATTGGTGACTGCTCTGGCAAGTATGAACCAATCACTGTGCCACTCTCCCTGCAAAAACATAATACTGACAGTTGCAATATCATGGAACTTAGGGCCCTAAAGACTGCCTCTTACCTAAGATCCAGAGGTAGTGTGAGTACATTTCTAAAATGTATTTTTTTTTAACTTCATGAACAATTGTTATGGTGAAAACACGTAATTTGGTGATGTTGTTTGCTGAGTTGAGAGGTCGTGCAGGAGTTTTGTGGTTTTTCTCTCATTGACACCATTGCAGTTGAGGCATTAAATACAAGTATAACCCCAGGCAGTAAATAATTGTGTTCACATCTGTACTCTCATTGGTTTCAATAGAAGATGTGTTTTAGTGGTGCTCTAACCATTTCTTTGCAGGCCTGATGTTTTGTAATCTCTCCTTACAGTGCCACCCACTATTCCATTTTGCAAACTTCAAGGAGTAGTTGACACTGGAAATGATGTCACCCTGACTTGTAGTTCAGAAGAAGGTATCCCCATCCCAACGTATTCCTGGGAGAAACTGGATTCATTTGTTAAACTACCACCAATGTCAGTGCAGGGTAATGTACAAACTTCAATATCATTACTTGCCTAGTTAAACACTTTCTTGTAATTTTTATTTTATTGTGAATTTATGAGCTTTTAAAAAATTTTTGCTTCCTGCTCTTAAGTAGGTACCGAATGAACTGTTTCTGGCTTGCAAATCGTAAATAAAACCTACAGTTGTCTGATTGTCCATTTCTATTGAAGAGATAGCTCAGGCAGAAATAGAAAAGCTGGTTTTCAAAGCCAACATCACAAGTAACAAGTTTACCTTATTATTTCTGGCTTCTTGCAGTGGCTTATAGACTCTTATCAATTAAACCAATAGCGATGATGGCAAAGACTATGCCTCTGTTATAATTACCTTGAAATAATTGCCTCATTTACACAAGAAAACATAGAAACTTTTTAAAAGATGAGAGAAATTTGTTTTTGAAATGCAACATGGGAAATGTTGATTAAAAAATAAATGTGGTGCAACAGAGCAGCAACAGCATTGCACTGAGATTTTTTGCAAATGGGAACAAGAGAAATGACAGAGATTAATGGGAAAGTCATGACTGGGAAAGAAAAGATCAGACAACATTAATCAAGGAATAGTGAAGTAGATTGGTATAAAATGTAAGATCATCATAGTGAATAGCGATAGACCAGGATGCTATTCTTAGGCTGAAGTCACATTAATGCAGCAGATATAGATTACAACATTGAGATAGTACATTGGCATGGGACATTGTCATTCACCTCTGCAGACCTATCAATGCTTACTGCTAAGGATAATAAATAAAGAGAATTCTTGTAGTCTAAGGTCTTTTCTACAATGGAAGTGAGTTTGTAAGCAGGACATTTATATCCTGAATGAGTGCTGTCACCTTTGTCAGTCTGTGTTGAATGTTAAGTGATCTTACATTGATATGAAAACAGAATAATTCTATGACAGTAGATGGGGCACCTAGAATTATGTCACCATTAGTGGAAGCTAAACATGAGGAAAATAGAAACATTAGAAAGTATGGGAATGAGAAAAAGGTCATTTGGCCCATTAAGCCCAGTATTTGCAATGCGTCATGTGCAATTCCCACTGTCATGGACTCAACACAACTTATGAGGTAAACAAATAACCACAGGGAAAAGCACAAAGGTAAAACTGCCTGAAATTTCCTCTGGAAGACAATCCAGTGAAATTGTGTGATATTAATCTAATATATTACAGTCTACATTATTCACCTGACTAGTTGTATTTTATGACGTTTCCATGGTGCTGGAAACCTGGAGCCGTAGTGCTGCATGGAATAGTCAGTGTCTCATATCAATAGTTAACCTGATTGTCTCTTTGGAAATCCGATATTTATCCCTCTCTTTTTCAAAGGACTTAATTAACATAATGTTAAAGTTATTTTAGGAAGAAAAAGGCATTAAAGACCTGTGTCATTTCAATCATGATGTACCATACAAGCGATGCAGCTGGGTTTAGTGAAAGCATAACATCTTTGCGATGCAAATCATTGGGCTGAAAGTGTACCATGTAATATGAGAAATGGAGATGCAATTAGTAATCATTTAGAAATACAGGGGTTAATCGAGGACAGCCAGCATGGACTTGGTGAAGGCAAGTGGTGTTTGACAAATGTAATAGTTTTTTGAAGTTTTTTTAAATTTCAAAATATACTTCATTTCATAAAATTTAAGGGTACACACAGTTCAAAGTAAATACACAATTACAATTCAAAACTACAATACAGATGGTACGCACTCTGATCCCGTCATTACAATTCAAAACACAGTACATATTTTCTAATACATTCTGTACATAACAAAATGGGATGGCCTTACATGGTGGCCTTTCCCCATAGAGCCTTTGTGTAGGCCGCACCTTGCTTCAGTGCGTCCCGCAGCACGTACTCCTGGACCTTGGAGTGTGCTAGTCAGCAACACTCGGTCATGGACAGCTCCTTCAGCTGGAAGACCAGCAGGTTTCAGATGGACCAAAGGGCCTCCTTCACCGAGTTGATGGTCTTCCAGCAGCACTTGATATCTGTCTCGGTGTGCGTCCCGGAGAACAGCCCATAGAGCACAGCGTCTTGTGTTACCGAACTGTTGGGAATGAACTGGGATAGATACCAATGCACCTCTCTCCACAACCTCTGTGGGAGGGGGCAGTCCATCAGGAAGTAGACAATGGTTTCGTCCCCGCCGCAGCCTCAAGGGCAGCTTGCGGTGGCGCTGAGATTCCGTGCGTGTAGGAAGGACCGTACTGGGAGGGCCCTTCTCACCACCATCCAAGCTACATCCTGGTGCATATTGGTCAGTTCTGGCGACGAGACGTTCTGCCAAATGACATTGACCGTCTGGTTGGGGAACTGTCCGCTCAGGTCCGCCTTCTCCTTTCCCTGCAGGACCCCCAGAACGTTCCGTGTCAAACACTGTCTGATGGCCTTGCAGTCGGAGGGGTTCCTCCTCAGGAATTTCTCCACCTGGGACAGGTGGTGGGATACGGTCCAGCTGGGTGAGACGTCCTGCCAGACCCAGTCTTCTCGGTGTGTTGGACAGGTAGACTCTCAGCACGTGTTTGCGTACTGGGGCTCTACACACATCCTGAGGCAGCCACACACAAAGGTGGCCATCAGGATCAAGCGGCATTGTGGACTCCCTCCTCTACCCCTTCCCCCACTTTGTCTGGGGGCTTGTACCTGGTGTCCCTACAGATGCGTTCTACCTTGGACCTCCAGACAAAGTGGAAGATGGCTTGGGTGATTGTGACGGAGTAGCAGGGAATGGGCCAGGAAGAACTGGGAGGCCGTGTTGTCTGTGGGCTTCGCGTCATACAGCCCGGCATAAAAGGACTTGCTGATCCTCAATATGTCTGCCTGCAAAGACATCACCAAGCCGTCTTCCTCCTTCAGGCTGCTGATCACAGAAGTCTCTCTGTGCAGCTTCTGGAAGAAGCAGCACAAGCACTTCTCGTCCTGCTCCACGTACTGGAAGATGATCTTTGAGGCCTCGGAGGTGAAGAGCGAGGCTTGCTGGCCCTTTCTCCCCGACATCGACCCCCATCGACTGCAACTGGAGCAGATCCTGCATGCTTTCCTGGAGCTGCGACACTTCCCTCTGTCTCTGTCTCACCTTCTGAACACCTTGGAGGATGAAGAACCTTCTAATGTTGGCCTTGATCGCTTCCCACCAGTGCACCTTGGAGTCAGAGGGTCGTCCAACCTGTGTAAATCCCTCTTTAGTTCTTCGATGTTCTCTGGGGTCAACAGTATTGCATTCAGCTTCCATATCTCCCTGCCCACTCTCTGATCCTCCTGCAATTGACAGTCGGGCGGTAGGAGGCAGTGGTCAGAGAAGAACACCGGCTGGATCTGACCTTGAGTGTTAGGGACACAAATAGGAAGTCTAGCCTGGAATGGATGGACCCGTCTGGCCTGGACCAGGTGTATCTCTGCGGTGCTCCGTCTGCAAAGTTGCTGAAGACGTTGCGAAGCTTTGCATCTTTCACTGCTTATATCAGAAGTTTGGACGTGGTGTTCAGTATTCTGTCGACCCTGCTGGACCATCGATGATGCAGTTGAAGTCTCCGGTGATAACGACCGGCCTGGAAGTCACCAGCAGCATCAGGAGACGCTGGAAGACCTCCAGCCTCTTGTTCCTGAGGGCCAGGGCGTACACATTGATCAGTCAGAATGGGGCATTCTTATACAGGACGTCTACTACAAGCAGGTGGCCCCCCCCCCCCCCCACCCCCACCTTAACCTCGGTGATGGTAAATTGGCCTTCTCGCAGCAGAATCCCCAGGAATGAGGAACAACTGTCATTGCGTCCCGACCAGATCGACTGCCTTGGGTCCACATGCGTGACCACTGCCAGTAGTTGCTGAGATGTGGGATCCCGCACTCATGCAAGAACAGCAGGTCCCCCTTGACCCTGGACAGGTAGTTCAGGGTCACAGCACATCGCTTGGTCAATCTAATATGTTCTCAGTGGAAGTCTCAGGGCTGGGTGTCGGGGTTTGGTTGCTTTCCTCCACTCTCCCATCCTGTTCTTGGTCCTCCTCCTGATCGTTGGCTCTTTCATGGGGGGGTGGGGAGCCACGGCAAGGGGGAGGGGCCTGGCCTCCTTTGGGGCAGCCACGACAGCTGCTTGCTTCTCCTGCATGACCTTGCCTCTCGCTGCCTGTGTCTACGGTTTGGACAGGTCTTGTACAGGTGACCAACCTCTCCACACAGGTTGCAGCACTTGGCCTACTCACAGTCCAGTGTCTGGTGGCCCTCCTCCTAGCAGTTCCTGCAGATCACCGCCTTGCACGCGGCCACCTCGTGCCCGAGTTTGCTACTGCAGTGACACACTCTGGGCTACCCCTGGTACACCACATACCCACAACTCATCCCAATTGCGAAACTTGATGGGAGGTGAGCGATGTTTCCCTCGTCATCCACCCTCAGCATCGCCTTGATGCTCCTCTTGCCTCGAACATGTCCTCGATGTCGATGCTCCAATCCACTCCGTCCACGTACCAGTCCATGTACCAACAACACATCCATGACGGGCACATGCGGGTTGAATTTGTGGACTATCAGCGTCCATTCCTTCTCCTGCAGGAGCGCAAAGGGCGGCTCCGGGGTGAGGAATGACAACGGCACTTCCTTCCCCTTCTCCTTGAAGGCCTGGAGCATCTTTAGGCATCCTGCGACATCCCTGAAGGGCACGTCAAAGTATCCGCTCCTCGGGAAGTCTTGCAGGCTGTAGATGTCCGCAGCCTTGAATCCACCGGCCTCGAGAAGAACCTTCCTCACAAAGACTGTTTCGTTGCCATGGTGAAGTTCCTTCACCCGTCCTTGCGGTTAGCCTGATGGTATTTCACACCCCGTGCCCAGGTGCTAGGGAAGCTCTGGCCACCATATTTGCTGCAAAAAAAATAGTTTTCACTCTACTGGAAAAAGGTGTTAGACTGGTCTCCGGCCAGCATTAGGACCCACCTCTATGTCAGCAAAGCTCCAACTGGTTATAGCTCATTTTACTTGCCCCACCTTCGTGATCATCGGAACGCCCCTGCCAGGTAAGTATCAGTTAGTATTAATTTTTAGAAGAAGTGACTAACTGGAAGTTAACCTGTATGGTTCTATGGTCATACATGTTAATGCATTTGGATGAAATTCCTTTGTCCACTGCTTTAACAAATGTGGGTAATGATTTCATTAAAATAGCGGACAGAGAAATTTCATCCAAATACGTTCATTATTAATATTGCAAAGTGTAATTTCATTCCCATGTCAGCATGTTGATAAACACAGTTGCATAATTACATCAGTAACATTCCAAATCCTTATCTATCAACTGCTTTTGATGGGAGTTTATTCCACTTTATCCATGAGGCAAAAATTCTGGTCTCACTTGAGCACTAGCATCAGCACCCCGTCCTAAAATTAAAAAGCTGTAACTTATATTTTCTATCTATTACCGGTGATTTATTTTTGATCTGTTTTTATTTAAATGAAGACTGTTGATGGCCTCATCAAGGAGCTGACTTGGAACAGTTACTAAACCTGATGGTGCAAAAAAAGGCTCAATTAACACACACGGTCAAAAGGACAAAAATCACTGAAATGCTGCGGGTAAATGACTTTATGCAATAATGTCACTTAAGATTCATGAAAACATCAGACTCCTCTGAGGCTCCTGATAGTATTGTCAGCGTTCATTGTTTAACTAAACTTGTTCAAAATAAAAAGAATCAAAAATGGACAGGAAAGGATTACTAATAATAAAACATCCTTTTTAAAGGCTTAGTATCATATCAGAGTAGGTACAGTGCAGGAGGAGGCCATTCTGCCCATCGTGCTTGTGCCGGCTCTTTGAAAGAGCTATTCACTTAGACTCATTCCCCATTGCCCTCTAAGATTTTTTCCCTTCAAGTATTTATCTAATTCCCTTTTGAAAGTTACTATTAAATCTGCTTCCACCACCTGTTCAGGCATTCCAGATTATTACAATTTGCTGCAAAAAAGATGTTTCCTCATGTCGCCTCTGGCTTTTTTGTCGATCACCTTAAATCTGTGTCCTCTGGCTACTGACCCTTCTGCCACTAGAAACAGTTTCTCCTTATTTACTCTACCAAAACCGTTCATGATCTTGAACACCTCTATCAAATCTCCCCTTAACATTCTGTGTTCTAAGGAGAACAACCCCAGTTTCTCCAGTCTTTTCACATCATTAAAGTCCCTCAACCCTGACACCATTTTAGTAAATCTCTTCTGCACCCTCTCTAAGGCCTTCACATCCTTTCTAAAGTGTGGTGCCCAGAATTGAACACGATACTCCAGCTGCAGCCTTACCAGTGTTTTATAAAGGTTTAGCATAACTTCCCTGCTTTTGTACTCTATTCCTCTATTAATAAAGCCCAGGATCCAAAATGCTTTTTTAACAGCCTTCTCAACTTGTCCTGTCACCTTCAAAGGTTTATGTACATACACCCCCAGGTCTCTCTGTTCCTGCAGTCCTTTTAAAATTGTACCATTTAGTTTATATTGCCTCCCCTCATTCTTCTTACCAAAATGTATTACTTAATACTTGCGTTAAATTCATCTGCCATGTCACCAGTCTGTCTATGTCCTCCTGAAGTCTGTTACTATCCTCCACATTGTTTACTACATAGTCGATCGATGAGTTTTTTGTGGATATTTTCATATTATTTTTCAAGTTTAGAAGTTTCTTTTTAAAATAACATGATTTATTTACAGTTTTAGTGTATTCGTCCCCAGGTGAAGAAATGAAGCAAAATCCCCCAATATATCAGAATGTGGTGCTATTTCCAAAGGAAAAGTGCTTTGTAAGTAGATGTAACATCGTGACAAGGACAGTACTGATGTGGGGTTCACAAATTCCAGTGGATCCCGATCAGTTCCATCATTTTGATGGTTGTCTGTTCACGGCCAAACGCATCCACTCACATTTTTGCTTTAAAACAGTTATGAAATACAACAATTTTATCAAATAGATCACCAATAATCAAAGTACTGCCCACAAGCAACATGTAGCCCTCCTCCTCCTTATCTATGGCCTTGATCAAAGACTATATCAGTCTTAAAAGAAAGTTCCATTAACATTCCGTTGGCTGCAGCTCATCTCGTTGCCTGTACGTGTTTCCATCGGTGATATGCAGCAGAAAATCTTCAACAAACAATCCAATGTCGAAAACTATCAAAACCTTCAAAAAAGCTGACCGAGCCCCAAAAGAGTTCACTGCTAAAAGACAGTCCTAAATATAAACCAGTGACATGTTGCAACAAGTTATGATACTTAACATTCAATAGGACTCAAGCTTGTTGTAACTTAAGCAGTAAGTATACATAACATTCCTCCACTTGCATTTTTTCAAAATAAACATAGGGCTGATTTTGTGATCCTGGCAAAATATGGACTGGAAGCATGGTGGACTGAACCTACTAAATTTTTTTGACGTCAGCAACTGAAAGCTAATTGTAATAAACTCCCTATGCAGAGCTGGATTAAGAATTCTTGGGCCCCTATCCCTATGCATGTTCTAGGAACACAGGAATAAGACTATCCAAATTTGGAAGATTATTAGTATTGGGCTGTAGTATGTGTACTTTATTCCATTTCATGGAGTGCAGTTCTAAATTGGACAAGCTGGGGGATTGGACAGAGAGCACCTTGATGGTAGATTTCCCAGTGGTGACCAACAATTTGCTCCCACACAGATCCCTAGTCATCCTAAAGGAATGCCCAGTATCTGGGGCATGGCAGGAAGAGGAGCAGATGAGCTAGATGATTCTGAAGACAATGGCACATTGGACTGAAGAAGTGCTGGTTTAGGGACAGGAGTTGACGGCAACCACAGTATTAGGCATGGTGCCAGCATTTAAAGGGCCATGAGGCCCCAGTGATGAAAGTCAGCCTGCCACCGCATTTGTGTGTCTCATTTGGGTAGTGTTTTGAAGAGCAGCAATTTAGATTCTAAATGACATGCACCATGAAGCTCTAGAGTCGCACACACATTTTCAATTTTAGAGAAATAAAATAATTGCACTTAATTTCACTTTAGTCCTGAGTTTCTTTGAGAAGGGCCATATTAAAATAGTGGCAGTTGGAAGGGTGGGCATGCACTGAACTTAAGGTAGAGTAGATGAAAATGTAGGGAAGATTGTTTATTGGGCTACTGAATGGTGATAGCTTGTGCATGAGTGATTGTGCAGGGGCTGTATTATAAGGCAGATTATGGGGTTATTTTGCACAAACCCCAGAAAAACAGTGCAAACGCTGTTCAGGCAGTTTTTCTGGAGTTTCCGCAGTTCTCCTGCCAAAATTAAAGCGAGTAGGAGAATCCCTGCGGGAATTCCCCCCCTAAAAACATTAAGGGAATGGAAACCCAATCAGTTCATGTAGGCCATAGGTTGGTGTGTGGTTCCTGAATGGCTGTATGATCTTCTGTACTCTTAGGAACACTGCAGTCTGGCAAAGGCTCTGTGTCCTGTCCAGTTGATGCCTACTTTCTACAGGGAAAGTGATAAATGTGTTGTCTCTATCAGACAAGATCTCTGTCACTTGCTCGATGCAACTTTGGACAGCGATATGACATATTTGACACGTGTCACCGATGGTGGCTTGAAAATTTAATGCAGTGGTGACCTTTACAGGCACGGAAGAACCGTCCCTGCAGTTAAAGCTGTCTGCAGGCCAGCCTCAAGGAGCTCTGTCACTGCCTTCCTTGTGAAGCTGAGGTAGCAAAGACAGGTTTCTTCTGAGATGCCCAGGTATGAGTGAGTCTGTTTATATGATCCTGGAGTAAGGGCAGCCGCGCACCTAATAAAATCAAAAGGCAAAACTGCAACTGCTGGAAATCTAAAATAAAATCCGAAGAGGCTGGAAATACACACCGGCTTAGTCAGCACCAGTAAAGAGCAAAGACGGGATATGCTGTTTTGTGTGTGTATCCATCATCAGAACCCCCGATCAGGAGAGCTGCAGGCTGGGAGCAGAACTGTGCAAAATTTCTCCTCATAAGTATATAAAAGCCTAAAGGGGGCTACAAGTGTTGAAGGCACAACATTTATTTTCTAGGGTAAACATGGGCACACTATCCCAGAAAAAAAAAGACATTTTGACATTTTATTTGGTGAATTTTTCATCATTTCATGGTATAGAGTGGATAAACCAACCTCAATCCCCTTTCCCCCGTACAACCCATTTCCACAATCTATTGGGTAAGGATGTTCTTATAAATAAATAATAAGTAAATAACATTTCAACAAGATATAGACTTTTAAAATATTAAAGTCTGGTAATAAAAATTTAATCAAGCTATAAAATATAGATTTTCTAAAATATATAAAA
The DNA here is from genome assembly GCF_035084215.1 of Heptranchias perlo. Classification (NCBI taxonomy): domain Eukaryota; kingdom Metazoa; phylum Chordata; class Chondrichthyes; order Hexanchiformes; family Hexanchidae; genus Heptranchias; species Heptranchias perlo. The sequence goes on from NC_090335.1 coordinate 35,415,522, forward strand.
AAAAGTTTTTAAAAATCACTTACTGAAATCAGAGCAATTCAAAAAAAAAATCTATATACTTTATGTAAGTTCTCTTGCAAATATTTCTGTCAATAATATTGGTCAAGTTGCCAAGTCTAATTAAATGCTGGGAAAAATGTCAAAAATTAGAATTTGCAGGAGTGTTTCTTACTAAAAGGAGCAGCTGGATGGAAAATGTAGCTGGAGGGACATTCCTTCTTCCCACCTCCATCGCTGTCCTCGACGCGCAGGGAGGAGCTTTTACTCAAAGCAGAAAAGTCACCCGGTCTAGATGGGATGCATCCTAGGTTACTGAGGGAAGTAAGGGTGGAAATTGCATATGCTCTGGCCACAATCTTCCATTTGTCCTTAGAAATGGGGATAGTGCTGGAGGACTGGAGGATTGCAAATATCGCACCCCTGTTCAAAAAAGGGGAGAAGGATAAACTCAACAATTACAGGCCAGTCAGCCTAACGTCAGTGGTGGGGAAACTTCTAGAGACAATAATCCGGGACAAAATTAATTGGAACTTGGAAAAGTACGGGCTAATAAATGAAAGTCAGCACTGATTTGTTAAAGGAAAATTGTGTTTGACTGACTTGATTGAGTTCTTTGAAGTAATGGAAGGGGTTAATGAAGGTTATGTGGTTGATGTTGTGTATATGGATTTTCAAAGGCATTTGATAAAGTACCACATAATAGACTTGTTAGCAAAATTAAAGCTTGTGGGATTAAAGGGACAGGGCAGCTGGGCATTATTAATAGAGGCATAGAGTACAAAAGCAAGGAAGTTAAGCTAGACCTTTATAAAACACTGGTTAGGCCTCAGCTGGAGTACTGTGTTCAATTCTGGGTACCACACTTTAGAAAGGATGTGAAGGCCTCAGAGACGATGCAGAAGAGATTTACTAGAATGGTATCAGGCCTGAGGGGTTTCAGTTATGTGGAGAGACTGGAGACGCTGGGGTTGTTCTCCTTAGAACAGAGAAGGTTAAGGGGAGATTTGTTAGAGGTGTTAAAGATCATGAACGGTTTTGATAGAGTAAATAAAGAGAAATTGTTTCCAATGGCAGAAGGGTCAGTAACCAAAGGACACAGATTTAAGGTGATCGGCAAAAGAGCCAGAGCCAACATGAGGAATCATTTTTTTAATGCTGTGAGTTGTGATCTGGAATACACTGCCTGAAAGGGTGGTGGAAGCAGATTTAATAGTTACCTTCAAAAGGGAATTGGATAAATACTTGAAGAGAAAGTATTCACAGGGCCGCAGGGAAATGGGCCTTATTGATTAGCTCTTTCAAAGAGCCGGCACAGGCACGATGGGCTGAATGGCCTCCTGTGCTGTACCTACTATGATTGGTTGGGAAAGAGCTGTCTCTGCTGCTGGGAACTGATCTGGGCAGGTACTGCTTCCATTTCCTCTTAATGAGGAGCAAACCTGTCCTGGCACTGGGAACACTAGAACCCCAGCAGCTGCATATAGCATGCCCCTTCTGCTCCACCTCAAAACTGTGATTCCTGACTTGCAAACATTTCTGAGTCTGGGCCAACTTCACTGCTGCCTTGTCGTCTCTCTCTGCCTTCTAACTGCTAAGCATCATCCTCCATTCCAGTTTGCTGAGACATGTACCAAATCCCAACAAATAATACATGCACTGATACTCCAGAGCCACAACTTACCTATTGACAAAACTTACAAATATATATATATGTAATATGTTTGTGTGTATGAGTCCATGCGTGTTTGTGTGTGTAATATATATATATATATTATGTATTTTTATATAATTTATAACTTTCCTTTAGACCTCAAAAGGTAGCTTTAGCCAACCAACAATGTAATTTCTAAGATGTAGCCTCTGTCTTACCTACAACCACGCTGCAGAGGAAATACGAGCCTGATTCTCGCTTCCATCTGTCCCAAAGAGCGCACTTAAACTGAACATGGTGGGTGACAGGACAGCTCTGCGCAGTGCAGCACCTGGAAATGTCAGTGGGAGGCAGTTTGTCCAAACACTGACTGTCCATGTAAAACATGGATGGTTAGCTTCTATATTGCTGATTGTCCTGGCACCCCTCTGCCCTGGCGCTGGACACGAACAGTGCACCCAAAGTGCGCTGCAGCTGTCCAGATCCAGTTGTGCTGAACTTTTCTTTCCCAGGCCATTAACATGGCCTCGATGAAGGCCTATCCCTTGTTGACAAAAGGGGGAGGGAAGTCTGCGAAGCTAGCAGCTATGTTCCTTGCCGCCAGACTTGGGATCTGGAGTGCAGCAGTACGACGACCCTAAAGCCCAAAAATGGGCAATTAGTAAGAAATTTTCAACTTATCATTTGGCCTCCTCTTGACTTGCTCCTCAGCCTCTCTGGTCTTGCGGGGGGGTGGGGGTTGGCGGGGGGTGCTGCTGGTGCATGTCCAACACCAGTTCGATAGGGTACCCTGGATCTTGGTGCGCCATGGGTGTTACTGCAGGAGAAAGAGGTGTGAACATTCCCTACCACCTCATTAGCATTGATAGGTTGGACCTGTGCCATTTGGAGGTGCAGGCCATGTTGCACCCTTTGGTGTAAACCCTGGTGTAAAGGGGTCAGAGACCTAGTGAACTGAGTGCTGCTCATTTTTTCCTGATTTGTGCATACAGGGAATGGACGTATCCCGGGAACAAAATGTAGGAAAATTGGCCCTAATATTTCAACAACTGATTGGTTGGAAACCACAAAAAGGACAGGCTTCTGTAGCAGTCTCTAGGAATACAAACTTACAGTGCAAACAGTACCTTTTGATAAAAGGATCGAAGGGCTTAATCGTCATTCGATGATGACTTTGCAAAGTTCATTCCTTTTATAAGGGATATTTTAAAATAAACTTCTTTAAATGTATTGGAAAAGTGTGAAGAAACAGAATGGTAGATTAATTAAAAGCAGAACTATCCTGATACATTCTGAAAACAGAGTTGAAAAGTCCTACTTGCCAACAAACCAGGCAAGTCACTTTCCAACTTTGGCAAGCTAAAATGAAAACAAAGCAATGTGCTTGCTTGCAAGTAATATTACTACCTTTATCTCCACTCCACCATCATTTCTTTCTCTACAGAAAATGCTGGAAACACACAGTAGGCCCATGACTATTTGAAAATAGAAAAGACAGGGTTATTTTACAAGAAATAATAAAGGTTGGGAATTTCCTCGGAGCTGCACCGGCTTCGCCACTGTAACTGTGCCCATAAACAGAGTAACCACTGCACTGTTGGTGAAGTTATGGCATTGGAGTGGGAGCAGCTCTGAAAATCCCTGGCCAAGGTGTCTCTACCTGAAATGTGACCCTCTCTTTTCTCTTTGCGGTTACAGATGGAGCTGCTGTTTACTTCCAGCATTTTGTGTTTTTGTTTTAGATTACCAATATTTGCAGAGTTTTTAAAAATTTTTGTTGTACTGTCAAAGATTTGTCGCTAATAGAAACAGAACCAGTGGTCCAGATTGCTGAATAGTGACCCAGGTGGGCTGTGGCATAAAGGTAAAGTATGGGGGTTACCTTTTTGTATTTTTCCTTCGAACTGTAGCAATCATCTGGTTGGAATGTGGCCTTCAGTAAAAAGCTAGGGAGTGCCCCTGAGCTGCAGCAAGGTCTTGTGGGTGAGGTGATACAATTTAGAACTCTTTAAAAATGGTCTTTATGAACCAGAAAATTATTGTGCATTCCATAAATGTTCAATATATCGTTCCAGATCAGATGCAGGGAACATTGATTCTCCGGAATATTAGCACTGCTACAAATGGTTTGTACCAGTGCACCGCTTCAAATGCAATTGGATCCAGTACCTGTGCCCTTGATCTACAGGTTATTGCGCGTAAGTACACTGTCAACACTGGCTTTGGCAGAAAATATCATTTTGTGTTTTTTCTTTTCTCTCCCTATAAGCGCAGAATTTAGTTTTATCTCTCTACGGTTTTCAATATATTCCATGCAATAATAGCAACTGAGATTTTGAACTCTACACCATTTGTAGACATTAGCTGTCCAGGCACTGAAATGATTCAGGCTCAAGATGGATTAAGCAAAGAGTTAAGGGACATCAAAAGAATATTTAAGGTGGCATAATTATCATAAAAATAGCCATCTTGTGAATTTTACAAACAATTATCTTTAACAATAACCTATGCTATTATACAGTAATATTTTGGGGGATTATTTAGTGTGAAAATTAGTACATTATACATCAGATGAATAAGGCCCTTGCCCCATTTGAACAACTTCTTCTGTAAAACCAATCCTACCGTCTGCCCATTACAGCTTCAACATCCATCTCAGCAGCTAGACAGAATCTCAGTTTAATGGTTCATTTGCTCTGACAATACAGCACTCCCTTAGCATTGCATTGGAGTGTTAACTCAGATTATGTGCTCAGGACCTGATGTGGAGTCTGAGTCCATAACCTTATGACTCAAAGGAAAGCATGCTGCCAACTGAGCCAAGCTGACATTTTTGATTTTTTTTTTTCTGGAGGGTGGGTGGGATGGGGGGGTGAGGTTTAAGTAGTTTTACAATGGGTTTCTAGAAATATGAGGTTTATTTGGTTTATTTAATTATGTTTCTTGTAGTCATAAACTGGCTTCCCATTATTTTCAACCCTCCAATTTTCTCTCCTCCTTTGCTGAAGGCACTGATTGATTCGGGGTTACAGTTTCACAGACACTGGCTATCCTCTAGTACCTTGCCTTAGTGGCCATTCTTCATGTGTGAGTCTAGGCAGTGAGTTTTGACATGCTATTTGATCATAAGATGCATTGTAGTTGAGCCCATCTTGTTCTCACCCAGTGATCATACAAATGTACTGAGTGAGCATTAGTGGGAATACTGGATGTTTTTTTTTTATCTCCCTTGCCTTAGGACCAATTGTAGCACACCTGATGCTACCTTGGCTGAGATCAATTAAGTTAGCATAAACTAGGGATTGAATGTGGCTTTTCTGACTCATTTTACACTGGGAACTGTATCTACCATTAATTGCAATTTTTAAAATTGCTAATAAATCTTTTCGATCCAACAAAATATTTTGAAATGTGCTATCTCCTTCATTTAAACCATTTTATCACTACACATTTGAGATAAACTCAGATGAAAACATACAGAACAAGTGGGGAAAATGTTATTAAGCAGGAAGTGAAACTGCTCAAAAAAGTAACTATTAATATTATACATATATGGTGTCATAATTAGCATGTGTTTCTACTAAGATGGATAAAGATCTGGACTATTAGGTGCTGTTAACATTGACGTAAACAGCACACATGGGAACATGTCAAAAATATTTATTAAATTTACCATTTACAGATCCTATGTTATAAGCTTCTGCTATTTGTTATTCATTGTCTGCTTGTCATCTGAGTTGATCTTTAAAAATATTATTAGTGAAGGGACTGCGTGTTGTCATATGACAGAACCAAGTCAGACTGCTGGGATGAAAGTCACCTCTCTCTCATGATTGTTAATGGTCTTAAGTGAAATTAGTTCAGGCAATCACAACCCAGTTCTCTGGGGATGCAGGTCCACAGCACAGACCTCCCAATACTTTGGCGCTAATTGACACTAATGAGGCAATCTCACAGAGATGTTATGAGGCTGGCTAATGTGGGAAATGGAAATGTCATGCTAATATAGTGAGAGTAGGGGGAGGGGATTCCAATAAGGTTTCTGCACCAAACTATATTTGCAATGCTATACGAACAATAATCTCAGACCTTTCTCGGTCCCTCCCAGGCGGCTGTTTTGCAGATTTTAAACATTAAAGTTTCTATAAATGTTGTAAAATATTAAGAAGGTATATTTTTATTGCAATCATGCCATTGTGAAACCACTAGAAGGCACCAAGACTTTCCAGATATATATTTGGCTAGAAAGAAGGAAGAAAAGCCAAATCATGGATAACTATGGTGTGGTATAAAGAAGGAGAAAAGGACTAGGTGAATAGTGCCCTGTTTATACTGTCATTGTGAACTGCTACACTTCCCATTTCAATTTCCAACTTACGGAAGTTAACACGTGTAAATGGGATTTTCGCCACATTTCCGATGAAGTTAAGGCAGAGAAGTGGGAGCAGCTGCAAGGAACTTCTGAACGTTCCACACCCAGAATTTAGTCCTGCAGTAAAATGTGTACAATTGCCAATATCTTGGGAACTTATTTCAGAGTAGTGCTGCAGAACAAGCCACAAACACAAACCTGGAAATGGAAGTCACAGCAAGACAGTGAGAAAATCTTATTTACCATCAAAATACTCTGACAGTTCAGCCCAATACCTTTATTATGAAATGGTTCAATAGAAGTTAAAGATGACATTGCACTGTTGGGCTAGCATGCTATATGTTGTATCAGTGTGCTGCATGCAGGTTCATGTCCCAGTCTCGGTTGGTACATCAGGAAAAGTCCCAAACAGAGGCTTGATACTTCCCCAGAGGGCAGGAATAAGTAGATTTCAGAACAGTTGGTTACAAAGCATCAGAAACCTGGCAGTAGGTCACTTGCCTGTCTTGGCATTTGGGGAGTGATGAACAATGTGAAGAAAATACTTCACATAAATTGGTTGCAGGGAGGAAAAAGAAGCTAAAATTTTCTGTTTTCTTTTGCTTCAACAGCTCAGCTCCAGAATGTTGGAATCATAGTTGGAGCTGTGGTGACGGGCATCCTGGCACTTTTGCTCTGCATCCTTTCTATTGTTGTCATTCTGTTCTACTGGAGGAGCAAAAACAAGTATGAAGAGGAAGAGATTCCCAACGAGATCCGGTTAGTACTTCAGGTTATTATGAAATATAGAATTCACATTTATACAGCACTTTTCGCATCCTTGGGACATCACAAAGCACTTCGCAGCCAATTAATTACTTTTGAGGCACAGTCGCCGCTTTTATTTAGGCAAATGTGGCAGCTAATTGGAGCCCAGCCAGGTGTCAGACACAGCAATGAGATAATGACCAGTTAATCTGTTTTTCTGATGGTGTTGGTTGAGGGGTAAATGTTGGCCACAACACCAGGAGAACTCCCCTGCTCTTTTTTGAACAGTTCCATTGGATTTTTTTTTACAATCAACTGAACAACAGATGGGGACTCGGTTTAATGTCTCATCCGAAAGATGGCACCTCCGACAATGCAGCTCTCCCTCAGTACTTAGTGGGCTTTCGACAGAGGGCAGCAGTTACTAAACCCTTTGAGAACTACAGAAGCATTTATAGAGTGTCAGCCGTGTCTCAGTGGTAACACTCTCACCGCTGAGTCAGATGGTTGTGGGTTCAAGCCCCACTCCAGAGACTTGAGCTCAAAATCTAGGCTAACGTTCCAGTGCAGTACTGCGGGAGTGCTGCATTATTGGAGGTGCTGCCTTTTGGATGATACGTTAAACCAAGGCCTCGTCTGCCCCCTCAGGTGGATGTAAAAGATCCCATGCCACTATTTTGAAGAAGAGCAGGGGAGTTCTGCCTGGTGTCCTGGTCAATATTTATTTATTTAACCAACATCACTAAAACAGATTATCTGGTCATTACCAAATTGCTGTTTGTGGGACCTTAGCAAGTGCAAATTTGCTGCCACGTTTCCTACATTACAACAGTGACTACACTTCAAAAGTACTTCATTGACCATGAAGTACTTAGAGACATCCTGAGGTCGTGAATTGCGCTATCTAAATGCAAGTCTTTTTCTTTCTTTCTTTTGCACCATGTCCAATAATGATGAGAGTTAAAATAACTGGCCATGCCTCCCTGACGATCAATTTGTGAATCCCATAAGACATGAAGGGGGATTCCCTTGTGCTTTCCATTTTCTTCAGCACCTGTTTCAGGCACATCATTAGAGCAGGATATTTTTTAAATAAAGCAGAAAGGTGTTTCCCTTTTTGTATTACATGTGTATTGATCTTAATTTTAATAAAAGTCTCAATTTTATGATCTAGCAAAATTTGTTCTGGGAACAGTTAGTAGCCTGGCCCAAGCTAGCCCACAGTGCAGTGAGGAGAGTGTGCCCAATTTTGTAGGGTCTGATAATTAGCATAAGCTCCCAGCACAATGCTGGTCTTGCACCAGCAGCTAGCCTAATGGAGGATGCACAAAATCTGGCCAGCAGCTCAGATTTAAACCAAAGTGCATACTTAGAGGTAAATGACTGCTTAGGAGAGTAAATATTATTTCAGCCTTTTTAAAGCTTCCAATTGAATTTCAAATATTTGTCAGCCTTTACCAGGGTTTGGGAGGAGCGAGATGTGCCAGGCACAAATGAGGTGAAAGGAAACACAATGTGGAGGCACAAAATGCAGTCTGTGGGCAAATGACAGTGGCCAGCGCACCTGCCCACCTGTTTGATGACTGGCAAAGTAGACATGATGCTGCATGAGGTGAATACGAGGAGGAGTAGCCTGTTCAGCACTTCAGGATATCTTCCCCAGTGAGCAGCAGCACACACTGCTTATCAGGAGGTGGCAGCAGTCTGTACAGTACAGAGTGCATCCACTATCCCCTGTATTTTTGGGGGAACCCTGGCAGCTGGGAATATTCTGTACTCTGCCAAGCTGCTGCCTCCTTTCCACAGGTAGTGATGAATGTGTTACCCCTTGCAAACAAAGGCTTTTGATGCATCTGTGGGCAGCTGATTGACTCATTTGGCATATGTCACATTGATGGCTTGGAAGGATCTGGTGGTGTAAAAGTTTATTGCATATGCAAGGGCAGAGCCACGAAGTGTAAAGTCTGACATCTGAAGTGTTACAGATAAATGCTGGACACAAGACTTTTATTTGTATAATATATATGGATTTAAATTTTTTCTGTTTTTTCCATGCAACAGATTAGTGACCGCAAGAAGTTTTAATGTGAATTTCAATGTAAATACATAATGGCACTCTGTGATTGACATCAGTGCAAGTTTCTCCGAAATTTATTGTTCCCTATTAAGTACTGCAGAAGAAAATTAATGGAAATACACATTTTCATTCTATTTTCATTGTGTAGAGCACTTGATTTATTAGGTTAAATGAATAAATTAAATTTTCATTCTGACGGCTGTAGCAGTTACATTTGTCATCCTTTAAACTAAAATCTCATGCCCTAATTATGATTCCAGAAAAGAAGTACAAAATTTGCATGATAAGGATTGACGGATTGTGGAATAATGGATGATGTGCAAGAGCTCTGTGGGCCCTGAGATTTTTTTCTCTGGCTGTCTGATCAGTTGTAGTCTGTTTATGCTTCGTGTATTTCACCCAACGAGGTTTCTTTTGAAAAGCAAGGATTCACAGACCAGTTAAAATATTTTGCATGAATGTGGTTTGATGGCATAATGTGTTGGAACATCAATGCATGCACGGCGCAGGGAGTGGTGGGAGACAGGTTTGATTCTCTCTGAATTCCCCTACTGAGCCACACTACTATGGATAAGTACTTAGTGGAGGGCAGGCTCAATACCATATCATGCCGTGCTCTCATCCACGGAACTATAGGCGTGTCCCACGGTGTCTTGAAGGTGAAAGTAACTTCATAAATGTCTGACTGTTAGGAAAATAGTGAAGCAGATGATCAGAAGATTGAGCTTTCACTAGTTGTACATGGGTTTGAATCTCGGCCAAACTGATAGGAGTGCTGAAACCACTTTGATGTCAAAGTTGCTAGGCAACAATGCAGAAGATAGTGGGGTCATTTATTTCAAGTTCTGTGTTAAATCTGCAGAATACTGGCATAACAATCAACATATTGTGGAATTAATCTTAAGGCTTTTAGTTTTGATGAAATATTGGTCTATTTTGTAAAACACAATAATGAGTATCGCTCTGATTAGAATTAAATAAAAGCATGAACCTTGTTATTGTTTGTAATATTCATGAATAAGATGCAACATTCTTGCTCTCATGCACGGTCTGATTCCTCTGGAATTGAATAATCCGTGGGATAATACTTTATATATACCATATTAATTTCACAATAATGTCATAAAGAAGGTTAACATTCTTCACTATAGGAGTTTTAATGTAATTCATTTATACCTGTGGTACAAACAAAATATATAGAGAATAACTGACATATTAGGATAAATTTATTGATCCTGTGCCCCCAGTGGGGAGCCACATGCAATGGGAGCATGGGTCGGAATATTGAGGCTACAGTGCTGTAGGCCTAGAGCTGACCTGTTTAGTTTATTACATTTTAGTTCTATGTGACTCATCAGGTTTAGCACTTTCTAACTCATGGAATAATCATCTTTACAATTGTATTATTTCTTGACATAATAGAAAGATGCAACAGAATCAATAGGTGGTTAACAATTATTCTGATAACATTTTTAAAAATTCAATATTCCTTTCATTCAGGGAAGATGACATCCCACCATCATCATCCATTAAAGGCTTCCATCCAGATGGTTCCTCTGAAAATTATACCCTCACATCAAAGAACACATACAATGCCCACTACTGGCAAAACAAGAAGCCCACCTATGAGTCGAATTCATTCAATCGGTATAATGGTCACACGCGGAACTCAATTACCACGTCGTCCAGTCAACCACAGAACCGACCGTTGTATACGAATGGAAGCCACCATACCACACCAAAGGCAATGGTCGTTGCTACAAGTTCATCTCCATCTCCACAAAACATAGCACGGTGCAATGGCTCACTTGGTCGTAAGACACCCCCACAGCACACACTCTCCTATACTGTTAGTCATGCAAACCTTCAGCGAATGGGCGGCATACCAGTTATGGTACCTGCACAGAACAGGGCAGGATCTCTGGTGTAGATAACATTTCATTGATAGACTGAAGACAATACTTGTGACCTAAACCTCAGTTGCAGGCTGATCTTTTCTCATGTAAAAAATACACCATGTCCTTTCTCGACAGGTCCCTGGTCTGTGAGAGACATTATATAAAAGCAAAGCCATTTCATGCCTGAGTTTGACTTACATGTAACTACATTTTGTCTTAAATTAACACATTTTTAGTCTTACTTTGCTTTTCAAAAGTCATAGACTGACATTGACTTACTTGTTAAGGTACATTAAAAAAAATGGAGTACAAGTTGTTCCAAAAGGAACAAAACAGTTGCTTGAAATTGAAGATGAGTAATCCAGGTTTGTGATTTGAGTGTAGCTTCTTAATAATTTGTGAGAGTCCGAAACCATGTCTGAAATAAAGTTACTGCCGTCTTGAGAGACAGGGATACCTGAAGGATTTTTACCAAGAATATCTCAAAGTGTGAATACATCACTTCATTTAACCTTCAGATGCTTGTAACTGCACCTGGGAAAAGAAGAAATATTTGAATGAAGGGCAATAATCAAATTTAAAGGATTGGTTCTGGAAAATTAATAACTGACTTCCAGAAACTCAATTTTAGATGCATTAAAGGAGCCAGCAATAGGTGCAAAAATAGTTTTATCAACTGGACGTAATTTTGGAACAATATAGTTTTCTTTGAAGGGAACGGTTTGAGGTTATGTCCTCCAATCTGGATGTCTTAGATACCACAATACATTGCTTTTGCTGAAGCACTCATTTTAGAATGATTCTACAAAAAAAAAGCAGCGCAATATACAGGCAACAAGACCAATTTTGACTGAGAAAACTAGACTGCTGAGTTGATTTGAGGAAGAAAATATTAGAAAATGGAATGGAAATACCGAATTATATTTTCAACCGCAAAAACGGGTTCATAAATACTTGGACTGAACATGCAAATATCTTAATTGTTCCGTGGAACAATAAACTGGTATTTTACAATGGTTTTGTTTGAACAACAACATTTAAAATGGTGTTATTGTATTGAAGGAAAGATTTATAATGGCTGAAGTTGATGCTTCAGCATTTTGTTGTTAAAAGCTTTGGATAAACATATTTTCTGAAGAAATATTTCTTTGAATTCCCTATTACTATTAAGAAATTAGGTTACACTTACATTGCAACATTTGTTTACATTTTTTAATGGTATCTCTGACCCTATTACTACTATTGTACATTATTTGGGTCAGCTAGGACCCTCTAGCTGGGAGATTACAGATTCCAGGTTCTTTCACTGCCTTGACACCACAGGGCTATGATCAGCCAGCAGAAGGTCCTCACGTTTTTCATGGGAAAAGAAATTGAGGGCTAACATTAGATACCAGTTTGACTTCTCCTGTAGGTTACTGTAGAGGTTTTATGCTAAACTGGGCACTCTGACAGACTTCAACTAAATAATTAACCCTCTCAATTGTCAGTGGTGGTAAATCATTTGACTATTGTATCACAAAAAAACCTGATTCAATTTATTAAAGGGTAATATGAACTTCTTCCATCTGTTATGTAAATACTGACCGTTGCTGATGACAACAGTGCCAAAACACCTTCCCCAGAAGTTACTAAACACACTGACTATATATACGTCAAAAGACCTGGGTTTTTCATCCATCTGTAATACTGCTAGTCAATGCACTGTAAGCATCCCAGGGAGAATAGTTTTAAAAAATCTCCACTGTCACTGGGATAAGACTGCTGGCCAGTGAATGTGAATTAACAGGTAGAAATGAAGGAAAACTGTTGTCAAAGACATCACTGATTTTCATCCATTTGTACATGAATTTCAGTTATTGGATTAATAATTATAAAAATCGGAGTCAGCAATTTTTTGTCTTTTTGATTCTTGTGCACTTCTATAACTCTGTTAAATATACAAATAAACACACAGTACTGTAAAATCTTGTTCCTTTTTTTATGTTGGTATTTTGAATTTTTCACTTTGTAAAAATTACAACGCTTGATGTAATGGGGTTAAATATTGTGAATTTATCAGATTTTTAACCAATTCTACAAAATTCCTTCAACATGTTGGCATTTTTATCAATCTGTTTTAAAGACAAATAATGTAAGAACCAGTAATTTTGGTTTGATACTGAAGGGTGTGGAGGAATAGAAGTCATTTGGAAAAGGACACTTACCCTACAGACAGATGCTAGAAAATAATTGCTTGGCCTATTTTTGATCAGCCAACAACATTTCTAAATCATTTATCTACTCACATTTATTGGCCAACAGTCAAATGCTACCAGCAACGTTGCGCCGATGAACGTGTAACGTAAAGGTTAAAGTTATAACGCTGTCTCAGTCGGAACTATCTCAGGTCTTACAGTCTAAAAATGCTTATAGATTATCTATTTCGGCCTGGGGGCAACTTTTCCCGATCTCCTTTCAAGTCAGAAATTAATTCTGGGTATGTATTGCAGAGCTACTTTAAAGGTGCCTCATGTCCCAAGTACTGTGGAAACCACAATGCACTAGAAAGGATAGACCTGAGGACAATCCTAAATTCATCCTCGGAACTCATCGTAATTCAGGCAAGTGCGGGCGACAATCAGGTGGTCCGAAGCATCTTGATTGTTGGGACTTAGCCAATTTCAACCGGCACCAAGGCACACAAGTAAGTTTGCGGGGGGGGGGGGGGGGGGGTTGGGGTGGTGAGGAGATGGGTGAAGGCGGGGTGGCAGGGGCCCGCAGTTGTTTTGTGCAGCCAGGAGGAGCACTGCTGCTCCTTCTGACTCCACAAGAAGGCCATTTCAGGATGTTTAGGAGCATTTTTTTTGGAGCGTTTTTTTTTTAAGGACTGGCTACGCAGCTCAAGACCAGGAAATACTGCAATTTGGGCATCTGGGTCAGAAGTGGGCATGTCTAGTTGGGAAATGGGCGCAGGACCAATTTAACAGTGAACAGCTGTGCAGATCAGGCACTAAATTAGTTACCGTTGTGCCTATTTCATGCCTGAAAAACAGGCGGAACGATGTTCAATTTAGATCCCAGTGTTCGCTGCTATACATTTGAATGGTGGTTGACTTGGACAATTGAAAGATATGAACCAGGACAGCAGCTGGGAATAACAAAAGCATGTAGAAAATTTAGAAGCCCACAAATTCCATTCTTTTTCAGGATGCAAATCAGGAAATTGGAGCAGAACCTGTTTGTCAGGTTCCATCTCTTTCTGACCCTGATGAGGACCTCTGACTGAGGCTTCTTCCACCATTGGATCAAAAAAGGATAGAACAGGGTACTTTCTAAATGGTAAAAAGTTAAAAACTGGATGTCCAAAGGGACTTCGGGTTCAGGTACAGAGATCATTGAAGTGTCATGAACAGGTGCAGAAAATAATCAAGAAGGCAAATGGAATGCTGGCCTTTATATCTAGAGGACTAGAGTACAAGGGGGCAGAAGTTATGCTGCAGCTATACAAAACCCTGGTTAGACCGCACCTGGAGTACTGTGAGCAGTTCTGGGCACCGCACCTTCGGAAGGACATATTGGCCTTGGAGGGAGTGCAGCGTAGGTTTACTAGAATGATACCCGGACTTCAAGGGTTAAGTTACGAGGAGAGATTACACAAATTGGGGTTGTATTCTCTGGAGTTTTGAAGGTTAAGGGGTGATCTGATCGAAGTTTATAAGATATTAAGGGGAACAGATAGGGTGGATAGAGAGAAACTATTTCCGCTGGTTGGGGATTTTAGGAGTAGGGGACACAGTCTAAAAATGAGAGCCAGACCTTTCAGGAGCGAGATTAGAAAACATTTCTACACACAAAGGGTTGTAGAAGTTTGGAACACTCTTCTGCAAACGGCAATTGATACTAGCTCAATTGTTGAATTTAAATGTGAGATAGATAGCTTTTTGGCAACCAAAGATATTAAGGGATATGGGCCAAAGGCAGGTATATGGAGCTAGATCACAGATCAGCCATGATCTTATCAAATGGCGGAGCAGGCACGAGGGGCTGAATGGCCTACTCCTGTTCCTATGTTCCTATTTATATCTTTAGCCAGACTGGCCTCTGGGGCCCACTGTGCAACCCAACGATGCTGCTAGATGCAGAAGGCTTGTGTGCGGTGGGCGCTCCTGTAGTGCTGATACCAGTGTGAGTGCCTGCCCCTAATATTTAAATTACCGTTTCCCTGTGATTTTGGATGGGGGTGGGGCGGGGGTCATAATGAAGCCTGCTGCGTGGACGGAATTCTGGGCTTGGCTTTTTAAAAAGTTTGACAAAACGAGGAAACAAAAATATTCTACATGCAATTTTGTGAATGCCACCAGTTACAAAACACAGTGTAGGCAGCGAGCAGCTGACACCCGACATTCCAGTTCCTGGCCTCACTGGTTCTCTCGGTGCATCATGCATTGTACTCCCAGAACACTATTAAAATACTTAAATGAGCTAACCTTGCATTGTTGTTTGAGGTCAGCTTAAAATGCCCTGGGAGTAATGACATCCCATAATGACAAGAGTCACAGTGTATGGAACAAATGTTGCTTTTGGCACTTCGGATCCATTTAGCAAGACATGCATGTGGTGCTACCATCGTAAAGCAATGGAATATGATAGAGCTGTAGCAATAGTCTGGGGGGATTTGCATTCCTCATCATGTTATCACAGCATGTGATAAATTTTGGAACACACTGCAGTATGATAACTACTGCTAAATAAAAAATGTTATCAAGAGACCTGTTGTACAAATCTCTACTGCAGAACAGTGCATTCTTAATTGCTGTCATTTGGGAATGGCTAGGTAATTGTACTGTAATTATTTCACACTGATACAGTATGCTAAGAATCACGTGAATCGGATCTGCCAAATTAAATCCTGAATTAATTCACTAACTCAATTCTGGGCATGATTTTGTTTTAAATTGAAAAGCCAAGGTGAAGGGACAACACCCATAGTGCAGGACACCATCAAGGTTGAAAAGAGTGAAAGAGGTAATAAGATACAGCAAAAAGCAATAATTCTGTGACACCAAGCTTTGTGTTTTAAGAGCCTGAAATGAATAGTGAAACCCACAGTAAAGCAGAACCTGCACAATTTTTCTTTCTTTAATTTAATGGACGGAAAAGCAGGAGGGTTCTGTTAGCTGCCATTTTTTCCCAGGCAATGTTTAATGTTCAGGCAGTATTGGGTTGGATGTTGATTGGTATGAAGAAGGAACAGACTGGTGGAGAGGACAGAGTCTGAGGAACTCCTGAATTAATGGAAAAATAATCAAAGCCATTAACTACAGCACAGAGAGAACAATTTGAGAGGAAACTTGATACCTGTGAACAAAGCTTTGGTGGGAAACCATTTGCCAGACTCTATCAAAAGCTTTGGAGATGTTCAGGGCAATGAGAATTGATTTACCAAAGTATTAAAGAATGGTGTTGTAGAGGTTTGTGACATAAGCAGCTAGGTCATATCAAAAATCATACTGTTGATCATGGATTAGGCCAAAATTTTCAAGAAAAATAATAATTTAACAGTTAACAGTAACATCCATAAATTTAGAAAAGAAAATAGGCTGTAGCTCGGTGGTCAAGAGGGATCACCTTTCTTAGAGACAGGGGAATACAAATATGTTTCCAAGGTATGGAAAGTTGGATTGAAAGTAAGAAAGATTGAAGAGATGGCATAGGTCAAGGGTAAGTTCAGAAACTCACAGCTTGGGAATGATGGATGGGACACCATAAGTACCAGAGGTCTTTTTCAATCCAGAGGGTGGAAGATTCAATAAACTTGGTGGAAATTAAACTTGATATCAGTCATAATTGTCTTACAGAATGAAACAATCGAGGGAGGTTCTTTATCAAGATCACCTACATTATAAATGGAGGAAAAAGTGAGCCGAAGGAGGCAGGTTTTTCTTTGAGGGCTGGTAACTATTAAGTTAGAAGAGACAAGCTTTGGCAAGGGACCAGAAAGAATGGATGCTGGAGAATAATGAAGACAGCTGTTGAGACATTTTTCTTCATCCATTTCTGGTTAGCAACTTCGAATGAATTTGTGGGAGTTAATGATCAGAGATAAGGTTGGTTCAGAATGTCTCTGATTGATCAACGGTGCAGGTGGAATAGGCAGATTTTTATGAAAGACAGCAGGGTGGTAGGCATGTGTGAACTAAGACACAATACTTGACCTGATGGAAGGGAAAGAGGTTTCATACCTCGCTTTCATGCCATGTAAAATAACATCAGTTACTTCACTGGCACAGAGAGAGGGATTAAAGGAGTAAATACGGTAATTGAGCCAGGAGAAAATGATCCCAGTTGGCTAACTCACGGGGCCAAGGAAGAAGTCAATGTCTTGCAGATTGTGATTTGTTGCAGGTTAGTCTGAAAGGGGCAGATATAAGACAGTGGTCAGAAAAGCCCAACGCTGAGGAGGGAGACACAGCCAATTTTACGAATAAGCACTGATGGCCTTGCCCATCGGGAGCACATGTTATGAAATTGTGGGTGTGCTCCCAACAATTTTCTGTCCATTTCAATTCTGTGATCTCCCAATATATGCTCCTGGTGGGAAAGGCTCCATGCAAGGAATGTGCATTCGTAAAATTGGCCCTATAGCATATGAGTTAGGAAGGGAGATGAGCTAGAGCTCCAAGAGATTAGATAAGTTACAGAAACAATAGGTAATACAGGTAGGCTGATTGCCAATTTGCGGTCATTCAGGATAACAAGGACTTCAGCATTAGTGTTGACTTGATCAATAGAAAATTAAAAACAAGGCAGTATAAATTTGTCATGCTGCCCCTTGGCGACATCATCCAAAGACATGACAGCAGGTTCCACATATATGCTGACAACACCCGCCTCGACCTCACCACCACCTCTTTTGATCCCTCCACTGCATCTGATTTGTTACGCTGCTTGTCTGACATCAAGTACTGGATGAGAAGACATTTCCTCCAATTAAATATTGGGAAGACTGAAGCCATTGTTTTCAGTCTCCGCCACAAACTCTTCCGTAGCCATCGATTCCATCCCCCACTCTGGCCGCTGTCTGATGCTGAACCAGACGGTTCACAACTGCAGCATCCAATTTGACCCTGAGCTGAGCTTCCGATCCCATGTTCTCTCCATCATTAAGACCGCCTACTTCCACCTCCGCCCCTGCCTCAGCCCATCTACTGCTGAAACCCTCATCCATGCTTGTGTTACCTCCAGACTTGACTATTCCAATGCTCTCTTGGCTGTTCTCCCATCTTCCACCCTCTGTAAACTTGAGCTCATCCAAAACTCTTCTGTCTGTATCCTGATTTGCACCAAATCCTGTTCACCCATCACCCCAGTGCTCGCTGACCTACATTGACTCTCGGTACAGCAACAGCTCGATTTTAAAATTCTCATCTGTGTTCAAATCCTTCTATGGCCTTGCCCCACCCCATCTTTGTAACCTCCTCCAGCCCTACAACCCTCTGAGAATTCTGCGTTCCTCCAATTCTGGAATCTTGTGCATCCCCAATTTCCTTTGCCCCTCCATTGGAGGCTGTGCCTTCAGCAGTCTAAGCCCTAAGCTCTTGAATTCTCTCCCTGAACCCCTCTGCCTCTCTACCGCTCTCTCCACCTTTAAGATGCTCCTTAAAAACTAACTCTTTTACCAAGCTTTTGGTCACCTGTCCTAATATCTCTGTATGGCTCGGTGTCACATTTTGTCTGATAACGCTCCTGTGAAGCGCCTTGGGATGTTTTAATTTATTAAAGGTGCTACATAAATGCAAGTTGTTGTCTTAGATGGTAGCGCAGAACGGGCAGCCCGTTTTGCACTCCGACTGAGGCCAGCATTTATTGCCCATCCCTAATTGCCCTGGAGAAGGTGGTGGCGAGCTGCCTTCTTGAACCGCTGCAGTCCGTGTGGTGAAGGTTCTCCCACAGTGCTGTTAGGAAGGGAGTTCCAGGATTTTGACTTAGCGACGATGAAGGAACGGCGATATATTTCCAAGTCGGGATGGTGTGTGACTTGGTGGAGAACGTGCAGGTGGTGGTGTTCCCATGTGCCTGCTGCCCTTGTCCTTCTAGGTGGTAGAGGTCGCGGGTTTGGGAGGTGCTGTCGAAGAAGCCTTGGCGAGTTGCTGCAGTGCATCCTGGGAATGGTACACACTGCAGCCACAGTGCACCGGTGGTGAAGGGAGTGAATGTTTAGGGTGGTGGATGGGGTGCCAATCAAGCGGGCTGCTTTGTCCTGTATGGTGTCGAGCTTCTTGAGTGTTGTTGGAGCTGCACTTATCCAGGCAAGTGGAGAGTATTCCATCACACTCCTGACTTGTGCCTTGTAGATGGTGGAAAGGTTTTGGGGAGTCAGGAGGTGAGTCACTTGCCACAGAATACCCAGCCTCTGACCTGCTCTTGTAGCCACAGCATTTATGTGGCTGGTCCAGTTAAGTTTCTGGTCAATGGTGACCCCCAGGCTGTTGATGGGGGATTTGGCGATGGTAATGCCATTGAATGTCAAGGGGAGGTGGTTGGACTCTCTTGTTGGAGATGGTCATTGCCTGGCACTTGTCTGGCGCGAATGTTACTTGCCATTCATCAGCCCAAGCCTGGACGTTGTCCAGGTTTTGCTGCATGCGGGCGTGGACTGCTTCATTATCTGAGGGGTTTAAACCCCAAACTCATTGCTCACAGAAAACATTGAAGTCCCCAAGAATGCTGATTTCAGCGGAGTTGATAGAAATGGAAAGTGGTGGAAATACTCAGTAGGTCTGACAAAACTATCAATAAGCAGAGATAAAATTGCCATAGGGTTAACACCCAAAAGTTAACAGCCTCTCCATTTGTGATTGTTTTCTTTATATCTTTAGAGTTGATGGCTTCAATTTTGCTGCACAGAATGTTGAAAAGTTCTGGGAAATAGATTGTTTTATAATTGTATTCATCTGACTTCATTATATAGACTTTCCTTTCTAGATGATTTTTTTAAAGATGGATTTTGAAGTGAATTACAATAAAGAACTTGAGAAAATAGGAATGAGAATTTTGAAAAGTTTTGTTACATACTCCCAGTTGATTCAGAGCTAATTGACACTTATAAAAGGAAGCTGGATCAATATTTGATGAGAGGGATGATTGAGGGTTATAAAGATATTGGCCAGGCTTTTCCACTTATTAGCTTGAGATTTTTCAGCCATTCACTTTAACGGTTGGAAAATTGCAGGATGGCACACAATGAGGTAAAAAGTCTTGGCCATTAACTGCACTGCTTCATTTTATTTCAGTGGAGGTAGGAAAAGGGACCCCTTTGTAGCGGATCAACAGTTATCAGTGTAAGGAAATCCAACATCAAACAATCACAATGGACAGTGGTGGTGCAGGCTTA
The DNA here is from genome assembly GCF_035084215.1 of Heptranchias perlo. Lineage (NCBI taxonomy): Eukaryota > Metazoa > Chordata > Chondrichthyes > Hexanchiformes > Hexanchidae > Heptranchias > Heptranchias perlo. Next base: position 35,435,643 of record NC_090335.1, read on the forward strand.
ATGGGCCAAATGGCCTTTCTCACTTTAGACTTTCTCATGTTTTTATAAGATGTGAGCTTATGCCCATTTAGACTGTTCAATTGTTTACATCCCAGTTCAGTATCTGCTGAGGACTATTTTCATTTCTCTCTTGCTATGATGCCAACTTCCCTTTATTCCCCATTGAATCAAGAACCCGTCCATCTCTTTTTCAATGTTTCAACTGAGTATACTTTCATTGTGCTGGATTGCAGGATATTTCATAAACTAACATGGTAAGTGTGAAGTGATTACTGGCAGTTTTCATAACGTAATAGTTCATAACATAACCTAATTCTCATTTGGCTCTCCACAAAGAAATCTCCAAATTATCTCCTTCCACAGCTTGCTTCTTAAGTTTAAAATTTATACTATTATAATTTTAGGATTTCACCAAATCTTTCTCTTATACCTGGTGCCAAAGACCAGTCCTATAAGTGGGCCCTTGGTCTCCACAAACAGGAGCTTGACTTTATACACACAAGGGGGGTAATTTTGACTTTGGGCGTTATTGATTCAGCCGCCCTGTTATACATCTCTCTCGATTTTCACTTCCATTTTCCCATTTGCAAAATGAATAGCTTTTCTCTGATCTTTAAATACACTTAACATAAATTGGTTCTGATATTTATCTTATTTAGTCTATGGGGTCTCAGGACCTTGTATCCCTCCTGAAGGAGTGTTCAGTTGTTTGTGACTCACTAATAATGCTCGTGGAGGGAATTTCCACATTGAGAGGTAGTGAAATTGGACTGATAGATGGTACATTGTCACGCGCTGTTGACTTTGTCCCAGAGGCTGCAAGAAATTCTGCCATGTGACCATCTTTGCATTTAATAATTGCAGCTTGGAGTTGACACCATTGCAAGAATGATACTGACCAGTTACTCCTCATCCAAAGTGAATAGGATTTTGTTAAGTGGCCAGTCATCAAGGTGGCTGAAACTAATCCGAATGATCTCTTGAATATCTAACATTTTTTAACACCATTCCTAATATTAGCCATATCAGTCCTTGCAGAAGATTTTCTAGTTTCTATATAAGCAAAATCAAATAGTGTAGATTGTATTTCAGGATCCATTAAAAACAAACCTGGAAATTAAGCTGTCCATTATTATAATATGAACACTTAACACCTTCATATCAAATTCCTTTGCCTTCTATTTTAACAGAATAGTTAACATTCAAAATAAAATGGTTAAAGCATCCATTAAAGTAGTGGCCTGAGGATTTTGATACCGATGCATCAAGCCATTTGTGTGATCAATATCAGACAGCATAATTTCTGGGCTCTAGCTTATTAAATGTTTAGTAGCTGACCACTAAAAAGTCATTAAGAAGAGCAATTTTCTCCATGAACTGGGATAAATCCCATAACACATTTAATTTATCTTCTTAGGAACGCTACAGGAAAATTAAATGCTATAAAATACAATAGAAAACAATGCAAAGATAAAGGGGGAAGAAATTGGTCCCTTTCGTGCCTGTTTTTTGGTTGCAAAATTCACATTGGGGGGACCAATTTCCGGGCACGATCTCACACACTCAATTCTCCCAGACATGGCAACTTCTGAGTGCCCAGGGCGTCTGCTTAAAACAGGTGTTAGGCCACCTGAATATGCTAATCAGCTATAAGCAAATGTTTGAGACTGGCATGGGGCTGTATGACCTATAAGTGAAGCAGTAGGATTCACAGGAGAGTGCTTGACCTAGAAGTAAAGCACTAGGACTGGCAAGGGGTATATGAGTTATAAATAAAGCATTATTAAGTAATAACGCCAAAACGGAGCTGGTATGACTGTAATCAAGATCACTTCTAAAAAGTAAACTCATTTTGCTTTGCACCAATAAAACATGACTGTCTCTGCTTTTAAATCTTACTTTTTACCGTATGTTTTTTTAAAAAGCTTTTTCAAAAAAACTTTCGTGGGGCAACAGTCTGCATTTTAGTTTAAGCCATTTGAAGAGAGCGGGCTGTCTCACTACCTGCCCTCTTGGAATAAAAAGAACTGAATGTAAGATCGCCTAAGTGATGTATCTGGCCATCCTAGACAAAATCCAATTCATCCAAACTCTGCAAACCAAATCCTATCCCGCACCAAGTCTCCCCCTCGTCCTCCCTGACATCCTTTGGCTCCCTATTACCCAGCACATTGATTTCAAAATCCTCATACTCATTTACATGGCCTTGCTCCATCCTACCTCTGCAACCTCCTCCAGCCCTGCATCCCATTTCGTAACTCCACTCTGGACTACTGTAGATCCCTCCCCCCTCACTCCTCACTCCTCGCTCTATCATCAGCCATCACAGCCCCTCACTCTTGAATTCTCTGCCTAAGCTCTCCCCTCCCCCGGCTTTGCCACATCTCCTCAAAACCTATCGCTCTGACCACGCCTTTCATCAACTGCCACAACACTTCGAATTCCTGTTTGGTGTCTAATATGCCCTCCGTGAAGTGCTTTCGGGCATTTTGCTTTCTTAAAGGTGCTGTATAGGTGTATGTTGTTGTAAATATAGTTGCTGCTGGTATTAAACTGAACGTACAGTATAAAGATATAAGATTGTCTGGGGTGGAGGGGGGGGGGGGGGTGGTTGGGGTTTGCTGTGAGCTAAGAGCAAGATGCTGGGAATGTGAGGAAAGCATTTGAATCAGGAACTGGGAAACAGAAGCTCCTTTGAAATAAGAAATAGGCATGAAAAATGTATTGAAGGTAAATGAGCCACTGTTGTTTAGATCAGAAACTTAATTCAAGTGCTCGAATAATATATTTACCTGTTCTGCCAAAATGCTAACAGTACAGAGGCACAGAAACCAATTAATAACCTGGCCAAACTTTCCACTTGGTAAGTCAAAATCATGCATGTCATCCTCTGCTTTAAGTTCTACTAGTATAGATTATTTTCTTTGTTTTATTTATATATATATATATAAGTGTATGTATATGTGTGTGTGTATGTATATATAATGTGTGTATATGCAATTATCATAAGTCAAACAACCTACAGGAGAAACCAGGAGTATCAATCTATTAACTTATTTATCACTTGTTATAACAGTGCTTCTAATCACACTGAGCAAGTGCACTATGTCATCTCATAACTATTACATAGTAAAAATTTTGCTTTTAATTTATGTGCTGCTATGAAGGGCACGAACCTACCACTCAGGAAAATACTAGAGCCATTATGACAGTTCATCACAGGCTGAACATGATTGCCAATAAGAGAAGAAAGCAATCTTCCATCAACGACTTTAAAAAAATTCCCTGAGCACTAGAGAAAATGATTGAGACAGAGTACTGTGCTACATTTAGCTCATCGGTTAGCATTCCTGTAATGTCTGCAATAAACTGCAATATTATACTGCAAAGCACTGCATGTGGAATACTGACCTGTAGATTTTACGAATTAGCGCTCCCACCACTGAACAATGTTTAACAACTGCACATATTAGAAATCAAGCATGCTAACCTCTATATCTAAATTCCTGATATGTTCTCAACATGCTCTGCACTGGGAACATAAATTGCAAAATCCGCATGATTGAGACAAGGAGGACAATTTCATGCGGGGGCATTACATGCAATGATATCTCAGGAGATATGTGTACACTCGTCAGTACTTCCAGAGCAATATTTATCTCCCGCCAGTTGTACCTTAGCATGTCTGAAGAAACATCTTCTTGCCACCTTTGCCTCACTCGAGAGAATGTGACAGTGATTTACCATCTGCTCCAGGCTGACCTGCAAACAACTTCAAGAACTGGGACAGCTCTTTCTGTCACTGTGAAGGTCATCACAGCATTAAGCTTCAATGCCACAGGATCCTTCCAGGTTCCCACAGGAGTCATCTGCCACGATAGCCAATGTGCTACCCATAGATGCACACAACAAGTGAAATATGCCATATTTAACAGAGGAAACACCTTTATAACTTTGTGGAAAGAAGGCAGCAGCTGGGTGAGGGCATGAAACTTTTTCCACGTGGCAGGCTTCCCAAGAATCCAGGGCATTATAAATGGTAACCGTGTGACTAGTGGACAACCTTGTGCAAGGGCATTGCAATGCATCATACATACTGATTTTGATGGCTATACTGTTTCAGAGTACAGTGCTTCAGTGCAAGCTATTAGCATGCCTCACTAGATGTTACCCTACACCTGTAGTGCAATAAAGCATTTTGGGAAGAGGAGAATATGTTATTTGCATGCTTTGTAGACTATGTCCCAGAGAGTGCAGCAACTCATTATTTACATTTGTGCTGTTACCTTCTTTGCCAAAATAGTAATAGTGTAACACTTAATTTGAGACTTCTCCTAATCCCACAGAACCTCTCTCACTTGATCCCAGACTTTAATTTGAATATTTATTCCATGGAACTGAGGCTAGTTCTTGCCAGAAGTGGAGCCTCCTCTTGCTCAAAGCTCATGTGTTGCTCTTATGTTGGGGCTAAGATTCCTCAGGGGTTTCACAAGTTTCCCTCCCATAACTCCAGGAGACCAGTGGAACCCCCAGGGAAATGTCAGAAATGCCCGTTGCTGGAGTTACAGCGGCAGATCAGTGAGATCCTCGTGGGATTTCAGCCCCACTGTTTTTACGGTTCCTAATAATCCAACAGTGAATGAGAAAGGAATAGCAGCTATATTAATTACAGTCATACCTTCAGTAACTCACTGCTAGCTTACAAATTCCATGTTGCAAACTGATTCACTTCTCTGGATTCTAACCCATTGCTTAATTGTAATATTAATGCACTACTTACTGGTGTTAAAGGAATACCTCTAAATTTGCATACCCAAACTGATATACCATTATATTTATCCTATACAATAAAGGATAACATCTTAACATAAAACAACTTAGTATTTAGATGGGCCTCCTGTAATATTTCATAGGTAAGACATTGATAGCTAAAACATAAAGGGGGTAAATTTTCTTGCTGTTTCCAGTGCATTTAATGTGCTGGAACGGTTATGGCAATATTTTTTGTGAGCAAAGTTGGGTAGAAGCCATGTGTAACCAGCTCCCCTGAGTTTCCTCGTGCTTCTGCAGCTCTCCAGCTGAGTAACTACTGGCCTCATTTGCATAAGTCAAAATGAGATCCAGTAGCAAAGCACCTCTGAATAACATGGCGCAGGCGAGATGCCATCGACCTCACCACCTCCTACGGTAAGAGCAGAGTGCTTCAATGGCCTTGTCCTCGAAGGGAACAAAGAGTTTAAAGGTGGGCATTGTATGCAAATTTGTCCTGTAAGACGATAGAGTGACTGATGGTAAGGCTTAAAATAAATTTGTTGGACTGATGGTAAGGCTTAAAAATAAATTTGTTGGACTATAACTTGGTGTTGTAAAATTGTTTACAATTGTCAACCCCAGTCCATCACCGGCATCTCCACATGATGGTAAGGCTGGCAGTTGAGGATTGTGTGCTAAGTGGCATGGGAGCGGTAAAGGAAGAGATGTGGGGGTATGATACTGTTAAAGTATGATGTGGAGATGCCGGTGATGGACTGGAGTTGACAACCCCAGTCCATCACCGGCATCTCCACATCATGGCTATCATCGACACCACAAACTGCCGGCTCACAAATTTGTTGGACTATAACTTGGTGTTGTAAAATTGTTTACAACTGTTAAAGTAGAGGAAGGTATGTGGTGGTATGACATTAAAAACTAACGGGAGGAGGAGGCGCCGTAAACATCCCCATCCTCAATGATGGCAGAGTCCAGCATCTGAGTGCAAAAGACAAGACTGAAGCTATTGCAACCATTTTCAGCCAGAAATACCGAGTGGATGATCCATTTCGGCCTCCTTCCGATATCCCCATCACCGAAACCGGTCTTTAGCCAATTCGATTCACTCCACGTGATAGCAAGAAACGGCTGAGTGCACTGGATACAACAAAGGCTATGGGCCCCGACAACATCCCGGCTGTAGTGCTGAAGACTTGTGCTCCAGAACTAGCCGTGCTTCTAGCCAAACTGGTCCAGTACAACTACAACACTGGCATCTACCCGCAAATGTGGAAAATTACCCAGGTATGTCCTGTCCACAAAAAGCAGGACAAATCCAATCTAGCCAATTACCGCCCCATCAACCTACTGTCAATCATCAGCAAAGTGATGGAAGGTGTCGTCGACAGTGCTATCAAGCAGCACTTATTCACCAATAACCTGCTCACCGATGCTCAGTTTGGGTTCCGCCAGGAACACTCGGCTCCAAACATGGACAAAAGAGCTGAATTCCAGAGGTGAGATGGGAGTGACTGCCGTTGACATCAAGGCAGCATTTGACCGAGTGTGGCACCAAGGAGCCCTAGTAAAATTGAAGTCAATTGGAATCAGGGGGAAAACTCTCCAGTGGCTGGAGTCATACCTAGCACAAAGGAAGATGGTAGTGGTTGTTGGAGGCCAATCATCTCAGCCCCAGGATATTGCTGCAGGAGTTCCTCAGGGCAGTGTCCTAGGCCTGATCATCTTCAGCTGCTTCATCAATGACCCTCCCTCCATCATAAGGTCAGAAATGGGGATGTTCACTGATGATCGCACAGTGTTCTGTCCCATTCACAACCTCTCAGATAATGAAGTAGTCCGTGTACGCATGCAGCACGACCTGGACAACGTCTAGGCTTGGAGTGAGAAGTGGCAAGTAACATTCGCGCCAGACAAGTGCCAGGCAATGACCATCTCCAACAAGAGAGAGTCTAACCACCTCCCCTTAACATTCAACGGCATTACCATCGCCGAATCCCCCACCAATCAACATCCTGGGGGTCACCATTGACCAGAAACTTAACTGGACTAGCCACATAAATACTGTGGCTACAAGAGCAGCTCAGAGGCTGGGTATTCTGGTGGCGAGTGACTCGCCTCCAAACTCCGCAAAGCCTTTCCACCATCGACAAGGCACAAGTCAGGAGTGTGATGGAATACTCCCCACTTGCCTGGATGAGTGCAGCTCTAACAACTCTCAAGAAGCTCGCTTGAGTGGCACCCCATCCACCACCCTAAACATTCACTCCCTTCACCACTGGTGCACTGTGGCTGCAGTGTGTACCATCTACAGGATGCACTGCAGCAACTCGCCAAGGCTTCTTCGACAGCACCTCCCAAACCTGTGACCTCTACCACCTAGAAGGACAAGGACAGCAGGCACATGGGCACAACACCACCTGCACGTTCCCCTCCAAGTCACACACCATCCCGACTTGGAAATATATCGCCGTTCCTTCATCATCGCTGGGTCAAAATCCTGGAACTCCCTACCTAACAGCACTGGGAGAACCTTCACCACACGGACTGCAGCGGTTTAAGAAGGCGGCTCACCACCACCTTCTCAAAGGCAATTAGGGATGGGCAATAAATGCTGGCCTTGCCAGCGACATCCACATCCCATGAACGAATTAAAAAGAAACAGTTAAAGTGGAGGAAGAGATGTGGGGGTTTGACTTTGTTAAAGTGGAGGAAGAGGTTTTCTCCAGAAGTGCTCCTCCAGCCCCAGGCCCCTCCCCCTCCCTCCCTCCGGATTGTGAGGACCTTCCGAAACCTCCGCCTTATGACTTACCTGAACAATGGGAACCGTTCCTTTGGCAATAGACGGGGGACATGCAGATGAGGCCTGGCATTTTTGCCTGCCTTGACCCCACCCAGCCAATTCCCGTCTCAAGTTTAAATTGGGGCTTTAGCCTTTATTAAGATTCAATGAGTGCATTACTCATGTAAAACAGCATATATATATTTAATTCAGTCAGATATAAGTATTTTTACATGATAAGTATTTACCATGTAAAAGCAGCACATATGTTATTAACATCTGAGAAATAGAATAATATTTTTGGAATGATTCATCACCAGAAGACCAGTGTACTCGAAAGGTTAACCTATCTTTCCCTGTTTTATTTCAGATCTCCAGCATTCACGACTTTTCTGTACTTCTCACATAGATTATCAATTCAGTTATATACCTGATTTCTATTAAACATAAAAACATGTTTAGAAAACATTTTAAACATCTTAAGCAACAGATTTTTAGTTATAATGTGCTGTCTACAGCAGGGCAGTGGGTGGCTGTGCCGTACTTTAATGCTATCTTAGACGGAAAATAGGTCAAATCTGCCAGTTTTGCATTAACAACAGCAAGAAGAGTACACGGTGGATCGTTTTTCTGCCACTAAGATCCGAAATATAGTTGCCATTCATTTTTCCACGAGTCTTACTTATTAAATATGTTTTTACATTGATTTAAAAAATTATTGATGAGAAATGTTGGCACTCTTGAGAGTCACTCAACTTGCTAAGAGCTAGTTAGAAAATCTATGGCTGTCAGCTGAGCATGGGCAATTATTCATGCTCAGAGTGGTAACTAGCCTGATGAAGGAAGAGAATTTCTAGATTCCCATGGTTACATGAGTACTAAAGAACAAACTAAATAAGGACTAAGCAAAGCGTTCAACTGAAATGCGTGCCTGGAATATGTGAATGCGTTTTCCTTCAAAGCAAGCTGTAATAGGCTTCTTGTTGGAGAATGTTACGAGGAACTGAGCTGAATTGCCAAAGAAAAGTAACTCTTATGTGGGAGGGTCCCAGTGCTACAGGTGCTCTTAGGATGGTGCAGAATTTGCAATGTATGTAAGAATTATTACAATATATGAATGATTAAATTAATAATTGTAGTTACAAAGAATTGAAAATATTATATATATATATAACTTAAAAATTGAGTGTCATCTGCTTCAAGTTTAAAACTAAATTGCTCATACTCTGAGCTGATATATCTAGTAATACCTCTAGAGGGCAGCAATGAAATATAAGAGCACATGGAAGTGAGTTGTCGGCTGGCTTGGTGCAAATTAAAGTAAACCATTTGTTAACAGGTTAATAGAAGAGACCAGAAATGGAGCTTAAAAAAAGTGACAGGTGTAACATTTAAACATTGGCTTCACCCATTCACTGTTCCACTTCTTGCATGCTATTGCAGTTGCATTGCCAATAAATGACACATTTGCACAGATTACTTGGAGGCAGTCTTGCAAATTTCACTTCGCTCTGCATGGTTCCCAAACAGGTCCATCTGCATTTACATAGAAAGCTCTAATTTCATAGCAGCGCACTGCGTGCCTGAACATCAACCTCCTGGGAATGAAGACTTCAACACAGTCAGATAATCTGCTGCATATTTCATCCTGTGAGCATGCACCATATCATTGGGTTAGAACATAAGAACATAAGAAATTGGAGCAGGAGTAGGCCAATCGGCCCCTCGAGCCTGCTCCGCCATTCAATAAGATCATGGCTGATCTGATCCCAACCACAAATCTAAAGAACACAAGAAGTCGGAGCAGGACCCGGCCACATAGCCCCTGGGCCCTCTCCGCCACCCACAGGGCATTGACCGATCCGAACTCAGCTGGGATCACAGGCAGTGACTGACATCCGTACACTGCAGAATTAAATCATGATTGGAAGGAACATTTTTAACATGCCTACAAATATTCAAGATTTCAATCTGAGTCAGGATTCTAGAGAATTCCCCATTTAAAACTCCCAGATCATGGCCCTACTTTTCCTGTGTACTAATCATTTTTCTCAGTCCTTTTTCTCTAGACATTGATAAGTGCAAACTCTCCCAAGATAACTTTGGACAGGGTGACATTTCTGGGGTATGCTGGTATATAGCAAAAAAAACCTGCTACTTGTTAAGAGTGTCTCAAATGTTAACTCTGTAACCGAACACAACATTTTTACTGGAAAAATAAAATGGCCATTTTGGAATTGGGAACAAAAGAAATATCGAAATCTATTGCTCTATATCCCTTAATGCCCTTATCCAACAAATGCAAGGCACCCCCTGTGATGTGAAACACAGAAGATCTTGTTCAGCAGTCCACACAATATTACCTCTTGAAGAAATATCCTCTCCCACAGGGTCTCCTGTCTGCCTGCCCACAATTTGCAGCATCTCTTTTTCATGTCTGCTCAGGGCTTTTAACACTGTTGTGCCTCCCCCAGTTATTACTTCTTTGGCTTTGATTGTAAGCTATCTTTTCCTCTGGGGGGGGGGAAGAGAAGACAATTTTAAGGGCATGTGACGGAATGGATAGTTCCCCTCATATGAGTGCATGCACACCATGATAATGAAAAGTGGAGGTGAATTGTACCCTTTAAACAAAACATCCATGAAGACTAACAATGTCCCTTGTGGCAGTTAATGTGGTTTTAAATAAAGAAGGTGCTTGAGTGTTTGCAAAGGTTGCCTTTTGCGGAAGAGAATTTGTCTGACACCCTGACAGGAAGTGTATGATTGATAAGGAGGCAAGTGAAGGCTGTATGAGTGCTAGATGTGTATTGCTAAGACTGCCTTTACTTACCTCTGCCACCCTTCTCAGGCCTTTGAACCTCTTGGGGTTGGGCAAATTGCACTGACTGCCTCTGCCACCTCCCTCCACCACTTTCTCATATAGCTTCCTGCCCTCAATGTGCAGCAGTCTGCCTCTTTCGGCCCTCAGTTTAGCCAGCAACATCTCCAGAGAAGCTGCAAAGCCCCCCAGGAAATCTGGAGCAAAGGCGAGAAAATAGAGTTGAAGTGCAGATCAGCCTTGATCTAATTGAATGGCGGAACAGGCTGAAGGGGCTGAATGGCCTACTCCTTTTCCTAAGATCCTTGCAGGAAGATACCGGCCCTGACGATGACCACCCTGGCACTTCCACTGGGGAATTAGTGGTCAGAACCTCAGCCTCAACTGCTGCTATCCCTTCAACAACTTTGATGTGGCATCTTATTTCTGCCAGCATTAAGGGTAGGCTGGAGAGGGTGGTGTTATCAGGGTCTCGCAGCCTGGGGGGCCGGGCTGTGGTGGGGGGAGGTGGGAGGAGTCTGGGGCCGCAGAGGCTCGAACTTTCCTTGTGGGGCCCGGAGGAGCCCTGCTGCTTAACTTACCTTAGCGAGCCTTGCTGGCTTACCGCTAGCTTGATCTGAAGGGGTGGCCGCAGTGGGTGCGGGTTAAAATACCATTGGGGTCCCATGCACGTCATGGGATTCTGATTTGCATTTATTATTTACATTTTGTGTTTTGCACCTTATTTTCCCCATCTTGATTATAAGAACTTTGAAAAACCCAGAGTATTTGACAATTTATTTTCTGTTGTTAGGATTAGCTGTGGCCATCAGTAGCACTTTTAGTTACAATAGAGAACTGCACAGCTGAGTGCCACCCATACTAGAATGCTCAGGATGTTAACAGCAGCCATAATTAAAATATTTTAAAAGTGGCACACATTGGGGATTTCTACTTAGCTATGCAAGTTAAACATAACATTACTCTCAAATTATTAAACAGACTTGCATTTTGCTGTAATGATGAAACCAAACAGATGGGCAGTTACAATTCCCACAGGTCACTTCCCTGCTCTGGAGCCGCCGGGAGCTGACCTGCTTGGATTTTCACCACAGGCAGCAAGGAGAGCCACCCAAAGCCGACGGGGTCCTTTTAGCATAGGTATGTTAGGAGCCTAATGCAATTTTTACTGCTAGGCCCAAGCGGGAAAGTTTTCCACCAGGCCTATCCAATGAGGAATTAGATCGGGACCTGGAGAGACCCGAAAAAGGTAAGTTTAATTATTTTTAAAAAATTTCCTAGTGGGGGCCGGAGAAGCAGCAGTGCTCCTACAGGTCCACACAAAGAAATCTTAGGCCTCCCCTGCTGTTATCAAGTTCTCCTCCCCCTTCCCGCCACCCCCCCTCCCCCTGTTCATGGGGACCCTACGGGATGGCCCGGCAACTGATCTCTTGGACTTACTTGCCCTTGGCAGCCAGTCACTGGGCTGAGCAGATTTGGCATCGTTTCCTGCCCCAAATAGTGGGAAGTCGGCAGGCGGCACATCCCGTGCCTCATTTTTACTGCAGTGTGTGAGTTTTGAACTGACATCAAAATTCACCCGCTGAAAACTGGCCCCCAGTAAAATCAGGGCCATTTTTAAATAAAGCATGTGAGTCCTTAATAACTAAGGTGAGCCAAGCATTAGATGATACTTCAGCTAATGTTCTATTGCATTCCTGGTAATGACTGTACAGTGGCTGGATTTGTTTTACTTCAAGTCAGTTTCAGTTGGACAACTTAAGTCAAGTTAGGGATTTCATATAAAACATAAATCCTGATCCAATCTTTCCTACAATAACAATAAGCAGCAGGAATTCTGTCTGGTTTCTTTCCTGCTGACACTCAGGATTCTGAGGCCAATAATTGCATTCTGACTACCTTCGGCTGAAAGCAGCTAACTCAACGCACAGAAGGAATTGAATCTGGGTCCTTCCTCGTCTGTATAGGTCACTTGCACAGCAATGGGTTCTCAGGGAACTAAGGAGCCTATATTTCAGTAGGAAATCCATCTGAATAATAAAAAAAAATATTTATTGCCCATTGGATATCAGGATGCAAAGGATGTCCATTTTGGAATAACATTATGAATCGTGTAATGAATCAACCTCCTGAGTGCATTTAGAATACCATAATTATATATTTCAAAATCACTTCATTTCCATAATTTTGCTAAAAGTACTGGAGGAAATCTGTGTTTATTTGAACGATTTAATTGTGTAGCTGAATGACAGTTTAAATCTCATTTACACTTGGACTATGGGGAAATATGAGTACAGGGAAGCTTGTTATTTATGGGTAGTATTGACTAGGACACTAGGATTATCCACTCCTCTTTAGAACTCATGCCAAGCAATCTTTATCATGCAGCAGGATTGGGACATCGATCTTGTTTAATACCCTCTATGGAGGCTGGTGCATCCAATAATGCAGTTTTACCTTAACATGTCAGTGGAAGGCATCAGGAAGGCCTTAAACCCATAGCCACCTAGTCTTGTAGCAAGATATCTGCAGAGCCAACTGACACCAAACTAATCTTTTAGTTTTTATAAATACAGTGTATAATAATCATGTTTTTTACTTTCATACCCTGAGGTTGTTTCCCTTTGACATGTTCCCAGACAATAGGAGAAAAGTAACAGAAGTTCTAATTAAAAAAATATTTGGACCGTTATTAAATGGGCAAAAAATACCGTGACTTTTAATTCGCTCAAAGGTTATCTTATTGATGCTTAAAAAATGCATCACTCTGCTATATCTGTTGTTCTTGGTTTAAAGCTGATTATCTGTTGGACATGCTTGCGCAGCTAACGATCTCTTGCTCCCTGCACTAATGATCAGCTTCTGAGTTTATAAGCAAACCTGTCGATCTCCTGTGGCATTGCGCACAGGGAATCACTATCAAGTATTATCTTTAGCTGCAGGGGAGTTAGAGGACAAAGGTAATTGGACCAGAGTGCGCAGATATAATTCAGTCCCCATTTTAAAGTCATAAATTCTGTCCTTATTTTTGTATTTCCATTATAGATTCCTGTGTTTCCATCTATAATGGAAATGGCCTGTAATTACACCCTCCTGCTAGTGGTGGTGCTGCAGCACATCCAATTGCAAGAGGGTGTAATTACAGCACGACAAGGTTACATGGGCAGCTTTCATTTTAAATATGGACTTCGGAATTTATAATGGGAGAAAAAGCTTACAGCAAGCACGCGCAGACATAGGATTTTTAATATGTTATAGATGTGTAACTCTTGCCATGGAATAGTTGCAATCAACCAATATTTGGTACATTAATCAAAAATCCAAACTTTCCACCATTAATATTAAAAAAAAGTTACTTTCTAGCATGACATTATGGGGGAGAAATTCGATAAGGACCGTTTTCAGGCGGGGGTAGCGTGACGCACTTGGTACCCTGTGCCCGATGGCCCCTACGCAGGCAGCATGTGAACTTTGTGCTGCCTGCTACTTACCATGATATCTCCAAGCAGCCATCGCTATTCGCGCTCTGTGAGGAGAATGAAGAAGTTGGAAATGGGATGTGCTCAGCGCATGTCATCAGCAGCCTGCACCTCTTAAAGGTGCAGGTGCACATTTCAAATGGCAGGTACACAGTTTACTAGGAGAAGGGAAAGATGGCCACGAGGATAGCAGGACCGACATGAGAGAGGCCTCCACACTTCTCCAATGATGCACTGGAGGCCCTGGTGGAAGGGGTGGACGAAAGCAGGGCCAACATGTACCTGCAGGGTAACAGGAGACTGTTAACTGCAGCTCCACAGGCATTGGCAGGCTGTGGCACAGGAAATCAATGTCAGGAGCATTGCACCACACAATTGGGTGCAGTGCCGAAAGAAGTTCAATGATTTGACATGAATGGTCAAGGTGAGGGAATGCAAGTGTCAAGTGGCACATCCTACCAACTGCACCACTGCTCCATGCGTCACAACCCCCGTCACCCACCCACCAACAAACACTGCCCATCCATAAGCAATGCTGCACTCGGCATGCTGCACCTCACCTGCACATAGTACCACACTTGCAGGCCACACAACCACCACTCACAGGTCACACAAACTGGCAGCTATTCGACCATGACAGGCACATCACCCACACGCCTTGCAGGATACTCACTGGCACACTGTCCTTTGTCTTGCAGGAGAAGGTGGTGCATAACAGCCGGCAGCAGGAGGGACCTGAGGATGGACGGGCACGCTTACACATTCTCACCCCTCTTAGAGGAGACAGTTCTTCGGATCATTGGGCGGGCCGTCGCTGCAGCCGTGACAACATGCCGCGCTGGAGGTCCCAATGAAGGGGGTCTCTGTATATCTAATGCTTCATCTCCTTTCCCACATCTCCCTCCTCCCATCACCTTTTCTGACTCACGTGCTGCACATGCTGTCAGCACGCACATCTTACTTGCTCCTCTCCCCACTCCACAACTTAACTTGTTTCCCTTTGTCATTGCAGATACCCAAGAACACATGGCGGCACTGTCCGAGGAGGAGGAGGAGGAGGGGACACTGAAGCCACACTGTCACTCGATCTGACACTTGCTTCCACCAGTTCAGAGACTGACACTGCGCGTCCTTTAGAGGTTAGGTTAGAGGAGGGATCTGCACATGGTGAGACACCTGGCACAAGTGCGCAGGAGCCAGGGCGGGGGGAACGGGTACCACAGGTGCCAGCTCGCCGGAGGGCAAGGTCGCTCACTAGTTCTGCTGCAAAGGAATCAGATGTGGACTTCGATGGGCCAGGCTACAGAAGACGGCTGATAGGCGTACACCACCAAATGCTTGGGGCACTGGAAAGCCTCCAGAAAGCCTGCACACAGTGTGAAGGGGCATGGAGGAGTCCAGACCTCATTACAACCTTGGTCCAAACATGGACAAAAGAGCTGAATTCCAGAGGTGAGGTGAGAGTGACAGCCCTTGACATCAAGGCAGCATTTAACCGAGTGTGGCACCAAGGAGCCCTTGTAAAATTGAAGTCAATGGGAATCAGGGGGAAAAGTCTCCAGTGGCTGGAGTCATACCGAGCACAAAGGAAGATGGTAGTGGTTGTTGGAGGCCAATCATCTCAGCCCCAGGACATTGCTGCAGGAGTTCCTCAGGGCAGTGTCCTCGGCCCAACTATCTTCAGCTGCTTCATCAATGACCTTCCCTCCATCATAAGGTCAGAAATGGGGATGTTCACTGATGATTGCACAGTGTTCAGTTCCATTCGCAACCCCTCAAATAATGAAGCAGTCGGAGCCCGTATGCAGCAAGACCTGGAAAACATCCAGGCTTGGGCTGATAAGTGGCAAGTAACATTCGCGCAGGGATTTGGAGCCCATCCTTTCCAACATGGAATGGGTGGTCACCTCCATCAGCACACCTGTGGAACCCACCCTGATGCAGCATCTGATGACTGATGTCACAGCTTCCATTGCAGCACAAACATCTTTTTTTTATTATTCGTTCACGGGATGTGGGCGTCGCTGGCAAGGCCAGCATTTATTGCCCATCCCTAATTGCCCTTGAGAAGGTGGTGGTGAGCCGCCTTCTTGAACCGCTGCAGTCTGTGGGGTGAAGGTTCTCCCACAGTGCTGTTAGGAATGGAGTTCCAGGATTTTTACCCAGCGACGATGAAGGAACGGCGATATATTTTCAAGTCAGGATGGTGTGTGACTTGGAGGGGAACGTGCAGGTGGTGGTGTTCCCATGTGCCTGCTGCTCTTGTCCTTCTAGGTGGTAGAGGTCGCGGGTTTGGGAGGTGCTGTCGAAGAAGCCTTGGCGAGTTGCTGCAGTGCATCCTGTGGATGGTACACACTGCAGCCAGGGTGCGCCGGTGGTGAAGGGAGTGAATGTTTAGGGTAGTGGATGGGGTGCCAATCAAGCGGGCTGCTTTGCCCTGGGTGGAGTCGAGCTTCTTGAGTGTTGTTGGAGCTGCACTCATCCAGGCAAGTGGAGAGTATTCCATCACACTCCTCCTCGAGGTCGTCCTCCAAGGCCATCTGCGCACCACTCAACTGAAGGCCAGCAGCCTCCCACCACCCATGCTCCAGCCATTGGGGAAGCACCTTGTAGGAGCACTAGGTTAGGTAAAGGCACACGAACAAAAGGCACAAAGGGAATTCACAAGGGTGAATAGTTTTGTTATGTTTGCATAATTTCATTGATTCATTGATGAATGAGACTTTGATTTTGTATTTGGTGATGGTTTTTATTTATGCAATGAGCTGAGGGGGAAACCAATGTGCAATCAGATGGAGGGCGATTTGAGTGCTTTGTGGGAGCGGAAAGGTGGGGAGTGTAGGACTGTTGGTGAGTTGGGGGATGTAGTTGACATTATTGATAGTGGGCACGGATCAGGCGAGCACGCAGAGCCCTTGCAGACAAGGCGTGTGGTTCCTGTTGCACCCTTGCGTCTTCCTCCACTTCCTCTTCCAGCTTCACCCCCTCCTCCTCCTCCTCCTCCTCAGCCTCCTCCTTCTCCACCTCTGGCTCAGTGTCTTCTCCAATCATTGGTGGCAAAGGCTGGTCCCTCATGATGGCGAGGTTGTGCAGCATGCAGCATGCCACCACAAATCTGCCCACCCGTTCAGGGGAGTACTGCACGGAAGCGTTGTTTGAGGAGGCCTTTGGTGTGTTCCATGATGTTGCGTGTGGCAGCTTGGCTCTCATTATAGGCCTGCTGTGCACATGCGCCTGGGTTCCTGACCGGTGTCGTGAACCATGGCGTGAGGGGATAGCCTTTGTCGCCCAGTAGCCAGCCTTTGACTTGCCCAGTAGGGTGAAAGATAGCTGGCACGTTGAAGTGCCACATGACGAAGGTCGTGACTGCTCCCAGGATAGCAGGCATCGACCTCCATGATTCAATGCATGTGGTTGCACACCAGCTGCACGTTGAGGAAGTGGAAGCTCTTTCGGTTGACTAAGGCAGCCGAGTTGATATGTGTGACACGCAGGGCAATATGCATGCAGTCAATGGCATCCTGCACCATGGGGACACCAGCAATGCAAGTGAACCCCTGTGCTCGCGCGTTCTGCTTGTCTCTGTCGAGAAGGAAGGTGATGAACCTGTTCCTCATGTGGTACAGTGCATCTGTGACCTCCCTTTTGCAGCAGTGCACTGCATACTGCAAGATGTTGCACGTGTCACCAGCAGAGGCCTGAAATGATCCTGAGCCGTAGAAATTCAGTGCCACGGTGACCTTCACAGACACAGGCAATGCTGTCCTTGCTCAGCTCTGAGGCTGCAGTTGTGGCCACACCATTTGACAGATCTCGGTGATGGCTTCCTTGGTGAACCTCAGGAGTCGGATGCATGCTTCCAGCGTTCAGTATTTGTGCATGCACTAACTCCTATACCAAGATGGTGTCCGGCTCACGTCACGCTGGAAACGTGCGTGCGCATCCATGACGCCATCTGGATGTCAGAAACACCATGTAGCGCCAAAACGACGGGCGCTACACGGCCCAATTTACCGCCCTATGATCCTTCCAGTTACTCTTATGATTATTTTCCAGCCTGAATTAGTAGCCAAAAATTAAACAGAACCACATTCTGCATTCAGTAATTTTTTCTTCATACTTTGACAAAATAGAAAGCAAACATGGTATAAAATAGTTACATTGTATTTATTCTTTCTTCAATTAAAGGCAAACCACAAGATTTGCTGAAGAAATTAAATTTCATTCAAGGACCAACAGCAGATATTCTGTTTGTAAACAAAAGATTGAAGATCAAAAGATGAAACAAAAAGGACCCGCTGGCTCCATTTATAAAAAATGGTCATCTAGATCTGCAAATTCTATAATCAAGTCAATACTTAAACCTCCAAATATTCTAAAAGAAAAAAATCATCCACCTTTCCATTCCACATAAGCTAAGCTCACGAATGACAATTTCAAATACCTGCCATGGCTGATAAGAGGAAAACCTCTTTCATCCATTTTTCCCCTCTTTCAAAATAATTTATTCCTCCTTGCAAATATATTGAATTTTATAAGTAATGTAATAAAATTTTACTTACAATCATTGTAGAGCTCATTTTGTTTTGGTAGGGGGGTGGAATTCAGCACACAGGGCCAGTTTTGTCATTATAAATTACTTCAGACGACCACAAGGACCATCTTATAATGTACTTCAAGAAAATAAATGGCTTCTAAATTAAGCTTGCGACATAGATGAGGGAAATGGTAATCTCCCCTCAGTGAATTTTCAGCAGCGAAAGGATTATTTACTCTAATTCAAAAATCAAGCCTGCATAACATGATTTTTGAAACTGTGTTTTCTGTAGGTCAAACCCACACAAAGTCTTTATTGACTTTAATAACCATTCCATCTTTTGAAAAACAATTTATGCAGAATATTTCACATAGTACCAGGGGAACCTGAGGCGACCAGACACTATTATTTTTAGATGCTGCAGAGTTTCACTTGTCAGAAAATTGCTTGGATCAACTTTGACAGACTTGCACTGAGACCTGACTATGTGTATGACATAATGGTCAACCAGTACAAAGTAATGAGAGTTCGGAAGGACTTACTCACAAATGTGAGCACCATGGTATCTCACTGTCCTTATTCTGCCGTTGTTTTCTACCACAGATTAAGATAGCAAAAAGCTTACAATAAAAAAACGTTGATATCTTTAGAGATACTTGCCTAGAAATTGGCTTGTGACCAAATTCGGACACGAAACCAGCAGCGGCAATAACCACTGTGCTGAAACTGATGTAGAAGAGGACCACACTAAATGAATCCGCTTGCATCATCAAGATGCGACCAACGTGCCAGGAGTGCTGGTCCTGCCTGAAGAGGCAGCCGCGAAGAGGAAGAACGTTGGTTGGCGGCAACTTACGGTAAGTCTGGGGTGTGAATGAGATTGGGAGGGGGCAAGTGGTGGCCGGCAGTGGCCCACAGTTGTACTGTGGAGCCTTTTTGGTAGTAGCTTCCAGCGGTCCCTTTAAGGACTGCTTTTTTGGCTACTTTGGCCCGAGAAAAATGACCACAGCATAGTCCAATTTCCCAAAGGAGCTTGAAATGAGCATTAGGCCCTCCATTTGCATAGGCTAGTTTCAAGTGGCACCCTGGATGATTTCTGTTGTGCCCTAATCAATTCGGCATTCGGTGCTGTCCTGGTCCAGACTGAGCTCGTGCACATCACATTCCATATTGGATGCTTCAGAACCTGCTTTTCGCCTGAAAAAACAAGCTCTACGTGATCCAATTTCTAGGCCACTTTCTTTTTATGATGGAAGTATTTTTGTGACTTTTACTGAACACCTCATAGTCCTTTCCTACGGGGGAACCTGAAAGATTTAGTGCTTTCATGCGGTATTGGATAAGTTTAAGGGTTTACAAGGAGAAATTACCACATGAGCATGTGCTCATCTTGTGGCAAGGAATGGGTTAGCTGTCAGAAGCTGGGACAGGGTGAAGTTAGCCCAGGACAGCAGTGACGGCAAGGCTAGCTATAGTTTATTTTCAAGGAGAAAATAGGAAAAAGTAAGTGACGAGATATGGTGTTCTCAAATTCACAAAAGGCCATGCTTAAAGTTGGACATGCTTAAGGTTTTACCAGGAGTAGGGTCTAAACAATCATAAATTTAACAGTTTTTCCCCAGCAACATTAAATTATAGGCCTTTTGTGAAAAGCAAATTGAATTCATGAGCTATAGTTCAGTTTTTACAATCAAAGAATAGTCATAATGCACAGTAATTGGTGAGCAATTGTCTCACTCTATGTTTTACTAAAACTGTTGCACATACTGCATATAGCATAAAATAATAATCAGCTGTTAAAAATAAGCTTGTAATACTATAGTACCAGTTATGAGATGCTGTATTCCTTCAGGTTCTTTGTCTAGTGTTGACACGAGGATTTGATTGACGCTTAATGGTGAGCTTGTGAAAATTATGTACTATGTCCACTTCAAGTGTAAAAAAACACCAAATGGTACAGTTATAGACTTTGCTTTTGCTGGAGAAAGCAATCCAGACCATAATGTTGTGGACTGAGGTTCTGAGAGTTCATTTGAGAGCTCATTTTATAAAATCAGCTGGAAGAGGTTAGCACTGGGACTTGGGTTCAAATTAAGCCCAGTTTGATGAGACGAACATCTTCACTGTCTGCAGGCTGTAACTATGTGGAATTAGTTTGGGTAGTTTCAATTTAGTTCTTAGTGAGAAGGGACACAGTGTGCAAAACTGCCCCTAATTGACATGAATGACACACTGGTGCAGTAGTGAGTGCTGTTCTGGCCTCTATATTACAAAAAGGATTTAGATGCACTGGAGAAGGTGCAAAATAAGATTCACAAGGATGATACCAGAACTGAGAGGTTCTAACTATCAGGAAAGACTGAAAAGGCCGAGGCTCTTTTCTCTAGAAAAGAGGAGGCTGAAGGGTGACCCAATAGAGGTCATTAAAATTATGAAAGGGTTTGATAGGGTAGTTATAGAGAAAATGTTTCCACTTGTGGGGAGTCCAAAACTAGTGGACATAAATATAAGATAGTCACTAATAAATCCAATAAGAAATTCAGGAGAAGCTTCTTTACCCAGAGGGTTAAAATATGGAACTTGCTACCACCTGGAGTAGTTGAGGCGAAGAGCATAGATGCATTTAATGGGAAGCTAGATAATCACATGAGGGAGAAATCAATAGAAGGATATACTGATAGGGTTAAATAAAGTAGGGTGGGAGGAGGCTCGTGTGCAGCATAAACACTGGTATGGACTAGTTGGGCCGAATGGCCTGTGTCTGTGCTGTAAATTCTATGTACTTCTATGTATTTTCTATGTTCCGAGACTAGGGCGGACGCATAATTTTGGGGCAGAATAGAGAAAACTTTGCTCCTTATCTAACCCTTGACCTGAGAATGTTCAATACTGAGACTGAGTGCTTGAAATGGAAATTATACCATTGCCCAGAGCTAACATCCCTCAAGTTGATGAACACAACATTCACAAAAAAATAGATCTTTTGGTGGAGGCTAACTGCTGCTAAGCAAGATGGCTGTAGAAGCTCCAGATCTGTCCCCTCAGTGAAAGGAGCCTGGAGAGCCTGCTGGAGGAGGTGGCACTGAGGAAAGTGGCCATTTTATGGGCTGAGGGGAACCCTCCTAAAAATGCAAAGGTGCAGCAGGCACAGCAGGAGGGAGCAGCAGAGTAAATGCCTCTCACATCAGTAGGTCATGGGAGCAGAAAAAGTTCTCAGGACTGAAGAAGACTGCCATGGTAGGGCTTGAATAAAGGATGCCCACTGAAAGGAAACGAACACCTGCACTGCGCATGCACCAAGCACTCAGCCACAGCATGGTGCCACGATAGCAATGTAACCTGCAACTCACTGGCCCCAAGCCCCTTAATTACCATGCCAGTGAAGTTGCAGCTCCAACTTACATAGGAAACATAGGGACATAGGAACAGGAGTAGGCCATTCAGCCCCTCGTGCCTGCTTCGCCATTTGATAAGATCATGGCTGATCTGTGATCTAACTCCATATACCCGCTTTTGGACCATATCCCTTAATATCTTTGGTTGCCAAAAAGCTATCTGTGTCACATTTAAATTTAGCAATTGAGCTAGTATCAATTGCCGTTTGCGGAAGAGAGTTCCAAACTTCTACCACTCTTTATGTGTAGAAATGTTTTCTAATCTCGCTCCTGAAAGGTCTGGCTCTAATTTTTAGACTGTGCCCCCTACTCCTTAAATCCCCAACTAGCGGAAATAGTTTCTCTCTATCCACCCTATCTGTTCCCCTTAATATCTTATAAACTTCGATCAGATCACCCCTTAACCTTCGAAACTCTAGAGAATACAACCCCAATTTTGTAATCTCTCCTCGTAACTTAACCCTTGAAGTCCGGGTATCATTCTAGTAAACCTACGCTGCACTCCCTCCAAGGCCAATATGTCCTTCCGAAGGTGCGGTGCCCAGAACTGCTCACAGTACTTCAGGTGCGGTCTAACCAGAGTTTTGTACAGCTGCAGCATAACTTCTGCCCCCTTGTACTCTAGTCCTTTAGATATAAAGGCCAGCATTCCATTAGCCTTGGTGGCAGATAAAGGCAAAGGCTTCCTTTTGGCTTATGAATGCCCATGGAGACCCAGCAGTCCCTCTCTCTTTTGCTGAACCTCATCCAAGAGGGTTAGTAGGTGGGTCTCATTGAAGTTGTCTGGTCTTCTCGTCTGCCTCTGTGCAATGCCCTTCTCCCTTCTTTGGCTGTCTCCGCTGGAAGGCCTTCTTTAAAAGTGGCACAAATCACACATGAGCCATCCGTTGCAGCTTCCTGACAGTCAACTCATTGAGCCAAACCCGATCTGCTGCTGTAATGTTCAGCTAGACGTGGCTTTTTAAAGGCTGCACTCTAATTCTCAAACACCCCAGCACTGTACTTCAATTTTACATGGGATTTATGCTATAGAACGGCCAAGGGATATTTAAATGAGCTGACCCTGAAATGATAGCAGGGTCAGTGCTGCAGGACATAGGTAGGCGAAAGTCCTCGCTCAGGGTTGCAAAACTGACATAATTGGCCCCATGAAATTTTGTGGCTATGGTATATTATGTGGCTATTATATGATATAAATGCTAGTTTGACTTTAGGTACAGATGTCTTTGAGACGTTAATGAATTTACTATTAACTTTTAGAATGACAGCAGGTCCAGAGAATTTTCAATCTTTGGCTGACAATTTTTGTAAGTTTTTGACTTTAGCTGAAGCAAATATTGATATGACAGTAATAAAGCTATTGCGATATTAGGAATAGCTTTATCGTTGTAATTTTATCTCTGTACAACTTAATTAAAGACTTAAAACATGTAAATAAAAATTTACTTCCACTCCCTCCCTTTCTTTGTCACTCTCTCATTAATTTATTACTTTTAACTTTATTTCAACTGAATATGCCCTCTTTTATCTTTTCTAACAATTTCTTCTTAAAGTTTAAACCATTTTTCTTGCCTTCCTTTCTCAGCCCTGTAGGTCACGTCCATTCTGGAGCCAATTGGACTTTGGCTGAAAACTAGCGCAGTGCAAGATAATCTCTTTAAATGGCAGATTACCTCAGGGAGCCTTAACATCGTTAACTGCTAAACAGAGCAAAGGCAATCAGCCAGTGTGTGACAAGTTTTGGCTGATGCAAGAGCACATGTGAAGTAACCTCATTAAATGGCAGATGATGTCAGGGAGCCTTAACCTCATTAGAGCCATAGGGTAGGGTATAAATGAATGGCCAAACAAGAACAGAACACAGCAGTAGATTCAAACAAGACCATGCTGCGCTGCTGTCCAGTGACTTGGACCGGGTAATATCCACCTTGATTCTGTCAATTGTTGCTTAAGTACTGTGTGTGTTATTGATTCTGCTACTGTTGCAATAAAGCCTTGTTATACCTGATTGGGATTACCAAGTTGAATCATTGAAGGGGTAACATAGGGCTGAATGCCACCAACAGCAGAAAGCTTTTTTCAGTCAATCGAAGTATAAAGATTGACGGATGTAACCAGATCAATATTTGATGCAATTTTCTCATGTCAAGCAGACACCTACTTCTGTCAGACAAGTTGTCATGTTCACAGTGCTATGCATGCAGTTGTGCTTGAATATGATAACTTGTTCATAGTGTACTAAAGGTTAAGTTATCTTTGCTTATCCTTGTGATTCTGATTCTGTTGTAACGTCAATAACACATATTTAAGAAGTTGGCTTCAAAACATGCCTCTGTATATGTACCGCAAAATGAATGTCTGCTGTTTATGCTGATGGGTCTTGCTCTCTTATCTAACACGTTTATAATGAAGAGTAAAGCTTAAACTCAATGAGAACAGCAGTAGTTGTGAGAGCAGCAGTAGCTGTTATAATGTCACAGAAGTGGCAGTGATTGAATTAATGCACACACAGCCCTGTTGTTGATCCCACTGTATATTAAAAAGATGGTTTGTTTTTTAGCAGCTGGCAGACAGGATGGTGGAAACGAGGTGTAATTGAAGTTGCATGTGCAGGGAAGTGAGCATTATGGACCTTAACTCATTAGGACCGATTTGAATTCGGGGCAGGAATCGGGAGATTTTAACTCCCAGGCCTCATTTACATGCCCTGACACTGACTCCTGCCCCAAGCTGGCGGGAATTACATCAACATTGGCGGGCGGGAGACAAAATTGGTGGGGTGGGGGAGGGAAAGGGGGAGATCAGGCCACCACGGGGGACCGACAGAAACGGTCCTTGGCAAGATAAGTAAGAATTTGAGGGCGATTGGCAAGTCTGTGATCAGGGGAGGGAGGCAGGGGAGGCCCAAGATATCCTGTGGGGCCACGAGGAGCTGGAGCTCTTTTATTAAGTTACATCCTGAATAGGTAATACTCTTTCCAGCATGAAGCTGGCAATGTTTTACCCTCCCAAGCTCAGGGGCGCTGAGGCCACCAGCTGAGATCAGTTAGTTCAACACTGAACAGTGATTGATCCTAAGGCCGTCTTGGTCTTTATGCCTCAGTACCACACCACTTGATGCATTGACTCACTGAGCTGAGAGGGGCGAATTAAATTTAAGTGATTTTCTTTCATGTACAGATCTTTTTAGGTACATTTTTAGGCTTCCATATGTATTTGATTAATTATGAATCATTCATATTTGTTGTCTTTTTCACAAGCATGCAAAGATCACTCTTTTTCTGAATATCTGTTTCATGCCCCAAAAGCATAATGGCTAGGAATTTCCTGGTATTTTATGGCACATCAAAGGCATAGGAACTGTATTGTGCCGTTCCTCTTAAGGAAATTTATGCCAAGGTAACTTGTGGCGATTTTACGCCTGAACCTTGCCACGCGTGAATTTCCTCAATCATTTGCACTGTCCTCGAGTTACGCCTGCTGAAATCCCACTTAACTCATTAACATTGCCCCGCCCCCATGCAAAAGACCAGAGAACACGAGTTTCCTGCATTTACGGCAGTTCTGAGTGGGGTGTAAATTTTTGCACAAGAATGTAGCGTGGCCCGAACTGAAATTTCTGGAGATTGACAGCGATTTTCTTCATTTTAAAAACAAAAAATTCGTTACCAAAGTGCTGACAATCTCAGTTCAACTGAATATTTTCGGACCTACACCCCCTCCAACCACCATGTACTCAGAAGGACTAAGCAGCTGTAATGGCCTTCCGAATGAGCAGGAGATTACGGGCTCGATGTTAGCAGGGCTGCGGGTTCGCGGCGGGGGGGCTATCGGACACGTGGGTAACGCGCCCGGTGAAATTAGTCAGCCCCCCGCGCGATCGTAGCCCAATTGGATCCACTTACCTTCTCTTCCGGGTTCCCCACTGCTGATCTGCGCGTCGGGTGGGCTGCGCATGCGCAGTAAGATCTGTCAGCTGGAGGAGCTCTATTTAAAGGGGCAGTCCTCCACTGACAGATGCTGCAACAAATAGAAAAAATTACAGCATGGAGCTGCCCAGGGGGAAGGCTGCTCCCAGTTTAATGATGCCTCACTCCAAGTATCAATACATGGGGTGAGGAGGAGGGGGAGGACAGAGATCTTCCCCCCGGCAGGCGGGAGGAAGCGGCCTGCCTTTACCACCAGAAAGGCCTGGCTCGAGGTGGCAGAGAAGGTCACCTGCACCACCAACATATCGCCCACCTGCATACAATGCAGGAGGCGCTCCAATGACCTCAGTAGGTCAGCCAAAGTGAGTACACTTACTCATTCCCCTACACTCCATCTGCCACATCATCGCCCCCACCCCACACCTATCTTCTGCACTGCCAACACTACTCTGTCACATCACCCCTCATACCAACTCAAACCTCATCCTCATCGTACCTGAACTTACCTCGCCAGTACTCATCCCGCCACTACCACTCAACCCAATCCTCATACAATCTCATGGCTCCATCTCATACTCACCCTCTCATGCATCTCTTTCACGGTCAGCCTCACTCAACCTGCCACTACCTGTGCTGCAGCCACAGGGCATGCATCACATATGTGCAGTAGGCAGCGTAAGGCAAACGTGTCGTGAGCATGAAGGGGATGCACAAGGGTGTTTGAGGGTTTGTCATGGTTGTTACTTATATTGAATTTCTGACCAACTCACATTACATATTATATTGGCACCACTACTGCCATGTCTTTGCGAATCTTGTCTGGTTTGTGCAATAATGCCCTTTCCTGAGGATCACTATGAAGACGCACAACTGATGCCACCCATTGTGTCACTGCAGAGTGGGTGTAGGTGTATTTGCAGGGCTCTTTTGTGCAGACGGCTGAGAGACGTCGGCGATGTCCCCGGTGGCACCCTGGAAGGATGCGGAGGAGAAGTTGTTGAGGGCAGTGGTGACTTTGACAGCGACAGGTAAGAAGATGGTGCTCGGGCCAGCCAGGAGCAGCTTGGCATGAAGGAGGCTGCAGATGTCCACGACTACATGTCGAGTGACTCTGAGCCTCCGTGTGCACTGCTGCTCAGAGAGGTCTAGGAAGCTGAGCCTCGGTCTGTGGACCCTGTGGCGAGGGTAGTGCCCTCTGCGACGCATCTCTCTCTGCGGTTGCCCTCCCTCCTGCTGTACAGGTGGATGTGTCACAGCATTCTGTTGTGGAGCTCCATGTGTCAGAGGCGGATGGCGAGGCTGGTGAGGCTGGTGATGCTGTTCGCCCTCCGAGGAGGTCATGACTGCAGCTACGGCGGCCCCCATCCGGAAGATATACATCTGAGGGGGTCCGCAAGGTAGGTACATGTCTCTGGACCCCAGGGTAAGTGTGCAAGTTGGTGACTTTGATTGTCAGGAGGAGGGTGGTGGAGGCCAAACTTTGTCCCAAGTGACAGAGTGGCCTCCTGCAATGAATGAGGGTCTCCCCCCCCCACACCTGTCAAATGGACCTTTGCAGCTGCCACAGGCTGACAGCTGCAACAGGTCCATTTGAACTGGGAGTGTTTCCCCCAGTGTGGGAAACAGTCCCAGTTTGCTGTAAAATCCCACCCCTCCTCACATAATCCCTTAATCAGGTCAGTTAATGACCTGAACAAGCAAAATAAATACCTTCAAGTGGAACCCCGCTGGCTTTAATTGCCTGCGGGATTCCCACCAGCGGGGGCTGCGCACGCACGCCGGCGCGTCAGTGGGGAACCCGGAAGTGGGCGGGATGGAGCCGGGCTCCCGATCCGCTTCGGGATTCTCTGATTTTCGGAGCCCCCCCGCCAGGAACGCACCCGATAGCGAGTGCTAAAATGATGCCCTACATGTCTGCTGGAGGGGGCGGGGAAGGTGGCTGTGAGGGAAGGGGGGAGGGAGGAAGTGCTTAGTAATGCTGCTCTGGCCACCACGGTGTGGGCCAGCTGGACCAGTTGGTCTTTTCCTGCCCATCAATTTTGTATGCTTCTGTTCTACATAATAATGGAAGAGGAAGAGAATCAGCAGAGGCAAGAGGGTCTGGGAGAGAGGAATCAGGGCAGAAGACAGCACATATCTTATTACACTCCCGCTATTACCCCTATTGGTGGTGCTGCATTTGTGTTTGTTTTATGCCAGTTTTAAAGTTCCCTATGAATGGGTCTCTTCCAATAGATATTTCAATTATTGCAGGTGAATTCTGTCTTATTTTTCTCCCGGCAGAAAATGTTTGCTGTGGTGAATTTTGTTTTGTGTCATTCTCTTGAATGAAATGGCAATGGTTGACAAATGGATTTTGCTTTGCTGAAACCTGTTCAAAGATCTGCCTGCAGTGACTTTCGCTTCAAAACCCGGACAATGCCACCTTACGTAGTCAATTAAACATTCTATTTGCTTTGGCAATTGTTACTATGCAATGTGGTGGCCCTTTCAATGTTTGGTCGAGTAACACTGCAAGAATTTTATCTCTGCATCCCTTAATTCTGCTCTCATTTCTCACAATATTCTTGGATGAATTCAATCAGAGTGTGGCACTCCATGAACTTTCAAGTGTTCCAGTTTCTTAATAACATTTCATTGCTTACAGTTATTTTCTCCATATACCTGTCTCTCCACCATTTTAGTCACCAGTTTGGGAATAGTACAAATAAATGCTGGAGAGAAAACTATTAACCTTCCCAATTATCTCAGCCTTCAGGTGCTGATATGCATTTTAATACGTTGCCTGCTATTTTTTTTGTCCCTGCAGTTTTTTCCCTTCTCTCCTGAAAGTAGCAGGAGCAATTTTCAATTGCTGCCTACTATTTCTCACCTCAAAAATGGGAGGAGAGCAGTTCAAATGGGGGTGAGGGGGGCGGGGGTACCTCAACTGACCCTTGTACACTCAAAGTTCGCCTGGTGCAATTAGGCAGGCCTGTAAATGGGCACCAGGTAGGACCCCATTAGCAATTTTGAAGTACATACGGACAGACACTCTGCATGCTCTGCTGATTTGTACCAGGCAGTGAGTGAGCGAGCTAACCAGCAATCCTTAAATGGGCCGCTGATGGCCGATCCACAACAGGGCCCGAAACCTTTTTTAAAATTATTTTTGTGGCGTCAGGAGGAGCAGGAATGTTTCACAAAAATACCGAGGCTCGCTGCTGGCCCATGCTCGTACCCCGCCCCCTCCCCCGGGGATCGGCTACCTCACCAGGCCTGTCCTACCGATAGGCTCAGTGTAGGAGCTGGCCAATTTCCCACCTACTCACATCTGGAAAGCTGCAGCAGAACGCTCAGTTGGTGCCTGCAGCTTGCCAGCTATATTCAAATGAGATGCGAACCTGAGAATGATTCAGACCTCCTGACCCTGGCTTTGAGCTGGTGGCACTATCCCTCTGCCCACTTAGCATCCATTTCAGACGGAAGTTGAAGTTCCCCCCCCCAATGACTCTTGTTGAGTGTCAGAACTATCCTGGAACCATGCCGAAGCGGTCATTCTTCACTTACTGAACAGAGGTAACAGCCAATTCAACCATGGGGGCCACCACATCTGAACTCTGTCCCGTCTTCACCTACAGAAGAACATTTTCTCTGGTTGCTGTGTGTTTGAGATATTGGAGGTGAAATTGGGCCGTGTAGCACCCATTGCGGACGCCTAAGCCCGAAAATGGCGTCTGGGATACGCGCGCACACATCCGGTGTGAACTGTGCAGGACGCCATCTTGGTAAAGGCGTTTGCGTACGCGTGCCTAATGAATGCTGGCAGCAAGTAGAGTAAGGAGATTATGACATGAATCAGTGTGCAACGCTGATTTGAAGCAGCTGGCGACATTTTGGAACTCCACACTCCAGCCAGCCAGTGCTTAATCTCGCACAGCTGAACAGGACTTAAACGGCATGAAGGACCCCCCCCCCCCCCGACCACCAGCGCTATTTAAAGGGAGCATGCAGGAGTTACAGGTTAATTGCTGGATTAGTTATTCTGGCTGCTGATACAATTGTACGTGTTTGTGGAAGTTTCCTATACTTGGAGAAAGCTACAATATTATATACAGAGTGGTCTGGCTGGTTTGCAGTACTGTTAGTGGCATTTAAAATGTAGTGCTGAAAAAAGCTGCTTCTCGACATGGGTGGCCTGCTGGGGCTTCCTCTGGGAATTGAACATGACTGGGAGAATGCAGAGAGGCCACGCAGAGCAGGACAAGCTGCCAGAAGAGGGGGGAGGAGGAGGAGGAGGAGGAGCAGGGCACTCAGCAGGAGGCCATTATCAAGGAGGGCCTTCAGGGACCAATTCTCTTACCTCAACTTCAGTGATGACCAGTGCATCCGACGGCTGTGGTTCACTGAGGAGGTCGTGACTGGAATTTGTTAACTGCTGCAGCCACAACTGCAGCCTCAGAGCAGGGCAAGAACAGCTCTGCCTGTGGCTGTCAAGGTAACCGTGGCGCTTAATTTTGATGGCTCTGGTTCCTTTTAGACTGCCGCCAGAGATATAAGCAACATCTCACAGTTTGCATTGCACTGCTGTATAAGGAGGGTCACTGAGGCTCTGTACCCGCTCCGAAACAGATTCATCTCATTCCCTCTTGCCAGAGACAAGCAGCGGGGGCAAGCACAAGGATTTGCTCACATTGCAGGCTTCCCCATGGTGCATGGTGCCATTGACTGCATGCATATTACCATGCATGCTCCACATCTGAACTCGGCCATATTCGTGAACAGAAAGGGATTCCACTCCCTCAATGTGCAGCTGGTGTGCGACCACACGCAGCGCATCATACAGGTCAATGCCCGCTACCCTGGCAGCAGTCATAACTCCTTCATTCTGTGGCAGTCCAATGTGCCACCTATACTTCAACCAGCAGGGCAAGACAAAGGCTGGCCAGTGGGTGACAAGGGTTATCCACTCATGATGTGGCTCATGATTCCTATCAGGAACACTCGCACATGTGCACAGCAGGCCTACAATGAGAGCCATGCTGCCACACGGAACATCATAGAGCACATCATGGGCATCCTCAAGCAACACTTCTGCAGCCTGGACCGCTCTGAAGGAGCCTTGCAGTACTTAGCTGAGCGAGTGTCACGATTTGTCACTGAATGCTGCATGCTGCACAATCTCGCCATTATGAGGGAGCAGCCGTTGCCACTGTCTATCCAGTGAGAACCTGAGCAACAGGTAGAGGAAGTGGCGGAAGAGGCGGAGGAGGAAGTGGAGGAAGAGGCAGGGAGGAATCAAGGTAGACAGGCCCTGTCTGCCAGGGCTCTGCATGATCAGATTATTAATGAGCGATACGAGTTACCTCAATGACACCTCCCCATTCACCAACAGTCCCATACTCCTTACCTTTCCTCTCCCAATGATCATCAAATCATTCCCTTATGATTGCACTTTGGTTCGTCCCTTATCTCATTGCAGAAATGAAAACCGACACCAAATGCAAATTCAAAAGCACATTTATAGATTTACACATGAAGTGATTCAAACAAACTGATACTATTCCCCGTTGTGCATTCCCTTAGTGCCTGTCATTCGTGTGCCTTTACCTTTCCTAGAGCTCGTACGAGGTGCATCCCCAGTGGGTGGAGCATGGGTGGTGGATGGCTGCTGAACTTCATTTGAGGAGAGTGCAGATGGCCTTGGAGGTTGACTGCGAGCAGCTCTGGGCCAGGAAAGCCTGGCTTCAGACTTCACATCTTGGCCTGGGCTGCAGCAGCCTGGCCTGGCTGGCTGTCAGGCAACGGCAAGGGCACTGGCGGTGTGGCAGGGGTGGGAGCAGGAATGCTGTTATCCTGAGAGAGGACAGCAGGTTCATCTTCTGCTATGCTCCCGGGGCAGTGCCTCAGCAATCCTGGTGATCTGTTGGAAAACAGATTGCTGGACTGCTGTGACGCCCTGGAAGCCCCGTTCCACAGTGGAACCCAGATCCACGAAAGCAGCAGTCTGAGCTCCAAATGCAGCAGTCAGACCTCGGATGGCAGCTGTTTGTGCTGCAATAGAAGCTGCGACATCGGTCATCGGATGTTGTATCATGGTGGGTTCCACAGGTGTGCTGATAGAGGTGACCACCCGTTCCATGTGGGAAAGGATGGGCTCCAAGTTCTGTGCAAAGTCCTGTGCCGTGTTGGAGCTGGACTCCTCCATGCTTCTTAACATTGTGCGCAGGCTTTCTTGCAGGCTTTCCAGTGCACCAAGCATTTGGTTGTGTACACCCATCAGCCATCTTTTGTAACCTGGCCCATCAAGGTCATTATCTGACTCCTCTGCAGTAGAACTAGTGTGCGACCTCGCCCTCCAGCAAGCTGGCACCTGTGGAACCCATTCCACCCGCCCTGGCTCCTGTGCAGTTGTGCCCGGTGTCTCACCACGTGCAGATCCGTCCTCCATCCTAGCTTCGAAGCTACGCACAGTGTCAGTATCTGAGCTGGTGGCTGCGAGTGTAAGATCGAGTGATGGTGTATCTTCATCATCACTGTCATCGTTCTCTGCCTCCTCTGACTGTGCCGGTTCCAGTTCTTGGGTATCTGAAATGACAAAGGGACACGTGTTGAGTTGTGGTGAGGGGAGAGGAGAAAGTAAGAAGTGCGTGCTCACACCATCTGCAATATGTGAGTCAGAAAAGGTTGTGGGATGAGGGAGACGTGGGAAGCGAGGAGAATTAAGTATGTAGAGGCCCTCATCATCGACACCTCCAGCACTGTCAGTGGCTACGGCCTCAGCGGTGGCCTTTCCAATGATGGACTGCACAGTGTTCTCCATGGGGGTGAGGACATGTAGCCGTGCCTGTCCTCCAGTTCTTTCTTGCTGCCTACTGTTATGTACCAATTTCCCCTGCAAGAAAGAGAGAAGTGAGTCAGTGAGTGCCCTGCAAGATGTTTGGGTGATGTGGCTATCGTGGTTGAATAGCTACCAGTGTGCATGACCTCTGAGTTGTGGGTGTGCGGTTTGCAATAGTGGTAATGTGTGAGGATGAGATGAAGCATCTGATTTGAAGAGTTGAGTACTGATTGAAAGAGTTTGTTGGTAGGTGGGTGATGGGGTGTTTAGTGCATGGAACAGTGCGTGAGGCTAGTGGTGCAGTTGATAGTTGCCACTTGACAGCTGAACTCACTCACCTTGACCACTCGTGTCAAATCACTGAACTTCTTCCTGCATTGCAAACACATTCGTGGTGCTATGCTCCTGGCATTGACCTCGTCAGCTACTTCCTCCCACTGCCTCTTCAGCATATGTCTGGTGGGCTGCCTCCCCCCCTGCAGATATAGGCTGGCCCTCCGTCTGTCCATCTCCTCCACTGAGGCCTCCAATGCATCATCTGAGAACTTTGGAGCATGCTCTCTCGCAAGCCCAGCTATTCTTCACAAAATTCCAGCACAGATTTACTTCCCAATGGACTTCCAGCACTTCCTGCAGCCACAGTGCACCTCCCCTTTAAGAGCACTGGCTGCATGCAGTAATCATTGAAATCATCAGGCAGCACGAATGTTATGTGCTGCCTGCATCGCAAAATTCCTTTTTGAAAGTTATTATTGAATCTACTTTCACCACCTTTTCAGGTAGTGCATTCCAGATCATAGCAACTCACTGCATTAAAAAAAATCTCCTCATTTCCCCCCTGGATTTTTTGTCAATTATCTTAAAATTTCAATCCATTCTTGTTTAACCTTACTTTTCACCCAGTTTTATTTCACAATGCATCTTTTATAGCTCCTTTTTAAAATAAACTCTGAATTTTCATGAGATTTATTTCTTTTGTCCCTTGTTTTAGTCTGTACCATGAGCTGGAATCTAACGATCTGATCAGTGTTATTCAAACCTTCTTGAACCAACAGATCTTCCAGCACCTCAGGCTCACTATTAAATATCGGATATAGGATGACTTCTTTCCTGCGGGTTAATCATGTACCCCGATCCTACCGCCCGTTTTCAGAGGTTATCCAATATAACTCCCATCCGACATGTAAGGATCAGATTTCCGCTATTCAGTATTTCTAGTCAAATTGTAAATCTTTCCTTTTCGGATGTTTTTATGACTTTGCTGAGAACATTGAACACAGGAAATTTTGCTGTATTCCCAAAATTCCTAACACATAGCGACCAAAGGAAGTTTACCCCACCTCCGACAGTAGCCACACGTGTTTTTATAATAGGGATGACAGGATAGAGATCAAGATTAGAAACTCGTGATTACTTTTTCCCCTCTCTTGCACAAAGACTGAGGCTAATTGTTGCTGCTCCTGCTAATATCAAATAACTCATCACAGGCTAGGGGTCAAACCTGGGCCATTCCTATCCCCTCTGACTCAGTAGACTAGATTATCCGATTGGCGTTATGTTAATGCTGGCGTTACCCTTTTTAAAGAAAGTGGCATATTCCCGATGTTAAAATAACAGTGATCAGAAATCTAGAAATCTAGGCTAGTAAGTCACTGCCGTTTTTGCATGGTTAAAGAATCTATTTTCGTTTCTTCTGTGTCAATTGTGATTTGCTTTTCCAATTTTCTCTTCTTCTTCACGATCAAATCTTATTACATTTTCCAACCTTAATCTTTCCCCAGTTCCTGAAATCAACTTTTCCCTCGGTAGTGACTTTTAACTGTGTATTTAAATATTTAATTCCAGGTTTTAATATTATTCTCCTACTTCTATATGGTAAAAATGTCTTTTACATCCTCTTCCAGTATATTCTATAAATTATAGATTTGATGTTGGCGATCTCCTCTAACTCACCTCTCTTATTCTTCCTCCTCTGTACTTTAGTCTTTTATTTACTATGGAGGTACCAAAAACTATTTTTTCCTTCCATTTTAAAGCATGCATAGAATCATAGAGCACAGAAGGAAGTCATTCGGCCCATCGTGCCTGTGGTGGCACTTTGAAAGAGCTATCCAATTAGTCCCACTCCTCTGCACTTTCCCCATAGCCCTGCAAATTTCTATTTTTCAAGTATTTATCCAATTCCCTTTTGAAAGTTATTATTGAATCTACTTCCACCACCTTTTCAGGTAGTGCATTCCAGATCATAGCAACTCGCTGCATCAAAGAAAATCTCCTCATTTCCCCCCTGGATTTTTTGCCAATTATCTTAAAATTTCAATCCATTCTTGTTTAACCTTACTTTCCACCCAGTTTTATTTCGCATCTTTTGTAGCTCCTCTTTAAAATGAATTCTGAATTTTAATGAGATTTGCTTCTTTTATCCACGAGGTGGAATCGAATCATCTGATCAGTGTTATTCAAACCTTCTTGAACCAACAGATCTTCCAGCACCTCAGGCTCACTATTAAATACCAGATGTAGGATGACTTCTTTCCTGGTGCCTTTTTAACATGCTGTGTTAACACCTCTGCTGCACAAGCACCTTAAATTTACCACATCTACCTTCCCCTTCTAAAAGGTGAAATGGAAGTACTATTATCCTCCTCTCATTCTTCCCCACTAGATTACAAGGTATTTAATATCTGTTCTGTCCGGAATCACACTTTCACTTAACTGCAAGATGGCACATTAAAAGAATAACTAGAAGAGAAAAGTTTTGCTTTGGTTCAAAGTACTCCCTAAATGTCAATGGCACATAATTACAAAAGAAATTACAAAAAAAAACTTGTTACATTTTATATATAAGAAAGTTTTGAATTCCCTGCCCTGATGGAGACCCCTCATTACTGATGGGTAAAAACCACCTGCATGCTGGAATGGATCCATTCCTTTTAATGGCGTTGCAACTTCAACCAGTCTGGGATTGATCTGGTGCCACCCAACCCCAGGAAAACATGGTACTAGCTGTATATGCTGTGCACTTTGCCAGGGTCGGGTGATTTCATGGAGTTCCATAGTCAAAGAATGTACTGTTAGTGATCCCTCACTGAATGGCAGGCCTGCAGAGCATTTATACTGGCTCCACAGTGAACAGTAGGCCTCCATATTGCTCCTACTGACTCCTCACTGAATGGTAGGCCTACACAGCACTCTTACTGATCCTTACCGAATAGCTGGCCTGCATTGTGCTGCCACTGATCCTTCACCAAATGACAGGCCTGCACAGCATTTGTACTGGCACCACAGTGAACAGCAGGCCTCCACAGTGCTCTTACTCATACTTCACTAAATGGAGAGTCTACACAGTACTCCTACTGATTCTTCATGAAATGGTAGGTCTGCACAGCGCTGCTACAGGTCTGTCACTGAATTGGAGGTCTGCACAGCTTATCTCTCACTGAATGGCAATTCCACTGCACTACTACTGACTGTGAATGTCTGACAAGACTGCACAGCATTTCTCTTGACTTCCCTCACAAGGAAGGCAATACGCAACACAGAATTGCATTTGACCCGTCAATGGTTGCAATCTGGATGTACTGAGCACTATCATCAGTTACAAAATATTGAACATTATTCCACTCCAGAGTAATATCGGCATTTTGTTCTGATGAGCAGAAAATAATTGAAGAAGAAATAGATTTTTAAAAAACTGCTACGTTTATGCCTAAATTTAGACGTTGGTGGATTAAGTTCACAGTTCCCAATATTTCTTCTATCAGCTTTGAAGAGTCATATCTTTAATGGTGTCACCTCCAATTATTGTCCTCAGGGAATGAGTCCAAATTAGTATTCACATGTGGTTTTCACTCATCAAGCTAATGGGTTCAATACCAGGGGACACTAATTAGGTGTGACGCTGAGACCAATTCACTGAATTTAGTTCCTTTGAAGACCCCTGTCATGTTGAGCTTGTCAGTGAAATGAGTAAAGTCAGAACGTCAGTGCAGTAGAAATAATTCTGTTCAAGCTTTATGAACAAGCGCAGAGCAAGGCGCTGAAAGAAGAAAGGTGTCCACTGGGAATATCGCAAAAGAAATGCTTTGCATGTCAACAATCAGCAGGGCTTACCGGTGAAGAGTTCTGCAATGTAAAG
This sequence comes from Heptranchias perlo, assembly GCF_035084215.1. Taxonomy (NCBI): domain Eukaryota; kingdom Metazoa; phylum Chordata; class Chondrichthyes; order Hexanchiformes; family Hexanchidae; genus Heptranchias; species Heptranchias perlo. The sequence goes on from NC_090335.1 coordinate 35,472,314, forward strand.
GGAGTATTTTAGAGCAAGTGGAGAAAATGAAAACAAAAACAAATGAAAATTAGGAATTTGTGGCACCATGAGTTCATTCAGTGTTTCACACAACATCACTAGCTTCCCAGCTATTTCTACTCACAATAGGGTCATCTGAGTTTTTCTATTGGGATTTGTAATTTGCATAGAAATTTGGTTTATCTGAATATTCATGGTATCAGAATAAAAATGAAAAGATAAGAGTGTTAGAGATAGTGTAATAGCAGAAGAGGTGACACTGAAGCTTGAGTCATTTAAGAACAGCGACAAACATAGAAACATAGAAAATAGAAGCAGGAATAGGCCATTCGGCCCTTCGAGCCTGCTCCGCCATTCAATATGATCATGGCTGATCCTTTATCTCAATACCATATTCCCGCTCTCTCCCCATACCCCTTGATGCCTTTTGTGTCTAGAAATCTATCTAGCTCCTTCTTAAATATATTCAGTGTCTTGGCCTCCACAGCCTTCTGTGGCAGAGAATTCCACAGGTTCACCACCCTCTGAGTGAAAAAATTCCTCCTCATCTCAGTCCTAATGTCCTACTCCGTATCCTGAGACTGCGACCCCTCGTTCTGGACCCCCCAACCAGGGGAAACATCCTCCCTGCATCTAGTCTGTCTAGCCCTGTCAGAATTTTATATGTTTCAATGAGATCCCCTCTCATTCTTCTAAACTCAAGTGAATACAGGCCGAGTCGACCCAATCTCTCCTCATACGATAGTCCTGCTATCCCAGGACAAAGAAGGACTTGCCAACCAAGAAAAGAAAAAAAAATGGGACAACAGAGAGCTGGAATCCTGCAATAAAGTTGGAAAATACTGGAACTTTATATTACTATTTGATTGCCTGTGTTGTTGCTCATGGACAAAAATAATGGCAGAATATTAGAGATATTTTGACAAAATCTGATCAAAGTTGAAAAGTGTAAAACAAAAGCAGATGTTACATTCCTGATATAACTCTGTTAATTGAAGAGGAAGTAAGCAACAAAACGTTATGGTATAGCCATTTTAATTCCCACTCCCACTCTGACCTCACTGTCCTCGGCTTCTTACACTGTTCCAATGAAGCTCAATGGAAGCTCGAGGAACAGCACCTCATTTTTCGTTGAGGCACTTTACAACCTTCTGGACTCAACATTGATTTCAATAACTTCAGACCATAACCACTGCTCCCATTTTTTTTTGATATTGGACTGCAGCTGCTGGTAATGGTTCTAATGTTGCCATTTACAGCTCCTCTAGACCCATCTTTTGTTTCTTTACTTGTCCCATTACCGCCCTCCTTGCCTTGCACCATCATCCCTTTTGTCATTTAATCATTCTTGCCCTCTACCTTATCACAGTCCTTCCCTTTTGTTCTTTCCTCCACTTGCCCCCTCCCCCCTTCCCCTAGCTCTGTACTTGCTTAAAAATGTTAACTATTTAACATCTTCCAGTTCTGACGAAAGGTCTTCGAACTGAAACGTTAACTCTGTTTCTTTCTCCACAGATGCTGCCTCACTTGCTGAGCTTTTCCAGCATTTTCTGTTTTTATTTCAGATTTCCAGCATCTAGCTTTTGATTATGGTGTAGCTGATAGTCAGCACCTCATGTCATCTCCATAGTGAGGTAATATAAATAAAGACTTGACAAAATGACTTACACCTGTTACCATTACGTTTTTTTCTCTGACAATAATCCACAATGACCTTTCAGTCACATGGGCCCACTCTAGCGTTTCTCGTGATTTGTTTCCTTTAAATATCATTGTTTAAAATGAAGCAAATATGGAGCTAAATCTCGGGATGTGGGCATTGCTGACAAGGCCGGCATTTATTGTTCATCTCTAGTTGCCTTTGAGAAGGAAGGCAGCAGTCTGTGTGGTGAAGGTGGTCCCACAATGCTGTTAGGTAGGGATTTTGATAGATTAATATCCAAGTCAGGATGGTGTGTGAATTATCAAACTGCCATGGTCGGATTTGAATTCACACTCTCTGGATTATTTGTCCAGTAGCATAACCACTGTACTACCGTGCCCCTAGAAAAGGAATCACTTTCTGGACAATTTTCCCATTCCCATCCCCAAACAAATTAGCTCAGATTGGTTAACTCATTCCATAGAAGAAATACAACTAAGAATTTCAGATGAAAGGACACAGATTTAAGGTGATTGGCAAATGAGCCAGAGGCATTATGAGGAAACATTTTTTTAAGCAGAGTGTTGTAATGATCTGGAATGCACTGCCTGAAAGGGTGATGGAAGCAGATTCAATAATAACTTTGAAAAGGGAATTGGATAAATACTTGAAGGGAGAAAATTTACAGGGCTAAGGGCAAAGAGCAGGGGAGTGGGACTAATTGGATAGCTCTTTCAGAGAGCCAGCATAGGCACGATGGGCCGAATGGCCTCCTTCTGTGCTGTAACGTACCATGATACTGTGAGGGACTAGATTTGAACTTGGGACTACTAATTGATAATTTTACGGAACTGGCTGTCATGTTAAAACTTAAGATTGAAATTTCATTTTGAATGAATTGGAATTTATCAGAAAGTATGACATGCAGATTTAATTCTGATCCTTTCAGGTCTGGAAGCGACAGAAATGTCATTGCGTGTCTTTTTAATCTGTTTGATTTGTGACAGGAAGTGTGGTATATGATTAAGGGTTAATTGTAAAAGATCTGACATTGCAATTAGATTACAAAATGATGCAAATGAAATGAACTATTAAAATGAAATAGAATTTCAGAAGCTTTTTGCTGGTCGAAAATTTATTCTCTATTTCTTTGATAATTGATGTTTCAAGATCTTGAGAGTGACAACTCATCCACCCGAATGACTCCTCTGTACTCACGAAATCCATTACTTCTGAAAGACAGCCTAATTAAGAGCCATTAGTAATGGGACCTTTTATCTCTTTAATGGAAATAATCAAGGGAGTCCTTTGCAAAATTTCCACCTGGTGTCTGCAGCCAAAGGGGTAAATTTTAACTTCCAGCCTGGAAGGGATTGACAGGCTGGCTGGCTGGCGGGCAGGAAGGCCTGCTGCAGCAGGCCGCAACTGGGGATCAGAGGGAGGGTGGGATCATAGGCCGAGAAGAAGATCGGGGTGGGGGGGTGGGTGGGGAGAAGATCGGGGGGGGGGGAGGGCTGAGGAAGAGATCGAGGGGCTGAGGAAGAGATCGAGGGGCTGAGGAAGAAATCGGGGAGCTGAGGATAAGATTGGGGGTGTGAGAAGAAGATTGGGGGCTGAGAAAGGAATCGGGGGCTGAGGAAGAGATCGGGTGGGGGGGCTGAGAAGATGATTGGAGGTCACTGGAGGTCGAGTGAAGAGTTGGAGGTAGGTGGGGGTCCACCATGGTGGTGGGGTCCACCATCGGGGGCGGGGGAGGAGGGATGGCATCATCGGGGGAGGGGGGCTGGCCGATCGTGGGGTTCCTGTCGGCCAGGTGAGCTTGTTGGACCTGCATGAAGCACTCCTGCTCCTCTGGCCCACAAGCAGTGTAATAAAGGCACTCATATCATGGATCCGGCCCTTCTCGTCTGCTTTCACCTGACGTGAATCAGAAGCGATGGGAAACCCGAACAGATAAGGTTTCTAATATTTAAGTTTTCTAATACACAAAATATTAAGTACCTCAAGTATCTCAATGAGGTACATTGCCTTTTTAAGTTGCGGCCCGCCGGCTTTAAATGGGGGCGGGACTTCTTGGTATCTGGTCTCCACACACAGACAAACCTGCCTGGGGTTAAATCCAGAAGTAAATGGGATGCGATCCCGCTCTGAAAGTGGAATATTTTTACTCCCCACCCACCGATGATCTTCCTGTTGATGTTGGGTGATTCACAAGTCGGAACAATACTGACACACATGGGAACAGCTCCAATCTGTGGGTGAGAGAGAGGCTGGGGGTATGAGTCTGGACAGGATCAGGAACCCACTGGACTGAGATTGGGAAAGTGTAAGATGGGGCTTAAGGCCTGAAGCTGGAGCAGGAGTGGAGTGGGGCCCAAGTATGGATGATGGAGGGGAAGCTGTTGTAATGCTTGCCCCTTTGTATTTGAGGGCCAAGAGAGTGTTGCCAGTGACTATGCTGGTGGCACAGCAGGGATGCTGCTGCGGACCGGTAGCGAGAGTTTTGAAAGGGCATACATACTCTGTAGCATCAGAGTCAGCAGATCATCCCAGCACGAATTCTGCTATTTCTTTGTTTTAAGTTTTAGAAGCAGGAGGAGCAGTGTCTGGCAAATCAGCTGATCTATGATTCTGAAATCAAGAAGGGGTGATAGCTCACTTAACACTCATGCTCATGGTCTCCAGCAGCATCCCACTGCACCTCTAATAAGTGGTGTGTGGAGCCAGAAGAGTGGAGCAAATTAGGTGTAGAGCTGGGAGAATAGCAGGAGGGGTGCGTGGAACCAGGAAAGTGGCATGAGAGATCCTGGAGGCATAGAGAAAGTCAGGGAGTGGGCTTGCTCCTAAGCTACTGTGATGGAAGAAGGGTGCAGCCCTCAGTATGAGGCAGGGAGCACTAGGGTTTGACCTAGAGAACAGAATAGAATTGGAATATTCACAGTGGGCCTGGGAGGAAGCAGTGACTAGACATGGTGGGGTTAATTTTAACTTTTGGTGATAACGTAAAATGGGCAATATCAATTCAGCCGCCCGTTATACACCTCTCTCGATTTTCCTGTCAGGAATACTACGAGAGATGTATAAAGGGCAACTCATCCAATAACGCCAAAAGTTAAAATTACCCCCAGTGACTTCAATGGAAAAGACAATCAGGTGAGGTGTAAAACGGGCAGCCGATTCGTTATCAGCCCGTTTTGCGCTACTGGCGTTGACCAATTTTACACCCAGTGAGTAAAATGCCGGATGCGGAGGTTACCTGAGGGGGTAATGGCAAATTATCATGGAGGCTGAAAGCAGATTGAATTTCTTCAAATGTTCTGATTGACCTGTGATGTCATATGTTTCACATGGACCAGCATGCAATGTTAGATGCTCACTCTAATATTGCAATCATGTGATACCACAATAGACATGAGATTTTTTAATAATATAGATTTTCAAAAAAAAGTAAAGTTCTATTACCATATCATTAAAATAACTTGCATTTATATAGTGCCTTTCACATTCTCAGGATGTCCCAAAGTACTTCACAGCCAATGAAGTACTTTTGAAGCAGAGTTAGTGTTATTTTGGAGGCAGCCAATTTGAGCCCACAACAGCAATAAGAGAAATGAGGTGTTAATCTGCTTTGGTGACTTTGGTTGAGGGATAAATGTTGTCCAAGCCACTTTAAAAATTCCTTGCTCGTCTTCAAATAGTGCCTTGGGATCTTTTACATCCATCTGAGAGGGCAGAGGGGCTTCAGTTTAACATCTCATCCAAAAGAAATAAAAAATATGGTATTTAAAGGAGATTTATGACTATAAACTATAGTATGGATCCCTGTGTTTGGATAAAAGGCAATATATGAATATATATCATAATTATAAACATAGTCATACAGGAGAGCAGTTTCATTCAGAGCCTTGGTTTGGGATCTCATCCATCAATTAAGCTGTCTGTTCTCAATTATAACTTGCTTATACTCCCACATGCTTATTACTGTTTAAATTGTCTTTAGTTATGAAGATATTTCAACCAAGATTACGTTACAAAATGACTAAAATGAATTACAATCTGTTACCACTGTGTTTCTGAAAAATATGTAATCTTTAAATTCAGACATTGCCCTTTTTTTTCAAACTATGGTTTCTGGAAATCAATCTCCTTTAAATACCATAGCCTGAAATTCCCTGGGGGTTCCATCAGTTTCCCATCGTAACTCTGGTGGAGACTGGCATGACCCCTGGGAAAACAGCGCAGACCTGGTTGTGTCTGGTCTCCACTGTTTCCAGGAGTTTCTTGGATGCCTTATAAGGGGGGCGAATCTCTTCCAGTTTATTTGGTGAGCCGGGGGAGGAGCCGAAGGACTTTTACTCTACACTAGTAGAGCAGGATGACGGAATACTTGTGATAAGTTGCCTACACAAGTAGTTTATTATAAAAACTTGGCTTAATTCCAACATGGAGAAGAATATTGAAAGCATCAGCAATACCAAACACTCAACACCAGACTACTACATGAATATCTGTATTTCTCTAAATAAAATATTTCACAATAGCCTGGCTTCTAGACATTACCATCGTTCACTTAATTAATATACTGAACAATCATTCTGTAAGCATTAGAATCATTTGGCTAATTGGCACATTACGGAATCTTGCTTTAAAATGAAAGAATCAGAATTAATCAGTTAATTGAAAGGCTGTGTACTAACTGTTACTATAAGAGGGAAACCACACTGTGCTACATTCTCCCAGCAAAGAACATTTTCCTTCCAGTCATCACCCATTTCCCAGTTCTTATGAAGGGTACACACCCACATCCTGAGAGCAAATGAAACAAAAACCTGGGTTCAAATGCAGTCCAGACTGATGGGATGAAAACTTCTGTCTGCTGGCTATGAAATGAACTTGGGCAGTTTCAATCCAGCTCCTAGTCTACAAAACCACCCCAAATTTGGAACTGATGGTCAATGTCATTCAGAGATGCTTAAGATGACTGGTGTGGGAAATGAAAAGATGCAACACTGGTGCAGTAAGGGGAGCTCTTCTGGAGTTTGGGCTGAAGCACATTGCTGGGGCAGAGAAGAGTGAATTATACTTTGATCAGGCTGTGCTATACCTAACTTAAGAGTGCTTGATGCTGTCAATGGCTGCCTAAAATGGAAAGCGTTCCATTCCCCAACCTTGATGAGCACAAAAAACATAATTAAAAAAGAAACAAAGCAGCCAAATATTGTCTATAAAATCACCAGAAAATAAATTCCAATTGAAGCATTTACAAGAATTCAGCTGAACAGGAAGATCATAAAGAAGTGTAGACAAGAAAAGAGATTATCAGAATACCACCTTGCACTGCAGCTCAGGAAGCGTCAGGACGTCTACCTGCAAGCTATAGAGTGCAAGCTATACTGTTTTTTTTTATTCGTTCATGGGATATAGGCGTCACTGGGTGGGCCAGCATTTATTGCCCATCCCTAATTGCCCTTGAGAAGGTGGTGGTGAGCCGCCTTCTTGAACTGCTGCAGTCCATGTGGTGAAGGTTCTCCCACAGTGCTGTTAGGAAGGGAGTTCCAGGATTTTGACCCAGCGACAATGAAGGAACGGCGATATATTTCCAAGTCGGGATGGTGTGTGACTTGGAGGGGAACGTGCAGGTGGTGTTGTTCCCATATGCCTGCTGCCCTTGTCCTTCCAGGTGGTAGAGGTCACGGGTTTGGGAGGTGCTGTCGAAGAAGCCTTGGCGAGTTGCTGCAGTGCATTCTGTGGATGGTACATACTGCAGCCACGTTGCGCCGGTGGTGATGGGAGTGAATGTTTAGCATGGTTGATGGGATGCCAATCAAGCAGGCTGCTTTGTCCTGGATGGTGTCGAGCTTCTTGAGTGTTGTTGGAGCTGCACTCATCCAGGCAAGTGGAGAGTATTCCATCACACTCCTGACTTGTGCCTTGTGGATGGTGGAAAGGCTTTGGGGAGTCAGGAGGTGAGTCACTCGCCGCAGAATACCCAGCCTCTGACCTGCTCTTGAAGCCACAGTATTTATGTGGCTGGTCCAGTTAAGTTTCTGGTCATTGGTGACTCCCAGGATGTTGATGGTGGGGGATTTGGCGATGGAAATGCCGTTGAATGTCAAAGGGAGGTGGTTAGACTCTGTCTTGTTGGAGATGGTCATTGCCTGGCACTTGTCTGGCATGAATGTTACTTGCCACTTATAAGCCCAAGCCTGGATGTTGTCCAGGTCTTGCTGCATGTGGGCATGGACTGCTTCATTATCTGAGGGGTTGCGAATGGAATTGAACACTGTGCAATCGTCAGCGAACATCCCCATTTCTGACCTTATGATGGAGGGAAGGTCATTGACGAAGCAGCTAAAGATGGTTGGGCTTAGGACACTGCCCTGAGGAACTCCTGCAGCAATGTCCTGGGGCTGAGATGATTGACCTCCAACAACCACTACCATCTTCCTTTGTGCTAGGTACAACTCCAGCCACTGAGGAGTTTTCCCCCTGCTTCCCATTGACTTCAATTTTACTAGTGCTCCTTGGTGCCACACTCGGTCAAATGCTGCCTCGATGTCAAGGGCAGTCACTCTCACCTCACCTCTGCAATTCAGCTCTTTTGTCCATGTTTGGACCAAGGCTGTAATGAGGTCTGGAGCTGAGTGGTCCTGGCGGAACCCAAACTGAGCATCTGTGAGCAGGTTATTGGTGAGTGCCATTTGATAGCACTGTCGACAACACCTTCCATCACTTAGCTCATGATTGAGAGTAGACTGTTGGGGCGTTAATTGGCCGGATTGGATTTATCCTGCTTTTTCTGGACAGGACATACTTGGGCAATTTTCCACATTGTCGGGTAGATGCCAGTGTTGTAGCTGTACTGGAAAGGCTTGGCTAGAGGCACGGCTAGTTCTGGAGCACAAGTCTTCAGCACTACAGCCGGGATGCTGTCGGGGCCCATAGCCTTTGCTGTATCCAGTACACTCAGCCGTTTCTTGATATCACGTGGAGTGAATCGAATTGGCTGAAGACTGGTTTCTGTGATGGTGGGGATATCGGGAGTAGGCCGAGATGGATCATTCATCGGCACTCCTGGCTGAAGATGGTTGCAAACTTTGTCTTTGCGCTCACGTGCTGGATTCTGCCATCATTGAGGATGGGAATGTTTACAGAGCCTCCTCCTCTCGTTAGTTGTTTAATTGTCCGCCACCATTCACGGCTGAATGTGGCAGGACTGCAGAGCTTTGATCTGATCTGTTGGTTGTGGAATTGCCTATCTTTGTCTATAGCATGTTGCTTCTACTGTTTAGCATGAATGTAATCCTGTGTTCTAGCTTCACCAGGCTGGCACTTGGTTACCATGTGAATGTCAAATTAATAATGAGGGTTGCATTTAAAGTGTCTCAAGTACAGATTTCATTGTTGAATTGGCATGAGGGCATGTCAGGGAGATCATATAGGACTAAAGATAGACTGCCTGCACCCATCACAATGCTACCAGCCATATCTGCAAGCCCTAGCATACATACCTGGCAATGACCAAGGACAACAGGCTTTGCAGGTGCTGGATCAACACAAAGCCAATTGCACAACTGTGCCACCAACTGGAAGGATACCTGCAGCTTACCTCCCATCATAGAGATAGTGTCAGTTGCTAGCAATTTAGGAACAGGAATATACCATTCAATCCCTAGAACCTGCTCCACCGTTCAATTAGATCATGGCTGATCTGCACCTCAACTCCATTTACGCATCTTTGCTCCGTATCCCTTGATACCCTTGCACAACAAAAATCTGTCGATCTCAGTCTTGAAAGCTCCAATTGTCCCAGCATCCACAGCCTTTTGGGGGAGAGAATTCCAGATTGCTACCGCTCTTTCATCATAGAGAAGATAATTGTTGGCAGTCACACCCAACTGTAGGTTCCTGCTCCTCTGGCCCCACCACTTGCTTCTCCTCACCTATGCACATGTTGTGCTGCCTTCTCAAGCTCACAAACTGTGTGCTCTAGATTGTAGCTGTGCTGGTGTTTGCAAATGTTGGTGAGAGGGACACAAGGGTATTGTGAGCTACTGTTTTGTTCTGGGCCCCAGCAGTGCTGACAACAACAAGAACACAACAACAACATGCATTTATATAGCGCTTTTAATGTAATAATAAGGCGCTTCACAGGAATGTTATTAAACAGAATTTGACATTGAGCTACATAAGGAGATATTAGGACAGGTGACCAAAAGCTTGGTCAAAGAGGTAGGTTTTCAGAAGCGTCTTAAAGGAGGAGAGAGAGGTAGAGAGGTGGAGAGGTTTAGGGAGGGAATTACAAAGCTTAGGGCCTAGGCAGCTGAAGGCATGGCTGCTAATGGTGGAGCAATTAAGATTGGGGATGTGCAAGAGGTCAGATTTGGAGGAGCGCCGAGATCTTGGAGGGTTGTAGGGCTGGAGGAGGTTATAGAAATAGGGAGGAGTAAGGCCATGGAGGGATTTGAAAACAAGGATGAGAATTTTAAAATCGAGGCATTGCCAGATCGGGAGCCAATGTAGGTCTGTGGGCACAGGGGTGATGGGTGAACGGGACTTGGTGCAAGTTAGGATACGAGCAGCAGAGTTTTGGATGAGCTCAAGTTTATGGAGGGTGAAAAATGGGAGGCCAGCCAGCGGAGCATTGGAATAGACAAGTCTAGAGGTAACAAAAGCATGGATGAGGGTTTCAGCAGCAGATGAGCTGAGGCAGGGGCGGAGGCAGGCAAAGTAGGTGGTCTTGGTGATGGAGCGGATATGGGGTTGTCCCCAACGTGTTTGAATTCTGAGATTAACTCTAGTTTTTGAGTTGGAATTGCTAGGGAATCCTTCAGCAATATAATGAGATTGTGGATAATACAATCCACTTCTCTGACATTATAATTATAATTAATGCTTCAAGCAAAGTTTAAAATGACTGAACAATATAACATTTTTAAATACATTTTTTTGCTTCAGTAGTAACTTAACTTAGAACCACGTCACATTGTATGCCACCCTGATCTTAGTATCCTGTAGCTGCGTTTGTATTTATTAAAGAATGAATGCTACGCAAATATAAACTAGAACAGTTGGTCCATGCATGTGAGAGAATATCTTTGCATGTATGCGAATACTGTGTGTGCGTGGGTTTCTGTACAAGAACATTGGCCCTTAAACATTGAAAAGTCTATTGCTGAGAAGAATCATTAAAAGGAATGTTTATAGTCCACTTTTTAATTTAAATAAAACATTGACAAAGAGGCCTGATGTTAATACAATACTCAAAAATAACACAAAATCTTTAGTAAATTCTCACCAAATTTGATTGCAAGTGTAAACTGAAGGTGTCTGGCGCCAACCTTCCTGTAACTGCTCTGACCTTTAGAGTAGAAATGGACATCATTGAACCATTCATCTGTTTTAGAATGTCATTGGCACTGGAAATGCTGATGTCTCATATTTCTTTTCAAGTATGTATTTTTAACATGTTTGCCTTCTTTTTGAAAATTTTGTACATGAAGTTAAAGGGAAGTTATCAGATCCTCGTGGTGAAGGGCCATTACCCAAGCTTAGTGGGCATTACTTCAACATTAAGGACTGTTAAAACACTTAAGTGCTGTTTTATTATACCAATATATTCTGAGTTATAACTGAAAGGTTTGAGTATTAATTCATTTAGCTCTAGACCATTAAAGAAGGTAATACTATTGAAATATTTAATTCTGTAACATGCCTATTATGTTTTATCTGAATAAAACATTGACAAAGAGGACTGATGTTAATACAATATTAAATATTCTTTCTTCCTTCTTTACAGTTCAAGAAAACTGCACAGAACAAATGTGTACCCACTGGCAAGGTAATGTTATAGTACAGAATTGGACAATTTGGCAGATGGGAGTTGTTAAACTAGGGAGAAAGGCAATGTGAATGTGCATCTCCCCCTGTTCATGCACTAAAAGACGTGTTTAGATTCAACTAATGCTGTGTTATATGTTAACACACCAGTTCAGAAATTGCAAGCAACAAGTTCAAGTTCCAACGGAAGAGTTTCATCTTTTATCAAGGTTATTCCAACCATAATTTTGATTTGTTACACTAAAAAAATGCTCTTTGCAACCAGTTATAGTCGTATGAATATAGTAATGAATCACTTATGACCTGCTTTAAAATCTGTTTTCTTAGCATGAATATCCCATTGTCTCCTAGTTAGGTTTATATACACTGATATTTGAAGAGAATGCCTGTTATCCAATTGCTATGGACTGTAAGTACTTTTGAAGCGGGTGTAGCATCAAAATTATCACCAGTTCAACCTTCTTTCTTTACTGTATTTAGGTATAACTGAGTGAAACAGCTCAATGTCCTCTTCTGGGTCTCTGTCTCTTGTCATCATATCATAATTTGTCATCTGATATTTTGTAAGATTTCCAAATGAAACTTAGGTATCATAATGGCTAATTGTATTTATGATACATATTAGGTTGACAATGGTGGTTTTACCCTGCAGTCAACGGTTTTGCATAAATAATTAAAAATATCTCTGTCCTACTACTGCTTGCTATTATATCTGTCTCAATTTTTCTTTCAGTTTAGTCTTGTGATCCACTTGAAGTCAATGGAAAGTAATCTTGGGCGAGATGTATAATGGGCCGCCGATCTGATATTGCCACTTTTGTGCTATCGCCAAAAGTTAAAATTACCTCCCTTGTGTTGCAGTTGCCCCTCTCCAAGTCAATATGCCAGCTTGAAACAGTAGGGCAAATTTTCCTAGGTTTAGCACCAAATTAATGCCTGAAAAATCACAATGCACAGGGAAAATGAGTGCTAATTCTTTGCCCCCACTGTTGGTGCCTGAATACCATTGCGGTTGAATTTCCGGTAAGGCTTGTCAGGTGGTTGCAACTAAAAGTGCCTGAAAAGCGTGCACCAAGGATGTCTGGAAGTTCTGTAAACTGGCCCTCAATACCCCACTTTTGTGACAATTGGACTCCTCTGAACTAACCACCATTTGTTGGAAGCTTCTATGCACTATGCTTCATGGGGATAATGGCGCATTCAAATGTGGGATCTTCTAGCAGTGGGCATGCTTGTGCTGTGAGATGAGTGGTAGTAAGGAAGATTTAGAAGAGTGGAGACAGTTGGCTTTCAGGACCTGTGAAAAACAATAGAGATTGTAAGGGGCAGAATGTATTGAGATGCACCCAACAATCACCTTCTCCTCGGTGAGAAGCATAGCCATCCAGTGCCCTACTTTGCCCCTTCTGACGAGGTGAGTCAAATTCTTCTGTATCCATGTATATTGGACCATACAGCTGGAGTTCAGTTCTTCTGCTATCTGCTGCCACGCATTATGTCTAGCTGTTTTTGAGACTTTAAAAACATCAGATGTGGGTACAACACCACCCTCTGCCCATCCATAGCCTGTAACAGCACTTCAGTGCTTGCTTCATCAAACTGGGAAGCCTCTTGTCTTCCTCTTTGTGCTGTTTCCCTCCTATCGTGTTAGAGAATCAAACAGCAACAAGGGATTGAACTTGTAAAACAGCATGGGCAATGCATTCTAGGGAAGACTTCAGTCAGTAATACGTTGACAGGATTTTATTAAACTTTAAAACTATCAGGAGGAGCCACAACTGCCACTTACCTTTTTGCAAGAACCTCAAGCCTAGTCAATTATAATTGTTCTGCAGCACTTCCTTCCTCTGCCCTCCTTTTGCTCCATGCCCCTTCAATCAGCCTCAGGCCTTAAAGGTCCAGTTACACCTGAACGTCTTATCACCTGTGTGGCCTGCTCCAACTGTGTGCATCCATTGCACACAAAGTCTTAATTCTCTATTCTAATGAGTGCCTCTAGAAAATCCAGGTGATCCGGTTCTTCCTTAGTGCAGCAGTGCACTGTGCGCCATTTGTTTTATTTTCTGGCTTGCATTTCTGATTCTCTCTGCTCTCCCTCCAGACCTCTTAATATTTCTTGGCACCAACGTTGTTTCCATACGTTTCTCTTTAGCTCTTTCCATTTCTCATTCTCTTAGTTATACTCTTTCCTGTTGTCTCTGTTAGAGTCAAGCATCACTTTACAGATTGAACAGTAACCGTTGGTCTGCACAGAGTGCACACACTGAACATTCAGTGTTATGCGGAACTTGACTGCTTTACAAGATGTAGGAACAAGAGTAGGCTGTTCAGCCCCTCGAGCCTGTTCTGCCATTCAAAGCAACCCGCCTTGGGCTTCATATCCCTTAATACCCTTGGCTAGCAAAAAAATCTATCAATCTCAGATTTAAAATTATTATTTGAGCTAGCATCTACTGCTTTTTGTGAGAGTGAGTTCTACTCCTCTACCACCCTTTGCGTGAAGAAATGTTTCTTAACTTCTCTCCTGAATGGCCTGGCTCTGATTTTAAGATTATGTCTCCTTGTCCTAGATTTCCACACCAGCGGAAAAAGTTTCTCTCTATCTATCCTATCAATTCCTTTCAAAAACTAAAACCCCAATCAAATCACCCCTTGATCTTTTATATTCCAGGAAATACAAGCCTATTTTATGTAATCTCGCCTCATAATTTAACCCTTGGAGCCCTGGTAACATTTTGGTGAATCTGCGCTGCACTCCTTCCAAGGCCAATATATCCTTTCTAAGGAAATCAATGTTGAGTCCAGAAGGTTGTAAAATGCCTAATTGAAAGATGAGATGCTGTTCCTCGAGCTTCCGTTGAGCTTCATTGGAACAGTGTAAGAGACCGAGGATAGAGAGGTCAGAGTGGGAGTGGGATGGAGAATTAAAATGGCAAGCGACCGGAAGCTCAGGGTCACGCTTATGGACTGAACAGAGGTGTTCAGCAAAGCGATCACCAATCTGCATTTGGCCTCCCCCAATGTAGAGGGGACCGCATCGTGAGCAACGAGTATAAACACATCTTCCCCACCCTTCCTCTTTCAGCATTCTAGAAAAAAGCTGGATATTGAGCAAATGGAATTCTTTCCTGTTTACTTAGTTGATAGAATTAATGGAGGGAGTACGTACGGCCATATTGGTGCAATTTGTGACTCCTTGCACTTTAGGGAATCCTGCCACTTGCAACACCCTGTTACATTGCCACCTCTTAAGAAAATAAGAATATAAGAACTAGGAGCAGGAGTAGGCCATATGGCCCCTTGAGCCTGCTCCACCATTCAATAAGTTCACGGCTGATCTTGACCTCATCTCCACTTTCCCGTCCTATCCCCATATCCCTTGATTCCCTTGGTGTCCAAAAATCTATTGATCTCAGTTTGGAATATACTCAATGACTGAGCATTCACAGCCCCCTGGGGTAGAGAATTCCATAGATTCACAACCCTTTGAGTGAAGAAAATTTTCCTCATCTTGGTCCTAAATGGCCGACCCCTTATCCTGAGACTATGACCCCTAGTTTTAGACTCTCCAGCCAGGGGAAACAGCCTCTCAGCATCTACTCTGTCAAGCCCTTTAAGAATGTTATACGTTTCAATGAGATCACCTCTCATTCTTCTAAACTGTTGTCTGTGGGGAGTGGATGAATGGTCTTGCTTCAGCAAGCAATACATCTACAACTTATTTGATGGATCTGCTTACAGCGGATTGACTAACACTACTGATGTCCTCAGAGGCAGCCTGGAATGATCCCCACAGCATAAAAATTTAGGACAGTTATCACTTTCACAAGTACTGACACTGTGGTACCTATGATGGTGGTGTACTGCAAGTCAAGAGCAGCAATGATGTAACTCATTCCCTTGTGAAGTGCAGCCTCTGCAAGCCTCACTTCTGGGTCAGTTGGAGGTAGGAGCACCTTGGGCTCTATATTCTGGAATGGAGGTACTGGTGGGTGGGTGCCTTATGTCTCCTCTACTGCTTGAATAGTCTGTCCTGCCTCCATTCCTCATCCTCTTCTTCCTCCAAAAACAAAGATACAGGGGCATTCCCAACAGGAAGGGCAGCAGGCAGATGGGAACAAAACCACCTGCACGTTCCCCTCCAAGTCACACACCATCCCAACTTGGAAATATATCGCCGTTCCTTCATCGTCGCTGGGTCAAAATCCTGGAACTCCCTACCTAACAGCACTGTGGGAGAACCTTCACCACACGGACTGCAGCGTTTCAAGAAGGCGGCTCACCACCACCTTCTCAAGGGCAATTAGGGATGGGCAATAAATGCTGGCCTTGCCAGCGACGCCTACGTCCCATGAACGAATAAAAAAAAAGAAAACCCATTAACCTCCTTAGAGCTGGAATGAGGCAAAAATGGATGCCCGGCAACAAAACACACAAAGGTAGACATTGAAGTAGTTGTCAGAAGCTAAAAACAAAATAAATTAAGTTAGCTAAAAAAAGCTTTTTATGAATCTTTTTCCAGTAGTGGTGGAGCCTTTAAATGTACTTCCACCTTTCTCTCACCACCTAATACAACTGATGTCCATTTTATAGGGTTGTGATTTTTGACCAGTGTTAATAGGATGGTAATGATGGGAAACCGGATGTTTGACATCATCATATTATTACCACATGCTCACCCATTTTTGGGTGGGTACTTTTAACGTCAGGTGTACTGACTTCGGAAGATCAGGTGGGCAAAAAGTTGGAATTTGAGTTTGTAACGCTTTTATTGAAGAGGAATTTTCAGTGCTTCTTTTCAGTACAATTGCATATGGTTTCTACAATTCAATCCAAATCAATTTTCACCCACTGGTTGTGGAGTTCATTTTAATGTTTTATGCATTTCTTGTTAAAAGTTTCATTTTATACTTGACAATGGGATACACTGATTAATGCTTTGCTGAGAAATGTTATGCCTAGACTAGTATTTCTAAATACCAATTTGGAGTGTTTTAAGCTCATCCATGTAATCATTCATTCTGCGATGTAATGTAAATTAAACCACAAACACTTTACCATGATAAAATATTAACAAACCTTTTCCGAAAGACTGTTAATGTATGAAAGGCATGACATCTAACAAGTATTGCTGTCTTTGGGCAAAATTAGGCGAGGGAATAAAATATTCATCATGGTGAGCAATAAAGCATAAATTAGGGCAGATTTTATGGATTATGTATTTTTTAACTATTATGACTGAATACAAAATTGCATTTAATAAAAGTGAATGGGTGATGTGGTACTTTGAACTTCTATACTTGGATCAGACTTTTTCAGGAGCCAAGTCTTTTTATTTGGAATTTACTATATTTGCACCATACTTACATACATATTTTA
Source organism: Heptranchias perlo (assembly GCF_035084215.1). Lineage (NCBI taxonomy): Eukaryota > Metazoa > Chordata > Chondrichthyes > Hexanchiformes > Hexanchidae > Heptranchias > Heptranchias perlo. The sequence continues at coordinate 35,489,175 of NC_090335.1, forward strand.
AATATGAAATTTGCAGTAGTGCTCAGTGGATAGAATTTCAATGAGGGATGAAAGAGCAGACCAAAGACCAATGGACATTAAAACCCCTTTAACATTACCTTTTTAACATACCTTTAAATCCCTGATGTCCCTTTTGCTATCCTAATATAGCTTTTTTAATTGGTTACTACATGCTGCACAGCCATCTCAAGAGACTTCTTAATTGGATCTGAAGTTTATATAGATACTTTATAGCATAAAATTTGCTATATTGCTGCACTGTGTACCAAGTGTGTGTGTATGTGTATCTATATATTGCTGCTACTGAATTCCCATCCGTCAGCTCGGTAGCGATGATGGGGCCGAATATGTATATATAATGAAAGTGATTTAAAAAAAACTAATACCATTATCAAATGGAAATTTCATCTAATAACTTTCCAAGGCTTTAAGAATCCTTACTTCAGCCAATGTTTCCTTACTGAAGCTTCCCTTATTCTTGCTTGATTCAACAATCCCACTAGAAGCAGCCCCCCCCCGCACCCACAAAAACTTCTTGCTTCAGTTTTCACCTGACTTTGGATCCTTCATTGTAACCATGCACAAATGGAGATGAGTCAGTAATAGAAACAGCTCTATTTTGCTGGTAAATATTGTCAGAACTAATAAGGAAAGGAGTCTGGAAGCTGATATGTGATATTGAAGAGAATTGAATAATGCTATAGAAAGGAACAGGTTTGATAGGCTTGCCGAATTTTTCTCATTCCATATGTTCTGGTATTATTTTAATGGGCATGCGATATTGAAGACAATGGGTTCAAGTAAATCTGGATGTTTGTGTTTAATGATGATAACAGATGGGGGTGAAAGTCCAGATATTGGCTGACGTGGAAATGAGTTCGTGTTGAGTCCAAGGATTGGTTTGTGTATTTGTGAACGAGTATCGCGATGGATGGAGGCCAAGAGAACAAAACGAGAGTTGTAAATGGTCATGAGCACTGTGACCTGTTTGAAGGCACTGTCATGCTGACAAAAAGATGTCTTGAAGTGAAGTGATCATCTATAGAGTTGTGGCATAAAATAAACCTTTAAATTAAAATGTAACATAAAAGCTGTTAACGTATAGTTTTCCAGTTAAGAAAGGGTTAAAATTGTTCAGTGACATTTTGCCAACATCTCATGTATTATACTGCTAACCTTTCAGTAAGCCATTCATTTGTTGTTTTATGGTTACTTTAATAGAGGTGTTCAAAATCATGAATGGTTTTGATAGCGTAAATAAGGAGAAACTGTTTCCAGTGGCAGAAGGGTCGGTAACCAGAGGACACAGATTTAAGGTGATCGGCAAAAGAACCAGAGGTGACATGAGGAAACATTTTTTTAGGCAGTGAGTTCTAATGATCTGAAATGCACTGCCTTAAAGAATGGTTGAAGTAGCTTCAATAGTAACTTTCAAAAGGGAATTGGATAAATACTTGAAGGGAAAAAATTTACAGGGCTATGGGGAAGTAGCGGGGAAACGGGACTAATGGGATAGCTCTTTCAAAGAGCCGGCACAGTCACGATAGGCCAAATGATCTCCTCCTGTGCTGTACCTACTTTGATACTATGATAAAGCAGCAATTTTTTTTCATTTTTGAAAGAGTATTAAAGTTGTTTGGGGTGAAATCTTACCTGACAATAATTCCTTTGAGAAACCAAAATCTTTAAGGCTGGACACTAACTAGTAAAATTCATGTTGCCAATTGGTAGTAAAAGGTTAAATCAAGATAATGTTGCTATGTTTTAATACAACTGCATTGGTACCAATGGCACATTTATAAATGTAATATTTTCATTTTAATTCAATTAAAGTGGTGGTGGTCATTGGGGGGAGGGGGGGCTGGGGGGAAAGTAATCACAGTGTCATATACAAGAAGTAACTGAATGGGTTTTTGGTTATCTAAAATAATACATAAAACTAGAAGACCTGACCTTTTCCCTCTTTCTAAAGCATTTATTGTTGTTGGGATTGCAGATGGTTTTATACAAAAGTCACATTCTTTCTGTGGATATTTCCAAAATGTATCTAAGTTCAATATTTTATACTGTTATTAATCAGTGTAGTAGCATGCTTTGCTATTCCTCCTTTAAAAAATGTTGCTACACTGACATTAACTTTAGAAGCTAGGAACGGGCTTGTCTGCATACATTTTTCTTCTAATTAAACTGGAGAGATTGTGGTATCAGAGACAATCAAATTAAAAATACAGTGACCTTTTAAAACACTATTGAGTCAGGGATAGATTCATTTGACTACCTCATACTCGACTGTTTCCTATTACGCGGTTTTATAGGGTGATATTATTTTAATGTATTTTAAGGCTGCTTTTGTTTAATATTTCATTTAAACTCATACTGAAAAAGGTCAAGTCCATTGAATTTGCAGCTCTATCAAGAATATGTTGACATGCTGCAGAAACCTATTCTTGGTCTTCATAGATTCAAAATCAATACAAAAAAGAAGACTGGCAAATCTAAGCCAAAAGCTTACAGTTTCAAATCCTCCTGACTTCAATTGCCTTTCGAAGTCATTTCCTCTTTACTGACAAATTTCATCAGGTGTTTTGTTGTGTTACCAGATGCAGGAGTTCCTATAAGTGATATGAAACCAGTCTTTTGTTCCATTTGTCATGTAGTACCACTGATAATAATGCAACAACCGGAATTTCCTGCAACAGCGTAACTGGCAGGTTACGCCAAAATTTATGTCAGTTTCTACACCGATCTTGCCAACTGTCATTGAAATTTCCTGCCAATCTTATTAGCATGCATTGGAACATAAAAACTGTCAGAAATCAACATAAACAATCAGGGCCCGAGGAATGCGTGGAAGTTACACCATATTCCTTCAAGTTCCTCTTTATGTATGAAAATTATAGTTTGAAGCCTTTAAATTATCATTTATGCACATTTCGCACAGCATGTTTAAGAAAATGCAATCGGAGAAGCTGTTCAATTTTTAATGAGACTCATTCTAATGCCATAAAAATGCATTCAAAGATACAGAAAATAGAGTGCGCGTCTCAGTGAGTTGAAATTTAAAAAAACCCCTTAAAAGCTCACTATAAAACACCAGAAATAATACTTTGGGTTCTGCTGTGCCTAAAATTTGGGGTGTAAATTTACAGCCCATTCAGAACTAGTGTAAATGCAGGAAACTCACATTCTCTGGTCTTTTGCACGGGGCGGAGCTATGTTAATGAACAGCAAAGGGTTTGGCGGAGGTTTCGCTGAACCGATGCAAAAGATTAAAGAATCACGGGCATAGTGTAAATACCGGCATAGATCACTTACACATGAATTTCCTCGACCTTGGTGCTGAAAATCAGCATTATGCTGTACTTATGCCATTGTTTCGGTGCTGGTTTTGAGGAAATTCCAGGCCATGACAAGTAGCTCAATTTGGATTTTGTACGTACAATTGAACCAAGCTGCAATGGATTAGTGTACAATGACTAAAACACTAATTAATACTTTTTAGTAGTAGGAAGATCTGGCTAAATTAAGCCAAGCTGATTTAAAAATCTTATATTCATTGTGAAGGTTGAAAGAAATTTGAATACTGTTACCAGGCACTCAGTCCTCGTGTCATATTTTTGACTTCAAATATGTCTCCTGTGATTGGATTATTTGTTTCACAACAGATGAGAGTCAGAGGACAACAATCTGGAAGAAGAGAGATTATCTTATCCAGAGGCTTTATGGAAGTGGGGCTATCCATTTGTCCTCAACAGAACAAGAATGTCTGTATCGGTTCTGTTTTAGGAAAGATTTTCTTACTAATATCTGCTATACTGGGGTGAGGGCAGCAATTTTAAAATTGTACACACTTTGTCAATATTGTCTCCCCCAATACCTATTAGTGCACAAATATCTAGGGGGCAATACGCGATACAGGTGTTTGCAGCATCCAAGCAGCAGCAGTCCTATTACCTTTGCACTAGCGCTGCATTATTGGACCCTATAGGATTAGTTGAACCCATGCCCGCTGAGAACACACATGGGTCCCATTGTGGGCTTACTAAAGGCCCCCAAGATGCAATGAAACAAAGGGATTGATTACATTCTGACTGCAGCCCATTTTGCTTCCTGCAGGGTAAAGATTTGTGCATGATTTGCCATGTGCAATAACATGGGAGATGGACTAGTAATATATTAATAATCTTATGTCTGTGTGCACTTCCAACTTTTTCATTATAAATTCTTACATGAAATTACCTCTTTAGAACTTGTTGGGCTCTCTCCCTGGGAAAGGCAGGGAAATAGTTTTCCTCTATTTGCCTTATCAAAACTCTTCTTAATTCGAATACCTCTCTTAGACCTCCTCTTAACTTTCTTTGTTCTAATGTAAACAGCCCCAGTTTCTTTAGATTCTCTTCAGAACTGAAACCTCTCAGACATTATTTCAGAGATTCTGTTCTGCAATCTCTTCACGGTCTTGTCATCCCTCCTAAAGTAAAGCACTCAAAACTGGATACATTATAACAGTGGCCTAACCAACAATTTATGTAGGTTGGGCATTACCTCTTTGCTTTTGCACTTTATACCCTATTATGAACATCCTCCTACTTTAAAAGTTATGTGCATCTGAACCCCGAAGTGTCTCTGCTCCCCTGTCCCCCTTCTGATCGCCTCTCCTGATCGCTTTTCCCCCTCTCCCAGGACCATCATGAGGGCCGCTGCCTTTTTACTGGCAAGCTGTCAGTAGGCCGGCATGAACCAATTTCTAGGCCGAGATCTTTACTCTGCACACATCTACTTCATAAGAGGTTTTTACTTCATAAACAGCTATTGGAAAATATATTTTTGAAGGTGGGCTTAGACAGCCTAATCCTCACTATATATAAGCCTTCTGGATGAGCCTTTGCATTGGTATGTATAGCACTGTTCAAGTGCTGTGTGACCTGTACCATGATTCTGCAAACCTCGCATATCTCAATAAAATTGTTGTTAAAAATCACTTTAATAGCATCTTTCATTGACCAATTAAAGATTGCTATAAGATTAACTTGCACTTTTATTCAAGCCTCTTGAAAATGCGAATGATGGACTTTTAAAAGTTTTTGCTTTAAAATTCAAACTGCTTGGGGAGAAATAAGGTCAACAAAACATAAGAACATAAGAAATAGGAGCAGGAGTAGACCATACGGCCCCACAAGCCTGCTCTGCCATTCAATAAGATCATGGCTGAACTTTGACCTCAACTCCACTTTCCCGCCTGATCCCCATACCCCTCAGTTCCCTTAGAGTCCAAAAATCTATCTCTCTGTCTTGAATATATTCAACGACTGAGCAGCCACAGGCCCCTGAGGTAGAGAGTTCCAAAGCCCTCTGAGTGAAGAAATTTCTCCTCATTTCAGTCCTAAATGGCTGACCCCTTATCCTGACAAGAACATAAGAAATAGGAGCAGGATTAGGCCACAAACCTGAAGCTTTTAAAACCATCAATTTACTTAAGAGTACCATTAAAAATACATATATACAATTATATAAGGACACTTATGCAAGCAAAATGAGATTTCATAACATTTTTGATTTGATGTCAAATAAGGTAATGGAGAACAATAGCAAATAATATTTTCACTTTGAAAGAGAGCTTTCTTCAAATGAAGTCTGAATTAAAGAATATTACTTAAATGTCATTACTTAAAAAAGAAACTTGGGGGTCATTTTCACTTTGGGCATAGTCGTAAAACTGGCAGTTGTGAATTCACTGCCATTATACACCCTGTCCGATTTGCCTTTCCATTTCAATGGAATGAAAAAAGGCAGTTCCTATAAAGGCCATGTGATCTTCCCCATCAGATTACTGCCCAGAGAAAAAAAAACTACCCACATATTCTTTGACTTGTCATGTGCAATAACATGGGAGATGGATCTTTAATAATCTTTAATAATCTTATGTCTGTGTGCACTTCCTGTCAACTTTTCCATTATAAATTCTTACATTCCCATATATAATGGAACTGCTTTAAAGGCTTATTATGCTGTAATTATGTCCTGCTGCCAGTGGTGGTGCTGTAACACCTCAGTTGTACATCTTCCAGCTCCCCAGCCTGCACTGCAGAGAAACTTCTAAGCTCCAACCAAATCCTCTGCTTCCCAACTTGCAGCTAATATAGAGAAACATCTTACGCTGCTTCATGAAAGATAAAAGCAGTAAACATAGAGCCTTTGTGGGAAGGTTAGGAGAGGCAATCAAAGGCATGGTTTAAATATTGTTTTTTAAAGGTGTGAAGGGAGGATGAGAGATGGGGTGTTGGAAAATATTATTACTGCTACCAAGGGTTGTTAATCCTTTTCAATAATTTCCACATGGTTCGGACACTAGTGTGTTCGTAACAGAAAGCTTTATTACAGACCAAAGAACAATGTTCTAATACAGTTTTATCAAACAACAAGCATTTGTACAACCTGATTTTTCCCGCAGATTTCAAGGTGATCAAGCTCAGCCTCCGTAGGGTTGTGGACTTCTGACCATCCTGAGAGCTCTAAAATTGGGGTCCCACGGGCCCTGTTTTTATATTATTCGGCTGCTATATTCTGCTGATATCAGTTCTATGGTGCTAATTGTTTCACCAGTCTTTCAATGATACAAGTAATTTCAATTGTTCTTAGTAATCACACCCCTTATCCAGCTGCAGACTTCATGACCTAGCATGTCTTTGTCAACCCAGAGATGAGGAGCTCTTCTCCACAAGCACAACTGTCTTGGAAATGCCTGGTGCTTGTCAGGATACTTGACTATGTTTTGGTATAAACCACATTCTTACATGGGAGTACTTAGAGAGGGATTTCCAGAGAGTAGAACAAGACAGCTGAAGTCTTGGTGCCAAAGGTGAAGTGGGGGATGCGGGGGGGGGGGGGGGTAGTGATGCAGGAGGCTAAAGTCGGAGGACTAGAGAACATGGGAGGGGAGAAGGCTGCAGAGATAAGTTGGGGTGAGGCTATGGAGGGACTAATAGAAGGGAATAAGTGTTTTAAAGTCAATCTGCTGGAGCACAGGGAGCCAGTGCAGGTCAGCCAGGACAGGAGTGATGGGTAAGACAGGATAGGATGTGAGCAATGGAGCTTTGTACAGTTTGGAGTTTAATGAAGGAGTGAAGTTTGGGAGGCTGGCAAGGAAAGCATTGGAGAAGTTGAGTTTAGAGGCGACAAAGACATGGAATAAGGGTTTTAGCAGCAGTGAGCGTATGTTAGGGACAGAGGTGGGTAGTGTTGGGGAGGTAGAAAAAAATCAGTTTTGGTACTGGATAGAATATGATGGGATTGAAGCTCAGATGTGGGTAGAACAGATCCTCAAAGTTCTATTAAGCCTGTGTGAGCAGCAAAGGAGGGGAATGATCCTTTGGAAAGGGTGCAGAGCTTTTGGTGGTGGCCAAAAACATTGGTTTCCTCCTACTTCTGGTGAAAATTCTGGCTTATGCACAACCCTAATGTCAGGCAGGAACTCGCAGCAAAGAGCTGGTTGTGGGATCAAGGGAAATAGGGAGATAGATTTTTAAAAAATGATGGAGAAGAACAGAAAAGATTGGAAGAAAAATTGAAGAACAGGTCATCTCCTGCCTCCTCAATCCATCTGTACATGCTGATATTTTTATGAAGCTGAAGTAGAGTGGTGAATGCAGTGAAAAAACAAAAAGAAAAAATGTGGAATCCTGGAAAATAAAAGCAGAAAATATTGGAAATGCATGGCAGATCTATCATCGCCTGAAAAAGAAAGTCAGTTTAACATTTTGAGTTTGAACCCTTCATCAAAATCCTGATGAAGAATTGCACTTGAAAAGCTAACTTTTTACATTTTCAGGTACCAATTCGTCTGTTTAAATTCCCAGCGTTTTCTGTTGTTGTTGCTGCAAGAAACAAACTCACCACCACTGCAAAGCGAAACAGTGACAAGACTGTTCCTGCTGCTGAATACTTTTGAAATCACCAGCAATATTATTAAAAATATTGTACTTAGTTAAAAATTTGATTTGAGTGATAGTTCAACTTTACTACCTGTTCCTGCAGATGGCGATGTGAGACAACACTACTTTCTGGAAAACAATTCTATACATGTCGGCAGATTCCAATTACTTACCACTGAACTTCTAATTTACAAGCAGGCACTGGCTGAGCACCACTTCAAAAAATTAATGCTATTCGAATCAGCAAACCCTGATGTGATTTTTTCCCCTCTATTGTTGTTTTTCTCTGAATTATAGCGGTTTGGTTGATCTATGGGCTACATTTCGAAACCAACTGAAATAAATCAAATCGACATGACATCTCCTTTGTGCCATTTTGCAGTTTTGTTGTATTGTTGGTTTATCGAGCTGTGATTCAGCACTATCTGTCAGATCTGTTGAACAGACCTGCGACCTTCTCAAAATAGTCAGCTATATTTTTCAGGATCGAGAACACAACAAAGTACTTTAAAAGCCTACGAAGGAACTCAGCTGAATTTCACACAGCGACATTTTTGTGATATCAATTCCCAATTTCCTGAAATTTCTGACAAGACTGAAACTTAAAGATTAGCCTGTGGAAGATTCCAGTGGATATTGTCGTTGTAACGGTGGGAGTTAACTTCACGCTTTCTTTCTTTTGCCTTTGATAACTACCCCGGCTGCTTTAAGTATAATTTAAGATGGCCATTTGTCATTGGAAATATTGAAATCTATTTTTCTTGGGAACCTTTGATTGAAGATAATTCTGCCAACAATACTGGACCTAAAATCTGCAGGGTCAGGGGGAGGTCACCTCATTACAATGTCAGTGGCGGGCACCTGAACAACTAAGGGTTCATCTCAGGTGACTGCCAGTGAGGGGAGGCCAAGAACCCCCAGTGTGAGGTGCTTGATCTGGGGGCGGGGGTGGTGCAAATCCCGGGGCCTCCCCAGAATTCCTCCCTTTATAAAGGGGTCGAAAATTTTCCAGAAATTCTTAAAATCTTTGGAGCCCAATCCATGACCCAGGCTTGGACCCCCCAGGTGGGTCTCAATCCCGCCTGCCTTTACTTGGAGTACTGGCCTGCCGGCAGATGTTCAGGCCTGAAGTGTAACAGGGGTGTGCTTGAAGGGTCCCAGATTTTTTGCTTCACAGTTCTTAAGGAGTCTAGTATTTTTCAGCCTTTAGCTTTGCAACAATATTACAATGTGCAAGTAAGAGAAACTCATTCTAAAATCTGCAAATGTGGATTGAACAACCACAGGTAAAGAGCTTAAATTGCTTTTATGGGATGATGATTCTGATCTTTGAAGGTGCAATAAAAAATTTAATAAAACCTTTCGGAATTTTAACCTGCAGGAAAAGAACAATGAAATATAGTCACAATGATAAGTACAGATAACAGAAGCCATTCGGCCATTTTACCACATCCTTCCATAAGGACCAATTTCACCCCATCATAACATCTAACTGCATCTGATTCCAGAGGTTACAGGGCCAATTTGACAGATGTGCACTCTTGACATGAAGCCCTGCCTGCTGGAAGCATATATCACAAAATCACAGGGAGTACAGCTGTAATTTCCTGATGTATACTCCTGATGTTGGGGGGGTGGGGGCTGGCGGGCGGGGAGGTTGTGGAGGGTGGTGTGGGTGGAAGGCTCTCTTCTGGGAGCGTGATTTCTTAAAATTGGTTCTAAGGCCTCCACTACCCTACATGGATGGCCATTTCAGGTATTGATAATTCTATGTATGAAGTGGTACTTCTCACATCTGTCCAGAATTGACCTTTTTACCAGTTTATATCTATGTCCAGTTGTCATTTATTTTGCCGGTTATTTTAGTCATGACCACCATTTTGCTGTTGGATGACTTGTCCAACATCAAGTCATGGATGTGCCAGAACTTTCTCCAATTGAATCCTGGCAGGATCAAAGCTATCCTGTTTGACTTCTGCCACAAAAACACAATCTTGCCTCCACACTAATCCCTTCCTGGCTGCTTGCTCAGGCTGAACCAGATGATGCACAACTTCAGAGTCCTGTTTGAAGTTTGAAACCCCATATCCTATCCCTCGTCAAGCCGCTTACTTCTATCTCCGCAAAATGTCTGCCTCAGCCCTAACCTCATCCCTGGCTGAAATGCTTATCTACTTTTTTTGTTACCTTGAGACTTGAAGTCTCCAACACTGTCCTCGCCAGCCTCCCAAGTATTACCCAACTCATCCAAAACCCTGTCTCCCGCCTTCAGACACAAACTAAATCCTGCTCACCGATCACCCAAGTTGGCTGATCTCCATTGCTCCCTCCTCAATCTGTCAATGCTTTGAATTGTCCTCATTTACAAATCTATCCATGGTTTAACAAACCCAACACTTCATCCTCTTCCAGTCCTATTATGTTGTAGCTGCCTGCGCCCTTTGGTCCTCTGACTCTGGCCTCCTGTCCATCCCCTCTTTCTCTGATTGACCAGCCTTCAGCTGTCTCAGCCTTATTGTTGAACTGCTGCCACTTCCCACCCACTCCCCTCCCATTCTGATAGTCATGAGGCTACCCTAGACAACTTATGATTTCATTGATCCTTGGATATTTGGCAGGTCAGTTTGCAGCGTAAATATCATCAACTACAGATGTGTTGTAAAAGGTGTTGTACATTCCCTTTATATCACCATTCCTACAGAGGGCATAAGATCTCAACACAACATTCGTGCATTCAGCAAGTTAGCCAATCTTTCAGGAGATTGCTGAACAATTCTTTCTTGCTGGTCCCCTGGAGACCCCAAATATTATTCTGACAATTGATTTGTTCACAAAAAATATGTAGTTATCTGTTATGTTTTTTTTCCAGAATTGCATAATTATTATTGCCAGAACATTTTGTGAAATGTTTGTGAACCTGCAATCATGAAGAAATTAACGTGTATAATAGGAACATGCCAAATAATCTACAATTCTTTAAGATCTCACAGATTACTTGTTTTCATGAAACAAGCAAAATGGCTGCTGTGTTAACTTGCAATTGTCTCACTATTTGATTTCTCAAATAAGCCCTGAACCTGTGTGGCCTGCAACAGCAGAAATGGCCGCTGGCTTCATGGTACATTGGCTGATATTCAAAAACATCTGAATTTCTATTACTTGTGTTTCGCGGGATTGTTGCAAAATTTGTTAAATTCCTGGAGCTGGGAAACTTATTAAGCGATTCTATGCATCTAATCAGTAGAGGCTTGTTATTTGAGGGACTGGTGATTGACAGTTCTAATGAATCTTCCTGGAGGTTTCTAGAAATCTGTTAATTAGGTAGATGGTGTATATATCAGAAGTTAGTTTGAGCTTGTACGTTTATACTCTTTTTTTTGTTAAGAATTTCAATCTTTTGCTGGTAAAACCACCCCGTTCATAATGTGGGCAAATTTAGCAGCGGTACGCTGAAAATGGTCGCCATAAACTTCACCGCCATTAGTCTGACTGTCACAAACACTCCCACTTCCCTGTACCACTAGTGCAGTAATTTACCAAAACTTACTGATAGAAAGAACTTGCATTTATATAGTAACTTTCATGACCTCAAGACATTTCAATATGTGTTATAGCCAATGAAATAAGGGGGTCATTTTGACTTTGTGCAATAGCATAGAATGGATGATAGTGAATCGGCAGCCTGATTTATCTCTCCTGATTTTAATTTCCATTGACTTCAATGGAAATAAAAATCGTGAAAGATGTAAAATGGCCAGCTGATTCACTATCACCCATTTTACATTATTGGGTGCGGTAGCATAGTGGTTGTGTTACTGGACTAGTAATCTAGAGGCCTGAACTAATAGTTAAGAGTTTAAATCCCGCCTCAGCAGCTGGGGAATTTAAATTCAATTGAATAAAAAAACTAGCATTAGTAATGGTGGCCATGAAACTACTGGATTGTCATAAAAACCCATTGGGTTCACTAATGTCCGTTAGGGAAGGAAACCTGCCGTCCTTACCCTGTCTGGCCTATCCAGACCCACAGCAATGTGGTTGATTTTTAATCGCCCTCTGAAATGGCTGAGCAAGCCACTCAGTTGTACAATCTCGCTACAAAAAGTCATAAAGGCATCGGACCACGACAAAAGCAAACCAAGCCCAGTTGACCTTGCAAAGTCCTCTGGGGACTTGTGCCAAAATTAGGAGAGCTGTCCCACAGACAAGCAACAGCCTGACACAGCCATACTCACAGCCAATATCCCAGACTCTTCCATCACCATCCCTGGGTATGTCCTGCCCCACCTGCAGGATAGACCGACCAGAGGTGGCTGTACAGTGATATACAGTCAGGAGGGAGTGGCCCTGGGATTCCTCAACATTGAATCTGGACCCCATGAAATCTCATGGCATCAGGTCAAACATGGGCAAGCAAACCTTCTGCTGATTACCAGCTACCGCCCTCCTTCAGCTGATGAATCAGTCCTCCTCCATGTTGAGAACCACTTGGAGGAAGCACTGAGGGTAGCAAGGGCACAAAATGTACTCTGGTTGGGGGAATTCAAATCCATCACCAAGAGTGGCTCGGTAGCACCACTGCTGACTGAGCTGGCAGAGTCCTGAAGTATATAGCTGCCAGACTGTGCCTGCTGCAGGTGGTGGGCGAACCAACACAAGGGAAAAACGAACATGACCTTGTCCTCACCAATCTACCTGTTGCAGATGCATCTGTCCATGACAGTATTGATAGGAGTGACCACCGCACAGCCGTTGTGGAGACGAAGTCCCGTCTTCACACTGAGGACACCATCCAACGTGTTGTGTGGCGCTACCACTGTGCTAAATGGGATAGAATTAGAACCGATCTAGCAGCTCAAAACTGGGCATCCATGAGGCGCTGTGGGCCATCAGCAGCAGCAGAATTGTATTCCAGTACAATCTGTAACCTCATGGCCCAGTATATTCCTCACTCTACCATTACCAACAAGCCAGGGGATCAACCCTGGTTCAATGAGGAGTGTAGAAGAGCATGCCAGGAGCAGCACCAGGCATACCTAACAATGAGGTGCCAACCTGGTGAAGCTAGAATACAGGACTACATGCATGCTAAACAGTGGAAGCAACATGCTATAGTCAGAGCTAAGCAATTCCACAAGCAATGGATCAGATCAAAGCTCTGCAGACCTGCCACATCCAGTCGTGAATGGTGGTGGACAATTAAACAATTAATGGGAGGAGGAGGCTCTGTAAACATCCCCATCCTCAATGATGGCAGAGTCCAGCACTGGAACCTTTGTAAGTAAAAGACTGAAACCTTTGCAACCATCTTCAGCTAGAAGTGCCGAGTGGATGATCCATCTCGGCCTCCTCCCGATATCCCCACCATCACAGAAGCCAGTCTTCAGCCAATTCGATTCACTCCACATGATATCAAGAAATGGCTGAGTGCACTGGATACAACAAACGCAATGGGCCCCGACAACATCCCGGCTGTAGTGCTCAAGACTTATGCTCCAGAATTAGCTGCGCCTCTAGCTAAACTGTTCCAGTACAGCTACAACACTGGCATCTACCTGACAATATGGAAAATTGCCCAGGTATGTCCTGTCCACAAAAAGCAGGACAAATCCAATCTGATCAATTACCACCCCATCAGTCTACTGTCAATCATCAGCAAAGTGATGGGAGGTGTAGTCGACAGTGCTATCAACCAGCACTTACTCACCAATAACCTGCTCACCGAAGCTCAGTTTGGGTTCCACCAGGACCACTCGGCTCCAGACCTCATTACAGCCTTGGTCTAAACATGGACAAGAGTTGAATTCCAGAGGTGAGGTAAGACATCCCTTGACATCGAGGCAGCATTTGACCGAGTGTGACACCAAGGAGCCCTCGTAAAATTGAAGTCAATGGGAATCTCTCCAGTGGCTGGAGTCATACGTAGCACAAAGGAAGATGGTAGTGGTTGTTGGAGACCAATCATCTCAGCCCCAGGGCATTGCTGCAGGAGTTCCTCAGGGCAGTGTCTTCGGCCCAACCATCTTCAGCTGCTTCATTAATGACCTTGCCTCCATCATAAGGTCAGAAATGGGGATGTTCGCTGATGATTGCAGTGTTCAGTTCCATTCGCAACCGCTCAGATAATGAAGCAGTCCGTGCCCGCATGCAGCAAGACCTGGACAACATCCAGGCTTGGGCTGATAAGTGGCAAGTAACATTCGTGCCAGACAAGTGCCAGGCAGTCATCGTCTCCAACAAGAGAGAGTCTAACCACCTCCCCTTGACATTCAATGGCATCACCATCGCCAAATCCCCCACCATCAACATCCTGGGGGTCACCATTGACCAGAAACTTAACTGGACCAGCCACATAAATACTGTGGCTACAAGAGCAGGTCAGAGGCTGGGTAATCTGTGGCAAGTGACTCACCTCCTGACTCCCCAAAACCTTTGCACCATCTACAAGGCACAAGTCAGGAATGTGATGGAATACTCTCCACTTGCCTGGATGAGTGCAGCTCCAACAACACCCAAGAAACTTGACACCATCCAGGACAAAGCAGCCCGCTTGATTGGCACCCCATCCACCACCCTAAACATTCACTCCCTTCACCACCAGGGCACCTTGGCTGCAGTGTGTACCATCCACAGGATGCATTGCAGCAACTCATCAGGGCTTCTTCAACAGCACCTCCCAAACCCGTGACCTTTACCACCTAGAAGGACAAGAGCATCAGGCACATGGGAACAACACCACCTGCAGGTGCCCCTCCAAGTCACACACCATCCTGACTTGGAAATAAATCGTTGTTCCTTCATCGTCGCTGGGTCAAAATCCTGGAACTCCCTTCCTAACAGCACTGTAGGAGAACCTTCAGCACACAGATTGCAGTGGTTCAAGAAGGCGGCTCACAACCACCTTCTCAAGGGCAATTAGGGATGGGCAATAAATGCTGGCCTCGCCAGCGATGCCCACATCCCATGAACAAATAAAAAAACATCGCACAATGTCAAATTTACCCCCTTACAGTGGTGGAAAGCAAAGTTCAGTTGCATCCGCTATCGGAGCTTTAGAAAAAAGGATAAGGATCCATTCACTGATCTGCTATTTGCTACTATAAATATCATTTAATGTCAGTCTGAGACAATCACTGAGTGGAAATGTCTTAATTTTAGTGACAGTGTAGGTTGAACCTCTGCCCTGTTACTCTGTGTAATGGTTTTATGGCTTGTCTTTTTAATAAAACCCTGGGATATATGATTTGAAATTTGACAGTGGGGTCACATAATTTTGCAAAATGTTAGAGTTCCAATGTACCGTGCCAGAAAGCAGTAGGACACAAGTTCACACCATAATTCCCCTATACTGTGAGCTACCAATCTCTGCTGCACTATGTGGAGAGATGCTCAGCAGAGGCCCACCCCAGGATGTCTCACTTATTTCCTAGCAGCTTGTCACAGAGGAGCATAGGCAGGAGCCTGAAGGTTGGTTGCCTCCCTGCCCTGTTAATCAGGAAATAATTTATGTTTTGAAGAGACCATAAAGAACATTTACTTTGTTTATTATAGAGGAGGTTTTCCACTTCTGCACGGCATATGTTAGGAAAGCATATCAGGAAATAATCTCCATCTGCTGTTTTGGCCCTGTCCCCATTAAACTGCTGACCACCCATCTTCTCTTCTTGGACTCCATGCTAGCTGACATTTTAATTGGTTCCCTTTCCTCAGGTACTGTCTCCCTCTCTTTCAAAATTGCCGTCATCACCTCCCCCCCCCCCCCCCCCTCAAAAACACACCTTTGACCCCTCTGTCCTTGTAAGCTACCACACCATCTCCACCCTCCCATTCCTCTCCAAAATCTTTGAATGTGTTGTCTTTTCCCAGATTCGTGCCAATCTCTCCAGCAAATCCCTTTTACAATCCCTCCAATCAGGTTTTTGCTCTTCCAACAGCATCGAAATGGTGTGAACCAAATTTATAAACAACATTGTCTATGACCATGGTGTATTTTCCATTCTCGCCCTCTCTGTAGCCTTTGACATGGTTGACCACACGATTATCCTCCAATACCTTCCTCTGTTGTCCAGATTGGTAAGACTGCCCTCACTTGGTTCCACTGTTACCTGTCTGATGATTGTCAGAGCATATCTACCATCGACTTCTCTTGCCACACCTGCACCATCACCTCAGGAATCATGCAAACAGGTGTAGGCCATTCAGCCCCTAAAGCCTGCTCTGCCATTCAGTTGGATCATGGCTGATCTATACCTCAACTCCATTTACCCACCTTAGCTCCATATCCCTTGATACCCTTAACTAATAAAAATCTACTGGACGTTGTCTTGAAAGCTCTAATTGTCCCAGCCTCCACAGCCTTTTATGGGAGAGAATTCCAGATTTCTACTACTGTGAGAAAAAGTTCTTCCTAATTTCCCTTCTAAATGGCCTGGCACTAAGTTAAAGATTATGTGCCCTTATTCTTGATTCCTCCACCAGAGGAAATAGTTTTTCTGTATCTACCCTATCGAATCCTTTTAACATTTTAAATACCTCGATGAGATCACCCCTCAATTTTCTATACTCAAAGGTTTACAAGGCAAGTTTATGCAACCTGTCCTCATAATTTAACCTCCTAAGCCTCGGTATCATTCTGGTGATTCTGGGCTGCACCCCTTCCAAGCCCAGTATATCCCTCCTGAGGTGCAGTGCCCAAAACTGAACACAGTACTCTAGATGGAGTCTAACCAAGGCTCTATACAACTGAAGCATAACTTACTCCCCTTTGTAATCCACCCCCCTTGAGATAAAGGCCAGTATTCCATTAACTATTTTGATTTTGAGTCCCCTATGCATCTGTCCTTGGTCCCCTCTTTTCCATCATCTGCAGATTGCTCCTTGGTGACATTATCTGAAGATATTGGGTCAGCCTTAACAAATATGCTAATGACACCCAGCTCTCCCTCCCCCCACCTCTCTTAACCCACCCCCTGCCCTACTGCCTCTCTGCTTTTAGACCACTTGTCCGACATCCAGACTTCAGTCCCTGCTACAAACTCCATACCCTTGTCAATGACTCCACCCACTTCCTCAGCCACAGTCTTAGACTGAACTGAATTGTTTACAACCTCAGCTTTCTATTCAATTCTGAGCTGAACTTCTGACCGCATATCCCCTCCATCACAAAGAACACCTACTTTGTAATGTTGCCCATCTGCTGCTGAAACCCTCTTCTATGCTTTTGTCACCTCCAGACTCAACTATTCCAAAGTTCTTATGGCTGGCCTCCCATCCTCCACCCTCTGTAAACTTTAGCTCATCCATAACTCTGCTGCCTGTATCCTATCATGTACTAAGTCCCGTTAGCCCATCACCACTTTCCTTACTGATCTACATTGGCTCCCGGTCCTCCAATGCCCCAAATTTAAAATTCTCATCCTTATGTTTAAATTGGTCCATGGTCTTTTTTTTATTCGTTCGTGGGATGTGGGCGTCGCTGGCAAGGCCAGCATTTATTGCCCATCCCTAATTGCCCTTGAGAAGGTGGTGGTGAGCCGCCTTCTTGAACCGCTGCAGTCCGTGTGGTGAAGGTTCTCCCACAGTGCTATTAGGAAGGGAGTTCCAGGATTTTGACCCAACGACGATGAAGGAACGACGACATATTTCCAAGTCGGGATGGTGTGTGATTTGGAGGGGAACATGCAGGTGGTGTTGTTCCCATATGCCTGCTGCCCTTGTCCTTCTAGGTGGTAGAGGTCGCGGGTTTGGGAGGTGCTGTTGAAGAAGCCTTGGCGAGTAGCTGCAATGCATCCTGTGGATGGTACACACTGCAGCCACGGTCCGCCGGTGGTGAAGGGAGTGAATGTTTAGGGTGGTGGATGGGGTGCCAATCAAGCGGGCTGCTTTGTCCTCTATATCTCTGTGACCTTTATCTCTTTATCTCTGTGACTTCCTCCAGTACTATAACCCACCCCAAACTCTGCGATCCTCTGACTGTGGCCTCTTGTTCATCTCCCCCCTCCTTTCGGCCCACTATTGGCCGCCGTTTATTCAGCTTCCTAGACTGCACACACTGGAATTCTCTCCCTAAGCATCTCAGTCTCTCCAACTGCCTCTCCTTCTTTAAAATTCACTTTAAAGCCCCACTCCTTTACCAAGCTTTAAGTCACCCGTCCTAATGTTTCCTTCTTTGGCTCAGCATCCACATTTTCCCTTACACCTGTATGAAGTGCTTATGGATTTTTTTTGCATTAAAGGTATTGGTAAAAGTGACCACGAAGCTATCAGATTCTCATAAAAATCCAACTGGTTCACTATTGTCCTTACCCGGTCTGGTCTATATGCAACTCTAATCCCACACCAACGGAGTTGACTCTTAACTGCTCTCTGACATGGCCTAGCAAGCCATTCAGTTGTATCAAACCATTATCAGTGGTTCAAAAATAAGGCCCACCACCTTCTCAGGGCAACTAGGGATGGGCAATAAATGCAGCCTTCCCTGCGATGCCCACATCCCACGAATGAATAAAAAATAAATAAGTAAATACATAAATGCTAGTTATTGTTGAGTGCACTAGGGAGTACCAAAGTGCAAGATCTAAACATATGTGAAATGAAATCATAAACTGGGTCTTTTTAATTGGGTTGATACATAGCACACATAGGAAATCTTTTCCCCACAAAAAATGAAGAAAAACCTAATGCAACAGTATATTGAAAAGGTCTGTGAAAATGGTTAGTCTGGTAATCGGTTCTTGATTTGCAGAGAAGAAGCTGTACATTCATTGCATATGCTTTAATTGGTGATCAGTATGTTTGCTACACTGTTCATTCAGTCTTGTGAACATTAATATTCTATTCTTGCCTTTTCCAACAAACGGCTACAAAGATATGCTGCTTGACTATTATGGAATTCAACAAGTGAAAGGGCAAGAATCTAAATCTGCACCATAGCCCAAGTCAGAGGGCAGGAATCTAAACCTGGATCATAGCCCAAGTCAGAGGGCAGGAATCTAAACCTGGATCATAGCCCAAGTCAGAGGGCAGGAATCTAAACCTGGATCATAGGCCAAGTCAGAGGGCAGGAATCTAAACCTGGACCATAGGCCAAGTCAGAGGGCAGGAATCTAAACCTGGATCATAGCCCAAGTCAGAGGGCAGGAATCTAAACCTGGATCATAGGCCAAGTCAGAGGGCAGGAATCTAAACCTGGATCATAGCCCAAGTCAGAGGGCAGGAATCTAAACCTGGATCATAGGCCAAGTCAGAGGGCAGGAATCTAAACCTGGACCATAGGCCAAGTCAGAGGGCAGGAATCTAAACCTGGATCATAGCCCAAGTCAGAGGGCAGGAATCTAAACCTGGACCATAGGCCAAGTCAGAGGGCAGGAATTTAAATCTGGACCATAGGCCAAGTCAGAGGGCAGGAATCTAAACCTGGACCATTGAAACTTCAATTTACTCCCGTTAATTCAAATTCATTTAACTTGACTTACTGGATAGTTCAAATTCAAATGCAATAAAAAGCCTCCAGTGCTAATTTAGTACAGTTGTTTAGTTTGAATTGCTGAATAATTTGAATGTTTTGTAAAAAAGATGACTGATTTATTAGGAGTCGATTGTATAGGTAACTTGCAAAGTCAGCAGGAAAAAAAATCTGATATGCAACACACAAGTCACTAAGATGCACAAGTGCAGATTTGCTGACCATTCATAATCAGTATTGTATAATCAGTGAGAGGGAATAGATATAATAGAGGAAACCATAAATATTGCTGGGAAATTAAGACAAGAAGGGTTCACCATCAAGCAAAGCACAAAATACAGATCATGTAGCATGCTAATAGATTTTAAAACAATGATGGATGTTCAAAATACTGCAATACAGCACATAGCTGCAACACTGATTTAAGTGGAAAAATCAAATGCTCGATTAAGAGCAGAGCTGACTGATTCCTCACAATAAACAAGTACAGAATTGGCTGTGGATTTCAGAATAGAAATCACTAGCACAGACATCTCATCCCAAGGGGTTGCTCACACAGAACATTCCAGAGGATGTTTAAGATAGCCTGACTTGAGGCAGATCTGCCTGCTAAAGAGATTTAATGCAGCTCTTTTTCTTTTCTGAAGATCTGATGCATTCCTACAGTGCTTATTGATAACCCAAACCTTTTCCCGGAGCTTAATCCTCGTGTTTGCCAACGACCTTGGTTTAGCAAGAGATGGTTAACTCTGAACTTTTACTTACAAGTGAGAGTTCCAGGTGACAACCAGATCGGAATGCAGTAATAGCGGTACATACAGCTTCACTGCTGATATTCAGTGCTGATGTTTTAGAATGTGGAGGATAGTAACAGACTTCAGGGGGACATTGACACACTGGTGAAATGGGCAGACACATGGCAGATGAAATTTAACGCAGAGAAGTGTGAAGTGATACATTTTGGCGGAAGAATGAGGAGAGGCAACAGGAAATGAATGGTACAATTTTAAAGGGAGTGAAGGAACAGAGAGACCTGGGGGTCTACTTACACAAACCTTTGAAGGTGGCTGGACAGGTTGAGAAGGCTATTAAAAAAGCATATGGGATCCTGGGCTTTATTAATAGAAGCATAGAATACAAAAGCAAGAAAGTTATGCTAAACCTTTATAAAACACTGGTTATGCCTTAGCTGGAGTATTGTATTCAATTCTGGGCACCATACTTTAGGAAAGATGTCAAGGCCTTAGAGAGGGTGTAGAAGAGATTTACTGGAATGGTGCCAGGGATGAAGGACTTCTGTTATGTGGAGAGACTGGAGAAGCTGGGGTTGTTCTCCTTAGAACAGAGAAGGTTAAGGGGAGATTTGATAGAGGTGCTCAAGATCATGAACAGTTTTGATAGAGTAAATAAAGGGAAACTGTTTCTAGTGGCAGACGGATCAGTAACCAGAGGACACAGATTTAAGGTGATTGGCAAAAGATCCAGAAGTGATATGAAGAAACATTTTTTTATGCAGCGAGTTGTAATGATCTGGAATGCACTGCTTGAAATGGTGGTGGAAGCAAATTCAATCATAACTTTCAAAAGGGAATTGGATAAATACTTGATGGGGAAAAACTTACAGGGCTATGGGGAAAGAGCAGGTGAATGGGACTAATTGGATAGCTCTTTCAAAGAGCCGGTACAGGCACGATGGGCCGAATGACCTCCTCCTGTGCTGTACTTACTACGATACTATGAATGTTGCATAACGCTGAGGCAGAGTTACAGTAGTTCATACAGCCTTGGCATAAATATTGCGGGGGTGAAATTGGTCTTGAGCGACAGCGAATCAGTAGCCTGTTCTACACTCTACCTGACTAGAAATTCAGGCGGGGTGTAAAATGGGCACCGATTTGCTATTGACTGTTTTGCACTACCACCCAGGACCAATTTCACCCCCTACATCTTTTGTAATGCTGCTCTGGTTATGATTTTATAGAGGACTAACAGCATTTCTCTGATGTTTCAAAAGATGGCTTCACACATTTCACTAATCTTAATGGTTTTGGATTGTACTGAGCCCACCACCAAAAGCTAGGTTTTATCTGCTGCTTGCCCAACAGTTCTACAATATTCCACTAATGGACACTGATGTTGCTGACTGCCAAAAATAAAGTAACTCTTTTCTTCAATGTAGTTTACTTGTCGTTACCAAGAAAGAAGCTGAAAATTGAAGAGTGTCATGATCAAGCTTTCTTTACAGCACCCCAGTTTTGCATTAAAGCAGAGAAGCCATAGCCTTTTGAAAACTTTAAACTGTCAAAAGATACTGCTTTGACTTCATGCTGGACATAAGGGAGAAATTAAATTGAGAGTATCAGTTTGCTCTGAAGCCAAACTAACAGTAACAGGTTATTGTGACTGACGTGTTACATTAGTTTCTCATTCTGTTTTCCATAAGCTGTCATATGATTGAAAATGGGGATACTGACTCTGGTTGGCAAGCTCTTAACTTTCATCCTTTCTTGTGAATAGGTACAATGGGGTAAATTTTGCACCACTTGTGGGGCTTTGCATGCAGCCATCAAATATTGGAATATCATGGGTGCGATGCCCACCATTTTCCGATGAGCTCTGGCTTCACTCGAGATCTCGACTGTAGTGGAGAGACTCACAAAATGTACCTTAATATCTTTTGTTTTCCATTTCTGGTTGGACAAGATCACTTGGGAGAGACAGATGAAATAAATGAATCAGGATGTAGCTTGTTCTTCGTATAGGGCTTCTAGAATTCAAACTCCCTGTGCCTCCTGATATAAAGCTTTGGAAGAACATTTTTAGTTGTGTCTGGTCTGGTTTTAGTTAATTCAAGGAGAAGTTCAATTAAAATTTTGATATTCAACTCAAGACTTCAGATGATGTTTCAGCAAATATGGTGGCTGATTTAGCAATTCTTCCGAAAAAGCTGCTGGGACCACTGCACAAGCCCAAATCCCACACTAGCAGAACAATCAGCGGGCTTTGCCGGATGCTGAGAGATCTGTTCATGAATATTATTATCATATGCCATCTGCATGGCTTGAACCTTGTGCAGAGAATGTAATTAAGGAGGTCTCGTAGAACACTTAAAGGTAAGTGACTGCATATATGAGGATAAAAATATTGGATTCTTTTTAAAAGCTCAAAATTGGTTCTCACACATTTTCAACCTTTGCAAAGGCTGTAAAGGGCAGGATAGGGGTGGAAGGGAAGAAATGGTGGGCAATGCTGAAAGGACAGACAATGGTATGGAAAAGGTTGATCCAGAATATTACTTTAAAATAAAGAGTGGGATTAGGACCAGGGACACAGGTTCACAATAGTAAAATATAACTTTAGGACTGATAGCAGGAGCTTCTTCTTCACACAGAGAGTGATCAACATTTGGAATGGACTTCTAAGCACACAGTTGGAGGCAAAAACAATAGAATCATTTAAGAAACAACTAGATGCAGTAATGGGGGGATTATAGGATTTTGTTGGATGAATGAATTAAGATGGGCTAAATGGCTTATCCGATCTTGTGAGAAGCAGGGATGCTTACTCCTTAGGCTTCTGACGCCCATTTATAGGTGGCCAGGAATTATGTGGTATGACCCAGGTGCAACTAATTAGGCTTGTCAGGAGAGATTTGCCTTTGCCAATTATGATTCAACTGGAAGCCAGCTATTCAAGTTAGCCTGACATTCAGACTGTACCTAGGGATAGCCTTGTCCACTGCAGTCAGACTCATTGCCACATTGAACTTTTATGTCCCTGGGTCATTTCAAGCCACCACTGGTGACATTTGCTCGATCAATCAATTGTCCATGCACCAATGCATCAAAGAAGTGACTATAGGCTTATTTGCCAGAGGCAAAACATATGTCCCTTTCCCCATGGAAAGAGGGGAACAACTCAAGGTGGTACAGCACTTCTACCAGATGGCTGGCTTCCCAAAGGTGCAGGGCCTCATTGATGGCACCTACGTAGCCATCAGGACACCAAACAACAACCCAGTGACAAATATGAATCACAAAGGGTTTAATTCCATTAACTTCTAAATGATTTTGGACCACCACAACACAAAAATGCAAGTAATTGCCAGATAACCTGGCCACAGCCACGCTGCTTTCATTTTAAAACAATCTACGTTGCCACCAAAATTTAAAGCACCAGGCTACCTCTTGTTGCTCTGGCTAGTAACACCAATCAGGAACCTCTCACTAATCTGGCAAGAAAATAATTAAGCTTATACCTCCAAACAAATTGTAGTGGAACATACAATCAGTATGTTAAAGCAGTGCTTTTGAGATCTGGATGGATCAGTTGAACTCTACAGCCTTGAAAAAGTGATGAAGATCATCCGTGTCTGCTGTGTACTTCATGACTTCACCAATGATAATGAGGGGTTCATGCAGCCAGAAGTGCTCGAAAGCAAGCCTGCCTTGGCTACAGAGCAAGAAGAAGAGGAAAAGAAGGAAGCAGAAGTGGTTGGGGTTGATTCATGGCCAAGCCGACTGGTGTGTCAAGGAGTGATTGACAATACATTGTTAAAAACAGCCCTTGAGCCCCTATATGATCACTATTATGGTCCTTTCAATACCTCAATGCCACATACCCACATGCTAGGCTAAATCTTCTTGCCTTCACTACTACCCTTGCATGCTTGCGCCCAATACCAAGGTTCATATAATCCCTTCTTACCAACAAATCACTACTAAACATTTCAAAGATGACACAATCAGTTTATTTTCTTGCTCCACATGTATTCTTGCATCAATGTTTACATCTCTGGTACTTGCTTTTGGTGATCTGTAGAGTGCATACAGTCCACTTCCTAATCTTATGCTCCTTCTAAGTGTCATTTCAGTGGGAGGAGCAAGTGCCGTGGCACACTGTTGCTCCTCAATTGGGACCATGTGACTTGCCAGAGATGAACGCCTTGTGTCTTGAGGTGGACCTGCCCGTTGCCAGTGCTCCAGAATCTGTGCTGGCCGGCTGCTTTGCTGATACCTGCATCTTCTGCAGTGCTCTGAGGAGATTGGCTGGGAGGGGTGGATGGGTTATTGCCCTGGGAGGTCAAATCCTCATCTGTCTCTCCTCCTTCCAGATCGGCTGGGCCTCCACGTCCCCAGACGCCCCGGATGTGCCGCCCACTTCAGGGGTCGCCTGCACCATACCCGCTCTCTTTTTAAAATCAGGGCCATGTTCTCAGTATATACAAAGGATTTGGACATGTCAATCTCAAAATTTGCTAATGACACAAATGTATGGGATTTCTTAAACAGCAAGGAGGACTGTAAAAGACCTCAAGGAGACATAGGCAGGTTAGCAGAATGGGCAGATGGGTGGCAGATGCAATTTAATGTGGAGGTAATACATTTTGAAAGGAAAACACAAGAATAGCAGAATGCATTGTATACAAATGTAATGTATATAAAGATAGGTGGAAAAGCAAGTTGCGATGAGGACACAAAATGTCTGCAAAGGGATCTTGACAGGTTAAGCGAATGGGCAAAAAATTGGCAGATGGAATATAATGTGGGAAATGTGAAGTCATCCACTTTGGGAGGAAAAATAAAAAAGCAAAATGTTATTTGAATGGAGAAATATTACAAAATGCTGCGGTACAGAGGGATCTGGGTGTCCTCATACATGAAACACAAAAAGTCAACATACAAGTGCAGCAGGTAATCCGGAAGGCAAACGGAATATTGGCCTTTATTTCTAGGGGGATGGAGTATAAAAGCAGGGAAGTCATGCTACAACTGTACAGGGTGCTGGTGAGACCACACCTGGAGTACTGTGTACAGTTCTGGTGCTCTTATTTAAGGAAGGAAATACTTGCATTGGAGGCAGTTCAGAGAAGGTTCACTCGGTTGATTCCGGGTATGGAAGGGTTGTCTTATGAGGAAAGATTAACAGGTTGGGACTATACTCATTGGAGTTTAGAAGAATGAAAGGAGATCTTATTGAAACATACAAGATTCTGAGGGGACTCGATAGGGTAGATGCTGAGAGGATGTTACCCCTCATGGGGGAATCTAAAACTAGGGGGCATAGTCTCAGAATAAGGGGTCGCCCATTTAAGACAGAAATGAGGAGGAATTTTTTCTCCTAGAGGGTCGTGAATCTTTGGAATTCTTTACCCCAAAAAGCTGTTGCGGCTGAGTCATTGAATACATTCAAGGCTGAGTTAGACAAATTTTTGATCAGCAAGGGAGTCAAAGGATATGGGGAAAGGGCGGGAAAGTGGAGTTGAGGTAAAAATCAGATCAGCCATGATCTCATTGAATGGCGGAGCAGGCTCGAGGGGCCGAATGGCTTACTCCTGCTCCTATCTCTTATGGTCTTATGGTATTCAATGGAAATGCATTGAAGGATGAGGATGGATAGAGAGAAACCAGTGCCCAACTCTCTTCCCATGGCCCTGCATCTTCCTCTGCTTCAAATATTTATTCAATTTTCCCATGAAAAATGCAGTGGTCTCTGTCTCAACCAATCTCTGTAGCAAAGCATTCCATGCTCTAACAATCCTCTGGACAATTAATTTTCTCCTAACCTCTCTCCCCACTGAATTAGTGGCAAATTTAAATTCATGACCACCTGACCACTGAGTCCCGAACCAAAGGAAATAGTCTTTCTCTATTCGCTGTATTAAAGAACTTCGGAATTTTAAAAACCTCTATTAAAACCCTTAGCCTTCTCTATTCCAGTGGGATCAGTTCTAGAATCTCATCTCTCCTCATAACTATAGTTTTCTATCCCTGACATTATCCAGGGTAAGTATGCTGTACAATTTTTATGGTTTTAATGTTCTTTTGAAAAAGAGGTTCCACACTGCACAAAGTACTCTAACTGTGGCCTAACCAATGTTTTGTAAAAGTTTATTGTCACTTCTTTACTCTAATACAAATAACATCCTCTGTGACTTTAAATGTAGTTATTCCTCCTCATCCTTCTTGACCTCTCTGCCATCTTAGGCACAGTTAACTGCAACATCCTCCTCCAACGCCTATCTTCCATTCTGCAACTCAGTGGGGCAGCTCTTGCTTGGTTCCACTCTTACCTAGCTGATTGTAGCCAGAGCATCTCCAGCAACGGCTTCTCTTCCTGCCCCCGCACTGTTATCTCTGAAGTCCCCGAAGGATCGATCCTTGACCCTTCCTCATCTACATACTGCCCCTTGGCAACATCATTAACAGACATAGCTTCCACATGAATGCTGATAACACCCAGCTCTACCTCTTCACCACTTCTCTTGACTCCTTCACTATGTTCAGACTGCTTGGCCGACATTCAGTCTTGGATGACCTGTAATACCGCCAGCTAAACATTGGGAAAACCAAAATTATTGTCTTTGTCCCCTGCCACAAACTCCATACCCTCCTGATTGATTCCATCCCCCCTCTTTGGTCATTGTCTCAGGCTGAACCATGCTGTTCGCAACCTGACATCCTATTTGACCTCGAGATGAACTTCCATCCCCATTTACTCTCCATTATAAAGACTGCCTACTTCTGCCTCTGTAATATCACCCAGCGCAACTTTCCTCAACCCATCTGTTGCTGAAACACTCATTCATGACTTTGTTAGCTCTAATATCGACTATATCAATGTTTTCCCTGCTGGCCTCCCATTCTCCACCTTCCACAGTCAAAATCCAGAAGGGCTGCTGTATATTTGTTAGCAGCCTGACAGTAACCAGACAAATAAGCTTGTTCATGGTGTTTGGACAGTTAATATTTCTTTTCTTGAGGATAAACAGGGCCACTTACTTAACCAAGTACTTGTGACTTGTAAGCTTTGTTGCACAGTAAATAGTGATCCAGTTCTAGAGAATGTTCATGGATGTTTCTAGAAATATAGTAATTTAATAGGTAGAGCGTATATCATTAGGCTAGTTGGAAGCCTTGTGCTGTAGTGCTGAAGTCAAAATGTCAGACCGTGAGAGCCTTTTACTTCATTTATACAACACAACTGCATTGAAAGCCTTTCAAGTCTACAGAGGCACCACTTCCCGTTGGTGTAACTGGTCTGTATATGCTGCAGGGTAATTTTGTCAACAATACAGAAAATAAGTGGTTGGGCAGGCACACAAGCAGCACCAGCCTATCTGTCCCCTACCTTACCTCTTGTCTTTTTACAGGGCTTTCTGGTATATGGCTCTTCTTCATATTAAAAATGTAAAATTTGATGTTGGGGAAAATATTTTTAAGAACTATGCAAATAGTGGCCCTGAAATTCCTCAGGTCACAATCTCAGCAGTTACGCAGGCATCACGCCTGACAGTGCCCTCCATTGGTGGAGTTTGTGGGGTCAGTGGGTGGGCACTTTATTAGCACGGGGCAGGTGGGTATAAGTGTCAGTTTGGATGCACCTCTGGCGCCCACCTGCCCCATGCCCATGGAAATTCTGGTCATGTTGTGGTGGAGGGAATAGTGATAATGGGGGACTTCAATTAGAGGAGGAGGAATTCCTGAAGTGAGTTCAAGAGAATTTTCTGGAATAATGTGTTTCCAGCCCAACCAGGAAAGAAAGTGTGCTGGATCTAGTTCTGGGGAATGAAGTGGGGCAGGTGGAGCATGTTTCAGTGGGAGAACATTTGGGGAACAGTGATCATAATATTAAAATGAAACAGAAAAAGGAGGCTTATAATGAATGTAAGGTTCATAATACAGTAGAGAACCAGGCTGAATACAGAAAGTACAGAGGAGATCTAAAAAAGGGAATAACAGGAGCAAAGAGAGAGTATGAGAATAGATTAGCGGCTAACATAAAAGGGAACCCAAAAGTTTTTTATAAACATATAAATATTAAAAAGGTAGTCAAAGGAAGTGTGAGACAGATTAGGGACAAAAAAGGAAATCTTCTTATGGAGGCAGAGGGCATGGATAAGGCAGTAATGAATACTTCACATCCATCTTCACTAGAGAAGAGGAAGCTGCAGTACAGGAGGAGGTAGTAGTGATATTGGATAAGATAAAAATAGATAAAGAGGAGGTACTTAAATGATTGGCAGTTCTCAAAGTAGAAAAGTCACCCGGTCCAGATGGGATGCATCCTAGGTTACTGAGGGAAGTAAGGGTGGAAATTGCGGAGGCTCTGGCCACAATCTTCCAATCCTCCTTAGGTATGGGGATGGTGCCGGAGGACTGGAGGATGGCAAATGTTACACTCCAGTTCAAAAAATTGGAGAGGGATAAACCTGACAATTACAAGCCACTCAGCGTAATGTCAGTGGTGAGGAAACTTTTGGATACAATAATCAGGGACAAAACAAATTGGCACTTGGAAGAGTATGGGCTAATAAATGAAAGTCAGCATGGATTTGTTAAAGGAAAATCGTGTTTGACTAACTTGATTGAGTTCTTTGATGAAATAACGGAGAGGGTTGATGAGGGTCGTGCAGTTTATGTTGTGTATATGGACTTTCGAAAGGCATTTGATAAAGTACCACATAATAGACTTGTTAGCAAAATTAAAACCCATGGGATTAAAGGGACAATGGCAATGTGGATACAAAATTGGCTAGGGGACAGAAAGCAGAGAGTAGTGGTGAACGGTTGTTTTTCAGACTGGAGGGAAGTATACAGTTGTGTTGCCCAGGGGTCAGTATTAGGACCACTGCTTTTTTTGATATAGATTAATGACCTGAACTTAGGTATAAAGGTATAAAGGCTATAATTTCAAAGTTTGCAGATAACGTGTAACTCAGAAAAGTAGTAAACAATTTGGAGGAAAGCAACAGACTTCAGGAGGACATTGACAGACTAGTGAAATGGACAGACACATGACAGATGGAATTTAATGCAGAGAAGTGTGAAGTGATGCATTTTGGTAGGAAGAACGAGAAAAGGCAATATAAACTAAATGGTACAATTTTAAAGGGGGTGCAAGAACAGGGTGATCTGGAGCTGCACATACACAAATGTTTGAAGGTGGCAGGACAAGTTGAGAAAGCTGTTAAAAAGCATATGGAATCCTGGGCTTTATTAATAGAGGCATAGAGTGCAAAATCAAGGAAGTTATGCTAAACCTTTATAAAACACTGGTTAGGCCTCACCTGGAGTGTTGTGTTCAATTCTGGGCACCACACTCTAGGAATGATGTCAAAGCCTTAGAGAAGGTGCAGAAGAGATTTACTAGAATGGTGCTATGGATGAGGGACTTCAGTTATGTGGAGAGATTGGAGAAGCTGGGATTGTTCTCCTTAGAGAGAGAAGGTTAAGGGGAGATTTGATGGAGGTGTTCAAAATCATGAACAGTTTTGACAGAGTAAATATGGAGAAACTGTTTTCAGTGGCAGAAGGGTCGGTAACCAGAGGACACAGATTTAAGGTGATCAGCAAAAGAGCTGGAGGTGACATGAGGAAACATTTTTTTAAGCAGCGATTTGTAATGATCTGGAATGCACTGCCTGAAAGGGTGGTGGAAGCAGATTCAATAGTATCTTTCAAAAGGGAATTGGATAAATACTTGAAGGGAAAAAATTTACAGGGCAATGGGGAAAGGGCAGGGGAGTGGGATTATTTGGATAGCTCTTTCAAGGAGCCGGCACAGGCACGATGAGCTGAATGGCCTCCTCCCGTGCTGTAAGTACTATGATATTGCTACTCAGCTAATGATATTGCTAAAATGGCTCCTACCTTAACTGGGTTGCTCAGTCATTTGAACATTAGACTTGTGATCTTGGGCTCAAACAGTAGCAGGGTAATTGCAACTTTGCATCCTTCAGAGGGACTGAGCAGTGTTACTACACTGTTGCAGTATATTCTGGCTGTTCAGCAATAGAAAGAGAACAGTGCTTCACCCAGAATGCATTTCACATCTAATGGATGCTGACCTATATGGGTATCACTCTCCCACTTGATTTAGAAGGGTTATCTTATTAGAAATGTAACCAATTTTAATGCACTGTGGCTTTTTTACTTGTGACAGTACAGGTATCTCTCACCACTCATTGCCACCATCCTAATTTTAGATTTGTTAACGAGCCATTTCCTCTCGGAACAGTCTTGCCATACTTGCCGTAAGTGGCCTGCATCCCCCATGATCCAGAAGTTGCAGCTCTCCAGTTTTCTACCCCTGCAGAACTCTCAAAATCATAGATCACCAGTATCCACTGCACTTTATTTCTCTCCAAGCCACTCTGTAAGATGGCAATATCAGTATGCTCCACTGAAGCTGGGCTCAGGTTCCAAATGAACTAACTACATTCATTTATAGAAATTAAATAAGTAAGACACATATGGAGCAATAAAAGGTATTGTACAATGACAGCAGGAAATTAAATTATACTCTGTTCCTGTCAGTGGTGCATATAGTGAAAAACTCTTTACCAACACTCACTTTTGGTTCCATTCTATTCAGGACCACCCTACTTCTCATGCTTTTACGGCACAGTCTCCCTCTCTCTTTCTCTCTCCATGTCAGGCCAGAGATTTAAATGTTTCATTAGCCTTTGAAATGCCTGGAATGCATATTCATGGATTAATGTTTCCTCAAGCAGTCCCATTTCCAGGTTGAACGATCCATAAGTGGGTCATATCATCCAAATCAGGTCTTCTTAGCTTAATTAACATGTTAATGCTGTAAGGAAGTCAAAAACAAAAAGACCATTGCCGAAAGCTAGACACGCTGCAGCGGGCAGCCATCTTAGAACTCACTCAGCTTAAAATTTATGCAGAATGCAATAAACTCATATATACATTTATACACAAAGTTAGTTTCTGTCTCCATCTATCTTTATACAGTGACAATACCGTGGAATTTGTCACACTGACAGTAGGTAACTAATGGGAGCTGCTGACTTTTGCAATCCTGTTTGGGGTTAACTGCTACAGGTCTACAGAGCTTTGTCAATACCACCCTCATTATTGTACAGAGAAAGGGAACCATATTGATGTTAATACCAATACTCTTGTTTAAATTTGGCTAAGATACTTTTCATGTTTACCACTCACATTCTAAAGCTGTCTTTATGACAGAACAATGCTTTTTGAAAATTCGTAAATACCGTATAAGGCCCAACTATGTAAAAAAAACATTTTTATCACAAATGTATGATAATTTATGATTTTTCATACCTGAATCCATTTTACATGCACTTTATTAATGCTACTTTCCCTGTACCTATGCCTTTTGTATATTTCCTGCTTAGACAAACAAACAGCCTCTAGATTGGTGCCAAAATCCATTGTTATATTATACAGAGCATTGCAGCTTTAAGTAATGTCTTCACTTAAAAAGTGTTCAACAAATGGTTTTTACTTGGGGAGGAAGAAGAGGTAGCAGACCGATGCAGCATTTTTCTCACAATGGCATCACGTGCAAGTGACATGACAATATGCTTTGAAGTAAATGTGACATTGAATTATTTGTAAACCAATAAAAAAGGTTTGCTAACATTTTCTCAGGAAAATGGTGCCCTTTAAGACTATGTTAAATGTGACATATAAGGGTGAATTTTGGGAAGCTGTAAACCTGTCATGGAAGGTTGCAAAATGTACCCTATAGATTTTCCTGAAGTGTAACATAATTCTGTAGTTTCACCATGTTTTGTGAAACTACTTATATAGATATTTTTTCAGTTAGAAATATTTTAATGACTACCAGTAAATTGTTATATCAACAATTTCCATTCAAATTTGCTGTCAATTCTCACAATATAGTGGTAGACTCTAGCCAATGGGGGGCTCTAGGGAGCAAGTTTTGAAGTCTCTATCCCAACTCTGTTGCCACCTTGTATTTACCAAAAAAACATACTCATCATCAACTGACCGTGGGCAATTCCACAGCCAATTTGTAATATATATTATTATACTATATTCATATATATATATAGAGAGAGAGCGAGAGAGAGAGAGATAGATAGATAGATAGATAGATATATTGTATAATAATGAAGTTTGCAGATATGTTCATGAATATAACAAATTTGGGGCCTGCAAACGGGCCTGTGACCCTGGGGGCACCACTGGTCTCTAGTCATAGTTCCAGTCGCAGAAGACCAGTAGAACCACCAGTAGAATTTTGTATCTCACTACGTAAACTGGTTGAAATTTATTCTCATGGGATGATTTCCTCTGTAGTTGGTGTGTAATGAAATTGTAAACCTACTATTTCTAAACTTGTTTACAATTTTGATACATATAGTGCACAGAGGAAATCTACCTTCATAGTTTGTTACATCATTCGCACCTCTTGAGCATGTTACCAGCAGTAACACACTTCCATCAATTGTTATATTATCTGTACACTTTACTAATTTCACAGTAAATGAAGCTATAGTAATATATGCTCAAGGAATTATTTTTACCTGGCTTAATAGGCAAGTATATTTTAACTGCCACCATTTTAGAAAAATCTTGGATAATTTAAAAAGAATGCAGCAGTTCTTAAGTAGTGAACAAACCTCTGCATATACAATAATCCAATACTGAGGAATTTAATGAAGCAGAATATCACCTAAAAATTAATCATTTTGAATTTGAGTCTCAGCAATGTTCTAAGATATGCAATATAAAATTAATCTAAAATACTGTTTTCCTTAATGGTGTTTGTTAGCAGTGCAATGTTTAGAACATTCAAACAGTCAATTAAACAGGAGTACTGGTTAATTAACTGACATTTTCATTTTTGTCACACTTCAAAGAGTTTGTAATATCCTGTAACTGTGCAGTTTCTGTCCTTTTCTGAATGATTTCAGTGTTACATCATTTACACCTCTTGAGATGGCAACCATATGGCGTCTGATGCTAATGGCTTGATTTTCATAATGTTCATTTTGAAAAATGGCAGGCCTACATGGAAATGGCAGCTCACCATTTAGGCGAGGAAAGGCAACCATATTTTACTGAGGAAATGGCTAAACATATTTTTTTTATGAACTGAAACTGCATTCCAGTTTTAAGATCTGTACTCAAGTAACACTTTGCTAAAATTTCACCTGTTTCCCTGGAATCTTTATAATAAAATTTAGTGACCGTTGAGACTGTAATGTGTCAATTTTATTATTCCTGTGGGTCTGAGATGAGGAAAAATAAGATTTGATTCAGCATTGTCTTCAGAAAATTCAGCAACTGAAGTGTTAAGCAGCTAATGTTACATCCACATAAGACTTCAATCTCTTATATTCTGCATTGCAGTGTTGCAATTTTCCGAATCAGACAACTCCCTGTTATAATCAGTAATTTGGTCAACACGCCCAGCTGGGTTTAGAGAGAACATCCGTCTTTTCCATTCTTCCCTTGGGTATCTGTGTGTCAATTTTAATGTTTCCTCTGGAGGTCATTTGAATTTCAATTTGACTTCACCTGATAGTGCCAAAGGTTAGGGTACACCACAAGGGGTGTTCTGGCTCCAGCTGGACTTGTCATTAAGGGGGTTCTGCCACCTGCTAATTAATCATGACATATAAACTGACACCAGCACTGGAAACAGAAACAGTTTATTTACGGTTCCCATGGAAATCGCATTGCATAAATTTGCTTTAGCAGGTGTTTTGTATTCTCCCCTGCTTCTCCTTTAACTTTTTTGTAAACAACCTCACCACATGCACAGATGCGAAATGTCTCACAGTCAGTCAGTGTTTTTGTTCCTGCTGGGAATCCTGAAATTATTAACCCTAACCAAGCCTACTAAATCTTTTTTCTTCAATCCATCAAAATACAATGGTGCAGTGTTTACAAAGGAATTATTATGCTTTGATTAGTTACATAGGACTATCTTTCACTAATGTAGTATTAAGGAATTGAAAAAGCAGCATAATTGACCATTTTTGCCATAATAGGTAAAACCCTGATAATTCATGAGCAATAAATTTTCTTGAAGCTTGCAAGCTGAATCCCACCCCATCCCCCCAACTCCAATTTTCTCGCCTCATCTTCTGAAGGCAGTTACCCCCGCTGACGTGCAGCTCCACAGGCCTGTCAGTCCTTCTGTATTCCTCCTAGGTGGCCAATATTTGTCTGTGTGCTCAGATGGTATTGTACACTAATCAACTGTGTGGCATCATAGTCAAGCCTCATCCCATCCTCACCTGACATCTGCTCACAGACTTTCTAACAGAGGCCACTAGATAGTGATCATGAGAGGTAAACCCTCTCTAGCCCAGGGACACTATAGTCAGTTGTAGTGACCTCGCTGTGATCAGCTAATTTAGCACAAACAATGGATCAAACTTGTGATCTTTCTGATCTATGTGGCTCAGTACTAAGGGTGACTTCCATTCTTAAGTAGGGTATCAATAAGGACATCCAAAGAAGAGAACTAATGGGCTGCCATGATATTTCTCATAGTAATTCAGATAATATGAATATCAATATATAGAAATAACTTTGTGTTTAGCTCTGTGTCTTTTGTAGTTTAGTTTGTCTGTGCTTTACTTGTTTCTTTTTTTGTGCTGTTGTGTTTCACTATGTTTGTGTTCTCATGGGTTTTTTCCCTGTCTAATTTATGTTTTATTTGTCTGTGTATTTTTCTTATACCTAAATGTGATTTTTTTTCTTTGTCTTGTTTTCCCCAATGTGCTTCTGACTTTTATGGTTCTTTGTTTTTTTTATATCTATCTTTCATTCACTGTAGTGTTCTGTTTGTCTTTTTGATGTTGTGGTTGTCTGGGAGTTGGCAAATCAGGGAGAGAACTCATATTTGGAAAGCTAATAGGCAGAAGGAGGAGGAGTGTGAGCAGGAGTACAAAGCCGGGGGCCACAAGAAAGTTCAGGGTCGAAGAAAATGTGGTGGTGCAAAGGGGGAAGGCGGAGTGGGAATAAAAAGATTTTTTGAAATGTAAAGCAGCCAGAGATGAATCAGCAGAAGAAGCAAGAGTGGTAGTGAGCTGCAAGGAAGGAGCAGCAGCAGGCCGCAGGCCAGAGCATAGATTGGGACCAAAGGCAAATGGTGGCAAATGGGAGAGTGGCAGTGGAGGAGATGAAAAGCGAGATGAAAAAAATGAAAAGCGGTTGTAGGTCACATTGGTGGGAGTTTTATCTCCCGGGCGGGAAAGCAGCCTAGTGAGTAGCTGGTCCTTCCAGGAATGGCAGCGGGAGTCCCAGTGTTTTTTAATAGTTGGCCCTCATTAATATGTCGCTGGCCAAGTTATGGCCTAAAACGGGGTGGGGGGTGGGGGGGGCGGTGTCGGTGAGAAGGAGCGGAAAGTTAGGTGGCCAAGATGCTGCTTGCCGGGCCAAGGTAAGTGCGGGCACAGGAGGAGGATGGGGGTTCTGGGGCAAACAGCAGTTCATGAAGAGGGGTGAGGGAGTACTCCTGCTCCTCCTGGCCCAACAAAGGAAAGTTTTAAACTTACCTGGAAAGGCCTGTTTGATCTTCAAAACAGATTGTAGCTGATGAACGAGCACTGTGGACGCCCCACTCTCATCCAGGTTAAGATGGCGTCGGAGTCCTATTGACATAATAGGACTCCAATTTGCATAAACGTATGATGCACTCATCTGACTCTGGCGGGCACCTCATACACCTGAAATATCAGGCATTTTAAAATCAGAATGGAGCAGGAACAGAGTATTTCACCCAATCTGTTTTAACTGCCCTGTCAAACAGAGGGAAATAGAATTCCCCTCACTCGAACAGGGACGAGTGGTAGAAAGCCGTGGACCATTGGAGGAGAAGCAGCAGCCTTAGGGAGATTAAGAAAAGTGGTAGGCAGCTGGTGAGAGGGATGATGGAGAGTGGAAAGGGGGGGAGATAACTTAAAAGGCCTAAACAGGAACAAAAATGCATGCATCAATAAAATGCAGATAAAGCAAAATAGTTAGCAAAAAATTTTCCAACCAAAAATTAAAAAGTAAATTAAAAGTGGGAAGTCTATTCCCACAGGCCAGGCCATCCACGTCTGTTTTAAATTGATCAAACATTGCTCCTGGCACAAAGGTAGCCAGAAAGATGCAAGATCCAGTGAAGGAGCTGTTTAAATAATTCTGGAGCCTTAATGAGGCATTATGGACATCAATGCAGCCTTCAGAAATGCTGGCATTTTTCCTGGTCACGAAATGCCTGCAAGCCCAATTTTGCTACCCATGCTACTATCCAACATGGCTCCATGCCATTATCAGAGCTTCATAAATCCACCCTAGCATGTAGAGGGTATCAGCTTTTGATTTGTTGGACTTAATCCAAAATGACAAGAAATTGTGGCTGGTTTGCTCATTCTTGTTGGAATGAAGGAGAAGCTGCCCATTTCTTTCAACCTAACAAGTAACAATGAAATTGTATGTTATAAACAAATACATTCATTTTTTCACATTAAAATAATCCACTGGAAGTAATTCAAAGTTAACTATTTTATGAATTTTAGTCCTTTGTTCATTAATTCTAAGAACAGTAAGCAAAACAGTTTAGTTTGGGCCATGACTGCCATAGATTTTTATTGAATAGCCTTCTTGGAGGCTGTTTGACATAATTCTGGGAAGCTAGAAAAATAAAAGTAGGAATTTAATTTAAAATAAATTCTGCACGTCATAGATATTACTAACAAAAATTACTAACATAAATTACTAACAAAAAACCCCGGATATCCTAACCAATATCTAGAGGAGGCCCTAGAATGTTATTTTCCAGTTGTGCGACACCTTGTAGATATTGCTGATCAGCACCTTTCATACCTTAAGCACATCACAGCCTTTTGAAGAGAGGTTACTGCAGTTTTATAGACAAATGCAGCAGCCAATTTGCAAAGAGCAAGGCTCCACGGACAGCAATGCAATAAATGAACAATTAGTCTGTTTTAGTGGTGGAAGGAGAACTCCCCTGCTCTTCTTCAAATGGTGTCAAAGTATCTTTAAATGAATCTGACCAGGCCTTGCTTTAACATCTCATCTGAAAGACAGCACTTCCAGCAATGCACCACTCTCTCAGTACTGCAGTGTAGAGAGGCAGGAGTGTTACCACTGAGCCAAGCTGATGTTGTTCTCATAGTCATATCAGATCAGTGGGAATCCAAAAAGTGATCATACCAGAGTGCATTTAATTATTAATGAGCTGTCCAA
Source organism: Heptranchias perlo (assembly GCF_035084215.1). Classification (NCBI taxonomy): domain Eukaryota; kingdom Metazoa; phylum Chordata; class Chondrichthyes; order Hexanchiformes; family Hexanchidae; genus Heptranchias; species Heptranchias perlo. The sequence goes on from NC_090335.1 coordinate 35,526,581, forward strand.
ACAAAGAGGTAGGAAGTGGGTTTGCTGATGAACTTGTAATCTCAGCTATGCAATTGGGGATAAGTGGAGGTGACGTATATCTCATAGGGAAAGACGAAAATGTGGCTACTTACAGAGTAACAGCTTGCTTACTTGGCCTCCTGTTCAGAGAATGCTCTGTGGCAAAGACGAAACCTAAAGAGGGGGAGAAAGATAACTAAAACTTGTAGATCTTTCAATTAGATCATGACTGATCTGTACCTCAACTCCATTAACCCACCCGTGTTCCATATTCCTCGATACACTTACCTATTTCCGCTGGTTGGGGATTTTAGGAGTAGGGGGCACAGTCTAAAAATTAGAGCCAGACCTATCAGGAGCAATATTAGAAAACATTTCTACACACAAAGGATGGTAGAAGTTTGGAACTCTCTTCCGCAAACGGCAATTGATACTAGCTCAATTGCTAAATTTAAATCTGAGATAGATAGATTTTTGGCAACCAAAAGTATTAAGGGATATGGGCCAAAGGCAGGTATATGGAGTTAGATCACAGATCAGCCATGATCTTATCAAATGGTGGAGCAGGCACGAGGGGCTGAATGGCCTACTCCTGTTCCTATGTTCCTATCAAGAAAGAAAATGGTGACCAAAAACAGTGAAAAAATTATTTGAGTAGTTTGTGGTAGCTGCCCGTTTCAGATTACTGGATCTGAAAATAGTTTCAGAATTTGATTGGGTAGTTGTGTGCTGCTTGCTCATGGTACATTAGAAGCTTTCTTACCTGTCCATTAAATGCTTCACCTTTAGGCACAGGCATAATTGAGCCAATCAGCTTGAATAACTTAACAGATTATGATTATTTGGGGGGAAAATTGGATAGGGCCTGTTTTTGGGCGGGTGTAGCACGATCCGCTATTACCCCGTGCCCAATGGTCCCTGCGCAGGCAGGACGAGATTTTTGTCAGGCCTGAGGACTGACCTGCAATCTGCATTGGAAATCAGCGTTGAACGAGGATTCCATGCAATTCGCACATTCCACCAGCAGGGGAAAGCTCCAATCTCTTAAAGGCAGGCTGTCTGTTAGAAATCTCTTAAAGGTAGCTGGTACCTGTTATTTTCTGAATATAACAGCCTGGTGTCTGCACAGAGTCTGAACAGAGATCAGACATCACACACATAAAGCACAGATGCAGGTCCCATCCCTATTTTTATATACTGATGAGTTATGTTAAAACATTGAATAAAGGTTGCGCACCACTAAATCCCACATCCTCCAAATTGCATGCCAGACCTCACCAATCTGCCGATCTGAGACTCTGTGCACCAAGGCTCTCTGCTGATGTACCAGATGCCTTGGTGCAAGAGGTGGACAGAAGGAGGGATATTCTATTTCCGCGGTGGGGGGGGGAGCGGGGGAGCAAGAGGCCCTCCAGACATACACCCAAAAGGTAGTAGGAGGCAGTAGGGGATGAAATCAATGCCAGGCGCACAGCATCATGAACATGGATGCAGAATAGGAAGAAGTTCAATGCTTTGACATGAGTGGTCAAGATGAGTGAGGTCAACTGTCAAGTGGCGTCTCCTACTAACTACACCACTAGCCGCATCCATTGCTCCACGCACTACACCCCCCCATCATTCACATACCAACAAACTCTTTCCATCAGTACTCAACCCTCCCACTCTTACACATTACCACCATTGCAAGCCGCCCACCCACAAAACACTGGCAGCTATTCAACCATGATAGGCACATCACCCAGTCACACGTCCCGCTTTCTTGCAGGAGAAGCTGGCACATATCAGGAGGCAGCAAGTGGCAGTGGCATTTTGCCCCTCAAGCCTGTTCCACCATTTGATCAGATCAGGGTGGACCTGTGACCTAACTCCATATACCCGCCTTAGCCCCATATCCATTAATACCCTTGGTTCACAGAAATCTATCAATCTTAGATTTAGAATTCTCAATTGAGCTAGCATTAACTGCCGTTTGCAGAAGACCGTTCCAATCTTCTCCCACCCTTTGTGCGTAGAAGCATTTCCTAACTTCACTCCTGCATGTCTTGGCTTTAAATGTTAGGCTATTTCCCTGCATCCTAGTATTCAAGTGTAGCAGACCTCCAAAAACAGTTACAAATGTCTCGGCAGCCAGAAGCAATAATCCAGCCACTAATCTGCAAATCCTGCATGGTCCCTTTAAATAGCGCCGGTGGGGGGTCCTCCAGGACTCTAAGACACGTTCAGATGGTCGGGGTTAAGACTGCATTGAGTTGAGTGTTAAGTCCCAAAATGGTGTTTATCACTTTAAATCAGCGTTGTACACTGATTGAAGCCATTTTCTCCCTACTTTACATGATTCCAGCGTTCATTACCTGCGCCTGCACTAACTTCTATACCAAAATGACATCTGGCGCATGTCACGCTGGAAACGTGCGTGCGCATCCAAGACGCCATCTTGGATGTCGAAGAGGCAGCGTCACGCCGAAACAACGGGCGCTACACGGCCCAATTTAGCGCCCTTTGAGTTTATCATAAATTTCTTGACATACAGATATATAACACATTTGAGTTGTTGGGGGTGAAATTGGTCTTCTGCAGTAAAGTGAAACAGGCTCTTAGCGAATTGGCAATCTGTTTATATTGCGTCTGATTTTCTTTTCCAAGTGTTCCTGGTTGGGCGTGGTGTAAAACAGGATTGCTGATTCTCAATGAGATTATTTGGTGCTACTGGCAAATACCAATTTCACCCCCTGTACTTTGAAGTGTCAACAGTGGCTTAGTGGTAGCACTTTCACCTCTGAGTTAGAAGGTTGTGGGTTCATGTCCCATTCCAGAGACTTGAGCAACTAATCTAGACTGATACTCCCACTGCAGTACTGAAGGAGTGCTATACATTGGATGTGCCATCTTTCGATGAGACGTTAACCCAAGGCCCCGTCTGCTCTCTCAGGTTGACGTAAAAGATCCCACTGCACTATTTTGAAGAAGAGCAAGGGAGTTCTCCCCAGTTTCCTGGCCAATATTTATCCCTAAACCGACATTACTAAAACAGAATATCTGGCCTTTATCTCATTGCTGTTTGTGGGATCTTGCTGTGTGCAAATTGGCAGCCGCATTTCCTACATTACTACAGTGACAACACTTCAAAAAGTATTTAATTGGCTGTAAAATGCTTTGGGACACCCTGAGGCCATGAAAGGCGCTATATAAATGCAAGTCTTTCTTTCTTCCTTTCTCTGCTACACCGTGCTAGATGCAAGACTTTTCTATATGTAGCTAGTGGGTGAGGAACATTGTGCTGTGTGTGCACAATGTTCCCCATGTGTGCAGGGTTAGACAATGGCTTTACACCTCTGGGACCTGGGTTCATGTCCAGATATACTGGTGGGATGGACATCTCCACTGCATACAGGCTGTAAGCTTGGGCAGATCCAATCCAAAGAGATCACAGGATGGCCAGTGTGGGAAATGGAAAAACATTGCATTGGACGTAAGAGTGCTCTTCAAAAGTTGAGGCTGAAGCACATTGTTGGGGCAGGGTGGAGGGATCTTTACTCTGCATCTAACTGTGTTAAATCTGACCTGAGAGTGTTGGATGCTGACTGAAGTTTTTTTTAAATTCGTTGATGGGATGTGGGCGTGGCTGGCAGGGCCAGCATTTATTGCCTATCCCAAATTGCCCCTGAGAAAGTGGTGGTGAGCTGCCTTCTTGAACCACTGCAGTCCGTGTGGTGAAGGTTCTCCCACAGTGCTGTTAGCTAGGGAGTTCGAGGATTTTGACCCAGCGATGATGAAGGAACGGCGATATATTTCCAAGTCGCGATGGTGTGTGATTTGGAGGGGAAGGTGCAGGTGGTGTTGTTCCCATGTGCCTGCTGCCCTTGCCCTTCTAGGTGGTAGTGATCGCAGGTTTGGGAGGTGCTATCGAAGAAGCTTTAGCGAGTTGCTGCATTGCATCCTGTGGATGGTACACACTGCAGCCATGGTGCGCTGGTGGTGAAGGGAGTGAATGTTTAGGGTGGTGGATGGGGTGCCCATCAAGCGGGCTGCTTTGTCCTGGATGGTATCGAGCTTCTTAACTGTTGTTGGAGCTGCACTCATCCAGGCAAGTGGAGAGTATTCCATTACCTGAAATGAAAAGTGTTCTATTCTTTAGCATTAACGTTGTTCACTTTGATGAATACAAAGAAATAAGGTAAGCACGTGACCTGGCTACAAATTGATTTACTTTTTGTTTCGTGCATTCTAATGTGACACATGCTTCAGTGATGTATAATTGTGTAAAGGCATTATTCGATCGAATGCCGTGAGCAATACACAACATTAGGTCATGATTCATATTGACTTCTCTTTATGTTTTTGGGTGGATTAATGTACCCCTACTGTTCAACTGTTTCAAAAGTAAATGGAGTTATCCTAACCAATAACTCAGTTGTTAAAATAGTATCAATGTGGCTATTTTATTAAACTGTAATCAATAAATCAGAATAATTGTAGGTAAGTTAAATTTGTTAACGATTTTTGTAGTACGCTAACACTTCAATAGTGATGTTTCTTTTCCAACCTTTATAATGTGTATTATTGTAATCATGTACCTGTACAATTGATTTTGCTAGAGATTTCCAATACTGAATGTTAGGTGCAGCAGTGTTTTAAGTTACAGAGCTAGTTGTTCCTGGAATAAACCTGGAATTGAAAATGTAATTATACCTTTATGTTGTTATGAAAATACCATATACTCTTCACCAGTTTCAAAGATAAAATGACAAACATTGCTGTTGACTAACAGTTGGAGAAAAGCTCCAGACTCCTAAAATCTTCTTGCAAATTCTGTGAACAAATAGCTTTCAACAAAGTGAATGGGCGCTGTCCAATCTAGCTCAGCTTGCTGGCATCAGTGGCTTATTTTGTCACTTTAGAAGGTTGCTGAGTATTCATCTCAATCTGTGTCACTTGATTCACCTTTAAATGGCTCCTCTTAAGATCTATTCATGATGAAGTCCATTCCCAAGACATGGGCTCAGAAAGTCAAAACTGTGAGAACAGCTCGTGTGGATATGTCCTGTATACTGCAAGCACACTCCACTGGATATTTCTTTTTACAAATCCTCACAAGTGAGCATACCCATGCTACAAATCTGAATATCTCAGACTCTACCTGCATATATAGCATGAACAGGCACAGCCATTTTTAAAATTGAAACTGTTCCTTGGTTGCAACACATGTCATGCGTTACCTTCATAGCACATATTATACAAGTTACAGTGTATCTTGTGCACAGTGCTAGCAAGTGATTTTTATAAAGTGTCTTGAATGTGATCCTGGAGACTAATTCTGGTGGCAATGCTGTGGCTTGCTGCTGTGCTTTCCCACTGAGCCAATATCTTGGGTTTTGGCTGACTTCAATGGAAAAGAAATTCAGGTGGGGTGTAAAACAGGCTGCCGATTTTCTGTCACCTGATTTCCACTACTGTCTAAGCTAGGTAAAGCTGCATTTCTTTCAGGTTTGGCCAGGTTTCTCTTTTATAGGCTTGGCTAAGATCAGAACAAACTGAACTGGGTTCTTGGCTCCTCATTATGCATATGTGCCAACTCCAGCTAAGTCCCTGCTGCTGGGCAGTGCCTCAGCATGTTCACTATTGTACATGAGAGCAGACTTCTGGGCAGCTGTGAGCTAGTGAGTTCTATCCGATCCAACAGCATATTGAAGCTAGACAAGGAAGCCTGTTGTAGATTGGAGTTAACATCTCTATAGCAGTCATTCAAGAGAAATACCCTAACTATGCTTAGGAATAAATAGCATAAGAAAGATGGAACTAGGAACATAGGAACAGGAGTAGGCCATTCAGCCCCTCATGCCAACTCCGCCATTTGATAAGATCATGGCTGATCTGTGATCTAACTCCATATACCTGCCTTTGGCCCATATCCCTTAATACCTTTGGTACTGGCCCTGAGTATGGAGAAGGATTCTGATTTTACCTTTCCCTACTCCATCTTTACTGTCCATGGCAATGATTGCCACCCTGGCTCTTCAAATGCACTCAAATGCTTGAGGTTGTGGGGCCCTCTTTCTGTTATGCACTGCCTTCTTCTGCAAGCAAAGAGATAGTGTTGTGATGGTGGAAGTGTTAGGAGCGCACAAAAACACACCCAGTGTCGATTGATTATATGTACGTCCATCATGCAACTAGATTATGTTAGAAGGATTTTTTGGATGAAGCCCTTTTAAGATGTCACTGTAATGAGAATTCTTGCTGCAGAAAGGGCGTGCATGGTAAGTGTTCAAAAGACTGTAAAGTAGTGTAAGTGGGAGGAAATACTTTTGCATGTATTCACTTGATATAAGGTATTTGCGGGAAGCCATACCTTAGATGATCTTGTCAGGTCTGCACACTTCTTTTTCCCCCACTTGGAGCCAGATCTTCTGGATGGTGGACACAGCATTGACGCTTTGCACCATCTCCTCTCAGACACCAAAGTTGAATTTCATCCTCTAAGTATTTGAACTCCTATGTTTCTTTCCATTGAATATATGTTCCCATTCCTTGCTTCTCCTCCCAAAATGCATGACCTCACAACCTCGCTTCATTAAATTGCAGCTACCACCTGTCTGCCCATTCTGCTAAACTGTCTGTCTCCCATGAAATCTGTTACAATCCTCCTGTGTTTGCCAAACCACCTACTTTTGTGTCAGCAAATTTCAACATTGTGGTCTCTATACCCAAGTCCAAATCATCTATATATATCAACAACAAAAGTGGACCCAGCACTGACTCCCTGAGGCACTCCACTTCCAACCTGTCTCCAATTTCAGTAACACCCATTAATTCTAATGCTTTGTTTCCTGACTGTGAACTACCTTTTTATTCATGCTTCTGCATTTCCTCTCATACCATATGCCTGAATCTTTGCAGTAATCCTTCCAGGAGACACCATACTGAATGTCTTCTTAAAATCCATAGACATCTATTGCATTCTCTTCATCTATACATTTAGTAACTTCTTCAATAAAATTCTATTATACATAGAAATACATAGAAATTAGAATACCGAACCGGGACATTTGGCCCAACCAGTGAGTGTAGGGTGTTTGCCCTCCACATGAGCAAATAGTTGCCCAACTCGTTCCCATATCCCCTATCTCCTCTTCTTTCATCTACCTATCCAATCTAATTTTGAATGTTGACATAGTTTCTGTCTCAGCCACTAACCCTAGAAGTGAATTCCACAGCCTCACAACTCTCTGTATATACAAGTTTTTCTTGATCTCAGTTCTAAATCCCTTACATGTATCTATGGCCCCTCGTTCTAGCCCTGTCAACTACTGCAAACAGTATATCAAATTTATCATAGACGACTTGACCTTAACAAATCCATGCTAGCTATCCTTGATGATCCAATTCATATCTAATTACTCACAATTTGATCTGGAATTATAGGGGTAGATTTTCAACTTGCCGCAAAGTCATAAAACTGGTATTGCAGAATGGCCGCCTTTTGCAGAAACCGCCCGATTTTCATTCCCATTGATTTCTAAAACTGGTGGAAGATCTGCAATGCCAAATTTATGCCCAGGCAGTAAGTTGAAAAATTGCCCCAGAGATTCTAAGAGTTATCCCACAATTGACTTTTGGTTAACTGGTCTAACCTCACTTTATCCTTCTCTCCCTCTTGAACAGCGGCATTGCATTGGCTACCTTCCAGTTCCCTAGCACAATTTGCATATCTAAGGAGAATTATCTACTATCTTATCTCTGATTTCTTTCAAAAGCCTAGGATGCATGCTTTTAGGGCTCTATGAGTTGTCCATCTTATTTTTTTCAAAACGGATTCCTTTTCTCCAGTTACCTTTAACAATTGGTCCTTATCCTCCTTTAATATACCTAGATTCTTATTTCCACCATTACTGGCAAAAAAAGGGAAAATATTTATTTACTACCTCTGTCATACCTTTATCCTCCATAATTAGATTCCCCCTTTCAACTCTGAGTGGTCCGACCCTTTCTAACTATTCTTTAATTTTTAATATGCTTATAAAGGTTCTTACTATTTAGCTTTACATTATCTGCTAGCTTTTTTCATATTCCCTTTAAGCCCGCCCCTCCAAATAGTTATATTCTTTATGATTCCCTTTAATATTGTTAGCCCTAGTTTTATCATATGCGAAACAGAGCTCAATAGTAGTCAAGGGAAAAGCCCTCTAGTGACTGGCGTCACATACGATATCAAGGAAGACGGTTGTGGTTCTGGAGGCCAATCATGATAACCCCAGTAAATTGCTGTAGGAGTTCCTCAGGGAAGTGCATTTGGCCCAAACATCTTCAGCTACTTCATCAATGGCCCTCTCTCCATTAGAAGGTGAGAAGTGGAGCTGCTCGATGATGATTCCACACGATCAGCTCCATTCACAACTTCTGGGATAATAAAGCAACCTATGACACCCTACAGCAGGAGCAGGGTAACATCCAGATCCCTCAAAACCTCTCCAACCAAGGCTCAAATCAGGAATGTGATGGAATACTCGCAACTTGTCTAGATGGGTGCAGCTTTAGCAACACTCAAGAAGCTCGATACCATCCAGGACAGAGCTGCTTACTTAATGGACACCCTTGCCATTGGACCCAATATCCATTTGCTCCTTCAGCAGCGCACTGTGCATAATATGAATTATCTACAGGATGCACTGCAGCAACTCATCAAAGTTATTTCAACAGTAACCTCTACCACCAAGGAGGACAAAAGCAGCAACGTCATGGTAACACCATTATCTGCAAGTTCCACTCTGAGTCACACAGCACCCTGACCTCAACATATATCACCATTCCTTCATTATCACTGGGTCAATATCCTGGAATTCCATACCTAACACCACCATGGGAGCACCATCACCAAGTACTGGAGCAGTTCAAGGAGAAGGCACACCACCACCTCCCTAGAGCAACTAGAAATGGACAATAAGTGGCCTTTCCTGCAACGGCCAATCCCAAAAGCAATTAAAAGTAAATGCCTCCCATTTAAGTTTTTCCCCTTTTAATCTCTATAATTATCCACAGAACTTAATCTTTTGATGTGTCCCCTTTTAACCTTATAGGCATATATCTATTTTTTACTCTATCCATCTCATATCTGAAAACTCCCCTCTGCTGATCCTGTCTGTTAAATTTCCTGTCCAGTTAATTTGGGCCAGGACCCTTCTCATCTCACAATTTACCCTTTTCTAGTCCAGCATGCTTATCTTCGACTTTTGTTTCTCCTATTCTATTTTCACTTTGAATCTAATTATGTTGTGCTTGCTATTTCCCAATAGTTCTCCGACTCTCAAGTCCATTATTTGTCCCATTTCATTTCACAGAACTAAATCAAACAATGCTTCTTTTCTTGTTGGCCAAAGATACGCTGACCTAGGAAGTAGTCTTGAATGCATTCTGTAAGATTCTCAAAATTCACAGATCCCCCAAAACTCGGAGAAAAACCCTAAAAACCCTGAGTATGGAAAACTTTGGCCATTGACCAAAATCCTAAGATGGAAGGATAGGTGAGAGGTCACCAGATGAATTCAACAACACACACAGTGGAATGTGGGAGAAGTACTGTTTCAGACATGTCTCTGTTTTAATGCAAAACCTACAGCAGGTGGTCAACACTCACTGCCACTGAAAGAGGCAACTGCTCCAGACATGGTGGGGCCATGTCTTTGTTTTAAAGCAAAACCTATCAACACCTAGGGCATTGGATACAAAAGGAAGCCTTGTGTGACCAGCTCTAAAAATCGGAATTAACAATGACCCATTGGGAGAAGCAATTGCAACATGATGAGGGACCATCAAAAAGCCATCAAAGATTCTTAAGGACTTTGTAAGAACTGTTTAAACAGACATGAAGGGCTCGATTTTTGCGTCGGGTTACCTGCGGGTTTCCAGCGGGGGGGGGCCCGAAAATCCCGATATCCGGTCACGTGACCGGATCGCGCCGAAATCCCGCCCACTTCCGGGTACCGCGCTGATGTGCGGGGCTGCGCGCGCAAGCCCCGCTGGTGGGAATCCCGCAGGCAATTAAAGCCAGCGGGGTTCCACTTGAGAGTACTTACCTTGCTTGTTGAGGTCAGTTAATGAGCTGAAGCAGCTGTCAAAAGAGGAAGTGTGGGATTTTGGGTTCAAGGCAGTGAGTTTCCCACACTGGGGGAAACAGTCTCTCTCCAACCAGGCGTGTTGCAGCCAGCAGCCTGTGGCAGGTGCCAAGGTGCACTCCACGGGGGAGAGCCCTCACCCGCGCAGAAGGCCACCGCGTCACATAGGGCAACCACTGCCCTCCACCACCCCCCGCCAAGCCAGAGGACAGACCGACACGAAACCGCAGCCCTAGTGCGAGGAACCACCCACCTACCCTGCACAACCCCTCAGACCAACACCTGCCAGATGGGTGGTGCGTGGACACCCTCGGAGGACGAACAGCATGACCAGCCCCAGCAGCCTCGCAGTCCACGCCGTCCGCCGCAGAGACGTGGAGCCCCCCAACACGGTGTTGTTGCACGCCCACCTGCACAGCAGGAGGGAGGGCTACCGCAGGGAGAGACGCATCGCAGAGGGCACTACCCTCGCCGCAGGGTCCACAGACCGAGGCGCAGCTCCCCGGACCTCTCCGAGCAGCAGTGCACAGGGAGGCGCAGATTCGCTCGACATGTAGTCGTGGAGATCTGCAGGCTCTTTCATGCTGAGCTGCTCCTGGCTGGCCCCAGCACCAACTGCTTATCTGTCGCTGTCAAAGTCACCACTGCCCTCCACAACTTCTCCTCCGCATCCTTCCAGGGTGCAGCCGGCTACACCGCCGATGTCTCTCAGTCGTCTGCGCGGAAGAGCCCTGCAAATACACCTGCACCTACTCTGCAGTAACACGATGGGTGGCATCAGTGGTGGGTCCTCATAGTGATACCCAGGAGCGGGCATTATTGGACACAACGGACAGGATTCGCGGAGACATGGCAGTGGTGGTGTCAATATAATGTGTGCTGTTTGTTGCTCTGAAATTCAATATAGGTAACACCCAGGACAAACCCTCAGACACCCTTGTGCACCCCCTTCATGCTCACGACACGTTTGCCTTACGCTGCCTACTGCACATATGTGATGCATGCCCTGTGGCTGCAGCACAGGTGGTGGCATGTTGAGTGAGGCTGGCCGTGAGGGAGATGCACGAGAGGTTGAGTATGGGATGGAGCAATGAGATTGTATGAGGATTGGGTCGCGTGTTAGTGGCAGGATGAGTACTGGCGAGGTGAGTAGGTGGAGGTAAGATGAGGATGGGGTTTGAGTGGGTATGAAGGGTGATGTGACAGAGTAGTGTTGGCGGTGCCGAAGGAGATGTGGGGTGGGGGCAGTGTTGTGGCAGATGGAGTGTAGGGGAAAGACTTCGTGTTCTCACTGTGGCTGACCTACTGCGGTCATTGCAGCGCCTCCTGCACTGTATGCAGGTGGGCGATATGTTGGTGGCGCAGGTGACCCCCTCTGCCACCTTGAGCCAGGCCTTCTTGGTGGCAGAGGCAGGCCGCTTCCTCCCGCCCGCCGGGGGGAAGATCTGTGTCCTCCCCCTCCTCCTCACCCCATCTGATGATACCTGGGCTGAGGCATAATTAAACTGGGAGCAGCCTTCCCCCTGGGCTGCTCCATGCTGCAATTTGTCCCATTGGTTGCAGCATCTGTCAGTGGAGGACTGCCTCTTTAACTAGAGAGCCTCCAGCTGACAGATCGTACTGCGCATGCGCAGCCCGCCCGACGCGCAGACCAGCGCCGTGGACCCCGGAGGAGCAGGTAATTGATTCCTATTAGTGTGTTGCGTGCTACGATCGCGCGGGCAACCCACTAATTTCGCCGAGCGTGTTGACCACGCTCCCGGAGGACCACCCGCTGGGAACCCGCAGGCCTGCTAAATTCGAGCCCGAAGTGTTTTTTTTTAAAGTGACGAAGACCATTGTAAGAGAGGAATATAGAAGCGGAAACTCGAAACCTCTCTCTCTCTCTAGCTCTTGCTTGCGCTGGTGTTCTGCTTGTCTTGTTCTGCCTGTCTCTGGAAGGAAGAGCAGCTTCCAGCGAACAACAAAGCGAGGAGGCAACAGGAAAGCAGTTTGACAGGGAAGGTCAGCAGCTCTAGAAGCAGGCCGACACACAAGAAGAAACCAGAGCAACAGCCCCACTGACCATCAGACACCTCACGGCAACAAAGGCCTTACGAAACAACCAACCGAATATTGCCATCAACCAACCGGGTAATATTGGGCCACCGCGACCAAAGAAAACCAACTCTGGAGAAAACCGAAGATCCGTAAAGTTTCGACTCTACAATCTATTTCTGACTTACCTCTGGGTGAATTACTGTCAAGGATTCGTTTGGTGAGCATTATCTCTGGCCCTTTAGAGTCTAACTTAGCTAGTACAGTGGGATTGGGAGGGGTGAGGTATCTTTCTACTGTAATTTCCCTCATGTGTACCGAAGTGTTCCCCATTTTATTAGAGTGTTAAGATTGTTGTATTGTATTTTCTCTCTTGAATAAAGGTCAAAGTTTCTTGCACCAAAATCAGTTGTCTGCTGCACTTTGTCACAACCCCCAAATAAGTCCAAGGTCTAGAACCCAGGGAGTGGGAGCGATTCGAACCGCTCAGAAGTCAGAGGCGAAGCTGACACACACCACCACCCCCTAAAATTCTGAAAGCATTCCCCATTTTCTGATTTCCCCCAAATTCAGTTTTCTGGGTCTTCGTTGAAAGGAAAAAAAGTTATTGGGTATTTTTACTGCATATTCAGAGTTATACCCTTTCTAAACCATTTATTCAAAAGGGCTTTTTAGTGGTTGTTAAGCATGACACTTGGCAGACTTGCATGATCAGATTTGCTTTAGGTTTAATGAAATGACCACCAATTTTGACTGAACACTGCGATAAAAAATGAACTACCTGATTACCAGTCATTATTGTTTCAATAAGGTAGATTTTGAAACATTGTAACATATATTGCCAAATTACAGCAAATTACAAATTACTACCACAGAAATGGCAGTCTTTTTGGAACTGAAAGTCCATTCACAAAGATAACGCCTCACACTGACATCAAAGTTGTCTTAAAGCCCTCCATTCATACAGCACAATAAAGTCCTTGACATGTATGCATTGATTATATAATTGAATTTTTACAAAGCAACCCTCTTTACACTATCTGGCACCACTTATTTCTCATCAACATATGTTAGATCAAGGAGGCTCCATCCGTAAACATCCTGAGAAATTCATCAAAGGCACTTCATGCCTCTTAGAATCACAGAATCATAAAATCTTACAGCACAGAAGGAGGCCATTCAGCCCATTGTTCCTGTACTGGCTTTTTGAAAGAGCTATCTAATTTAGTCCCACATCCCAGCTTTTTCCCCATAAAAATCACTATGTGTAGGAATGAGTATTAAGCACTATGCTCACACTGAGCTTTGAAAATGTTGAAGTCATTTCAAGTTTTAATCAGCACATGTGAAACTACAGCTTGCTGACTGTTCTCAATCACATCTCAACTGGTGCAAATGCAAGCAACATCAGAGTTCAGACAGGGAGAGTCAAACTTCCATGATACATTTTCAGGTTTAAAGATTTGGATATTTCTCTGGCAGAACACTGATTACTGACTTCCTTCATGGGTTTTCGCAAGCTGTAATATCATTTATTTGAAATGGATTTATGGCTCCATTAATATAGCGCACATGGAGTTTTTTTTTCCATAAATGTGTTTACAAGGGCCTTTCAACAGGAAATTAAATCCCTTGGATAGAAACACACTAATGCTCTGTATCACACCCGAAATTGGTCCTTGGGCTTCGTCTTAATAATTTGGGCAAGCTGCCAGTTCCTGTCGCACCTCCACAGGCAGCTCGCCCATTTTACACTGCTGAATATTGGGCTGCTTGCCTTGCCGGCAGAAGGCCTAAGGACATTCCCGGGGAGCGGGGGCAGGTGGAACGGCTATGGCGGGGTGGGGGGGGGGGGGGCGCCATCATGAATACTGTGAAGTCAGCAGCAGCATTCCTGCTCCACTTGGCTCACAGGAACATTTTTTAAATTGTTTTTTTTATATAAAAGATGTACCTTTTGGTGGTTATCACTGCTTAGGCTGCAGAAACTGCTTAAAAAACACAAAAAAAACGTGTTCCGCTCATTGCAATCCAATTTGGTAGAGGGGGCCTAAATCAGGCGTTAGGCCCCCCCAATTATGTATGCCTACACCTGGTTTTAGGAAGCCAGACCAGATACCTGAAAAATGGCCCTACCCAATAGAAATAGAGAACTCCTATTGCATTTGCTTAAGATGTCACCATTCATAGTGAATAGATGAAATCAACCCAACAAGTCTATCAGTTGTGTAACTGATGAAAGGTTTAGTTCCTTAGAATGATTGCATGGAAGTGACTAAGTTTTATTCTTGAAGTTTTAAGTGCCTCCTTAGTTTAATCTCCATTATAGTAACAGTGATAGATCTCAGTCTGCACCTAATTGGCATCTCTAAGCCACCCCTTTGGAAGATTATAATTTCTGAATGTTATTTCTTATAAGATGTGCATCACCAATTTTACTGTAGCTTTCCATTTGGAGTAGCCTAAGGTGCTTATGCTGTTTGCAGGATCATCAAAAAACTTCAAACATTGGGCAAGTGACATATTGGAAGAAAACTGTGTCGAGGGTTGAAGTAGCGTCCCAGTAAATAATGAAAGCATATTTTCAACAAAAACAAAAATTGGGGGTAATTTTGACTTTGTGCGATAGTGTAAAACTGATGGATAGTGAATCGGCAGCCCGTCTTACATCTCTCCTGGTTTTTATATCCACTGAGGCCAATGGAAATAAAAATCGGGAGAGATGTAAAACGGACTGCCGATTTGCTATCACCCGTTTTACACTATCACACAAAGTTAAAATTACCCCCATTATTTCCAAAGTGAATTAAAAAGTTGTATAATCCAGTATTTTACTGCTCTCTTTGCAAAAATCATTATTAAACATTAAAAAAGGTGTTATTAATTGAACTTCCTGCAAGCTGAATTTTCCCTAGTCATTTAGTTCTTTCCTCCAAATCATGTGAGAAATGAAGAACAGATGATCTGTATTGAGTTTTGTAAGATATACAAAAGCCATATCAATGCAAGTTTTTATTGTGTTGGCTCCAGAATAATGATGGCATGGTTATCTAACATGGTGTGTTAGCAACATGGAAACAAAAAGGGATCACTACATTAGATTCAGCAAACTTCCATTTGAACATCTCAAAAAGGTAACAAATATTAATTGTAATTTTTGTTGCAGGTACTTTTTTCTGATAGGTCTTATTAATTCAAAGAAAAGATAAGTTGTTGGATTTTGCAGCTTTAAATGAAATTCTGCAGTGTTGGTTAAAGTTATGTTCTGAAGTTTAATATACTGGAACTGGTTTGTGATTGGGTGAAGGCAGCCTGCATGGATTAAATGTCATTAAATATTTCTATTTTTAATAAGTTTGGAATTGTGGAATATTTTCACTTCTGACCCATATTTCATAGGAAGTTACTTTTCTGATTAGATGTTTGTCAAGAATTGTGGCAGAACAAAATCTTTTGCTTGATTTTGGTATAATCTCTGTAGCAAAGGCTATTGTACATAGCTTTGCATTGCTGACAGACAATAAATTCTTTATTTTTATGTTTATGTTTATGAAGCTGCAGACTTATATGTAGAGTCAAATGAAAACTGAAAGGCAAGAGGATAAAGCTGGATGAGTGACACACATACAAAGCAATGGAAAAATAGAGAAAGTGATGCCAGGAGGAAAGGAATTGATTTGGAGCCAATGCTTGATTAATTGTGTGGAGAATGGAGCTTTCTGAACAGGCTTGATCTATACATGTTTTAAGAACGCTTCCAGCACTGTGTATTCGACTGGTCTACTGCATGCTATATAGCCTGGGCTGTCCTTGAATCATAACATGATTTTATGGTTTTACAACTGCTTTTATTTTATCCAACTGTGCCTATCATGCTATTCAATGTTGATAACGAAACAGGGGTCAGGATTCATGCAGCGCTCGAATGAGATGTGCCAGAGACCAAAGATCCTCATTAGTGAAACATCATATTATATCAGTTACAAAGAAAGTCAATTTGATTCTTTTTTAATTTTGAGATTCAGCGAACCTGCAATTCCTTAAACAATTCATAGGTGTAACATAGAATGTTGTTTTGTAGAAAACTTATTGTCATATATGAATTTAATATTAGAATTAAATTATTATGTTGCCTTGTAAATATGTATTTATACTGCAGCTATAAATAGATAATTATAGAATGAAATTCTGCCTCTCAATAACTTTTTAAGTGTGGTGGAAGCAGATTCAATAATAACTTTCAAAAGGAAATTGGATAAATATTTGAAGGGAAAAAATTTGCAGGGCTATGGGGAAAGAGCAGAGGAATGAGACTAATTGGATAGCTCTTTCAAAGAACCATCACAGGCACGATAGGACGAATGGCATCCTCCTGTGCTGTATCATTCTATGATTCTCTCCCCCAAAGGGACAGATATGACTGAGCTTGGCTACGGGACAAGTGAACAGGTTCACTTGTAAAAAGAGTTTTAGGCACAGGGGGTTCGCATGTTTATAAGAAATGGCAGTAGTAGGGCAAAATGAAAGGTCAAGATGGTGATAAAGATATAAATTTTTGGTGTGTTTGTATCTTACTTAAGTGGGGGCCTCCTATTATCATTCTTATATGGTGATTCACATTTGCAAGTCTCCTCTCCCTGAGAGGATATTAGAGACATTGCAGAGTTGGATAATAGTTATCTCTGGGAAAGGCAAGTGATAATAAAGAGCTTTTTTGTTTTAATCTATGGAGTGCATTCTTTCTAATGGAAAAAGGTGCTAATGATGGCCCCTTCAGCTGGCAGCAAGTTTTCCTGTGTCACCTCCTCTCTCTCTTGGGCATCCTTTTTCTGATCAGGGGTTGATTTTCTTCACCTTCTTACTGTTCTTATGCTGAAAGGCCCAGTCCCTTTGTAATGATGAAATTATGGAGGATGCAGCATGTCACTATTATTCTGGAGACACTTGCTGGACTCATTGGACTCCCTCTGGCTATCCAGCAACAGAAATGTCTTGAAAATCCTGAAGGCCTGCTTAAATATTATTCATGTAGTACTCAATGCTTCATTGTATCTGTTTTCAGTCTCTGTCCTGGGATGACACAAAGGAGTCATTAGCCACAGCTAAAACAGATATTCCTGGTCTCCTATTAGCCATCTTGACACAGTAGTCTGGCGAAGCAGTGCAGAGACTCTGGATATCTGAGAATAAAAGAATCATAGCTGCATTGATACGCAGAACAAATTGGCTTGCATTACTCACCATCTGTACATTTGGTGAGTGAAATCCCTTCCTGTTGATGGCATTTTCAGGCAGGGCCTTTATTGCCACATGATAGCATCAATATCACCCTGCACTTGGGGGAATCCAGCCACTCAAAAGAAGTTGATTGTTTGCTCTTTGCTTTGGTGAATCTATTGGGAAGTTACTAAACTCAGATTTGTGCTGCAACAGGACATTTGACACCTGTGTAATGCACCGATGCACAGCTGATTGACTGATGTGACTAATGTCCCCAGAGGCCACTTGGAAAGTCCAGATGTTTAAAAATTTAGTGCTGTTGTCACCTTTACAGCCATTGACAAGGCTGTGCTCCTGGTGGAAAGAGGCTGAGGACAAGTGCCAACAGCTGGCATATGTCGGTTACAGTACCTGGGTCAAACCTGATGACTCTCAGACACTGCATGTAAGAAAGATTAAGATAGGACCTCCTTGGTCTGTAAACCCTATGGGTTGGGTGTTGCCAGCGTGCATGATGTCGTACTCTTCTGGCTTCCATCCTCAAGACTTCCTCCATGTCTTGATCATCGTCCTCCTCAAAGCACTAGAAGAATGGAATTCCCAGAGGGAAATCCATTATTTTCCAAAACAGAACTCTTTTCAAATTGCCAATAAGGCCGAGACCGAGGCCATCAGCAGGTGAGGGATCAGAGGGACAGGGGGAATCTACTATAGCCTATCCCTCTATTTATAAAGTTTTGGGCCATTACCGCTACTGCTGCGGGGGAGGGGGAGGGCATTTCCTTTAACTAGTCAGTCCCAGGGAGTAGCTGTAAGAGGGGTGCATATTGCTGGCAACCTGGCCCACCCACTGGCATTTGCATGTGACAGGCAGGGAAGGGGTGGCTGGCACCTTGGTGGGGGTGGGGGGGGGAAGTGATAATCAAGGTTGGGGCAGGGAGAAAACAATATGGCCTCAGTGCCCGATTTCCCCTGCTGTTGCTGCCGTTTTCGTGCTTGATTTGGGGTGAGATGGTGGAACAAAAATCCAGACCAGTATGTTTTCATCTGGAAGTGATAACATATTTTATTTAGGAACCTGTCATTTCACTATCTAAGGTTTTATGATCTTATTCAGACCTCATACGCTCTCTCTGTCATAACCCTCCCCCCATACAATACTTCACGATATTCTTTACCTCCTGTTTAGCCCTCCGAGGATTGAGTTAAAAGGAAGTCATGGAATAAAATTATTAGCTATTAAAGTTTGTCATAAAATGTAACTGGAGGACTTGTTTTTATTACACCGGCCTAAGAAAGTACTTAAAAGGTAACTTTAAAAAAAAATTTGTGAATAATCCATTGGTGTTAAATCATACCTAACTGACAACCTCATGTACGTAGATGTGCTACCTCACTCACCTTACATCCAGAGATTACAGCATCTGCATAGTGTAAAACAGCTTCATTTGAGTAAGATGCATCATTTTGTTTATTACAAGGAGGCTTAACATTCTGTTTTCTTATAGCTGATTTTTCATGAAAGAGTTTTCTATAAGTTAGTCCTTGGAACAACAATGTCATAACTGAGTCCACATTTCCCTTTCATCTCTTTCCTAGTTAGAGCTTTACAGTGAGAAAAAGATCCATCAAAATATATCAGACAATACAATTAATCATAGAATCCTATTCTAGAAGTAGTTTGCCATATCTTTTCACGAGTGACATTAATGTTGGAATTCTACAGGCAGCTGTATCTATTTATTATATGCACATAAAACTTATATTTTCAATTAAAACTGTTGTAAATTTTCCTCAAAAAAGCATGAGCTTTTTAGGCCAGTGCAATGATTCACAATGAATCAATGTCTTCATAAAGTTGAAGATACCAATAACACCATTAAATATCAGATCTAGAAGTCACTATTATGAGCTACACATATTACCTCACCACGTTGTAACATCTGTATATAAGTTAGATATAGGATTGTTAGTTCATTCTAAGAGAGTTAACAGTTTCAGAACACATTGAAAAATACTTAGTTCACAGCGGGGCATTGAAATTCCTATCAGTACAAAGTTAATTTATTTAAAACAGCAACATTTTGACATTGCCCGTTAAGTTCCATTTCAAGACCATTAACTCTCTGATTAGCATATGCTGTTGATGTTTCTTCATGACCATCTCTGTGGGAAACAACATGCTCTCTTCCTCTCTAGCACTTAAACTGTGGGTGTAATAAAAGCGGACAGCAGGACTCTGGTTGCACTTAGCTCCTTTCGAAATAACATTTGTACAGAAGCGTTTAGTACTTAAAAGCAAGGCAGGCACTGCACACGGTGGCAAGGCCAACTCAATAAGTTTTGAAATGCAGAGATCATGTATGCTTTGGAAAACAACTTTAGTATAACCTTATTTTTAGTTTGTAATCAATATCTATTTCCACATAACATAATTGCCTCACATTCAGACTTCTTCGATGTGTTGAAAGTGAAATTGTTGCTAAATTAAAAATATTTCGCAGTCGAAAAATGTTATCATATAGTTCAGTTATACTCATAATTTAGTCCAGGGGCCTCTTGTCACCCATCTCTCCCTCACCTCTGATTTGCAGGAGATTTATTGCTTTATGTTTCTATATGATTCCGCTAATAACACTCCAGCGCAGAGATAGAAGAGCTCATCAAAAAATTGCTGAGTAACCGTGGTATAGTCAGTTCTTGGGTCTTCTTGTCCCATACAGAACACTAAAATATGTTATGTATGTGTTGTATATAAACATCTGCTGGATCCAGGTGTAACCATGCCTCTTTCTGATTTAACTATTTATAATCAAAGTTCTGGAATGAAAAAGAGGGATGATTATTTTCTATTTAGCCCACTCTTTTTTAATGAAAGTTGTACAATACTAAACCTTGGAACTCTAAAACTGATATTAGAGCTTGTGTGACTAATTAAATAAACATACGTTCCAATTCTAAAACAGATGCAGGATTGTATTTGTAGTCGATCATCCAATCCACTATAATATGTGGCAAGCTTTATACAATGATTTATAGTGAATTATATCCAACATGTGAACATCTTAAATGTAAAATTATAGTGTGCAACATATACTGCTGCTTTCCATGGATACTATAAATTATGGCTTTAACAATTAATTAAATATGATATGAATGCCAAAGGATGGGAGATAGGTGAAGGGATATTACCATATTGCTCATTGTATTCCCTTCATTTTACTGCGTAATGGTTGTCGAAATCTCCCTGAAGAAATAGGAGTATTTGGGCAAAAACATTGTATAAAATATTATTGATTTTAAAAGATTTTGAGGACAAGTCTTTGCTTTTGCATTCTTTAACTGTCCCATACACATTAAAACAGCACTTCCTGTTCAGGAACTTTTACATTTAATCTCTAATCCCCGAGCATTTTGGAATGATGGTGGCAATCAATCTGTTGGGTTCCAGTCAGAGTAAATGGCAGATGTGTGAATGAATAAATTATTTTTAGGACTAAGAAGTAGCAGGAACATGTCAAGAACTATCATAGCTATATCTTATTAATAATCTTACGCCTTCTTGTCTGCACAATTTGACTCCCTGTTTTTGGCATTATTTGCCAACTTTTTCCTATTATGTCCACATTTATAGTGGGCTTTGCCTATGAAACCTCACTCTGAGAGTGCACTTTGGCCACTTGAGCTAGAACTCTATGCCAACTATCCAAATGCCCGTCCCACAATCACACACAATACTCATTGTCAGTAGTATTCAAAACATTATTATGTTTTACTCTAATTTAAATATGGGCCCCAAGGCAGTTTCAAATCAATTAAACAAAATCCATCATTTGGAATAATTTTTCAGTATGTTGATTTAATGAACTGGGATCAAGTCATTTAAATTGCATGACACATGGAGTAGGAAGCTAAAAAGATAATTTGAGAACAAGCCAATAGTGTGACACCTGAAGTTTAGTTTCCTATTATACTGTGTGAGATCTGTGACGACGACATTATGCACCATGATAATAACTATAATGATCTTCAACACAGTGGTAGAGTGGCAGTCATCTCAGTGAGTGGAAGACAGCAACAATAACAGATTTTGGCAACCCAACAGAGCTTAATAATTATCTTTCCGCTTGTACTGTATGGCACTGTCCCAGCTACCTTCACATTTTTGCCTGTACAGAATGTTCGAACAAAAGTTCACAGCCTCCAAACTTTCTCTATAGTCTCATCTTATATAATTCTGTAAGGCCCTGGAAACCATTTACTTCAAGTCAATAAAAGTGAATACTCCATAGAAATTCTGACCATTGACTAAGAAGTACTTAATATGCTAAGTAACCAGTAACTTGGGATCATGCAGGCCAACTTCCATTTTGTAGAAAGCAGCCAAGATTTTTTTTTAAGGGAGTATGTATTTGGAAAATTGAATCATGTTGAAATATTAGATGTTTGATGCATGACATCCAATTGCCAATCCTGCACCCATGAATGTCATACAGCTAGGGTTTATTGGAAGATTGCTTTCTGGGAAAACCTTTACAGAGGTAAGTGCGACAATAGTTACAACTAGAAGGTTTTCCTTGCTGCAATATGAGCTTGCATGTTAACATGAAAGAGCTGCAAATGTTTTGCACATGGCTGCAGTCAAGCAGTTACAAGTTGAGAAGAATTACTTTGTGCCATGCATACTTTGCCCATCCACTTGGAACTACTGAGTAAACTTACTTTAGCAGTTTTTCTTAGATTGGCGAGTTTCTTTCTCATTTGTTCCCAGATCACTCTTGATTGTGAAGGCTGCCTCGATCCTACCATCTACCTTCTTCCACATATTCTGCACCACTCTCCTATGGGGAGGGTGCTCTGGAGTGCCAAACAGGGCAACCCTCCTTTCATTCACTTCATGAAGCAGCATTTCCACAGCTGTAGCGGTGAAGCATGGTGCTTGTAGTTACTGCTGCTCTATTATTTCAGCACCAAAGATTTGCAGGTTCTGCTCAATGTTTCTGCTTCACAAAAAAATCCCCCCTTTAAGTGCTGTTGTAGCCATTCAAGAGCTGCAGCTGTGCTAGATATTTTGCCCCTCATTGAGCAAACTCCCATCAGGAGGTTTAACCCAGCCGAGGAGCTTGCTGTAAATGCTTAATTAGGGCTGATCCCAGAAGATGTGTCAGGGTCAGTTATGTGCATGCAGAGTTTGCTGGGCAGCATTCTGGCTCAAACAACCAATAATGGAAAATCCTCCCCATAGAAACACAGCAGAGAAACGCCATGGATGAGATAGATGTGCTTCTGTTGGCATTTTCTTTATTCCCAATTCGGTGCATTTGATTTGAGAAGCAGTGAATGTCTCTGGAGGTTTCTGTTGTCAAAGCACAGTGTGTTTGACCTCTGTCACAATATGAGGGCTGATCTAAGAATTCTACGGTGAGCACATTGTTTTTGGTAACACTGAAAGTGACAATGGTTCTTTCCTTCTATGTTCCTGATGTATATTAGGCCTGTTTAGATCTTATAGCAGATCTGAGACAGTTTATATTGAGTTGTGTAAGTCACATGCTAGGTGGTATACTTGAGATTCAGGAGCCAAGACTGATAAAATGGCATTAATAACACCCATTCTACAGAAAAGGTTTGCATCTAGAAAACTAGCAAAAACTGACCAACAGCTTCAAAAAAGCAGACAACTCGACTGAGAAAAGAAGTAATTACAGTGCAACACAACCTTGTAACTGAAGCTGTAGATATATCCAACATCCCTTCACTTGTATTGGGGAAAACAAAACAAAATCCATGAAAGCAGAAGGTGGGATACAAATGTCGATACAAGGCCCCAAATTTGCTTTCCATTTCCATTAAAAGGAAGAGGAATGGGGTAGGAGTATTCAAACCGGGTACGGTAGCATAGTGGTTATGTTACTGGGCTAGTAATCCAGAGGCCTGGACTAAAATCCAGAGTCATGAGTTCAAATCCCGCCACGGCAGCTGGCGAATTTAAATTCAATTAATTAATTTTAAAAAAATTCAATTAATTAAATAAAAATCTGGAAATAAAATACTTGTATCAGTAATGATGGCCATGAAGCTACCGGATTGTCGTAAAAACCCATCTGGTTCACTAATGTCCTTTAGGGAAGGAAGCCTGCCGCCCTTACCCGGTCTGGCCGATATGTGACTCCAGACCCACAGCAATGTGGTTGATTCTTAATTGCCCTCTGAAATGGCCTAGCAAGCCACTCAGTTGTAAAATCTCGCTACGAAAAGTCATAATAAGAATAAAACCGGACGGACCACCCGGCACCGGACACGACAATGGCAAAACACCAAGCCCAGTCGACCCTGCAAGGTCCTCCTTACTAACATCTGGGGACTTGTGCCAAAATTGGGAGAACTGTCCCACAGACTAGTCAAGCAACAGCCTGACATAGCCATACTCACAGAATCATATCTTTCAGCCAACGTCCCAGAATCTTCCATCACCATCCCTGGGTATGTCCTGTCCCACCGGCAGGACAGACCCACCAGAGGTGGCGGTACAGTGATATACAGTCAGGAGGGAGTGGCCCTGGGAGTCCTCAACATTGACTCTGGACCCCATGAAATCTCATGGCATCAGGTCAAACATGGGCAAGGAAACCTCCTGCTGATTACCACCTACCGTCCTCCCTCAGCTGATGAATCAGTCCTCCTCCATGTTAAACACCACTTGGAGGAAGCACTGAGGGTAGCAAGGGCACAAAATGTACTCTGGGTGGGGGACTTCAATGTCCATCACCAAGAGTGGCTCGGTAGCACCACTACTGACCGAGCTGGCCGAGTCCTGAAGGAAATAGCTGCTAGACTGGGCCTGCGGCAGGTGGTGAGCGAACCAACACGAGGGAAAAACTTACTTGACCTCGTCCTCACCAATCTACCTGTCGCAAATGCATCTGTCCATGACAGTATTGGTAGGAGTGACCACCGCACAGTCCTCGTGGAGATGAAATCCCGTCTTCGGACTGAGGACACCATCCAACGTGT
This sequence comes from Heptranchias perlo, assembly GCF_035084215.1. Lineage (NCBI taxonomy): Eukaryota > Metazoa > Chordata > Chondrichthyes > Hexanchiformes > Hexanchidae > Heptranchias > Heptranchias perlo. Next base: position 35,550,964 of record NC_090335.1, read on the forward strand.
TGTGTGGCACCACCACCGTGCTAAATGGGATAGATTCAGAACAGATCTAGCAGCTCAAAACTGGGCATCCATGAGGCGCTGTGGGCCATCAGCAGCAGCAGAATTGTATTCCAGCACAATCTGTAACCTCATGGCCCGGCATATTCCTCACTCTACCATTACCAACAAGCCAGGGGATCAACCCTGGTTCAATGAGGAGTGTAGAAGAGCATGCCAGGAGCAGCACCAGGCGTACCTAAAAATGAGGTGCCAACCTGGTGAAGCTACAACTCAGGACTACATGCATGCTAAACAGCGGAAGCAACATGCTATAGACAGAGCTAAGCGATTCCACAACCAACGGATCAGATCAAAACTCTGCAGTCCTGCCACATCCAGTCGTGAATGGTGGTGGACAATTAAACAACTAACTGGGAGGAGGAGGCTCTGCAAACATCCCCATTCTCAATGATGGCAGAGTCCAGCACGTGAGTGCAAAAGACAAGGCTGAAGCGTTTGCAACCATCTTCAGCCAGAAGTGCCGAGTGGATAATCCATCTCAGCCTCCTCCCGATATCCCCACCATCACGGATACCAGTCTTCGGCCAATTCGATTCACTCCACGTGATATCAAGAAACGGCTGAGTGCACTGGATACAGCAAAGGCTATGGGCCCCGACAACATCCCAGCTGTAGTGCTGAAGACTTGTGCTCCAGAACTAGCTGCGCCTCTAGCCAAGCTGTTCCAGTACAGCTACAACACTGGCATCCACCCGACAATGTGGAAAATTGCCCAGGTATGTCCTGTCCACAAAAAGCAGGACAAATCCAATCCGGCCAATTACCGCCCCATCAGTCTACTCTCAATCATCAGCAAAGTGATGGAAGGTGTCGTCGACAGTGCTATCAAGCGGCACTTACTCACCAATCACCTGCTCACCGATGCTCAGTTTGGGTTCCACCAGGACCACTCGGCTCCAGACCTCATTACAGCCTTGGTCCAAACATGGACAAAAGAGCTGAATTCCAGAGGTGAGGTGAGAGTGACTGCCCTTGACATCAAGGCAGCATTTGACCGAGTGTGGCACCAAGGAGCCCCAGTAAAATTGAAGTCAATGGGAATCAGGGGGAAAACTCTCCAGTGGCTGGAGTCATACCTAGCACAAAGGAAGATGGTAGTGGTTGTTGGAGGCCAATCATCTCAGCCCCAGGGCATTGCTGCAGGAGTTCCTCAGGGCAGTGTCCTAGGCCCAACCATCTTCAGCTGCTTCATCAATGACCTTCCCTCCATCATAAGGTCAGAAATGGGGATGTTCGCTGATGATTGCACAGTGTTCAGTTCCATTCGCAGCCCCTCAGATAATGAAGCAGTCCGAGCCCGCATGCAGCAAGACCTGGACAACATCCAGGCTTGGGCTGATAAGTGGCAAGTAACATTCGCGCCAGATAAGTGCCAGGCAATGACCATCTCCAACAAGAGAGAGTCTAACCACCTCCCCTTGACATTCAACGGCATTACCATCGCCGAATCCCCCACCATCAACATCCTAGGGGTCACCATTGACCAGAAACTTAACTGGACCAGCCATATAAATACTGTGGCTACGAGAGCAGGTCAGAGGCTGGGTATTCTGCGGCGAGTGACTCACCTCCTGACTCCCCAAAGCCTTTCCACCATCTACAAGGCACAAGTCAGGAGTGTGATGGAATACTCTCCACTTGCCTGGATGAGTGCAGCTCCAACAACACTCAAGAAGCTCGACACCATCCAAGATAAAGCAGCCCACTTGATTGGCACCCCATCCACCACCCTAAACATTCACTCCCTTCACCACCGGCGCACTGTGGCTGCAGTGTGCACCATCCACAGGATGCACTGCAGCAACTCGCCAAGGTTTCTTCGACAGCACCTCCCAAACCCGCAACCTCTACCACCTAGAAGGACAAGGGCAGCAGGCGCATGGGAACAACACCACCTGCACGTTCCCCTCCAAGTCACACACCATCCCGACTTGGAAATATATCGCCGTTCCTTCATTGTCGCTGGGTCAAAATCCTGGAACTCCCTTCCTAACAGCACTGTGGGAGAACCGTCACCACACGGACTGCAGCGGTTCAAGAAGGCGGCTCACCACCACCTTCTCAAGGGCAATTAGGGATGGGCAATAAATGCCGGCCTTGCCAGCGACGCCCACATCCCGTGAACGAATAAAAAAAAACCCTTGATCACCCCACAATTTATGAGTAATTCATGATTTAATAAAACAAGCCTACCCGTTGCCAGCATCTGCTGATACCGGCAGACGTGTTTTAATGTGGAGTCTGCAGCCTGGAGTTGGATGAGAGCTTTGAAGGTATTTTTTGCTTTGCACCTTGACAGAGCTGGCCTTTGATTTCCTGAGAGCCTGGCATATGCCACTGGCATAATGCTGTGAGTAGGATGGCCTTACATCTCCTTCCACACTTGCACAGCAGCAATTTCAGGAAGCTCAGGTGCGGCTCTCCATCCATCCAGTCAATTGTAAGGCCTTCCTTATCAGTGGTCATTTCCCTACACTAGCCATGACCAACAGGACAGATATCAAAGGATTTCTCAATGTATGGTTTCCAGATCCCAGTCTGATAGTTGGGTTAAGTGGTGGCAACCAATATTACCCTTTTTAACAGAGAAAAAATCTGTACATTAAGTCTTTGACTTCACTTATACCAGCTTTGAGGCCATACCTAAGATGGATGAATGATTTGAGCTACCCAGATATTTGAAGAAGTAAGTCCATAGCTTTGACAGCTACTGGCATGTCTCTCAGTGTGTCTTGTCAAATTTAAGACCTTCAAAGGATTGATCTTTCAATTATGAATATTGCAATATACGCACATGACTTCACATCTGTTAGTTCCTTTGTTGAAATCTCATTCATGTTTCAGTTTCAATGTTGTCCAAAACAACTTATACCAATAGCATCACAGTCAAAGTTCATGAAAGGTGCACTGAGTGCATAGCAAAGATGCCCTTACTAAAGTTATGACTTTTACCAGAAAGCTACAATTGCTGGATAGTCACCATATAGAAACATTTGGAGTCTCTTAAAGTGTATGACATTTTTTCATACCCTTTTAGTGTTTGATGTTAATGAATTTCCTGTTGCCATTCTGGCTGATGTCAGTGTAACATTTCCTGCACTACTCCTAGGTCCTCTAAATTCATATGTGGCATTTCAAATATTGTTCTCACTTCCCATGCGGGACATACAACTTTTGCCAAGAACATTTTCTCTTAGTGGCAAAGGTTTTCTTTGACATTTCACTGTTTCAACCAGCAACAAATCCACCTCTGTGTAACTAAGATACTCTTTCTGTGCTCCAAATGTAATCACTCTGCAAAGTCTTCATGACATGGCAGAGTGCTCTTTAAATGCTTGTCACTTTCCCTTTTCACATTTGTGCATGTATTTACATTTTGAATACTCATTCATAGAGATATCCTTAATATCACAATATCAATTTGATTCTGATTAGTGCACAACAGTTTCTGGGTGTGGAATTTTCAAATAAACATTTGGAAAAAGGACAACAAACAACTTTCCACACAGATTTGTGCTTGCACAGAAAGGGGTAAAGGACATCACTGAGAGGGTGCAGAACATTTTGAGGGGGGAAGGGGTACAGCCAGAAGCCGTGGTCCATGTGGGAACCAATGACATAGGAAGGAAAAGGGCGAGGTCCTGCAGTCAGAGTTTCAGGAGCTAGGAGGAAGTTATAAAGCAGGATCTCAAAGGTAGTCATCTCTGGATTACTGCCAGTGCCACGCACTAGTGAGTATAAGAATAGTGGATAAAACAGGTTAATGCATGCCTGGAGAAATGATGTAGGAGGGAGGGCTTCAGATTCCTGGGGTACTGGGTCTAGTTCTGGGGCAGGAGGGATCTGTTCAAAATGGACGGGTTGCACCTTAACAGAGCTGGGGCCAATGTCCTAGCAGGGAGGTTAAATGGTGCTGTGGGGGAGGGTTTAAACTAATATGGCAGGGGGATGGGCACAGGATGAAACATTAGAGAGGAGAAACAAGGTGCACAAAGGACTGGGAGAGACAAGTAGGACTAAGGGTAAAGAATAGTTCAGAAACAGAAGGGATCAAGCAAGGGGCAAATGCGAGGCAATCTAAGATGAGTTTAGAGTGCATGTGTGTAAATACAGGTAGCGTGGTAAATCAGGTTAGTGAGCTGCAGGCTCAAGTCGCCACAGAGGGCTATGATATAGTGGCAATCACAGAGACCTGGCTCAAAGAAGGGGAGGACTGGGTACTTAATATTACTGGATACAAGGTATTCAGGAAAGATAGGGAAGGAAAGAAATGGTAGGGGGGAGGCGCGGGTGATGGTGGCAAAGAAACTAATATAGCACTGGAAAGGGATTATGTAGTTGAGGGGTCAAAGACAGAATCTATTTGGTTAGAATTAAAGAACAATAGAGGAGCTATTACACTACTGGGTGTATACTATAGACCAACAAATAGTGGGGAGGAGATAGAGGAGCAAATTTGCAGGCAAATTACAAAAAGATGCAAGAACTAGAGTAATGATAATGGGGGACTTCAAGTATTCCAATATAGACTGGGACAGTAACAGTGCAAAGGGCAAAAAGGGGGAGGAATTCCTGAAATGTGTTTAAGAGAACTTTCTGGAACAGTATGTTTCTAGGCCAATCAGGAAGGAAACAGTGCTGGATCTAGTTCTGGGGAATGAAGTGGGGCAAGTGGAACATTTTTCAGCGGGGGAGCATTTCGGGAACAGTGATCATAATATCATTAGATTTAGAATAGTTATGGAAAAGGACAAGGGACAAACAAATGTGAAAATACTTAACTGGAGGAGGGCTGATTTTAGTGAGTTAAAAGGGGATCTTGCCCAGGTGGATTGGAATCAAAAATTGGTAGGCAAAACAGTAATTGAAGAATGGGAGGCCTTCAAGGAGGAGTTGGTTCAGGCACAGAGAAGATACATTCCAATGAGGGGGAAAGGAAGGGCATCCAAAGCTAGAGCTCCCTGGATGACTAAAGATATAGAGATTAAAATGAAACAGAAAAAGGAGGCTTATGATGAATGTAAGGTTCATAATACAGTAGAGAACCAGGCTGAATACAGAAAGTACAGGGGAGATCTAAAAAAAGGGAATAAGAGGAGCAAAGAGAGAGTCTGGGAATAGATTAGCGGCTAACATAAAAGGGAACCTTTTATAAACATATAAATAATAAAAGGGTAGTCAAAGGAAGCGTGGGGCCAATTAAGGACAAGAAGGAGATCTTCTTAGGGAGGCCGAGGCCATGGCTGAGGTACTAAATGAATACTTCGCATCTGTCTTCACTAGAGAAGAGGATGCTGCCATTGTAGCAGTAGAGGAGGAGGTAGTAGCGATATTGGATAAGATAAAAATAGATAAAGAGGAGGTACTTAAAAGATTGGCAATACTCAAAGTAGAAAAGTCACCCGGTCCAGATGGGATGCATCCTAGGTTGCTGGGGAAAGTAAGGGTGGAAATTGCTGAGGCTCTGGTCACAATCTTCCAATCCTCCTTAGATATGGGGACAGTGCCGGGGGACAGGAGGATGGCAAATGTTACATTCCTGTTAAAAAAAAGAAGGACAAACCCGTCAATTACAGGCCTGTCAGCCTAATGTCGGTGGTAGGGAGAATTTTAGAGACAATAATTCGGGACAAAATTAATTGGCACTTGGAAAAGTATGGGCTAATAAATGAAAGTCAACAAAGATTTATTAAAGGAAAATTGTGATTGACTAATTTGATTGAGTTCTTTGATGAAGTAACGGAGAGGGTTGATGAGGGTAGTGCGATTGATGTTGTGTATATGGACTTTCAAAAGGCATTTGATAAAGTATCACATAATAGACTTGTTAGCAAAATTAAAGCCCGTGGGATTAAAGAGACAGTGGCAGCGTGGATACAAAATTGGCTAAGGAACAGAAAGCAGAGAGTAGTGGTGAACAGTTGTTTTTCAGACTGGAGGGAAGTATACAGTGGTGTTCCCCGGTATTAGGACCACTGCTCTTTTTGATATATATTAATGACCTGGAATTGGGTATAGAGGGAATACTTTCAAAGTTTGCAGATGACACGAAACTCGGAAATGTAGTAAACAATGTGGGGGATAGTAACAGACTTCAGGAAGATATAGACAGACTAGTGAAATGGGCAGACACGTGGCATATGAAATTTAACACAGAGAAGTGTGAACTGATACATTTTGGTAGGAAGAATGAGGAGAGGCAATATAAACTAAATGGTACAATCTTAAAGGGGTGCAGGAACAGAGAGACCTGGGGTTGTACATACACAAATCTTTGAAGGTGGCAGGACAAGTTGAGAAAGCTGTTAAAAAAGCATATGGGATCTGGGCTTTATTAATAGAGGCATAGAGTGCAAAAGCAAGGAAGTTATGCTAAACCTTTATAAAACACTGGTTAGGCCTTAGCTGGAGTATTGTGTTCAATTCTGGGCACCATATTTTAGAAAGGATGTCAAGGCCTTAGAGACGGTGCAGAAGAGATTTACTAGAATGGTACCAGGGTTGAGGGACTTCAGTTATGTGGAAAGACTGGAGAAGCTGGGGTTGTTCTCCAAAGAACAGAAAAGGTTAAGGGGAGATTTGATAGAGGTGTTCAAAATCATGAACGGTTTTGATAGAGTAAATAAGGCAAAACTGTTTCCAGTGGCAGAAGGGTCGGTGACCAGAGGACACAGATCTAAGGTGATCGGCAAAAGAGCCAGAAGCGACGTGAGGAAACATTTTTTTACACAGCAGCGATTTGTAATGATCTGGAATGCACTGCCTGAAAGGGTGGTGGAAGCAAATTCATTAGTAATTTTCAAAAGGGAATTAGATAAATACTTGAAGGGACAAAATTTACAGGGCTCTGGGGAAGAAGCAGGGGAATGGGACTAATTGGAGAGCTCATTCAAAGACCCGGCACAGGCACGATGGGCCGAATGTCCTCCCCCTGTGCTACCTACTATGATACTATAAAGATCCTCACTGCCAATTATATGATTATAGACTTCATACAAATCCAGATATATTGCACCTTCCCATTTACCAGTATTCATTCCGTTCTCCTACCCGTCAGTAGTTTAACTGCTGGGATAGTGAGCACATAGGACACTTTTTCAAGGTGAGTAGGTAGATAGAAAAATGATTAGGTTAGTAAAAGAAATTACAATAAATCCTATTATTATAATCATGGAAGATTTCAGCATCACAAAGTAAAATGGACAGATGAGAAGGAACCAGGAGATAGGGGTGCAAGTACAGCAATTTTCGAAAAGCTATTATTTGGAATATTTTCTGATTGCATTTATCCCATATGAATGTGTTAAGCATTCGCATGGGAAGAACACAATTGGAAAATATATCCCTGTTTCTTTAACAAGATGTCTAAAGCAGATACTAGGGTGGATGTCGCAGTCCACTAGAAATTATTAGCATGGTAACCTACAAGAGCTCACAGGACACTTCTGTCCTTTTCACATTATTACCTTTTTTAAATTAAATAATATTGATCAGCAGTTCCTTGATGTATGGAGCAAGTAGGGTCAATAACAGAATAGTCCTTTTTCAGGTCATATTAGTGTCTGTTCTTCAGTATGTACCTAACCTGGAAGCAGTCTGTGATGACACAAAGTTTTTATAATTTGAAGAAGTTAGTTCCTATTAACACCTTCATTTCCCACAATTCTCTCCCCCCTCCCCAAGCCATCACAGTCACGATAGTCTATTTGGACTTTTATCATACACAAAAAATATGTAGATTATTTCTTATTTGGAGGAAGGTCTGCATTTTATATTGGGGTAGGACATAAATTCCGTGGGGGTGAATTTCTTTCGCCATTTTTGGCGTAGTTCAGTGCATAATGGAGCAAAGTAGATTTTTGTGGCAGGAAAATCAGGCAGAAGGCCTTTCCATCGGTTTTCCAGTATAAAATTGCTCCCCCCGATTCCCTCGTCCCTTTTGGTCCTTCCCACAATCCTTCTGCTGTGTCGCAAGTGACCTCGTGTAACTATACTATGATGAGGGCCAATGACGCTGGAGCTCCAAGTTTAAGAACATAATAACATAAGAAATGGGAACAAGAGTAGGCCATACAGCTCCTCTAGCCTGCTCCACCATTCAATAAGATCATGGCTGATCTTCTACCTCAACTCCACTTTCCTGCCCTATCCCCATATCTCTTGATTCCCTTAGTGTCCAAAAACCTATTGATCTCAGTCTTAAATATCCTCAATGACTGAGCATTCACAACCCTCTGAGGTAGAGAATTCCAAAGATTCACAACCCTCTGAGTGAAGAAATGTTTCATCATCTCCGTCCTAAATGGCCGACCCCTTATCTTGAGACCATGGCCCCTAACTCTAGACCCTCCAGCCAGGGGAAACAACCTCTCAGCGTCTACCCTGTCAAGCCCCCTCATAATCTTATACGTTTCAATGAGATCACCTCTCATTCTTCTAAACTCCAGAGAATATAGGCTCATTCTACCCAATCTCTCCTCATAGGACAACCCTCTCATCCCAGGAATCAATCTAGTAAACCTTTGTTGCACCCCCTCTAAGGTGAGTATATCCTTCCTTAGGTGAGGAGAACAAAACTGTCCACAGTACTTCAGGTTGGTCTCACCAGAGCCCTATATAATTGCAGCAAGACCTCCTTACTGTTATCCAATGCCCCTGCTTTTACCTGGAAATGCACTCAGGGTAATTTAGACTAAGATTTATAAGTCACAGCATGTCAGCATCAGCTGAGACAAGCGGATGTGAGGAATTTCTGAGCTTGAGGCATCTGGAAAGTTTCATTAGTGATTTCTGCAGCTGGCAAACACTTTTTACAGTGATTTTGTTTTGCCATTCTGCCTGTATGGACTTGGAGTTACTTCTCACTGCTACTGACAGGGTCAGAACACCAGCAGATTTTTGCTCTTTCCTTTACCTCCTGTCCTTTGGACGCCATTATCATGGAGGAGGAAGAACACAGAATGCAGCAGAGGAGACTCAGGTAGCATTTAAGAAAGTTGCAGCACACCAGATATTATCTCCCCCCGCCACAGAATATACAAGCAACACAGGTCCAATGAGAGCCTTACCGAGGAGATGTGGAAAAGAAGAATGTGCTTCACTAAAGAGGCAATGGGGCAGCTCTGTCACCTGCTGCATGAAGACCTGTGGCCATGGTTATCTGCGCAAACTGTTTTCTCTGTGACTATGAAAGTGACCACCACACTCTACTTTTATAGCACAGGCTCATTTCGGACAGCCATGAGGGATCTCTTGTATTATCATTCAGGGTGCATTCATCAGGTTACTGATCTACTTTACAGGAAAGCTGGGGAATTCATCACCTTTGACAAATCAGCAAAGCAGCAGTGAAATAGGGCCATCCAGTTTTGCAGGGTTCCTGGCTTTCCCAAAGTCCAGGGTGCAATCGATAGCACCCACATTGCTTTGTAGGCTCCCACAGAACACCCCCTCAACTTTCGCAACAGGAAGGACTTCCACTCCCTCAATGTGCAGCTTGCGTGTGACAACATTTCAACGCCAGGTACGCTGGAAGTTATCACAATTCATTCATCATTCGAAAATCATGTCACTAGATTGCTTCTGGGTCATAAAGCCTACAGCTGCTCACATGGATAATGACCCCACTATGAGTGGCCCAAACAGCCATAGAGGAGGCACATGTCTCTATTAGATTGGTCATCGAGAGGACCACTGAGGTCTGAAAAACACGCTTCCACTGTCTGGACAGGTCGGCATGGGCTCTGCAGTATGCTGCAGATTGTGTGTCAAACGTGGTTATAACCTGTTGTGCCTGTCACAACATTACATAGAATTACATAGAATTTTACAGGGCAGAAGCAGGCTGTTTGGCCCAATAGGTCTATGCCAGTGTTTATGCTCCACACGAGCCTCCTCCCACCTTGTTTCATCGAACCCTATCAACATATCCGTCTATTCCTGTCTCCCTCATGTACTTATCTAGCTTCCTCTTAAATGCACCTATGCTATTTGCCTCAACTACTCCATGTGGTAGCGAGATCCACATTCTCACCACTCTCTGAGTAAACAAAAAGGTACCATACATAAAGGGCTGGATTTTGACATTGCAAGTGAGGTGGCTCTGGCTCTGGTGGAGCCAGAACTACATGACGTGCACTCAGAGGATCCTCAGTAACTGCTGCAAGGGCTGTCAGAGCACATCTCATCACCGATGTTTTCTTTTCTGTGGAACACAGTCGACCTTTGACACCACCACCTTATCTCCTTCTCACACTTTCAAATAAAGGGACATTCTCTCATCCATTACCCATTTTACAATGTGTCACCATATTCGCCCTCTTTGCCCCTACATGACGTTTAAATAATCATCACCTCAGTGAGTAGGTCAGCACTAAATAAGTGCACCCTTTCCCGTATGACTCTATCCTCCATGGAATAACACAGCACAACACCACTGCACATTCTATTTTATTATAATAAAGTCCAAAGAGACCAAGAGCCAACCTATTCTTTCCTAACTCTGTGCTTCCCTGGGTGGATACATGTGCTTTTCTTTCACCTACTGAGGTGCAACCTGAGGGCCCGTATCACGAGAGGTGGTTGCCTGCTCATCTTCTACAAAAAGGTCACTGAGGTGGACCACCTCTCATGGCAGCTTGCTTCTGGGAGGAAGCCACTGCTAGCTGCATCTCTGGAGATTGTTGCTGAGCAGTCTATTACCACCTCCCACATTCCACTGGCGTGGTGCTCTGAGGTGGAAGGCTGAAACCCTGGCATGTGCTGCTGTCCTGAGAGATGGCAGTATTAGATGGATGGAGGAAGGGGTTTTAGGGTTGTGCATGTAAGTAACTGCTATTAGGAGAGTTGGGCAGCCATTGTGTAAGATGCTGAGGTACAGCCCCTCTTAACCAGAGCGCATTGTGAAGGATTACTTGTACAAATATTGCTATAAGAAGTTGAAGAATGTGCTGGTGCCCAAGGAGGCCAAAGAAAAAAAGGAAGAGTGTCCTGTGCATAAGAGGGGTTCTAATTCGTGTGTTATCTTGCCTGCCCTGGTGAGGTCATTGAATTTCTTGCTGTGCTGGTCTATAGTACTGGGGGTGAGAGAGTTGGCAGATGGCACAAGTGAGATTTCTGGCAGGTTTGCTGCCACAGACACCAGCAGCCTGTATCTCCTTGAGGGGGGCTTGAAGGTATCTTCCTATGTGTCTGTTTTCCACAACTTGCAGCTTTGTTTGGGTGTGTGTGCCAACTGCTCCTGGAGTAGACGTTCTTGCAAAGTATCAGAAAAAGATTGATGAGCGATGTAATGAAGTTAGCTGAGAGACAAGTGAGTGAGCCAAGCACTGCTCCTTCCGTACCCGCTCGACTCCCAGGCTGCTGCTGCAGAGCTTAGCCAGAACTGTCTTTTTAAAGGCTGCACTTAAATTTCCATGCACTCCAGCAGATTACTCTTACATGGATTTTATGTCAATCATTGGTCCAATGGATAGGCAAATGAGTTGACCCAGGAAACTCTTGTGTAAATACCTCTCTTGATCACTGCTGTGTGCAAATCTTTTTCTATTGGTGTAAAGCCAGTGCAACACACTGCGTGGAAATTTAATCCTCGTGTATCTTCTTCCTCTATGGATCTGGCTCTGTGTCTTACCAGAGTTTGCTCTCTGTTATTGGTACTAAGGTTTTTAGTGTTGGTACTATCATAAACACTTCATTTGACTGTGCTCTCTAACCTCTTATGTATGCAAGGCACTGTACTGTCTATGCTTAAACCTGCTATGTCTGAGGCAATCACTTTTGCTCATCCTCACATCAGTGATGGTTTCCCACTATAACTAGCATTATGCTTACTCGATTCACATTAGCTCTTTGGTTCTTTATATCCTCATTTTTCTCATGCTGGGATTATAACTCACCTTCAAAATGCTCTGGTGCCACATGAACACCTCAAATGACAACACTATTATACTCCTTCCTATTCTCTGGTTTAGTCTTGGAAACTATCTTATGTAACCTTTTAATTTGTTTCATATTTCTCTATTATTTTTGGCCCAGTTCTTCCCCCTTCATCTCTTTACTTGTTGTGGCCTTTTGTACAATGCCTGCAGTTGTGTTAGAAGCCAGGAATGAAGAAACACACCACAGACATCTTGTCCATGCCAGCCGTTTGCTGGAAAAGCTTTGATTAATCCTAGATGGAGAACGCTTAATGCACTAACTAGTTTATACATCTACTGCCACCTTAAAACAAGAATAATTCTTGAATATAAATAGTATATTTCTTAAGATATCTATTTTCGTACTCTTTAGAATCAGGATTATTCCCCGTATTATCATATTGCACATCAATCGAAGCATCAGAATTGTTTGGCTGATTAGTATGTTGTGCATCTAACTACTGCCTTTGAGATAAGTTTTTAAGCATATATTCTAGAAATTTTTACAAAATTTTCTAAGAACGGCAAAGCACAAGTATTCAGCCAAGAACTTGTTAAGAATAGAAACTAATACACAGAACAAGAGCTGAAACCAGTTTTCATTAATCTTTTATCTTATTATCAGCTTTGTATTCCATATTACAGTGCTTAACTTAGCCCATCCCTGTGCTTCATCTCTTGGCTGTCAGATTTTGTTCCAATTACGCCTTATGGTCTATGTATACTGGACATTCTACTCAGCTTCACTAGCCTATGACAAATAAAAAGCACTTGTATGTTCCATTGCATGGTATATTTCATACTTCTTGTGAAAAGTATTTAGCCCCAAGGGTGCTTATTAATCAGAATATTTTTGGTGCCTATAAAATATTAGGGCATTTTTGTCACAGTTTTGTTTGAGCTCATTAAATTGCTTGTGGCTTCAATACCTGTAGATGGGCTGGTTCTTGGTGGAAAAGGTTCAGTCTCCTCAGATGGGTAACTGTGTCACATACGACAAGACTACTGTCTCTTTCAAACAAAGCACGAAAGATTTTATTGCAGCCAGTAGCGAGCAAATTTGCTACTGTGCTAACAGCAGCAGTTCAGTGTATGTGGCCAATCTGAAACTGTATGACAGGAGTTCAATAATTGCTGGACCCATGCAGGTTCAGTTATGAACCAGTCCCAACCCAGAAGCAGTCTAAATGGTTCAGATAATTTATCTTAGTGGCATTTAAGCCCCCAACATAGTCAAGCAGTTCCACTTCAATGGATAGCTATTAAATGAATAATTATTTTATGCTAATAAACATTAAAACCATGCTAAATTATTCAGATTTGATGCTCTTGTATTTATTGCACTGAGTCGACACATTTAGCTGTATATTCTGCTGAGTTAAATTCTGAGCTGTTCTGCCCAATTGAGCTTTTTTTCTGTGTTTACAGATTTACATTTGCAACATTTTCTGTAAAGTTTTGCAAAATGACTTTCTACCAGACAAAATTAAAATTCAAATAAGAGTATTAAGCATTAGATGGTTGACAAATGATTTCTTTGTAATTTAGCTGATCAAAACAACAAAAATCTCTGTTTGAAGGAGTGTCTTACTGTGAGCTTTTGCTTCGATGGGTGCCCGGGAGATCCCAGAAACAGATAGCAGCGGCAACGATGAACCCAGCATCCTGCACCATTTATTCCAACCGTCGCAAGCACTTTATATTCCAGCTTTGTCCAGAGAGTTCACTTACGGCGGGGGCTGGGTGGAAATAAGGAAGCAGCTGATTATTGGATTGTTATCCCTGGCAAGGCAGATGACAATGGTGGGGATAGTGTGCTGGACCACTGCATTGTGCATAAATGGACAGGGCTGTTTGTGCAATGGCTGAATCAGGCATCGTAGCTCAAGGTGCCATATGATTCATCCTGGCTGAAACTGGGGTTCATCATGTGTTTCTTCTGGGCTTGTCTAAGCATCCTCCTGTGCCAATGACATGTAGGTGGGCCTCATCTTCCAACTGCTCCATGATAACACCTCTCTGCATGATGAAATTCCACAACATGCAACACATTATTATGATCGATACTGCAACCCCTCCATTCTGTCCAAGTATCCGAACCTTTATTTCAACTTTGAAACGCTAGTTTCACCATGATTCTGGTGGATGCGTGTGCCTCATTATAGAACTGTTCACCTCGTGTGTGGCTGTCTCAAGGGGGTTTATGAGACACGGCTGAAAAGGTATTGTTTGACCACTGGCGAACCAAATAGTGTCAACAAGGCGGATCCTAAACGGAACCAGAGATGGGAGGCTGGGAACACCCCATCCGACCCTATTTACATTGCTCCATCTATCCTGTGCCTGCAAAAGGAACAGGCCATGATCCTCGCCCTAAGGGGGCAGAGACTCAGCAATTCAGGTCTCCATCCCTTTTTGCCTGGCCATTCCGCCCACAGAACCTGCAGTTCCCAGATGAAAGGCCCAGGAAAACTGACCCTAATGTGTTTTTAGTCATTTATTGTGAAAGATGGACATTCCCAGAAGTGAGCTGTGCATTAAGGCATTTACAAAATACAGAAATAAAATAATTTTGCATCAGGGCTTTAGGATTTTGTTTTAACAGAATTAGGAGTGTCCCACCCTATTTTCAATTTATTTAACTTTATCTGTGATGTACAACAAACTTTTCACAATGTCCTATTTCTGTGGAATTTTTTTTCTTTTAATTAGTACCTTATTGCAATTCCTAATTATCAAAATGACAACCAAAAGTTGCAGCATTAGTTTGAGCCCCCATGTAATTATTTATTCTCCCCTTTCTTTAGTAGTCCCCTGATACCATGCACCTGTTTTCAGTTGAGAAAGTGGGCAGGTTATCTGTTCCTGGATATCGACCAATCCTGCAATCTGCTCTGTAAGTGGGAGTTGGCAGGTGCATGAGAGTGGTATGGATTGGCTTGACCTGTGAACTCCCTATCTTTGAAGAAATGCTTGGTGATTCCTTCCAATGGACCATCTGAGATTTGAAGCTTGCCACATCAGGAATTGTGGTCTTAAGTGCATATCCCATGGTTCAATGCTTTAACACATAAGCACATTGACATACAATTATTGCTGACAGGTTTACATATCTAACTTGATTAACAGGTTGATAAAATGCATTTGTTACCTATTTTTAACCTTATCAATTCAATGCTGTGTGTGTGTGTGAGTTTAAATCCAGTTAACATAATGTGATGAAGGAGGTCTCACTGGAGGTAAAGCCTTGTCAGTTTTATTATTTGCCCAATGATCTATGTAAATTTGGGCTGATTTGTGAGTAGAAAAAGATTACAACATTTACTGAAAGTAAAAAAATTGTTATTTAAGTCTTTGGTGCTAAGATTTTATACTCAAAGTTTTATTTCACAAAATTACTGTAAGTACAATACACATTCTAGGCTAAAACAAGTTACAAATTAGTAAAACAAGCAAAGCTCTTCATTAAACACACAGGCCTAATATGAACAAGGGTGTGGTGTGGAACTACAGGAGTGGTCTTTTAATTTGGGTTGTGTATTTGATCATTGACTTGTTTAGAATATTCTGTATGATCACTTTGGCCTGACTTTAAGGATATCTATGTTCTGTACTTCATTCCCTCAGTTTGTTCTGATGAAGATAGACTATTCAGCTATTGAAAGCTAGCATTTACTTTTTAGTTTTCAAGTTTATATATCACTGACAGAATGATTTAGAGAAGTGAATAAATAATTTAGTTGCTGCAATATACTTGGGTTTTCAGGAGGCATTTGATAAAATTCTACATATGAGCCTTTAAAGAAAAACAAGACTCACAGAGCCATGGAATTACTGGCAACATACTTAGCTGTAATGAAAATTAGCTTGGCAACTTGGAAATGCAAAGCAGATGATAATAAAAAGGGAAAAAAAACCTGTCTGATGGGAGGTAATGACTAATGGAGTTCTAGGCTTAGATTTCCGATCATAGCACGAATGGTAAACCATTCATTTTGGTAGGTTACCATTGGCGTTATGATAGGAAAATCTAGGCCCCAGTGCTTTTTTTTTGAGAGCCGTGGGGCACAATTTTAGCCCCCGGGTGGGTTGGGGAAGGGGGGGCAATGAAAATCGCGGATTTCAGGAGCGGGAACGAATCCCGGTTCCAACCTGCCGACTTCCGTGTTCGACCCAGACGCATCTGGGTGCGCACTCTTCAGGAAACTGGAGACCCTGCTGGCTTTATTTAAACCATCAATTAGGATACCTGAACTTGTTGAAGTGGTTAATTTTTTGTGTATTGATGCAAGGAGTGGATTTTAACTCTGCCTCAACATTTTTCCCTTGGCCTCTGAAACACGATGTGGAGATGCCGGTGATGGACTGGGGTTGACAATTGTAAACAATTTTACAACACCAAGTTATAGTCCAGCAATTTTATTTTAAATTCACAAGCTTTCGGAGGCTTCCTCTTTCCTCAGGTGAACGTTTTCCAACAACGTTCACCTGAGGAAGGAGGAAGCCTCCGAAAGCTTGTGAATTTAAAATAAAATTGCTGGACTATAACTTGGTGTTGTAAAAGTGTTTACAAACCTCTGAAACACGCCATGGAAACAGAGGCGAGTTACAGCCCGCAGCCATTTGGACATTTAAATCACTGTTTGGCAGATGGGGATAAAAGGTGAGTTTTTGCAGCAGGGCAAGCAATTCTCTCAGACAAACCTTTGGCTGGGAGTTCTTTGTGTTTAGATTCAGATTTCTTTGTTCACACTCAGAATTCTTGGGCTCAATTTTGAAATGCTGGCGGGTTGGCAGCGGTGGGGGGGGGGGGGGGGGGGGTGAAGGTGCGCGTGGCAAACCCGCAGAAACAAAACTTACCGTTTCCAACGCTATCGCATGATGATTGCTGATGATTAACGTGCTTTCCAGGTTTCGCGCCTGGCAGCCAGCCTGATTGATAGGCTGGCTGTCATCAGGAGCTGTAACCCGGGGGTTGGCGGGGGCGAGAAAGAAAGAGAGAGAGAGCGAGACGTCATCTGGCACTGGAATGGAAAATCGGCGGGGGGGGGGGGGGGTGGTGGAGAGGGGAAGATTGGGGGTGAAGAGGGGGACATCGGGAGGACATGGGGGGGGGTTGAAGAGGGGGACATGGGGGGAGTGAAGAGGGGGATATCGGAGAGGGAGACTTCGGACATCGGAGCAGGGTGGAAAGGTAGGTTGATTTTGTGTTTTAACTTCCCTTTATAGTTTTTGACATACTTTATTTAGTTCCTTTTTCCCTGATCCGGCCCCTCACACCAGGCGTGAATCAGAAGCGGTGGGCAAGTTGAAAATCGTTATAATCCCTTGATCTGTCACAGGTAAAGTGCCTTAAGTACCTCAATGAGGTACATTTGGCTCTTTAACTGTCATCCTGCCAGCTTTAATTGCCGGCGGGACTTCTGGTTTTGGGTTGCCCGCGCGCACACAGTTGTGTCCCTGGGAAATTCTCAAGTCAGCGGGTTGGAGCCGGCTTCCGAACCCGAACGGGAATTCCGCAATTTTCGGAGCCCACCCACTCCCAACGCACCCAAAATTTTCCAGTAAAATTGAGCCCCTTGTGTTCACATATTTTTTGGACCCCCTCAAACTGACAATATCAGGATGGGGTGGGCGCAATGATTGTTTTCAGCAGTACATCTGAGGAGGTGGCACATCAGCAGGCACAGCATGCAGTTCTGGGACGTGCAGCTCCACAAGACATGGGTGCGCCACAAGGACCTGCAAAAGGGCAGAGAGGGGAACAACGGAGGGCCCGATGTCGCAGGAGGCACTACCCTCGTGAGAGGCTGTACAGGCAGTGACTGAGTTTCCTGGACCTCTCTGAGAAGCAGTGCCTACGAAGGCTCAGAGTGAGTCGCCAAGTGGTCGCAGACATCTGCGCGCTCCTTCATGCAGAGCTGCACCCGGCTGGGCCTGGTGGCAACAGATTGCCCGTCGCAGTTAAAGTCACCACTGCCCTCAATTTCTTCGCCACTGGATCCTTCCAGGGCACCACCGGTGACATCTCCAGGATCTCTCAATCGTCCACACACAAGTGTATAGGACAGGTCACAGATGGCTTTTTTTGCCAGGGTATCCCACTACGTCAACTTCCCCATCGATGACATCAGCCAGACTGTGAGGGCAGTGGATTTCCTCTCTCTGGCTGGCTTCCCACGGGTACAGGGTGCAATTGATTGCACACATGTAGCAATCCGAGCATCTCCACATGAGCCAGGACTGTTCATCAACCGAAAGGAGTATCACTCCATCAACGTGCAGCTCGTTTGTGACCACCGGAGGAGGTTTCTGTAGGTGTGCGCCAGATTCCCTGGCAGCTGCGTGATTCCTTCATTCTGCGCGAATCCAACATCCTGGCCCTCTTCCATTCACAAAGCAGACTTAAGGGCTGGCTGTTTGGAGACAAGGGATACCCCCTGCAGACGTGGCTCATAACACCTGTGAGAAACCCCACCAGCGAGGCACAGCATCAGTACAATAACAGTCACGTCACCACCAGGTCTGTCACTGAACAAGCCATAAGACTGATCAAGATGTAGTTTCAGTGCCTGGATCGATTTGGGGGAGCCCTTCAATACTCACCAGCGAGAGTGGGTAGAATTATAGTCGTCAGTTGCGTCCTGCACAACATCGCTCAACAGGGAGGGTTACCAGTGCATGAGACCCCATGTGATCATGAAGCATCCGCATCTGCCATCAACATTGAGGAGAAGGAGGACGATGGGCAACCCATTGGCAGAGCAGCGGCTCACCTGGCTGCTCATGATGCCAGGGAGTCACTCATATTTGATAGATTCTCATAAGGAGATCTGCAAAGTGAAGATAGTCAAGTTCTCAGACCACCTGGAACGTGCACCACCAACACCAGCCCCCGCCCACCCCCCCCACCCCACCACCCCACCACCCACACACAAAACATTCCTACAACCACACATACATCCACTGTAAACGCACCCACTGGTTGTCATCAAGGTTCACCATCCATGATGAAGGATATTACAGACACCCTTGTGCATACCTTTCGTGATTACAAAACCTTAGCCTTCCTCTTCCTACTACTTCTATGTGGTGTATCCCTGTGGCTGCAGCAGAGGTAGTGGCAGGTTACTCAGGTTCATGCCCTGAATACTTAGATGCTTTCAGCCTACGCCTTCTGGGTTTTCGAGCCCGTGAGGGGCATCTGTGCAGGGGCAGACTCAGCCACCTGGAGAGGAGGCAGCATTGCAGGTACTGGTTGAGAGGGGGGCAACGGGTGAGACGTGGGAACGCTTTGAGTGGAGTCCCCACTTTCATGTCCCCTTTTGCCATCATCCCTCTCCTGGGCCAAGGCCACATCACTCCTACCACACTGCTGGACAACAACTTGGAGGACATGTGTGATGCCTTCTAAAGCCAGTGCTAATGTACCTATCTACCTGTTTAAGGTGGCAGAATATAGTTCATCCTGAGTCCATATGGCCATTGTCAGGGCCTGAATGGACTCATTTGTGAACCATGCTTGAAGCTCAATGGAGACTACCACTCTCTCCATCACAGACATTCCCGCACTTACCTGTGTCCCAGTTCCACTAATGCTGGAGGTGCACTCCTCCATCCTCTCCGTTATTGTGGAGAGTGTGTGTGGCATGTTTTTCAATACCTCACAAAGGTGCTGCTGTCCCTCGATCATTCTCCTTTTTCAAGGATGGCCCCCGGGGTTCAGCAACTGCGTCCAGGTGATCAGAGCCTGGAGACGAGTGCGCCTACCGACACGGACTCTCCACAGCTGCCCCTGCCACCAGTGTCTGCTCGTGCTCACTTGTGTGTGGTGACTCACCAAGTGACAACCCAACTAACTGACTAATAGGACCCGCCGAGGAGTGAGTATCTGCGCTTGTGGATGGCTCACTAAGATGTGACAGTGCGCCCTCAGAGGCAGGGAGCTCTTCTGAGGAATCACCCTCTTCCACCACTTCTGTCCTTGAAAGGCCTGGAAGAATATTAAGAATCATCACAGATGTAATGTTACGATGAGCTTACTGAGGTGTGCAACATGTCAATCATTAATAACTTCAATTCATGTGTGAGATGAATGTTAAAGTTCTGTCACCAGTGCCAGACTTGGCATCCCCGAGGAACAGGAACTTGACCGTTCGGCTAATTTCCAGGGCCTCCTCCTCCGCCTCTGTGAGGACCACTATTTGTGGTGGCCCCGCTCCAGTCCTTGCCCTCTCCTGTGCATTCTGAGTTCTCTTCTCTTACAAAGGGAGAAAGTACAGATGTGTGAGTGAGTGATGGTGAAGTGATCACCTGACGAATGAATTGCTTTGGATGAGGCAGATAGTGAGTACTAGAACCATCTCGTACACCAACTCTACAGCAGACGCCGCAACCTCGAAACCAAGATAGAATCCATACTCTCAACCTGTACTCAGGATACAGCAGACCAGCTACGAGACACCGCCAAACAGACGAGGCAACGGAACTATGCTGCCTACATGAAAACCAAGAGCAGGAAGCTTGAGAAACTCGGCATCACTAACTGACTAATAGGACCCACGGTTGCAACCACAGGGAAGTCCATCGTCAATTTGTCCGACCACACCCTTCAACCAGACAAAATCGAAGTTCTCAGCCGAGGGCTCAATTTCTGCCCCACCACCAAAATGGACCCCATCGGTCTCGTGGCGGACACAGAGGAATTCATCAGGAGAATGAGGCTCCGGGAATTCTTCCACAAATCCCAAGATTTCAGCAGCGAACCCAATGAGACAATCAACGATCCGGAACAACAGACAGAGGGATCCGCGGTACAGCAACCAAAGAAGAAAGAGTCAAATTGGACTCCTCCGGAGGGTCGCTGCCCTAAGCTTGACATGTATGCTCAAGCTGTCAGGAGATGCGTCAAAGCCAGCTTCATCAGCCGCACTCACAAGACAGTCCAGAATGTCACCCGAGCACAACGCAACGCCATTGACGCTCTCAAGACCAACCGTAACATCGTCATCAAACCAGCAGACAAAGGAGGAGCCATCGTCATACAGAACAGAACGGACTATTGCAAAGAAGCATACCGACAACTGGACAACCAAGAACACTACAGATGGTTACCCGCAGATCCGACCAAAGAACACACCCACCAGCTCAACAAACTGATCAAGACCTTTGATCCAGACCTTCAAAGCATCCTACGCGCTCTCATCCCACGTACTCCCCACCTGGGAGACTTCTACTGCCTCCCAAAGATACACAAAGCCAACACATCTGGATGTCCTATCGTATCAGGCAACGGAACCCTGTGTGAACACCTCTCTGGATACGTCGAGGGCATCCTGAAACCCATCGTACAGGGAGCCCCCAGCTTCTGTCGTATAGGGGGTGGTGGTGTGTGTCAGCTTCACCTCTGACTTCTGAGCGGTCCAAATTGCTCCCACTTCCTGGGTTCTAGACCTTGGACTTATTTGGGGGTTGTGACAAAGTGCAGCAGACAACTGGTTTTGGTGCAAGAAAAAAAACTGGGTTTATTGAAGTCACAAATGAACTTATAACATTAGGATAACACTGAGATTATACAGACATACAAAGTACACTTAGTTAAGAATGGGGAACACACGGCATAACGAGGGAAAATCACCCTACTAATCCCCTTACCCTTGTCCCACCCCCAAAACCTAACTAAATTGAACTAGGAGAGGTCAGGGATTATGCTCACCAACCAGGGTTCCTTGACAGTTCGAAATCCAGCCAGGTAAGCCGGTTGCAGTTTTGGGGTACGCTCTTTGTGTCCTCTGGGCCCTGCCGTCCCCACGTGGTCCTGGTCTGTGGAATCTGCGAAGGTTCTTCAGTTGGATAGAGTCTGTTGGTGCGGTAAGGCGCAGTTGTGGGTGGGCGATCTTCGTGGAGGGCTGCGGTTGCGCCTTGTTGCTGCTCCAAAACTACTGTTTAAAACCTGTTCCAAAACCAACTTAAAACCTGCTCCAAAACTGCTGCTCCAAAACAGAACTGCTTAGAACCTGCTCCAAAACAAACCCCCCACCCCCCTTCGTAACTGGTGGCCCAGTTATACTGTTTTTCGAATTTCTTATCTGAATCCAAAACAAGGTTAGTTCTTTGTCTGATTATGGTGGGCTTCTTCAGGTGATTGTTGGCTTCCTGTCCCCGTAACTAGTCTTGAACTGAAAGCCATTGTATATGTGAAGTATTGATGGGTTTGCATAATTGCATTGATTGCTACCTTCCTGCTTTAGTAGTTAGTAGCGATAATTTATGCAAGGTTTTGATGGGCTTTAGTTTCGTGTAAGATGAAGTCTTTCTCTGGGTTGAATGTTTTAAAGGGAAGAATGCATATTCTGTCTTCTCTCATTGTCTGGTTTTCAGGCAACAATCCACACTGCACCCAACAAGCCCGGGCATGTCATAAAAGTCCAAAAGTTATATCCTTGTTGATGATATGAAAAATGTGGGAATTTTGAGAACCCTTCAGCTGCCACACTACAGACTTCCTACAAAAACTCAGCACCCACGGACCAGTTGAACCAAGAACACTTCTCACCACGATGGACGTCTCGGCACTCTACACCAGTATCCCCCACGATGACGGCATCGCTGCGACAGCCTCAGTACTCAACACCAACAACAGCCAATCTCCAGACGCCATCCTACAACTCATCCGCTTCATCCTGGATCACAATGTCTTCACCTTCGACAACCATTTCTTTACCCAAACACACAGAACAGCCATGGGGACCAAGTTCGCACCCCAATACGCCAACATTTTCATGCATAAGTTCGAGCACGACTTCTTCACTGCACAGGACCTCCAACCAACGCTATACACCAGATACATCGACGACATTTTCTTCCGATGTACCCACGGCGAAGAATCACTGAAGAGACTACACGATAACATCAACAAGTTCCATCCCACCATCAAACTCACCATGGACTACTGCTCAGAATCGGTTTCATTCTTGGACACACGAATCTCCATCAAAGACGGGCACCTCAGCACCTCACTCTACCGTAAGCCCACGGACAACCTCACGATGCTCCACTTCTCCAGCTTCCACCCTAACCACGTCAAAGAGGCCATCCCCTATGGACAGACCCTGCGAATACATAGGATCTGCTCAGACGAGGAGGAACGCGATAGACACCTACAGACGCTGAAAGACGCCCTCGTAAGAACGGGATATGACGCTCGACTCGTCGATCGACAGTTCCGACGGGCCACAGTGAAAAATCGCATAGACCTCCTCAGAGGACAAACATGACACAACCAACAGAGTACCCTTCGTCGTCCAGTACTTCCCCGGAGCGGAGAAACTACGCCATGTTCTTCGCAGCCTTCAACATGTCATCGATGACGACGAACACCTCACTAAGGCCATCCCCACGCCTCCACTACTCACCTTCAAACAGCCACCCAACCTCAAACAGACCATCGTTCGCAGCAAATTACCCAGCTTTCAGGAGAACAGCGCCCACAACACCACACAACCCTGTCACGGCAACCTCTGCAAGACATGCCAGATCATCGACACAGATACCACCATCACACGAGAGGACACCACCCACCAGGTACATGGTTCATACTCCTGTGACTCGGCCAACGTTGTCTACCTCATACGTTGCAGGAAAGGATGCCGCGGAGCATGGAACATCGGCGAGACCATGCAGACACTGCGACAACGGATGAATGGACACCGCGCAACAATCGCCAGACAGGAGGGTTCCCTCCCAGTCGGGGAACACTTCAGCAGTCAAGGACATTCAGCCTCTGATCTTCGGGTAAGCGTTCTCCAAGGCGGCCTTCGAGACACACGACAACGCAAAATTGTCGAGCAGAAATTGATAGCCAAGTTCCGCACCCATGAGGACGGCCTCAACCGGGATCTTGGGTTCATGTCACGCTATATGTAACCCCACCAGCGAAAAAAAGTTATCTGTTTTTAATACGACTGGTCATTCTCTCTCTCTCTCTCTGCCTTTCGGGTCTCTCTCTCTCTCTCTCTCTCTGTCTTTGTGATCTGACCCCTTGTGTATTCAGTAGCCTTGGATGTAATGTTTCCCTGACTAACCTGTCTGAACACCATCCACTCCTTTGATTGCTGTGATTATCTCTCTGCCGAGGTGTGATAACGGGCAGTTGGAAAGATTATCTGTAATCACCAGGCATTGTTCTCTGACTATATATGCTGTGCCTTTATGGAACCCTTCACTCACCTGATGAAGGAGCAAAGCTCCGAAAGCTTGTGATTTCAAATAAAGCTGTTGGACTATAACCTGGTGTTGTACGACTCCTTACATTTGTCCACCCCAGTCCATCACCGGCATCTCCACATCATGAAAAAAAGATGCATCAGAGGGTATAGACACAACACATTTATCACATTGGATCAGGATTGGGGTGAGTTGGAGTGGTGGGTGCACATTTGGGGAGGTGAGGAAGTGCACAGAAAGTGAAGGTAAGTTGATGATGAGTCTTCAATGCGTGTGAGGAGTGATGTGATGGAGTAGGCTTCGCAGGGCAGTCTGTGTTGGGGGTAGGGTTGTGGTGATGTGCACCATGGAAAGCAGGTGAATCAGTAAATGTACTCACTTTTGCTGACCTGGTCAGCTCATTGAAGCGCTTCCTACACTGGACACAACTGCGGGAGATGATACTGCTGCTGGTCACCTCTCCTGCCATCTCAAGCCAGGCCTTGGCGGCAGTGGCAGGGTGCTTCCTCCTGTCGGCCGGGTAGAGCATGTCGCTCTTCCTCCTCATCCCGGCCAGCAGCGTCTCAAGTGAGGAGTCAGTGAACTGTGGCGCCAGTTTGGTCCTTTGTTGCTCCATTTCAATAGATTACTTCTCTCTCCCACAAGAGCCATTCATGCAATGGCCCTTTAAATACTCCAGCTGACAGCACGTCATTCGGGTGTGCAGGACACCTGCTGCTCAGCGTGGGGCGCCAAACCCAGAAGCCACATTAAGGCCCTTTAATTAAGTCGCGATCGCATGGAGGAAGGTAGGAAATATTTTTACGTGATTCCCATGCGCCCATTGACTCCCCGCTGACATCCCACCGCCATGATTTTACTGCTGATAAATGATGTTGAAGAGGAAACTACTTGTAATATTATATTCGCTGATAACGCTAAGCTAACTAATCAAGTAACTGGTATAAGAGAACCTGATGGCAGACAAAGGGTTCTGGACAATTTAAGCACCTGACCTAATGAATGGCAGGTAGATTGTCCAAATTAAGATATACCCCCCCCACCCCACTCCACCAAAAAATAAACACATCAATAACAATGACATAAAACAACTCAGATCAAGGGTAAGGTTCATCTAATAATGCTATCAATGTCCTGCAGTAACCACTGTAGAAAAACAGCATTTACCTGCATTTCAGGGTAAAATATGAATAAGTATGAAGTAATGCAGATTGAAACAGAAAATGTGGAGCATGGATACATGGTCAATCACTCACTAGTATCAAAGACAGAAAAGGAAAAGAATTTGGGTGTGATTGTTTACCAGTCATTCAAAATATCCAATAAATGTGAGACAGTTATCAAAAAATCTAACTAAGTACTGGGATGCACCTCAAGAGGATTCAACCACAAGTCAAACCAATTAATTTTGTAAGACCACATTTAGAACACTGTATGCAGTTTAACTGCTGTATCTTTGAACAGACATTGGTGCAATAGACAGAATTCAAAGCACAACTGAAAAGAATCTACGTCTTACGACCTCTAAGCTATGAAGAGAAGCTCACAGTTCTCATTGGAGAAAAGGGAATTGTGAGCATAAATGATTCAGCTCTTCAAAATAATGATACAGGGACAGCATGGATGTAAGCACAGCGTTGAATGTGTTTCTTAAGCCCTGTTAATTACTACTTATGGCCTCTCAGCTCCTTAGATGAGCATTGATAATGAACAATGAAATGCTCTCAAGCTTTATCTGCACGACTGATGTTTGGTCAACTGATCTATAATTTCCAAGTTTATGTCTCCATCCTTTTTTGGATATGAGGACATCATTCACTATTTTCCAGTTTTCAGGTACATCGCCTGTACTTTTGGAGTTCCTTCAAATATTAACCAGAAACTCACCTATTTCCCCACTCACCTCAGTGATGCCACAGAGCAGCTTGAACCTGTCATAAGGAATTGTTGTTCAAAAATAGTCTTATTTGCTTGCAATTGATCTGACTCAGCCATTGCAGCTGTCACCCAAGAAGTCTCCTTAGTGGTTTAGTTTTGTGTATGACAGTCCAGGTGTCCATTTATTTAAATTTGTTTAAACACAGTAGTTGCCCCATTTAAAAGAAATCAGATTTGGGAGTCATATACCTCCAGTTAATAATTTTAGCAAAAACATTCAGGAGGACTACAAAATGAGATTTTACCAATGGAATATTTTCATAAAATCATAGAATGGTTACAGCACAGAAGGAGGCCATTTGGCCCATCAAGCCCGTGCCAGCTCTTTGTAAGAGCAATCCAGTTAGTCCTTTTTCCCCATAGCCCTGCAAATTTTTTCCCTTCAAGTATTTATCCAATTCCTTTTTGAAAGCCATGATTGAATCTGCTTCCACCACCCTTTCAGGCAGCGCATTCCAGATCATAACTACTCACTATATAAAAAAAGTTTTTCCTTATGTCGCCTTTGTTTTTTTGCCAATCACCTTAAATCTGTGTCCTCTGGTTCTCAACCCTTCCGCCGATGGGAACAGTTTCTCTTTATTTACTTTTTCTAAATCCTTTGTGATTTTGGACACTTCTGTCAAATCTCCTCTTAAACCGTCTCTGCTCTAAGGAGCATGGTGTGCTGAATAATGACCCTGGTTATTGCATGGTCATCAGTGTATCGGTGCTACACCCGTGTCTGTGGCTGCCACAAGGATGCCATTAGCCAAAGCTGAA
Organism: Heptranchias perlo; assembly: GCF_035084215.1. Taxonomy (NCBI): domain Eukaryota; kingdom Metazoa; phylum Chordata; class Chondrichthyes; order Hexanchiformes; family Hexanchidae; genus Heptranchias; species Heptranchias perlo. Next base: position 35,577,867 of record NC_090335.1, read on the forward strand.
GGGGGTATTCAGTCTGCCAGGAGCCATCCTGCCAGTTTTCCTTCACCCTCAAATATCCCTGATACAAATGACTGGTGTGAAATGAAAGCATCGTGAGTGCTGTCGGAGAAGCAGGCATCGACTGGCATGTTACAGTACTATTGGTTACTGTCAGCTGCATTGATGGAGTGCCATCTCTTTCTGTTCATATGGGCCTAGGGACCAGTATGGCCACGATTGCCATCAATCACTCCTGTACCTTAGGGAAGGAAGCCTGAAGTTTGGTTGAATTGGATGGAGCTATTATGTTGCTGTTGCTGCTCAATGACAAAAGAGGCAACAGGTATTGGCCCTGCTGAATAAAGGTATCAAAGTGTTGACTGATAATTTACGGACAAGTAGGCTGATGCTGATGATGTTTCCCATGCTAGCTGGAAGGAGCTGGAGACATAAAAATTGAGGGCTGTGGTCAACTTGATGGCCATTGACAAGTGCGGTTCCAAAGTGTGAGGTTGTCTGCTGGTCTTCCTGAATCATAGTGCTCTAACTATCTCCCTGCTAAGCCTCAGCCTCTGGGTAGCTGTGCCTAAGCCTATTAATTTCATAGGTGACATAGTGGCAGATCCTGACAATAACCTTTGGTGCTACCCAACACTTCTGGCAGCCCTTCTCTGTTTTCTTCTCATCCTCCTCAAACAAGTCAGTCGAATCCATCTCAGCCAAGGGGAACAATCCCCACTGCAGTGAACTTTCTGCAAGCAGAAACTCAATGAACCAGCAGTGGCCTTCACAATCTAAAGAAGCAAGAAACAGGCTCAGCTACAATGCCTGATTTATACAGGCAGTAACAGCATATGACGTGTCATGCCTGAAACCTGTAATTTGGTGCTCTCCTCCATCTATAGCAAATGCCCACAACTACCACCATAACTAGGCTAACACAAAAGTGCAGAAACGCATGCTAGCTTAATGCCTCCACAATAATTTTCAGAAACCAGGCAATAAATCCAAACTCTACTGACCACTAATACACTTTGCTGATGGCATAACCATTAATAGCAAAAGCAATTTCTAGGCTCCTTCTCAAAAGGTTATTAGACCACAGATCAAAATGTAATTTTAAAAAATAAAACAATTTTGTCCTCATTGAGGTGAAAGATGTTACTGCAGAGGAATGAAATACCTTTTATTTCAGGCACTCAATGCATCAAGCTCAGGTATAGCACAGTTAGATGCAGGGCACAGCATTCCTCTATTGCACCCCACCAAGGTTCCTCAGCACTAATCTCAGGAGTGCCCTATACTGCCTTGGCGTAACATTTTTTCATTTCCAGGCCAGCTACCTTGGGGCCTTTCTGAGGTAGATTCAATGTCACATCAGGGACAGTATTGTGCTGTGAGCTTATGTCCACTAAGAAATTGATTGATACTGCCCAAACTAATTTCCTTAAAATACAGTAAGGGCTGGATCTGAATCTAGGTCCCAGAGGTGAAAAGCCAGTAATTCTAGCCTGCTGGATTATCCAGTAGCCACAAAAATATACAATGAATAACAAACACATCACGTATTCAATTGCTGAATAATTTAAATGACTTTCAGGTTATTGCTACAAAGTATATCCTCAGGAGAAATGAACAGGACATGCCATCCTCAACGACTATCCATCATCACTTTTTTAAAAATGGCATTTCTCTCAATAACATTAAGCTTGAAGAAAAAGTGATGGTTCCCACGCAAACTGTGTACCAACCAATATGGAATGGCAGTCAAGAAGTCTAGTGGTTGGAAATGTTTGCTTCAAAATACAAAATGTGTTCATCCAGTTCTATATGGGTGGTTACTAAAAAAAAATTAAATATTATTTTATTGCTGCTAGCAAGCTCCAACATCTGCACCATAATTTTAGCCCCCTTGTATCTGTTTGTGACGTTGATGCTTTGCTCCTGTGGCATCCATGCAATTAACACCCAACATTTATGGGGATTAGTCACAGGGATCTGACTGCTTAAATTCACTGCAACCTGTTGAAAATAACAGTTTCAAAAAGTCCCAGTAGTGTCACGTTGCAATGAGTGATGAACAAAAAAAATGTTACAACTAATTTATGAACTTTTCAAAATTGTTACTCACATCATTACCCTGAAGGAATATCAAGCAGAAAAATGCAAAGAACTGAGACTTCTGGTTTAGAGAAAGGACTAAATTGAAATTCGACATCAGATTTATGTGTTTAGTTTTAAGCAAAATGAGGTGCCTGACGGTAAGTAATGCCCACTTGTGCTGGAATAGGTCAGTCTCTCTTATATTTTGGAATGCATTTTCATTGGTTTGGCTGAAATCAGAACTGATTATACCTCACCTCACATAGTCTCTGTATGAATAAGACTAATTTATTCCATGGGTGCCAATAATTTTACTGCCCAGTGACCTGATAATTTATTACAGTGAAATTAAAAATGATAATGCATTGAAGTGAATTCCAGCAAATCCTGATAAATGCATACTGTACTTTATTTGCCAAGAAATAATATGCTGGGATCAGGATTTCTGTAAACTGGAGATAAAAAATAACTAATTTGCAAATCTTTGTACCATTTAATTATTCATTTCCTAATGTACAAAACAGGAAACGTTTTACATAAACATATATGCTACATAAAATTGATCAGTCTTTTAAAATATTATAGTGTTGGGGATTGTTTTTAGGAGCTTCACAAAAGAATAAGCCACTCTTACACTTCAATGTTTAAAATACAAAATCACTTTATTGTATAACTTCCAGATGATTTTAGGCACAAAACTTCCAGGGATGCTTGCCTGAAGAGTTAGCCTTAGACACCCATAAAACTGCAGCTGCAGGGGGTCCTGATTTAGTAGAGGAACTGTGACAGTCTACTGGTTAATGTAGGAATATTACAAATAAAGCAATTTCCAGGTAGGGAGTCCAAATTCAACATAATTGCATCTGTTTTACAGGTGTGAAATGGGCGCAAGGATAACCAATTTAGAAGGGCACAGGCCTTGTATTGACCAAGTCCCGTCTTCACACTGAGGACACCCTCCATCGTGTTGTGTGGCACTACCTCAAGCTAAGTGGGATAGCTCTGCTGTTTACAATATAAATCAATATTGAAGCGACCGAGTGTAATATATCCAATTTTGCTGACGATACAAAGCTAGGTGGGAAAGTAAGCTATGAAGAGGACGCAAAGAGACTGCAAAGGGATATATGCTTTGTTAATTGAGTGGGCGAGAAGGTGGCAGATGGGGAAATGTGAAATTATCCACTTTGGTAGCAAGAATAGAAAGCAGAATATTTGTTAAAAGATGAGAGACTAAGAAATGTTGGTAGTCAGAGGGATTTGGGTGTCCTTGTACATGAATCACAGAAAGTTAACATGCAGGTACAACAAGCAATTAGAAAGGCAAATTGTATGTTAACTTTTATTGCAAGATGTTTGGAGAATGAGAGTAAGGTGATCTTGCTGCAATTATATAGGGCTATGATGAGACCACACCTGGGGTACTGTGTACAGTTTTGGTCTCCTTACCTAAGGAAGGATATACTTGCCTTAGAGGCAGTGCAACAAATATTCACTAGATTGATTCCTGGGATGAGAGGATTGTCCTATGAGTAAAATGGGCCTATATTCTCTGGAGTTTAGAAGAATGAGAGGTGATCTCATTGAAACGTATAAAATTCTTAGAGTGCTTGACAGGGTAGATACTGAGAGGTTGTTTCCCCTGGCTGGCGATTCTAGAATTAGGGGTCATGGTCTCAAGATAAGGGGTAGGCCATTTAGGATCAAGATGAGGAAAAATTTCTTCACTCAGAGGGTTGTGAATCTTTGGAATTCTCTACCCCGGAGGGCTGTGGATGCTCGGTCGTTGATTATATTCAAGACGGAGATCGATAGATTTTTGGACACTAAGGGAATCAAGGGATATGGGGATTGGGTGGGAAAGCGGAGTTGAGGTAGAAGATCAGCCGTGACCTTATTGAATGGCGGAGCAGGCTCAAGAGGCCATATGGCCTACTCCTGCTCCTATTACTTATGTTCTTATGTTCTTAGAGCTTAAGATCACTTCTAGCTGCTGAAAACTGGACAACCATGAGGCGCTGTGGGCCATCAGCAGCAGCAGCAGAATTGTAAACCACAAAAATCTGTAGCCTTGTGGCCCAGCATATCCCTCACTCTTCGATCACCATCAAGCAAGATGAGAAGTGTAGAAGAGCATGCCAACAGTAGCACCAAGCATACCTAAGGTGCCAACTTGGTGAAGCTACAACACAGAACAACATGCAATCTAAGCAGCAAAAGCAGCATGCTATGGACAGAACAAAACAATTCCACAACCAATGGATCAGCTCTAAGCCGCCGCATCCTGTCATGAATAGTGGTGGACAATTAAGCAACTAATGGGAGGAGGAGGAGGCTTCATGAACATCCCAATCTTCAGAGGTGGCGCAGTCCAGCACGTGAGTGCAAAAGACAAAGCTGAAGCATTCGGCCTTTTCCTGAGGACCCCACTGAGTGCACTGGACATAGCAATATCCTATAGTTTTGAAGACCTCTGCTCCAGAACTAGCTGCACCCCTAGCTAAGCTGCTCCAGTACAACTACAATACTGGCCTCTACCCGACAATGTGGAATGTTGCTCAGATATGTCCTGTCCACAAATATAAACCAGGACAAATCCAACCCAGCCAATTATTTCCCCATGAACCTACTCCCAACCATCAGCAAAGTGATGGAAGAAGTCGTCAACAGTGCTATCAAGCAGCACTTACTCACCAATAATGTGCTGACTGATGCTCAGTTTGGGTTCCGCCAGGACCACTCGGCTCTAGACCTCATTACAGCCTTGGTCCAAATATGGACACAAGAGCTGAATTCCAGAGGTGAGGTGAGAGTAACAGCCCTTGACATCAAGGCAGCATTTGGCCTAGTGCAGCACCAAAGAACCCGAGTAAAACTGAAGTTAATGGAGATCAGGGGGAAATCTCTCCAGTGGCTGGAGTCATACCTAGCACAAAGGAAGATGGTTGTGGTTGTTAGAGGCCAATCATCTCAGCCCCAGGACATCGGTGCAGGAATTCCTCAGGCCAACGCCCTAGGCCCAACTATCTTCAATGACCCTCACTCCATCACATGGTCAGAGTTGGACTGTTCGCATAGTGTTGCATAGTGTTCAGATCCATTAGCAATTCCTCAGATAATGCAGTAGCCCGTGCCCTCATGCAGCAAGATCTGGACATCTGGATAAGTGGCAAGTAACAAGTAACAAGTTCCAGGCAATGATCATCTCCAACAAGAGAGATTCTAATCACTTCCATTCGACATTTAATAGCCTGACATCACGTGTCCCCCATCATCAACATTCTGGGGTCACCATTGACCGGAAACTCAACTGAAACAGAAATGCCATGGCTACTACAGCAGGTCAAAGGCTGGGTATTCTGAGGTGAGTGGCTCAACTCCTGACTCCCCAAAGCCTCTCTACCACCTACAAGGCACAAGCCAGGAATTTGATGGAATAATCTCACTTGCCTGGATGGGTGCAACTGCAACAACCCTCAAGAAGCTTATCAACTTTCACGACAGGGCAGGCCGCTTTATCGGCACCCCATTCACTAGCTTAAACATCCATTCTCTCCACCACTGTCGTACTGTGGCTGCAATGTGTACTACCTAATAGGATGCACTGCAGCAAGTCACTAAGGCTTCTCCAGCAGCACCTCTTTGGTGTTTGGGTTTGCGAGGCTATTTGGAGGTCAACCTGCAATAGGCCTCCTTAAGCAGACCTCTTGTGATGCATCCTCGAGGGAACGGCATGGTCTGTAGGTTCTATTGGAAAGGTAATACCTAGTTGGTGGTCTTCTCCGTTGGTGAAGCCTTATTTTGTGTGCCTCTTATTTTGTCTTCGTCCTGCTCCGGCTCTGCCTCCATCATAATGACATATATGGGAATTCCTATAGCTAACCCCGAGGTATGAAGAAAAAGATTTCCCCACCTGAAACTGCTGAAAATCAGCTTGCAGAATCCTTTCTTAGCAGCATAGCTAAGAAAAGATTTTTCTAATTGCTTCAATCAAACACAGGTAACTACAGACCCATTAGCCTTACATCTGCACTGGATCCTCAAAGGGAATAAGAAGATGGAGCTTGGAAGTCTTCTTCCCTCCCTCTTGTTGTGGGCAGTCTTTGCCTGCAAAAACAGGGATTGACTAATTGATGTTGGCTGAACGATATACATGGATGCCCATACTCCCTGCAATTGAGAGGAACATGCAATATGCTTTGCTTGGAAAGATTTATCAATGGGAACAGGGGCTAAGCATGTTACTAAAGGAGGTGTTAGTGGAAAAGGGAACTGCTGCAAAGTGTAACCTAGTGGGTAATGGGCGATCATGGAAAGCTATCAAAATACTGTAAGGGTGGGAGGGAACTATTTATGCCATTCATAGGTTACAGTAGAATTACCTACCATGACACACCTACAAGATCATTAAATCCTGCAGCACTCTAGGCAGTTTGCATTTATATGCTCCGCTACCTCCTGCCACATACCCTCCACATGTACTACATATGTTGCTCTAAACGGCTGAAACAATATTTGAAATCAACGAACTGTTTCACTCAAGCTCATGTGGAGAACCCTGAACATATTTATATCAGTTTTATAGATTTCCTGCAGTACTAAGTAGCCCACAAGTGAATGGATACAATGTTCTAGCTTCAACAACTGCTGTATTGAATTCCAATCTAAAATGGAATCTCTGCATTAATTGTTGCACGCTGGCAAGCAACTGATCAATTTTTAGCTGAAAACCATTAACAAATATCAATAAATTCAGTTAACATTGGAATAATGTAATCCATCACTGTAAGATGTATCACCATCTAACACTTCCTAGAATCATTAACCCTCTAACTCACTGATTTTATTGACAATAACAATGGTTTGTATCCTTTAATTTGAATCCTTAATTGTGTTCTTGGCTCAGTGATGTAATTAATATATTTTCTTTTTTATGGAAAGTCCTTTCAAAAAAGAACTAAACTGTGACTTACAAGAGCTAATTTCAATAGTGAGATGACAAGCATCTGCTGTTTAATTTGTCAGCTCAGTTATTTCCAACCTGACACTGCAGATGGCAACTAGTCTCTGATGAATTGTTATTTTCCTAACCTTTACAACACCCATGCTTTTTTTCTAGTCTTGCTTCTCTCCTTTTGAATTGCTGATCTTCATTCCTTTTCTGTTGCTTAAGTCCCCTATCCTCTTGTTTACATTACTAGATGCTCCTCATTATCCTCTAGGCTGAACTCATTGATGTTGTATAAAATGGATTGTGCAGAACAATGCTACAGAAAACATTAAAAGAACTTTTCCACTGTAACTGAATCCTAGTCTTTGTGCTTTCACCCCACCAAGACAAGACAAAATGTGTCAGACAAAAGACGTCATTCAGGAGGTGGTGATTACCTTAAACAATAGTGAGCTTGAGCAGGTCCAGAACTTCACTTATTTTGGCAGCTTTGTCAAAGAAGACAACAGCCTCTGGAGAAATCAGCAGGTGGATCAATGTAGCTGTTGGAGTTTTTCAGACCCTCTGGCATGATATGTTCGGCAAGGTTCTTAACAAGCTGGTAAAAGCAAGGCTCTGCCATGCTCCTAACGCTTCTGTGAAATTGAGACAATGGTCCAGATTTTCCTGGAGATTTGCTCCATTGTAAAGGCAAATCTACGGCATAGGGATCGTTTTATGGTGCATAAGTCCCAGGAAATTATGGTGCGAGTGACTTACGCCATTACTTTGCCACCCTATAATTTCTGACATGAACAGAGATTGTCTGCAACCTGCAGTTCGAGGGCTGTAATTACTGGACCATCAGACTCTTTTGAATACTATCACTGTAACAGTGTAAAGAGCAAAGAGGGGGAGGAATTCCTGAAATGTGTTCAAGAGAACTTTCTGGAACAGTGTGTTTCCAGTCCAACCAGGAAGGAAACAGTGCTGGATCTAGTTCTGGGGAATGAAGTGGAGCAGGTGGAGCATGTTTCAGTGGGGGGGCATTAGGGGCACAGTGATCATAATATCATAAGATGTAAAATAATTATGAAAAAGGACAAGGAACAATCAAATGTGAAAATGCTTAACTGGAGGAGGGCTAATTTCAGTGAGTTAAAAAGGGGTCTTGCCCAGGTGGATTGGAATCAAAAACTCGTAGGCAAAACAGTAATTGAAGAATGGGGGCCTTCAAGGAGGAATTGGTTTAGGTATAGAGTAGACACATCCCTACAAGGGGAAAAGAAGGGCATCCAAAGTTAGATCTCCCTGGATGACTTTAAAGATATAAAGATTAAAATGAAACAGAAAAAAAAGGCCTATGATGAATGTAAGGTTCATAATACAGTAGAGAACCAGGCTGAATACCGAAAGTACAGAGGAGATCTAAAAAAGGGAATATGAGGAGCAAAGAGAGTATGAGAATAGATTAGTGGCTAACATAAAAGGGAACCCAAAAGTCTTTTATAAACATATAAATAGTAAAACGTTAGTCAAAGGAAGGGTGGGACCGATTAGGGACAAAAAAGATCTTCTTGTGGAGGCAGAGGGCATGGCTGAGGTTCTAAATGAATACCTTGCATCTGTCTTCACCAGAGAAGAGGATTCTGCCATTGTAGCAGTAGAGGAGGAAGTAGCAGCGATATTGGACTGGATAAAAATAGATAAAGAGGAGGTACTTAAAAGATTGGCAGTACTCAAAGTAGAAAAGTCACTCGGTCTGGATGGGCTGCATCCTAGGCTACTGAGGGAAGTAAAGGTGGAAATTGCGGAGGCTCTGGCCACAATCTTCTAATCCTCCTTAGATAATGGGGATGGTGCCGGAGGACTGGAGGATTGCAAAAAAAGAGGAAAGGGATAAACCTGATAATTACAGACCAGTTGGTCTAACATTGGTGGTGGGGATACTTTTAGAGATAATAATCTGGGACAAAATTAATTGGCACTTGGAAAAGTATGGGCTAATAAATGAAAGTCAGCAAGGATTTGTTAAAGGAAAATTGTGTTTGCCTAACTTGATTGAGTTCTTTGATGAAATAACGGGGAGGGTTGATGAGGGTAGTGTGGTTGATGTTGTGTATATGAACTTTCAAAAGGCATTTGATATAGTACCACAATAAACTTATTAGCAAAATTAAAGTGTGGATACAAAATTGGCCAGGGGAAAGAAAAACAGAGAGTAGTGGTGAATGGTTGTTTTTCAGACTGGAGGGAAGTATACGGTGGTGTTCCCCAGAGATCAGTATTAGGACCGCTGCTCTTTCTGATACATATTAATGGCCTGGACATTGGTATAGAGGGAATACTTTCAAAGTCTGCAGATGACACGAAACACGGAACTGTAGTAAACAATGTGGAGGAAAGTAACAGACTTCAGGAGGACATAGACAGACTGGTGAAATGGGCAGCCACATGGCAGATGAAATTTAACCCAGAGAAGTGTGAAGTGATGTGTTTTGGTAGGAAGAATGAGGGGAGGCAATACAAACTAAATGGTACAATTTTAAAGGGGGTGCAGGAACAGAGAGACCTGGGGTTGCACATACACAAATCTTTGAAGGTGGCAGGACAAGTTAAGAAGATTGTTAAGAAAGCATATGGGATCCTGGGCTTTAGTAATAGAGGCATAGAGTATGAAAGCAAGAAAGTTATGTTCAACCTTTACAAAAGTCTGATTAGGCCTCAGCTGTAGTATTGTGTTCAATTCTGAGCACCATACTTTAGGAAGGATGTCAAGGCCTCAGAGAGGGTGCTGAAGAGATTTACTAGAATGGTACCAGGGATGAGGGACTTCAGTTATGTGGAGAGACTGGAGAAGCTGGGGTTGTTCTTCTTAGAACAGAGAAGGTTAAGGGGAGATTTGGTAGAGGTGTTGAAAATCATGAACAATTTTGACAGAGTAAATAAGGAGAAACTGTTTCCAGTGGCAGAAGGGTCGGTAACCAGAGGAGGCAGATTTAAGGTGATCGTCAAAAGAGCCAGAGGCAACATGAGGAAACATTTTTTTACACAGCAAGTTGTAATGATCTGGAATGCACTGCCTGAAAGGGTGGTGGAAGCAGATTCAATAGTAACTTACAAAAGAGAATTGGACGAATATTTGAAGGGAATAAATTTACAGGGCTATGGGGAAAGAGCAGGGGATTGGGATTAATTAGATAGCTCTTTCAAAGAGCCGGCAGAGGCACAATGGGCTGAATGGCGTCCACCTGTGCTGTACCTACTATGATATGATACTTTTGTGAATCTACACTACTGGAAGCTCTACTAAGTGGCCCTTGGTGTATATTACCATGAAAGTGGTTTAAGTCCCAATAAGACTAAAGCAAAAATAAAATAACAGTGCTTCTGCTTGATACTCCCGCAATGCTTGTGCTTCCCAATTGATGCAGTGTCATTCCAGTTGCTTTTGGAGACATATTTTCAAAAGTGTACAAGTCATTTTGAGATAAAAACAGAAAATGCGGGAGAAGCTCAGCAAGTGGGGCAGCATCTGTGGAGAAAGAAACAGAGTTAATGTTTCAGGTCGAAGACCTTTCATCAGAACTGAACAATGTTAAAAGAGTTAAAGTTTCTAAGCAAGTACAGAGCCAGGAAAAGCTGGGGGGTGGGAGGAGGGAGGGAGGGGAGAGGAGGAAAGAACAAAAGGGAAGGTTTGTGATAGGGTAGAGGGCAGGAGTGATCAAATGACAAATGGGATGATGGTGCAAGGCAAGGAAAGTGGTAATGAGACAGGTTAAGAAACAAAAGATTGGTCAGGTGTAGCTGTAAATGGCAACAGCAGAACCATGCACATCTTGAGAACCAGACAAACGTCAGTTCCTCAGGAGTTCCTGGAGTTCCTCAGAGCAGTGTCCTTAACCCAACCATCTTCAGCTGCTTCATCAATGACCTTCCCTCCATCATAAAGCATTTGGACAGTTACATGGGTAAGATGGGTATAGAGGGATATGGGCCAAGTGCAGGCAATTGGGACTAGCTTAGTGGTATAAACTGGGCGACATGGACATGTTGGGCCGAAGGGCCTGTTTCCATGTTGTAACTTCTATGATTCTATGAAATGGTGATGTTCGCTGACCATTGCACAGTGTTCAGTTCCATTCGCAATCCCTCAGATAATGAAGTAGTCCATGCCCACATGTAGCAAGACCTGGACAACATCCAGGCTTGGGCCGATAAGTGACAAGTAACATTCGCGCCAGATAAGTGCCAGGCAATGACCATCTCCAACAAGAGAGAATTTAACCACCTCCCCTTGACATTCAACGGCATTACCATCGCCGAATTCCCCACTACCAACATCCTGGGGGTCACCATTGACCAGAAACTTAACTGGACCAGCCATATGAATACTGTGGCTACAAGAGCAGGTCAGAGGCTGGGTATTCTGGGCGAGTGACTCACCTCCTGACTCCCCAAAGCCTTTCCACCATCTACAAGGCACAAGTCAGGAGTGTGATGGAATACTCTTCACTTGCCTGGATGAGTGCACTCAAGAAGCTGGACAACATCCAGGACAAAGCAGCCCGCTTGATTGGAGTCCCATCCACTACCCTAAACATTCGCTCCCTTCACCATCAGCGCACAGTGGCTGCAGTGTGTACATCCACAGGATACACTGCAGCAACTCGCCAAGGCTTCTTCGACAGCACCTCCCAAACCCACGACCTCTACCACCTAGAATGACAAGGGCAGCAGGCACATGGGAACATCACGTTCCCCTCCAAGTCACACACCATCCCGACTTGGAAATATATCGCCGTTCCTTCATCGTCGCTGGGTCAAAATCCTGGAACTCCCTTCCTAACAGCACTGTGGGAGAACCTTCACCACACGGACTGCAGCGATTCAAGCAGGCGGCTCACCACCACCTTCTCAAGGGCAATTAGGGATGGGCAATAAATGCTGTCCTCGCCAGCAACGCCCACATCCCATAAACAAATAAAAAAAAAAATCTGTTTTAATGTTTCTAATGTTGTGAGAAAGGGCAAGCTCCCTTTAACATTTTACTAACATGAAAAAAATCTGTCTGCCTAAGATAACGGAGCTCTGCACTTGTATCCAATGAAATGTGCTGCGTTGCTCTTTTTTTGCCCAATTCACGAACACCTGCAGTTAAAGTGTCTGTGACCTTTGGGATGCAGGTGATGGATATCAATGGTCTTTCCGGGGTGTGAGCAACCTGATTTCCTGAATGCATTGAAGCATGTAGCGTGGGGGTCATTTAGTGTGTCCAATGATGTGTAATGGCCGTGATATGAATGCAAGTTGCCGTTGTTGTTGTTGAATTGTGTTCTGAAACTTGCTTGCGTGCCTTAGGAGAGGAAATTGCCAGAGATTTTCTGAAATTGGCTAAGTTTTTTTCTCTCTCTGGGTTTTTACCTTCCGATAAATTGTCAGAGACCCTTAATACAGCTACATCATCCAAACATCTTGCAGGTCACTCACATGCACACTTCCCTCTTTCTTGCAGGAGAAGGTGGTGCTGACGGGAGGCAGCAAGTGGGCAGTGACTCCATGGAACATGAACCTGCTGTCCTCTCTCAGGATGGCAGGATTCCTGCTTCCACCCCTTCCGCTTTGCCAGTGCCCTTGCTGTTGCCTGTCAGCCAGCCAGCCCACTCCCTGTAGAGTATTGAAACTTTACCCAAGTATCAGAAACCTCCAAAAACACATATAAATGCACCAGCAACAAGAAGAAATAATCCAGCAACTGACTTTTAACTCCTACTTGATCCCTTTAAATGCCACTGGTGGGGGGGTCTTTCATGCCCTTTAAGTCATTTTCAACTGTGCGAGATTAAGACAGTGCGTTGGATGGAGTGCAGAGCTCCAAAATAGCAGTTTTTCCTTTAAATCAGCATTGCACAGTGATTTGTGTCAAAATCTCCCTACTCTACATGCTGCCAGCAGTCGTTAGACGAGCGCGCAAACCCCTTTACCAAGATGGCATCCTGTGCACTTCCTGTCGGAAGTGTGCGCATGCATCTCTGACCCCTTTTTCGAAGTTTAGTTGGTCACGTAGTGCCTAAAAAATGGGTGCTAAATGTGAATTAAGAAGGGAAATGATCTATAAAATGTCAAAAATTCCAAATGCCTCAATAGAACAAGTCGCATAGTTGCAAACCAATGGCAACCAATGGCTCAATAAGGAATTAGAAATTTCAACTAAATTATGCAATGTTTAGCAGGTAGCCATAAATGGGAACTTTTGTAGTGGAAACAAGTTATGAATGGAATATCCAGGGGTTGATTTTTGGCCATCTTGTTATTTTTAAGATTTATCGTTGACTTGGACGGTGGTATGGTAAGCAGAATTTTCAAATTTGCAGATGGTGCTAATATAAGAAGCAGAACAAATAGTGACAAGCTTTGCAGCCAGATTCAGAAATATTTAAAATAAAAACAAAAAAATGCTGGGAAATACTTAGCCGGTCAGGCAGCATTTGTGTAGAGAGAGACAGAGTTAATGTTTCAGGTCGAGGAACTTTCATCAGAACTGGAAGATGTTAGAGATTAACAGTTTATAAGTAAGTACAAAGCCAGGAAGAAAGGGTCGGGGTGGGGGGGAGGGAGGGAAGGAAAGAACAAAAGGGAAGGTCTGTGATAGAGTGGAGGACAGGAGTGATTAAATGTCAAAAGGTATGATGGTGCCAGGCAAAAGGGGGTGGTAATGGGAGAAGTAAAAGAACAAAAGATGGGTCCAGAGGAGGTGTAAATGACATCAGCATAATAGCAGAGGGGGAGGGAAGCATGGAAAATCAGGCAAAGAGAAGGATCCCATGGCCTGGGAATGTGGCGGAGAAAGGTGGGTAGTTCCCTGGGGTCTACCCACAGGTCGTGTACTGATACAAGATTCCCACCCCAAGCACCAGCCCACACCTCCTTCACTCCCAGTGGCTCTGGTGCAGCCATCCTCCATTACCAGCGCCTGCTGTCCGAGAAAATAGGAGTGATGGTTACTGACTTGGGCCTGAGGATTTCAAGGGCATCTAAGATTGCAGTATGGATTCTCTCTGGATAGCTATATGCTACTTTCTCCTCAAAACACACAAGAAACATGCAGATGTTAGACTTTGGAAGAATAACAAGATAGTTACCTGTGTCCAGCCTATATTCCTCCTTGGTGAGTTCATTACAATGTAGCATGCATGTAAGTTCTGGTGGCAGTATTGGTTCAGGTCACATCATACAAGATTTATGTGTGAAGTAGAAAGCTCAGTACCACATATAAAATCATAAAATATGCCCTTTAGTCAAATGGACAAAAAGCTTGTGCGATAAAGCTGGAAGGTTGTTTTTATGCTTCACATGCTGCCTTGTTGATGGTACAGTAGGTTTAATGCAGGTTTGTGACATGCATTTATGGACCAATATTAATAGAGGTAGTTTTATACACTGAAGTTACAACACGAAAACAGGCCATTCGGCCTAACCAGTCTGTGTTGGCATTTACCCTCCATGTGAGCATTTGTCAATTTGCACTCTTGGCACAGAGTTTTGTATGATGGGATTGCATGTTGGGAATTCAGGGGCATAATTTTAACTTGGAGCCGGGAAACCAGCCTGTCCCTAAATATTCGTGTGGGGAACCTGGAAGCCAAATGAGTGCGATGCAATCTGCAATTGCAACTCAATTGAAGGTGAGTATTTGAGCTTCCTGGTTTCCCATGCATCAGGCAGCCAGATTGACAGGAGAGAGGGAGAGATTGTGGGCCCTGGAACAAATTGGAGCAGGGTGGGGGGTGGGGAAAGGTGGTGGGACGTGGATAAAATCATTGGGGGGGTTCAGCCAGCATTTGGTTTGGGGGGTCCAACATCAGGTGTTAAAATTGGATAGCCATGTGGTGAAGGATAGAATATTAGAGCCTGGTCTTTAGTTGTTTCCAAGCCTTTATTCACAGAGATTCCCCTTACACGCACACCACACCCTAGATAAACTCTCCTATAAAAAGGATACAACAGAGTTCCCAATTGTTACCCACCACCTGAATACAATTAACACTCATTGAAGTAAATCATACAATTAACATTAGCATTAGAGGGGGGGAGGTGGTCGATCACAGGGTCATGTCGCGCCAGGTGAGCTTTTTAGGCCTGGACGAAGCACTCTTGCTCCTCTGGGCCCAGAAACAGTGCAATTAAGGCACTCACCTCATGGATCTGGCCCTTCCCACCTGCTTTCACCTGACATGAATCAGAAGCGATGAGAAACCTGAACAGATAAGGTTCATTTAACTTTTGCAATACACAAAAATTAAGTGCTTCAACTATTTCAATGAGGTACAAAGTATCAGCCCGCCGCTTTAAACGGTGGTGGGACTTCCGGGTGTCTGTTATGCGCATGCATCCAAATGCACCAGAGTCAAACCTGGAAGTGGCCGCGTTGGAGCTGGGATGCGGCCCCGCTCCAAAAAGGTATTATTTTAACCCCTCACTCACCCCAACCCACCCGTTCTTGGGGGTTAAAATTAGAGTAGAGTTCCAGGAGTAGGCTTCGTCGGGTCCCACATTATTTTCTGCCAATAAATTGAATGGAAGGTAAATTGTGCAGGGTATGCTTCACTTTGCATCTGAATTCCTGATATGCACCCCTGTCGTATGAAGCTTTGCACCAGAAGCATTAATAACCCTATAGTTTGTCAAACCTGAGTTGGCTTACCATTGTACTCCTTCATATATCTAAATCATATATCTATGCTTTTGCAAATCTGCGACCTCATCCACACATTTCTGCCCTTCTGCCTTTGCAGGTGAATGCTCTTTTATGCCAATGATCGGCACCCTTCTTTGCTACACCTCCCGTGGTAGAACCTCCAAAGTTTCATTGTCAGATGGGGGTCGAGGGATTCCCCACATTTCTCCTTGCATCGATACCTTGACTTGAACATTTTATTTTCCTGCCCAAGTTATCCACCCGTTTTTAATGGCAAGCAGCAATCCTTTAAGAGCTGCCGCTTTGTCAGATGTCTTCCCCAACCCAGAAAATCGCAATCCTTCCTGTGTTCATTGAACATGTATAGGGTGCCTAATACAATGATGGGAGAGGCTGAACTTACAACATCTGCAAGTTCAGTCTTCCTTGCTACCGGCCTGATCTTAGTTGCACTGTCAGTAGTTCTGGCAGTAATTGTGGCAGGATTGCAAAATTAACTCTAAGATGTACAAATGTAGAGAGATAGGCTGGACGGACCAGTTGATCTTTTCCCCTCCGTCATTGTTTGTATGTGCATATGTATATCTGGGATAATATCACTCCATTACAAATGGTGGAATAGTGGTGAATCCATAAGATGGAGAGTGAGCGGGCCTGTGTAGAGTTTGAAGTAAGTTTTTGTATTGTACACCTCTGGCAAGCTTATGTTAGTTGAACTCATGTTGCATATTTTATTGCACAGGCCATATGTAAAAAGGGCTTTAACCAAGAATGCTTAAAAAATGTAATGATGTAACCAAAGCAATAAGCAAGTGGTTCAAGACCAAACTATGGAAAATAGGCCAAGTGGGTGCACAAACCCACTATAGATAGTGGGAATTAATAACGACCCAACTAGCTTTGTAATTTTTGCTCTGGCTTTTTACATAATCCACAGTACCTAGCATGACTTTCTGACATTTTGCACCCAACTCCTGTCAGGTCACATTTTTGATCATGCTTACACACAAAAATGAAATTTAAAACTGTTCAGGTTACATTGACACTCCAGTGCAGTACTGAGGGAGTGTTCCACTGATGGAGGTGCCGTCTTTCGGATGAGACGTTAAACCAAGGCCCCGTCTGCCCCCTCAGGTGGACATAACAGATCCCATGGCACTATTTCGAAGAAGAGCAGGGGAGTTCTCCCCGGTGTTCTAGCCAATATTTAATTCTTCAACCAACGTCACTATAACAGAATATTTGGTCATTCTCACATTGTTGTTTGTGGGACCTTGCTGTGTGCATATTGGCTGCCGTATTTCTTACATTACAACAGTAACTACACTTCAAAACTGGGCATCCATGAGTTGCTGTGGGCCATCAGCAGCAGCAGAATTGTATTCCAGCACAATCTGTAACCTCATGGCCCCGGCATATTCCTCACTCTACCATTACCAACAAGCCAGGGGATCAACCCTGGTTCAATGAGGAGTGTAGAAGAGCATGCCAGGAGCAACACCAGGCGTACTTAAAAATGAGGTGCCAACCTGGTGAAGCTACAACTCAGGACTACATGCATGCTAAACAGCGGAAGCAACATGCTATAGACAGAGCTAAGCGATTCCACAACCAACGGATCAGATCAAAGCTCTGCAGTCCTGCCACATCCAGTTGTGAATGGTGGTGGACAATTAAACAACTAACAGGAGGAGGAGGCTCTGCAAACATCCCCATTCTCAATGATGGCGGAGTCCAGCACGTGAGTGCAAAAGACAAGGCTGAAGCGTTTGCAACCATCTTCAGCCCGAAGTGTCGAGTGGATGATCCATCTTGGCCTCCTCCCGATATCCCCACCATCATAGAAGCCAGTCTTCAGCCAATTCGATTCACTCCACGTGATATCAAGAAACGGCTAAGTGCACTGGATACAGCAAAGGCTATGGGCCCCGACAACATCCCGGCTGTAGTGTTGAAGACTTGTGCTCCAGAACTAGCTGCACCTCTAGCCAAGCTGTTCCAGTACAGCTACAACACTGGCATCTACCCGACAATGTGGAAAATTGCCCAGGTATGTCCTGCCACAAAAAGCAGGACAAATTCAATCCGGCCAATTACCGCCCCATCAGTCTACTCTCAATCATCAGCAAAGTGATGGAAGGTGTTATCGACAGTGCTATCAAGCGGCATTTACTCACCAATAACCTGCTCACTGAGGCTCAGTTTGGGTTCCGCCAGGACCACTCGGCCCCAGCCCTCATTACAGCCTTAGTCCAAACACGGACAAAGGAGCTGAATTCCAGAGGTGAGGTGAGAGTGACTGCCCTTGACATCAAGGCAGCATTTGACCGAGTGTGGCACCAAGGAGCCCTCGTAAAATTGAAGTCAATGGGTATCAGGGGGAAAACTCTCCAGTGGCTGGAGTCATATCTAGCACAAAGGAAGATGGTAGTGGTTGTAGGAGGCCAATCATCTCAACCCCAGGGCACTGCTGCAGGAGTTCCTCAGGGCAGTGTCCTAGGCCCCAACCATCTTCAGCTGCTTCACCAATGACCTTCCCTCCATCATAAGGTCATGAATGGGGATGTTCGCTGATGATTGCACAGTGTTCAATTCCATTCGCAACCCCTCAAATAATGAAGCAGTCCGAGCCTGCATACAGCAAGACCTGAACAATATCCAGGCTTGAGCTCATAAGTGGCAAGTAACATTCGTGCCAGACAAGTGCCAGGCAATGACCATCTCCAACAAGAGAGAGTCTAACCACCTCCCCTTGACATTCAACGGCATTACCATCATCGAATCCCCCACCATCAACATCCTGGGGGTCACTATTGACCAGAAACTTAACTGGACCAGCCACATAAATACTGTGGCTACAAGAGCGGGTCAGAGGCTGGGTATTCTGTGGCGAGTGACTCACCTCCTGACTCCCCAAAGCCTTTCCACCGTCTACAAGGCACAAGTCAGGAGTGTGCTGGAATATTCTCCACTTGCTTGGTTGAGTGCAGCTGCAACAACACTCAAGAAGCTTGACACCATCCAGGACAAAGCAGCCCGCTTGATTGATACCCCATCCACCACACTAAACATTCACTCCCTTCACCACCGGTGCACTGTGGCTGCAGTGTGTACCATCCACACGATGCACTCTAGCAACTCGCCAAGGCTTCTTCGGCAGCACCTAGCCCACAACCTCTACCACCTAGAAGGACAAGAGCAGCAGGCACATGGGAACAACACCACCTGCACATTCCCCTCCAAGTCACACACCATCCCGACTTGGAAATATATCGCCATTCCTTCGTCGTCGTTGGGTCAAAATCCTGGCACTCCCTTCCTAACAGCACTGTGGGAGAACCGTCACCACACGGACTGCAGCGGTTCAAGAAGGCGGCTCACCACCACCTTCTCAAGGGCAATTAGGGATGGGCAATAAATGCCGGCCTCGCCAGCGGCACGCACATCCCATGAACGAATAAAAATAAACTTCATAAGTACTTCATTGGCTGTAAAGCACTTTGGGACATCCTGAGGTCGTGAAAGGCACAAGTCTTTCTTTTCTTTCTTTATTGGCTTATCTTCTTTACCTTTGTTCTTTTTTGGGTTCCTTATAAACTGTGTACCACAGAAACAACAATGCAGGAAAATCACTGCAAATCATTTCCAGGTTTCCGTAGTATGAAATGTGAAAGGGAAGCAATTGACTGAAATATTTACACAATAGTTCACTGTGATTCTTGGGCTTGCCAATCCAAAATGGATCCAAAACTCAACAACCTTCTACATGTGTCCTTTCATACTTATATCCTGCAGTAACTATTATTGAGAAGTACCTTCATCACTATTTACTGAATTAAAGTCTTAAGTTTACAGCATGAAAGGTACAGATGATAGTACTATTTAGTCCATGGAAAGTTTATATACTGTTCACTCTCTGAGATGGAGAAAATTAGAGAATGAAGATAGTGCTGAATTATGCATGAAGTATTGACTTGTGTATACTTTTACTAAAGCAAATCTCCTCATGGATCGAACGTCCACTTGCAGAGAACCATGGCTCACTGACTGCCTTTGCCTGACATTGAAGGTGCTCGTTAGAGGTCCAGTAATTAATGATTTCCGTGACTGACAATAATAACTAATACTCAGTTATTGGTTAATGAAATTATTTTGTTTTATTGTTCTATGCAACCTCCTATACTTTTACTGCTAGTAATGAACTGTTTGGGCAATAGTGTAACAAATATTTAGCTGTGCTAAACATTGACATGTTCAGTAAATGAGTTTGTGGCTGACCATACTCAGCAAAAAATGTAGGCAAACAGAAACCCCAATAGCTTGAAAACTGGGTGACATTATAGGTTAGTATACTATTTTTTCACTTGAAGATCTAGGGTTCAAATCAGCGCAGGCTGATAGGTTGAAAGTTTCCCCTCTTTGCTGACTGTAAACGCACTGTGTAAAATGAACTTGAACATTGTTAACACAATTCCCAGTGGCTCCAATTCCACTGTGGAAAATTATGCAGAATTTAGCCCTAATCAGAACTAACCAATTTCATTTCGAGGGGACAAGGATGGCTGGTGTGAGAAATGGAATAATTTATGCAGGTGCAGTAGGAGATGCTTTCTGAGGTTGGGGCTAAGGCACATTCTTGGGAGATTTACACTCCACTGTGAATATCTAACCTCGGAGTGTTTGATACTGACACTGGCTCTGGGAATTTCCTCAGGTGTTATCCCGATCGGCCACCGTAACTTCGGCAGAAGATCAGCAGAAACCCCGGATACACATGTAAACGGGTGTTCTACCAATCTTCCTCCGAACTTACGGCGGCGGGTACTTAAGATGGCAACCATTCTCCAACACTAACATACATCAGCTTGAAGAATGCAAAGCAATCATCAAATTGTTAAAATGAAAAGAAACTCCAGATAACCCGTAACTTTTAAAAACCTTGAAACAAATTTTCCCCTTTTTTGTTTTTGGCCTCCATTGGGCAATGATGAATTTCATTCCCATGTTCCTGAGAACTACGGATAAGATTTGGAAATTGACTAGTTTTTGTGAAGCCAAATGGTGTTTCATTATAAATTTCGCAGCATCACAACTGATATTTCACTGATAATATCAAATAAAGGACTATAAATTTCTGTGAGAAAATGCATCATATGTCACTTCTTCATGCCTTTCAGTGAACAATGAAAATAATTTCTTTCAGTCCTTGAGAGCATGATTTCTTCGTGTCTTTTGGAAGTCCAACCATAAGCTATCACTTATTTTATGGCTCTACTTTTAGTTCTTTTTAATCTATTGACATTCTTGGCCTCAATATTTCCTCCTCCATTGCTAAAACTACTTCTAAGAAGCTTGGTTTCCTCTCCCATACCAAATATTTTTTTTCCCTTTGACAATTCTTAAATTGCCACAAAACCCAAATCTGTCCAAACTTGAATGAGCTCCTCTGTCCAGGATGATGCCCCAGAGACCTTTCTTACACTCCTATACAAGAAAAAGTTTGTCACTTAAAAGGTGATCCTTCTCTCACCTCTAGGCTCCAACTATTCCCTCTCCATTGTACCCATTCTTATCCCTCTCTATTATATAGATACTATAGATACCACTATGGTCATTGCTCCTCTTGTTCCTCCAATACTGCAAATATGGCACATATGCAGTTCTTCCCCATCTCACTATGTTGGAAATTAAGATTAATTACACTGGGTGAGAAATTCAACATTATTGCACCCGTTTGTTTGGGCATAAAATCAAAGTTGGGGAAATCCATTTTGGGTGGTGATCTCCCACGCCTGATCTCCCGTGGGCCTTGTTCCTAGGTCGTCTAAACTTTGAAACTCTTTAATTCCCTTTGTTGTCTTTTCTTCTTATAATCTACAGGCTTTTAAACCCAAGCTTAGTGTTTAACCCTATTTAGATTAACTAGTCATTTATCTTGTTGCTATTTGTGGGAACCTGCTGTTTGCAAAATGCCTGCTTATTTGCATAAATAACAACAGCCACTGTGTTTCAAAGTATTTCACTGAATGTGAAGCACTTTGAGATGTTTCTCAGCAATGTGATAAGGCCCTATATAAATACTTTCATTCTTTTTTCATATTTTTCAACCTTGGTGGTGTCCTACACTATGGGCTTTAGTCTTTCAGCTAGGTTTCTCAGTGAAGAAAAACTACAGCTCACTTAAATAAAGTACTGGATAAGATTGTATTTCTAAAGGGAAGATTTAGCATAGCTCTTACTTTAAGGATATTTGCATGGTTGTGAAACATAAATATGTCAAATCAATATGCATATTCATTTTATATTATATCGTTGGGACAATTTTTAACTATATATCTTCACCTTCCCCCACTCTTCCCAATTACCCTTATCTTATAAATTTGCAATATAACAAATTGGTGCACCATTGAGCTGCTAGTACATCTCGCTTATTTGATATTGTGAAACTCATTTATATTTATTACTTCCATATAAATGTGAATATTTTAGCGTAATTATACATATTAGGACTTTTATTTCTGTGTAGGTCAGATTTAATTCCTTTTATGCAGATCAATAAGAGTTTGAAAAATGATTGTGTGAATTTACATTTGTTTCTAATATAGTTAGCCACTCATGTTTCATTGACCAGTTTGTAGCAGGTAACTTTAAATGTGTTGCCATGAAGTAATTAACAACAATCAGTAGGAATGAATATTTAACTGTTTATATGCCCAACGCAAATGCATTGGAATTTGGTATTTTAATACCAGCAATAAATTGTGGCCCCAACGAATCATCTTTTAACTTAGTGCTTTGGGGCTTACACATTTCCCATACATCATTTATTTATTTGAGACTTTGTAAGTACTATCCTGATGATTTGATTAGCTGTGGTTAGACATGAGGTTCTGCAGTGCACTTGCAAAAGTTGATGTGATCTTGTTTTGTCTGGTTACTATAAAATCTTTCAGTTGTGACAATCATAACAGTCACATGCTCAGCAACTAGAAGAACATTTTTAACTATAGACTGCATTGCAACCGTGTAAAGAAAGTTTTATCCTAATATTTACAAAATAAATTGTAAAATTGTCCTGACTGTTGGGCATTAAGATTACTTGGCAATGTATGGTACAGTAGAAAGCCACTAATCCAAACCGGTCAGGATAAAACACAGCACAATTTGGACCGGTGATTTGTTTGGGCCAGACTCATTACTGAAATTTTTAAAGAAAATGGGGCACTGGTGTGAGAAATCAATTAATTTTAACTCAAGTGGGAGAATTGCCTTCCTAATTTTTTTTAAACTTAATTTCTAATCTCTTTGTATTCCCTTTTGTCATTCTCTCCTTTATTGTCTATGTACTTAATGTGTGACTTTTTCTTTAGTCTCAATTTTTCCCTTATTTATTCATCCATGGTGTTTCATTATTGGCCAGTTTATTCTTGTTTTTTAGCGGGATATACATCTCCTGAACTCTATTGATCACCTTTTTAAACATTTCCCACTGCTGTTCTATCTCTTTGTTTGCCAATATTTTTTCCCAGTTTATCTTCTCTAGTTCCATTCTCATCCCCTCAAAATTAGCTTTTGTCCAATCTATTACTTTGGTCTTTGTCTTACTTATGTCTTTCTGAATTACCTTAAACCGTATTGTATTGTGATCGCTATTGCCTAGATGTTCCCCCACATTTACTTCTCTTATCTACTCTTGTTCATTTCTCATTACTAGATCCAGCAGCGATTCCTCTTTTTTTGGGCTTCTTAAGTATTGGGTAAGAAAGGAGTCCTGTACACACTGTAAAAACTCTATTCCCTTTTCTCCTTTCCCTACCTCTCCTTGCCAGTTTATTTGGGGGTAGTTGAAATTTCCCATGATTATTGTTCGATGTTTTTTACTCATATCTCTTCCTCCATTTCCCTTCCACTATTAGGTGGCCTGTACAATACCCCTATTAGTGTGATTGATCCCACCTTATCCTTTATCACAATCCATATGAATTCTATTTCAATCCTAGTGTTAGTCCTTTTATCTTTACTGCCATTATGTTATTTCTATTTAGTACAGCCATCCCATCACTCTGCTTCCTTCCCTATCCTTTCTAAATATGTTATAACCAGCAATATATAACTGTTCTTTACGTAGCCTTGTTTCAGTTATCCCCACTACATCTGGCTCCTTGCTATGAATTATTACTCCCCATTTTATTTTGGATGCTGTGCACATTGCTGCCCAGGCAATTTAATTTGTTTTCATTAATCGTCCCTCTCACGTTATTTTTACCAGTCATTTTATACTTATGTTCTCTAACTGCATTTGTTACCAAACCTTTTGTGTTACCCCTATTCCTGGTTGACTTCTGCATTTGTATCAAATTCAATGAATAAGATGATGTCCCACAAGTTTTAAGTACAGAATCACCCAGACTGCATTAATAGGGGCAATTTTAAGCCCCGGCGAGTTGCGTGGGCCGCCCGGGTGGTGCAGTGGGAGGCTGGTTCATTTTAATGGTCAGCTTTCATTTGAATTCCGCCAGCCAGCTGTCCGCTCAAATGGGCGTCCAGAGGCAGCTTGCCGGCTTGCAGCCTGCGAAGATTGGGCAGCCCAGCCACCTGGATGGCACTCAGCTAAGTTGTCGGTGGGAGTTTGGGAGTTTTTGTGGGGGGAAGCAACCTGAAGTTTCTTCGTGGGGCCCGGAGGCCCCTCCAAAAATAAGTTTTAAATTTACCTGACAGGGAGTCCACCAGGTTTTACTGAGCGAAATGTCCATGGCATTTATTCATGCGGCTCCCCCTGAGTCAGGTGGGTGCCTCAGCTCCCCAAGAAAATAACAGAGGAAGTAACAGAGCAGTAAGCGTACCGCTTGCATTTTATCTCCTGTTCCGCATGGTTTACACCGAGGGGGAGGATGTTAAAGTACCCCCTAATGCATTTGTTACTAATTTTACAAAATACAATTTTAATTCTATAGAGCTTTAGATTATGTGTGTTTTTTGAAAGATTGTTCAGAAATAAAGAGCCACTGAGTAATAAAAAACTACTGAATGCGCTGTGAATAAGAGACATCTTTATGTGGTATCTGAAGTACTGAAAATTGTTGACTGAAATGACCGGACAAGGGTTACCACCACTTGAAAAAGTGTAATTTCTAATCAGAAACTCAGCACAGAATTAAAAGAAGTTGAAACAAAGGTGCCTGGGTTGTAAATAACTACAGGTGTTGTGGAGAAAGAAAATGACAAGACGGTTGCAGCATTTCTTACCATGTTCAGTTCATAAAGTATTGATTTGCATAACATATTTACATGGGATACAGGAAGGATGAAAAGAAAACACTGAAAGCTATACAGAAGTTTTTGGCAGCCAAGGAACAAGTGTGTTTGAAAAAATCATTTTGGGGCCAACTGCAAGACAAAGAGATGGGAAAAGAAAAAAAAAATTGAGCTTATAGCACCAGATGAACAAGCTGATGTGAAAAGGTGAATTAAATTCAACATTCAGAAAATTGTAAAGTTTTGCTCATTGCTCGAAAAATATGTGCCATCCAGTCAGACCGCAATTGGAGTACTGTGTTCAATTTTGGTTACCACACCACAAACAACATATATAGGATCGGGTGCAAGGAAAAGCAAAAAAACTAAAGTGCATGAGCTGAAAGAAACAGTAGGGAAGCTTAATCTTTATCATCCAACAGGAAGACAGTTAAGGGGCACCATTAAAAAGTTATATAAAATATCAAATAGTATAGGTAATACAAAAATATTACTTGAAAGCAAGCCAGAAAACAAAAAATGAAATATTGAAAAGTAGAACTTCTACACACAAAAGATGAAAAATGTTTGGAACAATCTGCCAGGTGGGGTAATAGAGGCAAGCATTTTGAAATGCAGCTGGCTGCTATAATAGGAGGGTTAAGGTAGTAAAACACTGAGTTGTGATGGGTTGAATGGTCTTTTGTCACCCTTGACTTTTCTTATGTTCCACTGAGTGCACATACACAATTGGAGCAGTGGATGATAAGAAAAAGCTATTTCAAAAAAGATGGAGAAATGCTGAAGCAGGATTTGGCTCTTATTCAAAGACTAATGGGACAAATGTTACTTCCCACCCTAACATCCATTCTAAAGTCAAACAAATTGTGGAAGGTGTTGCCAAAAATCGGAAGAGAATAGGAGACGAGGACATTTTACAGCATAGGGCCATGACAACTACCAGAGTTAAAGGAAGGTGACGCTGTAAGGATGTGATCACAAACAGGAGATAGCAACAATTAGTCGAGAAGAGATATGTGTCAAGAAATCCATTCCCTGATCTTAGAATTGGAGTAATGAAGAACAGTGAAGAGGCAATTGCACAGTAAAAAAAGGGAATCCCCTGATGGGTCTGCAAGATACAGGTCTAAATTCAAACAGAAGTGCAAATTGTGTATTATTGAAATCTACCTCAGCAAATTTCGGCATTAAGAGTAAATCCACACTTGATGCAGAAAATGAAGCACAGAAGGAACTGCATCTCATAAACCCAATTAATCAAAGTCAGAACCACACAATCTGAAATAAAAGAGATCATCATGAGGCAGACTAAACAAGCATCAATTGAAGTCAAAGTACATTTAAATATATACATACCAGTTTAATTAACATTAGCTAAGGTAAACAAAGAGATACATTGTAAAGTATGGCTTACAGTAACTATTTACTTGTTGCCAAACTCCAAGATTTTATGATTTAACACTCCATGTAGAGAGCTTTGAGTGACAGGAGTGCATTTCAGGAATTTGGGCACATTGATCTCCCTGTCAGAATTCCCAATGTATCTTTCTGTTGCATGAAGCTCTGCACCAGGAGCACTAAATCATAAAATTTATCTTCAGAGGGATTTTTTGAAGTAGATTGTAACCTTAAAAAAAAATAGTTTTAGACAGAATGTTAACTTTTTAAAATATGTTTCCTTCTTTTAAAGAAAGGCACCTGTAACAACAGTGTATTATTAATAGCAGATAGATAGGCACTGGTGGACAATTATGCACTGTTGTAGCTGCTAAATGGGTCAGCTGCATGCGTTGTTAGATACAGAACAAATGGAACCACCTCTGAGAGACACCATGTTGAACATGTGTAATTGTAAGATGCAACCAGCATTAAAAAGATACTGAGCAGTATACTGAGTTTACTGTGAATTTTTGTTTATTTGTTCATGGGATGTGGGCGTCGCTGGCAAGGCCAGCATTTATTGCCCATCCCTAATTACCCTTGAGAAGGTGGTGGTGGTGAGCCGCCTTCTTGAACCGCTGCAGTTCGTGTGGTGAAGGTACTCCCACAATGCTGTTAGGTAGGGAGTTCCAGGATTTTGACCCAGTGACGATGAAGGAACGGTGATATATTTCCAAGTCAGGATGGTGTGTGACTTGGAGGGGAACGTGCAGGTGGTGGTGTTCCCATGTGCCTGCTGCCCTTGTCCTTCTAGGTGGTAGAGGTCGCGGGTTTGGGAGGTGTTGTCGAAGAAGCCTTGGCAAGTTGCTGCAGTGGATGGTACACACTGCAGCCACGGTGCACCGGTGGTGAAGGGAATGAACGTTTAGGGTGGTGGATGGGATGCCAATCAAGCGGGCTACTTTGTCCTGGATGGTATCGAGCTTCTTGAGTGTTGTTGGAGCTGCACTCATCCAGGCAAGTGGAGAGTATTCCATCACACTCCTGACTTGTGCCTTGTAGATGGTGGAAAGGCTTTGGGGAGTCAGGAGGTGAGTTACTCGCCACAGAATACCCAGCCTCTGACCTGCTCTTGTATCCACAGTATTTATGTGGCTGGTCCAGTTAAATTTCTGGTCAATGGTGACCCCCAGGATGTTGATGGTGGGGGATTCGGCGATGGTAATGCCGTTGAATGTCAAGGGGAGGTGGTCAGACTCTCTCTTGTTGGAGATGGTCATTGCCTGGCACTTGTCTGGCACGAATGTTACTTGCCACTTATGAGCCCAAGCCTGGATGTTGTCCCGGTCTTGCTGCATGCAGGCAAGGACTGCTTCATTATCTGAAGGGTTACAAATGGAACTGAACACTGTGCAATCATCAGCGAACATCCCCATTTCTGACCTTTTGAGGGAAGGTCATTGATGAAGCAGCTGAAGATGGTTGGGCCTAGGACACTGCCCTGAGGATCTCATGCAGCAATGTCCTGGGGCTGAGATGATTGGCCTCCGACAACCACTACCATCTTCCTTTGTGCTAGGTATGACTCCAGCCCCCGGAGAGGTTTCCCCCTGATTCCCATTGACTTCAATTTTACTCGGGCTCCTTGGTGCCACACTCGGTCAAGTGCTGCCTTAATGTCAAGGGCAGTCACTCTCACCCTACCTCTGGAATTCAGCTCTTTTGTCTATGTTTGGACCAAAGCTGTAATGAGGTCTGGAGCCGAGTGGTCCTCGCAGAACCCAAATTGAGCATTGGTGACCAGGTTATTGGTGAGTAAGTGCCGCTTGATAGCATTGTCGATGACACCTTTCATCACTTTGCTGATGATTGAGAGTGGACTGATGGGGCGGTAATTGACTGGATTGGATTTGTCCTGCTTTTTGTGGACAGGACATACCTGGGCAATTTTCCACATTGTCGGGTAGATGCCAGTGTTGTAGCTGTACTGGAACAGTTTGGCTAGAGGCATGGCTAGTTCTGGAACACAAGTCTTCAGCACTACAGCCGGGATGTTGTCGGGGCCCATAGCCTTTGTTGTATCCAGTGCACTCAGCCGTTTTTTGATATCATGTGGAGTGAATCGAATTGGCTGAAGACTGGCTTCTGTGATGGTGGGGATATCGGGAGGAGGTCAAGATGGATCATCTACTTGGCGTTTCTGGCTGAAGATGGTTGCACTCACGTGCTGGACTCTGCCATCATTGAGGATGGGAATGTTTACAGAGCCTCCTCCTCCCGTTAGTTATTTAATTGTCCACCACTATTCACGACTAGATGTGGCAGGACTTTTTAAAATTTCGTTTATGGGATGTGGGCCTCGCTGGCAAGGCCGACATTTATTGCCCATCCCTAATTGCCCTTGAGAAGGTGGTGGTGAGCCACCTTCAGAAACCGCTGCAGTCGGTGTGGTGAAGGTTCTCCCACAGTGCTGTTAGGAAGGGAGTTCCAGGATTTTGACCCAGCGACGATGAAGGAACGGCGATATATTTCCAAGTCGGGATGGTGTGTGACTTGGAGGGGAACGTGCAGGTGGTGTTGTTCCCATGTACCTGCTTCTCTTGTCCTTCTAAGTGGTAGAGGTCGCTGGTTTGGGAGCTGTTGTCGAAGAAGCCTCGGCGAGTTGCTGCAGTGCATCCTGTGGATGGTACACACTGCAGCCACTGTGCGCCGGTGGTGAAGGGAGTGAATGTTTAGGGTGGTGGATGGGGTGCCAATCAAGCGGGCTGCTTTGTCCTGGATGGTGTCGAGCTTCTTGAGTGTTGTTGGAGCTGCACTCATCCAGGCAAGTGGAGAGTATTCCATCACACTCCTGACTTGTGCTTTGTAGATGGTGGAAAGGCTTTGGGGAGTCAGGAGGTGAGTTACTCGCCACAGAATACCTAGCCTCTGACCTGCTCTTGTATTCACAGTATTTATGTGGCTGGTCCAGTTAAGTTTCTGATCAATGGTGACTCCCAGGATGTTGATGGTGGGGGATTCGGTGATGGTAATGCCGTTGAATGTCAAGGGGAGGTGGTTAGACTCTCTCTTGTTGGAGATGATCATTGCCTGGCACTTGTCTGGCGCAAATGTTATTTGCCACTTATGAGCCCAAGCCTGGATGTTGTCCAGGTCTTGCTGCATGCAGAGCTTTGATCTGATCCATTGGTTTTGGAATTGCTTAGCTCTGTCAATAGCATGTTGCTTCTGCTGTTTAGCATGCATGTAGTCCTGTGTTGTTGCTTCACCAGTTTGGCACCTCATTTTTAGCCTGGAGCTGCTTCTGGCATGCTTTTCTACATGCCTCATTGAACCAGGGTTGATGCCCTGGCTTGTTGGTAATGGTAGAGTGAGGAATATGTTTGGCCATGAAGTTACAGATTGTGCTGGAATACAAATCTGCTGCTATTGATGGCCCACAGCGCCTCATGGATGCCCAGTTTTGAGCTGCTAGATCTGTTCTGAATCTATCCCATTTAGCACGGTGATCGTTCCACACAACAAGTTGGACGTTGTCCTCAGTGTGAAGACGGCTCTTCGTCTCCACAAGGACTGTGAAGTGGTCACTCCTAATAATACTGTTATGGACAGATACATCTGCGACAGGTAGATTGGTGAAGACGAGGTCAAGTAGGTTTCTCCCTCTTGTTGGTTCGCTCACCACCTGCCGCAGGCCCAGTCTGGCAGCTATGTCCTTCAGGACTCGGCCAGCTCAGTCAGTAACATCATTACATATACCATCACTTTAAATGTCTATGCCCTACATGCTTGCCAGGAGAGATGTGCTCTATGTGAGGCAACTTGTTTTTAACAGGCACCTATGAATACAATACAGGAGACACAAATTTACATCATGCTTTTAATCCTCGTACTTTCAAAGTGACATTGTGGTTACACTTGAAAAGCACATTTCTACACCTAGCAAAACAGTTCATTCATAATCTGTAACAGGTGTAAATGTGAAAGAAAGTGTCATCACAGCTCGATTTTTCTAAGTGGTTCCCACAGCAGATGGCATGTGAACCATAAGAGTTTTTTTTTTAATTTAAAAGGTAAAAAATGTTAACAGAGAAAAAAAGATTCAAAGTAGATTCTAGAGCGTAGTATCTGTTCTGCTCAATTTTCTGAATTAGCCTTACCCCAAAAATTCATTTTGCATCCAAGGAGGTGGTGCTTGTTTACTGTTTGTAGGCGATTTAAGGTCATTTAGTGATGGAGTGCCAAGGTATGAAATTTTGATTTTGAATTTCCAATACTGGTGCAGTAATGAAGGCTAAACAAAAGAGCCTTCATTATTTCTTTGCTCAAGAAATATTGTGTTTTCATATTCTTCTCCCCTGGACTTGGCTGGAGTTTACTTTTTAATTAGGGGAACAAGAAAGTTGATTCATGAAATTCTTGGTATTTTAAAGATTCTAATCAGCACTTTAAATCTTTTCTAATGTTGGTCTGTACACCAGTAGTATCAAAGATTAGAGGTAATGGCTCAGTACCACTTGTATATGATTAAATTATGTAAATCATCCATTACTGCCAGAAGAGGAAAATAACTGCATTTTATAATGACTGTAGTTAATTTGCACTGGTGATAAATTCTATTGTCCACACACAGGAAATTTATGTCACTAAAGTTGTAAAATCTTATATATGGATTTTAATTTTAGAATGGGATAAGTTCTATACTTTTTTTATTGAATTGTAATTTATATTTAATGTAATTGAGTGAATTTCCATAATTTTAATTACACTAGTCATTCTCCTGTGGCATTGAACATGGGAACTGAAGACCAAGGGCAATTTTCAGGTCAAGCGGTGTGAGAAGGTGGGGAGATAATTGGACCAAGATAGGAGGGGAGAGTAGAGGCAGAGGGGAGAGAAAGAGAAGGGGAGGAGGTTGAGGGAGAGGCAGTGGGAAGGACAGAGAGAGGGTGAAGAGGGGGAAGGGTCCTGGGGAAGGGGTGAGAAAGAGAGTAGAGAAGGGGAAGAGGAAAAATAGAGGGTGGAGAGGAGAAGAAGGCACGAGAAGGGTGATAAATTGGAGGGGGAGGGGTTGGGGAGGGGGAGATAGGGGAAGGGAGAGGAGAGGATGAAAAAGAAATGGGGGTCAATATTTGCCTCAGTGGTCAGGAGCAGAGTTGCTAATGTTTCCTCAGTGGAATGGGGAATCCAGATACTGATTTTTGCCCAAGTGGGCGGGGGGGGGGGGGGGAGTGTGGGGGGGAGGGGAGGTGGGGTGGGGCAGAGGGTTGCCCAGAGAGGAATTGCTACCTTATTTGGGGAGGGGGGTTTAAGAAATAAGTTTCTCCCCACCCATTTAACCTCTTACAGTTTGCTTCTTCAGTCCTTGGATATGGCAAGGAGTCTGTCACTTTTTGCACCTTTTTGAGTTTGTTGATGAGCAGGAGAACATATCTGTTTCGCCTCTTGCTCTCCTCTTCGTTGAGCAGTTATTAAAATTTTACCTTGGGCCAGTCAGGTGCTACAGATCAATCCAACTTTTATCTATAGTTGAGGATGGAGAATTTGCATATCACAGGAACTATATTTGGCTGTTATGTCAGGAGACAAAGAGATCAGGAACGCTGTCCTTCTGCAGGCCTTTTTCAGCCACGGCTGGCAATGGGCACCTATCAGCTCCTTGTTTAACTGATTTATTCATTCATTTTGAGGTCAAGCATCTTGATTTCTTTTTTCATGTGCTCTGCTCTTTTTTACATCAGATTTTTAAAATGTCTTCCCTCTTGTGTGTTTATATATTTTTGCTTTGAGTGACCCTGTCACATAATATTACATCACTTAGGTTTGCAGTGTCACCTACAGGAGCAATACATTTGTAATATTGTGACCATGCACCATTTTAATATAAAGCAGATGCACCAGGCAGATCATGATCATAGATAATTTGATGAATTTGTGCACCTAGTGCAGAGTTTTGCCCAATGAGAGCACATGTCATGAGCTGGGGAGTGGAAGTCAGCAGACCCTTCAGGATTAATTTTAATGCATGAAATTCCTGTCGGGCCCATTGACTTTTGTACCCAAATTCCTGTTGGACAAGGAGCCAAATCAGGACTGTGAATTTGTAAAATTGGCCCTGTGATAAATATCTCTATAAAATGGGCTGAGCAGAAAGCTGACAAGTGCCGGTTATAGATGAGTTATGAGTCAAGATATTTAACATGTGACATAGCTGGTCACGATTCTATTCATTACATTTGGAATGGATTGTTGAATGCTAAAATAGATTTTAATGAATATTTTTATAGATCAAGAACATCATTTGAAGTTGTTTTATAATGTTTGGGACATCCTGAGGTTGTGAAAGACTATATAAATGCAAATTCATTCTTTCTTTGTTGCCAGTTAGCTCCAGCTCCAGCCCTACAACCCTACAAGATGCCTGTGCTCCTCCAATTCTAGACCCTGTGATAATGCTCCTGTGAAGCACCTTGAGACGTTTTACTACGTTAAAGGCGCTTTATCAATGCAAGTTGTTGTTGTTGTTGCAACTTTTTTTTTAAACCATAAGAACATGAGCAGGAGTAGGCCATATGGCCCCTCGAGCCTGGTCCGCCATTCAATACGATCATGGCTGATCTTCCACCTCAACTCCACTTTCCCACTCTATCCCCATATCCCTTGATTCCCTTAGTGTCCAAATATCTATCAATCTCAGTCTTGAATATACTCAACGACTGAGCATCCACAGCCCTCTGAGGTAGAGAATTCCAAAGATTCACAACCCTCTGAGTGAAGAATTTTTTTCCTCATCTCGGTCCTAAATGGCTGAACCCTTATCCTGAGACTATGACCCCTAGTTCGAGACTCTCCAACCAGGAGAAACAGCCTCTCAGCATCTACCCTGTCAAGCCCTCTAAGAATTTTATATGTTTCAATGAGATCACCTCTCATTCTTCTAAACTGCAGAGAATATAGACCTATTCTACTCAATCTCTCCTCTTCGGACAACCCTCTCATCTCAGGAATCAATCTAGTGAAACTTTGTTACACCCCCTCTAAGGCAAGTATATCCTTCCTTAGGTAAAGAGACAAAAACTGTACACAGTCCTCTAGGTGTGGTGTCATCAGAGCCCTATATAATTGCAGCAAGACCTCATTACTCTCATATTGCAAATCCCTTGCAATAAAGGCTAACATACCATTTGCCTTCCTAATTGCTTGCTGAACCTGCATGTTAACTTTCTGTGATTCATGTACAAAGACACTCAAATCCTTCTGACTACCAACATTTCTTAGTCTCTCACCCTTTAAAAAATATTCTGCTTTAAAATTCTTGGAGGGTATGACATGATAGCTATTACTGAGACATGGCTGCAGGATGGTCAGGTTTGGGAACTAAATATACCAGGTTATAAGATCTACAGGAGAGATAGGGAAAATGAAAGAGGGGGAGGAGTAGCCTTAATGATTAGAGTTGAAATCACTTCAATGATAAAGGAGGATATAACGCGAGGTAAGCAGCCAGCCTTATGGGTTGAATTAAGAAATAGGAAAGGATCTAAGATTATGGTGGGAGTTGTGTATAGGATCCCTGGCAGCAGCTCTGAAGTGCTAGATGGTATAAACGCAGAGATTAGACAAGCATGTAACAAAGGCATAGTGGTCTTAATTGGGAAAAGCAGACTAGCAACTGTCGGAAAGGAAGTGAATTTCTTGAGTGTGTCCGGGATAGTTTTCTACAGCAGTATGTCCTAGAGGCAACAAGGGAGCAAGCCATACTAGATTTAGTAATAAGTAATGAACCAGATTTAGTTAACAGCTTAACTGTGCATGAACATCTATCCAATAGCGATCATAACATGATCGAGTTCAAGGTAGTGTTTGAAAGGGAAAAAAGTAAATCAGCTGCTAAGATTCTAGACTTGGGTAAGGCCGACTTCAATGGGATGAGACAGAGACTGTCCACAGTAAACTGGGCAAATCTGTTAATGGGTAAAATGACTGATGATCAGTATGAAATGTTTAAAGAAACATTTAACCTGATATCGAAACGGTTCATACCCCTGAAGGGCAAGAACTCTACTTGCCAAAAAAAACAGCAATGGACAACTAAAGAGGTAAGGGACAGTATAGGACATAAGGAAAAGGCATACAAAAAGGTAAAAAATGGCACAGATCCTGGCGAATGGGAAAGATACAAATTTCAACAAGGGGTCACAAAACAGATAGTAAGAGCTACAAAAAGAGAGTATGAAAAGAAACTTGCAAGGGATATCAAAACCAATATGAAGAACTTTTATAGTTATATTAGGAAAACGAGGGTGGTCAGGAGCAGTGTTGGCCCCTTAAAAACTGAAAGTTTGGGATATTGTCATTGACAATGGGGAAATGGCAGACATGTTGAATAATTACTTTGCATCAGTATTTGCAGTAGAAAAAGAGGATAGCATGCCGGAAATCCCAAGAAAACTAATATTGAATCGGGGATAAGGACTCAATAAAATTAACATAAGTAAAACAATAGTAATGAAGAAAATAATAGCACTAAAGAGTGACAAATCCCCAGGACCAGATGGTTTCCATCCCAGGGT
Organism: Heptranchias perlo; assembly: GCF_035084215.1. NCBI lineage: Eukaryota > Metazoa > Chordata > Chondrichthyes > Hexanchiformes > Hexanchidae > Heptranchias > Heptranchias perlo. Next base: position 35,612,785 of record NC_090335.1, read on the forward strand.
TTTAAAGGAAGTAGGTGAGCACATTGCAGATGCCCTAACTATAATCTTTCAAAGTTCTTTAGATTCAGGAACCGTCCCTCTAGATTGGAAAATTGCACATGTCACATGTTTTTAAGAAAGGAGGGAGAGAAACCAGGGAATTATAGACCAGTTAGCCGAACATCTGTTGTGGGGAAAATGCTGGAGTCTATAATTAAGGATAGGGTGACTGAACACCTCGAGAATTTTCAGTTAATCAGGGAGAGCCAGCATGGATTTGTGAAAGGTAGGTCATGCCTGACAAACCTGATTGAATTTTGAAGAGGTGACTAAAGTAGTGGACAGGGGAATGTCATGGATGTTATTTATATGGACTTCCAGAAGGCATTTGATAAAGTCCCACATAAGAGACTGTTAGCTAAGATAGAAGCCCATGGAATTGAGGGAAAAGTATGGACTTGGTTAGGAAGTTGGCTGAGCGAAAGGCGACAGAGCGTAGGGATAATGGATAGGTACTCACATTGGCAGGATGTGACTAGTGGAGTCCCGCAGGGATCTGTCTTGGTGCCTCAATTAGTCACAATATTTATTACTGACTTAGATGAAGGCATAGAAAGTCTCATATCTAAGTTTGCCGATGACACAAAGATGGTGGCATTGTAAGCAGTGTAGATGAAAACATAAAATTACAGAGGGATATTGATAGATTAGGTGAATGGGCAAAACTGTGGCAAATGGAATTCAATGTAGGCAAATGTGAGGTCATCCACTTTGGACCAAAAAAGGATAGAACAGGATACTTTCTAAATGGTAAAAGGTTAAAAACAGTGGATGTCCAAAGGGACTTAGGGGTTCAGGTACATAGATCATTGAAGTGTCATGAACAGGTGCAGAAAATAATCAGTAAGGCTAATGGAATGCTGGCCTTTATATCTAGAGGACTAGAGTACAAGGGGGCAGAAGTTATGCTGCAGCTATACAAAACCCTGGTTAGACCGCACCTGGAGTACTGTGAGCAGTTCTGGGCACCGTACCTTCGGAACGACATATTGGCTTTGGAGGGAGTACAGCGTAGGTTTACCAGAATGATACCCGGACTTCAAGGGTTAAGTTACGAGGAGAGATTACACAAATTGGGGTTGTATTCTCTAGAGTTTAGACGATTAAGGGGTGATCTGATTGAAGTTCATAAGATATTAAGGGGAACAGATAGGGTGGATAGAGAGAAACTATTTCCGCTGGTTGGGGATTCTAGGAGTAGGGGGCACCGTCTAAAAATTAGAGCCAGACCTTTCAGGAGTGAGATGAGAAAATATTTCTACACACAAAGGGTGGTAGAAGTTTGGAACTCTCTTCCGCAAACGGCAATTGATGCTAGCTCAATTGCTAATTTTAAATCTGAGATAGATAGCTTTTTGGCAACCAAGGGTATTAAGGGATATGGGCCAAAGGCAGGTATATGGAGTTAGGTCACAGATCAGCCATGATCTTATCAAATGGCGGAGCAGGCACGAGGGGCTGAATGGCCTACTCCTGTTCCTATGTTCCTACCAAAGTGGATAATTTCACATTTCCCCACACTATACTCCATCCGCCACCTACCCGTCCACTCAGTTAACCTGTCTATATCCCTTCGCAGCCTCTTTGCATCCTCCTCACAGCTTACTTTCCCAGCTAGCTTTGAACTGTCAGCAAACTTGGATACATTACACTCGGTCCTCTCGTCTAAGTCATTGATATAGATTATAAACAGCTGAGACCCAAGCACTGATCCTTGAGGCACCCTGCTACTTACAACTTACTAACCCAAAAATGACCCGTTTATTCCTACTCTCTGTTTTTATAGAATCATCGAATAGAATCATAGAATGGTTACAGCACAGAAGGAGGCCATTCGGCCCGTCCAGCCCGTGCCGGCACTCTGCAAGAGCAATCCAGTTAGTCCTATTCCCGTGCCCTTTCCCCGTAGCCCTGCAAATTACTTCCCTTCTTATACAATCTGTTTTGAAAGCCACAATTGAATCTGCCTTCACCATCCTTTCAGGCAGTGCATTCCAGATCATAACCACTCGCCGTGTAAAAACGTTTTTCTTCAGGTCGCCTTTGGTTCTTTTGCCAATCACTTTAAATCTGTGTTCTCTGGTTCTCAACCCTTCTGCCAATGGGAACAGTTTCTATCTATCTACTCTCTCTAGACCCCTCATGATTTTGGACACCTCTATCAAATCTCCTCTGAGCCTTCTCTGCTCTAAGGAGAACAACCACAGCTTCTCCAGTCTTTCACGTAACTGAAGACCCTCATCCCTGGAACCATTCTAGTAAATCTCTTCTGTACCCTCTCTAAGGCCTTCACATCCTTTCTAAAATGCGGTGCCTAGAATTGAACACAATATTCCAGTTGTGGCTGAACCAGTGTTTCATAAAGGTTCATCATAACCTCCTTGCTTTTGTACTCTATGCCTCTATTTATAAAACCCAGGATCCCGTATGCTTTTTTAACCGCTTTCTCAACCTGCCCTGCCACCTTCAACGACCTATGCACATATACCCCCAGGTCTCTCTGTTCCTGCACCCCCTTTGGAATTGTACTGACGATCCGGATTCTTTCCCCTCAGTCTGGTTCAGTAAAAACTGAAGTCGAATACATTTTAAAGTTCATCACAACTTTAATAGCAGGGTTCTTAGTCTGCAGCATTGATTTGGACTCCTGATAGAGTCCCTCTATGCTGGCAGAGCAAGAACAAGAAACATACAGAAATCCACACCTTTTTATACAAATCAATAGGGGTTGGAACATATTTAATGAGGGTCAACACCAATCATAAGCTGGGCATAGGTTGCCATGTGAAGTTACATTATTGCCGGCCAATCATAAATCGTCCATGTGCTGATCATGCTGCTGTTAGACATCAAAGGGGATACTTCCTCACCTTCCAACTTGGAATATTCTTCCCTGTTCCTTCTGTTCCTTATCTCCCAACCTGGAATGTCTTTCAACTTTGGCTAAGCTCGTTACCTATATTGATCTGCCATAAACATGGAGACATTCAGACCAGTCCTTGAATCACATCAAAGACTCTACATTGATAAGACCATGCAAACCTGCTGACTACGCAAACATATGGCCCAGCAGGAGGCCAGGCCACCTGTACCAATCTCAGTTACTAACTAATTAACCCTTTCTAACCATTTTGCATTCTGCTTCTTTGCCACGTAGGCATCTTAATATTTTACCGAAAACTGACCACGTCGGGATTCTCAGTACCCTTTAGTTTATATTTCCTCTCCTAATTCTTCCTACCAAATGTATCACTTCACACTTCTCTGCGTTAAATTTCATCTGCCACGTGTCCGCCCTTTCTACCAGCCTATCTATGTTCTCTTGAAGTCTATCACTACCCTCCTCACTGTTCACTACACTTTGAAGTTTTGTGTCATCTGCAAATTTTGAAATTGTGCCTTTACACCCAAGTCCAAATCATTAATATATATCAAGAAAGGCAGTGGTCCTAGTACGGAACCCTGGGGAACACCACTGTATACCTTCCTCCAGTCTGAAAAACAACTGTTCATCGCTACTCTCCATTTCCTGTCTCTTAGCCAATTTCGTATGCATGCTGCCACTGCCCCTTTTATTCCATGGGCTTCAACTTTGCTGACGAGCCTATTGTGTCGCAGTTTATCAAACGCCTTTTGAAAGTCCATATACACCACATCAAATGCATTGCCCTCATCGACTCTTTCTGTTACCTCATCAAAAAAATTCCATCAAGTTAGTTAATCACAAATTGACTGTAACAAATCCATGCTGGCTTTCCTTAATTAATCCACACTTGTCCAAGTGACTGTTCATTTTTTCCCAGATTATCGTTTCTAAAAGTTTCCCCACCACCGAGGTTAAACTCACAGGCTTGTAGTTGCTATGTTTATCCTTACAGCCTTTTTTGAATAAGGGTGTAACATTTGCAATTTTCCAGTCCTCTGGCACCACCCCTGTATATAAGGATGATTGGAAGATTATGACCAGTACCTCTGCAATTTCCACCCTTACTTCCCTCAGCAACCTAGGATGCATCCCATCCGGACCTGAACTTATCTACTTACAGCCAGCCTTTCTATTACCACCTCTTCATCAATTTTTGGCCCATACAGTATCTCAACTACCTCCTCTTTTACTGTGACTTTGGCAGCATCTTCTTCCTCCGTAAAGACAGATGCAAAGTACTCATTTAATACCTTGGCCATGCCCTCTGCCTTATGAGTAGGTCTCCTTTTTGGTCCCTAATCGGCCCCACCCCTCCTCTAACTACCTGTTTACTATTTATACGCCTATAGAAGACTTTTGCATTCCCTTTTATGTTAGTTGCTAGTCTATTCTCATACTCTCTCTCTGCCCTTCTTATTTCCTTTTTCACTTGCCCTCTGAACTTTCTTTATTCAGCCTGGTTCTCACTTGTATTATCAACCTGACATTTGTCATACGCCTCCTTTTTCTGCTTCATCATATTATGATTTTCTCAACGCCCTGTTACTACATCCTTAATAATAGATTCTAGCATTTTCCTTACTATTGATGTCAGGCTAACTGGCCTATAGTTCTCTGTTTTCTCTTTCCCTCCTTTCTTGAATAGCAGGGTTACATTTGCTATCTTCCAATCTACGGGGACCGTTCTAGAATCTAGGGAACTCTGGAAGATCAAAACCAATGCATCCACTATCTCTGCAGCCACCTCTTTTAAAACCCTAGGATGTAGACCATCAGGTCCAGGGGATTTATCGGCTTTTAGTCCCATTAATTTCTCCAGTACTTTTACTTCACTAATCTTAATTACTTTAAGTTCCTCACTCTCATTTACCCTTTGGTTCCCCATTATTTCTGGTATGTTTTTTGTGTCTTCTATTGTGAAGACAGATACAGAATATTTCTTTAATGTCTCTGCCATTTCCTTATTCCTCTTTAGAATTGCTCCTGTCTCTGTCTCTAAAGGATCCACGTTTACTTTCTCTAATCTCTTCCTTTTTACATACTTGTAGAAGCTCTTACAATCTGTTTTTATATTTCTTGCAAGTTTACTCTCATATTCAATTTTCTCCCTCTTTATCAATTTTTTGGTCATCCTTTGCTAATTTCTAAAACCCTTCCAATCTTCAGGCTTACTACTCTTGTTGTCATCACTGTATGCCTCTTCTTTTAATCTAATACTATCCTTAACTTCTCTAGTTAGCCTTGGTTGGATCACTTTTCTCTTGGCGTTTTTATTCCTCAAGGGAATGTATATTCATTGAGAATTATGAATTATCTCTTTAAATGTCCGCCATTGCTTATATACTGTCATATCTTTTAATCTAATTTCCCAGTCTACTTTGATGGTATACACCGATCAACGTGGTACTGATCCACTCAGACCCAAAGGTCTCAGGTTTAATTCCTAATCTATGGCAAGATAACTTATCTCAGTTATGGCACTAATTGGGACACTACAATTGGTCACATGTTAGGGTTAGGGAGGGGAAAAATCAGCCAGGGTTTTTGCTCCTGATCCATCGCCATTGACCCCTGCTGGAAAGTGTCTTTATTTGTATGTGTATTGGGTGAGCTTTGGGTCAGCTTTAACATTCCTTGTGTTGAATAACCTATTGACACCCCCTATTTAGGCTAGAATATGAAGAATGGCCATAAAGGCGAGGTACCAGAAGGCACCTAGCGACAGTGGAACCCAAAAAGATTCACACTGGAATTTTCCAGTTCTGTGCTGCATAACCTAAGATTCTCCATCTATCAAAATGAATGGAGGCCACAGTAGCAGAAAATCCCAGCCTCAGTGTCTTCATGACAGGACTGGAGAAAATATGAAAAACAAAATGGGTGCAATCATCACAAGGTTGGGATTTTATGGTGCTATTAGCATTCAGTGAGAAATTAAGTTTTCGACACAAAGCCTACTAAGTGCATTATTACCAATAAATTGCAATTTACATTGTGAATCAATCACAGGTATTAAATATTACTGCCCAAGCAGAAGATTAGCAATTCATTTATTAATTATCGAGTAGTACAGACTAATTTACAATGATTTTGTACTACCTCTTCCAGCATTAAATACGCATGGCATTTAAGGTACACTTGAAGTAGGATTTAATTCCATCTCCTTTAACAGAAATGCTTAAGCACAAATTTTGCCTTTTTTATTCTGTGACATCTGATTGATGTAATTTATAGAACTGTGATTTATAGAACTATCACAATTTGTTAATAGCACCGGTTATGTAATTTGAAAGGATCTTTAGACCTCGGATCTTTACAAACCAGCTACAATAATTGAAGTAATATATTATGTAGTATACTTAAAAGGACTTAAAATTTTACGCTGATGGTGATTACACACCATCCAAATATCTTGGTAAGTTTCTTGTTATGACAAACTTCACTGACTACTGACATAGTCTTATGGAACTGTAGGTCCAGTAGATAAAGCAGCATTACATGTGTCAGAACATCCCAGAAAGCAAATGTGCAGAATACAGGGACATTAACTCCATGTTTTTCATAAATGTTAATCAGGTCACATAAGGACACAAGATAGAAGGTTGTGCAGGACTATAAAGTAATTGTGTGAAGATTCATAGTTACACCTTACATACTTTGTACCAGAGCATTTATAAGTGTACAGTTTTGCATTAGTGAGTGCACAGTTCACATTCTGGTTTTTATTTTTCATGACTTCAAAACTATCTTCTCAACTATGAAATGTTACAGGATTAGGTACCTCTCTAAAGAAACTCAAAGTGGTGGAAAAAATCTTCTTTGACACTTCTTTACAAGGTGAGTTGTTATTATTACTATCTATATTAAAGATCTTGCATCTACGTGCACTTCCTGCCAGCTTTTCTCATTATAAATTCCTATGTCCACATTTATAATGGAAACTACCTATGATTACAACCTCCCGACAATTGAGGCAGTGTAGCACCTTAGTTAATGGTCTTCAGTTCCTCAGTCTGGACTACAGAGAAATTCCTAGGCTTCAACCAACTCTATATCAAAGCTTCCACAAATTCCCATAAGTTTAGCTATTTAACTATAAATAATAATGTAAAATCATAGTATTACATAAAAGTATGGACAGAATTTATATTCTCTCCGTTACATCTACTTCCACCTTTGTAACATCGCCCACCTTTGCCCCAACCTCAGGCCATCTGCTGAAACCCTTATTCATATCTTTTTCACCTCCAGCCTTGTCTATTCTATGCTCTCCTGGTTGACATCCCACCCTCCACCCTCCATAAACTTTAGTTCATCCAAAACACTGCTGTATTTTATTCTGCACCAAGTTCCTCGCCCGTCATCTCTGTCCTCCTTGACCAACATTGCCTTCCGGTCCCCCAACGCCTCAATTTAAAATTCTTATCCTCATGTTTATTCTCCGTGGCCTCACCCCTCTCTACCTCTGTAACCTCCTTCAGTGCTATAACCACCAACAATTCTCTGTTACTCTGACATTCTTGTGCATTCCTCCCCTCTTAGGCCTACCGTTGATAGCCATGCCTTCAGCTGCCTAAGCCCCATACTCTTGAATTCTCTACATTATTTCGCTTCTTCACCTAACTCTGTTCCTTTAAGGCCCTCCTTAAAACCCTCTTCTTTGACCAAGCTTTTGGACACCCTTCCTCATCTTTCTTTCTTTGACACAGCATCTATTTTGTTTCATGCCTCTGTGAAGTACCTTTGAAAAATTTTCTCTGTTAAAGTCACTATATAAATCCAACTATAAATAGTTGTTGTGAACTATTGCAGTTTATAATACAGGATGAAATTATTCAGCATTAGGAGACAAATGAGTTAATCAAGGCTAGTCAGCATAGATTTCTAAAATAAGAAAAGAAAATGATGTAATTACACAGCAGGGCAGTCAACATCTGTAAAGAAGAACGACAGGTCAACATTTCAGGTATAAATGTACATACCCTTCATTAAGCTTTACCCACCTTGAATAAATTGAAGAGGATCGATAAAAGAAATGCAGTGGATCATATCTGTTTGAGAAAGCATTTGATATGAGATTTATCGCAAAAATTATTGGGCATGGAATCTAGGGGAATGTGGCCAGATGGATAGAGAGATGGTTGGAGAGCAAAGGGCAAAGGAAAGGGGTGAAAGGAAATCTTTTGGACTGGAAACATGTGGGGAATGATGTTCCACAGGTGCCTGTTAGGGCTGCTCCATTGATTATATACATAAAGAAATTGAGGTAACAATATTGAAAATGTTGTTGGCACCAAATTGAGGTATATGGCAAATTGTGATGGTGATTCTGAAACATTGAACTTTATCTGTAACATTTTTGCCATCCTGCTAGATATGCTAGGAAGATGGCAGATATAGTTCAATGTTGGAAGGTGATACATTTGTAAGGTGATACATTTTGGAAGTAAGAATAGGGAAAAGAAATGGTAAGATTTTAAATGGAGTAGAGCAGCAGAGGAACCCCAGAGGGCAGATACACAAGGAATTTTCCAGTATATGCATACTCCTAAAATTATTCCTAAAGAGTTGAACTTGTTTTCATTTGAAAAATGAAGACATGAACCAGGCCTTAAAAATGTTGAAGGGCATAGATGATGCATATGTAAACAATCTGTTTGACTTGAAACATAAGCATGGAACTAGAGGACGCAAGATTAAAATGAACAAACCTCAAGTGAGACTCCAGATTAAAAGATTTTTTCCCATAGACTAGGGGATATGTGGCTATGCAGAGCACCTGTAATAATCATCGTTTAATGCTTCTCAAGTAGCTAATGAGCCATTTAATCAGTATAAATGTCTTAAGCTTTATTAATCCATCTGTGGAGTTCAGAAATTTTCTGTCATATGGCTCAATGACAAGTCAATGTAGATACTTTCTTGCATGCAGTGAGAGGGGTTGAAAAGGATTGAGGTGCCATCAAACACAGTGGCAATTCATATGTCCTACTCACCCCTTAGTAGTTAAGAAGGTTCAAAAATTAAACATGGATATTTGATTTAGACTAAGATAAATGATTTTTTTTGGTGAAGTTGGCGCTATTCCTTTGCTGCCTCCTTACTGCTTCCTTTGATGTGTGATGAATGCAATCCTAATATTTCTCTTCCTTATAAAAACATTATCAGAATGAAAACTGCAAAACATCACTTAACTCACTCATTTTTATTCTTCTCTCAGGAACTTGCTCATCTCTTGGCACAGCAGTAATCACCTTGAGGGGTGAAAACTGGCAAAAATCTGCCATCTAATATTTTAAAGATAACAATAGTCAATATTATTTACCTATTAACATTCACAGAAGAGTGGTCAACTTGCAGCTACTTGACCTTTAACCAAATCTATTATATATTAAAAATGCTGAGTGGGTCACGGCATTCAAAATGCAATGAAAACTCCTGTATCAGGCTCTGTCATTGGGAAAATCCATTCTAATAGTGTCGACATTTACCTGCAATACTTGTTATACCTGTAGATGGAAATTTAACCCCTCAGCTTCTGAAGAATTTCCAGTACAGTGTGATTTTGCATGCGTTTTCCTTATAAGTAGACCTGATGGCCTACATCCTAGGGTTTTAAAAGAGGTGGCTGTAGAGATAATGGAAGCTTTGGTTTTGATCTTCCAGAATTCCATAGATTCTAGAACGGTCCCTGTGGATTGGAAGGTAGCAAATGTAACCCTGCTATTCAAGAAAAGAGGGAGAGGGAAAACAGGGAACTACAGGCCAGTTAGCCTGACATCAGTAGTAGGGAAAATGCTGGAATGTATTATTAAGGACAGGGCACTTAGAAAATCATAATATGATTAGGCAGAATCAACACAGTTTCATAAAAGGGAAATCGTGTTTGACAAATCTATTAGAGTTTTTTGAACTAGCAGGCTAGATAACGGGGGACCAGTGGATGTAGTGTATTTGGATTTTCAAAAGGTATTCAATAAGGTGCCACACGAGGGGTTGTTACATTCGATTAGGGCTTATGGGATTGGGGGTAATATATTAGCATGGATTGAGGATTGGTTAACAGATAGAAAAAACAGAGAGCAGGAATAAACGGGTCATTTTCGGGTTGGCAGGTTGTAACTAGTGGGGTGCCACAAGTATCAGTGCTTGGGCCTCAGCTGTTTACAATACATATCAATGACTTAGATGAGGGGACCAAGTGTAATGTATTCAAGTTTGCTATGATACAAAGCTAGGTGGGAAAGTAAGCTGTGAGGAGGACGCAACGAAACTGCAAAGGCAAATAGACAGGTTAAGCGAGTGGGCAAGAAGGTAGCATAATGTGGGAAAATGGGGAATTATTCACTCTGGGAGGAAGAATAGAAAAGCAGAATATTTTTTAAAAGGTGAGAGACTAAGAAATGTTGTAGTCAGAGGGATTTGGGTGTCCTTATACATGAATCACAGAAAGTTAACATGCAGGTACAGCAAGCAATCAGGAAGGCAAATGATATGTTCGCCTTTATTGCAAGGAGTTTGGAGTATGAGAGCAAGGAGGTCTTGCTACAATTATATAGGGCTCTGGTGAGACCACATCTGTAGTACTGTATATAGTTTTGGTCTCCCTGTCTAAGGAAGGATATACTTGCCTTATAGGGGGTGCAATGAAGGTTCACTAGATTGATTCCTGGGATGAGAGGGTTGTCTATAAGGAGAGATTGAGTAACATGGGCATATATTCGCTGGAGTTTAGAAGAATGAGAGGTGATCTCATTGAAACATATAACATTCTTAGAGGGCTTGACAAGGTAGAGGCTGAAAGGCTGTTTCTCCTGGCTGGAGAGTCTAGAACAAGGGGGCATAATCTCAGGATAAGGGGTTGGCCATTTAGGACTGAGATGAGGAAAAAATTCTTCACCCAGAGGACTGTTGATTCTCAGTTGGTGAATATATTCAAGACTGATATCAATGGATATTTGGACACTAAGGGAATCAAGGGATATGGGGATAGGGATGGAAAATGGAGTTGAGGTAGAAGATCAGCCATGATCTTATTGAATGGTGGAGCAGGCTCGAGGGGCCATATGGTCTACTCCTGCTCCTATTCCTTATCTTCTTATGTTCGATCTTTAACATTAACAGGCATAAAATTACTTCTTTCAATGTTTTATTTGAGGCTTTTTCATTCATTTTTGAATGGCAGTCATCAACCAAAATAGCTGCAAACACAAAAATAGCCTGTTTGCACTTTCTCACCAGATCCCACCACTTTTTACGAATGTCTACTTTATCGGTAGATTCAGTGAATGGAGGAATTTCGTCCTCAAAGGAGCACTTTTCCATCTGTTTGCCAGTGTAATTCCACTGAGACATCGGGAATTAGTCTTGGCATGCTCTAAACATGCTGAGACTTGAAGATGCTGCAGGCTTATCATCAAAAAACAGCAATTTTATCAACTTGTGTGTGTTCACAAGCCTTAAGCTGAGAGTTGTTTCAAGCCACAGGATGCCTTCAGGCCACTGTATATTCTTTATAAAGCATCTGTGCTAAAAATATAGAGAACAGCCACATAAATATGATTCATGGATTTTATTAATTTCATGAGTGTGCAAGACTAATTCAATTAATCTGCTAACAAAATCAATAGATTCCATTAAAGCACAGAAATTATAAGAAGTAGTTGAGCAGCAAGTTAATTTGCACCTAGTACATAATAATGAGATTTGATTTTTACATATCAGGAAAGGAAAAATAGGATAACAAGCTGCAAAAGGAGCAATGACTGTAATCTCTGTTGCTGGTATAATACATTCTGAAGAAGGAATATTTTAATTTTAAACTGCAAGAGTTTCAGTTTTGAGCAAACCAAGTAAAAGTTATAACTTGAAAGGAATGTGGAATCGTTTTAAATTTGCAGTCTTAAAACCTCATCTGAGAAATATCTGACATTTTTTGTTTGTTTGTTTTAGTGAGGTATACGCAATTGTGGGGCCCGTTTTTGTCTCGCTAACGCCCGTTTATGCCTGTATACAGGGCAGTAGGGAGACGAAAATAGAGGGAAACGATGCCAACTTATGGCTGGAGGGCCGCCCATTCCGATTTTCGGGTGGACCTCAATTTATGCAGCCAGCATTCCCGCCAGAAACAGGTGCCAACTGACGCTGTCAGGACTCCCAGCGCCATTTCAGTGTCAATCAGTACTGCTTCTTCAACCTGCCCACAAACCATGGGCAGTACAGGTTGCGAGACAGCCACTACAGCGATATTTAAAGGAAGCCTTAGCTGAGGTCAGGGAAAGCTGGAAGCAGGTTTGGAACTCACTTTTTCCTCAGTCTCTTAAGAGATTTTAGTCTTAAAGGTTTCCGTGAATTCATCTACTTGCTGCTGTGTGTGCTCATCAAATTTCCTTACTGCTAAAATTTGCTGCCCCGGTGCTTTTAGCCCCTCTCTTTAAGATGCTGCTGCAAGCCTATGAAAAGCATCTGCCCATCTGGATTTCCCATCCTCCCAAACAGCAAGCTGCCTATAAGCAGCATGATTAGCTCTGGCAAGTCGCCTGTTCTATTTAAATGAGGCCCGGCCACCAAAATCGATCAGGCCTCCTGCTGATGTCATTGGGTGGGCAGAGTGGACGCCCTGCCTGCTCCACATACCAAAACCACCCTCCGTGTGCATAATGGACTAGAAAGTTTGCAAAAGTTAAAAATAGAAGGCTTCATGGATGCATATTTTCTCTGGGGTACTGAAGCTCAGCAAAGTCAGGGAGAGCTAATGAGTTTCATAGAAGTCTTTACATAGATTCTTGGAACCTTCAATGCAATTCAGCCACTCTCCTGACTTCGCAGACATCAGAGGCAAAATATACTCCTAAAAATGTACATCTCTAACCATGCTATAGGAAATCAATATTAAACTTTGTGAGAAACAAACTTTCAAAATAGCTGAAAGATATGTGAGGTGATGCATTTTGGTAGATCGAATCGGGCCAGGACCTACTCTGTTAATGGTAGGGCGTTGGGCAGAGTTATAGAACAAAGAGATCTAGGAGTACAGGTTCATAGCTCCTTCAAAGTGGAGTCACAGGTGGATAGGGTGGTGAAGAAGGCATTCAGCATGCTTGGTTTCATTGGTCAGAAAATTGAATACAGGAGTTGGGATGTCTTGTTGAAGTTGTACAAGACATTAGTAAGGCCACACTTGGAATACTGTGTACAGTTCTGGTCACCCTATTATAGAAAGGATATTATTAAACTAGAAAGAGTGCAGAAAAGATTTACTAGGATGCTACCGGGACTTGATGGTTTGACTTATAGGGAGAGGTTGGATAGACTGAGACTTTTTTCCCTGGAGAGTAGGAGGTTTAGGGGTGATCTTATAGAAGTCTATAAAATAATGAGGGGCATAGATAAGGTAGATAGTCAAAATCTTTTCCCAAAGGTAGGGGAGTCTATAACGAGGGGGCATAGATTTAAGGTGAGAGGGGAGAGATACAAAAGGGTCCAGAGGGGCAATTTTTTCACTCAAAGGGTGGTGAGTGTCTGGAACGAGCTGCCAGAGGCAGTAGTAGAGGCGGGTACAATTTTGTCTTTTAAAAAGCATTTGGACAGTTACATGGGTAAGATGGGTATAGAGGGATATGGGCCAAGTGCAGGCAATTGGGACTAGCTTAGTGGTATAAACTGGGCGACATGGACATGTTGGGCCGAAGGGCCTGTTTCCATGTTGTAAACTTCTATGATTCTATGATTCTATATTCCAAACAGCTTTTGAATGCAGACGTAGATTACTCCCAGAAAGAAAGATAGAACTTGAAAGTCAGGAAATAGGCATGCACTCACCAATTACTACTCAAATGGTGCCCAACCTTTTGGAGCAGTGGGGCTGGACCCGTGTATCACAACAAGCGAGTGGCTCATGTATATTTGAAGCATTATTGTATTAGGCGGAATAATGATTAAACACATCGAACTTCCAGCCTATTTTGCGCTTCTTGGAATTGTTGGACCACATCACTTCTCTCTTCTTCACTTCTGTTTCTCTCTTCTTCACTATTGTCTCTCTCACTTCCTTCGCTTCTGTCTTTCTCGCTTTCCTGCCTCACTTGTGTCTCTTTCTCTCCTCTTTCATTTCTGTTTCTATTCTCCATTTCTATTTTTCTCTTTCCCTACTCCTTTTCACCTTCCTCTTTTTTTTTGCTTCCACTTTCTTACTCTTCTGTTTTTTTTATCTTTCATTACTTTTGGTTTTGTAACTGTGGGCTAGTTAGAAACAGTAGCATCAGGGCTCCAACAGGTTAGAGACAGCAGTCTCAGAACTCAGGCATGTAGTCAGTTCGGCATGTAAGTTAGAGACAGCAGCATTTATCTGGGGCTTGGTGGGAAGGAATCCTAGAGATGGTGTCATATTGCTGGGAGGAGGTGAGCTTGGTTGCTCATTCTATGTAGCCTGTTTGAGGGGGAGGGGGCAATGGTGTTGGCTTACTCAGGTTCAGCAGCCCTGTGTGAAGCTTTTTAATGACTATTTTTTGGGCTGCTGCAAAATGGACTGGCCAATCCCTGACTATCAGCAGACAGCCACAGTACTATGAATAAAAAGTCCTCATCTCTCGAAATCTCGCTGGCAGAAACATTTTTTTTATTTCTTTATTTCAGAAACTTTTTTTGTTGTTATTTCAAAATATGCATTATTTCATAAAATTTAAGGATACACACAGTTCAATGTAAATATCACAATTACAATTCAAAACAATACAATACAGATCGTACACACTATGATCCCATTATCATAATTCAAAACACAGTACAGATTTTTAAAAACATGCTGTACAATACAAGGGTGGGATGGCCTTACATGGTGGCCTTTCCCCATAGAGTCTTTGCGTAGGCCGCACCTCGCTTCAGTGCGTTCCCCCAGCATGTACTCCTGGACCTTGGAGTTTGCCAGTCGGCAACACTCGGTCGTGCACAGCACCTGCAGCAGGAAGACCAGCAGGTTTCGGGTGGACCAAAGGGCCTCCTTCACCAAGTTGATGGTCTTCCAGCCACAGTTGATACCTGTTTCGGTGTACGTCCCGGAGAACAGCCTGTAGAGCACAGCGTCCTGAGTTACTGAACTGTTGGGGATGAACTGGGACAGATACCAACACATCTCTCTCCACACCCTCTGTGCAAAGGGGCAGTCCATCAGGAGATGGACGATGGTCTCGTCCCCACCACATACTCGAGGGCAGCTCGCGGTGGCGCTGAGATTCCGTGTGTGTTGGAAATACCGCACTGGGAGGACCCATCTCCCCTCCATGCAAGCTACATCCTGGTGCCTGTTGGTCAGTTCCGGCGATGAGATGTTCTGCCAAATGGTTTCGATTTTCTGGCTGGAGAACTGCCCGATCAGGTCCACCCTCTCCTTTCCCTGCAGGACCCCCAGAACGGTCCATGCCGACCACTGTCTGACAGCCTTGTGGTCAAATGAGTTCCTCTTCAGGAACTTCTCCATCTGGGACAGGTGGTGGGGTACGGTCCAGCTGGACGGGACATCCTGTGTCTGCTCGACCAGTGTGGCCAGACCCAGTGTGGTAGACAGGTAGAAACTCAGCACATAGTGACACTTGGTATTTGCGTACTGGGGCCCTACACACATCCTGAGGCAGCCACACACAATGGTGGCCATCAGGATCAGGGTGGCATTGGGGCGTCCTTCCCCCTTTTGTTTGGGGGCTTGTACATGGTGTCCATGCAGAAGCAGTCCATCTTGGATCTCCAGACAAAGTGAAGATGTCTTGAGTAACTGTGACAGAAGAGTGGCGGGGAATGGGCCAGACCTGGGTCACGTGGAGCAACACCCAGAGCACCTCACACCTTATCACCAGGTTTCTGCCGGTCATGGAGAGGGAGCGGCCCCCCACATGCCAAGCTTCTGTTTGACCTTGGCGACCCATTCCTCCCAGTTCTTGATGCAGGCCTGGGGCCCCCTGAACCAGATCCCTAGCACCTTCAGGTAGTCGGACCTGACAGTGAAGGGGACAAAGGATCGGGTTTCTCACCTGACAAAAAACATGGCCTTGCTCTTACTGCGGTTCACTCTGGCCCCCAAAGCCAGCTCAAAACAGTCGCAGATGCCCATCAGTCTGTGGACCGACTGCTGATTGGAGCAAAAGACGATGACATCGTCCATGTACAGCGAAGCCTTAACCTGAGAGCCTCCGCTGCCTGGGATCATCACCCCTCATACCTGCGTCCTTCCTGATGGACACGGCAAACGGCTCGATACAACACACAAACACAACCTAAGAGAAAGGACAGTCCTGCCTGACTCCAGATCTGATCAGAAAACACTCCAACTCCCACCCGTTGACCAGGACTGCACTACAGATGTCTGCATAGAGTAGTCGGATCCAATCGTGAATTCCCTCCCCAAACCCCACTTTGGAGAACACATGCATCATGTACGTGTGGGATATTCTGTTGAAGGCCTTCTCCTGGTCCAAGCTGATGAGGCAGGTGTTCACCCCCCTGTCCTGCACGTTGGCAATCGTATCCCTGAGCAGCTTAAGGCTATCAGAGATCCTCCTGCCGGGTACAGTACAGGTGTGATCGGGGTGGATCACCAGCTCCAGAGCAGACTTGAGCCTGTTGGCGATGACCTAAGACAGAATCTTGTAGTCGACATTTAGCAAGGAAATGGGTCACCAATTTCTGATTTCTTCCCTCTCCCCCTTCTGCTTGTAGATGGACTCTGACATGCTGCCTGCCAGAGCAAACACCCGTACATTTCCAGCAGGTCTGGGTCTATCCAGTCCCACAGAGCCGAATACAACTCAACGGTAAGCCATCGCTTCCAGGAGTTCTGCTCTTCTCAAAGGACCAGACGGCCATTGTCAGCTCATCCAAAGTCAGCGACCGATCCATGCTCTCCCATTCCGTGTCCTCTAAGACCTCTGTGATAGAGGACAGAAGGACTGGGAGGCTGTGCTGTCTGTGGGCTTCACGTCATACAGCCAGGCATAAAGGCATTTGCTGGATCCTCAGTATGTCAGCCTGCGAAGATGTCACCGAGCCGTCTCCCTCCTTCAGGCTGCTGATCACAGAGGTCTTTCTGTGCAGCTTCTGGGAGAAGAAGCGCAAACACTTCTCCCCCTGCTCCATAGAGCGGACTCTGGACCGGAAGATGATCTTTGAGGCCTCGGAGATGAAGAGCGCGGCGTGTTGGCCCTTCACCTCTCAGAGTTCCTCCCCGACATCGAGCCCATCGAGTGCAGCTGGAGCAGATCCTGCATGCTTTTCTGGAGCTGGGACAATTCACTCTGTCTCTCTCTCGCCTTCAAAACACCTTTGAGGATGAAGAATCTCTTGATTTTGGCCTTGATAGCTTCCCACCAGTGCACTATGGAGTCAAAGAGGGGTTTCACCATCCTCCAACCTGCTTAGTTCCCCGATGTTCTCAGGGGTTAACAGTCTCATGTTCAGCTTCCATATCTCCCTGCCCGCCTTCCGGTCCTCCTACGATTGACAGTCGGCCAGTAGGAGGCAGCGGTCAGAGAAGAACAGTGGCTGGACGTCGGTGGATCTGATCTTGAGCACTGGGGACACAAATAGGAAGTCTATTCTGGAACGGATGGACCCGTCCGGCCTGGACCAGGTGTATCTCTGCGGCGCTCCATCTGCAAGGTTGCTGAAGACGTTGTGAAGCTTTGCGTCTTTCACCGCTTCCACCAGGAGTTTGGACGTGGTGTCCAGTATTCCGCAGCCCTGCTGGATCAGCCAGCCGCGTCAATGATTCAGTTGAAGTCTCCGGTGAGAACGACCAGCCTGGAGGTCACCAGCGGTATCAGGAGATACTGGAAGACTTCCACTGCTCACTCTTGAGGGTCGGGGTGTACACATTGATTATTCGGAGTGGGGCGTTCTTATACAGAACGTCTGCTATGAGCAGACGGCCCCCCACCACCTCCTTAACCTCGGTGATGGTGAATTGGTCTCCTCGCAGCAGAATCCCCAGGCCCTGGGTCCACGTGCGAGACCACTGCCGGTAGTTACTGAGATGTGCGATCCCGCACTCCTGCAAGAACAGCAGGTTCCCCTTGATGCTGGACAGGCAGTTCAGGGTGGCAGCACATCGCCTGGTCGATTTAACACTATGCATGTTGATTATTGCGATTTTTAACGCCATTTTAAAAATATAAAAAGGACAAACATTAAGATCCTACAATTATAACGGTCTGGGTTCTACGAACTGCCAGACGGTCCTTGGGCTGAGGTACTTCTTTGGGGGAGTGTCCGCGTTCGGGGGTCGTCGGCGGGGTCTCTTGGGGTGATGTGCCTGTGAGATCCACGACCGGGTCCGGCTCCTTGGCCTTCGCCGGTTGTTCGCTCTCTGCAACCGTCGTGCTTCTCCCGGACGCCCGGAGTTGGGGGACCTCGCTCTCTGCAACCGTCGTGCTTCTCCCGGATGCCCGGTGTTGGGGGACCTCGCTCTCTGCAACTGTCGTGCTTCTCCCGGATGCCCGGTGTTGGGGGACCTCGCTCTCAACGTTGCTTCTTCCAGATGCCCGGTGTTGGGGGACCTCGCTCTCGAAGTCGCTTCTCCCGGATGCCCGGTGTTGGGGGACCTCGCTCTCAACGTTGCTTCTTCCAGATGCCCGGTGTTGGGGGACCTCGCTCTCAACGTTGCTTCTTCCAGATGCCCGGTGTTGGGGGACCTCGCTCTCAATGTCACTTCTCCCGGATGCCCGGTGTTGGGGGACCTCGCTCTCAATGTCACTTCTCCCGGATGCCCTGAGTCGGGGGACCTCGCTCTCAATGTCACTTCTCCCGGATGCCCTGAGTCGGGGGACCTCGCTCTCAATGTCACTTCTCCCGGATGCCCTGAGTCGGGGGACCTCGCTCTCAATGTCACTTCTCCCGGATGCCCTGAGTCGGGGGACCTCGCTCTCAATGTCACTTCTCCCGGATGCCCTGAGTCGGGGGACCTCGCTCTCAATGTCACTTCTCCCGGATGCCCTGAGTCGGGGGACCTCGCTCTCAATGTCACTTCTCCCGGATGCCCGGTGTTGGGGGACCTCGCTCTCAATGTCACTTCTCCCGGATGCCCTGAGTCGGGGGACCTCGCTCTCAATGTCACTTCTCCCGGATGCCCTGAGTCGGGGGACCTCGCTCTCAATGTCACTTCTCCCGGATGCCCTGAGTTGGGGGACCTCGCTCTCAATGTCACTTCTCCCGGATGCCCTGAGTTGGGGGACCTCGCTCTCGAAGTCGCTTCTTCCAGATGCCCTGAGTTGGGGGACCTCGCTCTCGACGTTGCTTCTCCCGGATGCCCTGAGTCGGGGGACCTCGCTCTCGACGTTGCTTCTCCCGGATGCCCTGAGTCGGGGGACCTCGCTCTCGACGTTGCTTCTCCCGGATGCCCTGAGTTGGGGGACCTCGCTCTCAATGTCACTTCTCCTGGATGCCCTGAGTTGGGGGACCTCGCTCTCGACGTTGCTTCTCCTGGATGCCCTGAGTTGGGGGACCTCGCTCTCAACGTTGCTTCTTCCAGATGCCCTGAGTCGGGGGACCTCGCTCTCGAAGTCACTTCTCCCGGATGTCCTGAGTCGGGGGACCTCGCTCTCGACGTTGCTTCTCCTGGATGCCCGGAGTTGGGGGACCTCGGTCTCTGCGTCGATTCTCTCGGTGTCCTGGAGTTGGGGTGCACTGGGTGTGTCGCTGCTCCTGGTGCCCAGGAGCTGGGTGTCACTGCTCTCGAGTTCCTGGAGCTGGAGTGTGCTTTCTGTCTCACTGGTTGCTGTCGCATTTTGCCTCTTCCTTTGAGGATAGGTAGGACTCTCCCCTTTTCCCTTTTTGTCAGCCAACGAGCAATCGCTGTTGTCCTTTAGGGACTCTAAGCAGCTCTTGCTGCTGGTCCTACCTTTGTCATCATTTCCTTTAATCCTATGGGACTGCCTCTTTCTCTTTTCCTGCATGGTCCATCCTTCTTCCACTGCTGGTTCATCTTCCATCGACTCCTCGTGCTCAGGGATAGTCTCGGGATTGATTGTCGGGGTTTGGTTGCTTTCCTCGATGCTCCCTTCTTGCTCTTGGTCCTTCTCCTGGTCGCTGGCTCTTTCATGGTGGGGGGTGGCACAGCAGAGGGGAGGGGTCTGGCCTCCTTTGGGGCAGCCATGACAGCCGCTCGCTCCTCCTGCATCACCTTGCCTCTCACTGCCTGTGCATAGCTGTGTCTGCGGATTGGACAGGTCTTGTACAGGTGACCAGCCTCTCCACACAGGTTGCAGCACTTGGCCTACTGACAGTCCAGTGTCTGATGACCCTCCTTCTAGCAGTTCCTGCAGATCACTGCCTTGCACGCGACCGCCTCGCGCCCAAGTTTGCCACTGCAGTGACACACTCTGGGCTGCCCCACATACCCACAACTTATCCCAATCGCAAAACTTGATGGGAGATGAACGATGTTTCCCTCGTCATCCACCCTCAGCGTCTTGCCTTGATGCTCCTCTTGCTGGTCCAGATCCCGAACATGTCCTCGATGTCGATGCTCCGATCCACCCCATCCACCTACCTCTTGAGAAACATCAGCACATCCATGATGGGCACATGCGGGTTGAATTTGTGGACTATCAGCGTCCATTCCTTCTCCTGCAGGAGCGCGAAGGGCGGCTCCGGGGTGAGGAACGACAACGGTGCTTCCTTCCCCTTCTCCTTGAAGGCCTGGAGCATCTTTAGGCATCCTGCGACATCCCTGAAGGTCACGTTGAAGTATCTGCTCCTTGAGAAGTCTTGCAGGCTGAAGATGTCCGCAGCCTTGAATCCACCGGCCTCGAGAAGAACCTTCCTCACAAAGACTGTTTCGTTGCCATGGCGAGGTTCCTTCACCCGTCCTTGCGGTCAGCCTGATGGTATTTCACACCCCGTGCCCAGGTGCTCAGGAAGCTCTGGCTGCCATGTCTGCCGCAAAAAAATTGTTCTCACCCTACTGGAGAAAGGTGTTAGACCGGTCTCCGGCCAGCATTAGGACCCACCTCTACGTTAGCAAAGCTTAAACTGGTAATAGCTGATTCTAGTTGCTCGTCCTGGGGCCGACCTTATTGATCAGAGGAGCAGAAACAGCTGATCATCTAATGGGAATGAAGTAGACAGAGAATGCTACCAGCTCTGTTAGTGGGAACTGAACAGACTTACATTCACTTTTCACTCCTAGTTGCTCTACTGCTTTACTCACCTTTCGTCTTTCCGAAGTCTTTTCCCAGCTTGACTGTGATGTATCAGTCAACATGATTGTGAATCATCCAGCAAATTTCAACTCTTTCTAGTTTTATTTAAAAAAAACACAATCTGTTCAGTAAACTCATTAGCTTATTCTTTGTACTGGTAGTTAGTCTGTCTGACTCCTGACTTTTATCTTTTCTTTTTCTCTGTCCTTTTTATTTTGGCCTTTAAAGGGGCCTTTTTGTCTTCCTTTTTTGTTAAACTTACTTTTTTTTAATCTCAGATGCTGACTGTAGCATATTCATCTGATCATTAGAAGGGAAGTAAGAGTTTTGTCCTGGAACAAGAACTGTGTGATGATTGTATTACTTATAACAACCAAGGACTTCTCCTGCAAATGAATAAACAGTATTTATAAAAGGAAACATACCATTTTGGCAATGAAGATGGTTCAAGAATATTAATAAGAAGTTCATGGATAATTTGAAAGCAATTAAGGAAGAGTTCATGAGGTATGAATCTGATAAAGTAACTCCTGTACAGTATAATCTTGTAGGTCTGTGTGTGTCAGTAATGGATCAATAAGCATAGATCCCATGTGTCTGAATCTGCCTGAGTAACAACACAATTCTACTAGTAATATGACCTTAGGATTGTCTTATATCCTCATTCAAACTATACGACAGCCTGACTACATTCTCTTCGGAGAAATGAGTGAAACACTTTAGGGGGTAATTTTAACTTTTGTTGGTAGTGTAAATGGACGATATCAGATCGGCCGACCATTATACACCTCTCCCGATTTTTGTTTCCATTGAAATCAAGAAAATCGGGAGAGGTGTACAACAGACGGCTGATCCAATATTGTCCCAGTTATACTATTGCCAATAGTTAAAATTACCCCCGAGTGCATAATTGGTTTTCATATCATCAATACTATGCAAAAGAGAGCTATGCTTTTGTGTTGTGGGGATGAACATTTGTAAGATTTTTCAGTTTACTGTCTGATATTGGAAATGAGGTAGATTATGATGAGGCTTAGAAAGCCTTAACTTAGCAACAATGTGGTATAGTTAATGGTGCACATGATCCTACATTTTGCTCTTTGTCACGGTTCAGGATTTTTTATTTGAAAGTACTGCGACATGATCTATGTTAAGATGTATATTTATTCAGCAAAATACTTGTCTAACATGGGTTAGCTTCCCAAGACAGCCCCATGGTGAGTTGTGGATCAATAGACTGGTGAATGCTAAATTACAATGTGAGATGCAAAGTTCTCTCAGTGACCCAAACAGTGGACAATTTGTTAGCCATGTCTGGTTGCTCAGAGAGACACTTCACATCTTGGTGTTGGAAACGCATTTTGATCTCTGGGGGGGCTGCTAGAGAAGCTTTTAAAAATCAGAACACGGACACCAAAAGAGAGTCGAGTAGTGGAATGCTGCAAAGGAAGGAAACCACTGTGCTGGGTTGTAGGACAGGTTAGAGAGACTGGCGGTGAAATTGGGCTGTTTAGCACTCATGTTTTAGGCGCTACGCAGCCAACTAAGCCTCGAAAGTGGGGTGCAAGATGGGTGCCCACACTTCCGATGGGAAATGCTCAGGGCACCATCTTGGTAAAGGGGTTTGCGCGAGCATCTAACGACAGCCGGCAACACGTAGAGTGGGGAGATTATGACGCGAATCCGTGAGCAACACTGATTTAAAGGGACCGCTGCTATTTTGGAACTCCACACTCCATCCAACGCACTGTGGAATAAAAGCAGTTTACAAATCAACCGAACATCATCTCACCCAGTATTGGATCACAAGTGGCGAAAACTTGGCCCTTACCAAAGCCTCCCTGCCTAGTTATACTTTCCACCACCTGCCCCATCCTGCTGCAGTGGTGGTGTGGCCCATACAACCAAGTCACACCTTTGCCTCTCCCTCTACTCCTCTGGAACCTTCTCCTTTGAGCATGTCACCTTGTTCCATCCCTCTCCATTAAAATCCTGGTTGTCTACCGCCCACCAAGTCCCACCCCAAGTTTCTCATCAAGATATCCTCCTTCCTCAGCATCTGCACTGAACAATTCCTCATCCTTGATGATTGTAATCTACACCTCAGTTCCCTCACCCTTTCTCTTCTGAATTTATTGCCCTTCTATCCTCCCTAAACCGTGCCCTCCATATTCAGAGCTACCCCCTCGACCTTTGCCATCTCCATCAGCCTCTCTAGTCCCATGGTCTCAATCACTGACGAGGCCATCTCCGGCCACTTCCTGTATGCTTCACCAACCACATTCCCTAGCCCTTAGAACATCCCTTCCTTCTTAGTTCATCTTTGAAAAAAACTCTTCCCCAAGTATTTTACAATTGCACTTTCAAACTCGCAACTAGGTAGCCTTTGGACTTCCATTCACCTTCTGCAGCTGTCAATTTGCTCAACCACTCTATCTTTAATGTCCTTGACCCCAGCAAAATCTTAATTCTCTCTTCTATCCCAGTTGTTTCCCCTGGTAGAGCCTCTGCATCCATTCCCTCGAGCCCAATGGTGCAGACTTAAGCATATCTGGCACACAACTGGTTTAGCCATTCATCACCAGATCTGGCTGGACCACATTGAACACTATTGGGCTTCACACTCCTCTGCCAAAAGCATGCACTGCCCCAGGCTCATCCTGGAGAGCAAAGATAACCTCCAGCTTCTTTTCTCTACTACCACCATATCCTTAAACCCCTCTCCCCTTACCCCTCCACCCTTTCCTCCAACAAGTGCAAGGAGCTCTTGGGTTTCATTGTTGCTAAGGTTGAAACCATCCTTTCAGCCTACTGCTGCTTTCTCCCCTACCCCTTTCCCACCAAGCCAAACCTATCCCAGGCTCCCCCTTTCCCTACCCTGAACCCATGTCTCTCTCGTTTCTCTCCTATCTCCCCTCATGCTCACTCCGAGCTCATTTTCACCATGGTACCCACCTCCTGCTCCCTTGACTCCATTCCCACTTAACTGGTGACCACCCAACTTCCCTTCCTGGTCCCTGCTAGCTGACATTGTAAATGGCTCCCTCCCCTCAGCTACTTTCTCCTTCCTTTCAAACTCATTGTCATCATTCTCCTCCTTAAAAAAAACACCCTTGACCCCTCTGTCCTTGCAAGTTCCACCCCAACTCCAACCTTGCTTTGCTCTTCAAAGTCCTTGAATGTATGATCGCCTTCCAAACACATGCCTATCTTTCCCACAACTCCATATTGGAACCTCTGTAACCAGATCTCCATCCCTGCCGCAGCACTGACATGGTCCTAACCAAAGTTCTGAATGGCATTCTCTGTGACTGTGACCATGATGCATTATCTCTCATCATCCTCCTCAACCTTTCTGCAGCTTTTGACATGATGGACCACACCATCCTTCTCCAGTGCCTCTCCTCCATAGTCTAGTTCAATGGGACTTCCACATGTTTCCACATGTACGCTGACAACACCCATCTCTCTTGACCGCTCCACTGCCTTTGTGTTGTGAGACTGCTTGTCCAACATCCTGTTTTGGATGAGCTGCAATTCCCACCAGCTAAGCATTAGTAAGACAAAAGCCGTTGTCTTTGGCCACAAACTTTGTACCCTTGCCACCGATTCCAGCCCCACCCGGCCACTGTCTCCAGCTGAACTAGACTGTTCACCACCTCAGCATCCTTTTCAACCTCGAGCTGAGCTTTCAACCCCATAATTCTCTCCATCACAAAAACTGCCTATGTCCACTCAGTAACATCGCCTGTCTCTGCCCCTACCTCAGCCCATGTGCCACTGAGACCCTTATCCATGCCTTTGTCATCTCCAGACTTGACCATGCCAATGCTCTCCCTGAATCTCTCCCTTTCTCCACCCTTTGTAAACTTCAGTTCATCCAAAATTCTGCTGCCTGTATTCTATCCTGTACCAACTCCCAGGCACCCAATTAAATGTGAGCGGCATGATATTGCAACATTACCACAAAGGTAAGCAGAGCGTGTTTTCTCACAGTTAGACCTGGAATCTAATATCACCAGCTAAAGCCCGAAGAGGGGAACTGGATTAAAATATCTGAAATGATACAAAAGTACAACTTTCGGTTTATCTTCAGTAGCAACACTCACTCACACAGGATAAATACACTCTATGCCTGGGCACTACATTGCCCATCAAAGAATAATCAAAACCAATGTCCTCTCAGAACCAAAGTGTGATACCCAGGCACAGACACTAAGGTAGAGGAAGCCAGTGAAAGATTTCTTAGCCAAGAATGGAGCAGAATGAATTTGTTAAAACACGAGGCTATGTTGTTTAGTTCGACATAGTTTATCCAATGTGTCACCTGTCATTTTTCTGCCGATTATGATTTTGTCTATTTTCCAAACTGTTTCACTGTTTCATTTTTGTCAAAATGCTGCAGTTTTTTGAAAATTCAGCATGCGATAATTTTGAAGTTATGCAAAGTTGTTGCATCTACGAATCCTTTGCTTCATTTCAGGGAAACATCATATTCAGAACCTTTTTGTTTTGTGATGGGACGTGTGAAGTGTTACAGTATGTTATCTAGTTATGGAGGCGTTGATTTTGATTGAATACTGACGGATGCTACCATAGTGTTGAGAAACTTGACAGAGTTGCAGCCCGTTGATTATTGCGAGCATGAGGGAGGACAGTATAACACCTATTGTACCATCAATGAATTTCTCTCATCTGTGCATGACAAGGTTGAAAACAGTGGACCAGATAACTTGTGCTGTGGTACCAATGGCATTTTTACACCAGAAAATCAAGTCAAAGATTTACCTGATCACATTTTCAATATGATATTATTGTCAGGCTTCATGTAACTGAAAATATAACCTTTAGAGTCAGTTTTCAAGCAACTTAGGGCTATTTTTTCTTCAATATGGAATCCATTTCTAAAATGGATATAGGATTCAGGAGCTCGAGCAAAAAGGGTGTTTTATATTTTAAAATATTTATAAAATTAGAACGGTATAAAATAGATAAAATTGGGTATATTGCGTAAAAATTAAGTGAAATAAAAATAAAACAGCACAATGAAGGAGAGAGAATGGAAATACTGAATAAGCAGAAATAGCATTCAATTTTTAAAATCTTTGTGTTTATTTTAGTTGTCTTGATTTAATATTTCAGCAATAAATCCACTTCATATATTTGAGTAACTTTGTAACTGGAATTTTTGTGTCAGTGAAAGGGTTAAAATAGAGCCCTTATTAAGTATACACATGCATAGGTTATATGAAGTACTCCATGATTTTGGAAGTTTAAAAAACTGTTAGGTTTAGAAGTAACCCCTACAAATAAAAGAGCAATATTGAGTCCATATTGTGGTGAAAACTATAAAACATTTAATATTGTCACACCAGGCAATATTAGCTCCCAGAAGGATCAATTCATAACAACAATGTGAGACTATGAATTCTCCATCAAGGAATTATTGTACCAGAACAGGAAAAATAGAAGTCCCTGACTATTTGGGTGCCGAGGTAAATCTAGTAAAGTTAGGCATAGCCTTGGCCTAAGAGCTCCACTGCTCTTATGATGTGCTGTCAGGTTTACTGTAGTCTTTCATCTGTCACTGATTGACTTGACTGTCTCAAGAGTATTAACTAAAATATGTCACTTCATGCCTCAGAGAATAGTTTGGCCTAGGCAAGATCTGGGTCTCCAGATTCAACTACTCAACTGCTGCTAAATTCTGCCAGACCATTCTTTTTTTATCCTCAGGTAAACAGAAATAATAACTGCAGACTTCATTCCCCATAAAAGCCGAACAAAAGGTTTTTAACAGTTATAAAAAGCTTGTGAAATAACTCTGATTAGTGTATTGTAAGTGCCCAAAAATGAAAGTGATTAAAGATTTCTAGCTACAGATTTGCATTAGGTAATAAAAGGAAGTTACAGAGCCCCAGTGAAATAGATAGGATTGGGTCTGTTGTAAAGCAATAGCAGGTTAAGCACATTCAATATAACTATGGCAACCATACCTCATCAGTTTGTGAAAAAAAAAGTACTCAGCTTGCATCTCAAAGTGTCACTATACTTGGTTAACTACATTTAAATGATTCTAACCATTGCTTTTATTCAAAGTGCTTAAATCTGCTAATCCAATAATAGCTCAGTTACAGTGTTGGATAAGAATTATAGCCTGAAAATGACAATGTGCAATATTATCATATAAACGCTTAGCAACTTCCTTTCTCTGTTATTTTAATGGAGCTGTTTAAAGGGTTAACATAT
Source organism: Heptranchias perlo (assembly GCF_035084215.1). NCBI lineage: Eukaryota > Metazoa > Chordata > Chondrichthyes > Hexanchiformes > Hexanchidae > Heptranchias > Heptranchias perlo. Next base: position 35,640,184 of record NC_090335.1, read on the forward strand.
CTGTTAAAATAGTAGGCACAGGAATTAACTACAGTGCGTTTAGTGGTTCTATGATATTATACAACACAATTTTCAGGCTCATAGCAATATGTAGCAATAACCCAGCATAAGATGTTTGTGTCAACAGGAGTAATTATCACTAGAATTTATTTGGCTGTGCAATTGTTCTTTGAAAGAAATATTTGTATTAACAAGGTTCACATTGATTGGTGTACGCTGCACTATGGATGTCCTATATACCTACAAATTATTTGTATAAATATTAATTGGCTTGAAGCAAACACACTGAAATTACAAATAAAAATAATAGCATATTATACTAAAAATGTTGTTAAAATGTACACACATATCATAATTGGGCTGGTGCTGCTCGAATTCCATGCTATGGTACATCAGTAAATTAGTAACCAGTCTTTTATTCATTGGAATAAAAATTATTTTAGATTTCCAGGATCTGCAGTATTTTGCTTTTTGCTTCATTTGTTGGAAATGGTTTTGCTGAAGGTACACAGAAATTCATGTGAAGAAGAACTAATTGATTTCTATTAGCTGAAACATGTTATTATTCATTCTTGGGATGTGGGCATCGCTGGCAAGCGGCATTTATTGCCCATCTCTAGTTGTCCTGAAAAGGTGGTTGCACTTCTACAATTCTTCGTAGCTGTTTGATACAACTGAATGGCTTGCTGGGCCACTTCTGAGGGCAGTTAAGAGTCAACCACATTGGCATCGCATATAGGCCAGACCAGTTAAGAATGGCAGGTTTCCTTCCCTAAAGGACATTAGTGAACCCGTTGGATTTGTACAACAATCCAAAAGCTTCATGATCACTTTTACCGGTGTTCGTTTTTTATTTCCAGATTTTTTAAAATTGAATTCAAGTTCTCAAACTGCCATGGTAGGATTTGAACTCATGTTCTCTTGGATTATTAGTCAAGACCTCTGGATTACTAGTCCATTAACAAACAAACAGACAGACAGAAAGAAAGAAAGAAAAACAGATAGACAGACAGACAGACTTGCATTTATATTGAGCCTTTCATGACCTCAGGATGTTCCAAAGTGTTTTACAGCCAATGAAGTACTTTTGAAATGAAGTCACTGTTACACTACCATAAAGTACACTACCATGAAGATAGTAGTGGTTGTTGGAGGCCAATCATCTCAGTCCAAGGATATTGCTGCAGGAATTCCTCAGGGCAGTGTCCTTGGCCCAACCATCATCAGCTGCTTCATCAATGATCTTCCCTCTATCATAAGGTCAGAAATAGGGATGTTCGCTGACGATTGCACAGTGTTCAGTTCCATTCGCAATCCCTCAGATAATGAAGCAGTCCGTGCCCGCATGCAGCAAGACCGGGGCAACATCCAGGCTTGGGCTCATAAGTGGCAAGTAACATTCGCGCCAGACAAGTGCCAGGCAATGACCATCTTCAACAAGAGACAGCCTAACCACATCCCCTTAACATTCAACGGCATTACCATCGCCAAATTCCCCACCATCAACATCCTGGGGGTCACCATTGACCAGAAACTTAACTGGACCAGCCACATAAATACTGTGGCTACAAGAGCAGGTCAGAGGCTAGGTATTCTGCGACGAGTGGCTCACCTCCTGACTCTCCAAAGCCTTTCCACCATCTACAGGGCACAAGTCAGGAGTGTGATAGAGTAATCTCCACTTGCCTGGATGAGTGCAGCTCCAACAACATTCAAGACGCTCAACACCATCCAGGACAAAGCAGCCCGCTTTATTGGCGCCCCATCCACCACCCTAAACATTCACTCCCTTCTCTACCGGCGCACCGTTGCTGCAGTGTGTACCATCCACAGGATGCACTACAGCAACTCGCCAAGGCTTCTTCAACAGCACCTCCCAAACCCGCAACCTCTACCACCTAGAAGGACAAGAGCAGCAGGCACATGGGAACAACACCACCTGCACATTCCTCTCCAAGTCACACACCATCCCGACTTGGAAATATATCGCCGTTCCTTCATCGTCGCTGGGTCAAATTCTGGAACTCCCACCTAACAGCACTGTGGGAGAACCTTCACCAGACGGACTGCAACGGTTCAAGAAGGCAGCTCACTACCACTTTCTCAAGGGCAATTAGGGATGGGCAATAAATGCTGGCCTTGCCAGCGATGCCCACATCCTATGAACGAATAAATAAAAAAGTCAGTGGAATGATTGTATTTTGATGCGTACAGATATTATACCTGATGCAGAAATCTGGCCACCCCACATGACAATGCATTTAATGTGTTCAAGGTTACAGGTAATACTTCAGGTTTAAATATGGAATAATGGATAGTTGACAGAGGGTTTCTTGACAGTAACACATTGAAAGCAGTCAAGGTTTCTTAAACTGTAAGCTCGAGAGGTTTATGCAAGTCACCTGAACCCAAGATTTTGTTACTACCTTTATATGACCCCTAGCCATTATATCTTATAAAGTAAAAGTTATATTTTAATAGCATATGTTAAAACTTCCCCAAGCAGTACTTTAATTGTCTCAATTATTTATTTTGTGAAACAGTGGGCATGATTTTTACATGGAGGCAGGAAGGGAACAGGGGGGAAGATAATTGGACACAAAACCCGAAGTAAAATTGGCAGGCAGCAATCAATGAGGGCAATAAATGTTTCTTCTGGGCTTCACGGCCCGGCAGCCAGCCTGATTGATAGGCTGGTTGACTGTCGGATGTGAAGACGAGGGATTGAAGAAGAAGGAGGGAGGGATCGTGGGCCATGGAGGACATTGGGGGAGGGGGGGGATTTGATGCTGGAAGTGGAGATCGGGGGGTGGGGGTGCTGATGCGTTAGAATTAAAATGAGGCAAGAGGGGACATTCCCGGGTCACTCACCCCGTTTTCCACTGTGTCTGACCATAGGGAGACCACACACACAGGCGCTCCAAAAAACCGGTGGTCAAGGCTGTGCCAGGACCCTCCTTGGACTGGAAAGGGGCCCGGGAGCAACCCAAAGATGGAACAGGCTCAGCTCAGATTATTTTCTTACCTATTCTTATCTTTCTAGTAGGGTCAATGCGCCTGATGCTGGTGGCCAGAAGCTCAGCTGTACTTCTATTTCAGCCCCCCCGATCTAAGCGGAAGTCAAAGGGCAGGCCTGCTAGAGGTTGGGAGGGGGCCGGGTTAGGAGATTTGGTGGTTTATTCCCCCATAGACACCTCGGATATGCTGCACCTGTCTGGTGCCCAGAAGGGGGTGAGAGAGGAAAATCAGCCCTTAAATGTCAAACTTCAGCTGTTAATCAATGGATGCTAAATTTTGAGCATCCAACTCATATTTCATATTTTTCTTTGCCTTTTTAAATTTATACTTTTGGTGACATTTTTCTACTTGTCAATGTGAAGGGATGTCAATGCATGGGAATAGAAAACTTGCTGGTTTCCTGCAGATATTTAAACCAAGACTGGCCAAACCTGACATCCAACAAAAGCCCAAATTAGAAAACTGGGGTTCAAACTCTGCAAGTCTAATATTCTAGCATTGTAGATATTGTTCCTATCTGTCTGCCGCTAAGTGATGAACAGTTAGTATACAATATTTGTTTTGCTGAGTTAATAGAAACTGAAAATCCCAAATCATTTTCTATTGACTTTCCCAGTTGAAGAGCATCAAAAGCATTAACTTTGCAACCTACGCTCCTTAAAACCTACCTCTTTGACCAAGCTTTTGGTCACCTGTCCTAATATCTCCATATGTGTCTCGGTTTCAAAGTTTTGTTTGATAACGCTCCTGTGAAGCGCCTTGGGATGTTTTACTACGTTATGGTAGTGGTTGTTGCAGGCCAATCATCTCAGTCCCAGGGCATTGCTGCAGGAGTTCCTCAGGGCAGTGTCCCAGGCCCAACCATCTTCAGCTGCTTCATCAATGACCTTCCCTCCATCATAAGGTCAGAAATGGGGATGTTCGCTGATGACTGCACAGTGTTCAGTTCCATTCGCAACCCCACAAATAATGAAGCAGTCCGAGCCCGCATGCAGCAAGACCTAGACAATATCCAGGCTTGGGCTCATAAGTGGCAAGTAACATTCGCGCCAGATAAGTGCCAGGCAATGATCATCTCCAACAAGAGAGGGTCTAACCACCTCCCCTTGACATTCAACAGCATTACCATTGCCGAATCCCCCACCATCAACATCCTGGGGGTCACCATTGACCAGAAACTTAACTGGACCAGCCACATAAATACTGTGGCTACGAGAGCAGGTCAAAGGCTGGGTATTCTGCGGCGAGTGACTCACCTCCTGACTCCCCAAAGCCTTTCCACCATCTACAAGGCACAAGTCAGGAGTGTGATGGAATACTCTCCACTTGCTTGGATGAGTGCAGCTCCAACAACACTCAAGAAGCTCGACACCATCCAAGATAAAGCAGCCCGCTTGATTGGCACCCCATCCACCACACTAAACATTCACTCCCTTCACCACCGGCGCACTGTGGCTGCAGTGTGTACCATCCACAGGATGCACTGCAGCAACTCGCCAAGGCTTCTTCGACAGCACCTCCCAAACCCGCGACCTCTACCACCTAGAAGGACAAGAGCAGCAGGCACATGGGAACAACACCACCTGCACGTTCCCCTCCAAGTCACACACCATCCCGACTTGGAAATATATCGCCGTTCCTTCATTGTCGCTGGGTCAAAATCCTGGAACTCCCTTCCTAACAGCATTGTGGGAGAACCTTCACCACACGGACTGCAGCGGTTCAAGAAGGCAGCTCACCACCACCTTCTCGAAGGCAATTAGGGATGGGCAATAAATGCTGGCCTCGCCAGCGACGCCCACATCCCGTGAACGAATAAAAAAAAATAGGCACTATATAAATGTTGTTGTTCCGCGTCCCAAGAAGATGCTTTAGGGATTGCTAAAACTGAAATCTATCAGCCTCAATTCTGATGAGTTCAATCACGTGATCAGTTTAGTCATCTTGAATTTTGTTATATCACAAATGCCCTTACACAATAGGAATCCAATCCATCGATGGAAAGCTATAAATTTTAACAGATAACGGTAGCAATAATTCAGCACTTTGCATGTCAGCCGTTGCTCAGTGGTAGCACTCTTACCTCTGAGTCAGCGGGTTGTGAGTTCAAGCCTCATTCCAGAGACTTGAGCCTGTAATGGAGGCTGACCCTTCAGTGGAGTGCTGTATTGCTAGATGTGCTATCCTTCAGATGAAATGTTAAACGAAAGCCTCATCGACCCCCTCATGGCATCATTTGAAGAGCAGCGGAGTTATCCTGGCCAACATTTATTACTAAAACAGATAAGGGATGGGTTTCCTCACCATTTTCAGTGCATTAGCGATGTACAAATGGTATAGGAATTTTTTAAGGCAAAGTCATTGATGAATGAGGATCATTGTTCGCATTAAATTAAAGACTGGTGATGCTGCACTGCTGAAGCTGAAAGTGCCTAACATTTTTAGTGTGTTTAATGTTGGCACCATATATAATGAACAGGAAATTCTTGGCACTCTATTACCTCCCTTCCTATGAGCACAAACATTAATATTAAAAATGATACATGCATTGGCATCTGAAACAGTGAACAACTCTTATTCTGGAGATTATTTTGATTTGGTTCTGAGTTTCGCAGATAAGGATAGCAATTAAGATTTGACAGCCGTGAATAAAGCTGAAAAGGGAAAACCATCCACAATGAATATTAAAGAAAATACTGGGGGAAATTAAAGAAAAAAACATGCTGCTACAGTCTTGCCACAACCAATCCAATCATGATTTTTCCTCTACAGGCTGCAACTACTGTAAGTGAAAAACTGGAAGAGGCACTCTTAACTCAGAGATCGTTTTATTTGCAATTCAGTCTAATTACTGAAAATAATCTGCATGTAAAAGAAAGGAACAGCCATTTGAAGCTATGAAATAGATTTTATTACAAAACTGCAACTGCATTTTGTATCATAATATAAATGATAATAGTATACTGAGAGGTTATAAGATTAATGCAAATGCTTAAAGATTTGGTGCTGCAAGATACCATTGGCTTAAAATCAGTTAAAAGGACATTTGGTATTTTGTTCATTGACTACCTCCTGAACTATGGGGAATCTGTTCAAAAAAAGGACTGGGCTTGGGCCTGCTGCTCCTGGGTTTCCAGGGGGAACTGGATGTACTGGTCAGCTCTTTTAAACAGTGCATCAGTCACCTGCCTTATTCATGAGTCTTTTCTGCTTTGGTTGAAGTTCAGATGGCTTTTGAGCGGGCTCTGGGCTCCATCATGGAGAGACAGGTGTCCACTTTGGACAGATTGATGGACGGAGTAGATAAGGGCTTTCAGGGAGTCGCTTATCTTCTGCAATCTGCTCTCCCTCAGATCAGTGGAAGTAATTAGCTCCAGCCCCACAGCAGTGGTAGTGGCGCTATGGGAGCTGCACGTAGGGCTTCATGAATATATGCAAATCGGGGTCCTAATGACCTCAAAAGATCCTGATTTTCTTGTATTCATGAGGCCCCTGCCTGCCTCAGGCGGGTATCTCAGCCGACTAAAAATACTATGCGGTTAAAATGGTGGTCGTCGGGATCGCAGTAGGAATGGAGTGATAAGTATTCCGAAGCAATTTTAACCGCCTGCCCGGCCCATTCCCGCTGGGTGGGATGTGTTAAAATCACCCCTTTGGTTTCAGCTGGGGCAAGACTGGTAACTAAACATTCCTGGCGAAAGCATTTTCAGAAGAGATAGAGAAAGCAAAATGACAGGAAGGATGGCATTAATAACTACGGTCAGAATTACAGCATTAGAAAGAGATGTTATTATCAAAGGTGTTCAGACTGAGTTTCCCTGAATTGAACTCAGAAATAATGAGGCATTGCAACCATATAGAGCAACGATTATATATCTCCAAATAGAGAAAGAGATTTGCAGGCAATTCAGAGGTTTGTAGAGTAATAGGGCTATAATAATTAGGGACTTTAGTTATTGAGAAATAGCTTGGGATAATGGGGAAGGGTTCATAGAATGTATTCAGGACTGTTTTCTAAGTCAATATGTTACAAGTCCAATGAGGAAAGGTTCATTACCAGGCCTGGTTTTGGATAATGAACCAGGACAAGTAAATGACTGAAGGCAGAAGAACACTTGGGATCAATGGGGATCGGGCAGGAAAGTGGAGTTGAGGTTGAAGATCAGCCATGATCTGATTGAATGATAGAGCAGGCTCGAGGGATTGTATGGCCTACTCCTGCTCCTATTTCTTATGTTCTTATGTTCAATGATCATAACCTAATTAGGTTTACAGTCAGAATAGATAAAGAGGAAATAGCCTAAAACTTAAAAGTGGAGAACTGGAAAAAGAAAACTTTAGAGGAAAGAAATGGGTCCCAGCCCAAATTAACTGGATGGAAAAGTTGACAGGTGAGCATTGGGAAATATTTAAGTATGAGATGGGTAAAATAGGCAGTTAAAAGAAAACATTCCAACCAGTAGTAATGGGCTTGCAGAAAAGGAGTTCCATGAATGAATAAGATTAAATTAAAAATCATCTAAGAAGGAGGCATACAGTTAAACAAAGGCCAATAATGCAGAATTATACCAGGAGGAATACCAAAAGCATTGAAAAGAAGCAAAGAGGGCGATTGGAAGGCCTAAATGAGAGTATGAAAAAGATTGGCATTCAACGTAAACATAATAGTAAAAGGTTTTGTAAGCACATCAAAATTAAGAGAACAGTCAAAGGGAGGCTAGGACCACTAAGGAACAAGAAAGACAGAGAATTAAAGAAAGGCAGAAATACTCAACATGTGTTTTGCCTCTGTGTTTGCAGAGGAAGGTGAAGGAAGGTCAACAACAACTTGCATTTATATAGCACCTTTAACGTAGTAAAACGTCCCAAGGCTCTTTACAGGAGCGTTATCAGACAAAATGTGACACCGAGCCACATAAGGAGATATTAGGACAGGTGACCAAAAGCTTGATCAAATAGGTAGGTTTTAAGGAACATCTTAAAGGAGGAGAGAGAGATAGAGAGGGAGGGAATTCCAGAGCTAAGGGCCTAGGCAGCTGAAGGTACGGTCACCAATGGTGGAGCGACTAAAATTGGGGCTGCTCAAAAAGGCAGAATTGGTGGAACACAGGGATCTCAAAGGGTTGCAGGTCTGTAGAAGATTACAGAGATAGGGAGAGGTGAGGCCATGGAGGGATTTGAAAAAAAGGATAAGAATTTTAAAATCGAGACATTGCCGACCTGAGGATGCAGAGGAACCACTAATAGATATAAATATCAAAATGGGAAGTATTAACAAGATAAATTGGATATAAAGTTGATAGGTCACCAGGCCTGGAAGATTGACACTCCAGAATATTTAGGGAGGTTTTGTGATTAAATAATATAATACCAACCATAATTTAGTAAAATTTTTTGGAAAGAAGAATTGTACAAATGGACAGGAGGATGGCAGATGTCAAATCCTTGTACAATAAAGGGAAGAGTTAAACCAAGAAATGATATACCAGTTAGCTGCATTACAGAAGTAAAAAAATTCCTAGAGCCCATAATAAGGGATAACATTAGCGAACATTTGGAAAGGCATGACCAATCAGGGATGGTCAACGCCGATTTGTAAATGGCAGCTTATGTTTGACTACTTTAATCAAATTCTTTGAGGAAATTACAGAGTGTACAGACAGAGGGAATGCAATGGATTTATTATTATTTGGACTTTCAAAAATGTTTGATGGTGTGTCATAAGGGACTTGTTGCAAAGATTAAGATCCATGATATTACACGTAGAAGTGGCTGCATGGATAAAGGGATTGATGAAGGGTAGAAAGCAAAGTATGAGTAAATGGATGTTTCTCAGATTGGTATGCTGCAGCTAATGGTGTGCCCTGAAGATCTGAGTTGGAACCTTACTTTTTCTCCATATATTTATAAATGATTTGGAAATGGGCATGAAGAGAGTACTTAAAAAATTTGTTGACCACATCAAATTAAGGGGCATGCCTAATTCATGAAGAATGCAAGAGAGTGCAGGAGGACATAAACAGGTTAGAGGAATGGGCAGATAATTTGCAAATGCAGTTCAATGTAGATAAATATAAATAATACATTTTGAGAACATGAGTAAAGATTGGAAATATAACCTAAATTGTAAAATTCTTAATGGAGTGAAGGAACAGAAAGATCTTGGGGTTACACCAATCTTTAAACACAGGATTGCAGGTGGGGAAGCCATTAAAAGGCTTTATATATAGGGATTGGAATATAAAAGGAAAGTGATGAATCTGCACAAAACATTAATTAGGCCACAGATGGAGTACTATGCTCGGTTATGGGCACCCCATAATAAAAGGATACTGGAGTCATAGATTCACTGGGATGATATCAGGGATAAGAGGTTTAGTTATAATGAGAGACTTGAAAAACGGCTAGTGTATTGACTAGAGCAGAGAAGGTTAAGAGGGATCTTATTCAAAGTTTTGAAAAGATTTGAAAGGATAAATGGTGAATGATTATTTCTACTGGTTGTTGAACTGATAAGAAGGGGCATAAACCTGGGATTAGTTCTAAAATCATAACGGTGGAGGTTAAATTAATTTTTTCCACGTAAAGGGTTATTAGAATATGAAATGCTTTATTGCTTTTACGATTGAATCACTGCAGTTAAGAAGTAATTAGAGAAACACCCAAAGAGGAAAAATATTAAAGGATGTGGGGAAATAGCAGGAAAATGAAATTAGAATAGATAGGTCTGATAATGAAGCTGACACAGGCATGATGGACTGAACGGCCTGCTCCTGTGTTATAATTTCAATGATTCTCAGCTTCAGAGGACACAATTGTAGGGGCCATATCTCAGCCATGTATAAAGAAAGTGCCTTGGGACGTTTTACGACGTTAAAGGCACTACATAAATGCAAGTTGTTGTTATTGTTGTTGTAGATTCCGAGACAGGCCTCTGTCCGAACTAGTAGATATAATCCTGGATAGAAAGGAGAGTTATTTTGGGATTAGTGGGGCTTAATACCATCAGGGCCAGAAGCCAGTGAACGTGCTATGAAATTACCAACAGGGGGAATGCTCTTTCCCTGACTCTATCCCTTGCACTGCAAATAAGGCCAGGAAGTAGTTCAATGACTTAAGCAAAAGTACAAAAGTAAGCCAATACCAATTTGTAAAGCAGGTATTAAAGGACTTGTATGCACAGTGAGGTCATCTGTGGCAAGCTGCTTGTAATATCGGTGTCCTGTTGCCATCATAACATGATGCAAATATAATGCGTTAGTTGAAATTAATGTGCAATTGGGCTGCAAATAGTTAAGACCCACTGGCCCCAATATGGGGAGAAACTCATTCTGTTTGCTAATCCATGTTCGTAACAACATGCCAGACTGTCCAATGAAGGCAGGTGACTCTCCAGAAATGGAGTGGGAGGCATTATTTGGGGAACAAATACATTCACCATTTGTCATTCATATCCTGTGCTTGAAATGGTGTAAATGAAAATTGTTGTCCCCTATGTGTATTTTGAACAGTAGGGCATTAATGGCACATGTCCTGGTGCTCTAAAGTGCCACCATGACTAACCCATGCAATAAGACAGCAGCATTGACACCTTCCTTTATCAGCACCACTTCTTAAAATAGAACATTCTGCTTGTTCTGGTCTAAGCAAACACAGCCTCCCTGGAATCCACCTTATACTGCACTGACAGTAACACCATGAAATACCCATTAGTTCAGTTAACACAATTGACTAGAGTTTCTGTAGGCGTTCTCCGGTGGGAGATTGGCAGAATCCCCAGAGAAATGACATAAATGGCTAAAAACAGTCATTTACGCTGATTATCTAAGGTTTCTGCTGATCTACCACCAAAGTTATGGCGGGAGATCAGGAGAATCCCATGGAAGTTTCCCCCCAATGTTTTAAAGCACACGCAATTTCCAATGCAACTCCCTGCTGATGATAACAGAAAACACTACTGTGCTCAACTTTAATATAGGCTTAATAAACTCGAAGCAGAGCAGACCACCAGAGTCTAAGAACTGTTCTTAAGGCATATTAGTTGTTGATAGAAATAGGGGAGGGCATAATTGAGAGCGGAGAGGTTGAGTGGCTCAGGACCCGAGTGAACAGGAAAAAAAAAGATGCCAACATAATTAAAAAATAGAAAACCAAAGTAGAAGTAGAAAATAACTAAAACAGATGCCTATGAGGATCTGATTATTCTGGAAATGTTTGTATGATTGACAGCTGCAGGCAGTGTACTAAATGTCTGATGAATGAAAAGCACATGTTTTGAAGTCTGGAATATTTTCTAGTTTGTTGCTAACTGAACTTAGTAACAAATGTCACAGGATCCACTGGTTATTTTGTATGTTTTTATTGCGAATATTTTTTATTTTTTACTATATGTTTTCCTACTGAGTGTTGGCTGCACAAGGTGTGGGGAACTGTCATGACTACTTGGATTTTACAATGTGATTGCTCGTTGCTGGACCAAAGAGGAACTCAGCAATGATAGAGATCCCTAAACATCTTATTATATAAATTAGGCACTATGCCAAAGTGTTACTCCAATTCTGGCCTCTTGCGCATGCGCGATTTTCAACGCTGCACCATTAACGGCCGTGCCTTCAGCTGCCTAGGCCCTAAGCTCTGGAATTCCCTCCCCAAAAAGTCTCCGCCTCTCTCCTCATTTAAGACACTCCTTAAAACCCAACTCTTCACGTGTCCTAATATGTCCTTATGTGACTCGGTGTCAAATTTTGTTTGGTAACGCTCCTGTGTAGCGCCTTGGGACGTTTTACTACGTTAAAGGTGCTATATAAATGCAAGTTGTTGTTGTTATTGTTGAAGTCAAACTGCTCTGTCAACGGTGCCACAAAATGTAGTCTGGCCTTGCTAGAGAAACAGTTCCAAGTTGGTCCATTTCCTGCTATTCGTCCTAAAGGAAAAATAGAGAGCACTTACCATTTACTTGGCCACAACTGCACTCACTGTGCAGATCTGTAGGCCGACCTACTTCCTGGCATCTTCTACAATGCTGAAAAGATGTGGCTGTGCTGTCAGCCTTCTTCAATGCTAATTGTATCAGCACTACAAGCATTATTTGTGCTTAAGCATAGTTATTCCAGGAATTCAGCAGCTCCTGCAGTGAGACCTCAACATTTTCTAACTGTCCCAAAAATCTACACAGAATGCTCATGGTGAAGCTTCAATTCTTTCACAAGAGTGTTGTCATCTGGAACTCTGTCCCTCTGCACAGAAGTTTAAATGAGGAATTAGCCATCACTTGCTGAACTAGCGATGCAGGAAAGCACAATAGGCTCCGAGAAACCTGTGGCTTGCCCTCAGTAAAATTTCTCTAATCTATCTTTGCTCCCAACAACCTTTACAATAACCTTTATGAGACATAAATCTTTGTAATAATTGTTCCTGTCTGCACCTTGCTGTTCAGCAACCTATTGCATAAAAAATCATCTTGAAATGGTTCAGTTGTGTTTAATTAATGTTATGTAAATACCTAAATGCTAAATGGCAGCATCTCCAGTAAGCCTAGTTACCCTCATCCTTAATAAGGGCAACTTATGGCTCTAATCTTACAATGCTGACTTTTCCATTTCTTTCACTTGTTGCATAGTGGCAGTTGTTTCCATGGCACACTGTTCATTATGAGAGGTAAGGGCACTGTTCGGAGAAGATGCATCTGGCGCATTCATGGTTCTGGGGTTTGTCACAGAATGTCGTCCAATGTACCCTTTGATGTTCTTATACTTTTCTCACCAATCCAACTCTCACATGATTCTTATGTTTCAATTTCAAACATGCCTCAGTTGAAAGAAAAGTATTCTCTAAAGCAAACCTCATCTTTATATGGCAGAAGCAAATCATTGATGGAATACCTAGAAGAAATCTGTGCTGTCCTAAATTTGTTGTGCTGAATGTCCAGAATGGGCGTAATTTCTCAATGTTTTTCATTGCAGATACTCATATGCTAGTTACAAAATGTAAAAACATTCAAATATACATTTTTAAAATTCCAATGTCAGTTAATATTATTGCACACCCTCAATTTTCTCTCTGCCTCTCTACCTCTCTCTCCTTTAAGATGCTCCTTAAAACCTAACTCTTTGACCAAGCATATCTCCTTATGTGGCATGGTGTCAAATTTTGTTTGATAACGCTCCTGTGAAACGCCTTGGGATGATTTACTACTTTAAAGGCTCTATATAAATGTAAGTTGTTGTTGCTGTTGCCTGAACATCGTTGATGTCAGAATGTGTTTCTCAGCTTTATTGCTAGTCTTAACAGTTACTATCACACTGAATTTTCCACATAGGATTAAGCTCAGCGATAATGGCTTACCATATGTTGATTAGCAAAATAATTATTAGGTGGATTATCTCGTTTGAACATGCTAGTGCACTATTTTTGAATTTTTAAGAATATTAAACATGAATATTTTAACTATGATTAGGTCAACTCTGGATTATGCAACAGCTTGAATCTGGATACTCAGAAACAATCTGTTCCTGTTTCAGAATCAAAAAGCCCAATTACAACCCTGCCCCACTGACAGGAACAGGGTGGGCAGGTGGTTAAAATGGTGACTGTGTGCTTCCTGCTGCATTCCCGAAGTGTGCTCCTGCCCGCCACCATTTTAACCATGCAATTTCTTTGAGTCGGGACAGGTGCCCACCATAGGCAGGCAGGGCCTCACGAGTATAGTTAAATCAGGGTTTCATAACACAATTAGGGTCCCTGAACTCAAAATCGCATAAGCGATGTCCAGTCCTGGGGCCAGTAGTAAAACCTGTTGGGATTGGTGCCTCAGAGCCACTGAAGCTCATATAAATATATATAAAGGGGCAGCTCAGTGGATTACAGGATCTTTTTGCTGTTTGGTTTTCCAGGAGAGTTTCCAGCTTGCAGATCACTTCTTTTGCACATTTTTATCCTTTCACCCTCAATAAGCTTTCTTTTCTTATTATGGGTGCAATTATTGCTACTTTCTACAGGAGGAGGAACACTTGGAGGAAGAGCAGCATCAGTCTCAGCAACCAGCAGCAACTGCACCCTATCAGAAGGCAGCAGGTGAGGGTGGGGGAGAGGCTGCACACCCAGCACACAGGAGGTACAGGCCCAGAGTCACTTTCTTGGATCTATCTGAAGGGCAGTGCCTCAGGAGGCTACGCTTCTCCAGGCAGGATGTCTCAGACTTCTGTAGCTTTCTGCAACAGGACCTGCTGCCTGCTGGACCAGGCGGCCATGCCTTGCACCACAGCCCTTAACTTCTTCGCCACTGGCTCCTTTCAGTCTGCTATATTGGACATCAGCCACATTGCACAGAGGGGAGGGGATGAAAGGAGTGTTGTCTGGTGCTGTTGTAAAAGGTGGAGAGATGAAAAGCTGTACTCACCCTCGCTACTCTTTTAAGGTTATTTCTACATTGAAACTAGGTCCTGGGGGTGATGCTGGTAGCACTGACCCTGTCAGCGTCCCCTGTCCAGGCCTGCTTCATAGTGATCTTGGGGAGGCTCCTGCAGGTGCTGGAGAACTCCCTCCTTGCCCTGACTTCGACAACTAGGACCCACAGGAAGACATCAGAAAAGGGAGGGCAGCCCTTCAACTCATCTCTGCAGCAAACGTTAGTCCTACAGTTGGTCAAAGGAAAATCAAAGTGGGAATGCCACCTCGCTTTAAGAGGTGCATCCCCACTTTAAATAGGCCTTGGGAGTTGCACCAGAAATTACATGTGGCAGGTGGGTAGGCCACCTAATTCCTGACGCGATCGAAAATCATCCCTTAAGATGTGAATACGTGCTGTGTGGAGTTTGAGAAAGAGTAGTTGATTTATTTTACAATTACTGTAGTCTGTAATTTAATTATTCCAACAAAAAATTGCATTCTGATTCACTAAAATGCTACATTAAAAGTAAATATTATTAAGGTAATAGACATCAGGGAATGATTTAAGGGTAGTAATATATTTGTGCTCTCATGGTTTATGGTTTTCTGATCCCCTTGATCAGATTAATGCTTTGTAATCATTCCTAGTTCTCTTGTATTCTGCATTTGATGCATTGTAAATTTTCTGGCATTCACAATCAAACAAATTCTGCTAATACTAAACAGTAATTTAGGAGCTAAAGGTCGATGGCTGCACATTTGCATCATCATCATCTTTTATTATTTTTTCACCCAGTTTCACTAGATCACACCAGGTGCAGACAATGAACGCCATTAAGACCTATAACTAGAGTTTACCAAAGATTCATTTGGCCAATGCTCTGCTTTATCCTATAGTGCTTTATTGAGCACAGTAGGATCTGCAGCACATTCTTGTCCAGTGCTGATGCTTAATGCATTCTTTGGCAAAGGGTATCTTTTGTCAAGAACTCAGTGCAGGATTTGCTTCCAAAATTTACAGAACTTTCTTTGCTCATACATGTTCCTATTCATAATGCTTGTAGTATCCTCCCAACAAATTGAGGGATGATGTTGCCTGAGTAGCAAAACAAAACGTTCATCAGATAACCTTGTCAACTCATGAATATCTGTTTGAACACCAATGTATTTCTTGTGGCGAGGAGAACACTGGGGCCAATATTAACTCACTCCATCTGTTATAAACAGTACGGTAGTGGCCCAAAAATGATGTTGGGTCATTTACCGCCCTTACATAGAATTTGCAGCATGGAATCAGGCCATTCGGCCCAACTGGTCTATGCTGGTGTTTATGCTCCACACGAGCCTGCTCACATTGGCACTCTGGCTGCCGCCACCTTGGTTAAGGTCCTGAGATAAGCGGCCAGATCGCTCGCCTGTTCCAGGTGGGTCATCACTTGAATATGCTCCATCCATTTGTGCCAGGCACTGAGCGGCTCAACCAGCAGTCTTTAAAGGGAGGAGGCAGCTCAAAAAATGGCTCAGGCAATATTTAATTCTTTTTTTGGAGTGGCCCTCCTGGGCCCATAAAAAAAACTCGAAATGGTTCAGACCCCATGCCAGAAGTAGCTGGTGTGCACTCTGCCCACTGCCCACTCCTTCATCTATCAACTTTATAATGGAGATTGCAAACATTGATATGCTTTCTTCCCTTGGCATGTGGGGGGTAATTTTAACCCCCAAAGGCCAGTGGGTTGGGGGCGGGTGGGAAAGTAAAAATCGTAAAAATGTAAAACTCGACCTCAACCTGCCTCCAACTCACCCACTTCCAGTTTTAACGGAGGAGGGATGGTCAGTAAAATCTTTAAAGGAGGCCGTGTGCCTCTGTTTTAATAGATTTTTTATTTTTAACTCCTGGTGGCCTTCTGATCTCGCCACCTAAGAGGAGGTGTGAAGGCCCGGATCAACAGGTGAGTGACTTTATTGCACAGCTTGTACGCCAGGAGGAGCAGGAGTGTTTCCTCCAGGCTCAACAAGTTTACCTGCCGTGATCCGACACACGTGTTCAGCCGCCCCTCCCTCCCCCGATGTCCGCGCCCCCCCCCACCCCACCGATGACCGCACCCCCCCCCCCCTCAACCTCGATGACCGAACTCCCTCCTCGATTTCCAGTCCCAAGCCCCCAATGTCAGAATTACTTGCTGGCATCCGCTTCCCGGCTGCAGACAGACAGCCTGTCAATCTGGCTGCCTGTTGCACGGGAAGCCTTCAGAAAAAAATTAAAAGACTTCCTTTCGTCAAAATTGTAAGGACGTCAGGGAAACCCATTCTTCTGGGCTTCCCTTGCAGAAATGTTCCCTCCCACCCGCTCTTCATGGCTCGGAGTGAAAATTCAGGCCCTGATTACCAAAAGAGCTTCCGGCTATAAACTTCTCTCACGTCAGAATATATCGCTTAGATATATTCACTCCATTTCTACAATGCTAAGTCTCTTGCACATCTACCTAATTCTACCCATTTCATTCCATTCAATGATTGGCAATAATATCCTGAACCTCAATGTTCTTTTTTCTCACAGTTCCCGCAAACAAATTCAGATAAATTTTTCCAATATCTTTATGACTTCCACACTTCCCTCTTTGCTGTCCCAGAATACCAGCTGCTTGCTATGTAACCTAAGCAGAGGAGCATTGCGCACTGTGTGCAGCATTCTGATTTAAAATTCCATTTGAGTGTTCATGGTCCTGTGGTATAGCACTTGATTCCTCACAATAATCAGTTGGCAAACACGCCTAATCTGACTCACCACCATCAATAACACTGTAATCATCCACTGAGATAGTCTGCAAATATTTCCTCACAGGCTTCCTGCGCAGTGATGTTTTGTAGTATAAAAGCTGCAGCCTTTAGATTATGCAGCTGAACGACAACTTATTCAAAAAAGCATGAGAATTTTATGATCTTATGCTGAGAATGGTGACAGCATAACACCTTTGTAGTTCGAGAGGAAGTTAGAATAAACTAAGTGACAGCCTCATTGCATGAACATCAATGCATTTTCTAACAGATAAAACCAAGAAGGAGAGAATTCAGGATCAGGATCTGCACAGCCCAGTCCCCTACATCTATTCCATACACAGACAAATTAAACCCACTGTAGTGTCTAGTCTCCTTCATCCATGCACTGTACTGACAATCGTAATGCACTGCAGTATCTAGTCCTTTGATCCTTACACTCCAGTGACATTTTTACTCAGTGTGTATACTATACTGACAATCTTAACGCAGTGCAGCACCAGTTCATACACTAATTGACTATCTTAACCCACAACAGTAGTTAATCCCTTTATCTACACATTGGGCCAGATATTGCTGTCAAAATAACGGTGAGGCTAATGACACTCGCCGTTATTTATGCGTAAATGGTACAGCAACTTCAGGCGAGGAGCAGGTGTGCGGTTAAATGCCAATATCCAAAAGTTGCTGAGCGAGTTGTGCCGCTCCGCCATTAGTTTTGCGAAAACGGCATCTCACTGTTTGCCTCACCATTGAAATGCATTGAATGTCGTGAAGTTGCTGTATTTGCACGGTAAATACGAACTAAACTCGCCACAGAAAGTTAGGTCTTGTCATTTCAAACAATTGTACACTTTCAACAGCGTGATAATTGTCAATTACTGCCGATCCACCTCTCTGGCACTGAAAATTAACTCTTACAAGTGTGGATTCTCATTCCCTCAGGTATTAATTGTTGGAGATTTTTAAAATGTCAAATTTAAAATTTTATCCTTTTTTACTTTTCCTTTCTGTCTCTTTATTCTCTCTTAATCCAATCTTTCTTTTGCTCCCTTTATTTCACTTTCTGTACCTGATTTAACATTGAATTCACCCACTCTAATTCACCCTCCTTCTCAGTCCTTCAGCTATTTATTTCTCAATCCTTTAATCTGGTTGATTAACCCTATTGCTTGCCCTGTTCCCTCAGGTCCCTGATGCCCTGTTTCCCTCACTGCGCCGTTATCAGCTCGCACTTTCTGCAACTTAATGGGCAAAACTGTTTTGAGCTGAAGGGTGCAGGGGCAAGTTTAACTAATGGCAGATGCCATTATTGCCCTGCTACAGCAAAGTCTGGCCCATTGTATTTTACTGTTTTAAACCACTATAGTGCCTAACTTCTTTATCCATGAATCATACTCAAATTCTTAACCCATGACAACCCATGTAACTTCATTCATATCTATATCTTTATCTATACACTGAACTGACAATCTTAACCTAACTAGGACTTTTATTCTCTTTATAACGTGTACTTATATCGCATTGGGAGCTAAGATGCAGAGCTTTAGGTGGGGCTGAACAGATGGCCTAGTAATTGGATCATGCCCAAAAACGGGTGCACAGGCGTGGGGGAGGATTCCCGCACCAGTTACTATCAATGTAGGCGGCATGCAATATCTGTGCTGCCTGGTGATTGAAATGATTCATGTTGCCTATGGGGAGGGAACAATATCGGGAGTCCAGGACCTCTTAAGGGGAAGGTGCAATCTGGCTGCAAAGACTGTGTAACAATTTAATTAAGAAATGGCCAAAGGAGGGAGTGAGCGGTCACCAAAATTCTCTGATGCTGCTTTGGAGGCCTTGGTGCAGGCAGTGGAGAGAAAGAGCATTCCTTTTTTCTCAAGTTGTTCCACAATCTCTGCAGCCAGAATGCACCACTCCATTAAGAGGTGTTGGCTGCCTTCAAGAAGCATCCTGGATTCCTGATATCGCTCCTCCCCCGGCCCCCCATCCCCGATAGGCGTGCTGCCAATGAATAGTGCAGGTAGCACTGGCTGCAAGTATGAATGATTATAATTAGTGGATATTGTGTGCTGCCTTCTTAATAGTGACTGGCGCGGTCAGTTCCGTCCGTTTTCGTACACGATCCGATATCTAGGCCACTATTTTTTATTGGTTGTCTAGTACCCTATCTGCACCTGCAGATAAATAAATAAGTAAAACTCGATTTACAAACTGAATATATTCCATTTCCTCCAAGTGTATGGTATGTGACAGGGCAGAAATTGCTTGGAAAATAAGGGTGAGCTCAGCAGCGCTCATCGTCATTAGTGGTGAAATGGAGGAGCAGAAATCTGGAACTTGCTCCTAGTGGTTCGCAGGCGATATGACAGCTTCCAATTTAAGGCAATCAGGGAAATCATTGAATAAGTGCTAACTTGCTCATCTGCCCAACTGGAAAGTAACTAATATTGCCACAAAACAGGTACACTTAAACCAGGTCTAAACTAACTCTTAATGACTGACAAACAACTAAAAATTATATTTTAAAAATGTGGAGTCTCATTACTCCATATTTTAATAGTTTCTGGTCAGTAAAAGAAATTCTTAAAAGTTAAAAAATTACAACTTTTTTTTTACTTCTCCCTTCTTCTCTTTTATTTAATTGAATTATTCGCACTCTCTCTTTTTATCACTATCTATAACTGTTTAACAATGATTTTAATGTTGTATCTTTCACTTCCTAGTTTTAACATTGGAAACCTGGGGCCCGATATTACCAGGGCGGTGGGTTCGCGGTGGGGCGGCGATTGGGCGCATGGGTAACGCGCCCGGTGAAATCAGTCTGCCCCGCGCGCAATCGCAGGCTGATTGGATCCACTTACCTCTTGTTCCGGATTCCCCGCTGCTGATCTGCGCGGCGGGCGGACTGCGCATGCGCAGTAAGCTCTGTCAGCTGGAGGAGCTCTATTTAAAGGGGCAGTCCTCCACTGACTGATGCTGCAACAAATAGAAAAAATTACAGCATGGAGCAGCCCAGGGGGAAGGCTGCTCCCAGGTTTAATGATGCCTCACTCCAGGTATCATTGGATGGGGTGAGGAGGAGGGGGAGGACAGAGATCTTCCCCCCGGCAGGCGGGAGGAGGTGGCCTGCCTCTGCCACCAAGAAAGCCTGGCTTGAGGTGGCAGAGGAGGTCACCTGCACCACCAACATATCGCCCACCTGCATACAGTGCAGGAGGCGCTCCAATGACCTAAGTAGGTCAGCCAAAGTGAGTACACTTACACATTCCCCTGCACTCCGTCTGCCACATCACTGCCCACACCCCACATCTCCTTCTGCACAGCCAACACTACTCTGTCACATCACCCCTCACACTCACTCAAACCTCATCCTCATCTTACCTGCACTTACTCACCTCGCCAGTACTCATCCCGCCACTACCACTCAACCCAATCCTCATACAATCTCATGGCTCTATCTCATACTCACCCTCTCGTGCATCTCTTTCACAGTCAGCCTCACTCAACCTGCCACTACCTGTGCTGCAGCCACAGGGCATGCATCACATATGTGCAGTAGGCAGCGTAAGGCAAACGTGTCGTGAGCATGAAAGGGATGCACAAGGGTGTTTGAGGTTTGTCATGGTTTTTACTTATATTGAATTTCTGAGCAACTCACATAACATATTATATTGGCACCACTACTGCCACGTCTTTGCGAATCTTGTCTGGTTTGTGCAATAATGCCCTTTCCTGAGGATCACAATGAAGACCCACAACTGATGACACCCATTGTGTCACTGCAGAGTGGGTGTAGGTGTATTTGCAGGGCTCTTTTGTGCAGACGACTGAGAGACATCGGCAATGTCCCCGGTGGCACCCTGGAAGGATGCGGAAGAGAAGTTGTTGAGGGCAGTGGTGACTTTGACAGCGACAGGTAAGAAGATGGTGCTCGGGCCAGCCGGCAGCAGCTCGGCATGAAGGAGGCTGCAGATGTCCATGACTGCATGTCGAGTGACTCTGAGCCTCTGTGTGCACTGCTGTTCAGAGAGGTCCAAGAAGCTGAGCCTCGGTCTGTGGACCCTGTGGCGAGGGTAGTGCCCTCTGCGACGCATCTCTCTCTGCAGTTGCCCTCCCTCCTGCTGTGCAGGTGGATGTGTCACAGTACTGTTTTGTGGAGCTCCACGTGTCATAGGTAGACGGCATGGCCGGCGAGGCTGGTGATGCTGTTCGCCCTCCGAGGAGGTCATGACTGCAGCTACGGCGGCCCCTATCCGGAAGATGTACATCTGAGGGGGTCCGCAAGGTAGGTACATGTGTTTGGACACCGGGGTAAGTGTGCAAGTTGGTGAATTTTGTTGTTAGGAGGAGGGTGGTGGAGGCCAAACTTTGTCCAAAGTGACAGAGTGGCCTCCTGCAATGAGTGAGGGTCTCCCCACCCCACCCACCACCTGTCAAATGGACCTTTGCAGCTGCCACAGGCTGATGGCTGCAACATGTCCATTTGAACTGGGAGTGTTTCCCCCAGTATGGGAAACATTCCCAGTTGTTTGTAAAATCCCAACCCTCCTAAAATATCACGTTAATCAGGTCTGCAAACGACCTGAAATACCAAAATAAATACTTTAAGTGGCACCCTGCCGGCTTTAATTGCCGGCGGGAGTCCCACATGCGGGGGCTGCGCGCGCATGTCAGCGCGTCAGTGGGGAACCCGGAAATGGGGCGGGTTGGAGCCGGGCTCCCGACCCACCCCGGGAATCCCCGATTTTCATCGTCCCCCCGCCAGGAACGCACCCGATCGTGGGTGCTAAAATAGAGCCCCTGCAGAGAGAGTTACGCTGCTTGTCAAAAATGCTGCAATCTGATTGGTTGAGGGGAGAGTGGGCTCCTCTCGTTTCTCGCAGGGTCCTAGCTTCACTTGAACTGACGCTGTGCTCTTCTTCACTTCCTATTTGAGGAAGTGCCCGAATAAAGTTAGTGGGTTAATATAAATCTATGGAGCGACGAGCACTGTTGGTTCGCCACTTTGAGCAATTTCTGCCCCAACATGTAAAATAAAAAGACATTGGGAAACACACAGACGGAAATACATAAAGTAGGAATGTTATGCATTAAACAGCAAATGAGCTGAACCTCTTTTTAACATGAAAGCTTTTGTAATCCAGTATAATACAATGCTGAGTATAATACCCATGATGTGGAGATGCCGGTGATGGACTGGGGTGGACAAATGTAAGGAATCTTACAACACCAGGTTATAGTCCAACAGTTTTATTTGAAAATCACAAGCTTTCGGAGGCTTCCTCCTTCGTAAGGTGAGTGTGGGATTCCATGAAGGTACTGCATATATAGTCAGAGAACAATGCCTGGTGATTACAGATAATCTTTCCAACTGCCCGTTGTCAAGGCAATCAGACAGAGAGACATTACATACAGGACTACTGAATATACAAACGGTCAGATCCCAAAGACAGAGAGAGAGAGAGAGAGAGAGAGAAACATCCGAAAGGAAGAGAAAGAGAGAGAATGACCAGTTGTATTAAAAACAGATAACTCTTTTTTCGTTGGTGGGTTTACATGTAGCGTGACATGAGCCCAAGATCCCGGTTGAGGCCGTCCTCATGGGTGCGGAACTTGGCTATTAATTTCTGGTCGACGATTTTGCGTTGTCGTGTGTCTCGAACGCTTACCCGAAGATCGGTGGCTGAATGTCCTTGACTGCTGAAGTGTTCCCCGACTGGGAGGGAACCCTCCTGTCTGGCGATTGTTGTGCGGTGTCCGTTCATCCGTTGTCGCAGTGTCTGCATGGTCTCGCCAATGTACCATGCTCCAGGGCATCCTTTCCTGCAACATAAGAGGTAGACAACGTTGGCCGAGTCACAGGAGTATGAACCATGTACTTGGTGGGTGGTGTCCTCTCATGTGATGGTGGTATCTGTGTCGATGATCTGGCATGTCTTGCAGAGGTTGCCGTGGCAGGGTTGTGTGGTGTCATGGACACTGTTCTCCTGAAAGCTGGGTAATTTGCTGCGAACGATGGTCTGTTTGAGGTTGGGTGGCTGTTTGAAGGTGAGTAGTGGAGGCGTGGGGATGGCCTTAGCGAGGTGTTCGTCATCATCGATGACATGTTGAAGGCTGCAGAGAACATGGCGTAGTTTCTCCACTCCTGGGAAGTACTGGACGACGAAGGGTACTCTGTTGGTTGCATCCCGTGTTAGTCTTCTGAGGAGGTCTATGCGATTTTTCGCTGTGGCCCGTCGGAACTGTCGATCGACAAGTCGAGCGTCATACCCCGTTCTTACGAGGGCGTCTTTCAGCGTCTGTAGGTGTCCATCGTGTTCCTCCTCGTCTGAGCAGATCCTGTGTATTCGCAGGGCCTGTCCATAGGGGATGGCCTCTTTGACGTGGTTAGGGTGGAAACTGGAAAAGTGGAGCATCGTGAGGTTGTCCGTGGGCTTGCGGTAGAGTGAGGTGCTGAGGTGCCCGTCTTTGATGGAGATTCGTGTGTCCAAGAAAGAAACCGATTCTGAGCAGTAGTCCATGGTGAGTTTGATGGTGGGATGTAACTTGTCTTGTGGTCTATCCTGCTGACCCTGCATTATAATGCGAGGTCAGCTCATTACAATAAATACTTGTCACTCCTAGCTTTTAGAGTGAGTTCCCAATATTGGACAGAATAGTTAGGAGGCAATTCTCCTCTGTAATCCCGCTTGAAATCGGGTGAAGTGTGGCAGAAAATATCGGAGATTTCCCTCCTTACACACCTGCTGGGATCACTACTGGGTGCTCTTTCCCCACACACAATTGGTGGGGGGGAAGGAGTCTAGGACCCTATCAGCTATCCCTCCCATTTGTCCCACTTAACACCGCTTCACAGGGCCTCCATGTGGAAAGTGGCGAGAAGTGGGCGTAAAGGGTTAGTGATCCCCCAATGAAGGCAGAGGGCCTTATGGTGACATCCTCTCTCTTCAGCCCTGCTGAAGGCCTTTGTGTCAGTAGAGGCCTTCAGTGAGAGCATTCATTCCGATCTTCGGGCACTTATCGTCCTTTTAATTCCTCACCGCCTCTTCTTGTGCTGTAGCAGCCTCTACTGCATCAACGTGACGTTTTTTTCATTCTTTACACCAGCCATCCGTTGGCCTTTCTGACGGAGATTGCCAGTCAGTGCTGAATTAGGGACACTTTAGTGCTGTGGCCCATGCCCGCTGAATTGAGACTGCTTAAAATCAATTCACAGAATTGGGTCTTTAATGAAGACTAATGCACAACTGGTGCAAAGGCTCCAAGTGCCTAAGGTGCTTCTAGTTTGTGATATGAACTCTGTGTTCATTAAGCACTCCGTACACCTCAGGCCTCAGCACCCTGTAGTGAAGGGAACCAGTGTCCGATATGCAGCAGCATTATGGGCACCAAAGATCACATTATTGGCCCTTAAATGTATTGAAAACATCAATATTGTGTTCACCACCTGAGGAGGCACTCAATCCTATTCAAATTTCATCAGCTGCTACCATCAGACTAGTTTATTCAGCTAAGCCTACGATAAGCTAACTGCACCTTTCTCTTGAGATAGGTGAGACTGACCAAACATTCTAATGTTTCACTTGTTTTTATTATCATCCAATAAATTTTTGAGTTAGGGTTTTGATTTCTTTGCCTCTATTTTTGCCTGCTGGACTTCAGAATCTAATTATCTTCAACAATCCTTTCAATACTCAATTTCCAATCATAATGAGTTTATATTTTCTTTATTGCTTTAAGTAATCAGGTTTCCACTTTGAGTAATAGACCACATCACTGTGTCATTGTGTTGCTGAATGCTTCAGGGAGGAAGTTTGCTGATTTTTAGATTTTGCTTTTATTAATTTCATCTATACTTCTGATATTTTGGAAAGATAGACTGCTGCCATATGTTTTCCGCCTTGTGGTGTTCTTGAGTTTTGCAGTTATGAGCATGATTATATCTGATTTTATGAATGGTACCATGGAGCTCTAGCAGATTACTGCCACCCTGTTCCAAACATCACATTATTTTCATTGTACTGAGTCTTAACCCATTGCAGTACCCCTTTTATCAATGCCCACTGTACTAATAATTGTAATGCATGGAAAAGCCTAGTCTCTGTATCTATTCCAGATGTTGAGAGGTCTCTAGTGGCCTTATGCTACATGTTTTATTGTTTGTTTACAGATTTGAATAGAATTCAGCATATGATTGTATCTACAATAGTGGTTTACTTATACCAGCAAATGGAATAGCAGGCAATTCTTTTCTTTCCACAGTAAAAGTAATCAGAAAGGCTAATGGAATGTTGGCCTTTATCTCAAGGAGTTTGGAATTCAAAAGTGAGGAAGTGATGCTTGAATAGTACCCCAAGAAAGATATATTGGCTTTGGAAGGGGTGCAGCGTAGATTCACCAGAATGATACTAGGGCTTAGAGGGTTAAATTATGAGGACAGGTTGCATAAACTTGGCTTGTATTTCCATGAGTTTAGAAGGTTGAGGGGCGATCTAATTGAAATGTTTAAAATAATAAAGATATCCAATAGGGTAGATACAGAGAAATGATTTCCTCTGGTGAGGGATTCCAGAACAAGAGCGTATAATCTTAAAATGAGAGCCATACCATTTAGGAGTGAAATCAGGAAGCATTTTTCACATAAAGGGTAGTGGAAATTTGGATCTCTTTCCCCCACAAAGCTGTGGATGCTGGGGGTCAATTGAAATTTTCAGGACTGAGATCAATAGATTTTTGTTGGGTAAGGATATTGGATCATGTCATTCTTCTGCCAATCTGGTCTTTGCATAATATCATACAACAGGTTCTAAATATTTTTATGCCCATCCTGCCCAGTAGGCCCAGCAGCACCCAAAAAGTAGGATGAAGGTTTCTCCACATTCAGTTCATACTCTGAGGGAGATTTTTCTTCTTCAGCATTCCCAGTGCATGCAAAGAATCCATTTTAATGTGTGTAAAATCATGCGCAATTTCGGGATATTCTGGTGCAGTCTTTAAAAGGCTGAAATCACTTAAGAGGCATCATCACCTTTCAGCTACATGGCAGAAAGAGCAGCAGTCTCCAGGGAGTCAGGAACTGGAAGGGCCCCCAGATTTTCCGATGCATCAGTGGAGGTGCTGTTGGCAGAAGTAAAAGCCAGGATGGGCATAAGAATAGGCACTAAGGGGAGGAGGCCTAATAAGATTGGGAGGTGACAAAGGCAGTGCAACCTCTACCTCCCCAAGAACTGCCACACAATGGCAAAAGAGGTTCAATGACCTGCCAAGCTAAGTCAAAGTTCTTGCTCCAATACAGATACTCTACCCCCCATACAGCTTCACTCACTTTCTTGCCTATCACGGTCTTCACTCTCTCAGCAGCAGGTGCCAAGGAAACTCACTTCTTGGGGGGTGGGGCGAAGTTTTGGAAAATTCTGCCGTACATCTCTTCCAAGGGATTTGAACATTGTATTTAGCAATCACGTTGCGTTTGGAATGCCTTTTTGGTATCAGTGCAGTGTGGATGGAACACCAAATGTGAAGTGTAAAATGGGCAAATGTAAATTAGTGGACTGGAATGACAGAGAATTTTATAGAATTTTGCAGCACAGAAACTGGCCGTTCGGCCCAACAGGTCTATGCTGGTGTTTATGCTCCACAAGAGCCAATTCCCACTTTACTTCATCTCATCCTATCAATATATCCTTCTATTCCTTTCTCCCTCGTGTACGTATCTAGCTTCCCTTTAAATGCATCTATGCTATTTGCCTCAACCACTCCATGCGATAGCGAGTTCCACCTTCTCACCACTCTCTGAGTAAATTGATGGAGTGGAAGAGGTGATATTCCACTGATGGGCATCAGCTAAAGCCCAAAAGCTGCAAGTGCAAGGCCCTATTAAACAAAGTAATCTCCTGAAGATGAAAAAAAAACTTTGGTGGCACAGTGTTCAACCATTAACCTTTTAATTATTGAAAAGAGCTGACTATCTCAGCTCTTGCCAGTTATTAAAAATGGTACTGGAGGTGGGAGACCAGTGAGTGGCACTTGATGCAGGCATTTGACTACACACGCGTGATGGTCTGCCTTCTCTGTCACACCAGATCTGAGTAGGCAGTGAAAACATTGATTCCAGCTTGCATCCTTGTGTAAACAGAACTAATGCTACTCTGTCAGTTTTTTTTTCATGTCCTTGAATGGAGACAGAATTTGATGTTTGCCATTGCTGGTTGAAAGCACCTAAAGGTTTTCCTGACTCAGTGGTTATCTCTTTGGCACAGCCACTCAGTCCCAGCACGTGGGCCTGTTCTGATAGATATTTAGGTACTTAGTTCCCGTCAAGGTTCACATCGGAAACTTGCACTAGTTTCTCCCCTGCACACCCACTTCCAGCAGAGGTTCACAATTTCCCATCCTGCACTCCATTGCAACACTGAGAATTTCTGCTGCAATCCACGCTACTTTCTTACCACTGAAATTGGGGGCTCCTGAACAATCCAGAACCCCCGAGAGGTATGGCAGTTAGTACCCGAGGAACAGTAATCCAGCAGAAGCCAGTGGCTCCAAGAGAGGAAGCGAAAAGATTGATTAAAAAAAGCTTGTCCACTTCAAAGGGTCAGAATTCTGTATTATTGTTAAGAAGAATTAAAGAATTGCTTTTGGAGGTGGGGGAGGGGTTAATACCTTTAACAGGTTTCTGATCTTTTATGATCTATATGCGCTCCATTGTTTCGCTATGCCAAACTAAAAATATATTTATGGATAGTTGCTAACACTGAATTTACTTAAATTCTGTAGGAGCAGACCTTCATTTCATCTTGAAATGAATGCAAATTGATTTTAACCTTTCCGTAACTTAGTGCTCTTCGATCAGTGTGCTTGGAATGAGCTCTGCATTGCCTGATGCAGATTAGATGGAAATGGGATGTCTGAAACAAGCAAAATGGGTGCTGAAATACTGCCTTTTCTGACCCTGCACTCATATTAAGTAACATATTTAACTTCCAATCCACGCTCAATAAACAGAATCTCAATGTGCCTTTGAATGAGAGCAGCAGCACGGACATGATCCATAAATTCCTTGTCTTATAATGACTTGCCTTTGATAGCTATCATCCAAGGACTATAATTAGCTGGAAATGTTATTGCACCAGAAGACTGTTTTTCTTTTTGCTTCTTTTTTAGCTCAGTCATCAGATGCCATTGATATCTTATTAACAATGCCAGGCAATAAAAATCAGTCACCTATACCTTTCAATGTCTGTGTAGATGAACTGCTGGGAAAAAAGGGACAAAACCTAAACCATTCCAAAAATAGCAGCTCAAATTCCACTGATGGATTAAAGTGTCACATCACTGTCCTTCAGTTATCAGCAAATCGCATTTCTAAACCTGCTAAACACGTTCCAAATAAACACGCTTAATGCTGTTAAATATAACAATCCTCCAGCCTGTGCACAATGATGAACATCCTAGAGTTTTGCAGTCTCAATCTAATTCCCATTGTCCGAATTGGTGATGAGTCCTGCAGGCTAACTAATGCTCCAAAGCAAAATGACATCAAACGGCAGTAATGTGCACCAGCTGACATGAGGCAAATAGGTAGATTTTAAAACCACTGGGCTGGTACATTAAGCACATCCACAGGCGAATAATGCAGGACAGCAGGGACTGTACACTCTACTTGAATGAATTTTAGCTGCTTTAGCTACAGAGTTGTTGAGCCTTTGCATATGGCTCTTCATCCAGAGTACTATTTTTCTCATTTCTGCAAATGATACACTCCACTGGATAAATCCTTTGAAAAAGTGTATTTTGATAGGATTCTTCTCAATCATGATATACTCCAGGATATACAAATTACTCCAACATCAAGTCTAATACAAATATGTTTCACTTATTAGCAAGTTTAATATGTCTGGGTTTTTGGTATTTAATTCCTGATGGAAAAATAAATGTAACACTTATATATCTTTACAACAGTTCCTGTGATCTAAGATGACTTTGCATGTTTTCCCCCATCGTCTGTCCCACTAAGCAACCATTAAAAAGAAAAATAGAAAGACATGCATTTACGACCTCAGGACGTCCCAAAGCGCTTTACAACCAACAAAATACTTTTTAAAGTGTAGTCACTGTTGTAATGTAGGAAATGCGGCAGTCAATTTGGCTCACAGCAAGGTCCCACAAACAGCAATGGGATAATGACAAGATAATCTGTTTTTAATGATGTTGGTTGAGGAATAAATATTGGCCAGGACACTGGGAAGAGCTCCCCTGCTCTTTCTTCAGAATAGTGCCATGGGATCTTTTACATCCATGTGAGAGGGCAGACAGGGCCTTCTCAGTTTAATGTCTCATCTGAAAGACGGCATCTCCAACAGTGCAGTACTCTCCGTACTGCACTGGACTTTCAGCCTGGATTTGGTGCTCAAGTCTCTGGAGTGGGACTTGAACCCATGACCTCCTTACTCAGGGGCAAAAGTGCTGTCAACTGAGCCACAGCTGACACTTACTTTATCAAATTTCCATATCAGCCTCAGAGTATTTCAGCAGGCTATTTTTTAAAAGGTCAAAATAAGCATATGCACCATTTTACTTTAATACCTGTACAGTTAAAGCTATGGTGCTTTTTAGAATATGTGATAGTATGGAACAAGAAATAGCCATTTGGCCCATCAAATTGCATTCCCCTTAGATCACGTACCATCGAACCTCACCCTAATCTTCCAAGCAAAGTTCTGCATAAATACTCCCTGATCCACAAAAGCAATCAAGTAACAAATTAAATAACATTAAATAAATTGCAAATATTAAATTAGACTCAGTTTACCATTAAATAGCCCTTGGAATTTAACCAATGATCACCCTGAGTCAACAGGGATAGACTAAACAATTGTTCTCCCAATACTGGAAGAGTGGAGCTGAGTCTAGTGTTTTTCAGGGCATGACTGGAAGGCAGCATACAGCTTGCAGGGTAGACAAAGAATTTATGAAGGTACTTAGCATCCATTATAGGTGGATGTGTAAAATGGTACATTGATAGGGTTATTAAGGTGGCATGAATATATACGACGGGGCGGCCAGAGACACATCTTTTAAATATCAATAATTGGATGATTAAGGTGAATAGTTTAATGTTTTAATGTATTCAGAATAAATAATTTCAAATGTATTATGGTATCTTCTGTGCAATATTTGTTAAATTTTTTAAAGTATCAATACCATTAGAATTTTATAATGATGTTATGCTATTTAAGGGGCAGTGTTGTTGTTTTGGGACAGGATCTGTTCTTGAAACACAGTAATGACACCTTACTGACCACCATATTAAGTTTATGTTGTAGTGAATACTCTGGACAAAATGTTTTGAGATCCCACGGCTTGGACGGACCCCTGCATTTAGTGGGCGGCTTATTGGAAAATCACGAGTGCACAATCCATGATTTTCTGTCATAGAATCAAAGAATCTTATTATGCACAGAAGGACTCCATTCAGCCCATCGTGCCTGTGACGGCTCTTTGAAAGAGCTGTCCAATTTAGTCCCACACCCCAGCTTTTTTTCCTAACCTTGCAAAATAGTCCTCTTCAAGTACATGTCCAATTGCCTTTTGAAAGTTCCTATGGAATCTGCTTCCACCATCCTTTCAGGTCATGCGTTCCAGATCTTAACAACCCTCTGTGTGAAAACATTTCTCATTTCCCCTCTAGTTCTTTTGCCAATTATTTTAAATCTACGACTTTTGATTACTGACCCACTTATCAGAGGAAATAGTTTCTCTCCACCTGCTCTGTTAAAACCCCTAATAATTTTGAATACCTCTATTAGGTCTTCCCTTAACCTTCTCTGCTTTAAGAAGAGCAACCCCAGCTTCTCCAATCACGCCACATAACTGAAGACCCTCTTCCCTGGTATCATCCCGATAAACCTCCTCTGTACCCTCACCAAGGCCTTGACATCCTTCCTAAAGTGTGGTGCCCAGAACTGTACACAATACTCCAGCTGAGACCTAACCAGTGATTTGTAAAGGTTTAGCATGACTT
The DNA here is from genome assembly GCF_035084215.1 of Heptranchias perlo. Lineage (NCBI taxonomy): Eukaryota > Metazoa > Chordata > Chondrichthyes > Hexanchiformes > Hexanchidae > Heptranchias > Heptranchias perlo. Next base: position 35,671,394 of record NC_090335.1, read on the forward strand.
CCTTGTTTTTGCTCCTGTATGCAAAGCCAAGTATCCCATATGTTTTCTTAACTGTCTTATCAACTTGCCCTGCCACCTTCAAAGATTTGTAAATATGCACCCCCTGGTCCCTCTGCTCTTGCACCCCCCTCAAAATAGTACCATTTAGATTATACTGCCTTTCCATGTTGTTCCTCCCAAAGTGCATAACTTCACACTTATCCGCATTAAATTGCATCTGCCATTTCACCAGTCTGTCTATGTCCTCCTGAAGTACATTACTATCCTCCACACTATTTACTACATTGTCAAGTTTTGTATCATTGCAAACTTCAAAATTGTACTCCCTATACCCATGTCCAGATCATTTATATATAACAAGAAAAGCAATGATCATCTTTGATCCCTGGGGGACCCCACTACATACTTCTCTCCAGTCAGAAAAACATCCTATCACCACTACTCTCTGCCTCCTATCCCTTAGTCAATTACGTACCCAAGTTAGCACCATCCCTTCAGTGCGATATGCTTCTATTTTCCGAATAAGTTTATTATGTGTTACTTTATCAAATGTCTTTTGAAAGTCCATAGCTACAACATCTACTGCACTACTTTCATTAACCCTCTCTGATACTTCATCAAAGAACTCAATCAGGTTAGTCAGTCATGATTTGCCTTTAACAAATCTGTGCTGGCTGTCCCTTATTAACTCATGCTTCTCCAAGTGAGAATTAATTTTGTCCTTGACAATGGTCTCTAGTAGTTTTCCCATCATTGACATTAGACTGACTAGCCTGTAGTTACCAGGTTTATCCTGCTCACCTTTTTTGAATAAGGGTGTAACATTTGCAATCATCCAGTCCTCTGGCACCGCTCCCATATCCAAGGAGGATTGAGAGATTGTGGTCAGAGCTTCTGCTAGCTCCACCCTTGTTTCCCTCAGCAACCTAAGATGCATCCCATTTGGATCGGGTGACTTGTTAACTTTGAGTGATGCCAACCTATTTAGAACCTCCTTTCTATCTATTTTTATCCTATCCAATATCTCTACTCCCTCCTCCTCTACTGTGACATTAACTTCATCCTCTTCTTTTGTGAAGACAGATGTAAAGTATTCATTCAATACCTCAGTCCTGCCCTCTACCTCTACAAGAAAATTTCCTTCTTTGTCCCGAATCAGCCCCAACATTTCTTTAACTATCCTTTTACTTTTTACATATTTATAAAAGATTTTTGAGTTCCCTTTTATGTCAGCCACTAATCTTTTCTCATATTCTCTCTTTGCCCTTCTTATATCCTTTTTCAATTTCCCCCTGCACTCTATGTATTCTGCCTGGTTTTCTAGTGTATTCTGTACCTGATATTTGTCATAAACCTCCTTTTTCTGTTTTATTTTAACTTCTATTTCCTTTTTCATCCAGGGAGCTCAAGCTTTGGATGCTTTATCTTTCCTCCTTATGGGAATATGCTTGGTTTGTACCAGAACTATCTCAGCCTTGAAGACCTGCCATTGCTCATTTACTGTTTTCTTGGCCAATCTTTGTTTCCAGTCCACCTGTGCTAGATCCCTTCTCAAATCACTGAAATTGGCTGTCTTCCAGTTGGTTATTTTCACTGTAGATTTTTCTTTGTCCCTTTCCATAGCTACTTTAAACCTAATTATATTATGATCACTATTACCGAGATATTCTCCCACTGAAACACACTCCACTTGCCTTACTTCATTCCCCAGAACTAGATCCAGCAACTGCTTCCTTCCACATTAAGAAAGTTCTCCTGTACACATTTTAGGAATTCTTCATCCTCCTTGCCCATTACACTGTTTCCCCATCCCCTCATCTATATTAGGGTAATTGAAGTCCCTTACTATTACTGCTTTATTATTTTTACATTTCTCTGAAATGTTCCTTCAAATTTGCTCCTCTATCTCCTTCTCACTATTTGGGGGTCTTTGGTAAACACACAGCAATGTAACAGCTCATTTTCTGTTCCTTAACTCTAACCAAATAGATTCAGTCTTTGAACCTTCTAGTACATCGTCCCTCTGTAGAACTGTAATATCATCCTTGATCAATACTGCCACCCCCCACCCCCCACTGCCTTTCTTCCCCCCCCCCCCCCGCTATCTCTCCTGAATACATTGTAGCCAGGAATGTTTAGTTCCCATTCCTGCCCATGTTTAAGTCAGGTCTCCATTATAGCCACTTCTTTATAACGCCATGTGGCAACTTGTGCTTGCAGCTCATCAATCTTATTTGTAACACTTCTCGCATTAACATACATGCATTCCAACACCATGCTAGTCGGCTTTGCTTTTTCCCCTGTCTAATTCATGCTCTTTCAACATTATTCTTTATTCTGTTGTTGTTCGTCACTCCTAGTTTTCTATGCACCTTATCTCTCCTCTCTGCTGCTACATCCTGATTCCCCTCCCCTTGCCAAATTATTTTGTACCCTCCCCCACAGCACTAGTTAACCTCCCCACGAGGACATTAGTCCCAGCCCTGTTCAGGTGCAACCCGTCTGCCTTGTACAGGACACTCCTGCCCCAGAACTGGTCCCAGGAATCTAAAGCCCTCCCTTCTCCACCGCTTCTCCAGTCACACGTTCACCTGCACTATCTTCCTGTTTCTGTACTCACTAGCACGTGGCACTGGGAGTAATCCAGAGATTACCACCTTTGAGGTCCTGTTCTTTAATCTTTTTCCTAGCTCCAGAAACTCTGACTGTAGGACCTCAACCCCTTTCCTACCTACGGCATTGGTTCCAACATGGACCACGACTTCTGGCTGTTCCCCTTCCCCTCGCAGAATGTCTTGCACCCGTTTGGTGATATCCAGTTCAAAATCTCGAAGCCTCGTATAGCTTCACATAAAATGCTTTAAACAGTTAATTTTATTTGAAGTATTTAAATTTGAGGTGGGATTCTAAAAGGATATACAGCCTAGACATCCCAAGTCAAATTCCATTGCTCTCTTTACACAGAAAAGCATTTTAAAACATGCTCTATAAATTAATTATATTTTTAATCTTTATGATTAATACTGTATTTATAAGTGTTGTTAATTTGTCTCCAATGTCCTTGTATTACTCTGATTATAGTATAGAGCATCTGAATCTCTGTTCAGATTAATTGAAAGAGGTAATCTGGTGGTGAAATGACTTTGTGTCAACTATTGTTTAACAGCTGGCGCTCGCACAATATATCAGAATCTATTTGAAACTGTCCTTTATCTACCTACTGGCACAAGTTCAACCCCTTGGGCTAATAGACTTGTGTCAGTAAGCACAATTAATGTGTGGGTGGCTAAGGTATGCTTACCACTTCCAATATGGGCTCCAATTCCAATTCCATCTGCAGTTTAAAGCATACTGCATATGTGCAGACAGGTTCACAATGCATAATACAGTGGATTTTGTGCCAAAAAATGTGCAATGCTTTTTCCAGAAACCTGGATATTCAGTGTGTGTGCATTAAATAACATAGTCTCACATTCAGGGGATGTGAGACTGTGTTATTTAATGTGCTTTGTTCAATATGCCTTCAAGGCATGGATAAAAGATAGGGAGATTTAGGGGCTTATAAACTGGGAGTCCTGCTTCACTGGCGAAAGGGCAGCTGAGCGGAATCTCCAGCCATCCATGCAGGAAGATACCGACACCGTTCCAAAGTGTGGGGATGGGGTCATTAACATCTTCAGACAAAACGGAGCGCCCTTGTAAGTTTGCTTCAGAGGTGCCTGCCTCATTCTGCCAGCAGATGTCAAAGCACCCCACATCCACTCTCAGAGGGCTCTCACATGCCTTTCCCGGCTGAAGAAAAAGTTTGTATTTTTGTCTTCAGCTCCTAAGGGAGCCAAAATGCATTTTTTAAAAAGGTAATTGATTCACCCTGGGGTCTATTGCAGTAGTCTTGGCACATTCTGGGACCTTTCCAAGGGCCTCAACGGAACTCATGGCAGCTGTCAGCTAGCAGGAGATCCATTATGCCGTACAAGGTATATTGGGCAGAATTCCCGAGATAGGCTAGGAACTACCCCAGATATGCCCCTGACATGGGGTCTGTGTCGGGCGGTAAATTTGCTAGCTGTCCCCTTGCCCCAAATTTTCTGGGATTCTTGTACGGGTGGAGTCCCGGAAGAACCACGTTCCTCCCCAAATTCTGGCCTCCTGGCAGGCGATGTGCCAACTCTTTACCCTCTCTAACCTTTGGAATTTTTGCCCCATAGTCTTTAAATTTTGTGGAACCAGTGTATTTCCACCAATATGAGCAAAATCCAAACCACACAGTTATAGGTTTGTATGTGATTGGTTCAATTGAGCCACCAAAATGTAAGTTCTTTCATTTCTGAGTTTAGACTCCTAGAGGTACATTTTCTTTTGTACTGCCTGGACATAAAGCACACCCGGGTGAGGAGCATCGCACACCAATAATGGATCTTTCCTGATTTTCTCTCCATTTAAATGAATGAAAGGAATGTCAGGCGGTCTCTGTCACCAAAGTACAATCACTTCCATTAATTTGTATGAAATTGGTGCTGGCAGCTCATTATACTAAGACAGACGCATAGCCAGCACAACTCGCTCTGCTTATTGGCTGCAAACCTGTTTGAGGGAGGGGAGCAGGAAGTCGGGCCTCTCTGCCACCACTTAAAGGCAACCAGTATTTATTAAAGGGGAGGTGCACTGTGGCTGCAGACAACAAGAAACTTTGTCAAAGGGCTAAAGTGGCTGCGTGACCTTCAGATGGGGCACTCATGTTCTCTGATGCAGCTTTGGACACCTCGGTGCAGGCAATCAGCATGAGGAGTGAGATCCTGTTCTCCCCTAGAGGGCAGCAAACCCTCAATTCCACACCGTTCACCTGACGAAGGAGGAAGCCTCCGAAAGCTTGTGGAATTTAAAATAAATTTGTTGGACTATAACTTGGTGTTGTAAAATTGTTTACACCTTAGAAGACATTGGAAAGAGGTGTCTGAAGAGGTGAATGCATGGAAGTTAGCTCCCAGGGCATATACAATGGTGAAAAAAGTTCAATGACCTCACTAGAGCTGTCAAGTTAAGAATCCTACCTATTACATCAATTACTCTCCCCTCACACTTGCACCACCTGCAGCCCCACTATTCAGAACACTTCCCACCCCCACTTCCTGTCACTTTCCTACAATCACTGCACCATACTTCACTCCACCTCCTTCTCCTCCTACTCACACACTTTGCACCTCCTATTCTCAGCACTATTACAACCATCACTTCCCTATACCTCACATCTTGCACCATTTCATAACCCCTGCAAAGAAAACTAAGTTGCTTAAAACATGATTTCTTAAAGTCAGTAATTTCCACATGAAGTGCAAAACCTGATTAATTGGCAGGCACAAGTAGATAGCTGATGATTTCTTACTTACTTCAGGACGGTATGTGCCTGCAAAATAAGAACTGCTTGTGACAAAAATGAAATATTCTAATCTAACCTAACCCACCTGGTGATAATGGGGTGGATTTGGGTTGAATGCCTGATTTACACCCTGCCCAATTTTTTTGCTGTATTGAAGCCAATGGAGTGTAAAATTGGACAGCGTATAAATCGGCTGTCCAATCCGAACTCACCCTGTTCTCGTCAGGTGGGTTAGGTTAACATAAGGTCTTTAGTGTGGCAGTGGCTTCTTTAAATCTGTAATGGTACTTAAGGGGTTAAAAACTAGCTTCACTACACAGAAGTTATTTTGTTTAAATACATGTCCAATGGAATGGCCAAGCAATCTAATTCAAATGCAAACATTCTATCTGATTCGTTCAAATATAGATTTAAAAATAGCTGTCAATCAAATACAACAGTTATATAAATTGTGCTTGGTCCCAGTAATTCTTTTGTAGGTATTGTAGACATATGAGCCTGTCTTTTTCGAATTATGAGTCTGTCTGCAACTTTAGCAACTTCAGGCCACACAGGTTCCAAAGTAAGTGAGAAAGAGGAAAAAATGTTATAAAAGAGAATTACTTATGGTTAGCATAGTATTTGCATAATTTCTTAAAGTCAGTAATTTCCACATGAAGTGCAAAACGTGATTAATTGGCAGGCACAAGTAGATTGCTGATGCTTTCTTAGTTATTTCAGGACAGTATGTGCCTGCAAAATAAGAAATGCTTGTGATTCTAATCTAAGATTTAAGCATCGATTCATTATTTTCTATTACAGCAAAAAGTTAGCTATGCTTAATAACAACTGTCAAGATATATGTTGTGTTACTGCTACTACATACTTCTTCCATCACTGTTTAATACATTTGTTTTTCAGTCAAAGCTTAAGTGTAGTGTTACTCTGCCACTTTACAAAGATAACGAAGATCCCGGAAGGCATAGAATAGAACCAGTAGCTGAAATAATTGTCACCATTAACGAATGGAAAAGAAAATAACGGGCAATCCGTTAGTGCCCATTTTACGCATCCACTGAAGTTGAATGTTCTGCCCATGATCTGAAAGTCACACTGTTTTATTTAGTCATGGTGTAAACCATTGATTGGAAAAGATTAAAAAATTGCATGAAGGTGTTGCATTAAATCTATCCTGAAATTCACTGGAATTCTGGTTTCCTCTGAATGAAGTGAAAACTGAACTTTTGGTAGTACAGCTGAGACTTAGGCGAAGGTAGTCTGGTAATATAACAATGTTCCGTACCACCGAGCAGTACTATACATATCTGTACTTGTGAACCTTCATGTGTACTATAAGAGGCACCAAAAGGAATGGAGTTACAACGCTTAGCAATGCAATGTACCACAAAGTGACAGGACAGATTTGTACTTGTTTGCGAGGTATCAACAAGAAGTAAGGCACTTTGCAAGACAGAAGGAGGTTAAATTAGAGGGCAAGTCGTGCTGGACAATGTGTGTACATTTCCTAGCAAGCATTTAAAATGCAACACGGGTAGAGACCTGTGAGACTAGTTTGCCTGCATCCATGCTCCCCCAACTAGGAAACCCAGAATTTGTAGAGGAGCTGAGCAAGGCGAAGGAAACTTGTGGGGATGGTGGAAAGATACCAAAATAAATGTCGGAATGTAAAACTAATTGGGGGAATATGAAGATTTCTGTATTTCAACTTCTGTCTTGAAAAAAATTAAAGTCCTTCTCCCAGGTGGCTTAGTGATCTTTGAACCATGCAGGCTAGAAAGGTCTCAGGTTCAATCCCTAAAATGTGCAGGGTTAGCTGATCTCAGCCATAGTGAAGGTTGGGGTGCTACAAATTGCATCAGATTCCCTGGTAAAGGAGAAAACTATCTACTAGGTTCTTTCTCCTGATCACTATCTAGTGACTGTTGCTGGAAATGTACGCATGTTGGACTTGGGGTAAGAGTGGGTTTGGACTCAGTTGTGATAGCTTTTCCCCAAATTGATTAGCCAACCAACTGTCAAGATTCAGGTATGAAGTATCGACACTTGGATGAGCTACTGGAGAGACTCGGTTGTCTACGGAAATTCGCTCAAATATAATTCCCCTGCCTTAAGGAGAGGAGAGATAGAGGAAGAAGGTTGGAGGAAAAAAATAAACAAGAAGGAAAATAAAGTAAAGCCCATAAAGTGAGCAGTGTGTGTGAAAAACCCAGAAGCTATAAGGCTCAATCGTTTTTTGGTTGACAGCAAATCTTAAGCACAACGTGAAATGCATTGAGTGGGAGCACTTCATAATATATAAGGCAAGGTCTTTGATATAGACCAATTACTAACGAAGGAGCAGATGCATTAAACATTTTGGAAAGGGCACAAATTATTCAACGTTTCCTACATTCAGAATGATCTGAACTTGGTATACACAACCACACAATTATGGAAGATTTTAGAAAATAATTCCTTTCAGCCATCTTATGCTATTTAATGCCTCATCATTGAAAATGAACTGACAGTAAACCAGAATACCTGAAATTGGGAAATCCTTAAAAGCCATTTGCATCCTTATTTGAATTTTGATGGTATTTCATTTTTTAAAAATGTTGCAAGAATCCACAATAGTTTGAGTTCACTTTATTAGACCAAAGAGAACTCAAATTTCTACTGGCTGGCTCATCTTTACTTCTATATAATTGGACTTGTTTAGTGTAGCATCACTCAATAAGAACAAAGTTAGGAAGCAGGACATCGCCAAGAACTTATTTATATAAAGCTTGTATCTTTGTGGATTTGATTGTACTGAATGAATTGAATACATTGTGCTAATATTCCCGTCTACCATTTTTACTGATTTTTAGTTGATTTGTACCGAGTATAGGTAAATTCTAATTTTACTTTGCAATCTTCCTGGCCAGGGATAAACGGTTATGTGGGAACCTGAATTTCAACATTTTCTAGATTAATGGTCAGTATCACTCCCCCAGCATTTAAATAGGTTTCAAAAAGCTGTGATACAAGATTAAAGCTACATCATTTCGCATTGTGAAATGATGTAGCTTTAATCTTGTATCACAACTTTTTGAAACCTTTTTAAATCATAATAAAAACATTGAAGTTTCAAATTTATGCTCTGGTCTGCCATCTGCTATTTTCCCTCTCCTGAAAGCACTGACTCATGTTGGGGTAAAGTTCCATGGCTATCAGATAGCTTTCAGTATCCTGCCCAAGTAGCCAATTTTCCTGTGCGAGTGTCAGCGGTGACTTTGCGAGCTTTGTAAATGTATTCAAAAAGAATGCGGCTGATTTTCACTTTTGGCTAGTAAACTGGTGGATGCGGATCGACCACCCATTATACATCCTGCCCGATTCTCAGTTCCATTAAAGCCAATGGAAAGGAAAATCGGTGGCACATATAACATAAACCACCAGTTTACCGCCCGTGCCGAAAGTGAAAATGGCAGATCAATGCTGCTACACAAAGTGACCAGAGCAATTCTTCCCTAAAATGGAATGAAACTAATTGAAAGAATGACCTGTTGAAAATCAATAACTATCAACTCATTCCTGACTCAGATGGGTACAGTAGACCTTGATCACATCAATATAATGCTCAGGGATTTATGGGTATATTTCCAATTCTGTTTTTTGGATTGTTAATAATCCTATATTTTGAGTTCATTAATGCTGAAATGCTTCCAAGTGAAATGTCTTGCTTTCTACTTCATAGTATCATAGTAGGTACAGCACAGGAGCAGGCCATTCGGCCCATCGTGCCTCTGCCAGCTCTTTGAAAGAGGTATCCAATTAGTCCCATTTCCCCTCTGCTTTTTCCCCACAGCCCTTATGGGGGCTTGTTGTAGCAGTTGTTGTTGTGATATAAATATAAAATAGTCGCTAATAAATTCAATAGGGAATCCAAGAGAAACTTCTTTACCCTGTTGGACACTATGTGTAGAAATATTTTCCTTTCTCGTGGTAAATGTTAATGCTGGAAAGCTGCCGAACCATGATTGACCTCTATCATGACAGTTTTACACTTCTCAAGTGGCTTAACAGCCACTTAACTAAGGAAAAACAATGGCAAAGGATGTTAGGCTAGCTGCTGAGAGTGAAACAGAGAGCAAGTGAATAGCTGTCTGAATTCAATGTAAAATCCTATCGAACCAGCATTTTGATGTCCTCTGGGACTCCATTATTTAAAATTAAAATGAACTTGCTAGGCTGAGTGGGAGGGTCTATCAAAATTCACAGTAGTGGCCAATTTCTGGGATGTTGGTGGGGGTCTTTATCACCAGACATTTTCCTGTGTCACTTGTTGACATTAACCCCATGACAACAGCTAACATTGATCTTCTGCAAACTGCTAATATTGCCCCCTATCAGTCACTGACATTGTCCTCGTCAACCACTGACGTTGTTCCCAGGCAACCCTTGACATTGACAATCTGACCCAGCCTAACTACCACTGAAGATGTCTATAATTCATGCCTGAGCTGTAGCAGTATTGTTCATTTGGTGCATAGGAGTCACGATATTTATAAATGCAAGAAGTTGAAATTTACAACTTAATCCGCTAAATTGCTTAATCTGCTATTCTCTATTTAGCCAATTGGCATTTTATTGCAATTTATTTTTATTGCATTTTATCTTTTGTTGCAATTTCTGCACCAGGACTTCCAAGGCATCCTAATTAAGCAGGGAATTTTGCCTTGCATCTTTTTTCCTCCTGGCATTTTAATTTACTGTGGGCCCTAGCAAGCAGAAATTGTTCCGTTAGCACTTTTGGCAAAGAAAAAGCCCTTTAAGAGTTGCTCCATTGCCAGATTTCCCACCCTCAGCTCATCATGCTGTAGGCCTGGCTCCTTGTGCTCTTTAATAACATGCAAGGAGCCTATTAAAATGCAGAGGAGTAGTTGGCCTCTCAAAATCTGGTGAGACCAGCCCTCTGCACTATCTGCACAAGCCCGCCCGTGCTTCCAGTGGCCCTGGTTCTACTTTGACTCGATCACAAATTCAGGGCTTGTGATGCCTCACTAATGCATTGCGGGATGTCAATATTATTTATAGTTAAATATGCTATGGGTCCATCTGTACATAACAACACTTTATTTGTCATTGCAACTGCTGCCCTTCACTATGATGATACTTTCCACATTTTATCAACTATTGCACTTAGTTCTTTTCCTTGCTACTTTATTTTTTGGTATGCTTTTCATTTTGGAAAGGTATTTGGTATGTTTTGTACTACAATACATTAATTTATATTTCTCAACTTTAAATGCCATTGCAACTTATCTGGCTAGTTGCTAAGAACACTTTGAATTTTATCCTTCCAAAGACTCTCCTTTTCCACACGTAAGATTTTTAATAACTTTATCAAGGTCATTTGGAAATATTGGCCCTGAAAATCCTTGGGCCATCAATCCCGGTGTAAATGCTGGAATCTGCCCATGGGTGACCTCCAGCACTGACGCCTCCAAAGATTGCAGGGGAGGAGTGAGGGGGTTCACACAATTTAAATAATGCTAGTGGGTGCCCATTCCTCTAGGGATGTATCTCGGGTGCTTGCCTTCCAATGGAGGCTGGAAATGAAATTGCAACTTAAGGTGCCAGTTCTGGAGGGTGCCATGGCTATCTCCACAGAAATACTTTTGTGCTGCCAATCGGCTCCCTTTACAACAAGGCCGAATAAAGCCATAATCTTTTTCTGACGCCGGCGGTCCAGGTCACAACCTAGGCCTGAACTCCCAGCAGGGTCTCACTTTCGTCAACGGCAGGACTGAACGCTTGGTGGTACTTGGCATACTGGCCTGCCAGTTTTCCACCAGGCCGGGAACCCGGAGGCAAAGTGAACGCATTCAAATCTGCAAATGCAGCTCGATTGCAGGCAATTACCTTTGCTTTCGGGTTTTGCTTCTCCAAGCTGCACAGCAGGCTTACTGTGCACCCGAATGAAGCCATTTAAAGCCCACTACGTAAAGAGCCAGTCCAACAATGGATTTTGAAGGAGAAAGGACAAATGGAGTCCAGGAGAGCAAAGGCAGTGCCTAGATTTACTGATGCCTCCCTAGATGTACAAATGGCTGCAGTGAGAGCCTGCATGGAGGTAATTTTTCCCAATGATGGGAGAAAGAAGCCCGGTTCTGTCATCAAGAAGCTTTGGCTGGAGATGGCAGAAAAGCTGAGCAGCAGGAGCACGGTGCCCAGATCTTGGGTTCAGTGCAAGAAGCGGTTTAATGACCTAACCAGGTCAGGAAAAGTGAGTACAGTTGCCTATTCACCCATATCCTGTGTGAAATGCAACCCCCCTCGCTCACTGTTTTGTCAAGCCTATTCCGTCACATCACTCCTCACACCCACTTAAGCTTCAGCATCAAATAACCTTCTCTTTCTAAGCACTTCCTCACCTCCACATTTGTGCACTCACCACTGCCACTCACCCCAATCCTGATGCAATGTGATGCATCTGTCTGATAGTCAGCCTCTGATGCATCGCTTTCATTTTCAGCCTCACCCAAAGCAATGCGTCCGTTGGGTGAATATGTCACTTTTAGTCACTCACAGGTCTGTTGTTTCTCCCCTTGTAGGAGAAGAGAGCGCAAAATGTAAGGGAGAGGGCGAGGGCTGGAGGTGGACCAACACATATAGTCCAGTAGACAGATGCAGAGGAGGAGGCCATGTAGATAAGTCGCACCGTTGCGTGCCTATCCGTCTGAGATGGAGAGACTGGCAACCTGCAGATAGCTGGCGACAGAACTTTAACATCTTTCACACACATGATGAACTGATTTTATCAATGAATGAACTGTTCCAGACCTCAGTATGGTCATTGGAAAGAGTGTCACTTTTCCGGTGAATAATTAATATTGGTTTTTGTTGTCTTCCAGAGCCTCCACGCCTTCAACAACAATCAGCTGAAATGGAAGAAGGCGATTCCTCAGAGGAGCTCATTCTTTCTGAGAATGCACCATCACATGACATACAGCGCAGATATTAGCACTTTATTACTGAACCTTTTACGTTCTCCTGTAAGGCACCTTGCCTTTTGACAGTCAAGATATACATCTACCATAGAATCGTAATCTAGCAAATATGTTACATTTTCAAAGACTTCCAATAATTTTGTTAAGTGGGCTGCTTTTTCTAAAATTATGTTGCCTTGAAATTATTGCTTTGACTTTTGTTTTATGTGCTTAAATTGCTTCCTTTATAGTAGATTCCAATATTTTCTTACAATAGATGTCAAATTAATAATCCTTTGATTCATGGGATGATGCATCTGATCTTTTTAGTAATTGGAACAACATTAGCTATTTTCCAATCTTCTGGTGCATCCCTTACATTTAATGAGAAACGTCAGCCACCTTGCCTGCTTCAACCCTCATTTCCTTCTTTGATACATTTTGTTTGGTCTTGGCTTTATGAACCTCCAAGCACGACAGTTTTTTTTAATGAGCATTTCATTAGCAATCTCTATTTTCTCTCTGAACTCAGATGCACTTCATATCCCTTCAAGTAATGGAAAGTGTGTGGCATCATTTTATAAACAGAAAACTTGCAAAATAACCTTGGAGGTGGGGAAACTTTTAGAAAGGATAATCCGGGACAAAATTAATAGTCACTTGGACAAGTGTGGATTAATAAGGGAAAGCCAGCATGGATTTGTTAGAGGCAAATCGTGTTTAACTAACTTGATTGAGTTTTTTGATGAGGTAACAGAGAGGGTTGATGAGGACAATACGGTTGATGTGGTGTATATGGACTTTCAAAAGGCATTTGATAAAGTACCACATTATAGGCTTGTCAGCAAAATTGAAGCCCATGGAATAAAAGGGGCAGTGGCACCCTGGATACAAAATTAGCTAAGTGACAGGAAACAGAGAGTAGTGTTGGACAGTTGTTTATCGGACTGGAGGAAGGTGGACAATGGTGTTCCCCAGAGGTCGGTGCTGGGACCACTGCTTTTTTTGATATATATTAATGACTTGGACTTGGGTGTACAGGGCACAGTTTCAACATTTGCAGATGACACAAAACTTGGAAATGTAGTAAACAGTAAGGAGGATAGTAATAGATTTCAAGAGGATATAGATAGACTGGTGGAATGGGTGGACACATAGCAGATGAAATTTAACGCAGAGAAGTGCAAAGAGATACATTTTGGCAGGAAGAATGAAGAGAGGCAATATAAAATAAATGGTACAACTCTAAATGGGGTTCAGGTACAGAGAGACTTGGGGGTATATGTGCACAAATCTTTGAAGGTGGCAGGACAGGTTGAGAAAGTGGCTAAAAAAGCATACAGGATCCTGGGCTTTACAACAAGAGGCATAGAGTACAACAGCAAGAAGTTATGTTGAACCTTTATAAAACACTGGTTCGGCCACAGCTGGAGTATTGTGTCCAATTCTGGGCACCGCACTTTAGGAAGGATGTGAAGATCTTAGAGAGGGTGCAGAAAAGATTTACCAGAATGGTTCCAGAGATGAGGGACTTCAGTTACGAGGATAGACTGGAGAAGCTGGGGTTGTTCTCCTTAGAGCAGAGAAGGTTAAGAGGAGATTTGATAGAAGTATTCAAAATCATGAAGGGTTTAGATACAGTGAAAAAGAGAAACTGTTCCCATTGGCGGAAGGGTCTAGAACCAGAGGACACAGATTTAAGGTGATTGGCAAAAAGACCAAAGGCGACATGAGGAAAAACTTTTTTACGGAGTAAGTAGTTATGATCTGGATTACGCTGCCTGAAAGGGTGGTGGAAGCAGATTCAATCATGGCTTTCAAAAAGGAATTGAATAAATATTTGAAGGGAAAAAATTTGCAGAGCTACAGGGAAAGAGCAGGGGAACGGGACTAACTGGATTGCTCGTACAAAGAGCCGGCATGGGCTTGATTGGCCGAATGGCCTCCTTCTGTGCTGTAACCATTCTATGATTCTATATTTCATTTAAATTTGTTGTCATATTGTTTTCCTCTCCCATAATCTCAACTCTCTTGTCTCTAAGGAAACAAACTTATCCTATGATAATTTTCCTATTACAAACATTCATCCCAACATTTTTTTTTATTACCAGTGTGTCTTATAATTTTCCAAGAAGAATCAGAGCCTCCGGCTTTGATGGTGACAGCATTGAGCAATTGCTAGAGGAAGTGGAAGAGGAAAGGGTGTTTCTCTTTCTTAACAATGGTCATAAGGTGACCAAGACTGTGGGCTGAAGACCCACGGTAGGAAGTGGCCAAAGCTGTTAACGTCAGCAACACTGTCCAGACGAACTGGCTGCAGTGGGGAAAGAAATTCAGTGAATGCACCAGGAGGGACAAGGTAGGCCACACATATCTCAATCTTTATTTATGCTTTGATACAGCTCTCACTACCAAGTCTGTAACCGCCAAACCATGCATTTCTTAATTTCACCCACACCTTGCCATGGGTGCCTATCACAACCCATTGCACATCAAGTTCCTTCTGTAGCCTCCCCTCCAAGGTGGTAGCACATTGCATGCAGCCAATGTCAGTTGATCAATGCCTGCTTCTATTTTGGCAGGAGTAGACAGTGCACAACAGGAGACAAATGTCTGCCAGTAGAGGACGTCCAATAATATTACATGAGATGACCCCATTTGAGGAGCGTGTCCTTCAAATACACAAAAGGAATTTAGAGGAGGCTGGAGATGGAGGCACGGGGTCAAAGTCCCAGCTCAGGGTACCATCACCTACCTTTATACTATATCCTGTTCAGTCACACAAGCACTAATCCGGAATTCCACATATAGCTTAGCTCACTGCCAGATACTTGGGGAAGTGCTGTCTGCCACGTTGTTCAGAGGAAGGGCTATCAACAGCTTGCCTCTTTATGTCTCTTCAGGTATAGCAGAAGAAGCTGCTGGGATCCTAACAAATTTAGTCAACTGGTACCTTACCTAGCGCCATCACACCATCACCTGCAAGCACCTGCTCAGGTCCCTCCATCCCAGGAGATTTAGTTAGTCAGATTAAGGATAGTATAATCGCTAATACACATAGAGCACAGGAGAGCAGGAGCAGGGAGAGGTGCTGGAGGAGGAAGAGGAAGTAAATTGCTAGAGGGAATGTCACCTTCTTCCACATCTGGTGGGATCAGCAATCCAGACCTCCAGGACCCAGCTTTTAAAGTTGTTGGAGTCATTCAAGGATGTGCCCAGTAGCTTCCAACATATGGCGACAGAACACACTATATGTGTGGAGGGTTGATACATGGTATTGAGTGTATGCAATCAGCCTTGGAATGAGTGGCAGTTCAAGGGCTTTCTGCAGTGCACGTTCTCATAGCAGATGCCATATTGCCAGTCTTAACATCTCTCATGAATGCTGAAACTACTGCAATTCAGGCTTTTGGTTGTTATGTTACCACCTTTTTGGTGACCTTGGCCAAATGAGGCAAGAGATAGTTACTGGCTTCCACAATGTCATTGCTATGATATAGTCTGTTCACCCACAGATCTGTGGGCACAGTGTCATGGAGGCTAAGATCAGAAGCTAGCTGAAGGCGGTCATGGCTGATGTCACTGTCTCTCCGCAAAGAGCAGGAGCCAGCTGGAGGTGGTCGTGGCTGATGTTACTGACTCTCCTGATGGCAACACATCAATCCGCTGACCCTCTCAATTGAACACTCAGGAACCTGAAAACAGGCAGGTCCAGGGTGCCCCTGCATCAGCAAAAGATCAACAGGCTCACAGAGTTTGAGTCCCACCTTAATTCTAAGAGCAGCTCAGTAACATTCTTCAGGTAGTGAGCTGCCACAAGACTAGCATCAAGATGAAGCATTACTAATATGGCAGGTGGGGCACTTCCAGCTCATAATGAGCGTGCGTTTCCTGCCCGCTATAATAGGGGTTTAGGAGACTTTTCAGCGCCTAAAAAATGGACGATGTGCGGCCAAATTTTTAGGCCCATATTTCTACCAGTTAATAATGCTTGCACCAAAAGGGGAAAAAAATGGACTTTATTATTTCAACAGGATTCTACAGTACATGGCATGTGTTAAAACCTCAGAATTAAAGCTGATCTTAATGTTGATACTTCCTATAATGAAAAATAAACCTAAATGTGCCAGACTGAATTGATCGGGTCTTTGATCTAACCATCCTCAAAGGCTTGACAATTAAACTACCAGAGCTGTTTGAATTATTTGGCAAAACATGCCAACTATTTATTGAAAAATTTCTAAATTCTTCTAAGGCCCTAAGATCAGCCTATGGTTCAACTGCTCTATGTGACTGTTAAGATATGTCAAAGGGACAAAAATATATCATGAAGTTTCAATTTGTTATAGGTTGAACTTCTTGCGTCACTAGGTAGATCAGCAGAAGAAAACATATCTCTAATTCAACCAGATCCTTTGTAACAACATGATAAGAGGAACCAGTTTAGACTTCTGTTAAATCCAGTCAAGAAAATCATATGGGATTAGCTATTCAAAGTGTCTTTTAGTATAAATGTGCTTTGTTACATTTGCATTTTCATGTGTAAAGAATTTGACCCCTTAAATGATTGTCTAATAGCTTCACTGCTATAATTTGCATTCACTTTGATAGGAAATTATGAACCGTGAAGGATTTTCATTTGGTTGGGACCCAAAATGTTCAGTCAGAGCTCATAAACTCTGCGCTTCAAGTGTTTTTCTCTGAGGGAGCTTTTTTATGTTCAATATGTACATTAAAAAGTCACATGGTTATTCTATTTATTGAAGTTTATGGATGGAAGTTGAAGTTTTAATGTATTACACCACAGACATTTTGTTGATCAAGAGCCATTAATAATATCCAACTGGTTACTGGTATAGACGGATGTACATCAATGATGAATTCTATGAGCAACGTATATATAAATAATGTGGGGCACACTCATGTCAACAATCATATGTAAAATGGTTAATCGATTAATGCATCAGAACTGACGAAAGGTCTTTGACCTGAAACGTTAACTCTGTTTCTTTCTCCACGGATGCTGCCTCACTTGCTGAGCTTCTCCAGCATTTTCTGCAGTAGCATAGAGGTCAGAGGAAGTCATACTAAGACTCTTCAGTGCTCTGGTCAGACCGCACCTTGCATACTGTGTCCAGTTCTAGTCATTAAGATATAAATGTTAGAGGCAGTGCAAAGACGAGCCACAAGACTGATCCCTAATGTTTGAAAAGCCTAAGTTTTTCCAGTCTATCCTCCTAACTCAGACTTCTAACATTAGGGATCAGTCTTGTGGCTTGTCTTTGCACAGAGAGATGATTGTATTAAGATATACACCAGGAATTTCCACAGGGATTCTCCTGTTCTACTGAGTATCTTTGATGGAAGATTGGTGGTTCCCGAAGAGAAAAAGCGTAAATGGCTAAAAGTGGCCACTTAAGCTGTTTCTCCGGGGTTTCTGCTGATCTTCCACTAAAGTTACAGCAGCAAATTGGGAGAAATGAGTTTAGTGCACCAAAACCATCAAAAAATAAGTGGTAAATCCAGGGAAAATCCAGCCCAATGACTCAGAGGAGCAGCATGTAAACAAAAAAGGGCTAAGGATGGATCCTTCGGGTACTCTGGAGGTGCTCGTGTGGGGTAGGAGGGCAAACCATTAATAGAGATATGTTCTCTTTACATCCACTATCCTCCACCAGTATTTCATCATATCTCAGGACTGAGCCTGCCTTACATCTAAAATCATAGGGATTTTCAACTTGCTGCCCAGGCGTAAAACTGGTGTTGTAGCTTGGCCACCCATTATAGGAGCCATTGGATTTTCGTTTCCATTGTTGGAAATTAAAATTGGGAAGATTCTATAATGGCGGCTGATACACAGTGTCAGTTTTGTACAGTGTAGTATGTTGAAAATCAACCCCATAGAATTATTAGGGTGATATTGGTCTTCGGCAGTAGAGCGAAATGGGCGATAGCGAATCGGCAGTCTGTTTTACACCCCGTTTTCTTTTTCATTGAAGTCATGGAATTTTAGAGCATGTGCCAGCTCTCTGAAAGATATACTTTATTCACTTAGTCCCAATCCATTGCAGCTTCCTCATCCCCTTTTGGAAGTTTTCTTTTTTAAATATTTACCCATGCAGCTCCCACCAATTTTTCTGGTAGGGCCTTCCATATCCTAACAATCCTCAGTGTAGAAAATTCTCTTAATCTCTCCCTTTGCTTTTTGGTTATAGTTTTAAATTTATGCCCTCTCGTTACCGACTCACGATCAATGTAAATAGTTTTTCCTTAGTTACCTTATTAAAACCCCATATAATTTTGAATACCTCTATCAGGTCTCCTCTTAACCTTCTTTGTTATAATGCAAGAGCTCCAAAGTGTGCTCTCAACATTTCATTGTACTTGAGGTCTAATTCCTTCCATTCTCTTAGCATCTAATTATCTCTCGACAATGAGTAATCTTTGCAACTGGTTCTGTTATATCTTGCTCAAATGCAAGGAATCTTACAACACCAGGTTATAGTCCAACAGTTTTATTTGAAAATCACAAGCTTTCGGAGGCTTTCTCCTTGGACTATAACCTGGTGTTGTAAGATCCCTTACATTTGTCCACCCCAGTCCATCACTGGCATCTCCACATCATATCTTGCTCAAGTTCTGCAAATAAACTAGGCAAATGGTTAGCATAGTGAAGTGGTGGACTATCATTTTATATCTGTTTTCAAATCTAGTCCAAACTGATAAGACAAAGGTCTCTTCTCTCTGACAGAAGTGGTGGCTCTACATAAGAAATGTTTTGACCTTTGGGTATGAGCCATGGCACAAAATTATTCCTATTTTGGCATTACTTGGCACAAAATTGGCAATCATGCCCGGGAAGATCATAAGGCTACTGTTGGAACTGGAACTACCACAGTAGCACAGTAGGAGGCGCTCTTCTGATGTTTAGTTCAGGCACATTATTGGAGCATTGCAGAGGGAGTCATATTATGCATCTAAGCTAACCTGAGCTGAGAATGCTTAATGGTGACTGTCTCTTTTCAGGATTTCTGACCATTTTGCCACAGAAGCAAGTTGGCATAATTTAAATTGAAGTTTTACTTTTAAGTTAAATCTAGTTTAAAATTCCATTGGTGGCCTGAGACTGGGGCATATTTGAGCCAGAAAGCCCACTTGTGGACACACTGGGCACACTGTCAGCGCTGACATCCCTCACCTTGATGGCACAAAACTTCACAGAAAGTTTTCCTCAAATAAATTACTTACATTGTACTTACAGAGTTGATAACTCTCCAATAGATTGTTCCAATCTGCGTTTGATACATTAAACAGCATCTCAATAAATATGACTGAGCTGTACTCAACAACCTAATGTATCCCTTCAATAATACTTACCCACACCATGATCAATAATTTAATAAATCTGTCAGGAAATACTTTAATTAAGTACATTAATCAACTTAATACATCCTCAACATGGATTAGTCCCTAAAGCTAAACCCTTGACTCAATTAGGATGAGCTGTTCTTCTTAATTTAGACAAGTTTCCTGGTGAATTAGTTGAAATCTGTTTTGCTTAGTTATTCCTTACTGCATTCTATTCACTTCATTCTCCACCAGTGGTCCATTTTCATTGATTAGTACTCTTTGAGAGTGTTTTCGTGTACCTCATTCTCATGGTGTGCACCAGTCCATTCCTCTTGTTTGATTGAGATTCTTCCATGCCTTTCTGGAGTATTATTTCAGAAATTATACCTCTTGACTGACACACTCACACCTCTGGATCCCCCATGACTGTGTCATATAGGTTAACAGCCAATTTAGCTTTGGTTTTCCAATTTACCATACCATACTGGGACTTTTCTTCCTTAGCACCTTCCAATTTCCTTGCATCCTAAAATGCCTTTTTCTCTTGCTAAATATCACCAGAATCACAATTTGAAGATTTCCTGCATTCATCTAATATACTCCCTATCTTGTCCAGTTTGTCCCAGTTCACCTCTTTTTGGATTTTTTATCTACTCACCCAAGATATTTCCCCTATCACATTGTTTTGGACATATTTTGCATATTGTCATTAATGCCCTCTTATCAGTCATAATGCAAACAATGAAACAGAGAGCATTAATTCTGAGACTTTGTCTATGATTGCTTTCTTTTCAGCAGTGGAATAATTTATAAGTTATTTTTGAAGTGAGTTGTTCCAGCTGTTCAAATCTGCTTCCCATAGATAATGGGAACAGTCCAATGAGATTATTCTCTTTGAACTGATCTCATTTAGTACCAGTAGATGTCACTAAGATGGCAAGTCATTATAGCAATGACTGAGAAATATTAATTAATAAAAATGTTAATTATGCTATTATTACTAATGCTATAGTATTATGGCAGCTACTGAATATATAGCTGCACTAGCAACCACCTGGATCGCTTCACTCTTCCAGTTGAAGGATATCATGTAAAGTTGTGCCTCACGCGGGGTTTGATAAAATTGGATAAATTATGAAAATATTCTTAGTTAAACAAAAAGGGCAATGCAGCATAGTGCATCAACATGTAGTGCTACAGAGTGGAAGAGTTCTGCTTGACCGATTTCCACTTGGTCAATTTCTGATCTCAATCAATCCATCTGGGGTTGTTCTCTTTAGATCAGAGAAGGTTAAGGGAAGATTTGATAGAAGTGTTCAAAATCACAAAGGGTTTTGATCGAGTAAATAAGGAGAAACTGTTTCCAGTGGCAGAAGGGTCAGTAGCAAGAGAACACAGATTTAAGGTAATTGGCAAAAGAACCAGGGGCAACATGAGGAAAAACATTTTTATGCAGCGAGTTGTTGTAATCTGGAATGTACTGCCTAATCGAGTGGTGGAAGCAGATTCAATAATAACTTTCAAAAGGGAATTGGATAAATACTTGAAGTGGAAAAATTTGCACGGCTATGGGGAAAGAGCTGGGGAGTGGGAATAATTGGATAAATCTTTCAAAGAGCAGACACAGGCACGATGGGCCAAATGGCCTCTTTCTGTGCTGTATCATTCTATGATTCTATGATCAGAACAGGAGATAAGCAAAAACAAGGCCCTTGTCAATAAGGAAGGAGAGAAATGTGGAGGGTAAATCATCCAAGGCCACATTACAACGATGTTACAAGCTAAGCTAGAGAACAGTAGAAAAAAATAAAAATTGCAAGTTGCTACAAAACCAGAATAAAGCTAATGACATATTTGTTTATGTGGCTATTGGTTTTATAAGATTACCTTATGACAGATCTGAACCACTAATGATTTTTTTTGTGTGCATGATACATAGGAGAAATACTCACATTACCATACTAATTATTTTAACAATGAAACTGAATTGCATGATATTTGGAAATTGCATGAAACTTATGTATACCATATAAGGGTTAAAACAGTAACTATTTCCCAAGGTCAATTTGCTTTCTTCGATCGAGCAGGTGTCAGGGAATCCTCTCTGTGTAATTATTGAGCAGGTTAGAAGTTTTTTTTTTAGACAAACAGATGTATGAAAGATTCATCTTTTATAATTGAATGAAAGAAGGAATTAAGACTGACATTCATAAAGCTCTGAATAACTCAAAATCCAAGTTCATTACATAGGATTTGGGGATTTGTATTCTGCTATTTCATCCATTTATTTATGCTGGTTGGTTTAAGCTGACTGTTTAAATTAAAGTTTTGTTATTTGGGATTCCAGGATATTCACTGTTATTTTGGGAAAAAATATGGTAGAAATTAGTATGCATTGCGCCCGTTTTTAAGGAGCAAAGTGGGCACAAGGTGTAAGAAACACCATTTTCTTACAGACCTTCGTTGGATGTTGTTTGCACGTGTTCGAGATTGTCCCAACTTTGTTGACTAGTGCGTCCTTGCCAAGTTGGCAGTGGGACGGCCTGCACCCAATCTGCGCAGGCGTCGCTTCCATTGCTAAATTCGTGGGGACCATTTTTTAATGAAGGGCCTAACGCCTGTCTAAGAACCCCTTTATAAAATTAATTATTGATGAGCGGGGCAGGAGTTGGCCCTGCCCTGCTCAGGATTCTCAAGAAGCCGCCGGCAAAAGATAGGAGTTTTAAAAAAAAAAAATTTGGTAGCGCCAGGAGGAGCAGGAGTGCTCCCTGCGACATCACAGTCCTGGCAATCGGCTCCTCCATTTCCCATTAAGCAGGACTTACCTGAGGGCCACTGCTGGTGGCCCCAAATTCATATTTCTTGTGTGACAAGCTGCCTGTGGAGGCGTGGCAGTTCGCCCCAAATATGTAGATGAGACCTGAGGCCCAATTCTGGGTTATCTTCCGGCCTCTTTGATAGGGCAATATGAAGTAAGGTGGGAGGAGGCTCGTGTGGAGCATAAATACCGACATTGACTTGTTGGGCTGAATGGCCTGTTTCTCAGCTGTAAATTCTATGTAACGTTTGGGGGCGCTCTGTCTAGACTAATTTCTACCCACATATATTAGTGGCATTAAAGATGCTATTGGCTCTGCAACACATTTTGCTAACAGTCTTACAAAAGTAGGAATCTCAGAGTCAAGTGACAGGCCTAATTTAAAATTTGTTTTTCAGAACTGTATTTAAAGTATATTTGCTGTATTTAGCAGATGGTTGCAAAACTGCTGTTCAGACACATAAGGTTATCTATTTTATTGATTAGACTCTTTGAATAATCAAAATCCCTGAGGTCTACTACATTTGACATTGCAGAGTTTAAGCAAAATGCATGTCAGTCTTTAACAGTATTTTAAACAACCATTAAAATAAAAAAAGTAGCTGATTCAAAGGGAGAAAGAATGAGTTTAAGAGGCAATCCTTGAGCGATAAGGACCAGGAAGGTCTCAGCTTTGATTCTTGGACTGTGATATGTTAGCTAATCAAGACTGAAGCAGTAGGACAGTTAACCTTAGTGCCCCTGAATTAGAGAGGGGACAATTGACCAGGTGCCCACCACTGATCACTATTTAGGGGCCCTTGCTGAAAATGTATTTGTACATGATAAGGCTTAAATGTAATGCCCTCATTGTTGACATTGATAACAGCCACTTTGGGCAGAGTAATGAGTGGATGCCCAGTGCAACAGCTCCCCTCTGAGGAGCCAATACCTTTGGGGGAGATGAAGAGGAAATTTAACTGACAGAAATAATTGACTGTGACTAGGGTTCACTATCCCTCCTCATCCTTCTAGACTTTTCTGCAGCCTTTGACATGTTCAACCAGGATATTCTTCTCCACGCTTCTCCTACATTGACCGGCTGAGTGGGACTGCCCTTGCCTGGTTCCATTTTTACCTATCCAGTTGTAGCCAGAAAATCTCTTGCAGTGGTTTATTTTCCCGCCTATGCACCGTTACCTCAAGAAACCACTCACAAGAGAGTACATAAATATTTGTCATTGTTTATGAAAAGGGTCACAATTTCCTCACTGGGTCTAACAGCTAGGACAGTGAAGAGCAAAAGCTACCATCTGCATAGCGGAAACTTGAAAGTCTGAACCAATAATAAGCTGCAGAATTAACAAGCTGAAGGTTATGATTTATACCCACCTTAGGTAGCTACTGCACGATGTATGCCCATAAAAATTGGAGAGACATGAAAGGTGTTCCCAGATAACTGAGAAACCTTATGCATCCATTTAAACACTAGTAAATGTTCATTATCATACAATATGCCAGGAGCGTCCAAGCATTTTGTTTTCATGGGATGCTCAAAAACATGCCATGTAGACCACAAATAAAGTTTAAATCAATGTTCCCATTAATTTGCATATACATAAGCTACTGACACTGACAGATCTTGGTGTTCATATAAGATTTATCCACCAATAAGGTAATTGCACTAAGGACAGCTCTGCAGTCTCACTGGAAATTCAAACAAGACAAACCAGCAAGTAAGAAACATAACCGAAAATAGGACTGAGTTGCCTGGGTTTCGTGAGCTTGTTTGTCAAAGCTTGCGGACCACACGTGGCCCACGGGCCATAGTTCGAACACCCCCTACAGAGTGCAATTTGATATATGTAGCAGCTTAGTGCTAATACCCGTTTTAATGCATTTTCTTGAAATAATATGATGATTCGTAAGTCCTTCGAATCCTTAAACAAAATAGAATTTTGAATTTGCAACACTCCCGAGCATGTGTCAAAAGAGTGCTGTAAAGAAATATTTAATGGAAGCGTATCGTACTCGGAGTCACTCTCAAACTTCTTTGGTCTGGATCAATTTGCATACAGCCAGGACTCTTTCATATTTTAGATAAAAAGCCTTTTAAAATACTGTCAGGTATCTACTTGTCTGAACCTACTGCACTTGCATTTTAATAACAATGCAGCACATCTGAGCAAGTAAAACCACATCTATTTATTGAACTTCTAGGCATAGCTGGCTGTGATGGACTACAAAAACAACCTGAGTACGATGCAAACTTTTCATCAATAACATTATGACATAAAATCCACACAATATATTTTTTAGTTTTTATGTAGCAGGATTGGCAATAGGTATCAAGACATACAGTTTAAGATGAATATGAGCAGTATGTGGGCATTGAGTGAGGACAAGATCAGATTCTGATGTTTTTCATGGTCAGAGAGCCTATTGGCACTCACTAACAAGGCTCACACATAAATAATGGTCAAGTGGGTTGGGTACTAGTGGATCCCCGACACTTATGAAACCAAGCTCAGGAAAAGATTAGGAGCCTAGAAATTCGATGGTGCCACGCTAAAGGTGTGCCTAAGACTCCAATATGGCGAGCAGGAAGCAGACCCTCATTACAGACCGGAAATGGCTGTCCATCATATTGGTATAGGCAAAAAATAGGCAATCAGGGCCCGCACCTGAAACAGTAAAAGTAAAACTGCAAAGTTTTGCTCTGAATGGTGGTAGATGTTTGTTAAGTAATTAGACATGTGAAGCCCATTTGCCTGTATGTTTACTGCTACCTCCCAATCCAACCACCCCTCGCTACCTCCCAACCTAATCGCCCTTCTTCTTGTCACCCACCTTCCTGGTTCCCTTTAACCACTTACCTGAGGGCCGCTGCTGGCATCATTGCGGCCCGATCATCCATTGCACTTCGCCGGCGAGCTGCCTGGGGACGCCTATTAGGTGTCCGCAGCTCGCCGGTTCAATGATAATGAGGCCCAAGGCCCAATATCAGGTCTGTCTTGGGCCCCATCATTCAGACGCAGGGATTATTCCCTACTCCCCCCACATGCCCAAAAGTGGGTATGTCGAATTTATAGGCCCTTATGTCATTGAGAGGCAAGTGTGAGGTGTTCCACTTAGCTGGTATTCTGTAGGTATAGCACATGGGTTACTTCATATGCAACAGCTTCAAAAATTAACACAAAGAGAAAAGGATCTTTAGAGAAATTAAACATTTCAATTACTACTCCATTAATTGTTCTCTTGTGTATTAGTGCCAATTGTTATCAATACAGTATCATTGGACATTGAGCTGGTAAGAACTGCACATTGTATCAATACACAGACCTGCAGGGATATCAGGCAAAGAAGCATAGAAAATAGGAGCAGGAGTAGGCCATTCGGCCCTTCGAGCCTGCTCCGCCATTCAATATGATCATGGCTGATCCTCTATCTCAATACCATAGTCCCGCTCTCTCCCCATACCCCTTGATGCCTTTTGTGTCTAGAAATCTATCTAGCTCCTTCTTAAATATATTTAGTGACTTGGCCTCCACAGCCTTCTGTGGTAGAGAATTCCACCCTCTGAGTGAAAACATTTCTCCTCATCTCAGTCCTAAATGTCCTACCCTGTATCCTGAGACTGTGATCCCTCGTTCTGGAGCCCCCAGCCAGGGGAAACATCCTCCCTGCATCCAGCCCTGTCAGAATTTTATATGTTTCAATGAGATCCCCTCTCATTCTTCTAAACTCGAGTGAATACAGGCTGAGTCGACCCAATCTCTCCTCATACGACAGTCCTGCCATCCCAGGAATCAGTCTGGTAAACCTTTGCTGCACTCCCTCTATGGCAAGTATATCCTTTCTTAGGTAAGGAGACCAAAACTGCACACAATACTCCAGCTGTGGTCTCACCAAGACCCTGTATAACTGCAGTAAGACATCCTTGCTCCTGTACTCAAATCGTCTTGCAATGAAGGCCAACATACCATTTGCGTCCCTAACTGCTTGCTGCACCTGCATGTTTGCTTTCAGTGACTGGTGTACAAGGATACCCAGGTCCCTTTGTACATCAACATTTCCCAATCTATCACCATTTAAATAATACTCTGCCTTTCTGATTTTCCTTCTGAAGTGGATAACTTCACATTTATCCACATTATAATGCACGATGACAACTAATGCATCCACTATTTCCATAGCTACCTCTTTTAGTACTCTGGGATGCAGATTATCAGGCCCTGGGGATTTATTGGCTTTCAGATTTCCTGCCACCATCCCCCCCCCCCCCCAAGGGTTGGCACAATTACAGCCATACAATATTAATAGAAGATTAGAAATTACTATTTTTTTTACGAATACTAATTTCCTTTAATTCCTCCTTCTCACTAGTCCCTTGGTTCCCTAGCATTTCTGGGAAGTTATTTGTGTCCTCTTCCGTGAAGACAGAACCAGAGTATTTGTTTAATTTGATAAAGAGCGTGACCTTTATCTCAACTATGCACCAACAGTTTCTGAAATTCTTTTCAAGGATACACAGCACATTACCCCTTTCCTTTCAGTATGATGATAGTGGAATGAGTTGTGGATAGCTGAACACTAACACTGACATACAGAACTTAAAAAGCAACTAAAGACAAATAAAACCATGTATCACTTGTTTGTCTCAAGTCACTGTTCAAATGGCCATCAGAAATGACTTCAAATCAATTTATATGTAGCGTATTCACATTGACTATTTTCTATACCAAGCACTAAAGCTAACCTTATCACTGCAGTTCTTTACTTCTGATGACCAGCCATTTTGTGATGTTGCCAAGTACGTACACAAGTGCGCAAGGACATAAGGGATGATTTTCATCTACCTACCACCCTGTTCACGCTGAAGAACAGGGCGGCAGGCAGATGAAGATTTAAAAAAATAAACTGCCCACTGGCCGCCTGAAGCCTGTCCAACGTGATTTCTCAGTGGACCTTGAAATGGGCAGCCAGCCCTCCTGCCCAAAGCAGGCGGCAGTCTTAATAAAATATTTAAATCAGGGTTTTATGCTTTTTACAGGACCCTGACCCAACTTTCAGATACTAATAGGTGGAGCATGTGCCATGTAGACCCGCCTAACCAGTGGTCCTTAAAGGGACTGCTGGAGGCCGTTCCAGAGACATTGCAGGTACGTTTTTTTTCCCCAAGTGATCTTTGTGAGGCCAGGAGGAGCATGAATTACCTCCCCTCCTCTTTAAGTTTTGATTTCCGGCTCAGCTCTGTGGAGGAGCTGTCAGATTTCCTGCCTCCCCCCCTCCCCCCCCCCCCCCTCCAAGGGTTGGCACAATTACACTTAGCACTGTGGAAACTTATGCTGCATCTAATGACCAACAGAGGTAATAATACATCATGTATCAGCCTTATAATGTTAATAGAATATTAGAAATTACTGTTGCGAGGTGCGTTCACATGATAACAATGGGCA
This sequence comes from Heptranchias perlo, assembly GCF_035084215.1. Lineage (NCBI taxonomy): Eukaryota > Metazoa > Chordata > Chondrichthyes > Hexanchiformes > Hexanchidae > Heptranchias > Heptranchias perlo. The sequence continues at coordinate 35,699,330 of NC_090335.1, forward strand.
TGATTTTAGCACGGCGGCAGGAAGTCAGCGGATGGGTGAGTAGTCACGTAGGAAATCCGGAAAAATTGTCTGCGTGTCGGTTTGAGCGATCGCAACTGAATTGAAGGCTCTTAATTTTACTTCTGGGTTTCGCATCTCCGAGCTGCGCAGCAGGCGTACTGTGCACCCGAATGGCGTGCTGGGAACTGGAGTATTTAAAGGGCCAGTGCAAAAATGGATTTTGAAGGAGAAAGGAGGAAAATTGCAAAACGCAGCATCACAGGGCGAAGGTAGCACCTCGTTTCAGCGACTCCTCCCTTGAGTTGCTTCTGGCTGGTGTCAGGGGCAGGAAGGAAATACTATACCCGGCCGATAGGAGGAAACACCCTGCCTCTGCCACCAAGAAGGCGTGGCTGGAGGTGGCAGAGGAGCTCAGCAGCAGGAGCATGGTGCCCAGGTCATGGGTGCAGTGCAGAAAGCGATTTAATGACCTAACAAGGTCAGGAAAAGTGAATACTTCAGGTGATTCACCCACATCCTGTGGTGTATAATAACCCCCCTCTCACTCTGTCTTGCCAAGCCTACTCCATCACATCACTCCTCACACCCAATTAAGTCTCATCATCAGCTTTCCTTCACTTTTTATGTACTTCCTCACCTCCCCATTTGTAAACCCACCAATCCCACTCACCCCAATCCTGATGCAATGTGATGTATCTGACTGATTTATCTGTCACCCTCTGCTGCATCTGTTTCATGGTCAGCCTCAACCAAAGCAATGCATCCATCGGGTGACCACATCACCTTCACTCACTCACACGTCTGTTCTTTCTCCCCTTGTGGGAGAGGAGAGCGCAAAATGCACAGGAGAGGATTAGAACTGAAGGGGTCCGACCACAAATAGTACCCCTGACAGAGGCGGAGGAGGAGGCGATGGACATAAGCCGCACGGTTGAATTCCTGGCCGTTGGAGATGGTGAAACTGGTAACCCACAATCGGCTGATTACAGAACTTTAACATCCTTCACACACATCATGAATTGATGTTATCAATGATTGACCTATTGCACACCTCAGTCTGCTCATTGGAAAGATTGTAACTTCTTACAATATTTTTTAATATTGCTTTATGTTCTTTTCCAGGACCTTCACGGATTGATGAGGAGCCGCCATGGAAGAAGGCGATTCCTCAAAGGAGATCAATTCCTCTGAGGGCGCACCGTCACATGACATCCATCCACGCACCAGCACAGGTACTGGTACTTCGGTGGGTCCTGTTAGCCAGATAGTTGGGTTGTCACCTGGTAATTCAACACTCACAAGTGTGCATGGGCAAACACTGGTGGCAGGGCCAGTTGTGGAGAGTCCGCGTCGGGGGGCGCACTCCTCTCCAAGCTCTGCTCAGCTGGACACAGTTGCTGAACCCCGGGGGACATAGTTGAGAGTGAGAATAATTGAGGTACAGCTTCACCTTTGCGAGGCAATGGAAAAGGTGTCACGCACACTCTCCACAATAGGATGGAGGAGTCTAACTCCATCGCTGGTGGATTGATGGCGCAGGTAAGTGCAGGAATGTCTTTGATGGAGAAAGTGACAGCTTCCACTGAGCTTCAAGCACGGCTCTCAAATGAGTCCATGCAGGCTATGACAACGGCCGTGCGGACTCTGGATGCCAATATGTCAACCGCCTTAAATAGGCAGACAGAAACTTCATTCGTTGCCTTAGAAAGCACCACATCTCCTCACCAGCCTGCTGTCCGGCAGGGTGGTGGGAGTGATGTTGTACCGGCCCAGGAGAGGGATGATGGTAAAAGGGGACATGGAAGTGAGGACTCCACTCAAAGCGCTCCCGCGTCTCACCTGTTGCCCCCCCCCTCAACCAGTACCCGCAATGCTGCCTCCTCCCCCGATGTTCGTGCAGGTGGAGCAGTCTTTGGCGAGGCCCTCACGGGCTCCAAAACCCAGAGGTCGTAGGCCAAAAGCATCTCATCAGACAGGGCATGAATCTGAGCAACCTGCCACTACCTCTGCTGAAGCCACAGGGAATGCACCACATAGAAGCAGAAGGAAGAGAAAGGTTAAGCAATTGTAATTCACCAAGGGTATGCACAAGGGTGTCTAACGGAATGTCATGTTTTTCATTTATATTTGTTTTTTGTTAACTGTACATTAAATGTTATAATTCTCACCACCACTGCCACGTCTTGCCCATTCTTGAGTCCCTTTTGTGAAATCGCCCTTTCATGTGCTTCACCATGAACGTCAAGACACGATGCCACCCACTGGGGCGCGTGCGCAATGGGTTTTGTGTGATTGAAGGAGTGTTTTGTGCAAACAGACTGGGGGGGCGGGGGGAAGCTGGCGGTGGTGGTGGTTGTTCCAGGGTAGTGTTTTTGCCTGAGTAGTTCACTATCTTCAGTTTGCAGATCTCATTATGAGAACCTGATAGATATGAGTGAATCCCTGGCCTAATGGGCAGCCATGTGCACCTCTGCTCTGGCAATGGGTTCCCTATCTTCATCCTCGTCCTCCTCCTCCTCATCCTCTTCTTCAATGTTACCAGCGGATGAGGATGCTTCACGAGCGCATTCGAGCTGCTCCACTTGTAACCCTCTCTGATGTGCTTTGTGAGCAGGACGCAACACAATTATTATTCTGCACACCCTCGCTGGAGAGTACTGATGGGCTCCCCAGATCTTTCCAGGCACCTGAAGCACATCTTCAGCATTCCTATGGCTTGCTCAATGACAGACCTGGTGGTGATGTGGATCTGGTTGTACCGCTGCTGTGCCCCATTGGTGGGGTTTCTCACAGGTGTCATGAACAGGGGTAACCCTTGTCTCCAAGGAGCCAGTCCTTAAGTCTGTGTTGTGCATGGAAGAGGGCCGGGATGTTGGACTTGCGCAAAATGAAGGAATCACGGCATGCTGCCAGGGAATCTGGTGCACCCTGCAGAAACCTCCTCTGGTGGTCGCACACCAGCTGCGCATGGATGGAGTGATATCCCATTCGGTTTATGAACAGTCCTGGCTTATGTGGAGGTCCTCGTATTGACTTTAACTGCAATGGGCAATGCATGGCCACCAGGCCCAGCCAGGAGACCTCTTCATGAAGGAGAATGCAGATGTCTGCGACCACTTGCTGACTCAATCTGAGCCTGCGTAGGCACTGCGCCTCGGAGTGGTCCAGGAAGCTCAGCCTCTGCCTGTGGACCCTATCATGTGGGTAGTGCCTCCTGCGACCTCGACCCCTCCGTTGGTTCCCTCTTTGCTCTTCTCCAGGTCCTTGTTGTGCACCTCTGTCTTATGCACCTGCAGCTCCCAATGCCACCACGCTGTCTAAACACAAAGAACTCCCAGCCAAAAGTTTGTCTGAGAGAACTGAGTGCCCAGCTGCAAAAGTTCACCTTTTGTTGAGATGTGTCAATCACAGGTTTAAAGGGCTAAATGAGCTTCGGTTGCAACTCGCCTGTTTCCATGGCATGTTTCAGAGACCATGGACACAATTTTAACAGTGAAAAACGGGTGGGTTGGGGGCAGGGGGGCATTCAAAATTGCAACCATTTCAGACCCGTCCCCAAGCAGCCTCCAACCCGCCCATTTCCGGTTTTCACCGGGGCAGGAAGGACAAGGGGCGGGCGACCAACCAGGAGGCAGGTTGGGCTTAAAACCTTTCAAGGAGGCTTCCGGCCTCCATTTTCCCACAGTTTCCGATTTCAACCCCAGGGGACCGGGATTCCCGGGCCTTCTCTTTCACGCCTCATGAAAGGAGACGAGAAAGTCTGAGACTAACAAGTAGGTGCCTTTCTGGCACAGCTTGTGGGCCCAGAGGAGCAGGAGTGCTTCCCCCAGGCCCAACAAACCTACCTGCAGCGATACCCCCAACGATCGTGGACCCCTGCCCCCGATCCCCCCCAACAATGGCAGACTCCCGATCCCCGATCGCCCCTCCCAACAATGGCGGACCCCGAAGCCCAATCCCCAATCACCCCCCCCCAACGATGGCAGACCCCCCAACCACAACCTCCCCCCGCAATGATCGCGGACCCCCGACCCCGATCCCTGATCGCGGATTCCTGACCCCGATCCCCGATCCCCCCCGCAATGATCGCGGGGCCCCACGATGACCCCCAATCCCTCCACCCCCTCATGACTGACCCCCGATCCCTCCCCCCATGACTGATGACCCCCCCGTGCCAACCCATGCCCTTGTGCCAATCCACGTCCCATGTCAACCTATGCCCCATGCCGACCTATGCCCATGTGCTACCCCATGCCCTGTGCCAACCCATGCCCCGAGCCCACCCAAGCCTCCACCCCCCACCCAACCATAAAAACAAAGACTTACCTGAAGACGTCCTCTCCCTGGCTGCTCTCCTGTCCGACTGAGACTAGCCTATCAATCAGGCCGGTCAGTCGGACGGGAAACCAACAGAAAAAAATAAAAGACGTCCTAACGTCAAAATCGTAAGGACGTCTGGGAAACCCTTACTTCCGGGTTTGCCGTCTGCATTTTGACCCCCCCCCCTGGCCCCTTCCCAGCTCGGGGTCAAAATCATGCCCCATGAGAGACACATGCAGTGTAAATTAAAATCATTTGTCTGGCTGAATACACAAAAATTGAATCCCCTTAGGTGCTTCATCAACGTTAATTGGCCCTTTACATATCGGTCCGTTGGCTTTGAGGGCCGGTGGGAATTCCGGGCGACTGTTGCGCGTGCATCCAAACGCACCTAGGTCAAACCCAGAAGTGGGCGCATTGGAGCTGGGATGCGGTTCCGCTCCAGAAACCTGTTATTTTCACTGCCCACCTGTTCTTGGGAGTTAAAATTACCCCAATGTACTTGTATCAAATTCCTCTGCCCACTATTTTAACGAAGGTGTTATCATATTTAAAATAAAAGGCAATGCTTCCATTAGAAAGTAGAGAGATGAATTTGACATAAGCATGTTAAATACCCATATGATAATGTCACCAGCAATAATTTCTCCCCTGTAGTCTTCTCCAGCGAAGCAGGTACAATCTGCACATCATGACCAGACTACCTCTGTAGGCCATCAATTTTTACAATATTAATACACTTTTCTTATTAATCTGCAATTGCCACTTCCACAATGGTCCTGTGAATTGAAAATTACTAATTTTGTGATATATCACGTGGTTATATCTATATGAAGGATGGTTATATCCTGCCTATTTTGTGTGACACAGCTTGTAATGTCTCAGCATTAAAATGACTGCAGCCTGTTAATGTGCTATTAATAGGAAATCAAAGCTTCATTTCCTTGTAGATTTGCTGCTGACCTCATTTTGTACTTTTATACAGGATGTTTTTCTGCAAAATATAAGAAATCCTACAGAAATGGGAATTAGAAAAGGAGAATGCTTACAATTAAAGCTTGCAACCTGAGATGCGACAGTCTTACCCTGGATTCAATGATCATGAATGTGAACCAACAAACTGGCTGAAATTGCACCACCAATTTTTCATAATAAACTCTGAAAGGTCCAGGGCTGAGAATTTTGAGAGGTCAAATAATAACTGGTACAGTAGGAGATGTCTTACTAAAGTTGGAGATTAACCCTTTGCTCTCACTATCCTGAATTGCTGCTGTGTAAAGTGATGAAGAAAATACAGTAGACCTTCATTAATCACTGCACTCCAGAAGACGAATGTTTTAATGGTGAGTAGCAAGCAGTACTGATTACAAGAAGCAATGCCAAAAACTGTCTCTATGAGCTGATTTTGCCAATTAAAAGACTAACTACTAGTAGGTGTTTAATGTAGCCTGCATTACACCATTGTTAGAGCATAAAGGGAAAGCTTAATGTTGCCAGTGACCTGTGCTTGATTGTAGTACTTTGAATTGTTTTTTTAGTGGAAGATGACAGTGTAATCACTATCCTGTCACTTCTATGATCTCACTTTGAATCTGGCCCAAAATGGCAGAATGGAAGTTCCCTCTTTCTAAAATTGATGAAGATGCTAAGTTAAGTGAGTCTGGGTACACTCAAAACAGCTCATGGCGATTGTGGACTGGACTTTCTGAACTGGTCAGAGTCTACTGGTTGCAAGGTAGGATTTACACCCACGCATCCTGATGACTTTTGTCCCCAGAAGATCTTACAGGGTCAGAAGCCTTTACATCTTGTTGGTGGACTCACAGTGGCATTTATGCTGACACCAGGTTACCAGCCTTAGGTGGGGTGGTGGCCGGCTGGCGTTGGGGAGGGAAATGGATGTGGTGTTTGCCAGAAGATAGCATGACCTGCTGAAAAAAGATGAGGGGGGCTAAATTGGGCCACGTAGCGTCCATTGTGTAGGCATTACGCGGACTCCTAAGCCCGAAAATGGCGTCTGAGATGTGCACGCACACTTCTGGCGTGATGTGCGCAGGACACCATATTGGTAAAGGCGCACCTAATGAACGCCGGCAGCTTGTGACGTAGGGAGATGATGATGTGGATCAGTGTGCAACACTGATTTGAAGCAGCTGGCGCCATTTTCAAACTCCCTGCTCCAGCCAACGCACTGTACTAACCTCCCACAACTGAACAGGAGTTAAAGGGCATGAAGGACCCCCTATCATCGCTATTTAAAGGGAGCATGCAGGAGTTACACGTTACTTGCTGGATTGGTTATTCTGGCTGCTGGTACAATTGTACGTGTTTGTGGAAGTTTCCTATACTTGGAGAAAGTTGCAGTATGCTATAGAGAATGGTCTGGGTGGTTGTGCAGCACTGTTCGTGGCATTTAAAATAGTGTGCTGAACAAAGTTGCTTCCAGACATGGGTGGCCTGCTAGGGCTTCCTCTGGGAATTGAACATGACTGGGAGAATGCAGAGAGGCCACGCAGAGCAGGACAAGCTGCTAGAAGAGGGAGGAGGAGGAGGAGGAGCAGGGCACTCAGCAGGAGGCCATATCCAAGGAGGACCTTCAGGGACCAATTCTCTTACCTCAACTTCAGCGACGACCAGTGCATCCGATGGCTGTGGTTCACTAAAGAGGTCATGATTGAGATTTGTCAACTGCTGCAGCCACAACTGCAGCCTCAGAGAAGGGCAAGAACAGCACTGCCTGTGGCTGTCAAGGTAACCATGGCGCTTAATTTTTGCGGCTCTGGCTCCTTTCAGGCTGCTGCTGCCGATATAAGCAACATCTCGCAGTTTGCAGTGCATTGCTGGAAAGGGAGGTCACTGAGGCTCTGTACCCACTCCGAAACAGATTCATCATGTTTCATCTTGACAGAGACAAGGAGCAGGAGCAAGTACGAGGGTTTGCTCACATTGCCGGCCTCCCCATGGTGCAGGGTGCCATTGACTGCATGCATATTGATATGCGTGCTCCACATCTGTATTCGGCCATATTCATGAACAGAAAGTGATTCCACTCCCTCATTGTGCAGCTGGTGTGTGACCAATGCCCGCTCTCCGGGCAGCAGTTATGACTCCTTCATTCTGGGGCAGTCCAACATGCCACCTATATTTCAACCAGCATGGCAAGTCAAAGGCTGGCTACTGGGCAACAAGGGTTATCCCCTCATGAAGTGGGTCATGACTCCGGTCCAGTACGGAACATCATCGAGCACACCATAAGCGTCCTCAAGCAACACTTTCGCTGCCTAGACCGCTCAGGAGGAGCCCTGCGGTACTCAGCTGAGCGGGTATCAAGATTTGAATGCTGCATAACCTCGCCATTATGAAGGGGCAGCCCTTGCCATTGTCAATCCAGTGAGAACTTGAGGCAGAGGAAGAGGAGACAGAGGCAGTAGAGGAGGAGGAGAAAGAGGAGGAAGAGACGGAGGAGGAAGTGCATCAGAAAATGGAGGAAGAGGCAGGGAGGCAACAATGTCGACAGGCCCTGTCTGCCAGGACTCTGCGTGATCAGATTATTAATGAGATCATCATCTGACTCCTCTGCAGCAGAACTAGTGTATGACCTCGCCCTCTGGCGAACTGGCATCTGCGGTATCCGGTCCCCCCACCCCAGCTCCTGCGCACTTGTGCCCGGTGTCTATCCTAGCCTCTAAAGTATGCACAGTGTCAGTATCTGAGCTGGTGGCTGTGAATTGAAGATCGAGTGACAGTGTGTCTGCATCATCACTGTTGCCTTCCTCTTCCTCCTCTGACAGTGCCGGTTCCAGGTCTTGGGCATCTGAAATGACAAAGGGAGATGGGTAGCATTGTGGTGAGGACTGAGGAGAAAGAAAGACGTGCGTGTTGACACCATCTGCAGCACGTGAGTCAGATAAGATTGTGGGATGAGGGAGAAGTGGGAAGCGAGAAGGAGGATTAGGTTTGCAGAGACCTTCGTCATTGATACATCCAGTACCACCAGTGGCCATGACTACAGTGACTGACCGCTCAATGATCGCCAGCACGGTGTCCTCAATGGGGGTGAGGACGTGTAGGCATGCCTGTCCTCCCCCAGGTCTTTCCTGCTGCCTGTTGTCATACGCCACCTTCTCTTGCAAGAAAGAGGGAAGTGTGTCAGTGAGTGCCCTGCAAGATGTTTGGGTGTTGTGGCTGTCATGGTTGAATAGCTGCCAGTGTGTGTGAGACCTATGAGTTGTGGGTTTGCAGTGTGTAAGAGTGGTAATGTGTGAGGTTCAGATGCAGTATCTGATTCGCAGGGTTGCGTACTGATTGAAAGAGTTTGTTGGTAGGTGGGTGACGGGGGGTGTTGAGCGTGGAGCAGTGGATGAGGCTAGTGGTGCAGTTGGTAGGAGATGCCACGTGACAGTTGAACGCACTCACCTTGACCACTCGCGTCCAATTATTGAACTTCTTCCTGCACTGCATCCACATGCAGTGATGCTCCAGGCATTGACCTCATCTGCCACAGCCTCCCACTGCCTCTTGAGGATATACCTGGAGGGCCTCCTGCTCCCCTGTGGATATAGGATGGCCCTCCGTCTGTCCACCTCTTCCACCAAGGCCTCCAGTACACTGTCTGAGAACCTTGGTGCATGCTCGCTCCGAGACGCAGCCATTCCTCACTATCTTCCAGCACAGGAATCACTTCACACCACTTCCTGTAGCCACAGAGCACCTTCCCTTTAAGAGATGCAAGCTGCCTTTAAGCAGTGCCAGCCACTCTCAATATCTGTGCCCCCTGCTGGTGCATGTAGCCACTCACAGCGAAGATAGCATTGGCTGCACGCAGCAATCATGTAGATTAGCAGGCAGCACGAATGTTAGGTGCTGCCTGCATCTCAACGACCAGGCGTGGGTTAATAGCGCACCACAATCGCCGCGCCCGTTTTCAGGGGTTAACCAATTTAACCCCTATTGTTTTAATGCTTAAAATTTCCGGCTTTGCCTATTGCAATTGATTGCTCTGTGATTGCTGGTACGATGCAAGGAGGCCCTTAAATTTGTGAAAAATCCCCTCTCCACTGCCTTAACAATGCTCGACGCAAGGAATGCACATGTTTTCCTAACGACTAGCGTTACTAGGGAATCAATGAAAGGAATATATTGGATTACATAGTCCTGTAATTAACATATGATGCTTGTCCACATTTATCCCCGAAGTGGCGGTGGATACCAGTGAATCATTTCCCGCCCTCCACTGGCACACTATTGCTCAACATCTGTCAGTAGAGTCGCAGAAAATTCAGCCCCTTGAGTCCACAATGGAAAATTTGTGATCAATTGATATTAAGTTGATAGTCTTATTTAGCAAGGCTGTGGACGACTGCTGTGGAAAATAAAATGTCATACTTGTGTAGGAAAAGTGCTTAGAATCATAGAAACATAGAAAATAGGAGCAGGAGTAGGCCATTCGGCCCTTCGAGCCTGGTCCGCCATTCAATATGATCATGGCTGATCCTCTATCTCAATACCATATTCCCGCTCTCTCCCCATACCCCTTGATACCTTATGTCTCTAGAAATCTATCTAGCTCCATCTTAAATATATTCAGTGACTTGGGGCCTGATTTTACCAGGCCTGCGGGTTTCCGGCGGGTTGGGTTTCGGGTGCGTGGCCTCCGCGCCAGGTGAAATTAGTGGGTTGCCCGCGCGATCGTAGCAGGCAATCCACTAATTGGAATCACTTACCTGCTCCTCCGGGGTCCGCGCTGCTTGTCTGCGTGTCGGGCGGGCTGCGCATGCGCAGTACGATCTGTCATCTGGAGGCGCTCTATTTAAAGGGGCAGTCCTCCACTGACAGATGCTGCAACCAATGGAACAAATTACAGCATGGAGCAGCCCAGGGGGAAGGCTGCTCCCAGTTTAATGATGCCTCACCCCAGGTATTATCAGATGGGGTGAGGAGGAGGGGGAGGACAGAGATCTTTCACCCGGCGGGCGGGAGGAAGCGGCCTGCCTCTGCCACCAAGAAGGCCTGGCTCGAGGTGGCAGAGGGGGTCACCTGCACCACCAACATATCGCCCACCTGCATACAGTGCAGGAGGCGCTCCAATGATCGCAGTAGGTCAGCCACAGTGAGAACAAGTAGTCTTTCCCCTACACTCCGTCTGCCACAACACTGCCCCCACCCCACATCTCCTTCGGCACCGCCAACACTACTCTGTCACATCACCCCTCATACCCACTCAAACCCCATCCTCATCTTACCTGCACCTACTCACCTCGCCAGTACTCACCCCGCCACTAACACGCAACCCAATCCTCATACAATCTCATGGCTCTATCCCATACTCACCCTCTCGTGCATCTCCCTCACGGCCAGCCTCACTCAACCTGCCACCACCTGTGCTGCAGCCACAGGGCATGCATCACATATGTGCAGTAGGCAGCGTACGGCAAACGTGTCGTGAGCATGAAGGGGATGCACAAGGGTGTCTGAGGGTTTGCCACGGGTGTTACCTATATTGAATTTCAGAGCAACAAACAGCACACATTATATTGGCACCACCACTGCCATGTCTCCGCGAATCCTGTCTGTTGTGTCCAATAATGCCCGCTCCTGGGTATCACTATGAGGACCCACCACTGATGCCACCCATTGTGTTACTGCAGAGTAGGTGCAGGTGTATTTGCAGGGCTCTTCCGCGCAGACGACTGAGAGACATCGGCGGTGTAGCCGGCTGCACCCTGGAAGGATGCGGAGGAGAAGTTGTGGAGGGCAGTGGTGACTTTGGCAGCGACAGGTAAGCAGATGGTGCTGGGGCCAGCCAGGAGCAGCTCGGCATGAAAGAGCCTGCAGATCTCCAAGACTACATGTCGAGTGAATCTGCGCCTCCGTGTGCACTGCTGCTCGGAGAGGTCCGGGGAGCTGCGCCTCGGTCTGTGGACCCTGTGGCGAGGGTAGTGCCCTCTGCGACGCATCTCTCTCTGCGGTAGCCCTCCCTCCTGCTGTACAGGTGGATGTGTCACAGCGCTCTGTTGTGGAGCTCCACGTGTCAGAGGTGGACGGCGTGGATGGCGAGGCTGGTGATGCTGTTCGCCCTCCGAGGGGGTCATGACTGCAGCTACGGCGGCCCCCATCCGCAATATGTACATCTGAGGGGGTCCGCAAGGTAGGCACATGTCTCCGGACCCCGGGGTGAGTGTGCAGGTTGGTGACTTTGACCGTCCGGAGGGGGGTGGTGGAGGCCACACTTTGTCCCAAGTGACAGAGCGGCCTCCTGCAATGGGTGAGGGTCTCCCCCCCGACCTGTCAAATGGACCTTTGCAGCTGCCACAGGCTGACGGCTGCAACACGTCCAGTTCAACTAGGACTGTTTCCCCCAGTGTGTGAAACAGTCCCATGTTTCTCCAAAATCACACACAGTCCCTTAATCAGGTCAGTTAATGACCTGAACAAGCGAAATAAATAACCTCAAGTGGCATCCCGCTGGCTTTAATTGCCTGCGGGATTCCCACCAGCGGGGGCTGCGCACGCACCCCCGCACGTCATCGGGGAACCCGGAAGTGGGCGGGATCGTGGCGCGATGCGGTCACGTGACTGGATATCAGGATTTTCGGGGCCCCCCCGCTGGAAACCCACAGGAAACCCGACGGTAAAATCGAGCCCTTGGTCTCCATAGCCTACTGTGGCAGAGAATTCCACAGGTTCACCACCCTCTGAGTGAAGAAATTTCTCCTCATCTCAGTCCTAAATGTCCTACCCCGTATCCTGAGACTGTGACCCCTCGTTCTGGACCCCCCAGCCAGGGGAAACATCCTCCCTGCATCCAGTCTGTCTAGCCCTGTCAGAATTTTATATGTTTCAATGAGATTCCCCTCTCATTCTTCTAAACTCAAGTGAAAGATTGAAGTTAAGGTATGTTATTTGGCCAGTTTTACTCTGCATCTAATCACGCTGTACCCAATGTGTATAATGGTGAGAATAAGTGGAAAAATGATCGGAGGCTTATAGGGGGAAAAGGAGTTCCGTCACATAGTGGAGACATGCTAATACTTCCGTTTGCTCACAATACCTCTCTCAATTAATGGACCAAAATGCAAAACAAATTCTACACGTTGTTCCAAAAATTAGTGATTTTTTCATAAGCCCACACTGAAAAATTACTTCACAGAGCATTGCTGGAATAAAGATATGGCAGGATACCATTGCAAGATTAAATATCTGACTAAATGCTATCAGTAAATCACATATTTTTCTTCACAGGAATATGGACTTTAAAAATAAATTATTTGGCCCTCTTAAGCTGCTTGTACTTTAAGATTTTCCTCACTGTCACCTCATTAACCTACAAAAGGGTTTCACTAGGACACGCCATGAGTTTGACGAAAACTTCATCACAATTCTCTCAGAGGATGGGTTAAGCTCTTCTCTGACACACATAAAAGCTTCATGAATAAAACAGCAACCTGCCAGCACAATGTTATTTACAGAGCAAAAGGGAATAAATACAAAAATAACAGGCCCATTTAAAAATCATCTGCATAAACTTGTGTTTTAGAAACTGTTTTAGCTTTGTGGAGGCCTTCGCTGCACTGTATGAGACGCTCCTTGATTTAGAATATTTCTTTACTATGAAGGTCTGATGTTCCCAAATAACCAATATTCATTTACCTTTCAACCCAGTAATTTTATGTCACAGAAATAAGAATGCATAATTCAAAGGTTGTTTTTAACATTGCCCTTCTTTCATTAAGGTATCAAATTACAAATGTACTTTATTTCAGATTTTCTTGAAAGCACATGAATACATTTGGCCATTTCTATTATTATAGGCATTTTTCTTGATTAAATTGTTTTTCAACTGCACACAATCTTATTTGTTAGAGTGCAAGTTTTAGATGAGTTGCATCTAAAAAGTAATGGGACAAGGTATTCATGAGCTAGCATCGACTTAAGTCACCACAAATGGCAGGAAAATTGTTGGGGGACAGTTTTGAAATCCTTCTCTTCCTGAATTCTCAAGGCCAAACCTGTCTTTTTTTATATAAGCCAAATATTCAAGTAAAACATTTAAAACTAGGAAAAAAGAGTAACAAGGCTTAATTCTAACTTCAATATAAATGAATTGAATGTTCTAGACAAGTAAAATGGCTTAAAACAAATAAATCCCCAGGGTTAGGTGGTATTTATCTCAGGGTGTTGAGAGAGATGAACGAGAAGATCTGCAAGGCACTGACAATCATTATGAGGGAGTCAATGGGCACTGGAGATGTATCAATAGATTGGAAACAAGCTGACATGGTGCCCATATTCAAAAAAGATGACAAAACCGGCAAAGGCAACTGCTTAGATCTATTAGTCTTACTTCAATTCAATGTGAAATGATGGAATGATAGGAGGAAAATTGAGGATTATCTGTACAGCAACAAACCAGTAAATAGCAGCCAACACAACTTTAGATGGGGAAGTTCCTTTCTGACTGACTTCCTTGATTTCTTTGAGGAAGTGACAACCCTAGTTAACAGTTTGTACTTAGAGGATTCAGGAAGAACTTGGGAATGGATAAGAAACTGGCTAAAGGGTAGAAAACAATGGGTATTGATTGGAGGAGTAATCTCAGGGTGGGGGAAAGTATTGAGTGGGTGCCTCAGGGTTCAGGGTTGATCCACTACTGTTCCAAATTTATATCAATTAATTGGATTCTGAAACTCAATGCAAAGTGGTTCAATTTGCAGATGATACCAAACTTGTAGGGGCAGTGGAATGGGAGGAAGCCCAAAAATTCTAGAATGTGCTAAACAAAATGTGAGTGGGACGGACAATGGGAGATGACAAGTGTAAAGCATTTCATACAGGAAGGAAAAATGGACAGTATGCAGACTTTATGAATGGTGTTGAAGAAGCAAAAGATGGAGTTGAAAGAAACCTAGCAGTCTTAGTAGACTCAATACTCAATGTGAGTAATTTTGACATTGGGGGCTCGATTTTGCGATCGCGTTTCCGGCGGGTTCCCAGCGGGGTGGCCCCGAAAATCCCGATATCCGGTCACGTGACCGGATCGCGACGAAATCCCGGCCACTTCCGGGTACCGCGCTGACGTGCGGGGCTGCGCGCGCAAGCCCCGCTGGTGGGAATCCCGCAGGCAATTAAAGCCAGCGGGGTTCCACTTGAGAGTACTTACCTTGCTCGTTGTGGTCAGTTAATGAGCTGAAGCAGCTGTCAAAAGAGGAAGTGTGGGATTTTAGGTTCAAGGCAGTGAGTTTCACACACTGGGGGAAACAGTCCCTTTCCAACCAGGCGTGTTGCAGCCAGCAGCCTGTGGCAGGTGCCAAGGTGCGCTCCACGGGGAAGAGCCCTCAACCACGCAGGAGGCCATCGCGTCACATAGGGCAACCCCTGCCCTCCACCAACCCCCGCCAAGCCAGAGGACAGACCGACACGAAACCGCAGCCCCAGTCCGAGGACCCACCCACCAACCCTGCACAACCCCTCAGACCAACACCTGCCAGATGGGTGGTGCGTTGACATCGTCGGAGGACGAACAGGATGACCAGCCCCAGCAGCCTCGCAGTCCACACCGTCCGCCTCGGAGACGTGGGGCCCCCCAACACGGTGCTGCGGCACACCCACCTGCACAGCAGGAGGGAGGGCAACCGCAGAGAGAGATGCATCGCAGGAGGCACTACCCTCCGCACAGGGTGTACAGAGCGAGGCTCAGCTTCATGGACCTCTCCGAGGAGCAGTGCATACGGAGGCTCAGAGTCAATCGCCAGGTAGTCGCCGACATCTGCAGCCTCCTTAACGACGAGCTGCTCCCTGATGGACCAAGCAGCATCTTCCTACCTGTCACCATCAAAGTCACCACTGCCCTCAACTTCTTCGCATCCGGTTCCTTCCAGGGTGCCACCGGGGACATCACCGGGGTCTGTCAGTCCTCTGCACACAAGTGCATAAGGCAGGTCACCGATGGGTTGTTCCGCAGGGCCTCGCACTACATCAACTTCGCCATGGACGAGCGCAGCCAGATGGAGAGGGCGGTTGGATTCCATGCCATGGCCGGCTTCCCACGGGTGCAGGGTGTAATCGACTGCACCCACATCGCAATACGGGCACCTCCGCATGAGCCAGGGCTGTTCATCAACAGGAAGGGGTATCACTCCATGAACGCCCAGCTCATCTGTGACCACCGCCAGAGATTCCTACACGTGTGCGCCAGATACCCCGGCAGCTGCCACGATGCCTTCGTCCTCAGGGAGTCCGCCGTCCCGCCCATCCTGCAGGCACCCAACGCCGGCAACGGCTGGCTCCTCGGCGACAAGGGGTATCCCCTACACACGTGGCTCATGACACCTCTGAGGAACCCCATCACCGAGCCGGAGCGTCAGTACAATGACAGCCACACTGCTACCAGGTCTACAATTGAGCAGACCATAGGGCTTCTCAAGATGCGCTTCAGGTGCCTTGATCGTTCTGGGGGAGCGCTGCAATACACACCATTCAGAGTGGGACGAATCATAGCTGTCTGCTGTGCCCTGCACAACATGGCCCAACAGAGGGGGGTGCCGCTGGAGGAGGCCCCATCCACACCCGCCACCCACATTGAGGAAGGCGAGGGCGACGAGGAGGAGGAGGAGGAGGAGGAGGCGAAGGAGGAGGACGCGCCAGAGGATGTTGGACGACCCATGCGCCGAGCCGCGACTCACCGGGATGGTCGCCGGGCCAGGGAGGCACTCATACGTCAACGGTTCTCCTAGAGTCAGACACTGCGAGGCGCTCGCATCTCCTCACCTGCACATGCGAGCGGCCATACCAGCCCCCTCCACTGAAGAGTGCTGCCAGTAATCCTGCACCCACAGCAGTGTGCCCAATGGGTGGCAGCAGGTGTTCGCCGTCATGATGGCCTCCACGGAACGCACCTATTGCACAAGCCGCGGAAGAATGGACGAGAGGTGGCAGGAGTGGTGAGAATAGAGTATTTAATATCTCGAATGTGACATTATATAAAAAAAAAGTACAAATTAATAAACACCCTGGTGTATTCCCTTTGTGATTATAAGGCCTTTGCAATTCTTTTCCGGGAACCCCTACGTGGTGCTACCCCTGTGGCTCCAGCAGAGGTAGTGGCAGGTTGCTCGTCTTCTTGCCTTGACCGGGTAGATGCTTTTGGCGGACGGCCCCTGGGTTTCGGTGCATCTGGGTCCGGCTGAGCAGAGCCTGGAGATGAGTGCTCCCTCCGTCGCGGACCCTCTGCGGCTGCCCCTGCCACCAGGGTCTGCTCATGCTCACTCGTGCGCGGTGACTCACCAAGTGCTACCCCACCGAGGTGCGTGTCTCTGCGCTGGTGGATGGTTGGCTCTGATGTGACGATGCACCCTCAGAGACCGCCATGTCCTCTGAGGAATCGCCCTCCAAGATCTCTTCACACAAAGACGGACCTGCAAGAGAACAGAGGGCACTTTGAGGCATGTGGACCAACTTGACAGTGCGCCTGATGGCAGGTGATGATACGGTCACTCGCGATCATGGGTGTTGAGTGTCAGCTTTCCCTTACCGGCCGTTTCGGCAGCGACACACTCGCCATCAGCCACCGACAGGCAATGTCGCGTGCGGGCGAGGTCGAGTGTCTCCACCTCGGCGTCGGTGAGCTCCACCACTTGCGGCGGCCCACCTCCGGTGCGTGCCCTTTCCCTATTGTTCTTGCTTCTCTTCTCCTGTGAAGGCAAAACACAGATGTGTGAGTGGGTGCGTATTGCATCGTGAGACGCATCGAGCATCGGTGTGGTTGGGTTGAGCGTGGCGCGGATGGATGGGAGGATGCGTGGGCCACGTGCCCATCCCATTGCATGGGGATTGGGGTGTGTGGTAGTGTTCGGGTGGGGTCAGGGACGGTGGGTACTTGCGTGCACGGCGAGGATGGTGAATGAGTGGCTGTGAGGATTGCTGATGGAGCGCAGTGGTGGCTGTGCAGGAGGGGTTGTGATCTGTTTGGCGTGATGGTGGGGACGGGATGTGGGAGGGTGCGTTGGTGTACTCACCTTGCCAGACCTAGTCAGGTCATTGAAGCGCTTGCGGCACTGCTCCCAAGTCCTTGGGGTGTTGCCCCTGCTGCTCACCTCCGCCGCCACCTCTGCCCATGCCTTCCTGGTTGCGGCGGCAGGGAACTTGCGTCCATCTTCTGGGAAGAGCGTTTCCCTCCTCCTCCTCACGCCCTCCAGCATCAGCTGCAGTGCCAGGTCTGATAAACGGGGCGCAGCCTTTCCCCTTTGCTGAGCCATCGTCTCAAACCGCTTGCTTGTAGCAGGAGGGGCTTTGGGAGACTGCCCCTTTAACTGGAGCTCCTACATCGCGTCGACGGTACTGCGCATACGCAGCCGGCCGGCACGCAGCTGGGGAGCGGAGAACCCGGAAGCAGGGCTTAATCAGTTCAATTATCCCGCGATCGCGTGGGGGACGCACACGATTAGCCGTCCGCGTTTTCCACGCTCCCGGAGGACCACCCGCTGGGAACCCGCAGGCCTGCTAAATTCGAGCCCTGGGTAATTCAGTGGGTAAAACGGGTGATATCAATTCAGCCCCTCATTATACATCGCTCCTGATTTTAATTTCCATTGACTTCACTGGATTTTATACAGGCATATAAGAGAATAAATGGTATGCAAACGTTAATCTGGAATACTATAAATTAAACTGTTGGAGTAGGAAAAGAAAACACAGGTTAAACTAAGTAAATGTAATTTTAGGACTATTATTAAGAGGTTTTCTTCATGCAATGATCAGCACTTGGAATAGACTTCTGAGCAAAGTGGTGGAGGCAAAAAATCTGGAATCATTTAAGAAACAACAAGATACAGCAAAGGGGGGAGTGTAGGATTGTTCTGGGTGGATAAATGAAGATGGGGCAAAAAGTCTTCCTTATGCAAAAGTATTTTGTGATCTTTATTTGATCTTTGTACACCATTTATTACATCAATCAATAGTTCAAAAAGCAGCCCAATGGCTCCTTGAGTAGTTGCATCATTTAGCATGGCACTACACCAGCCAGAGCAGTCAGTCTTAGGTTACGTTGATCTTAGTTACATTACCAATTGATGTGCTACTGTTGGTCTCAGAACCTCCAGGTAAGATGGGAATAATAAGGCAGAGTTCCCACTCTTGATCAATATCCACTGACTCTCATTGGAAGTGAGCATGATTGTGGATAGAAGGTGAGAGTGAGCATGGCCTTGACTGTAGCACTAGGCCATTAATGCTCACTGTCCAGTCTCTTATATGAAAAACGGCATTTGCGTGGAATACCAGATGACCACTGCCAGCTGTAAAACCATATGGCAACATTGCTGACTTGCCATTGAAGGGGTACGGAGCAAATGTATGAATGTACATGAATGTTGCCCAAATCAAATCATGGTGGACGAGATGGGCTGATGTATCCCCCCTAAAACTGGCAGTATGTATACAGAAGGGTGCAAAATTACCACTGCGTATCCCATAATACACTTCATGATTTAAGTACAAATGGTGAGTGAGTGGCTACCAAATACAGTAGGAGTCACAGCAACAAAGGTACTTTGTAATTGTCTTTTAAAGGATTACTAAGAGTTACACGCTTGAATAAAATCACTCAAATTTAGTTAGTTAAAGGGGAGTCACAGCAACTGATGAAAGGTCGTCGACCTGAAGCGTAAACTCTGTTTCTCTCTCCACAGATGCTGCCTGACCTGCTGTGTGTTTCCAGCATTTTCTGTTTTTATTTCAGATTTCCAGCAGCTGCAGTATTTTTCTTTAGTTTTAAAGAATTGCAGTTGCTTTCCTTAAAACTCCTGATCTGTTAACAAGTTTGTACAGATTCCCCTTTTATTTTTTCAGTTTACATTTTAAGAAGTTGACGTAATACATGAAAAGGAGGTCAGTCAAATACTGTAACTGTTTACCTTGAGTCTCGCTGACAAAAAGTTGACTAAGGAAGATGAAAAATCAGCAGAAAAAATGCAATTAAAATCCAATTTTTTTCTGCTGATTTCTATTCTCCTCGCACTTGTAAAATATTAGTATCACCCAGAATCCTGATTAATCATAATGTAAAATCAGTGATGCTTCCAGCTACTTTGTGACTGTGACTCTGACTGCAGCTCAGATGATTTAGTGAGAGATTTCTGTTCTTTGAATATATTGTGGTAACTCATTTAGATGCTGATTTTGTACAAATTAGATTTTTTTTTATCAACTGCAGAGCACTTTTTTTTTATACCAATTTTCTCCCCTTTATCTCTCCTCTTCTTCAAACAGCATTGATTGCTGCCAGGGTACAGTTCCATGGGCACTGGTTGCCCTCCAGCACCTTGCCCAAATGGCCATTCTTCATTTGTGAGCTTGAACAGTGAGCCCTCGATTTTAACCCTCCTCGCCATTGAGAATGGTGCTGGGAGGGGGTCAAGATTGGACCGAGTCGATTTGCGGCCCGAGGTTGCTCCATTACCGCCCTGCGCTATTTCATCTTCACCGTTTTTCAAGTCCGCCCACCGAGCCCTGCAAGGAGTCCTTGGGCCCCACCCCCACCCCCACCCCCCACCCCCCAGCTCAGGCCTCACACCAACCGGTTCTGTCTACAAAGCAACCCACGATAGTACCCCTTACCGCAATCGCCTCCAGATCCCTCCCCCACTAACTGTCGGCGACTGTTCCCACGGGTCTCCAGCTGCGGCTGCCTGCCACCTAATTCCTGCTCCCACCTGCCGGCCAGGTAGTGAACTTTCCATTGCTCCGCCCTTTAAAATCGGGGCCTGAGTGTCAGCAAGCTGTTTGGCATAGGGAGCATTACAACTGAGATGTTCACATTTGCAAACTTCCAGCAGGGGTCCTTGAATAACAATTAGGTGTGAGAATTCTTGCTGATTCTCCCCTTTCTAATATAGGGATGCTGAGATCAAGTGTGGCACGTCCACTACTGCCACAGCTGACATTAGTGGAATGATTGAGCCTGGCACCTTCCTGGTCTGTCTGGCTCAGCTTATCATTGCTTTAACCAACTGACTAATCAAGAATGGATGTGGGCCCATCCATTCTTTTTCCTGAAAAAATTAAAACATTAACTGCTTTTGCTGATCATCTATTCCGTATATCGCACCCGTTGAAGAAAAATACCAATCCTTAGTTCTTTTTAGCCTGATTAATTCTATAGTCATGTCATTTATTTCTTTGATCACAACCTAATAATCTGTTTACATCTAGGTTATCTGTCCCTCTCAGCATTCAGAAACAAGTGAAAACAAGCTTAGTTCTGACTGTTTCAGTTCATAACAGCGTATCAGTGGGCACACTGCTAGAGGATTTCCCATGGAAAATGGGGAGCTGAGGAGATATGGAGAGTTGACCATGAGTGAGCAGAGGTTGATTCAGGGGTCCAGTGGAGTGATGAATGGAGTCAGCAGCAATGGGAAGCAGGCGGTCATTCGGCCAAGTGGAGTAGGATGGGAACAAGCAGGAACAGATCAGAGCTAGCTCAGTGTGGAGTGAAAAAAATCCCAGCAGAGGAGAAGAAAATTGAGGATGCAGAAGCAGGTCAGATACTAGAATCGAGACGGCCCAGCAGAGAATACAATCTCCATAGAAAGTGGCGGCAACGTTGGAGGTCAATATAAGGTCCAGAAGCAGCAGAGAAATGGACTTTAGACCAAGAGAAAATGGATATCTGACCAGAACCCACACAGCAGTAAAATAAAGCTGCTGGTTCATTTCTCTCCTCTTGGATACATGGCCTCCACCAAATCCCTACCCCAACTCTTCACTATACCTCTGCCATCCTACTCTCCTGCCTCCATCAGAAACTTAACTCCCTTTCAGATAAGCCCACAGCTTCCCTCCATGCTTCTCTCAGCATTGGCAGCCATGCTTTCAGCCTTCTAAACCCACCCTAAACCTCTCTGTCTCTCCACCTCTCCTCCTCCTCCTTCTTTAGAACCTACCTCTTTGACCAAGCTTTTAATCACCCCTGCTAATATCTCTTTTGCCTCGGTATCAATTTTTGTCAGATTGCCTTCTGTGAAGCACCTCAGGAAGTTTTAATATGTTAAAATCCCTATATAAATGCAAGTTGTTGTTGTCGTTGTATAACTTAAACCAAAGTTCTTGTGTCATCCTTTTCACTCTTCCCTGAACTTTCTCTGATGAATCTGTTACAATCAGGCTCTTTACTCCAAAGCTCCAGGTTGCCGGGAAAATGTAGTTTACGAAGGCAGATATGTACCTCTTATGATTAGAAGCTTATATCCTAATGCACACTGTGAAGAGGAGTAGCAGGCCACAGGATTAACAATTACCCTTTTACCAAATTATTTTGCATCAGAGATGGAATGGATTACCAACCATGCACTTCTGATCTCTGATATATGTAAAACACCATGCTATCAGACTGTATCATTCAGGCTAAAACTAACAATCAAGTTATTTACAAGATTTACAGTTATACAGATGCAAATTGAATACAGCAGAATAATCTGGCAATACAAATATTTAACTTACATAGTGCTTTAAATTGTCCTGAAAAGGAGTGTCCAAAATCTTGAGTAATTTTCAGAATTCTTTAGCTGAAACTAATGTGTGCAATTGGATTCCCTTCTCATCACTACAATATGGAAAAAATAGTTGATACAAGAGAACTTGGAACTACAGAATAGGGAAAGCAAACAACATTTATGCTTCCCCGCTCAAGCTTTTGGCAATCCTGATCAAAAGGAGTTTTTTTAACACTAGGCATATAAACATGCTTTTAATCAATTTTAGTTTTTAGGAAGATAGAGTGTGAACTGCTGACTTCTGGCATTTAGAAGGATCTTGTTATCGTCTAACAGCTGACTAACATGTCAAATAGCTTGGTCTTGAGAATGACTCTTCGTGATTGTTGTGCACCTGCAAGCTTTACTTGCAACCAGCATTTCAAAGTGAGGAAAGAATTCCTGATGCAATTAACATGTAATGAGTTTCTCCCCAAGAGATCAACTAGTTAGATCGCCTCACAAAAATGTATTTTATTTATGAGAGAGTATTTGCATATTGCTTTAACTCTCCTTCCCCCAAAGACAAAAAAAGGCTTTTCAGAAAGCAACTAACAGAATTTCATTTTAAAATCACAGTATGTTGGCCGATCCAAAATGTAACATTTTAATGTAAGATGAAGCTCTATCCTGCGATTTTCAAAGCTGAGAGTGTTCAGAATTGCACATAATACTCTCAAGTATAAATCTACTGAACCCACACTTCCAGCAGGGAGCCATGCTTAAAAGGAGCTCAAAGTGGTCAGAGAGTGTGCTCTACAACATTGAAGTTTTCCACAAATCTATAATTGTCATTGCGCCAGTTAAAGTTAAAATAGCCTGCTTCAAATTTTAATCAAATAACCGTGAGATGGCCAGAGAGAAAAAATTTGACGAGGACATTATTGAAAACTGCCCTTTACCACTTAAACTGTGTGGAGTTACCCAGTTTTGGGAATCTCCATGATGGGATTTCTTCTCATATTCATTATCACTCAGATTGAGACTATCCATTCAGCTGCCTGTGCTGCTTTCCACCCTGCCCCTTGCTCACCAAGCCAAAACTCCCCCTGCCCTAGCCCTGAATCCATGGGCTCAATTTTCCAGTGAAGTAGCGGGTGTGTCAGGGGCGGGAGGGGCTCCGAAAATCGAGGAAATCCCGTTCGGGGTTCGGAGCCCGGCTCCAACACCCAGACTTCCGGGTTCCCTATTGATGTGTTTGAGTGCGTGTGTGCCTCCTGAATGCGGAAGTCCCACTGGCAATTAAAGCCGGCGGGATGATTAGTTGTTGAGGTAGTTTAAGTACTTGAAGTATTTCATTTTCTCCACATTTTGGCAGGGGAGTGATTTTGAAGCATCCTCAGCGTGTTTCCCGGGCTGTGGGAAACACTCCATGTTGCAACAGACGTGTTTCAGCCAGCAGCCAGTGGGAGATTCAAATACTTATTTGACAGATGGGGAGAAAAGGTCACTTATTACAGCAAGGCACTCTGTTATTTCAATGTTTTGGCTGCAAGATCTTCGTGTTTGCACTGAAAATTCTTACTTTCCGCTGAAAATTCTGCTGCGCAAACATATTTAACTACTTTGTGGACCCCCTCAAACTCACACCATCAGGATGGGGGGGCGCTATGGCTGCATTCATTACTCCATCCGAGGACGAGCAACATCACCAGCCTCGCCAGGCATGGCATGCACCTCTGCCGCGTGGCGCTCCACAACACAGTGCTGCGCCACAGGCACCTGCACAAGAGCATAGAGGGCAACAACATGGAGGGGTGCCGCTTGAGGAGGCCTCATCCACCTCTTCCATCCGCATTGAGGAGGAGGAGGTGGAGGAGGAGCAGGAGGAGCAGGAGCAGGAGCAACCTATGGGTAGAACAGCAGCTCAACTGGCTGCTCATGAAGCCAGGGAGTCACTGATATGTGAACGGTTCTCCTAACATCAGACAGTGTGAAGAGTCCAGTCCTCACACCACCTGGATAGAGCAGCGCCCAAACCAGCACCACCGCCACCCCCCATCTCTCCCTGCACAAAACAGGCCTGCAATACACATACACCCACTGTAGAGTGACCCAATGCGTGGCATCAAGTGGTGTCGTTCATGCTGAACCTCATGAATGGGCCTTATGACAGAAGCCAGGCAAGAATGGCCAAGACGTGGCAATACTGGTGACAATAATAATATTTAATGTGAGTTTAACAAAAAGCTAATACAAATAAAAAACATGACGAACCGTCAAACACCCTTGTGCATCCCCTTCGTGCTTACAAAACCTTCACCTTTCTCTTCCGACTACTTCTACGTGGTGCATCCCCTGTGGCTGCAGCAGAGGTAGTGGCAGGTTGCTCTTGTTCATGCCCTGACCTATTATATGCTTTGGGCCTACGCCCTTTGGGTTTTAGAACCCGTGAGGGCCCCTACAAAGACTGCTCCACCTGCACCTGTGCAGGGGCAGACTCGGCCACCTGGACAGGAGGCAGCATTGCAGGTACTGGTTGAGAGGGGGGCAACGGGTGAGATGTGGGAGCGCTTTGAGTGGCGTCCACACTTCCATGTCTTCCTTTCGCCATCATCCCTCCCCTGGGCCAGGCCCACATCACTCCTACCACTCTGCTGGACAACAGTTTGGAGGACATGTGTGAAGCCTTTTAAGGCGTGTGCTAGTGGATTTACGTGCCTGCTTAAGGTGGCAGCATGTTGTTCACTGTGAGTCTGAACGGCCGTTGTCAGAGCCTGAATGGACTCATTTATGAGTCGTGCTTGAAGCTCAATGGAGGCGAGCCTTCTCTCCATCGCAGACTTTCCTGCACTTACGCGTGACAGTATCTCAGAGTTGGCTTATGTCCCTGTGACACTATCTCAGAGATGTCCTCACATCCCTGTGACACTATCTCAGAGAGTTGCTCACGTCCCTGTGACAGTATCTCAGAGATTCCCTCCTGTACCTGTGCCACTATTCCACTCATGCAGGAGTTGGACTCCTCCATCCTCTGCGCTATTGTGGAGAGTGCTCGTGGCACCTGTTCCAGCACCTTGCAAATGTGCTGCTGTCCCTCGATCATTCTCCTTTTAAAGGATGGACCCCAGGGTTCAGCATCTGCGTCCAGCTGAGCAGAGCCTGGAGAAGAGTGCTCCCACCGACGCGGACTCTCCACAGCTGCCCCTGCCACTAGTGTCTGCTTGTGCTCATGTGTGTGGTAACTCACCAGGTGCCAACCCAACTAACTGAGGACTAGGACCCACTGAGGTGTGAGTATTTGCGCTGGTGGATGACTCACTCAGATGTGACGGTGCACCCTCAAAGGCCGGTAGGTCCTCTGAGGAATCGCCCTCTGCCATCACAGCGATCGCTGAAGGCCCTGTAAGAGAACAGAAGGCAATATTAAGCATGATCACAGATGCGTCATGTCACGATTAGCATTATGAGGTGCTGAAGGTGGCAAGGCATGTTAGCATCAATTCATATTGTGTGTGATGAATGTTAAAGTTAGGTCACCAGACGTTTGTTGGGTGCCAGTCTCGGCATCCCTGACGGACAGGCACTCTGGGCTTTGGCTGAGCTCCAGCGCCTCCTGCTCCGCCTCTGTGAGGATGATGATTTGTTGCAGCCCCCCTCCGGTCCTCACCCTCTCCAGTGCATTCTGGGCTCGCTTCTCCTATAAGGGGAGAAAGTACAGACGTGTGAGTGAGACGTGGCCAACCAATGAATGCATTGGTTTGGGTGCGGCTGACCGTGAAACAGATGCATCAGAGGGTGAGAATGAGACAGCCATGACATTGAGTGGTAGTGGTGGGGTGACTAATGGGGAGCTGAGGAAGTGCTGAGGAAGTGCAGGTAAGTTGAGGATGAGCCTTAAGTGGGTGTGGGGAGTGATGTGATGGAGTAGTGTTTGCAGTGCAGAATGAGTTGGGGGGGGTGGTGGGGCCGGTGATGTGGAAGATGGAATGTAGGAGAATAAGTAAGTGTACTCAATTTGGCTGACCTAGTTAGGTCATTGAAGCGCTTCCTGCACTGGATCCAGGTGCAGGAGATGTTGCTGCTGCTGGTGACCTCCTCTGCCACCTCGAGCCAGGCCTTCTTGGTGGCAGAAGCAGGCCACATCCTCCCTTCCGCTGGGTAGAGCACATCCCTCCTCCTCCTCACTCCATCCAGTAGCACCTTGAATGAGGCATCATTGAATCTTAGAGCAGCCTTGCCCCTGTGCTGCTCTATTGTGGTGTGTGGGTGTTTGCTCCAGGAGCAGCCATTGGAGGACTGCCCCTTTAAATAGCACTCCTCCAACTGACAGCCTGTGATGCGGGTGCGCAGTCCGCCCGCTCCGCAGCTTTCGGACGGCAAACCCAGAAGCCACGTTAAGTGGCGCCAATTGACTCGCGATTGTGCGGGAAACAGACATTTTTTATTGGGCCGGTTACCCATGCACCCAATCACTGCCTGCTGCCATCCCACCTCCTTGCTAACATAGGGACCCATGTCTTTCTCCATATTCTCTCCTGTCTCCCCTCATGCCCCCTCCGAACTCATCTTCTCCATGAGACCTACCTTCTGCTTCCTTAACTCCCTTAATTGCTGACCACCCAACTTTCCTGTCTGGTTTCTTGTTAGTTGACATTGTAAAATGGTTCTCTCTGCTCAGGTATTGCCCTCCTCCTTCTCAGAACCGCCATCATCCACGTCCTTCTTAAAAAACCCACCCCTTTGTCGTTGCAAACTACTGCCATATCTCCAACTTTCTTTTCCTCTCCAAAGCGGGAGCGACGAGAGAGGAGACCCAGAACATGAAGCAGCAGCAGAGAGAAAGGAGGATTGGAACATAAAGTGGGAGCGGTGAGAGTAGAGGATCGGAGCATAAAATGGGAGCAACGAGAGTGGAGGATCAGAGCAAAAATGGGAGTGGTGAGAGTGAAGGATCGGAGCATAAAATGTTAGCAGTGAGAGTGAAGGATCTGAACATAAAATGGGAGCGGTGAGAGTGGAGGATCGGAACATAAAATGGGAGCGGTGAGAGTGGAGGATCGGAGCATGAAATGGGAGCGGTGAGAGTGGAGGATCGGAGCATAAAATGGGAGCGGTGAGAGTGGAGAATCGGAGCATAAAATGGGAGCGGTGAGAGTGGAGAATCGGAGCATAAAATGGGAGCGGTGAGAGTGGAGGATCGGAGGATAAAATGGGAATGGTGAGAGTGGAGAATCGGAGGATAAAATGGGAGCGGTGAGAGTGGAGAATCGGAGGATAAAATGGGAGTGGTGAGAGTGGAGAATCGGAGGATAAAATGGGAGTGGTGAGAGTGGAGAATCGGAGGATAAAATGGGAGTGGTGAGAGCGGAGAATCGGAGCATAAAAAGGGAGCGGTGAGAGCGGAGGATCGGAGCATAAAATGGGAATGGTGAGAGTGGAGAATCGGAGCATGAAATGGGAGCGGTGAGAGTGGAGAATCGGAGGATAAAATGGGAGCGGTGAGAGTGGAGAATCGGAGGATAAAATGGGAGTGGTGAGAGTGGAGAATCGGAGGATAAAATGGGAGTGGTGAGAGCGGAGAATCGGAGCATAAAAAGGGAGCGGTGAGAGCGGAGGATCGGAGAATAAAAAGGGAATGGTGAGAGTGGAGGATCGGAACATAAAATGGGAGTGGTGAGAGTGGAGAATCGGAGGATAAAATGGGAGCGGTGAGAGTGGAGAATCGGAGCAAAAATGGGAGCGGTGAGATTGGAGGATCGGAGGATAAAATGGGAGTGGTGAGAGTGGAGGATCGGAGGATAAAATGGGAATGGTGAGAGTGGAGAATCGGAGGATGAAATGGGAGCGGTGAGAGTGGAGAATCGGAGCATAAAATGGGAGCGGTGAGAGTGGAGAATCGGAGGATAAAATGGGAGCGGTGAGAGTGGAGAATCGGAGGATAAAATGGGAGCGGTGAGAGTGGAGAATCGGAGCAAAAATGGGAGCGGTGAGATTGGAGGATCGGAGGATAAAATGGGAGTGGTGAGAGTGGAGGATCGGAGGATAAAATGGGAATGGTGAGAGTGGAGAATCGGAGGATGAAATGGGAGCGGTGAGAGTGGAGAATCGGAGGATAAAATGGGAGCGGTGAGAGTGGAGAATCGGAGCAAAAATGGGAGCGGTGAGATTGGAGGATTGGAGGATAAAATGGGAGTGGTGAGAGTGGAGGATCGGAGGATAATATGGGAATGGTGAGAGTGGAGAATCGGAGGATAAATTGGGAGTGGTGAGAGTGGAGGATCGGAGGATAAAATGGGAATGGTGAGAGTGGAGAATCGGAGGATAAAATGGGAGCGGTGAGAGTGGAGAATCGGAGCAAAAATGGGAGCGGTGAGATTGGAGAATCGGAGGATAAAATGGGAGTGGTGAGAGTGGAGGATTGGAGCATAAAATGGGAGCGGTGAGAGTGGAGGATCGGAGGATAAAATCGGAGCGGTGAGAGTGGAGAATCGGAGGATAAAATGGGAGCGGTGAGAGTGGAGAATCGGAGCATAAAATGGGAGCGGTGAGAGTGGAGAATCAGAGCATAAAATGGGAGCGGTGAGAGTGGAGAATCGGAGGATAAAATGGGAGCGGTGAGAGTGGACAATCGGAGGATAAAATGGGAGCGGTGAGAGTGGAGAATCGGAGGATAAAATGGGAGCGGTGAGAGTGGTGAATCGGAGGATAAAATGGGAGCGGTGAGAGTGGAGAATCGGAGCATAAAATGGGAGCGGTGAGAATGGAGGATCGGAGGATAAAATGGGAGCGGTGAGAGTGGAGAATCAGAGCATAAAATGGGAGCGGTGAGAGTGGAGAATCGGAACATAAAATGGGAGCGGTGAGAGTGGAGAATCGGAGCATAAAATGGGAGCGGTGAGAGTGGAGGATCGGAGCATAAAATGGGAGTGGTGAGAGTGGAGAATCGGAGCATAAAATGGGAGCGGTGAGAGTGGAGGATCGGAGGATAAAATGGGAGCGGTGAGAGTGGAGAATCGGAACATAAAATGGGAGCGGTGAGAGTGGAGAATCGGAGAATAAAATGGGAGCGGTGAGAGTGGAGGATCGGTGGATAAAATGGGAGTGGTGAGAGTGGAGGATCGGAGGATAAAATCGGAGCGGTGAGAGTGGAGAATCGGAGGATAAAATGGGAGCGGTGAGAGTGGAGAATCGGAGCATAAAATGGGAGCGGTGAGAGTGGAGAATCGGAGGATAAAATGGGAGCGGTGAGAGTGGACAATCGGAGGATAAAATGGGAGCGGTGAGAGTGGAGAATCGGAGGATAAAATGGGAGCGGTGAGAGTGGAGAATCGGAGGATAAAATGGGAGCGGTGAGAGTGGACAATCGGAGGATAAAATGGGAGCGGTGAGAGTGGAGAATCGGAGGATAAAATGGGAGCGGTGAGAGTGGTGAATCGGAGGATAAAATGGGAGCGGTGAGAGTGGAGAATCGGAGCATAAAATGGGAGCGGTGAGAATGGAGGATCGGAGGATAAAATGGGAGCGGTGAGAGTGGAGAATCGGAACATAAAATGGGAGTGGTGAGAGTGGAGAATCAGAGCATAAAATGGGAGCGGTGAGAGTGGAGAATCGGAACATAAAATGGGAGCGGTGAGAGTGGAGAATCGGAGCATAAAATGGGAGCGGTGAGAGTGGAGGATCGGAGCATAAAATGGGAGTGGTGAGAGTGGAGAATCGGAGCATAAAATGGGAGCGGTGAGAGTGGAGGATCGGAGGATAAAATGGGAGTGGTGAGAGTGGAGAATCGGAGCATAAAATGGGAGCGGTGAGAGTGGAGGATCGGAGGATAAAATGGGAGTGGTGAGAGTGGAGAATCGGAGCATAAAATGGGAGCGGTGAGAATGGAGGATCGGAGGATAAAATGGGAGCGGTGAGAGTGGAGAATCGGAACATAAAATGGGAGCGGTGAGAGTGGAGAATCGGAGCATAAAATGGGAGCGGTGAGAGTGGAGAATCGGAACATAAAATGGGAGCGGTGAGAGTGGAGAATCGGAGCATAAAATGGGAGCGGTGAGAGTGGAGAATCGGAACATAAAATGGGAGCGGTGAGAGTGGAGAATCGGAGGATAAAATGGGAGCGGTGAGAGTGGAGGATCAGAGCATAAAATGGGAGTGGTGAGAGTGGAGAATCGGAGCATAAAATGGGAGCGGTGAGAATGGAGGATCGGAGGATAAAATGGGAGCGGTCAGAGTGGAGAATCGGAACATAAAATGGGAGCGGTGAGAGTGGAGAATCGGAGGATGAAATGGGACCGGTGAGAGTGGAGGATCGGAGCATAAAATGGGAGTTGTGAGAGTGGAATCAAAAGCTAAATAAATAGTTAAAAAGAGCAGGAAACCGGAGCAGTTAAACAAACTCGGTGAAAAATTGACATCATATTCAGAGTGGGGAGCAGCAGAATCCGAGGAAATTAAACTAAGTCTTTAATTTACTGTACCCAATCAATTTTAACTATAAACTATAAATAAATAGTTAAATAAATGAATGTTCAGAATAATTAATTACTAATTAATTTAAAATCAAGCTAAAATCCATCTCCTAAATATAACCTAGACCTTAAGTGTTTTTATTAATTCTAGAATTAAATTAGTACTAACAAACAAATAAATAAATAAATTGAAACTAGGAATGGCCTAGCAGGCTATGTGTCGGGGCTGTGATATGTGGGAGTTTGTGGACAGTGAGACTGTCCCGGATTACCACATCTGCAGGAAATGTCTCTGGCTTGAGACACTCCAGCTCAGAGTCTTTGAGCTGGAGTTCGAGTTAGAGACACTCCGACACATAAGTCAGCAAGGTAAGGGGAACCAAGGGGAAGTAGAGAAGGAGGTCCCGCAGGCACTGGTTCTATCCAACAGGTGCAATGTACTTGCTACCTTTGAGGATAAGGATGTAGCTGTAGGCAGAACAGCCAGAATGCTAACTGTGGCACTGTGGTGCAGGAGGCAGTCCAAGGGGGAGAGGAACACAATAGAAAGGTTGTAGTTATTGGGGACTCAATAATTAGGGGGATAGATAGTGTTGTCTACATTCATGACCTAGTGTCCAGGAGGGTGTATTGCCTACCTGGTGCAAAGATAAAGGATACCACGGAGCAACAGGAGAGGAAGTTGGAAAGGCAGGGCAGGTCCAATTGTCGTGGTCCATGTTGGGACCACTGACATAGAGAAGAAAAGGGGAGAGGTCCTGCTAAGAGAATAT
Source organism: Heptranchias perlo (assembly GCF_035084215.1). Classification (NCBI taxonomy): domain Eukaryota; kingdom Metazoa; phylum Chordata; class Chondrichthyes; order Hexanchiformes; family Hexanchidae; genus Heptranchias; species Heptranchias perlo. Next base: position 35,730,362 of record NC_090335.1, read on the forward strand.
CAGAAGTTAGGAACTAAATTAAAATACAGGACCTCACGGGTCGTAATCTCGGGATTACTACCTGAACCACGTGCTAATTGGCATAGGGGTAAATAGATCAGGAAGGTGCATGTGTGGCTGAAAGATTGGTATGGGAAGGAAGGGTTCCATTTCATGGGACATTGGGATCAGTACTGGGACAGGAAGGAGCTGGATCACTGGGATGGGCTCCACCTGAACCAGAATGGGACCAGTGTCCGAGCAGAAAGTATAAATAGGGTTAACAATAGGACTTTAAGCTAGTAAGATGGGGGAGGGATCTGGTGAAGATAAAACCAGAAAAAGTTTGGAAAAAAAAAGAAATAGGAAATTTTCGAAAGGCCTTCGATAAGGCACCGCATTGTCGACTCAAGGTTAAGGTCAGAGCATGTGAAGTCAGGGGACAGGTAACAGAATGGAGAGTAAGTTGGCTGCAAAACAGAAAACAGAGAGTAGGGGTTAAGGGCAGCTACTCAAACTGGCAAAAGGTGGGAAATGGTGTTCCACAGGGATCGGTGCTAGGACCACTGTGGTTCACAATTTACATTAATGATTTGGATTCAGGAATCGGCAGTACAATTTCAAAATTTGCGGACAAATTGAAGGATGTAGTTAATACAGAGGAAGAATGCGTCAAAATGCAAGAAGACATTAATAAACTTGTAGAATGGACGTGTATTTGGCAAATGAATTTCAATATAGATAAGTGTGAGGTGGTGCATTTTGGTAGGAAGAATAAAGGAGGCCACATACTGCTTGGATAATAAGAGTCTAAACGGGATAGAGGAGCAAAAGGATCCAGGAGTGCAGGTACACAAATCACTAAAAGTAGCGACATAGGTTCATAAGGCCATAAAAAAGGCAAATCAAGCACTAGGGTTCATTTCTAGAGGGATAGAATTGAAAAGCAAAGAAGTTATGTAAAACTTGTACTGAACCTTGGTTAGATATACTTGGAGTATTGTGCACAGTTCTGCGGCAGAATTTTGACCTTGAGCCAGGAAGGGAGCCGGTCCGGGGGGGGGAAAGTTTCGGGTGCGAAAGTCGGAAGGTAAGTTGACAGGTGGCAATCGCGATCTTAATGAGATCAACAAATTTTACTTCTTGGGTTCACACCCGGCAGGTAGCTTGATTGACAGGCTAGCCGGCTGTCAGGCAGGAAGACCTGAGGTTGCAGGCCACAGCCAGGGATCGGATGGAGGGAGGGATCATGGGCCGGGCAGGAAATCGGATGGGCCGGGGAGAAGATCACGGGAAGGGGAGGAGATTGGATGGTCCAGGGAAGAGATAGCGGGGCCAGGGAGGAGATTGGATGGGCCAGGCAGAAGATCGCGGGGCTGGGGAGGATATTGGCTGGGGTCATTGGAGGTCGGGTGAAGAGTTGGAGGTAGGTTGGGGAGCCACCATCTGTGGGGGGGGAGGAGTCCACCAAGGGGGAGGGTTCACCATTGAAGGGGATCGTCCAATCACAGGGCTCCTGTCGGCCAGGTTAGCTTGTTGGGCCTGGATGAAGCACTTCTGCTCCTCCAGGCCCACGAGCAGTGCAATAAAGGCGCTCACCTTGTGGATTCGGTCCTTCCTGTCTGCTTTCACCTGACGTAAATCGAAAGCAATGGGAAACCCAAACAGGTAAGGTTAAATTCATTTTAATTTTCCAATGCACAAAATACTAAGTACCTCAAGTATTTCAATGAGTTACATTGCCCATTTAAGTATCGGCCCGTCGGCTTTATGTGGGGGCGGGACTTCCTGGTAACTGTTGTGCGCACGTGTCCAAACCTGCCTGGGTTAAACCTAGATGTGAGCGAGTTGGATCTGGGGTGCAGTCCCACTCCAAATAACTGTCATTTTAACCTCCCACCCGCCCCCTACCCACCTAGGGGTTAAAATTACCCCCTGGTCTCCATATTATGAAAAGGATATAGAGACATTGGAAAAGGTGCAGAAAAGATTCACAAGGATGATATCGGAACTGAGAGGATATCCTTATCAGAAAAGGCTGAACAGCCTGGGGCTCTTTTCTTTAGAAAAGAGAAGGCTGAGGGGTGACCTGATAGTGGTCTTTAAGATAATGAAAGGGTTTGATAGGGTAGACGTAGAGAAAATGTTTCCACTTGTGTGGGAGTCCAAAACCAGAGGTCATAAATATAAAATAGTTGTTAATAAAGCCAATAGGAAATTCAGCAGAAGCTTCTTTACCCAAAGAGTGGTAAGAATGTGGAATGCGCTACCACAAGGAGTGGTTGAGGCAAATAGCAGAGGTACATTTAAGGGGAAGCTAGGTAAGCACATGGGGGAGAAAAGAATAGAAAGGTATGCTGATAGTGTTAAATGACATAGGGAGGGAGGAGGCTCATGTGGAGCATAAACACCAGCAAAGACCAGTTTCTGTGTAGTTTCAATGTAACTCGATGAAATGAGAGTAAAAGTTAGGCGAATGTAAGGAATAAGGGTAATGTAAATGATCAGGGAACAAATACAGTCATGGAACATGAGTAAAAAATGACTTAAAAATAAAGTGAGGGGAATAATTAGTAAAAACAAAATAAATTTCTTGTAAATCATCTGAAACAAAATCGGGGAACTGGACGCAATAATTCATAGTGAGGAGCCAGCTGTTATAAGGATAACTGAAACATGGCTACATAAGGAACAGGACTGGCAGTTAAATATTGCATTATATAATGCATTAGAAAGGATAGGGAAGGAAGAAGATGGGCTCGTGTCGCTGTATTAATTAGAGACAACATAATAGTAGTAGAAAAAAGGGAGATAAGTAAAATTAAGATAGAAACAGAATCCATAGGAATTGAGACAAACGATATGAAGGGATCATTAATAGGTTTATTCTACAGATCACCTAATAGTGGAAGGGAAATGGAGGATGAATTATGTGGACAAATCTATGAAATGAGTAAAAAAATATCGAATAGTAGTCATGGGAGATTTCAACTACCCTCAAATAAACTGGCAAGAAGAGGTGGGGAAAGGGGAAAAGGGAGTAGAGTTTTTACAGTGTGTATAAGAACTCCATTCTTATCCAGTATGTGAGAAGCCCAACAAGAGAATAATCACTGCTGGATCTAGTAACGGGAAATGAACCAGAGCAGATAAGAGAAATAAGCGTAGGGGAACATCTAGGCAATAGCGATCATAACATAATAAGGTATAAAATAATGAGAAAGACATAAATAAGACAAAGACCAAAGTAATAGAGTGAAAAAAAAGCTAATCTTGAGGGGATGAGAATGGAACTAAGGAAGGTAAACTGGAATAAAATTTTGACAGACAAAGAGCTAGAACAACAGTGGGAAATATTTAAAACGGTGATCAATAGAGTTCAGGAGAAATATATTCACCTAAAAAGCAAGAACAAACTAGTCAATAATGAAACACTATGGATGAATGAAAAGATAAGGGTAACATTGAAACTGAAGAAAAAGGCATACTCTAAGTACATAGACAATAAGGGAGAGAATGACAAAAGGTAATATTAAGAGGTTAGGAAAGAAGTCAAAAAAACAATAGGAAAGCAAAGAGAAACATGAAATTAAATTATCAAGGAATATAAAAAGAAATAGTAAAATAGTCTACAGACACATAAATAACAAAAGAAAAATCAAAATAGGGATAGGGCCATTAAGAGATGCACAAGATAAACTCACAGGTAATGACAGTGAAATGGCAAAAATATTGAATAGTTACTTTGCCTCAGTATTTACCAGAGAGAATAATAAGGTGGGCATGACATTAGAAGAAGAGATCAAAAAAGATATAAAGACATTTAAGATAGAAAGGAGGGAGATAATAGGTAAACTAATCAAACTTAGAGAGGATAAAACCTCTGGTCCAGATAGATTGCATCCATGAATAATAAAAGAAGTTAAGTAGGAAATAAAAGAGGCATTATAACGTATATATAAAAATACATTGGTAAAGGGAATAGTGCTAGAAGACTGGTGGACAGCTAATGTTATTCCTATATTTAAAAAGAGAGATAGAACAAGTCCAGGGAACTATACTCCAGTTAGCTTGACGTCGGTGGTAGAAAAGATAATGGAATCCTTACTCAAAGATGCAATAGAAAAACATTTGAAGAAAGAAAATATAATAAAGAATAATCAGCATGATTTCAGATGGGAAAATGATGCTTTACCAACCTTATTGAATTCTTTGGAGAAGTAACAGGAAGAGTAGACAAGGGTAATTCAGTGGATGTAATATATTTGGATTTTCAAAAGGCTTTCAATAAGGTTTTGCATTTTAGACTCATCACTAAGGTCAGAGCATGTGGAGTCAGGGACAGGTAGCAGAATGGATAGCAAGTTGGCTATAAAACAGAAAACAGAGAGTAGGATTTACAGGTAGCAACTCAGACTGGCAAAAGGTGGGAAGTGGTGTTCCATGGGGATCAGTGCTGGGAACACTGTTGTTCATAATTTACATTAACGATTTGGACTCTGGAATCGGAGGTACAACTTCAAAATTTGTGGACGACACCAAATTCGGGGGTATAGTTAATACAAAGGAAGAATGCATCAAAATGCAAGAGGGCATTAATAAACTTGCAGAATGGGCATGTAATTGGCAAATGAATTTCAATATTAGTAATTGTGAGGTGGTGCATTTTGGTAGGAAGAACAAGGAGGCCACATACTGCTAGGGTAATAAGAGTCTAAGTGGGATAGAGGAGCAAAGGGATCTCAGGATACAGATACACAAATCACTTAAAGGAGCAACGCAGGTTAATAAGGCCATAAAAAGGCAAATCAAACCTTTGGATTAGGGCTGTTTCAGCGGTTCAAATATGGAGTTGGGGGAAAGAGAGGCACAGATTTGGAGGTGACAACATGTTCAAGGACTTACATCGAAACTATATCACAGAAAAAGGCCATTCAGCCCAACTGGTCTATGCCAGCATTTATGCTCCACACGGGTGCATTCCTAGAGGGATAGAATTGAAAAGCAGAAAATTTATGTTAAACTTATATAGAACTTTGGATAGACCACACTTGGAATACTATGCACAGTTCTGGTCTCCATATTATAGAAAGGATATAGATACATTGGAGAAGGTGCACAAAAGATTCACAAGGATGATATCAGAACTGAGAGGATATCCTTATTTTGAGTGGATTGGGACTCTACTCGTTGGAGTTTGGAGGAGTGAGAGGCAATCTTATTGAAACATATGGGATTGTGAAGGGGCTTGATCGGGTGGATGCGGTAAGGATATTCCCAAGGATGGGTGAAACTAGAACTAGGGGGCATAATCTTAGAATAAGGGGCTGCTCTTTCAAAACTGAGATGAGGATAAACTTCTTCACTCAGAGGGTAGTAGGTCTGTGGAATTTGCTGCCCCAGGAAGCTGTGGAAGCTACATCATTAAATAAATTTAAAACAGAAATAGACAGTTTCCTAGAAGTAAAGGGAATTAGGGGTTACGGGGAGCGGGCAGGAAATTGGACATGAATTTAAATTTGAGGTTAGGATCAGATCAGCCATGATCTTATTGAATGGCGGAGCAGGCTCGAGGGGCCGATTGGCCTACTCCTGCTCCTATTTCTTATGTTCTTATGTTCTTATCAGGAAAGGCTGAACAGGCTGGCGCTCTTTTCTCTAGAAAAGAGATAGAGGTCTTTAAGATAATGAAAGGGTTTGATAGGGTAGATATAGAGAAATTGTTTCCACTTGTGGGGAGTCTAAAACTAGAGGTCATAAATATAAGATTGTCACTAATAAATCCAATAGGGAATTTAGGAGAAACTTCTTTACCCAAAGAGTGGTAAGAATATGGAACACGCTACTACTAGGAATAGTTGAGGCAAATAGCACAGATGCATTTAAGAGGAAGCTAGATAAGCACATGAGGGAGAAAGGAATAGCAGGGTATGCTAATAGTTTTAAATGAAGTAGGGAGGGAGAAGGCTCGTGTGGAGCATAAATGCTGGCATAGACCAGTTGGGCTGAATGGCCTGTTTCTGTGCTATAGTTTCGATGCAAGTCCTTGAACATGTTGTCACCTCCAAATCTGTGCCTCTCTTTCCCCCAACTCCATATTTGAACCGCTGAAACAGCCCTAATCCAAGTCACAAATGACATCCTCTGTGACCATGACCATGGTGCACAATCCCTATTTGTCCTTCTCAATCCTGCCTGCCTGGCAGCAGAATCTGGGCAAGCGGACAGTTAAAATTGCCTGAGAGACTTAACCACCGACATCCCACTCCATCGCTGCTATCTTCTGTTTTAACCTGCTCTTCTGAGGAGGTGACATGGCAGCCTGCCTGAAACCAGTTAGGTCCTTTTTTAAATATGCAGATTGGAGTTCGATGACATCACCATGGCCTGAGCGGGGAACCTGTTGCGGCTGTTTTGCCAAGTGAAGAGAGCAGGGAGAGGAGCTGGGGCAAGAAGACGCCCAAACAGACAAGTCTTTTTACTTATTTACTTTTCTTGTGGGGCTAGGTGAACCCGTCGGGTGGCTAGCGAACCCCGCAAAGGTAAATTTAAAAAAAGACATTGTTTAGTGGGGTCTGGAGGGGCTGAGTGTTCCTGGAGCACACAAGGAAAGTCCAGGTTGCCTTCCTGTCAGCTGCTGCTTTTTGCCAGAAATGACCGAGCAACTAATCGGCGGGATTCAACCGAAGCCCAACAGTTAAAATCTGCAAGGCCTCTGACTCATCCTCCCACATGGGATTGCTGTTCGCTCCTGTCGGCTTCCAGTCTGGCGTTAAAATTGGCCTTCATATCTATCGTGAGCTCTTATAACATGCAAGAAAGATTTGTTGCTTTTTAACGATTGTATTATAAAATACCTGTGAGAAAATAAATGATGAAGACTCATCTGTAGATTCCAAAGCATACCTTACATTAATAATCATATGGCTTTAAGGTGTTACTGGTTATGTGCTTTTGTATGGATTTGTATTTAGGAATATGGTCCTGGAATCCAACAGTAATGTCTGTCATCACCATTAAAAACATATGCTGTGAACGTACAGAACATAGAACTGAACAAACAATGTATTTGCATATTTACAATATTTGGGTACCACCATAAGGGGATGGTGGTACGATCAGACAGTGAAGGATCTGGCATCCGCAATGGCGGTGGTAAATATCCTACAATCTGTCAACATGAAAATCTATTCATGAATCTGTGAACTAATTTCAAGTTTATGGATGCTTTTTGGAATATGCTTTTCTCCTAAGTACCTAAGCCTTGCATCAAATGAGTCTTTTTACCATTTTCACAACATTGCTGGCTACAAATGCAAGTGGTTTTTAGATAGAATCATAGAATCATAGAAGTTTACAACATGGAAACAGGACCTTCGGCCCAACATGTCCATGTCGCCCAGTTTATACCCAATTGCCTGCACTTGGCCCATATCCCTCTATACCCATCTTACCCATGTAACTGTCCAAATGCTTTTTAAAAGACAAAATTGTACCCACCTCTACTACTGCCTCTGGCAGCTCGTTCCAGACGCTCACCACCCTTTGAGTGAAAAAATTGCCCCTCTGGACCCTTTTGTATCTCTTCCCTCTCACCTTAAATCTATGCCCCCTCGTTATAGACTCCCCTACCTTTGGGAAGAGATTTTGACTATCTACTTTATCTATGCCCCTCATTATTTTATAGATTTCTATAAGATCACCCCTAAACCTCCTACTCTCCAGGGAAAAAAGTCTCAGTCTATCCAACCTCTCCCTATAAGTCAAACCATCAAGTCCCGGTAGCATCCTAGTAAATCTTTTCTGCACTCTTTCTAGTTTAATAATATCCTTTCTATAATAGGGTGACCAGAACTGTACACAGTATTCCAAGTGTGGCCTTACTAATGTCTTGTACAACTTCAACAAGACATCCCAACTCCTGTATTCAATGTTCTGACCAATGAAACCAAGCATGCTGAATGCCTTCTTCACCACCCTATCCACCTGTGACTCCACTTTCAAGGAGCTATGAACCTGTACTCCTAGATCTCTTTGTTCTATAACTCTCCCCAACGCCCAACCATTAACGAAGCAGGTCCTGGCCCGATTCGATCTACCAAAATGCATCAGCTCACATTTATCTAAATTAAACTCCATCTGCCATTCATCGGCCCACTGGCCCAATTTATCAAGATCCCGTTGCAATCCTAGATAACCTTCTTCACTGACCATAATGCCACCGTGTGGAGATGCCGGTGATGGACTGGGGTTGACAAATGTAAACAATCTTACAACACCAAGTTATAGTCCAACAATTTTATTTGAAAATCACAAGCTTTCAGAGGCTTCCTCCTTCGTCAGGTGAATGTCAGGAAATCCTTGAACCTTTCACATTTATATTCAGAGAACAATACCTGGTGATTACAGATAATCATTCCAACTGCCCATTGTCAAGGCAATCAAAGTGTTCAGACAGAGAGGTGTTACCTACAGGACCACCGAATATACAAACGGCCAGAACACAAAACAAAGATAGAGAGGGAGAAAAAGACTGAAAATGACCCATTGAATTAAAAACAGATAACTTTTATTCGCTGGTGGGGTTACGTGTAGCGCGACATGAACCCAAGATCCCGGTTGAGGCCATCCTCATGGGTGCGGAACTTGGCTATCAATTTCTGCTCGACGATTTTGCGTTGTCGTGTGTCTCGAAGGCCGCCTTGGAGTATGCTTACCCGAAGATCGGTGGCTGAATGTCCTTGACTGCTGAAGTGTTCCCCGACTGGGAGGGAACCCTCCTGTCTGGCGATTGTTGCGCGGTGTCCGTTCATCCGTTGTCGCAGTGTCTGCATGGTCTCGCCAATGTACCATGCTCCGGGGCAACCTTTCCTGCAACGTATGAGGTAGACAACGTTGGCCGAGTCACAGGAGTATGAACCATGTTCCTGGTGGGTGGTGTCCTCTTGTGTGATGGTGGTATCTGTGTCGATGATCTGGCATGTCTTGCAGAGGTTGCCGTGGCAGGGTTGTGTGGTGTCGTGGACGCTGTTCTCCTGAAGGCTGGGTAATTTGCTGCGAACGATGGTCTGTTTGAGGTTGGGTGGCTGTTTAAAGGCGAGTAGTGGAGGTGTGGGGATGGCCTTAGCGAGGTGTTCGTCGTCATTGATGACATGTTGAAGGCTGTGGAGAACATGGCGTAGTTTTTCAGCTCCGGGGAAGTACTGGACGACGAAGGGTACTCTGTTGGTTGCGTCCCGTGTTAGTCTTCTGAGGAGGTCTATGCGATTTTCCCTGTGGCCCGTCGGATGCCACCAATCTTGGTGTCATCTGCAAACTTACTAACCATGCATCCTAAATTCTCATCCAAATCATTAATATAAATAACAAATAACAGCGGACCCAGCACCGATCCCTGAGGCACACCGCTGGTCACAGTCCTCCAGTTTGAAAAACAACCCTCTACAACCACCCTCTGTCTTCTGTCGTCAATCCAATTTTTTTGTATTATTCCTAGTTTCCATTCCATGAAAAATGTGGTCATAACAAAATCATGAGCAATAGCCATTTATTGTCTCAAAACTGGTAGTCAGGATAACGTATATAACACATGTTACACTATTTGTATAGAAGATCATCAAGGATCATTGTATCAACTGGAATATGGTGCAGCATGAATGATGGTACAAGATAAAAGTGCCACCCACTGGTGTAAAATTGGATTGCCAACATCACTGAAAGGAATAGACGTACATAATTTCCATTAATATAAGCTTACCTGATGGGAAATCAAGTAAGAATGAAATTCTGCTTTATGCGAAAGATATGAGTTACCAATCACAGAAAATATAGCAAGAATTTCCTCGGAGAAATTCCTGCTGTGACTTTGTCGGAAACCCGATTTAAGCACGTAATCAAAGTTTCTGCTGAACGTCTGTCAAAGTTAAGTGGAGTGGGAGAAACCCCGAGGAAATTCCCAGCGTAAATAGTTATTCCTTCTGCCCCACCTAACATGTGGCCCAACAGTAAATTGCAAAATAAAAATCACCCCAGAATGCTATGAAGACTCACGAACGGCAACCTGCCCCATTGAAGACATGCCTCCACCATGAAACTTAAATAATTATTTTAAAATCCACAAAATAAGAAGTGCAATGATAAAGGGTGTTTTTTTGTTTAATTTCCTTATCATGGCAACACAATTTTATCTTGTACAAAATTGACAGTGACTATTTCTGTCTTCCTGACCCAGCTTAAAATTGCGAAGACACAAGGTAGGATTTTCCTCTGCAATTATTAGGATGAGCAGATCAGGGACCCGTCACACCAGATCCTCACCCATTTTTTGAGTTGGTGTATCTTCCACTGGATGTGATGGCGAACGATGGAAGTGTCCACCCAATTACGTTTGGACACATTCAAACAATGTGATGATGATAGAGTAACACCATATGCCACATTTTTCATCATCATCACTTCAACAACGCTGGATGCTAGGAGAGCCAGTATACAACAGGTATCGCTGCTAGGCGAGGTGCAGTGTTTTGACAAATTTTAATGTCCACAGCAATTGAATGCGGGGCCATCGATGTACAGCAGCCCATTTTATATTGGTTGTCAAAAGCAACAACAACTTTACTTGTTGGTGGCCGCCTACTCTTTTAAGCTGCTACACGCATCCAAGTCCTGCATTGCATTGCATTGCCCCTCCCCCACCACCACACTGGCAAGATCTCAGATGCAGGCAGATACTCTGCCAGGAACCCACCTAAAACATTTAAATGAGGCTGACCCTAGGAAAGTTTCCAGGGTCAGCACCAGACCACGTGGCAGTTTGAAGTCCATCTGCCACCATTCCGAGGAAAATCCTGGCTTACTACTGTTCAGTAGCACAGTGCAAAGCATGGCTACCTAGTGAAAAACAGTTAAAGCCATTGCTTTAACATGACTGTCCAATGGAAATGGTAACCCATTATCAAATGCTGCTACTTTTATCAATAATGTGTCAACATTTTATTGGTTACCAGATGCACTAGGTACTCCGGTCAATAACTAATACATAAATATAATGAGATTCAGGAGAAAATGTATTCTGCAGCGTGAACCAGCCTGTTAGAGAATAAACAAAGGCTAACATTTTGAAATGCATCTAAAATCTCTTTTAGTCAGAATTTATGATTCCAATCATTAATTTAAAGATAATTGTGACATCTCCGAAGACTTCAATTTCCTCTTGCAGTTAGCTTTGATCACTACTAATGAACAATGTGGAAGCTCTCAATTCTCTCATTCTACTCCAATGTTTCGAAAGACTTGAAATCGGTATAAAAGAGAATGCATAGAAGTACTTAGGAAGTCAAAGGGATGAAATATTAAACAAAACCCAAAAGAAATATACAGTAACTGTCAAAAGTACATACAATGCATTGCAGCTTTTAAAGAGGAGACAGTAAAAGTTAAATGCAGGAAACTTGGTTTCTACAATCTACAATATAGCATATAATAGAGAATTTAACAAAGAAGATTGACATGGAAGAATCAAATGCCAGAAAATCCATATCGGTTGATTGTACTGAAACAGAAATTATTGTACGTCTCTTTTTGTTTTGCGGCTGATTGTGCTTGTAGGTTGATGTTTTATTCATTAAAATGATGATGTGTTAGCAAAGTGTTGAACCAGTCCTTTGACAACACAATAAAGTTATCTTTGAACTCTAATCAGGATAATAAGCGGCTTGTGTGACTGAAACATTAGTAAATAGGCAACTGCCATACTAAATCTTCTCAAAGCTAACATCTCTGGGGATTTCATTTGTAACTTATATTTCAAAACCAAAAAGGAGACATTTCAATCTACAAAATATGCTGTCATTTCCTCTGGTAGCACAATGTGTTAATGTTATGGTAGAATAACACAAAAAGAAATTTTACACAAACGCATGGAATACACTATCAGAGGGAATTAAACCCAATTATGTTCATAACAATAGTTGCGCCTGTATTTCAATGACTAATAGTGATTAAACTTTAGTTTCAGTGAGGGTGATCTTTTTTTACTTCCGACCAGGCTGTAGAGGCGGTGGAGCAGCCGTGTTGTCCATTCGAAGCCCGCATCGGGATGCCTGAACCGTTCTCAGCTTCAGGCCTCATCTGAATGCAGCCGGTGAGCTTGGGTGTCATACCATGCCTGATGGCATGGAGGAGTCTACTTCCAGCTTGTGTGGTGTTCTGGCACAAGGCATCAACACTCTGCAGTCTACCATGGAGCATATGGTCACTATGGATGCTGCAGCGGGGCCCATGTCCAGGAGTCTGTGTCACCAGCGCTTACATCTCTAACTCAAACTAGTGCCATTCAGGCTCTAGGCTCCACCATCTCCTCTGCCTTCAAAAGGTTGGGGGAACACATTGAAAGGAGCTTCAATCACGTCACAGATCTCCTGCAGTCTGCTCTCAAGCAGATCAATTGGAGTAATGAACCGCAGCCCCATAGTAGTGGCAGTGGTGCAATGGGAGATGCAAATGTTGTCCTCTCTCATGATCACAGCAGACTTGCTCCTCCACCATCCCCTTACCCAATGCCCACCCTTGTGCCAGAAAGCTAATTGGGCCAGACTGCCCCAGCGCAACGAAGATGCTGCAGTCTGCAGCCAGGCCCCCACAGATCTACGCTCCTAGAGGTTGCTGACCATGAGCATCTCAAGAGCCCTCATCTGAGCATCAGCAGCCTTCTATTCGATACTGAAGTCACTGAGGGAGCAGCTAAAGAATGGCATGGATGCCATCTATTTAAATATCACAGAGAACTTACAAAACTAAAATTGAGATGATAGATCTTAAAGGTAAAAGAAAAACATGAACATGGGCTGTACACATTGAAAATTGTTTTAGTCACTGCTGTCTAGGCAATTAAAACAGTGAGTTCTTTATAACTTTCATAAATTTCTTTATTGAGAAAGGTAAATGACTACACTTTCAAAATAGATTGAAGGTTCTTTACCATTATCCGTCAACTTTTTAATCCATGCTGCTGTTTTCTATACAGCTTTACCTTTACTTCATTTGTCACTATTTTGCATTGTGAAATGCTATGTGAACATTTCTAATGGGATGTGAAATATCAACATTTACTTTAAACCATTCACTATAATGCTGCAGATGGTGCTCCAATGGGGATTCCAATGTTAAATGACAACATTGACCTGTAACAATTAACTGTCATGCCATTAGGTTTTTAAAATTATAATAGAGTGAATGGGGAAAGATTACTTCCTCTGTTTGAAGAGTAGTGATGAAATGTCATCAAAGTTGTCACTAAGAGAGTGAGGAGAGAGATTAAGAGAAATTCCTTTACTCTTGCAATGCTTTGCCACAGCAATTGGTTGAGGCAGAGACCACTGAATCAATTAAGGGAAAATTGGATAAATATTTGAAGCAGAGAAAATACAGGGCTATGGGGAGAGAACGGAGGCCGCTGTGATTAATTTTGGATTGCTTTAGCAAAGTGGTGGCACAGACATGATGGACTTCCTTCTTTGCTATAAACTTCTATGGTTCCTAACTCCAGCTTGTATCCAATGCCGTTTCTTCGCTCCAACACACTTGTGAGTTGAATTTCTCTTCTGTTGTGTCATGTGAAGTTGGAAGGTATTTCTGTTCATGCAATAGATTTTGGCTGTCAGGAATTTCTGCCCACAGCATGGGTAGGATTACCAACTCTGTTTGGAAGTATTCCTGGAGGTTTCATCACATGATCTCCCATCTCCAACCGCCAAGAGCCTTTCTCCCCCATCTCCAATATTTTAATAACTAATAAACAAAAGTGCTCAAAGAAACTGAAAAAAACACACAATATTTTTGATGCTCCTATGACTTTTCTCCCAGATTGATCACCGCAGTACCCAGGAGGTTAGGACCCCAGGACAATCCTGGAGGGTTGGCAATCCCTAATGTGGACAGAGCTCACTCTTTAATTGAAATAACAGCATCAGGAATGAGTAAGGGTCAGGGTCTGCCAGTGAGAAAAGCATCAGGGACAGAAAGTGCTTTTGTGAGCTGGAGGGGGCTGTGAAGAATGCTTCATGTTAATTGGGGTGGGGGATGGTTGAGAGGCAATATTGCTTCAGTGAATGAGGGAGAAATTAAAAGGGAAGAGTGCCTCTGTGAATGGGGAGAGTGCTTGAAGGTGAAGAATATCTCTGAACGGATGAAGTGGCTGTTCAGCTAATCTGTGGAGAAGTGAGGTTCTGGTTGGTCTGTTGAATATGGATATACCAAAATTTTATTACTTTTTGTTTTCTATACATTTTTTAGATTAAATATTTATTAAATATTAATCAATTGTTCTAAAATTAACAAGAATGCATCATTGTTAATGTAAACTTTCTAGGGTTTACAGGGGAGCATCCCTGGGAACTGTTGGTAATGCACAGGAGGGACTATGTAGCATTTGAAAGGAGAATATATAATTTTACAATTCCTGATTGTACCCCTGAGTTAGAAAGGACATTTTCTATTTTGATCTAAGGATCCTTACACCTGATCAAATTTTGTCTAACTGTGAAATCATGATGGACAGTGAGGCAACTGTTCAGTTCTGGAGTCCCAGCCACAAGTTAAAAAGTATAGATTGTATGACTATTCTTTGAATTTGTTAGTCTTGACTGAATGAGGTACAGAACATTTTGTACCTCAGTAAAATGAAGAAATGAAATTGTCATCTTTGTCCACCCTGAATTACATCGAATAAAAAGAGAGAGATTGGGAGGCAATTTATTTAGAACCATAGAACCAAAGAAAAGATACAGCACAGATGGGGGCCATTCAGCCCATCGTGTCCGCGCCGGCTCAAGTAACAACCAGGTGCCCATTCTAATCCCACCTTTGAGCACCCGGTCTGTAGCCCTGCAGCTTACAGCACTTTAGGTGCAGGTCCAGCTACTTTTTAAAAGAGTTGAGGATCCCTGCCTCTACCACCAATTCGGGCAGCGAATTCTATACACCCACCACCTTGTGGGTACAAAAGCTTTTCCTCATGTCCCCTCTAATCCTTCCGCCAATCAGCTTAAATCTATGTCCTCTAGTTCTTGAACTCTCCACTAGGTCTTCCTATCTACTCTATCTGGGCCCCTCATAATTTTATAAACCTCAATCAAGTCACCCCTCAGCCTCCTCTGCCCTAAAGAAAACAACCCCCGCCTATCCAATTTCTCCTCATAGCTGCAATTTTCAAGCCCTAGCAATATTCTTGTAAATTTTCTCTGCACTCTCTTCAGACCAATTAGGTACTTCCTCTAATGTGGTGACCAGAACTGCGCACAATACTCCAGCTGTGGCCTTACCAGCGTTTTACACAGTTCCATCATTACATCCCTGATTTTGTATTCTATACCTCGGCTAATAACAGAAGGCATTCCGTATGCCTTCTTCACAACCTTATCTACCTGTACTGCCACCTTCAGGGACCTGTGCACATGCACTCGAAGGTCTCTCACTTCCTCTACCCCTCTCAACATATTCCCGTTTACTGTGTATTCCCTTTTACTATTTGCCCTCCCTAAGTGCATTGCCTCACACTTCTCCGGTTGAACTCCATTTGCCACCTTTCCGCCCACTCCACCAACCCATTGATATCTTCTTGAAGTCCACAGCTATCCTCTTCACTATCAACTACACGGCCAATTTTTGTGTCGTCTGCAAATTTGCCAATCATGGCCCCTACATTCAAGTCCAAATCATTAATATATATGACAAACAGCAAGGGACCCAACACTGAGCCCTGTGGCACACCACTGGAAACGGATTTCCATTTGCGAAGACATCCATCGACTTTTACTTTTGTTTCTTGTTACTGAGCCAATTTTGGATCCAATTCACCACAGTTCCCTGTATTCCATGGGCTTTTACCTTTCCGACCAGTCTGCCATGTGGGACCTTGTCAAATGCCTTACTAAAATCCATGCAGACAACATCCACTGCACTACCGTCATCAATCCTCCTTGTCACTTCCTCAAAGATTTAATCAGATTTGTAAGGCATGACCTTCCCTGAACAAATCCATGCTGACTATCCCTGATTAAACCATGCCTTTCCAAGTAACAGTTTGTCCTATCTCTCAGTATTGATTCTCATAGTTTGTCCTCCACCGAGGTAAGACTGACCGGCCTATAATTGTTCGGCCTTTCTCACGTACCCTTTTTAAACAATGGTACTACGTTTGCAGTCTTCCAGTTTTCCGGTACCTCCCCTGTGTCTAGTGAGAATTGGAAAGTGATCCTCAGAGCATCCGCTATTTCCTCCCTGGCTTCCTTCAATAGCCTAGGAAACAATCCATCCGGCCCTGGTGCCTTATCAACTTTCAAGGATTCCAGTCCCTCTAGTACTTCCTCTCTCGTTATGTTTACCTTATCCAATATTTCACACCTCTCCTCTTTAACTACTACGTCTGGATCATCCCTTTCCTTTGTGAATACGGAGACAAAATATTCATTTAAAACCCGACCCACATCCTCTGCTTGTACACACAAGTTACCCTTATCATCCCTGATAGGTCCCACCTTTTCCTTAGCTATCCGCTTGTTCTTAATGTACTGATAAAACATCTTTGGGTTTTCTTTACTCTTACTAGCTAATATTTTTTCATGCCCTCTCTTTGCTTTCATTATTCCTTTTTTACATCAACCCTGTACTTTCTATACTCCTCTCGGATTTCTGCAATATTTATTTTTCTGTGACAGTAATAAGCTTTCTTTTTCTGCTTTATCTTGCCCTGTGTAATTCTAGACAATCAGGGGGCTCTAAATTTGGCAGTGCCACCCTTTTTCTTTGAGGGGATGTGTCTGCATTGTACCTGTAGAATTTCACTTCTTAGTGCCTCCCACTGGCTTGCCACTGATTTCTCCTCAAATGGTTGTGTCCAGTCCACTGCTGCCAAATCACCACATAGTTCTTATTTTTAAAATAATTTTAAGGAAACAATTATTACAATTTACCTTCTCTTGCAGTGAAGGTAAGCAGATGTAAGTTTTAAGTAAACATCCAAATATCTCGTTGAATTACTTGTTAGCTTGCTGCAAACTACTGTTTGTAGAATTCTAGAAGCTTGTAGTTCTGCAAGTAAGGAATATTGGTAAGCTTTCGATGACATAACAAGATGGTTGAAGAATTTGAAAAACGGAGAATTTGAAAAATGTTGAAGGCAGGATACTGCCAACTAGTAGACCTAATTTATACTGCCAGCTGCACCTCACTTGAACTCTGTAACAAAGGAGTTGTATTCATGTGTACTTGGATGTATCTGGGTGGGTGGCTGGGCGGCTAATATTTATTGCTATCAGAGAGCAATCAGAAGTGGTATCTCTTTCAAAACATTAAATTGAGTCAAAAACAAATTTTTATGGTTTCCAGGAAGTGCAATGAATTGCCTGGGTACTTTTAAAAAGTGGTTTTGCACCAGGCAGAAGTTATACTACATTCAGGGTGACATCCAAGCTGTGTGAGACTACCTCCTTGAGATGGCTTGACACTTCATAGCTTCATTGTACTCAGAAGTCAGATTGATCTGACGCCCGCCTTATATTGCCACTTTCATATTAATCCACACCCTAAACCACCTTGCAATGAAATGAAAGTGATAATACAATGCCAGCCTGAGCAGAATGTAAATGTTATTATAAAAAAACATAATCTACAAAATGTCAAGGTTTCCATAATGTTCAAATTAACCTTTACCCTGTTAATTGTGGATTCCTATTCTGTATTGCAAGAGATTTTCATATTTCCGTTGGCTCTGGTAAAGTGAAGGTTAATTTTTACCTTAGGCTAAATGTCTGTCCTCATAGGCAATCCTGCTTTTGCACACAATGGTATTTAAGAGCAGATAGTTAAAGACAAAAGGGAGTTACTACAAAGCATAATGAATGAATGTCCTTTTATTGTCTCAAGGAGAAATCCTAATAGATTGAATGAAGCTGCTGTGCATTTCTTGGGATCCCCATGAGGATGAAGATTTTAATCAGTTGATGATAACTTGTTTGTTTAGCTTCTTTGGTAACTTCCAACACGGAATACTATAACTTGTTATGTATCTTAAGCATCCCTCTCACTCTTGCTTCAACTCTGGTCAAAGACAATCTTTTGTACCGGCTTTTTTAAATTTAAGGTCCATGGTTTAGAACTCTAAAAGAGAGACTTTATTTTAGTTCTTCATCACATATCTTACAAATATCAAAACGTACATCACATACAATGAATTACTTTGAGGTGGTATTAGAGAAATATAGCAGCCATATTGTACACAGCAAAATTTCAAACAGCAATGAGATGACGTACCAATTCATCTGTTTTTAGTCCTGTTGGTTGAGGATGGAATGTTGGACAGGACACAAGAACTCTCTGCTCTTCTTCACATTATGGCATGGGGTCTTTAATATCAACTTAAACCACTTGAACAGGTAGATGGGACCTCCGTTTAGCATCTTATTTGAAGGATGATGCGTCCAACAATTCCAACATCAGCCCAGATTATAAGCCCGATTTTTTCATCCCACACCCGCACTGGTAGTACTGTAGTGGGCTGCACCAAATTGGTAATGTATGGTCTGGCCCTTCAGATCCTGCCCACGGCAACACTTCTGAAAGCCTGGCGGCAAGTTATAAAATCTGGCCAGCCAGCAGCATTTA
The DNA here is from genome assembly GCF_035084215.1 of Heptranchias perlo. Classification (NCBI taxonomy): domain Eukaryota; kingdom Metazoa; phylum Chordata; class Chondrichthyes; order Hexanchiformes; family Hexanchidae; genus Heptranchias; species Heptranchias perlo. The sequence continues at coordinate 35,749,001 of NC_090335.1, forward strand.
AAGGGATGATGTTCACCCTTAAAGAGACGGCACTTTTTTCACATCAAATCATTATTTTCTCTGAAAAAAAATCGTTGCAAGGAGCAAGGTGGGAAAAATTGCGCCTTTCAATGATGAGGCCCTGTTCTAGGAGGTGCAAATAATGGGGAGTGACTCTTTCTGGACAATGCACAATAAGGCTCTCCTCACAAAAATGGTAACATGAAATACAGCCAGAAAACGCATAAACTCCCTTTAAGAAGCAGAGCAAAGCAGACCTAACCAGTTCAGTGCTGATGCGCCCAGCTTTTGTGGCCCAGTTTGAGCCTTGTCCAAATTTTTGAAATCGGCATGGCACAATCTTTGCACAATTTGGTCATTTAAATTAGGCTTGTGTGTGCCAGGGACAAGGCCGCCTCCTGCACCAAAATCACCTGTGGAAATATCCAACCGACCCCTGCTGCCTAAAAAGCCCACATCAATGGGAGAGCCTGGCAAAGTCAGGATTTATGTGTTCAAATCCTGGAGTGGGGATTGAACCTACAGTGACTCAGAAATGTAATGTTACCGACTGATCCAAGCTGACATTTAAAATTAAGTTATAGCTCTAAATTGCACATATTGGCTGCCGCGTTTCCTACATTACAACAGTGACTACATTTCAAAACTACTTCATTGGTTGTAAAGAGCTTTGGGACATCCTAAGGCCATGAAAAGCACTATATAAATGCAAGTTCTTTCTTTTCTTTCTCCAGTACCACTGCTTTTAATGTATATATTCTAAAAGTCTATTTAAGAGGATGTGCTAGTTCATAGAATGAAAGGACTTTACAGAACAGAAGGAGGCCATTCAGCCCATTGTGTCTGTGCCTCATTTAAATGACAAATTATGCAATGGGGCGGGGGAAGAGGTCCGTGCCTAATTTCAAGAGGTTCTTCCAATAAAAACTGGGAGCATCTGTATTGGGCAGTTCTTTGTTCAATGGACAGACATTAAATATGTAAAAAAATTCTGGCACGTGTACCAGCTTGATGATGTGAAAGAACTGTTTTATTATTTTTATTATGTGTTTGAGGGTTAGTAGAAAAAGACTTGTTGAACCTAAGTTGGTAATGTTATTATTGTAGAAAATTCCTGCTAATTATTTATAACATATCCACTTCTAGCATGCCTATTTGGCAGACTTGATGAGCAATTTGTGTTCAGGAGTGGCCAACTGCTGAGATATCTTGCACTGATTAAAGATACCAGCAATTAGATAAATACTTATCTCATTCTGTACCTTCCAAATAAGAATATTTCAGACTTATAAAGATTAGCAGCAGATTGGCTCCCAGTTCTATCATTTGATGAATTGTGAAACCAATATTACAACATGGATAGTGAAAAAAAAATCTCAGTATAGGTTCAATACAGGCAAAGGAGGAGGAATATGAGAACAGATGAACATTAGTGTAGGTACAGCTAACATATAAATGCTACAGACTAAAATTCCACTGGGGCCATTCTGTGCTAAGTGTTATACTTATGGGAAATATAGACAATGCCAGTTGAAGATGCAAACAACAGCAAGGGATGCTGCATGAATCTGCCTTCTCTAGTAATGTCCTAGTATCATTTCACTTTCATCCAAACTGTTCCTCATCCTCAAAAGTGAACTTAAAATATATACCATGGCCCTGATATTAGGAGGCAGGATGAAGGTACGCGTGGCAAACCCGAATAAAAAAACTTACCTTTTCTGACGCGATCGCAATGTAATTGATGATGATTAAAGTTCTTTCCGGGTTACAGGCTGGCTGCTGACAGGAGCTGCAACGCCAAGCGGAGAGGGCGGGGAGAAGAGAAAGAGAGAGAGCGAGACGTCATCCAGGGCTGGAACAGAAGATCGGGGGAGAGAGGGGAAGATTGGGGGGAGAGTGGAAGATCGATGGGAGAGTGGTAGATTGGGGGAGAGTGGAAGATCGGAGGGGGGAGAGGGGAAGATCAGGGGGTAGAGGGGAAGATCGGGGGAGAGAGGGGAAAATCAGGGGAGGTGGGGAAGATCGGGGGGAGAGTGGAAGATCGGGGGAGAGTGGAAGATCGGGGGTGAGAGGGGAAGATCGGGGGAGAGAGGGGAAGATCAGGGGAGGAGGGGAAGATCGGGGGGAGAGTGGAAGATCGGGGGAGGAGGGGAAGATCAGGGGAGAGTGGAAGATTGAGGGAGGGAGGGGAAGATTGGGGGAGAGAGGGGAAGATCAGGGGAGGAGGGGAAGATCGGGGGGAGAGTGGAAGATCGGGGGAGAGTCGAAGATCGGGGGAGAGAGTGGAAGATCGGGGGAGAGTCGAAGATCGGGGGGAGAGTGGAAGATCGGGGGAGAGAGTGGAAGTTCGGGGCAGGAGGGGAAGATCGGGGGAGAGAGGGGAAGATTGGGGGAGAGTGGAAGATCGGGGGAGAGAGTGGAAGTTCGGGGGAGGAGGGGAAGATCGGGGGAGAGAGGGGAAGATTGGGGGAGAGTGGAAGATCGGGGGAGAGAGGGGAAGATTGGGGGAGAGTGGAAGATCGGGGGAGAGAGGGGAAGATTGGGGGAGAGTGGAAGATCGGGGGAGAGAGGGGAAGATCACGGGAGGAGGGGGAGATCGGGGGGAGAGTGGAAGATCGGGGGAGAGTGGAAGATCGGGGGAGAGAGGGGAAGATCAGGGGAGGAGGGGAAGAACGGGGGAGAGTGGAAGATTGGGGGGGAAAGTGGAAGATCGGAGGGGAGAGGGGAAGATCGGGGGAGAGAGGGGAAGATCGGGGGAGAGGGGAAGATCGGGGGAGGAGGGGAAGATCGGGGGAGAGTGGAAGATCGGGGGAGGAGGGGAAGATCGGGGGTGAATGGAAGATTGAGGGAGAGAGGGGAAGATCGGAGGAGGAGGGGAAGATTGGGGGGGAAAGTGGAAGATCGGGGGGGAGAGGGGAAGATCGGGGGGAAGAGGGGAAGATCGGGGGGAGGAGGGGAAGATCGGGAGAAGAGGGGAAGATCGGGGGGAGAGGGGAAGATTGGGGGGAGAGTGGAAGATCGGGGGGAAGAGGGGAAGATCGGGGGGAAGATCAGGGGGAGAGTGGAAGATCGGGGGGAAGAGGGGAAGATCGGGGGAAGATCGAGGGGAGCGTGGAAGATCGGGGGGAGAGGAGAAGATTGGGGGGAGAGGGGAAGATCATGGGGAAGATCGGGGGGAGAGTGGAAGATTTGGGGGGAGAGGGGAAGATCGGGGGGACATGGGGGGGAAGAGGAGGAGATCGGAGAGAGACATTGAGGGCTGAGAGGGACATCGGAGAGGGAGACATCGGATATTGGTGCAGGATGGAAAGGTAGGGAGGTAGGTTCATTTTGTGTTTTAACTTTGTGCAATGGTTTTTTATTTAATTTATTTATTTCATTTTTGCCTGATCCGGCCCTTCAGGCCTGGTTTCACCAGTAGTGAATCGGAAGCCGTGGGAAAGCTGCCCAGGTAAGTTAAAAATCATTCTAACTACCTAATATATCACAAGTAAAGTACCTTAAGTACCTCAATAAGGTGCATTTGGTTCTTTAACTATCATCCTGCCGGCTTTAATTGCCGGCGGGACATCCGGATTTGGGAGGCGCACGCGTGCACATGTGCGTCTGTGGGGAACTCGGAAGTCGGCGGGTTGAAGCCAGCTTCCGAACTTGCTTTGCAGTTTTGCAATTTTCGCAGCCCCCTCGCCCCCAACGCACCTGCAATTTAAGTTTAAAATTGAGCCCCATATGTCAAAATTGTTACCTGTGACATGGAATATACACAGACACTCCTTAGTGAGCCATCATGTTAAAACTTAAGCATTGTGCTTTATGCTAAGCACCAAGACAATTATAACACAAATTTGAAAAAAAATAATAGTTCAAATGACTAGGTACTTTGGGGAAGGAAGTATTGGAGATTGCTGTCCTCCATTGTCCTATTGCCAGATCCAAGAATTCTTTGGGCCTATTGGCTAAAACCTAGAAATTTGATGTATTGCACTCACAAAAATTTGAATCAACGACCTGTCAGTATCATCAAACTTTATAAATGGGAAAGCACTGTGTGCTCAGCTCTCTCCCATATAAAATAGATGTTAAAGGGCAGCCACATTTTGGCAAGAGTACTAGAAATGAATATTTAAGATTAAATTTTGGATTGAGCGCTCCTTCTCTAAGTTTTTTGGAGCTGAAAGAAGGGGATGAAAGGATGGATGTGAGACAAGTTCACTCGCACCAGAGGTGGACTTCGTGTACTCACCCTCACCAATGCAACTGAAGCACACCTAACTGGGGATGTCTGAGGACAGTTGCCTTTGCAGAATCCTCTTCACCAGGAAGGCAGTGGCTGAGTTGTGCCGAGATGGACTCTGATTTCAGACAACATTGACAACAGGAAGGGCCTTGCCAGTGGCTGTGAAGGTAACCATAACCCTGAACTTTTATGCTTCGGACTCTTTGCATGCCACCCCAGGGGACCTGCACAACATTAGTCAGTTTGCAGCATACAGATACACCAGGAAAGGTCAATGATGTATTGTTCACCAGGGAAAACAGCTTCTTCACTGTCACCATGAAGGAACGACAGAGAATGAGAAGGCACTGCAAATCTTCTGCATCACAGGATTCCCAAGGTCTAGGGCCTTATTGATGGCACCCATGTGGCTATCCAGTTATTCTTAAAATGTATGGGGGTTCCACTCCATCAATGTTCAGGTGGTCCGTGACCAGCAACAAAGGATCATGCAGGTGAATTCCCATTTCCCAAGCAGCAGTCATGATTTCGTTATTTTAAGGCAATTCCTGGTACCTCAGATTATTTGAGGAAGGTAGACCAGAAGGCTACAAATTAGGAGACAACAGCTACCCTCTTCACTTCTGACTGATGGCACTCTTGAATCAATTGCAGGGCCATCTCATGAATAAGAAATTACATGACCGCATGACTCCACTGGCTCCCACTGAAACCAGGACTCAGCCAGCACACTTACTCCTCCCACTGGGAAATCATTTAAAAGTCACAGCTTCGGGATTGGAAGTCACATATGGTAAGGGGAAGCTCTGTCGGAAAAGATACAAACATCACTTGCTAATGACACAAAGTAGGCAAATAAATTAGCTGCACTTAATTCAAACTTTGTTCTTGCAGAGACATGCTCCTACATCACTGCCAGGTAGCTGTTGCTGGGCCTGTAAATATGGAGGGTGGAAAGGAAAATCAGGCGGGGTGTATAACATCCACTACCATCAGTTTTATGCCTCTGCTGAAGTTGAAAGGTACCCCCCATATCTTCTAACTTACCATGAGTAACACTGTGAAACATCTGCAAGCATTCGAAAATTAATGTGTAATGTAATATTTGATTACATGTGTTCAACAGCAGAAGCTGACTACAGGAATAAGCACCACTTACAACTACAGTACCTTTAGAATCTTGCAACCACTCACCATTCTTAATATAATAGATAGTTTGAATTTAGTGTCACTTCAGTTGAATAGTAAATATGTAACGCAGCTGCATGACATTATATTAATGGGAATAATACTGGATGCCATCACTGAGTTAAACAGTTTTTTTATAAATAGGTGATGTTCAATAACGTTGTGTACTTTTTGAAAAGGATGTCGTGTGTGTTTATTCTAACTGGGGAATTAGAAATGAAAGAAATATAGCTGAATGGATACACTTGATGGCTTCTCCACTCAACTTGCAATCAGAGGTATGTCAGTTCTCTGCCCCCTTTTTCTTTATGCCATGCCCCAACCTGACAATTGAGGAAGTTATCAGCTAGCACAGTAACCAGCTAGTATTGCAGCCAACACAGGCTCCTGCTCACCAGCATCTTAATTGCTAGTGCTAGATAAATAAAAGTTGCAAAATTAGCCTATGTAGAGTATTTGCCTGCAGTGATTCAGTCATCACTTGTCTTCAGTTGAAAGTTAATTACTTTCTCAAGGGTGGTGGCATCAGCAAAGAAAACATCACTTGCCATGACATACATTGGGTCATTATTCAAGAAGAAAACTGTTGGCCAAATCATGCTTCCCTGAGGTGTTTTTGAAAGAAGATGAATGCACATGATCCAACGTTTAAATTCTCTGGGGAAGTTGCATCTCCAGTTCAGCAGCTCACCATATGTAGCACAAGAAGCCAGTTTCTCAATCAAGCAGAGATGCCATATTGAGCAAATGGATTGCAGATTCTAGGGAACGGCATGGGCAGAGATGATCAAATATTCCATGGTGCAGGCTGTTCCTGTGCTGCTAGGGCTGGAAAGGGAAAGTTGCCTGTCGAGGGCAGCAGACTAGGATTGAGTAATGCAGCTGTGAGGGTGGATGAATATATGGGAGCTGAGTTTCATTAGCTCATATTAATATTCAATAATATTTATGCAGAACATCCCTTATAAGAATAAATGGATGGGGTAGAGTCTTTGATGACATAGATTGAAGGTTATTTATGGAAATTGTGGAATTAATGGTCCAAATGGCATTCTGTTGTTTCATTTTTTTATGCTCTTGTATCAGTTTCAGGCTTCAACAGAGAAAGGATTTTAGAAATTTGGTGAAGGCAAGGACTGGGAAACTGCATTATCTAACGTCTAGGACCGCGGGCAAGGTATCTCAACCTTAGAATGAAAGGAGATTGTGCCGTCCTTTGGTACTGTGTCTGATTTTTGGTCTCAGGTTAATATGGCTGACACACATGGTGATAAGGATCAAACATATTTTCGAAATAGATGTATTGAATGATTTTTCCCTGTAGGTGGAATGTAGAAATAGGCCAGAATCCCAAAATAATACACTTGGAAAAAAATGTTTATTTGCCGAGTTGTTTATGGGCTCCCCGAGGTGTGCTTCCAAATGTCAACATTCTTATGGTTCAAAGAACTTGTGCTTGATTATCACCTAACTCTCAGTAACCTTTATACGTTAATAGGGATTTTCACAAAACAACAGTCTTCTCTAATGACAAGCTTATTTATTTTCCATTTCAGTGGTTCATGGATAATTGCCTAAGGCCCAATGAAAAGAAAATAAAGTTTGTAGTTGTGTTTTCTGAACCCAGCTCTTTCCAACTGAAATTTATCCAGGGGTGATTTTTTTTAGTGAAATGCATTTCAAGTCTGCTGGTCCACTGATTCTGTAACATTGTCACATCTGCGAGATTTTACAAAATATAATCATGATGATTCACAGGTTGTTAAATACATATCAGAGCTCTGCAGTCTGTGCATACAATATTGTGGTTCATTGGCTCTTCAAAGATAATACTTGCTTGAATCATAAATAAAGCAAAGAATGACACAGATCAGGCCAGATGTTCTTCTGGAAAGTCATATTCCGAGAATCAGCATCACTGGTGTTCCAACGTTTTATCACCTCCATTTCTAAACTATTTGACTCATGAGAATGCAATTTCCTTCTAAACCTCATACGCCAGGATTTCTTCCAGTATAGCCAATCTATTGACAATGCTTACTGTATGTTGTGATGGAAACTTTGCACTTTCACTAATGTCTATGTCTCAGTAAAATTATTGAGCAACCAATCGTTAGTTTAAATATTAATAAAGCTTTACGCCTTTTTTAACATGTACTATTTATACCCTTATTCCTCCTCATGTTACATTTTTCCAAACTGCATTTTTATTAAATATTTATGTTTAAATGATTAAGGAAATGAACTCCAAATACAGCTGCTCCTGTCTCACTCCACACTATCAGGTCAATTTTAACCCTACCCGCCTGACGGAAACATGGTGGATGGGCAATTAAAAATGAGGGGGTTAATTATTTGCTCATAACTCGGTCCTTTCCAGCCATTGCCGATTTTAATCTGTGTGGTTCTGCAAGGGGCTGAGGCAGCCGTCTACAGCAAGAGACGACCTCATGAATTTATGCAAATTGAGGACCTATTATGTCAATAGGACCCCAATTGCATTTCAACTGGGGCCTGAGTGGGGAAGCAGCCCCGGCTTTCCTGCCAGGCTGAAGCAGCTCTGCAGCTGTCTGCAGACTGAAAAGGCCCTCTAAGTTAAGCGTAAAGCTTTCCTCTGTGAGGCCAGGAGGAGCAGGAGCACTTACCATGACTTATCAGTTTGTCGGTGAGCTTTCCCTTAGTAGCAGCTGGCAGCCTCTGGCTGCCCAAACTTCCTCTCCTGCCCGTCAGTCAGCTGACCACGTACAGCAAGCAATTAGATGCATGTTAGCCTTTATTGCAAGGGGGTTGGAGTATAAGAGTAAGGAGGTCTTGCTGCAATTATATAGGGCTCTGGTGAGATCAAACCTGGAGTATTGTGTACAGTTTTAGTGTCCTTACCTAAGGAAGGATATACTTGCCTTAGAGGGGATGCAACGAAGTTTCACTAGATTGATTCCTGGGATGAGAGGGCTGTCCAATGAGGAGAGATTGAGTAGAATGGGCCTATATTCTCTGGAGTTTAGAAGAATGAGAGGTGATCTTATTGAAACGTATAAAATTCTTAGAGGGCATGACAGGGTAGATGCTGAGAGGCTGTTTCCCCTGGCTGGAGAGTCTGGAACTAGGGGTCATAGTCTCAAGATAAGCGGTCGGCTATTTAGGACTGAGATGGGGAAAAATTTCTTCACTCAGAGGGTTGTGAATCTTTGAAATTCTCTATCCCAGAGGGCTGTGAATGCTTAGTCATTGAGTATATTCACGACTGAGATCGATGGATTTTTGGGGATAGGGCGGGAAAGTGGTGTTGAGGTTGAAGATCAGCCATGATCTTATTGAATGACGGGGCAAGCTCGAGGGGCCATATAGCCTTCTCCTGCTCCTATTTCTTATGTTCTTCTGTTCTTATGGCATGCAGATGAGTCCCGGGAGTTAAAATACCTCAGTCCTCAAACTTAGGCCAGCGAGTACGTTTTGCACTCACCCTGCCGCTGCCCCCCGCCCATCACCCGAACCTGGCTCAGGGTTAAAACCCACCCCTATGGATCAGATGCAATAGTAACCCATCACTCTGTCACTGCACTGCAAACCACATGGGAAATGGGCCTAGGATCCAAGTAGGTGGGGAAGTGAAGCTAGAGTTCCCTCAGTCCATTCAAACTAAAAATAGCAGTTGTGGTGGAGAAGTAGAGATCCAATGCTGTACTTTACAATTCACTTTTCAAATTTTAATATATCCAAGAAATTACTGTTTGTAATATTAGCATATAAATACTTAGCACATTCATATGACATTCCTCTGTCTGCTGGAGTATTGGAGTTGTTTGGCCTGCTCCTTTAAGGCCATAAAAACATTGCTTCATCTTTATAGGAACGTAGGAACAGGAGTACGCCATTCAGCCCCTAGAACCTGTTCTGCCATTCAATGGGATCATGGCTAATCTGCATCCTAACTCCATTTACCCACCTTGGTTCCATATCCCTTAGCTAGCAAAAAACTAGATTTAAAATTATTAACTGAGCTAGCATCTACTGTTTTTTGTGGGAGAAAGTTCCACACTACTACCACTCTGTGTGAGGAAGTGTTTCCTAGTTTCCCTCCTGAATGACCTGGCTCAGATTTTAAGGTTACGTCGCTTGTCCTAGACACCCCCACCTGCGGAAAAAGTTTCTCTCTATCTATCAATTCCTTTCAAAATCCTACTTTGGAGCCAATAGTTTTGTTCAAGCAGTTTCTTTATGCCTATGATAACAACAACAATAACTTGTATTTATAGAGACCCAAGGCATTTCACAGAGGCACAATCAAAAAATGGATATTGAACCAAAAAAGGAGATTTTAGGAGGGGTGACCAAAAGCTTGAGCAAAGAGGTGAGTTTTTAAGGAGGCTCTTACCTGAGGAAGGAGGAAGTCTCCGAAAGCTTGTGAATTTAAAATAAAATTGCTGGACTATAACTTGGTGTTGTAAAATTGTTTACAATTGTCAACCCCAGTCCATCACCGGCATCTCCACATCAAAGGAGGAGAGGTTTAAGAAGGGAATTCCACAGTATGGTGGGGCAAAAAGAGGGGGAGATTCTCAGAAGGCCTGAGTCAAAGGAACAAAGAGTAATGGGAGGGTTTATAGGGCTGGAGGAAGTTGCAGAGATCGGGTGGAGTGAGGCCATGAAGGGATTTAAACACAAAGATAAGAATTTTAAATTTGAGGTTGGGGGCCCGGAAGACCATGTAGGTCATGAGGACAGTGATAAGGACAGTCGCCAAGAACAGTGGTGGTGGGTGAGCAGGACCTGGTATGGGATCAGATATGGGCGGCAGAGATTTGGATGAGCTGAAGTTTACGGAGGGTGGATGGTGGACAGTCGGCCAGGAGAGCAATTGAAAAGCCAATTTTGCAGGTGACAAAGGCATGGATGAGAGTTTCAGCAGCAGATGGGCTGAGTTATTATATTGTGTTACATGATAAAATGCTCCTGTTGCAAAACAGCATACCTCTGACTTACTGTGAGCAATGACGTGGCAAACCTGCTAGTACATATGGAATTTAAAAATACCTATTAGCAAGCAAACATGTTAAGGTGATTATTTGATGGCATCATAAAATCAAAAGCATAAAATGAACAGAGTGGCTCTTAGACTTTGAGTAAACTTCCACACGATGAGTTGTGTCATTATTACATCATGAAAAAAGCCATCAACCCTGTAAAGGTGGATGGCATATCTCACTGCTGCCTTGCTGTGATGTCAAGGGTGATGAATTCCCCAGCTCTCCTATAAGGTGTGTTAGTGACATGATGAATATATGTCTATACTGCAGCCTGGCTGATATTCGAGATCCCTCATGACTGCCTCAAATGACACTGTGCCATAAAGGTTGAGTGCAGTGGTCACCTTCATGACGAGCGTGGCTGCAGGTATTCATGCAGTATGTGGCAGGGCTGCCCTACGGCTTCTGTGATAAAGTGCACCTGCATGCTCCTTAAATGCTGCCCTTTACTCTAACCTGTCCTCCTCCTTCTCCTCCCCCTCTTCTATGATAATGGCATCCAAAGGTATGCCCAAAGGGAATGCCATACCTGCTTCTGAGAAGCCCTCACTGTGGGTAGGGGGTGTGTGGGTGGGTGGGGAGAGTAAACAGCTGAAAATCTACCAGTGGTCCAGCCTCGTCAGAAGCATGTCCAGGTGTGCGCAGGCAGACTGGCAAAAAATAGCCGCTGTGAAAACGTGATTCCCAGCTGCAGAAATCACTAGTCAAACTCTTCAGTCTCAGAAGCTCCTCACTTCCACCTGTGTCAGATGTTCCTGGCAGCAGCTGTGCCCTATAAATCTCAATATAGTTTACCCTGACTGCGTTTCCAGCATAAAAGAAAGAAACTCAGTGCTGCAAATGCCACTGGCCCTCATTATAATATATTTAAATGAGGACACTCAGCAGGCATTACTTTTTAAATTTAAAGTTGTATTTGTAGTGTTTATTTTAGTTATGTAGGGGTCACTTTTCAATTTGCCGCACCAGCGTGAAACTAGCATTACAGATCGGCTGCCCATTACAGAAACTGCCCATTCAACAATGGAAATGAAAATTGGACAGTTTCTACAAGGGGCGACTATCTGTAATACCGATTTCATTCTCAGGTTGGCAGGCTATAACTAGTGGGGTGCCGCAAGGATCGGTGCTTGGGCCTCAGCTATTTACAATCTATATTAATGACTTAGATGAAGGGACCTAGTGTAGTGTATCCAAGTTTGCTGACGATACAAAGCTAGCTGGGAAAGTAAGCTGTGAGGAGGGTGCAAAGAGTCTGCAAAGGGATATAGACAGATTAAGTGAGTGTGCAAGAAAGTGGCAGATGGAGTATAATGTGGGGAAATGTGAGGTTATTCACTTTGGTAGGAAGAATAGAAAAACAGAATATTTTTTAAATGGTGAGAAACTATTAAATGTTGGTGTCCAGAGAGACTTGGGTGTCCTCGTACAAGAAATACAAAAAGTTAGTATGCAGGTACAGCAGGCAACTAGGAATGCAAATGGCATGTTGGCCTTTATTGCAAGGGGGTTGGAGTACAAGAGTAAGGAAGTCTTACTACAGTTGTACAGGGCTTTAGTGAGACCCCACCTGTAGTACTGTGTACAGTTTTGGTCTCCTAATCTAAGGAAGGATATACTTGCCTTGCAGGCGGTGCAACAAAGGTTCACTAGATTAATTCCTGGGATGAGAGGGTTGTCCTATGAAGAGCGGTTGAGTAAAATGGGCCTATACACTCTAGAGTTTAGAAGAATGAAAGGTGATCTCATTGAAACAAAGAAAATTATGAGGGGGCTTGACAGGGTAGATGCTGAGAGATTTTTTTCCCCTGGCTAGAGAATCTAGAACTCGGGGGCACAGTCGCAGGATAATGTGGCGGCCATTCAAGACTGAGATGAGGAGGAATTTCTTCATGCAGAGGGTTGTGGATCTTTGGAATTCTCTACCCCAGAGGGCTGTGGATGCTGAGTCATTGAATATATTCAAGGCTGAGATGGATAGATTTTTGGACTTTAGGGGAATCAAGGGATTATGGGGATTGGGCGGGAAAGTGGAGTTGAGGTAGAAGATCAGCCAGATCTTATTGAATGGTGGTGCAGGCTCGAGGGGCCATATGGCCTACTCCTGCTCCTATTTCTTATGTTTACACCCAGGCAGCAAGTTGAAACTGTACCCCATGGTGTTACGCTGGTTTTGTTTCTTACTGTTTTATTTTTAATCACAGTAGGGTAGACTTTGACTTTGTGCAATAGCGTAAAACAGATGATAGCAAATTGGCAGCCCATTTTACATCTCTCTCCATTTTTATTTCCATTGACTTCTATGGAGAGAATAGTAATACAAGCTGCCGAGTCGCTATCATTCGTTTTACACTGTCGCATAAAATCTACTCCGGTAAGCTGAAAACTTATAAACCTGTTGGGCCCAGGGAGACAGAAATGTCTCTGGACCTGCTGGAATTTCAATGTTAACCTGGCAGACTGAGAGAAATAGAGAGTCTGAAGTATGGGTAAGGGGAGTAAATAAATACTTCAGTAGGCTAGGACACAAGAGGTACAATTAGGAGAACCCCTAATGAGATAAAGATGAGCCTGGGCATCAGAAGTTTGAATTATAGACACTCTGTAGTTGAATAAAATAGCAGCTTGAGGGATTTTCTCTAGCCAGAGGTCCAAGGCGATTGAAGCCTAGAATAAATAGGACAGGGCCACCAAAACCCACACTGAGGAGGATAAATTATCAAAGAGTAAAGACCCGAGAGTGTTATACCTAAAGGAAAATAAATGTTAGACTATACAGCATACTAGCAGAAATCTAGAATTTCTTCAACACCCTTGGAATTTAAGAATAAAATAGAAGTAATCAAAACAGAATCTATGGAATCAATTGCCCAAAAGATTCTGTCACTGTGAGAGACTCTGTCATTTGTCACAGAAGAACAGTGTCTCCTCAATACCTCAGTTAATAGACGAATTTCATAAGGCATGAGTTAACAAGCAAATTAGTCACTGAGGATGTCACTTCTGTCTTGTTTTGGTGGATCAATACTTTGGTGATTGTTCCAAATGTGCAGGGAATATTTATGTGCAGGGTAGGTATAGTTAAAATCAGGAGTAAGATTCTATTATGTGAGGAGTCATGGGTCCCGAGATTTACAGGGAGGTGGGGAGGGATGGAGGATGGGGAACCCGGAAATACGGGTTTCCCGGAGGTTTTGCTGAATTTAACGGTGGGACCTGATTTAAACTTTTGGCCTGTTTCCTGACCGCAGCCAGCCAGATTGAGGCTGGCTTTCAGGCGGGAAGGCCTGCGGCATCGGGCCGCAGCCAGGGAGCGGTGAGGAGGGAGGGAGAGATTGTGGGTTGGGGGGCACCCGGGGGGAGGGGGGGGTGCCTGAATAGATTTGGCGGGGGGGCAACACAGGGGCCAGAGACATCGGTGGGCGGGTATGTCGGAGGGGGGTTTTAGCAGAAGACATCGGAGGGACGGCGGAGAGATCACGGGGGGATGGGCAAAAATCGGGAGGAGGGGAGTGATTGTGGGTGGGGGAAATGGCGTGAACACTCAGGAAGCAGGCTGAAGCAGCGATATTTAACAAGATCTCCACCTCCATCAACGTAAGTCTCTGAATAGTCCCTTTTTGGCTGCTGGGGATGTTTGGAGCCATTTTTTTGGCTGCTTTGGCTGAGTTTGGAAAGTCAATAATATTAAATTGCTGTTTGGCTGCCACTGCAACTGGTTACTCACTGGCTGCAGGACTACTGGGAAAGAAGGGAATATTCCAGGGATTGTTACTGAGGTTGCCACAATGGGGGAGCAGTAGCATCAGCAGCAAGCATGGCAGCACAGACCTGTGGATGGTCAAAGAAGAGGATGAAGGAGGCCTTACCACATGTGGGTGTTCCACAACAGACTGTGCTTTAGCGGGCAAATAATCACTGACCTATGCCATCTGTTGCAGCAGGAATTGGAATCAAATATCAGGGCACACACAGCACCGCCTGTGGCTGTGAAGGTTACGGTGGCCTACGACTTCTGTGCCAGAGGCTCATTTCAGACTACAACAGGTGATATAAGTCAGTTTGCTGTCCATACGGCCATCAAGCAGGTGACCGATGCCCTCTTTGCAAGGAGCAAGGAATACATCACCATCCCAATGCAGGCTGCTGATCAGGGGGAGAGAGCTGTTGGACTTTTTCCACCTCGCTGGGTTGCTCCAGGTGCAAGGCCTCATTAACTGCACACACATTTCCCTGCATTGTCACCGTCAAGAGCCAAGCAGCGAATAATGCAGGGCTGTGCCTTGTTTTCTGGCAGTGGTCACAATGTGTTCATATTGTACCAGTCCTCAATACCGCTTGTATTCCACCCAGACCAGCAGGCAGAAGGCTGGCTCCTTGGAGACAGGAGTATCCCCTTGACACCTGGCTGTGACTCTTGTCAGGATCCCGGGCACAGACGCTGAGTGTCAATAGAAAGAGAGCCACACAAAAGCCAGAGCTCTCATTGAGCAAACCAGAGGTGTCTTCAAGCGAAGGTTCTGGTGCCTGGACTGAACCAGTGGAGTCCTGTGGTTTAGCCCCAAGCGAGTCTCCAAATTTGTAGTGCTTTTCTGCATGCTATTCAACTATGCAATTCAGAGAGGGCAAGCCTTGCAGACATCACAGGAGGAAGATGAAGAAAGAGAAGAGGAAGAAGAGCATGATGACGAAGACCAAGGCTGAGCAGCGCTGCCAGCCGCCAGAACTGTAAAGCAACAAATTATTGAGGAGAATTTCTCTGCAGCAAACCCTCCCCACAGCAACAGTCCCACCATTTGACCCATTCCTTTCACCCAATTTCTGAATCCTCTACAACATTACTACTTCATGGCTTTTCCTCTTAAATAACTAAGACTATGAAGACCAATATCAATAAAAAAAAACCTCTTTACTTCACATCTTCTACATTCTGGATTCAACAATTTTTCCTTCTCTTAACGTTGAACTAAAATCACCTTGTGCGATCCCTTAGTGCCTGGACTCTCTGTCTGTTTACCTATTCTAGGGTCCCTATGAGGTGGTTCCCCCGTCACACAAGCCTGGGAGGTGAAAGGCTGTTGATCATCCACTGAGGGCCATGGTGGGCAAACTTGAGCAGCTCTGGGCCTTGAGGGCCCACCTGCAGAGCACTGTGTCTCGACCTCGGCCGGCGCAGTCAGGGCGAACTGACTTTGTGGAACCTATAAAGGCATTGGATCAGAGGCTAGCAGGGGTCCTGTCATCCTAGGAGGGATCAGCATGAGAGTCTCTCAGCGACCCAGTGGCACTGTCATGAGGATGCACCTCTAAACTGCTCTGCGTGAGAACATAATGAAGGAATGTAGTGATGCTCTGGAAGACCCTATTTATATTCTCCACACTCCTATCCATGCTCTCCTTCATGGATTGAAAGGGTATGGGGATGCTAGTCCCAAGAGCCAAGGTAGCAGCAGTCTGAGCTGAGTGAAGCTGTCACCAGAGACTCCATCGTCGTGGGCCCCACTGCAGTGTTCATAGAGCTGACCACTCACTTCATGGTTGACTGTATGGTCTCAATACCCAGCTGGACGACCCCACACAAGCTACAGCTGGACACTTCCATGCTCTGTGCCATTGCACGCCAGCTTGCTGGCAGGCTGCCCAGTGCACTAAAAGGTCCTGGTGCATAGAAATCAGTCTTTTAATGTAGGCTGTGCCCTCGAGGTCTTCATCTGTGCCCTCTTAAAATGGACCCAGATGAATTTCTACCAAATAGTATTTTTTTGTATCATGTAAAAAGTAGGTCTCGTCACCTGGATCAAAATTTGTAAATTGTTTTAATTCAAATGAATTAGATTTCAAATTGTATTGACTGCAACTTGTGTTGATCCAGAAAATAAATGGAGAGGGCTTAACGGGAAGTGTTCTTTAATCAGGCTTTCTTTGCAGGTCTTGAATTTTAATTTTGAGGTTCAGGTGCGTTGAGGGCGGTGTGTGGGGGGGGGGGGGGGGAAACCAAAATCGGGGATTTCTGGATTGGGAAGGAATCCCGGCTCCAACCCGTTGAAAAATGCGCATGACCCAGACCCATCTGGCTGCGCGCGCTTCAGGAAGCCGTAAGTCCCGTCGGAAATTAAAGCCGGCGGGACGATATTTAAACCCACAATTAACGCAGTTAAACACGTTGGAATTGTAATGAATCTTGTTATTGATGCTAGGAAACGATTTCAACGCTGCCTCAACGTGTTTCCCGTGCTATGTGAAGCACGCCATGGGAAAATAGGCAGGTTGCAGCCGGCAGTCATTTGGACATTTAAATCCCTGCTTGACAGATGGGGATAAAAGGTGAGTTATTGCAACAGGGCACTCAGTTCTCTCAGACAAACTTTTGGCTGGGGGCTCTTTTTGTGTTTAGACTGAAAGTTCTTGGTTCACACCTAGAATTGTTCTGTTTACACATATTTACCTACTTTTTGGACCCCTTCAAACTGACAACCTCAGGATGGGGGGGGGGGGGGCGCGATGGCTGTATTCACCAGTACATCCGAGGTGGAGTAACATCACCATCCATGGCAGGCACAGTGTGCAGTTCCGCCACTTGCAGCTCCACAATACAGAGGTGCGCCACAGGGACCTGCACAAGAGCAGAGAGAGGAACAACAGAGGGAGCAACGTCGCAGGAGGCACCACCCTTGTCAGAGGGTCGACAGACCAAGGCTGAGCTTCCTGGACTTCTCTGAGGAGCAGTGCCTACGGATGCTGAGAGTGAGTCGCCAGGTGGTCGCAGACATCTGCACGCTCCTTCATGCGGAGCTGCTCCCGGCTGGGCCTAGCGGCATCGCATTGCCCGTGGCAATTAAAGTGACCACTGCCCTCAACTTCTTCACCTCTGGATCCTTCCAGGGTGTCACCGGTGACATCGCCGGGGTCATTCAGTTGTCTGCCCACAAGTGGATAAGAGAGGTCACAGACGGTTTGTTTCACAGGGCATCCCACTACGTCAACTTCCCCATCGACGACATCAGCCAGATGGAGAGGGCAGTGGGATTCCACTCTCTGGCTGGCTTCCCACGGGTACAGGGCGCAATTGATTGCGCACATGTAACAATCCGAGCATCTCCACATGAGCCAGGACTCTTCACCAACAGAAAGGGATATCACTCCATCAACGCACAGCTCGTATACGACCACGGGAAAAGATTTCTTCAAGTGTGTGCCAGATTCCCTGGCAGTTGCTATGATTCATTCATTCTGCGGGAATCCAACAACCCGGCCCTCTTCCACTCTCTCCAGCAAACAGACTTAAGGGCTGGCTCCTCAGAGACAAGGGATACCCCCTGCAGACGTGGCTCATGACACCTGTGAGAAACCCCATCAGTGAGGCATAGCGTCGATACAGCAACAGTTACATGGCCAGCAGGTCTGTCATTGAGCATGTGATAAGGACTGCTGAAGATGCGATTTCGGTGCCTGGATCGGACTGGGGGAGCGCTTCAATACGCACCAGTGAGAGTGGGTAGAATTATAGTCATCTGTTACATCCTGCACAACATAGCACAACAGAGAGGATTACCAGTTGATGAGGCTCCATGCCCTCATCCAGCATCCACATCTGCCATCAACACTGAGGAGGAGGAGGAGAAGGAGGAACCCATTGGCAGAGCAATGGCTCACCTGGCTGCTCGTGAGGCCAGGGAGTCACTAATTTTTGACCGATTCTCAGAAGGACATCTGCAAAAGTGAGGATAGTCCAGTCCTCAGACCACCTGGAACGAGCAACGCCAACATCAGCACCCCCCCACTCCCCCGCAAAAAACAGTCCTACAACAACACTGTAAATGCACCCACTGTGTGGCATCAAGTCTCGCCGTTCATGATGAAGCACATGAAAGGGCGCTATCACAAAAGCCAGTCAAGAATGGGCAAGACGTGGCAGTAGTGGTGAGAATGATAACATTTAATGTGAATTCAACAAAAACAAATGAAAATGAAAAGCATGACAGTCTGTCAGATGCCCTTGTGCATACCATTTTTGATCACAAAACCTTAGCCTTTCTCTTCTGACTACTTCTACATGATGCATCCCCTGTGGCTTCAGCAGAGGTGGCGGTAGGTTGCTCATGTTCATGCCCTGACTGTTGAGATGCTTTGGGCCTATGCCCCTTGGGTTTTGGAGCCTGTGAGGGCTCTGCCAAAGACTGCTCCACCTGCACCTGTGCAGGGCAGACTCAGCCACCTGGAGAGGAGGCAACATTGCAGGTACTAGTTGAGGGGGGGCAACGGGTGAGACATGGGAGCGCTTTGAGTGGCGTCCCCACTTCCATGCCCCCTTTTGCCATCATATCTCCCCTGGGCCAGGGCCACATCACTCCTACCACCCTGCTGGACAACAGTTTGGAGGACATGTATGAGGCCTTGGAAGCCCACTTGTAAAGTATCTGTCTGCCTGTTGAAGGCAGCAAAATGTTGTTCACCCTGAGTCCGCACGGCTGTTGTCGGGGCCTGAATGGACTTATTTGTAAGCCGTGCTTGAAGCTGAATGTAGGCTAGCCTTCTCTCCATTGCAGACATTCCCGCACTTACCTGTGCCACCAGTCCACTAATGCAGGAGTTGGATTCCTCCATCCTCTCCGCTATTGTGGAGAGTGTGCGTGGCACCTGTTCCAGTACCTCGCAAATGTGCTGCTGTCCCTCGATCATTCTTCTTTTAAAGGATGGCCCCCGGGGTTCAGCTTCTGTGTCTAGCTGAGCAGAGCCTGGAGAGGAGTGTGCCCACCGATGCGGCCTCTCCACAGCTGCCCCTGCCACCAGTGTCTGCTCATGCTCACTTGTGAGTGGTGAATCACCAGGTGCCAACCCAACTAACTGACTACTAGGACCCATCGAGGTGTGGGTATCTGCGCTGGTGGATGGCTCACTAAGTTGTGACGGTGCACCCTCAGAGGCTGAAAGCTCCTCTGAGGAATCGCCCTCTCCTGTCACTTCGGTCACTGAAGGGCCTGGAAGAGGACAGAAGGCAATATTAACAATCATCACAGATGTGTCGTGTTGCGATGAGCATACTGAGGTGTTCAACATGCCAAGCATTATTAACATCAATTCATGTTGTGTGTGATGAATGTTAAAGTTGTGTTACCAGACGTTTGTGGGGTGCCAGTCTCGGCATCCCCTACGGACAGGCACTCGACGGTGTGGCTGATCTGCAGGGCATCCTCCTCCGCCTCAGTGAGCACCACTACTTGTTGTGGCCACCCCTCTAGTCCTTACCCTCTCCCGTGCATTTTGTGCTTTCTTCTCCTACCAGGGGAGAAAGTACAGGCATGTGAGTGAGTGATGGTAAAGTGGTCAGACGATGAATACATTGGTTTGGGTGAGGCTGACCGTGAAAGAGATGCATCAGAGGGTGAGTATCAGACAGAGACATCACATTGGATCAGGATTGGGGTGAGTGGTAGTGGAGGGTTCACAAATGGGGAGGTGAAGAAATGCTCAGGAAGCGATGGTAAGTTGAAAATGAGCCTTAAGTGGGTGCAAGGAGTGGTGCAATGAAGTATCCTTGGCAGTGCAGAATGTGTGTGGGCGGGGGTGGGAGTGGTGATGTGCACCACGGAATGCAGGAGAATCAGTAAGTGTACTCACTTTTGCTGACCTAGTTAGGTCATTGAAACACATCTTGCACTACACCCAAGTGCGGGATATGTTGCTCCTGCTGGTGACCTCCTCAGTCACCTCAAGCCAGGCCTTCTTGGCAGAGGCAGGGCGCTTCGGGTACAATATTTCCCTCCTCCTCCTCACCCCGGCCAGCAGCACCTCAAGTGAGGCTTCACTAAATCGTGGAGCTGCCTTGGCCCTCTGCTGCTCCATTCTGCCTGGTTGCTCCTTTGTGCAGCAAAAGCCTTGGTGCAATGGCCCTTTAAATACAGACACTCCAGCTGACAGTTGGTCATACGGGTGTGCAGTCCGCCCGCTGCGCAGCTTTTGGACGGCAAACCCAGAACCAACGTTACAGGCCATCAATTAAGTCGTGATCGCGTGGGGAAAGGGGGAAAGGGAAGCATTTATTTTTCAGGTTTCCCGCGCGCCCATTGAGCCCCCCTCCACCCACCCTGCTGCCATCCCGCCGACATGTTAAAATCATGCCCATTGCATTTGACCTACGATACATATTTGATATCTCTATTCTCTATTTTCACAAGAGTAGTTTCTGAAGGCAGCCATATTTTCTCAAGATCATTCATCAGGGTGGAGTCCCATTGAAATTTATTTGCCATGCTTGAAGACCTGAGCTTACTGCTGATGCCATCTGTTTGCATCACTTGTTGGACTTATTCTGGCGTCTTCATAATTGGCTTTCTGCCATACATACTGGGTTGTGAGTCAACTGAGCTCTCCAGTTAAGATCTTGTCTCATGTTATTACACCATGCCTATTTCTTTTGCAGTTCATAGGTCCCTTATGTGTATTCTAGTTTTCAATTCAGTGAAAATGCATTATCAAATCGACGTAGGGGTGTTTTATCGGTGGGAATTTGAAGCAAAGGTTCTCATTTATATCAGACCACATTTTTTAAAAACTTGTGCAGCATCCCTTGTGTTCTCTGTTACTTGTTATTGTTAACATAAACAAAGTTGATCCCTGGGGTAGCTGGAATATGTTAGAATTGTGAACCAGTTTATTTTTCTTTATGTATGATATGTTCTTCCACTTTTTGATGTCCTGTACCTAGTTTGTAAATTGCACTCGGTAAAATAAATGACAGAACAGGAATGTATACACTTCTTTGTTTTGTCTGAGGCTCACTTGCATCAGGTTTTCAAGTCACGAGGGTACTCAGGTTTCAATTTTACAGGTTGATGCCTCGATTTGCATCATTTATGTGGTTCACAGGTTACATGATGTGTCTTGCATGCATGGGTTAGCGCCCAGGTTTAAACAGTGAGCTTCTTCAGAAAAATTAATTGACATATTCATAAATTCAAGGTAAGCCCCTTTAACTGTGGCTGTACACATCCCTTGAATGATTGAATTTGGCCTCACAGAGGTCCACTTCAACAACAAAAGAAGTTATATTTAATTAATAAAGGAAATGTTAAAGGGTTTTGAGTGATGATGATTTAAGAGGAGCGTGGTGGAGTGGCGAGATCGTTAAAATGCAGTTGAGGTTATCACTGTTCCCTCAGCACTCTTTGGTTTGTTTATCCAAGTATCTGCAGCTGTTAAACAATCTGTTACTGCGAGTTGAAATACTACTTGTGCCCTCCTAATCACTGAGGAAACTACAGGAAAGTCTTTCCTGCTGTGAATTAAATCGCACGAGTTTTGTTTCTGCTTCCCAATTTTTCTTTGTCTTCCTATTGATTTATTGTCCTGTTTTTGAACAGAATCTGAATGACATCATTTTTATTTAGGGGAACAGCAATGATCACACTGAAAAACCTAAATAATGTTTTGAATTAAACTATTCATTAAGTATTTTTTACACTGGGGCAAACTAAGTGGTTTAGCAGATTGACTTATCACACATTTCAAAGGGCACA
The DNA here is from genome assembly GCF_035084215.1 of Heptranchias perlo. Taxonomy (NCBI): domain Eukaryota; kingdom Metazoa; phylum Chordata; class Chondrichthyes; order Hexanchiformes; family Hexanchidae; genus Heptranchias; species Heptranchias perlo. The sequence continues at coordinate 35,770,972 of NC_090335.1, forward strand.
TACAGTTTTACTGGAACTTCTGATTCTGAACACAAGGCATGTAAATCATGGGCATATACAACAGTTGCCATTTCCAGGATACAGTTTTGAGTTGGTTATGCTATGATATGTGCATTCATTTACTGTCTAGGTGGGAATGCTGCAAATTCCAACAGATAACATATGGCACCATACATTGGTGGGGAAGTAATGACTAAACTAAGGTAACTATTTTAAAGCAGCAAGGTGTAAAGTAAAAAAAAATAATCCTTGAAACGCCAAGATACCTTATTTAGCACAGAATTAAAACAGAGTAGCTTACATGGAATATGATATCTGAGAATGTCAACAGTACCAAAAATTCTAGGAATGCGAGAGGAAACAAATCAACAGCATTAAATGGGTAGCAGTGAAAAAAGTGGAACATAATAAGCAGATGTTAAAAGTGCAACAGAGGGGTCCTGAGCTGCTGAACAAAACATGAAAGCCTGATTTCAAAGCAGCTGTTTATGCTTCATGAGGGAAAAATATTTCCTCAGAGATCCAGCAGTCTACTAAGTATGAAGTACTGCTTTTTCACCAAAACAGTTTGTCTGTACAGTAAAAGTAGTTTGTGATTACTGTTTGTAAAGCTTAGCTTATGTTAATAACAATTTGAAAAGTCATAATTCACATAAAGTAAAAGATTTGCATTTAGATAGCACCTTTCACAAATTCAGGACATCCCAAGGTGCTTTACAGCCAATGAACATAAGAACATAAGAAATAGGAGCAGGAGTAGGCCATACAGCCCCTCGAGCCTGCTTCGCCATTCAATAAGATCATGGCTGATCTTCAACCTCAACTCCACTTTCCCGCCAAATCCCCATATCCCTTGATTCCCCTAGAGCCCAAAAATCTATCTATCTCAGCCTTGAACATATTCAATGACTCGGCATCCAAGCAACTGAAGGACTTTTAAAGTGTATTTACTGTTGTAGGAAGCAAATGAAGTCCTTATTCCACAGATGCATCTGAACAACATATATTATGCTCCCTTGGGTAGCTGCACCAGTCCCTTTTTAGTGTGGGTAAAAATACTCAATGGAATAATGTCCTCCATGTTTCCACAGATGGACTATCTTCATTCAGCTTCACAGAATCCTTAAAGTGATCAGGCACAAAAGAATATCAAAAAGTATCAGCCTTTGAAGGTGCACCACCCATTGAACAAGTTCACAATGGAGGACCCAGTAAAGGCAGCACATAACTCAGCTGCACAGATCAAAAGATCCCAGGTTCAGTTCCTGGTCTATGCCCAGTTTGTTGGTCTGAGCTTAGGTGATACTTGGGGGTTATACAGTTGGTCCTTAATGCCATCGCATACATCAAATGTTATATGAACTTCCAAAAAGGGCAAGAAAAGACAATCAGGCCATCACTACTCACCTTATCTTAGATGATATAATCTCATTTACCATGCTCCCCAATCAAAAGGTAATGCCAACTCTAGTTAAAGGGTAAAAAGGGGGGGAAAAAACTGATTAGTTTCAGAAAAAATCTCTAAGGCCATCAAACGAGCACTACAGTTGGAGTGGACGTTGCACTTTTTCAATCCTATTTGCTCCGTTTGTGTAGTGACTCGTAAAACAAAGATTATGGCTCTTGCTCACTCGTTCCATTAAGTATAGTAATTTGACACTTCTGCACAGATGTTGCAGATGCAAAGAAGAGACAAATTACTGTGGTTTATGAAGTGAGAGCATTTTAGAAATGCACAAATGGGGTTTGGCAGATATGCAGTTATAGTTTTTCTACGCAGCAGTTTTGTAAACAGTACTGACAGCAGTGTTACTCATATAGCAATAACATTTCCCAAAGGTGGAGGTTCAGATTTACAGAAAACTCTCATAAAATCCAATGCATGAGAAGCATCAAAATGCAATCGTTTTTAAGAACCTCCGAGCTAGGAGATGCAACTCACAAATTAGTTTCAATGATCTTTAAATGATCAGTCATCAGGGTTTGTTAAAAAAGCACCCCAAATGCACCCCAATTTTTAATGTATTTTTCTTGCTGTAGTTGTAGTTAGTGTAATCAGTTTGAAGCCAGGCCGCTATGTGAAAAATTCATCACTTGTTTAAACTTATCCTTATGGCCTTCAAACACATTCTAACCAGATATTGGCTAATGGGAATTATTATAAAAGAGTTAGATCAACCCAACATTAACTGCTTTAAAATGGGCCTTCAGCATACTCAGCACAGCTCCCAAAGTGGACTTTCTTAATTCACTGGCATCCCACTGTCGGAACCTTCCTTCGTCCTACCTCTCCTTTTGCCCTGCTCCAGACATGTCACATTTGTCTTGCTATATTAGTTCCTCTGGAGAAACAACATGGACCATGAAAAGATGCTGGCATTCCAATTAACACCATTGCTGCCAATCTTCCACTTTTGGAGCAGACTGGCCATTTTTCAGGCCCTCGTTCATTCTGGTGGCTGGGAAACAGCTGATTTTCAGCCACTGGTGCAAACAGTGGGAACAGGGGCTGAAATGGTTGGCATGTATGATCATAAGACGAGAAGGCAGGTCAGCATCAATGTCATTTTCCATTGAGATGTTGGCATTTCACATCAATCACTCCCTGCTACTAACCAGTGTGGTGGAGAGAACCTGGGCTCAGTGCATTTTGTTCACATTCACAAAGTTTCTCTGCTGATCACTGGCAACAGTGTGATCTGTTCAATGATTGGATTGTAAACGCACAGATCCCACTGATGCTAGTGATCACCAAATTTTTACCAAGCTCCCTGGTCGCTACTGATGCTTCTTTGCAACTGGTTTCTCAAGTTGTCATTACAAAGTGAATGGATGTAAAGTTGTATGTTGGAGCTGGAAAGGTGAACCCCACCTTCCTGCTGGGACAAGAACCTTGCCTCAGTAGTACATTGCCTCCCCCATGATTGAGAGCAAAGTCCAGGGACTCGTGAGTACAATCCAATGTCTACTATTGTTTGGCTCATTAGGGCACCAACCCTCTCTGTTTCTAGACCACCCATAGACAACAAAATTTCACATCCATGAGTTGATTACTACAGTAAGGTAAGCAGTTAACTCAGTGGGGTCAATTATAACTCTCTCCGCCCAGCAGAAATGGGACGCTGACACCCGGAAATTGTGATGATGTACTTACCGCCCTGCTCCCGCCAGTCACCATATCCCTGTGGGCATCCTCATGGGCAGCTCAGGCGCCTGCCTGTTTCAAGTGGAATCCTAACTCTAATATGGTACTTGAGGTCGTATGTATGACATAGGACCCCGATGTAATTTGGCAGTACTAATGGGCAGAGTGAGCTCCACGTACGCTCTGCCCATTTGTACCAGGTGTTGAGCTGAATAACCAGTGGCCCTTAAAGGGACCACTGCAAGCTGTTGCTGAATAAGTTTTTACATTCAAAAAAAAATCTCAGATACTTCTGTGGAAGTACTATTACAGCAAGTGGCACCCAGGACACTGTCCACAAGGAAAATGCGCAATGCACAGAGCACCACTGAAAGGAGCTAGTTTCATGTCAGAACAAAGTTTACAGACTTAAGTAGGACTATTCATCACTACTTTACATTAAGTAGGGCCCTCAAATTCCATGCTCTCCAATCTGGCAGTTGTGCCAGGATTGCACTCGCCATGCCCTCCAACATTGACCACTGCCAGAGTTTGTGAGGTCAGTGAAAGGGCACCTCAGTTTTATGGGGCAGGCAGGCATATGTATTTCTTTGGCACCTGCTTGCCCCATGTGCCTGTAAACCATAATGGTAAAAGTGCCCAGACTCACCCCAACCCTGCCCCAATAGCTCCTTGGGGATCCAGATTGCTTGTCAGGGCCTTATGGAGGCTGGTACACTTCATCTTTTTTGGTACACTACTGAAATGCTGGGTCCCCTTCCAGGGCCTGGAGTGGGAACTCCCAGCTTAGAGAGTCACTGCCCCATGCCAAGCCTTGCAAGGGGTGGATGGAAGTTCTGCCCCTTACAAGTTAAATCAAAAACTGGCAGGAATGGCGGACTTCCAACACAATTATGTCTCCCGTATTTCCATGGGGGTTCTACTGGTCTCCCACTGCCAGTGGGCTAGGAAAAGATAGTACCTGACAGCATCTTGTGTGCCTCTTATGAACATTTGTGAGCGCCAGCACAGCTAACACACATACCAGATGTTGCAGTCAATCAGCATGAGCAGATAGCACCAGATGGTAAGCAGCAATTGGTGGTGGCAGGCCAGAAGCAGGAACATTGTGGACACTATGAAGGATGTCCTGTACTTTGGGAAATGCAGCAGTGTAGTGACAGTAGGCAGCTGTATCTTGCTCCTGGTGCTAGTCAGTAGCAGAGGAGATTTAAATGACTAACTATTTTAGCCAAAGCATCTGTCATTTGCTTCATACATCTATGGCCAGCACATTGGGAAACAGTACAGATGATTCCTGGAAGGACAGGGAGGCAGAAGTGTTGTTTGCATGGCTTAACTTGACTGCCAGTGACATTGATGTCCCTCTCATTCAGATTGGCTACAGGTATTCTTGCAGCAGATGCAATTGACCTGCAAGTGGCCCCATGCTAGCCCAGAGCCTGTGGAACCAGGTCCCCATGGTCATTGCCAAGTAAATGTTTTAGGGTCAGCACATATAGTTGTTGGCAAAATGGCAGATACTGGCAGTCCAACCCTGGTGCCTGCAGTTCTTCCTATCATATTTTCTTGGAACTAGTTCCATTTGAAGCATTAAATACTACGAATGAGGTGTTTTCAATGCAAATCCCAAAATTAAGATAACAGTGACTTGCCAAGGACGCTGTACTTCGCAGTTCTTCTAGTTAGGTTCAGTGGTGCATCGTAAGATGGAATGACCATAGGTAATATGGAACTAACTTGACAGACCCTGTCTATTTTAGGTCTTGTTCAACAACAACTTACATTTATATAGCGCCGTTAATGTAGTAAAATGTTCCAAGGTGCTTCACAGGAGCAATTATCAAACAAAATTTGACACCGAGCCACGTAAGGAGATATTCAGACAGGTGAGCAAAAGCTTGGTCAAAGAGGTAGATTTTAAGGAGCGATTTAAAGGAGGAGATAGAGAGGTCAAGAGGCGGAGAGGTTTAGGGAGGGAATTCCAGAACTTAGGGTCTAGGCAGCTGAAAGCACGGCCGCCAATGGTGGAATGATTAAAATCGAGGATGCGCAAGTGGCAAGAATTGGAGGAGTGCAGGGATCTCGGACGGTTGTAGGGCTGGAGTTAGTTACAGAGATAGAGAGGGGCGAGGCCATGGAGGGATTTGAAAACAAGGATGAGAATTTTAAAATCGAGGTGTTGCCGGAAAGGGAGCCAATGTAGGTCAGCGAACACAGAGGTGATGGGTGAACCGGACTTAGTGCAAGTTAGGATACAGGCAGCAGAGTTTTGGATGAGCACAAATTTATGGAGGGTGGAAGATGGGAGGCTGGCCAGGAGAGCATTGGACTAGTCAAGTCTAGAGGTAACAAAGGCATGGATGAGGAATTCAACAGCAGATACGCTGAGGCAGGGGCGGTGACGGGCGATGTTACGGACATTCAGTAGAACTCTTGGAAATAGTTTTTGCATCATCAGCTTCACAGTCAAGCATATGTAACAACGACCACTATTTTAATTTGGCTTGAGTTTTGGGAGGGGGTTGTGGGGGGGGGGTAGGTGGATAGCAAGGTGACTTGCAAACACACTCTCTGCTCCAGGAATGAGGCCCAGGGTATTTTAACTCCCAGATCCCATTTAAATCACACTGGTCCATTTCCACCCAAAACGGTCGGGAGGTCGGTGGAAAACAGCAGAAAATTGTGCAGTCCGGAGGCCACCCACCGACACAAGATGGAATATAAGAACATAAGAAATAGGATCAGGAGTAAGTCATACGGCCCCTCAAGCCTGCTCCACCATTCAATAAGATCATGGCTGATCTTCGACCTCAACTCCACTTTCCCGCCGTATCCCCAGATCCCTTAATTCCCTTAGTGTCCATAAATCTATCGATCTCAGTCTTGAATATACTCAATGACTGAGCATCCACAATCCTCTGGGGTAGAGAATTCCAAAGATTCACAACCCTCTGAGTGAAGAAATTTTTCATCATCTCAGTCCTAAATGGCCGACCCTTTATCTTGAGACTATGACCCCGAGTTGTAGAGTCTCCAGCCAGGGGAAACAACCTCTCAGCATCTACCCTGTCAAGCCCTCTAAGAATATTTTATGTTTTAATGAGATCACCTCTCATTTTTCTAAACTTCAGAGAATATAGGCCCATTCTATTCAATCTCTCCTCATAGGAATACGTGCTCATCTTAGGAATCAATCTAGTGAACCTTCGTTGCACCCCCTCTAAGGTAAGTATATCCTTCCTTAGGTAAGGAGACCAAAACTGTACACAGTACTCCAGGTGTGGTCTCATCAGAGCTCTATATAATTGCAGCAAGGCCTCCTTACTCTTATACTCCAGCCCCCTTGCAATAAAGGCGAACATACCATTTGCCTTCCTAATACTTGCTGTACCTGCATGTTAACTTTATGTGATTCCTGTACAAGGACACCCAAATCCCTCTGACCACCAACATTTCTTAGTCTCTCACCTTTTAAAAAATACTCTGCTTTTCTATTCTTCCTAACAAAGTGGATAATTTCATATTTCCCCAAATTATAAGCCATCTGCCACCTTCTCGCTCACTCACTTAACCTAACCATATCCCTTTGCAGCCTCTTTATGTCCTCCTCACAGCTTACTTTCCCGCGTACCTTTATATCGTTAGCAAACTTGGATACATTACACTTGGTCCCCTCATCTAAGTCATTGATATCGATTGTAAACAGCTGAGGCCCAAGCACCAATCCCTGTGGCACCTCACTAGTTACAACCTGCCAATCCGAAAATGACCCATTTATTCCTACTCTGTTTTCTGTCCATTAACCAATCCTCAATCCATGCAAATATATTAACCCCAATCCCATGAGCTCTAATCTTGTGTAACACCCTCTTGTGTGGCACCTTATTGAATGCCTTTTGAAAATCCAAATATACTACATCCACTTGTTTTCCCCTTATCTACCCTGTTAGTTACACCCTCAAAAAAACTCTAATCGATTTGTCAAACATGATTTCCCCTTCATAAAACCATGTTGACTCTGTCTAATTATATTATGATTTTCTAAGTGCCCTGTTACTATGTCCTTAACGATAGATTCAAGCATTTTCCCTACTATTGATGTCAGACTAACTGGCCTATAATTCCCTGTTTTCTCTCTCCCACCTTTCTTGAATAGCAGGATTACATTTGCTACCTTCCATTCCACAGGGACCATTCTAGAATCTATGGAATTCTGGAAGATCAAAACCAATGCATCCACTGTCTCTGCAGCCACCTCATTTAGAGCCGTAGGATGTAGGCCATCAGGTCCAGAGGATTTGTCAGCTTTTAGTCCCATTAATTTCTCCAGTACTTTTTCTTTACTAATCTTAATTACTTTAAGTTCCTCACTCTCATTAGGCCCTTGGTTCTCCACTCTTTCTGGTATGTTTTTTGTATATTCTACTGTGAAGTCAGATACAAAATATTTGTTTAATGTCTCTGCCATTTCCTTATTCCCCATTATAATTGCTCCTGTCTCTGCCTCTAAGCGACCCATGTTTACTTTTGCTAATCTCTTCCTTTTTATATACTTGTAGAAGCTCTTACAATCTGTTTTTATATTTCTTGCTATTCAATTTTCTCCCTCTTTATCAATTTCTTGCCATCCTTAGCTGATTTCTAAAACCCTCCCAATCCTCAGGCTTAATATTCTTTTTGACAACATTGTATGCTTCTTTTAATCTAATACTATCCTGAACTTCTCTACTTACCCATGGTTGGATCATTTTTCCCATAGAGTTTTTATTCCTCAAGGAATGTATATTCATTGAGAATTATGAATTATTTCTTTAAATGTTTGCCATTGCTCATCTACCGCTTTATCTTTTAATCTAATTTCTCAATCTACCTTAGCCAACACGTCCCTCATACCTATGTAATTGGCTTAGTTTAAATTTAAGACCCTAGTTTTGAACTTAACTACATCACTCTCAAACTCAATATGAAATTCTATCATATCATGTTTACTCTTTGCCAGAGGATCCTTAACTATTAGATTACTAATTAACCCTGTCTGATTACACATACTAGATCTAAAATGGCTTGTTCCCTAGTTGGTTCCTCAACATATTGTTCTAGAAAACTGTCTCGAGTGCATTCCATGAACTCGTCCTCCAAACTATTTTTGCCAATTTGGTTGGCCCAGCCTATATGAAGATGTAAGTGGCAGGATCGGCTTCCAAGGCCGTCTCTTGGGGTCTCGTGTTTAGGAAGGGGGATTCCATGCAGGGGAGACCTAGGCTTTCTTTCCACAAGGAAACTAAAAAGGCTTACCTATTTGATCCTCTTCTTGCCCCAGCTGCACTTCCCTTTGTCTTCAACTAGTGGGAAAATCACAACAACTTCCCCGCTCAGGGCACCAGTTAAAATTGCAGTCAGATCCCGATGACATCATCGGGTCCCGAAATGCACATGTAAAGAAGGACTCTCTAGCTTTGGGCGGGTTCCCTTGCCGCCTACTCAGTAGAGCAGATTAAAACAGTGGGATCCTGGCAGCTTTCTGGTAAGTAACCTGGATGATTTTAACTGCCCACCTGCCCAGTTTCCGCTGGATGAGTAGGGTTAAAATCACCATCCAGTGCTTCTATTACATAAACATTCTCACTCTGGTCTGATCCAGACAAAACAGAAAAAGTACATGAATCATTAACAATAATAAATCAATCCATTTTACATTTTCTGTACAGCTCCAAATAATATATTAATGTGCTTTAAATTCCTGTGCGATTAATACATTAGAACACTTTACATTGGATAAAAAATATATTTTAAAATTCTGTCAAAAATCAGTTGCTTCTGTTCTTTTAATATTTGAACTCCTTTCCTTTCAAGTCTGCCTTTCTGTGGTAGACTTTGGTGGGCAGAAATATTACAAGGTGGGACTGAAACTTCAGCCCAAACATCTCAAAGATCAACAGACTTGCTCAAGATCATTGTTTGGATCGACGGTGCATATTTAATGAGGCTCACACTCAAATGTCGTGAAAGAAATGATACCACCATGCAGCTGACTGGAACTCACTGGTGGGGGCAAAGGGGAATAGAGAGAACGAGGATAAAAAGGAATACAAGAGAAGTAGAAGTCATTTTTTTTTATTCTGAGCAGCATCACTACTGAAATATTACGGTTTATTGCAGCATCACAGTACGTAAGCTGATTTTTTTTTAAAAGTCTGACAAAGGAGACTGGGATACCTTGGAGCTTTTGATGGTTGGAAAGTACCTTCAAAATGAAATTTAATGCCTGGACTATCATCACCCACACTAATGAGTCAGCATAGGAATTGTTGTGTGTCAGGAGATGTGTCACAAGGTTTCTTGAGCTAATCCATCTAAAAAGTAAACTGAAAAAGTTCTATTCTAATAAATTGCCACCAAAGGGATTTTATTTTTATATTGCACACCCAGCGGGGCGTCTCACTTGTCAGCAGCATGTACTGCAAAACAAGCACCAAGCTGCATATGGGTTTCTGATGATTAAATTAATGGTTGGAAAACCACTTGTGGAAAAGAAAAATCGAACGAGGTGTAAAATGTGCTTCCAATTCGCGTCGCCCGTTGTGCGCTGCCGCTGAAGTCAAATTTCACCCCCACAACCTCCGCAACTTGCAGCCTCCCTGTATTTTCTTTGTATGTAAATACGCATCTATCAAAGGACACACACACCAATGGCATGAGGGAGCAGTACACTCGGCTCCAGACCTCATTACAGCCTTGGTCCAAACATGGACAAAAGAGCTGAATTCCAGAGGTGAGGTGAGAGTGACTGCCCTTGACATCAAGGCAGCATTTGACCGAGTGTGGTACCAAGGAGCCCTAGTAAAATTGAAGTCAATGGGAATCAGTGGGAAAACTCTCCAGTGGCTGGAGTCATACCTTGCACAAAGGAAGATGGTAGTGGTTGTTGGAGGCCAATCATCTCAGCCCCAGGACATTGCTGCAGGAGTTCCTCAGGGCAGTGTCCTAGGCCCAACCATCTTCAGCTGCTTCATCAATGACCTTCCCACCATCATAAGGTCAGAAATGGGGATGTTCGCTGATGATTGCACAGTGTTCAGTTCCAATCGCAACCCCTCAAATAATGAAGCAGTCTGAGCCCGCATGCAGCAAGACCTGGACAACATCCAGGCTTGGGCTCATAAGTGGCAGGTAACATTCGCACCAGACAAGTGCCAGGCAATGACCATCTCCAACAAGAGAGTCTAACCACCTCACCTTGACATTCAACGGCATTACCATCGCCGAATCCCCCACCACCAACATCCTGGGGGTCACCATTGACCAGAAACTTAACTGGACCAGCCATATAAATACTGTGGCCACAAGAGCAGGTCAGAGGCTGGGTATTCTGCGGCGAGTGACTCACCTCCTGACTCCCCGAAGCCTTTCCACCATCTTCAAGGCACAAGTCAGCAGTGTGATGGAATACTGTCCACTTGCCTGGATGAGTGCAGCTCCAACAGCACTCAAGAAGCTCGACACCATCCAGGACAAAGCAGCCCGCTTGATTGGCACCCCATCCACCACCCTAAACATTCACTCCCTTCACCACCGGCGCACAGTGGCTGCAATGTGTACCATCCACAGGATGCACTGCAGCAACTCGCCAAGGCTTCTTCGACAGTACCTCCCAAACCCGCGACCTCTACCACCTAGAAGGACAAGGGCAGCAGGCACATGGGAACAACACCACCTGCACGTTCCCCTCCATGTCACACTATCCCGACTTGGAATAATATCGCCGTTCCTTCATCGTCGCTGGGTCAAAATCCTGGAACTCACTTCCTAATAGCACTGTGGGAGAACCTTCACCACATGGACTGCAGCGGTTCAAGAAGGCAGCTCACCACCACCTTCTCAAGGGCAATTAGGGATGGGCAATAAATGCTGGCCTCGCCAGCGACGCCCACATCCCAGGAACAAATTTTTAAAAAAGCTGTTGTGAACATATCAAAAAGACACAAAAAAGAAAGAAAGACAAAGCATACTGATCTGGGGGCTGCAGTGAAACACAACAAGCAAACAGAGAAGAATAATTTATGGGTAAGCACCACAATTCCCTTTTTTCTGCCCTCTGAGGTTTAGCACTTGCACACCACAATGGGAAAAAAAGAGATTTAAAATCCTACTTCGAACCACATATATGAAAGATGATACTAGAAACCACACCTTGTTTTTTGATTGTGCAGGGGAACAAAGTACACAATATTTTTGATATCTTAAAGGTAAAAAGAAAATAAACTGCTAATGTGCTAATCTAACACATAATGGACATGTGTTAGAGGTCATCCAGCTTCTTGCATGTGTGGGTTCAATACCCACTTCAGAGACTTGAGCACATAATCTAGGCTATCACTCCGGTACAGTACTGAGGGAGTCTTGCACTGTTGGAGGTGCTGTTCTTTGAATGAGATATTAAACTGGGGCCTCATCTGCTCTCTCAGGTGGAGGTAAAATATTTTGTGGCACTATTCAAATAGATGCAGGGGAGTTCTCCCGGTATCCTGGCCAATATTTATGTTTCAACCAACATCAATAAACGGATTATCTGATCATTTATCTCATTGCTGTTATGGGACCTTGCTGTGTGAAATTTGGCTGAATCTCCCTACATTACAGTAGTTGTAGTATTGGACAGAGTATAAATCAGGAAATTGGAGGAGCATGTAACAAAGGTAATGGAATAATCGTGGGGGACCTTAATCTTCATATGGAATGGGTAAACCGAATTGGCAAAAATAGTTTGGAGGACGAGTTCATGGAATGCATTTGAGACAATTTTCTAGAACAATATGTTGAGGAACCAACTAGGGAACATGCTATTTTAGATATAGTATTGTGTATTGCATAGGGTTAATTAGTAATCTTATGGTTAAGGATCCTCTGGGGAAGAGTGATCATAATGATAGATTTCATATTGAGTTTGAGAGTGATGTATTTAAGTCCAAAACTAGGCTCGTAAATTTAAACAAAGCCAAATACATAGGTATGAGGGATGAGTTGTCTCAGGTAGATTGGGAATTTAGATTAAAAGATATGAGGGCATATAAGCAATGGTGAACATTTAAAGAAATAATTCATAATTCTCAACAAATATACATTCCTTGAGGAATAAAAACTGGACGTGAAAAGTGATCCAACCATGGCTAACCAGAGAAGTTAAGGATATTATTAGATTAAAGAAGAGGCTGACAATGTTGCCAAAAAGACTAGTAAGCCTGAGGATCGGGAAGGTTTTAGAAATCAGCAAACGATGACCAAGAAATTAATAAAGAGGGTGAAAATTGAATATGAGACTAAACTAGCAAGACATATCAAAACAGATTGTAAGAGTTTCTACAAGTATGTAAAAAGGAAGAGGTTAGCGAAAGCAAATGTGGGTCCTTACGGACAGGGGCAGGGGCAGAGGCAGAGACCAGAGAAATTATAATGGGGAATAAGGAAATGGCAGAGACATTCAACAAATATTTTGTATCTGTTGTCACAGTAGAAGACACAAAAAACATACCGGAAATAGTGGGGAACCAAATGCCTAATGAGAGTGAGGAACTTAAAGTAATTAAGATTAGTAAAGAAAAAGTACTGGAGAAATTAATGGTGCTAAAAGCCGACAAATCCTCTGGACCTGATGGCCTACATCCTAATGGCTCTAAATGAGGTGGCTGCAGAGATAGTGGAAGCATTGGTTTTGATCTTCCAGAATTCCCTAGATTCTAGAACTGTCCCCGTGGAATGGAAGGTAGCAAATGTAATCCTGCTATTCAAGAAAGGTGGGAGAGAGAAAACAGGGAATTATAGGCCAGTTAGCCTGACATCAGTAGGGAAAATGCTAGAATCTATTATTAAGGACGTAGTAACAGGGCACTTAGAAAATCATAATACAATTAGGCAGAGTCAACATGGTTTTACGAAAGGGAAATCATGTTTGACAAATCGATTAGAGTTTTTTTGAGGGTGTAACTAAAAGGGTAGATAAGGGGAACCAGTAGATGTAGTATATTTGGATTTTCAAAAGGCATTCGATAAGGTGCCACACAAGAGGGTGTTACACAAGATTAGGGCTCATGGGATTTAGGTTAATATATTTGCACGGATTGAGGATTGGTTAACGGATCAAAAACAGAATAGGAATAAACGGGTCATTTTCGGATTGGCAGGTTGTAACTAGTGAGGTGCCACAGGGATTGGTGCTTGGGCCTCAGCTGTTTACAATCGATAACAATGACTTAGATGAGGGGACCAAGTGTAATTTATCCAAGTTTGCTGACGATATAAAGGTACGCGGGAAAGTAAGCTGTGAGGAGGACATAAAGAGGCTGCAAAGGGATATGGTTAGGTTAAGTGAGTGAGCGAGAAGGTGGCAGATGGCTTATAATTTGGGGAAATATGAAATTATCCACTTTGGTAGGAAGAATAGAAAAGCAGAGTATTTTTTAAAAGGTGAGAGACTAAGAAATGTTGGTGGTCAGAGGGATTTGGGTGTCCTTGTACAGGAATCACATAAAGTTAACATGCAGGTACAGCAAATATTAGCAAGGCAAATGGTATGTTATCCTTTATTGTAAGGGGGTTGGAGTATAAGAGTAATGAGGTCTTGCTGCAATTATACAGGGCTCTGGTGAGACCACACCTGGAGTATTGTGTACAGCTTTGGTCTCCTTACCTAAATAAGGATATACTTGCCTATGGGGAATGCAACAAATCATAGAATCACAGAATGGTTACAGTACAAAAGAAAGCCATTCGGCCCATCGAGCCTGTGCCAGCTCTTTGTAAGAGCATTCCAGTTAGTCCCATTCCCCCGCTCTTTCGCCGTAGCCCTTCAAATTTTTTTCCTTCAAGTATTTATCCAATTCCTTTTTGAAAGCCACGATTGAATCTGTTTCCACCACCCTTTCAGGCAGTGGATTCCAGATCATAATTGCTCGTGCGTAAAAAGTTTTTCTTCATGTCCCCTTTGGTTCTTTTGCCAATCACCTTAAATCTGTGGCCTCTGGTTCTCAACCTTTCTGCCAATGGGAACAGTTTCTCTTTATTTACTTTATCTAAACCCTTCATGATTTTGAATACTTCTATCAAATCTCCTCTCAACCTTCCGCTCCCAGGAGAACAACCCCAGCTTCTTCAGTCTATCCACGTAACTGAAGTCCATCATTCCTGGAACCATTCTAGTAAATCTTTTCTGCACCATCTCTAAGACCTTCACATCCTTCCTAAAGTGCGGAGCCCAGAATTGAACACAATACTCCAGCTGTGGCCAAACCAGTGTTTTATAAAGGTTCAACTTAACTTTCTTGCTTTTGTACTCTATGCTTCTATTTATAAAGCCCAGGATCCTGTATGGTTTTTTAACCCCTTTCTCAACCTGTCCTGTCACCTTCAAAGATTTGTGCACATATACCCCCTCTGCTCCTGCATAGCCTTTAGAACTGTACCCTTTAGTTTATATTGCCTCTCCTCATTCTTCCTGCCAAAATGTATCACTTCGCACTTCTCTGTGTTAAATGTCTTCTGCCATGTGTCTGCGTATTCTACCAGCCTGACTATGTCCTCTTAAAGTCTATTACTATCCTCCTCACTGTTTACTACACTTCCAAATATTGTGCCCTGTACACACAAATCCAAGTTATTAATATATAACAAAAAAAGCAGTGGTCCTAGTACCGACCCCTGGGGAACACCACCGTATACCTTCCTCCAGTCCAAAAAACAAACATTCACCACTACTCTCTGTTTCCTGTCACTTAGCCAATTTTGTATCCGTGCTACCACTTCTCCGATTATTCCATGGGCTTCAATTTGCTGACAAGCCTATGATGTGGCACTTTATCAAACACCTTTTGAAAGTCCATATACACAACATCAACCACATTGCCCTCATCAACCCTCTCTGTAACCTCATCAAAAAACTCAATCAAGTTAGTTAAACACAATTTGCCCTTAACAAATCCATGCTGGCTTTCCTTCATTAATCCACACTTTTGTCCAAGTGACTATTAATTTTGTCCCGGATTATCGTTTCTAAAAGTTTGCCCACCACCGAGGTTAAATTTACTGGCTGATAGTTGCTGGGTTTATCTGCACAACTATTTTTGAACAAAGGTTTAACATTTGCAATTCTCCAGTCCTCTGGCACCACCCCAATAGCTAAGGAGGATTGGGAGATTATTCTGTGCAATTTCCACTCTTACTTCCCTCAGCAACCTAGGATGCATCCCATCCAAACCGGGTGACTTATCTACTTTAAGTACCGCCACCTTTCTAGTACCTCCTCTTCATTAATTTTTAGCCCATCCAGTAACTCAACTACATCTTCCTTTACTGAGACTCTGGCAGCATCTTCTTTCTTGTTAAAGACAGATGCAAAATACTCATTTAGTACCTGAGCCATCCCCTCTGCCTCCATGCATAGATCCCTTTTGGTCCCTAATTGGCCCAACCTCTCCTCTTACTACACATTTACATCTATATGTGAAAGTTCACTAGATTGATTCCTGGAATGAGAGGGTTGTCCTGTGAGGAGCGATTGAACAGAATGGGCCTATATTCTCTGGAATTTAGAAGAATGAGAGGTGATCTCATTGAAACATATAAAATTCTTAGAGTGCTTGATGGGGTAGATGCTGAGAGGCTGCTTCCCCTGGCTGGAGAGTCTAGAATTAGGGGACATAGTCTCAAGATAATGGGTTGGCCATTTAGGACTGGGATGAGGAAAAATGTCTTCACTCAGAGGATTGTGAATCTTTGGAATTCTCTAAACCAGAGGGCTGTGGACACTCAGTCGTTGAGTATATTCAAGACTGAGATCGATAGATTTTTGAACACTAAGGGAATCAAGGAATCTGGGGATAGGGCAGGAAAGTGGAGCTGAGGTAGAAGATCAGCCATGATCTTATTGAATGGTGGAGCAGGCTCGAGGGGCCGTATGGCCTACTCCTGCACCTATTTCTTAGGCTCTTATGTTCTTATGAGAACAGTGGCTACACTTCAAAAGTAATTAATTGGCTATGAAGCGATTTGGGGGGATGTCCTAATGTCATGAAAAGCGCTATATAAATGCAAGTTCTTTCTATTTTCTGATGGTGTTCGGAAAATTTTCTCCTTCTGTTAACATAATGATCCGCAAAAACTTCAATGTGTTATTTGTGCATGACATTTGTCTATATTACTGATCAGAATTATAGTTGTGCAATTATTGTTTGATTACACTGCTCTGAACTGCCTTGGAACGTTTTACTACATTAAATGTGCTATATAAATGCAAGTTGTTGTTGTTGTTGTTGTTGTCGTCGTCGTCGTCGTCAGGAATCAAGGCAACTGCTGCATTTTGAAAGGCTGGATATACAAAGCTCAGGTATTGGTTTCTTCTTAGGATCATAGGAAGATAGGAACAGGAGTAGGCCATTTAGGCCCTCGAGCCTGATCCGCCATTCAACGCGATCATGGCTGATCTGTGATCTAACTCCATATATCTGCCTTAGCCCCATATCCCTTAATACCTTTGGTTAACAAAAATCTATCAATCTCAGATTTAAAATTAACAATTGAGCTAGCATCAATCGCTGTTTGCAGAAGAGAGTTCCATACTTCTACCACCCTTTGCATGTAGAAGTGTTTCCTAATTTCACTCCTGAAAGTCCTGGCTCTAATTTTTAGGCTATATCCCCTAGTCCCTGACTCCCCAACCAGCGGAAATAGTTTCTCTCTGATTACCTTATCAGTTCCCCTTGATACTTCGAAAACTTCAATCAATTCACTCCTTAATCTTCTAAATTCCAGGGAATACAAACCTGGTTAGTGCAATCTCTCCTCGTAACTTAACCCTTGGGGTTTAGATATCATTCTAGTAAATCTACGCTGCACTCCCTCCAAGGCCAATATGTCCTTCCAAAGGGGCGATGCCCAGAGCTGAACATAATACTCCAGCTGTGGTTTAACCAGGGCTTTTGTATAGCTGTAGCATAACTTCTACCCCCTTGAATTCTAGTCCTCTAGATATAAAGGTCAACATTCCATTAGCCTTTTTGATTATTTTCTGTACTAGTCCATGATATTTTAATGATCTACGTACATGGAGCCCTAAGTCTCTTTGTCCCGCCACTGTTTCGAGCTTTTCACTATTAAGAAAGTATTCTGTTCTATCCTTTTTAGGTCCAAAGTGGATGATCTCACACTTGCCTACATTGAAATCCATTAGGCACAATATTGCCCATTCACGTAATCTATTAATATCTCTCTGTAATTTTATGCTTCCATCTACACTGCGTACAATGCTGCCTATCTTTGCATCATCGACAAATTTGGATTTGTGGCTCTCTATCCCATCATCTAAGTGTTTAATAAATATAGTGAATAGTTAAGGCCTGAACACAGATCCCTGTGGGACATCGCAGGTCACATCCTGCCAATTTGAGTACCTGCCCATTATCCCTTCTCTCTATTTCCTGCTGCTCAGCCAATTTCCGAACCAGGTCAATAATTTGTCCTCAATTCCATGAGCTTCAAGTTTAGTTAACAGTCTCTTATGAGGGACTTTATCGAATGCCTACTGGGAGTCCATTTAAACCACATCCATAGACATTCCCCTGACTATTACTTTAGTCACCTCTTCAAAAAATTCAATCAGGTTTGTCAGGCATGACCTACCCTTTACAAATCCATGCTGGCTCTCTCTGATCAGCTGAAAATTTTCAAGGTGTTCAGTCACTCTATCCTTAATTATAGACTCTAGTAATTTCCCGACAACCGATGTTAGGCTAACTGGTCTATAATTCCCTGGTTTCACTCTCTCAATTTTCTTAAATAGTGGAGTGACATGTGCAATTTTCCAATGTAATGGAACAGTTCTCCTGAATCGAGAGAACTTTGGAAGATTATAGTTAGGACATCTGCAATGTTTCCACCTACTTCCTTTAAAATCCTGGGATGGAAACCATCTGGTCCTGGGGATTTGTCACTCTTTAGTGCCATTATTTTCTTCATTACTGTTAATTTGTTTACGTTAATTATGGTGAGTCCCCATCCCTGATTCAAAATCAGTTTCTTTGGGATGCTATCCTCTTCCTCTACTGTAAATACTGATACAAAGTAATTATTTAACATTTTTGTCATTTCCTTAGTTTCATTTACAATGTCACCATTATCAGTTCTTAAGGGGCCCACGTTGCTCTTCACCACCCTCTTTTTCCTAATATAATTGTAAAATATTTTTGTGTTGATTTTGATATCTGTTGCAAGTTTCTTTTCATACTCCCTTTTTGTAGCTCTTCCTATCTGTTTTGTCACCCTTTGCTGTTCTTTGTATCTCTCCCAGTTGTCAAGATCTGTGCTATTTTTTGCATTTTTGTATGCTTTTTCTTTTAGTTTTATGTTGTCCCTCATCTCTTCTGTCGTCCATGGCTGTTTTTTTGGCAAGTAGAGCTCTTTCCCCTTAGGGGTATAAACTGGTTCTGTATCACGTTAAATTCTTTTTTGAACACCTCCCACTGATCTTCTGTTGTTTTACCCATTAACAGATTTGCCCAGTTTACTGTGTGTTGACGGTCTCATCCTATCGAAGTCGGCCTTACCTAAATTTAGAATCTTAGTAGCTGATGCGGGTTTCTCCCTTTCAAACACAACATTGAACTCGATCATATTGTGATCGCTATTAGATAAATGTTCACACACCGTTAGGCTCTGAACTACATCTGGCTCATTACTCATTATTAATTCTAATATGGCCTTCATTCAAATGCAAGAACTGGTACGGATTGTGGAAGCACAATTGAAAGACCTTCGGAAATGACATTGCTGCCTTCAATGTAATGAATGCACCGAACTACTGAAAATCAGGAGCAGTCATCAAATAGAGATTTATAGTTTCTGTATCCTCAGTGGACTTTATTTCAAATAGGTGATCCTCACAAATCAAATCCTGAGAAAGTCTGCGAAGCTGGCTTTCCTCTACTTTGTGTCTGGGAAATGCTCAGTTCCCAGCACACATCAGAGGAAGTAGGGCCAGAGATCTGGGATGCAGGACTCCACCCACTTTGCATTGCCTGGGGATTTCCAGGATTTCCCCCCAAGGAGAGTGGATTGTTTCTCTCAGCAGCAAGTGGAAGCTGGGATTTCAATGGGAAAAATGGGATTTCAATGTTATGGTACCTCCCGCCACATTTTCCTTCCCCAATGCTGGGCAGATGCCCATTAGTTAAGGTGACCAGAAACCAGGCCTTAGGTCTTTTGTCCAGCCTCTCTCATATTGAAAGAGCTGTGAAGAGTGGGCAGCAAAGTCACATAGAGGAGCCAAAGAAGTAAGTGCCCTTTCTGTACAAGTTCCCCAGGGATCTTCAGAGCATGGAGATCTTCTGGTCGCTGTTTTCAGACAGAAGCCGGAATGCCTCTCTGCCAATGGCCATGACTGCTGATACAGGCTTCTACAGCCTGCAACAGCAGTTGGATTTCTTTTCCTGTTTCCAGACGCAAGGCCTTGGTTGAGAACAGGCTTGCGCTTGTGGTACATTTGGTACATGGGGGGGTTCAGGTCAATTAGGTGGAGCACATTTCAGGTGCCTGACATGCTCGAGAGGAGGGGAGAGGGAGGAAAATCAGCCCCATAGATTTCTATGATATATTTATGGGCTGTGGCTAGTCATTTTGATTACTGCATGCTGAGAGGGAATCTCCCCATTATATGTGTCGGTCTGCTGACTTATTTTCTACATGTGTACAACCGTTGTTTGGAATGCAAAATGTCAGGCCAAAGACAGACGGTCGCTGCTATCTAGACAGATGACTTAATGAAAGCTATTTGCCAAGTTCACATAGGTGACAGAATCACTTAACATGACTGCAGAAGACGGAACTAAATCAGTTGCAATTGTTGTCACTGCAGGGGATCCTGATTCCAAAGCTTTCACAGCTTGGCTTTATTCTGGGAATAGATGAAGGACTTCAGACAGGTTTCTAAGAAGAAGGCCCCGTTCCTTTGAAATTCACTTAACAGACAGTTTTGCAGCCAAGGATTGCAGTTTTTGAGGGTCAATGTCACAGCTTTTCCCATTCATTTAGTTCTTCTTATACAGTTTACATGGCGATTGACCCGTGTGGTAAAGGCCCAGGTTATTATTTTGGAGTCCGAAGGTGTAATCTTGTTCCTCCAGATGCCACAAAAATAACTAAAAACTTTCCTTTGGGCTCCTCTTTGGCTGGACCACTAGGCTGCACCCAGTTCAGTCCCAAAATGGCATCAGAGTCCTTTTGATGTCATAGAATCACAATTAAAATATCTAAATTAGCTGCGAGCTTGCTTCAGGCGGACACCAGGGTAGCCTATTCCAAGGATTCTGGCAAAATAGTGACGGCCACAATGACAGTGGGAACAGGGCAGTGAGTTCTTCTCCACAATTTTTGGGGCACTACTGCCCTTTTTCTATTGGATGGTAGACCTCAAAATTTGCCCCATACTGTTTACGTCCACTGCACTACAGGCCCAGGCCCAGCTACCTGGTGATGACTCAGGCTTAGCAATGAAGTTGTTATCCAGCTGTACACCTGCTTCAAGAGACATGTGAACAATCTCAAATATAGGAATGGCACTACCACAGGCCATCGAGGTGACCACAGCCACTAATTATTATGCCACCAATTGCTTTCAGGCCAACATGTAGGGCATCTGAAGTGCCAGCCAGTATACTGGCCAATGATAAATGAAAGAAGTCACAGATGCATTTGTCATCACTTTTGCTGCTGGCCAATCGCAGCAACACAAGAAGGCAACACAATTCTGCAGAACTGTTGACTTTCCCCAGAATCTAGAAGGTAATATTTTGGGATACAGTATATGATTAATTTGAGACATGACATTTGGTAAGTGTAGCATGCTTAGGAGGAACAGGTGGCTTTGGACCTATGGTTCCCAAAGCTCTCCACCACTGTCGTTTTCTTTGCATCGTGTCTGAGTCTATTGTAGACTAATTGATAGAGATTGATTGCTATGATTAGTCAACAACTCCGTTATCATTGTATCATATGATTATCAGAATGGTAGAAGACAAACTAGATGGACCTTGGTCTTTTTTTGCCCAGCAATACCTGTTTCCTAATTGCTTGTACCCACCCACGGGGTACATTTTTTTTTTGTTTAGTGCTCCCGATGCAGGGCTTCATGCGACAGGGACGTATGTGCACACAATTCTGCAGAATCCTGAGCTGCGGATACTGATGCTCTTCTTATTTAACATAAAAAAGGATCAAAAACGTGAATCAACCGGTGCTCCATTTGAGGCTCTTTCATCCACATTAAGACATTAAGGAATTTTGCATCTTGGAATTTCCTCCAACAGTAGAACAACACCTGGAACCTCCTGGGATGAGAGGGTTGTTTTAGACTAGGCCTATACTCTCTGGAGTTTAGAAGAATGAGAGGTGATCTCATTGAAACATATAAGATTTCGAGAGGGCTTGACAGGGTAGATGCTGAGAGGCTGTTTCCCATTGCTGGAGAATCTAGAACTAGGGAGCATAGTCGCAGGATAAGGGGTCGGCCATTTAGAACTGATATGAGGAGGAATTTCTTCACTCAGATTTGTGAATCTTTGGAATTCTCTACCCCAAAGGGCTGTGGATGCTCAGTCATTGAGTATATTCAAGGCTGAGATGGATAGATTTTTGGACACTAAGGGAATCAAGGGATATGGGGATTGGGCGGGAAAGTGGAGTTGAGGTCGAAGATCTGCATGAACTTATTGAATGGCAGAGCAGGTTCGAGGGGCCGTGTGGCCTACTCCTGCTCCTATTTCTTGAGTTCACAATCCAAAACAAGATCATCAATGTTGTGAGAACACCATTACCTCCAACTTCTCTTCAAGTCACACACTATCCTGACTTCATTGTTGCTTCATCATCACTGGGTCAATATCTTGGAATTTCCTACTTAACGCCATCGTGAGAGCACCATCATCACAAGGACTATGATGGTTTAGTGAAAAGATTCAAGACCACCTTCTCAAGATAACTAGGGATAGGCAATAAATGCGGCCTTGCCAGTATCGCCAGTTGGGCCAGGTGGAGGTTCCACACCTTGCAAGGCTTTGCAGAATCCCTGCCATAAGACTGGGAACTATCGGAGTCCTGGCTTAATTTATGGGCCCTTCATTGTGACTTCAATGGAAAAGAAAGTAGGGTGAGGTGCATAATGGGTGGCCAATCCGCAACTGCCCATTTTCCGCCACCACTAATAGTTAAAATCAGCCCGTAAGTAATCTGCCTTACAATTCCTTCGATGCTTCCTGTATGGCTAGAGGTACAAAATACAATTTTATGAACAAAATTAATACAAATTTAATACATTTTAGAGAGAGATAGAAACTAATGCAACAGCATTACCGACCATTA
Source organism: Heptranchias perlo (assembly GCF_035084215.1). Classification (NCBI taxonomy): domain Eukaryota; kingdom Metazoa; phylum Chordata; class Chondrichthyes; order Hexanchiformes; family Hexanchidae; genus Heptranchias; species Heptranchias perlo. The sequence continues at coordinate 35,793,518 of NC_090335.1, forward strand.
TCAATAGAACCATAGAACCATAGAAAAGATACAGCACAGAAGGGGACCATTCGGCCCATCGTGTCCGTGCCGGCTCGAAGAACAACCAGGTGCCCATTCTAATCCCACCTTCCAACACCCGGTCCGTAGCCCTGCAGCTTACAGCACTTTAGGTGCAGGTCCAGCTACTTTTTAAAAGAGTTGAGGGTCCCTGCCTCTACCACCAATTCAAGCAACGAATTCCAGACACCCACCACCCTCATGTCCCCTCTAATCCTTCTGCCAATCAGCTTAAATCTGTGTCCTCTAGTTCTTGAACTCTCCGCTAGGGGAAACAGGTACTTCCTGTCTACTCTATCTGGGCCCCTCATAATTTTGTACACCTCAATCAAGTCACCCCTCAACCTCCTCTGCTCCAAGGAAAACAACCCCAGCCTATCCAATCTCTCCTCGTAGCTGCAATTTTCAAGCCCTGGCAACATTCTTGTAAATCTTCTCTGCACTCTCTCCAGAGCAATCACGTTCTTCCTGTAATGTGGTGACCAGAACTGTGCACAATACTCCAGCTGTGGCCTTACCAGCATTTTATACAGTTCCATCATTACATCCCTGCTTTTGTATTCTATACCTCGGCTAATAACGGAGAGCATTCCGTATGCCTTCTTCACAACCTTATCTACCTGTACTGCCACCTTCAGGGACCTGTGCACATGCAAGGTCTCTCACTTCTTCTACCCCTCTCAATATATGCCCGTTCACTGCGTATTCCCTTTTACTGTTTGCCCTCCCTAAGTGCATTACTTCTCCAGTTGAACTCCATTTGCCAAATTTCCGCCCACTCCACCAACCCATTGATATCTTCTTGGAGTCTACAGCTATCCTCTTCACTATCAACTACACGGCAGATTTTTGGGTTGTCTGCAAATTTGCCAATCATGCCCCCTACATTCAAGTCCAAATCATTAATATATATGACAAACAGCAAGGGACCCAACACTGAGCCCTGTGGCACACCACTGGAAACGGGTTTCCATTTGCAAAGACATCCATCGACTTTTACCCTTTGTCTCCTGTTACTGAGGCAATTTTGGATCCAATTCACCACATTTCCCTGTATCCCATGGGCTTTTACCTTTCTGACCAATCTGCCATGTGGGACCTTGTCAAATGCCTTACTAAAATCCATGTAGACAACATCTGCTGCACTACCCTCATCAATCCTCCTTGTCACTTCCTCAAAGAATTCAATCAGATTTGTAAGGCATGACCTTCCCTGAACAAATCCATGCTGACTATCCCTGATTAAACCATGCCTTTCCAAGTGACAGTTTATGCCATCTTTCAGTATTGATTCTAATCGTTTGCCCACCACCGAGGTAAGACTGACCGGCCTATAATTGTTCGGCCTTTCCCTCGTGCCCTTTTTAAACAATGGTACTACGTTTGCAGTCTTCCAGTCCTCCGGTACCTCCCCTGTATCTAGTGAGGATTGGAAAATGATCCTCAGAGCATCCGTTATTTCCTCCCTGGCTTCCTTCAATAGCCTAAGAAACAATCCATCCAGCCCTGGTGACTTATCAACTTTCAAGGATTCCAGTCCCTCTAGTACTTCCTCTCTCGTAATGTTTACCTTATCCAATATTTCACACCTCTCCTCTTTAACTACTATGTCCAGATCATCCCTTTCCTTTGTGAATACGGAGACAAAATATTCATTTAAAACCCCACCCACATCCTCTGCTTGTACACACAAGTTACCCTTATCATCCCTGATAGTGATGATCAAGATTCTTTCCCCTCAGTCTGGTTCAGCAAAATCTGAGTCGAATACATTGTTGCAGTTCAACACAATTTTATTTGAGTAGAACTTGGTCTGCAGCATTGATCTGGACTCCCGATAGAGTCCCATCAGTGCTGGCAGAACAAGACAAAGACATACAGAAAAACACTCACGTTTATACAGATCAATAGGGGTTGGAACATTGTTAGCATGAGGATCAATACCAATCATAAGCCTGGCATAGGTTGGTCATGAGGGGTTACCTCACTACAGGCCAATCATGGACAATACAGTTAGCTGATCATGCTGCAATGACAGACATAGACGAATGTCTCCTCATCTCCTAGCTTGGAATGTTTTCCCCCAATCATCCCACATCCTTATCAGCTAATCTGGAATGTCTCTGGCTTCACTAAGCTCATTATTTCTATTGATCACCCAGCTGTACAGAGACACCTACACCAAACTCCCTACTCCCTAATGGCAACATGTCAATGATGAGCATAAGCAGACCCCAACATCTAACGAGTTACTCATATCACTATTAGCCTTGAAGGGGCCCATTGTCCTGAACTAGGCACCTTCTAATTAACCCTTGCTTGTCCTTATTACTACTTTTCTACTTTGCCACTTAGACATTCTCATTCTTTGCCACTTAGACATTCTCAATAGGTCCCACCTTTTCCTTAGTTATCCTCTTGTTCTTAATGTACTGATAAAACATTTTTGGGTTTTCTTTACTCTTACTAGCTAATATTTTTTCATGCCCTCTCTGCTTTCCTTATTTCCTTTTGTATGTCATCCCTGTACTTTCTATACTCCTCTAGGCTTTCTGCAATATTTAGTTTTCTGTGACAGTCATAAGCTTTCATTCTCTGCTTTATCTTGCCCCATATACTTCTAGACAACCAGGGGGCTCTAAATTTGGCAGTGCCACCCTTTTTCTTTGAGGGGACGTGTCTGCATTGTACCCGTAGAATTTCACTTTTTAGTGCCTCCCACTGGTTTGCCACTGATTTCTCCTCAAATGGTTGTGTCCAGTCCACTTCTGCCAAATCACCACTTAGTTCTGTAAAATTTGCCGTCCCCCAATTTAAAAAGTTTACTCCTGATTCAACTCTGTCCTTTTCCATAATAATGCTAAAACTAACTGCATTGTGGTCACTATCCCCAATATGGTCACCCACTGTCACTTCATCCACTTGCCCATCTTCAAATAGCAGACTTTTCCATTGAACCAGAAGTTGCTTTAAGAATGTTCTGCAATTGTCATTTTCTGTAAGTTAATAATGGTTTCTTAATTACCTAACTAGGGAGCACAAGAGAAAAACACATTTATGCAGAGGTGTAGATAAATAGAGTAAAAGATCTCACCTCCACAAATTATAACCTCTGTGATTTCTTTAGAATTATTTTGTCTCTATAAAAAAGGACACAAAAACACATTACCAAGTGGTAGAAGAAAAGATAATACCATATAATTTTTAACAGACTCAATCCCCTTTGCCAACTCCCTTGCTACTCAAGACTGCATGGCAAAAATATTACGTATATTTTTTGAGAGATTTCATAAAGTATGGTATGGAATTTCCTCAAAAATGGATTCAAACATTAACCAATCGAGCATTAAATTTTAATGGCCCATAAATAGGTGCCAATTATGTTTACTATAACTATTTTGTTTCCATTACTAAACTATTTCATTTCAATATCTCATACTTGGATGTAAAATGTGTGGTTTTCAATTGGTTTTTAACCCCATCTATTTGATTCATGAACAGAATATTTGAAAAATTATAACCTTGTCACGTTTCGGCTTTAGATAGTCAACATGTAAATTTCCATTTAAACTGTTTTTTTAAAACACAGAAGCACTTATTGCTGAATCTTATACAAAGAAATATTATTTTCCTTCGACATTTTGGAATGGGCTGATAAGAGTCTTCAAGCATCTTAACTCTGTCTTTTGCATCTCACCGAGAGTGCTTAGATTCTCTCATTACCTCATGCAGAGTTCTATTTCTTCAATGATTGCAGTATATAAATCCTCCATTAATGTTTTTATTCTTGGCTGGGCATATTCACCTTGTCTCTTGTCAGAGGAGAGAGTCCAATTCTTTCAGATTAATTTTGCACCATGAGAATCGTTGATAAATCATGGTCACAAGTCAAATTTCTGTGGCATGACTATTAATTTGGGGTCTAAATGTTAGTTGGTTTAATTACCCATAAATCAATTGTTAAATATGGCCTATTTAAATCTTTAAAGGCATATTGTTTCATTGAAGAATAAACCCTGAATCTTCTCATGGATTTTAGAAGCTTTCATAATGTACTGCATATTTCAACATGTAACATTTCTCTTAAGCTGAATTTTTTTCACTAAATTGTGTTGCCTTCACCCTTTAGTGTGTGCCCTTCATGAATTCTTACTACAGGGCAGCTCAGAATTACACAAAAGGTAGTCTGCATTTAAAATGCAGTTAATTAAAATCATTACACCATCATAAGAAAGCCAAGTTACATCATTGTGCAGAAAGGCAGTCTTAATAGGCTGAGATAATCATAAGTTACCTCATGCATGTGTCTTAGTATTCTGGTGTTCCTCTGAAATAGACTGCCGATATTCATTTGTTATTGTCTACTTTATCTTTTATTATTCAGAAATTAGCATACATATTTCCCATGGACATTAAAATGATTAAGAAATTCATCCCAAGATTCAATTCATGCAAAGCTTTGAATTCTTCATCAGTTGCAGCAAAGAAATTAATATTATATTAATGACAACTATCTGCTTTTATTTAATTTTCCATTTTCAAAACATCAGAAACATCTTGAGCTAAGTACTACTGGGGAGTGTCTGGCTAAGCATACCTTGGTTCTACCAGCTGACTACCAACATCATTTTATTCATATAAACATTGGGAGCAGAAATACTGTCATTCAGGCAAATCTAGTACCGTGGATCATATACTATAGGAACCTATTATGATAAAGCTGCAGTCTCAAATGCTTCATTTCATTCCTCACAAGGCAACATTCTTTTAGTAGAAAGAGCCCTTTGAGTCTGTGAAGCTATGATCAGCCCACTGGAAGCTCGCTTACTGACATATCAGGAAGGCAATACTATTTTATTATATCCTCCTGGGTTGGAATGTTCTACTGTCATACAATATACTACCTCGGAGCCTAACTAAAAACTGACTAGACTTATGTCACGGCAGAAAAATTCAAGCAATAAGCAGCCTTGGCCCATAAATTAGAATTATACCTATCCTTTTCTAGACTTGCCACAGACTTTCTTCAGTCCTTCAAGGATATTTTGTGACCATTACATTTTGAAGATTTAAGTAACAAATCGGTGCCAAAAACAAAAAGTTTGTTTACATTTTGCATTTCTAGTTTTAATTTGCTCAGTCAATACTGTGAATTAAAGTGAAGCACTGTCTCCATGAAAACATTTGACAATCCTCCTTTTGTTTGGGGAAGAAACTACAGATGTTACTTTTGTCATAATGCCGCTACATTTAAGTGCTGAATTTTAATGTGATTTATGTCTGTGTTATTTCTTTGTGCAGAAACAAATGAAAATTTACCACTTTGTTGCAAAGATGGTGCCCCTTTAAAAAGTATCCTGAGTTCCATACAATTCTCAAATGTAATATTAGAAAATATAATAAAAATTGAAGGATACCATCAAAGACGTTTTCAGAACAAAGAATACGTCTATTTTAAAAATGACAAAGGACACTTGAAGGGTAAGAGCTATTCTGCCCTATAATCCCTTCCATTTTAAAAGATTGCAGAAAAGTCTTACCATATACAGTAATAGTTGTACCACAAAAGGCCACATTAATCCTAACCTTTTAAGACTCTTGAAATCTATTTTCCTTTGCAGCATTTCCTAACATGTGATAACATTGAGAGGTGTGATGAACTCATTGTGCTGCACATTCAATCTGTCATCTGCTTCCTCTGTCTCTGTCACTCAGCCATTGTACTATATAATCTTTTGGATTAATGTCATAACTGAAAAAAAGTGGTAAAACCTTCCCTCATATTTCAAAATAATACATATCAGGCTAATACTATGGTAGTGTTGACAGATGAACGGGCCAATTGTGAGAAAAGCAGAAGATGTGTTTAGATTGTGATCATGCAAGTTCACTCATTTCAATCATTGCTTTAATACCAAACAATGCATTGTAGTAATAACCTTTCCCCATAAGCAAATCTTTTCAAACAACAATTGGTTAAAAAAAAGGACTATGTCATTCATGGACATATAACTCATTGTTAGAAGCTGCAGAACTATTTCTAATTTAAATTATACTTTATGAATAGCATGCTGCTATTTGAATAGGAATTTAGATCTGATTAATGTTAGACTAAAAATGGAATACTATGAATTTAAAGGGAATGTATCTTCTTGTTGAAAAATTCTTACCTGAAAGAAACTCAGCAGAGCCAATTTAAGAGCTTCCTGTATCTGACACAATAGCAGTAATGGAATCATCCACAGATTTTGAAACAATTTTGAAGGGTTTAAGATGTGATCTGGATTGTGTCATTTGGGCTTTAAAAAAGCATAGGTAGAACTAAACTTATTGTGATTGTATGACTGCCATCAGATTTGTTTAAAAAACTAAGCTGGCCCAATGGAGTCTTCTGTCTTGCAGGATTTGAAAAGCACTTCAATCTGCTAAAAAGACACTGGTGTTTCTTGGTAAGGTTTCGTATGAGATGGGTCTGAAGTTCATCTAAGGATATATTGGCTATTTTAAAAATATATATTTTTTATGATTTTTTAAAAACTTCATTTTTTTCCATCATTGCACTTCATAGTATGTCATCTGACCACCAGGAAAAATCACAGCCACAGACATCCTAAATGGATCTGGGTCGTCAAATTCAATTATTTTTGTAACCATGATTATTACTCAAATCACATCTGCTCCATCATGAGAAAAGCCTTAATCCAAAAGATTGTCCACACTTCCTCAATTCTATTATTCTTTACTGAAAACCACCACTTAAAGTCATTTTTGTAAGTTTATGGCAGGTTTCATATTCTGCATTGACTATTGTCATGTTTGGGATTTTTGACCATTTCAACATGGACGGATCTGGGTATGATTTATATTGAAGTGTTACTTTAAAGTTAAATTTAACTCATAAACGTTTAAAATGTCTTCGACAACTAGAACTGGGGTTGTTGTTGCCCTATCTTCATATTCTGCCCTTGGAGAATAGTGTGAAGTAGTGAAAGGATTTGCAGGCTGATTAACAGTCTGAAAGGCCACGACATGAACGCTCCTTTCATGGCCGCAACCATCTTTATAGCAGCTGATAGGGTGGTTGGTCCTATGCAGTGGGAGGGTTTTATAGGTTCCCACAACCCATATAATGAGGAGGGGGCACTCACATTCACCGGACACAAGGATGCCAATACAGAATTTAGAGCTGGAGCTCCAGTCTCCGGGACTGCCTGGAGTAGGGTTTAAACCCGGCACCTTCTGACTCAAAAGCAGGAATGCTATCACTAAGCCAAAAGCTCACTGTGTATTCAAGCCAAATCAGACAGACTGGTCTGTAGAATATTGCATGTGGTCAGAGCAGACAATGAAAGTCCATTTAGACGTTCCAGCAAATCATCTAGATCCATTGTGCCAGGTTGACCTAATTCATTTTGAGAGCAGCAGAGATGGCTGTTAGGGGCCTTCATCCAGAGGGCAATATCCAATTTAATTGACAGCTTCATTGGCTAACCCCCAGACAGTGAAAGTGTGAGATCAAATTGCCAACTTCCTGTCCAGGAAGGGGACATAGGGGACAGGTAAACAAATGTTCGGCGTCTGTTCCAAAATGGTTGCTGAGGGAGATAGGCTGGAGGTATACCTCTCTAAAAGAAGAGCGCTGCATAGACCTATGGAGAACTGGTCAGATTCAGTGATAAGGCTAACCAGGAAAAGTTAATGTAGCTTGCTGCTAAGGATAGTGTGGCACATTTTGCTGTTTTATGTGATAAGTGAAGAGTTATAGAAGAAGTTAAAAGTTTAGAATTACTATTCTTTTCAGTCTGTAAATTAAAGCAACTTCTTGACTTTTCGTTATCCTCATCCTACTAGAGTGAGTGAGCCTTTGGCTTAGTGGTTGCATTCTGGCCTCTGAGTCAGAAAGTGCAGGGCTCGAGCCCCACTCCAGACAGTCCCAGCGAGTGGAGATTAGAGCTCTGGCTCTGAATTCCATGTTGACATCCACTGGGATACTTGTGTTTGGTGGGTGTGGGTGGCTTCCCCTCAGCGTATGAGTTGTGGGAACCCATAAGACCCCTCCTGCTATACAGGATTAACCATGCTATCGGCTGGTATAAAAAGATGGTTACAGCCATGGAAGGAGCGTTCATGTCATGGCCTGTCAGACTGTTAATCAGTTTGCAAATCCTTCCACTACTTCACGCTATTCTCTATGGAAAGAGCTTGAAGAAATGAAAACAATGTCCTACCAGAGTGTTGACTAGTTCCACCTCTCAGGAGATTTGAGAAATGCTTGCACACATCCATGCAGGATTATGATATCCAGTTAATTTATCACAGGGCTTTTATTGTTACAGCCCCAGGTCATGCTTTCACAATACTAGATATTGGACAGTAAGGGTGGTTATCAGGGACAGGGGGTCTGCTTATGGGAGAGACCAGTAATGCTGAACCCAAAAGGATAGCTAAAGCAGACTCAAAATTTGTAACAGCTACAGAAAACAGAAAACTACTTTCTTGATCAGCAACCAGGCTCGCTGTCTTCAACTACACCATTAATGCCTAGAAAATGGCAAGCAGCCTGATCCCCTGAAGAGGGGGTGCATTTAAAAAAATAATTTTTGTATCAGCCACATTGAAGTCGTTATTGGAGCAGCAGGTTGGCTGAATCACTTCCTATTCCTATTGGGCTCTGGAGATACACAAGAGAACACTTAAACAAGGACTAACACAAGTTTTAGTGCCACTCAATCTTTCTCGTAGCCAAGCCAGATTCAGGTAAAACAATCACTGAAGCAGTGTGTGACAGTGCTTGCTTGGCTTGACTCTTGCTCTGTAATGTTTTGCATCACACTACAAAAGGTCTTAAATCAACAGAGTAGTTAACGCCCTACTGAACAACTATCAGTGCACCAAACCATTGCCACTGGACAATGGCAGGTAAATGGCATTTTCTGCATGAATGTGAGCATTTTCAGCTTAGAACTTTTCAAAAATGAAACAGCCTTTGTGATCTTGTATTATGGAATACAAGGCTAGAAATTATTGTTGAGGCCAATAGTAGATGAACACTTAATGCATTCGTATGACATTCCACTGTCCGTCATTTTAAGAGGAGTGAATCCATTAAAAACAAGTGGATTAATGTGTACATTAAAATAAGGTAGGGAGGAATGTTACGTAAATCTGTTTGCTTGCCATTAATCCTAAAAGTAATTTCTAACCTATTCTCTTTGGTGGAACCCTATGGATATGGATTTTGGAAAACAATTATAGAACAGATACAATTTGGCGATGTCAGGCAGGGGAAACCCTTTCAGGCTATCCACTCCACAGTATAGAGCTATCTAGCTACCATTTTTTTTAGGGATTGTTAAGTTTCCTATTTTTAAGTCTACTCTGAGAATTACTCATTAGGAGAGGTGTTGAGTTAATATATAATCTTCTACTGTGTATGTCAGAGAATACTACCATCTGCCTGGACTAAAATCAGCTATTTTGTTTACTTATATTGAGCATTAAGTATTTTAGACAGTTTTATGGTAGTAACGATTTACAGTTACCATCAAGCGGATTACACAGTATTTGGCTTGACTACTGTTTTAGTTAGTGGTAACACAAAAGAGGAGCAATTATCTAAAACCTGTAAGTTTATGAGAAACTTCTTATAAGTTTCCAACACATGTAGAATTAAGCAGATCTAATACCCACTGAGGAGAATAGGCCTGAAAATCCATGGGCCACAATCCCAGCAATTTTTCTATTTAGCAGAGGCCCCTTGCGTTAATGTGCCCCTGTGTACCAGCCTCCAGACAATATGCTGGGTCTCATATAGGAGGGGGAAGGAAGAACTCCCAGCATAGGGAATCCCCGCCCCGACCCCATCCCATGTGACAGTGGTCTTCCAAGGGGATGGGTGGAGATTTGGCCCTTCACAAGGCCAAGCAGGAAATCTCAGCTTAGGTCATGACCTGGCATATCTGGGTCCTGGCCTATTTCCAAGTCGTTCCACCAGACTCCTGCCAGAGTTACAGTGGCCCCAATGACTTGTTACTATATATTAAAAATGTGACAGAAATTCTTCATTACACTTTAATCATCTCCACTTGTTCATGTGGGTTAGACATATTTATGTATCATGTAGGACAAGTTACAAAGCTATTATTCACCTGTGATGTCATCATGCCCAGCAGATAGAATTATAGCCTTTAACTCCTTCCACTGCATCTGTTATTTATATAATACACATTAACTGAGATTTTCAACTGAGAAATTCAATTCAGTAAATTGTGACATTGCAATGATACTCAGTCCTGTGAGGAGAATGTTAATGACAAGATCCACAAAAAGGTATAATCACAGGAGCCAGAATTATAACATCAGGTGATTCACAGGAGCGTATCGCAAAATTGTACTTTTTATATGGCTTACTGAGTTATTATGTAGGTAATGTATACACATCATAAAATATCTTGTTTATTAAACAATGCAAACCTTGAGAAAATGTCAATTAATAATAGATGACTGCCCTGTGCAGATTTGAGGTCTAGGAAGAAATCATGGGAGTAATTTTAACCCCCAAGAATGGGTGGGCTGGGGGCAAGTGGTTAGTAAAAATTGTTGAATTCTTCAGTGGGACCATATCCCGGCTCCAATGTGCCCACTTCCGGGTTTAACCCAGGCGTGTTAGGATGCGTGCGTGCAACAAAAACCCGGAAGTCCAGTCCCCACTTAAAGCCGACGGGCCGATACTTAAAGGGGCTATGAACCACATTGCGATAGTTGAGGCGCTTAATATTTTGTGTATTAGAAATGTAAAATGAATTTAACCTTACCTGTTTGGGTTGCCCATCACTTCTGATTCACGTCAGGTGAAAGCAGACAAGAAGGGCTGGATCCATGAGGTGAGCGTCTTTATTGCACTGCTTGTGGGCCAGGATGAGCAGTAGTGCTTCATCCAGGCCCAACAAACTCACCTGGCTTGATAGCAGCCCTGCGATTGGCCAATCCATTCCCCCCACCCCCCACACGGATGGTGGACCCCCGGTGATGGAACCCCCCCACCTCGGTCTTCTCCAAGGCCCACCCGATATCATTCCATGTCCCCTCACCGCCCTCCCACCCCCCCTCCCCCGATTCCTTCCAAGGCCTACGATCTCTCCCTCCCTCTTCTCGATTTGCGGCGTCTTTTCCTCTCGACAGGCAGCCAGCCTGTCAATCTGGCTGCCTGGCGGGTAGGAAACCCAGAAGCACAAATACTTACCTTCAATTGAGTTGTGATTGCAGAATGCAATGCATTCATTTGTCTTCCAGGTTCCCCACGTGAATATTCACGCACATGCTGGGTTCCCGGCTCCGAGCTAAAACCATGGCCACAAGCATTAACTGCTTACTAGGAGAAGGTAATCTATACTCCACTAGATCTAAATGAGGTGCACAAATATTTTAGGCATATATTACAATTAGGATGAAGCCCTTGGATCACCATATTGGCTTTTATTAAAGCCCCATTAATGCTACAAAGTTTACTTGTTTTCACTTTGTAGTCGATAAGGACTATGGCCTTGAAATACTAATGAACAAACATGAATGCATTCATCAGAAATTCCTCTTTCTGTTATTTTATCACAGGCACTAATCCATTTAAAGCATAGGGGATGATGTCTCTGCTAAAATATGAGATAAGAATTGAAGGCAAATGCAGTGTCCACTAGAAACCCACTGTGCAATTCAGAGCCTATATATATCTAATCAAAAATCTTATGCCTCTCTGAATTTGCATGTGGGTGAAAAATGCTGCAGTGCTACAGATTCCTTTGACTGATTAGATTGCAGAGCCAGAGACCACCGTCCCTTCACTCAAACACTCGAATCACAAGACACCAGTAAAACAGCTATTCCTATGGGCAGGTTGGGTTAGAAATTGCCAGAAGTGCGCAGAATAGGCGTCCCGCTCGGAGGTGCAATTTAGCTACAGGCAATTGTCACTGAAAATTCTGCCCAGTGGCAGGCACAGAAGAAGCTGCAAGGAACCCCCAGCTTTCAGATGCTGTTTTGGAGGTTTTGGTGAAGGAGGTTGGCAGGAGGAGGGCTATCTTCTATTCACCAGGCGGCAGGAAGATATCTAGGCAAGCTGCCCGGCACAGTGGGCAGAGGTAGCAGAGCATGTCAGTACCAGAAGTATTGTCCCAGGACATGGCTGCAATGCCAAAAAAAGTTTAATGACCTCACAAGGATAAAAAAGATAAGCCTCCTAACTCATATCTCTTATTATTTTCCACTTAGCCTTGCACTATCTGTAGCCCAAGCACTCACAAACCTTCCCTCCCTTGATTACCAGCTCCATTCTTTTCTATTTTATTGCCCTTTATCTGCTTTACCTATTTTAATAATCAACTAAAGTTTCAGTCGAAATAGTGTATTTCTTCCATTCCGCGTGACAAGTAGAGACACTTAAATTGAAAAACTTCACCAAATGAAACTCTCAAAGAGAGTGGTTAACTGGTGCAAATTTTCACTTTGGTGTAAAAGGCACTCAAACAAATTCCAGACAATCTGTCAGGTTATTTTATGTAACTTGTGCACAATTTTTATAATTTTTGTGTTTTTTAAAACTTACAGCGGAACTGAAATAAGTCAAAATACTGTGCCCCCCAAAAGACAGTCCAGTGGCATTTGATGATACTAGTTATGCATTGGTTGAATGCAGCTCAGCTATGTCAGTAAATGTTGTTATCCCTTACCTTAATTTGTCTAAATTTGCTTAGATAAATTGCACACAAAAGCCAAATTCCTGCAATATAAATGATGCATGAGAGCATAGGTATTTTAAATTTGTGCAATCTCATGTAAATGGTATGAAATGAGAGATTTTCTTTTAAGATTAAAAATCAGCAAGTGCAGTCACTTCTCGTTTTTGTGCATAAATGATGAAAGGATTGCTAGCTTTGTGAACAGAATTAAGTACTGTAGAAATAAATTTAAAATAAATTAAAAGTCCAAGCCAATCCTAACGAAAGTGCATCTGTTTAAATCCTTCACCTAAACTGATTAGTCTAAGCTGCAAAACATATAATGTCTGGTCCAGTTTTCATAATTACTATGAAGCCTGCTTATTGCCGTATCCAATTCAACAGAATCAATTACAACCTAAACAAGCCTTAACCAAACGGTAGGCTCAGCTTCAAAATTGTAATAAGAAATTAATAAAAAACTAGACAGTAAATTTTCTGCTTGCGTTGTTGGTGGTGCCAGAGCAGAACGAGTGCTGCCAGATCAGAAAATCAGACAATGATCAATCATGTGAATATCTGGAATTCTCTACCCCAGAGGGCTGTGGATGCTCAGTTGCTGAGTATATTCAAGACTGAGATTGACAGATTTTTGGACACTAAGAGAATCAAGGGATATGGGAATCATTCGGGAAAGTGGAGTCGAGGTAGAAGATCAGCCATGATCTTATTGAATGGTGGAGCAGGCTCGAGGGGTCGTATGGCCTTCTCCTGTTCCTATTTCTTATGTAAGGAATCTTACAACACCAGGTTATAGTCCAACTGTTTTATTTGAAAATCACAAGCTTTCGGAGGCTTTCTCCTTCGTCAGGTGAGTGTGGGATCCCACACTCACCTGACGAAGGAGAAAGCCTCCGAAAGCTTGTGATTTTCAAATAAAACAATTGGACTATAACCTGGTGTTGTAAGATTCCTTACATTTGTCAACCCCAGTCCATCACCGGCATCTCCACATCATGCCTTTTTCTTATGTTCTTATGCCAGATTTCCACTCATTTTGTGACATGCACAGACTTCCAGTCAGGTCTTAAGGCACTCTCACTGAAAAACAGGCAACAGTTTAATTTTAATATGTAAAGGCATTTTAATTGGATGCACAATTTCCTGTAATTCTTGCTGATAATGTGCTGTCACTGAGCTTGCCCATATAAAATAGAGGATGGAGACAAGTTCATTCTGGGCTGACAGGATTAAAGGGGAGCTACTAGGGTAGATTTTTAACTTGTCACCTGAGTGTAAAACTGATGTTAGGGATCAGCTACCCATTTTAGAAACCTCCCGATTTTCATTTCTATTGACTTCAATGAAAATCGGCTGATCCACACGACCAGTTTTTCACCTGGGCAGCAACTTGATTTTCTCAATTATGCCCTCACGTTCCATGTGATCTAATTCTGCTGATATCCTTTCCTTTAGAGCATAGGGTACTGCTCTGGGTTTAAAATATTTTGGCTGCACCCCCTCCTTCACATAAAGGTGTACCTGGATACCCTTTGCCGTACCTAGTTTCGGACTGATTTAGGGCTGGTACTCTTCCATGAGTATGTCCATGAGTCTTTGAGTGGTGATCTACTTAATATTGACTGAGTTTAACTTCAGGATACAAAACCAGTCTCAGCCAATCAATGAGGAACCTTTGCCCTTAACTACAATTACAGACAATTGTTTTGTCTGATTTTCATATTTCACTTGGACAGATTCCATGCCCCCCCCACCCCTGACAATGACTGACAATGAGTGTCTAGAATAACTTTTCAGTAAAATGTTGTTTTATTGTAGGTAATTTTCCAAAACATTTCCTCATATACTTTTGATGACATAATAGTTGCTGCAGCCCCAGTGTCCAATTCAAATATACATTTAATACCCCCTATCCAGACCAGGGACCACAATTTCACATTGCCCCTTTCCTGTTATAGAATATATGAGAAAACAAGACTCTTTTACATCCTCAGGTTCCCCATCAGAATTGACATAATGGACACTTGATTTTTGTCTTTTCTTCTGTTGATTCCTCACAGTGCTATAATATGACTTGGGGCCTTCTTTTCATCTCCTGCTTTCAATCTAGAAGCACCTAATGGCTTCTGGTAACACTTAGCTAAATGGTCCAATTCTGTGCAGTTAAGACATTTTACCTTCTTATAAAAACATTGGTCTGGATGAATATTTTTATCACAAGTCCAACATGGTTAAGCAACTCTGTTCATTCCAGAGCTGTTGGATCCTGTTGCATGTAATACTCAAGAATGCATGGCAGCAGTCTCCATCCCAAGTCCACTAGCGAGAGCTCTAGTGGACAAAGTGCTCTCATCAAGAAACCCACTAAAGTCACAGTTTCCTCAGTTCTGTCATAAACTGAGAAACATTTTCATCATCCCTTTGCTTTCACTGGTTAAATTTGAACTGTTCCATAATAACGTGTAGCTTCACGGTCACTTCTTTGACCACTTGGACTAACACCTCATATGTTTTGTCTTTAGGCTGGGCAATCAGATTCTTAATTAATGTATATGTTGCAAGACTGCAGATAGTAAGCAAAGCTGTTTTTTTTGGCACCAATTGCAAGTTAATTTGCCTCAAAATAAAAATTAAGTCTTTCTACATACTCACTGTAGCTCGACTCCATTCGACACTCCCTAATTTTTCCAACTAATGTCAACATAATTAAGTAACAAAAGATATCCAATATTCAATCTTTTTAACTATTTGTTGTCCTTTATTCCTGTCACCATTGTTATGTCCGAATAAATTCACAACTTTGTGTGGTAATAACTAGTTGCTTTTATTTCCAGACCCTCGAGAATATTCCATCAAGGAATACTAAAGTAATGCAAGACAAGACATTGGAGTGTAATTGCTGCAATGTGCTTACTTCTATCAGTGGGCCATCTAGTGTTCACTTAACAATATGCAAGTACCATACATATTACAGAAGATATGCAACATAATGTATTTTGATCTGGTCAAGCTGGCTGATTGTGTGTTTTTCCAGTGCTTAATGAAGGAGTACAAGTAATTATCAGAGACCTCGTTCAGTGAAGCCCCAAGCCTCAAACTGCCCAAACCGCACAACTCTGGCAGGCCCACAAATTTCCATGGCTTGCTGCTCCAGCTCACTCAGGATCATGAGGTCAGCTGCTCTTCCCTGGTCTTGCTCATCTCATGTTTAGCGTGCGCTGTTATGTCCTGCAGAAAGAGAGAGCAAGCGTTAGCGAGTGGTTACTGAAAAGGGGAGTGCAGATGTGTGGGGCTTATGCTGGCAGTGCACATGCTGAGATGGAGAAGAAATAAGCTGGAAGAGGAGATGTTGAATGGGAAGCAAGTGTCTGGAGTGTGAAGTGAAGAAGGAGTCATGAAAGAGGTTGCTGATTCTGCAAAGGCCAGCAAGTGAGAGGTGAACGCTGCTGGTGGCTGGTGTGAAGCGAGCAAGGAAAAGGGGAGTACATGTTTGGAATGCGAATGCGAGGTGGTCTAGTGTGCCCTTATGCTGGGTGGTGAATGAAGTGACGGAGGGAAGGAAATTGTTCAGACTGCTGGGGGAGTGGGGTGAAGCACCCTTGCCACTTCCTGCACCATATCCAGGTCCTAGGGGTGACACTCCAGGAGCTGATGACCTCTGCAATTTCTCTCAATCCCTGGAGAAGAATGTGTTTGGCAATTCTCCTGGCACTGCTGGGGAGCAGGAGTTCTTTCCTCATACTCACGTCTTGGAGATATAACTCCAGGGAGGTTACTGAGTACCTTGAACGCCTGCCTCTTATTCGTTTCTCAGAAGATTCTTCTTCCACCACCATGCAAACGAAAGAACCAACAAGGGAATGCTTTAAGAGGTACATTCTCACTTTAAGGCTGAAGTGCTGGAAATTGCTCCCTGGAAATAGGCGGGTTTCTTGTCGAGTCAGCCAATTCAATGGCCTGGATGATTTTCATTCGCGATTTTTGAAATATTTCTGAAATTATTACTAATAGGAATTTGTGGACTTATTTGTTGAGGAACAATTCTTATATGCTTATGATGGTAATTTTTTTCTTAAAAATCTCCAAACAATTGTCCATTATTGCCTGCTGAGTTGCTGCAATGTAGATTGTAATTAAATGATTTACTGAACTTCAACACAACTGGTGCTAAAAGAGGAAGCACGAAAAGGAGCTACACTTTCACGGGAATCCACCCGCATCGGGGAATCCCGGAGCGGGTCGGGAGCCTGGCTCCAACCCGCCCACTTCCGGGTTCCCCACAGATGCGCTGACGTGCGCGCGCAGCCCCTGCATGTGGGAATCCCGCAGGCAATTAAAGCCGTCGGGGTGCCACGTAACAGTATTTATTCTGGTATTTCAGGTCGTTAACAGACCTGATTCAGGAGATATTTCAGGAGGGGTGGGATTTTACAAACAACTGGGGCTTTTTCCCGTACTGGGGGAAACACTCCCAGTTGAAATGGACATGTTGCAGCTGTCAGCCTGTGGCAGCTGCAAAGGTCCATTTGACAGGTCGGGGGGGGAGACCCTCACTCATTGCAGGAGGCCACTCTGTCACTTTGGACAAAGTTTGGCCTCCACCACCCTCCTCCTAACAATCAAAGTCACCAACTTGCACACTTACCCCGGGGTCCAGAGACATGTACCTACCTTGCGGACCCCCTCAGGTGTACATCTTCTGGATGGGGGCCGCCGTAGCTGCAGTCATGACCTCCTCAGAGGGCAAACAGCATCACCAGCCTCGCCTGCCACGCCGTCCACCTCTGACTCGTGGAGCTCCAAACAGAGTGCTGTGACACATCCACCTGTACAGCAGGAGGGAGGACTACCGCAGAGAGAGATGCGTCGCAGAGGGCACTACCCTCACCACAGGGTCCACAGACCGAGGCTCAGCTTCCTGGACCTCTCTGAACAGCAGTGCACACGGAGGCTCAGAGTCACTCGACATGTAGTCATGGACATCTGCAGCCTCCTTCATGCCGAGCTGTTCCCGGCTGGCCCAAGCACCATCTTCTTACTTGTCGCTGTCAAAGTCACCACTGCCCTCAACAACTTCTCCTCCGCATCCTTCCAGAGTGCCACTGGGGACATTGCCGACGTCTCTCAGTCGTCTGCACAAAAGAGCCCTGCAAATACACCTATACCCACTCTGCAGTGACACAATGGGTGGCATCAGTTGTGGGTCTTCATTGTGATCCTCAGGAAAGTGCATTATTGCACAAACCAGACAAGATTCGCAAAGACGTGACAGTAGTGGTGCCAATATAATATGTAATGTGAGTTGGTCAGATATTAAATATAAGTAAAAACCATGACAAACGCTCAAACACCCTTGTGCATCCCCTTCATGCTCACAACACATTTGCTTTACGCTGCCTACTGCACATATGTGATGCATGCCCTGTGGCTGCAGCACAGGTAGTGGCAGGTTGAGTGAGGCTGACCGTGAAAGAGATGCACGAGAGGGTGAGTATGAGATAGAGCCATGAGATTGTATGAGGATTGGGTTGAGTACTGGCGAGGTGAGTAAGTGCAGGTAAGATGAGGATGAGGTTTGAGTGGGTGTGAGGGGTGATGTGACAGAGTAGTGTTGGCAGTGCAGAAGGAGGTGTGGGGTGGGGGCGGTGATGTGGCAGATGGAGTGTAGGGGAATGAGTAAGTGTACTCACTTTGGATGGCCTACGTAGGTCATTGCAGCGCCTCCTGCACTGTATGCAGATGGGTGATATGTTGGTGGTGCAGGTGACCTCCTCTGCCACCTCGAGCCAGGCCTTCTTGGTGGCAGAGGCAGGCCGCTTCCTCCCGCCCGCCGGGGGAAAGATCTCTGTCCTCCCCCTCCTCCTCACCCCATCCAATGATACCTGGAGTGAGGTATCATTAAACCTGGGAGCAGCCTTCCCCCTGGGCTGCTCCAGGCTGTAATTTTTCCGATGTCTTGCAGCATCTGTCAGTGGAGGACTGCCCCTTTAAATCGAGCTCCTCCGGCTGACAGACCTTACTGCGCATGCGCAGCCCACCCGCCGCGCAGCTCAGCAGTGGGGAACCCGGAAGACCAGGTAAGTGGATCTAATTAGGCTGCGATCGCGCGTGGGGCAGACTGATTTCACCGGGTGCGTTACCCATGTGCCCAATCGCCCCCCCACCGCGAACCCGCAGCCCTCCTAATATCGAGCAGTCCCAGGGTGGGCATCAATTAAGGTAATGTTTTCAATGGGGACTGCTTTGGAATTATCCCTAATGCACTATTTCATGTTTGAAGTTGTACTAGAAAGAAGAAAGGCTTGCTTTTATATAGTGCCTTTCACATCCTCAGGATATCCCAAAGTGCTTCACAGCCAATTAATACAACAGGTCCTAGGACGTATGCTACAGTGACAGTTAGGAAGTATACATGGCAATTTGTGTGCCTAGCAACAATTCTTAATGGGCTTGACACAAGGAATATGTATCCTCAATTTGTAGCCTGTCCCTGAAGCTGTGCAGTTGTAGGAAATTGGCACTGCTCGATCTGCTTTCAATACCTCTGCACTATTTTTTTGCTTGCAGGATAAAGTGGCCTTCAGTCACCATGAATAGATCCCTACAGAAGTTGGCCTGAAGCAATTTAAGCCACTGATCCCTTTTGAAGGGACGTACATTGAAAACATTGGCTGTGAAAGCACTGAGGGAGTGGGAGTTGTTGAAGCTGGAGGCTTCCCTTGACCTCAGACTAGCACCAAAATGTACATGTCACGTCATGTCCTGTTGACTGACTGCCACACAGGCACACACTCAACCGGAGTAGCATCACAGAATCTCATGCAATGAAAGTAGTGCTTAAAGGTGCTTGTTTCTGGCAGCATTTGACATTTTGTTAACTTCTGCTTTTTTAAGAGTGGAAAAGCAGACTGTAGCCCAGTTGGTGACCTCAAGCAAGGCAGAGCCTCACAGCACCCTGCATCACTACCACCACGTCTGCTAATCACCAGATGCTACAAGATGTAGTCAGTGAGGTTGACTGTAAAGATTCTGATGTGTTGAGTGTGTATGTAGCCCACAGGCAGGAAGAGATCGGGAAAGTGAAAGGCCACACAGGAATGTGATTCTGCAACACTCTTTTGGCTGAGTGTCACTTCCACTACTTCGAAGCTGCAGTGTCTGATTATTTAAAGGTACTTTGTGAAACATGCTGAGAATTTAAAGGGACTTCCACATTATGAAATAATAGATTTCCCTCAGGGGATTCCATTATTCCTGCACTTTGAAAAGGAGCTTGATAAGGACATGGGGGAAGGAAGAATGGAAGCCAGGAGAGTGTAGCAGCAGACATGCAGTAAATAGGTGACTCGCAGTCTCAGCAGGGTCTCAGAAGGCTTCAGCTTCCCCCAGGACCATGACAAAGATATGCCAGCTGTTGGAACCTAACTTGTAATCTGTTTACACCAGGGGCACTGCCTTGTCTGCGATAGTGAAGGTGACAACAGCACTTAGCTTTTTATTCGTCTGGCTGTTTCCAGGTGGCCTCCAGTGACGTTAGTCACCTCAGACAGAAGTGCATGGCTATGTTAGGCATGTTACAGATGCCCTGTTCAGGCAATACTCTTGAGTTCATTCAGTTTCATATGGGCCCAACAAAGCAAAGAAAGAAAGATATCAACTTATTCCAAGTGGCTGGGTTCCCACAAGTGCAGGGTGCCATTGATGCCACCTATGTAGCTATAAAGATCAGAAAACCCCATCACCTTCATGAACAGGAAAGGATTTCAACCGCTGACTGTCCAGATAGTGATTGATGCTTGCCACCTCATTATACTTGACCAATGCATGCTAACCGGAGGTTGGCATTTATTCTCAGGAAATCCAGGATACTTGTTCAACCACAGCAAAGTGACAGGGTGGCTG
Organism: Heptranchias perlo; assembly: GCF_035084215.1. Taxonomy (NCBI): domain Eukaryota; kingdom Metazoa; phylum Chordata; class Chondrichthyes; order Hexanchiformes; family Hexanchidae; genus Heptranchias; species Heptranchias perlo. The sequence goes on from NC_090335.1 coordinate 35,814,190, forward strand.
ATAGGAGGCCACGAGTACCCGCTTCAGCCTTGGTTAATGATACCTTTTTGAAATCCGAGGTCAAAAACAGAAAATGGGTTCAGTGAAGCCTTGAGTGCTACGAGGATCGTTGTGGAATAGATCATTGGAATTCTCAAGTCCCACTTCCAGTGCCTGGACAGGTCAGGGCTGAGCCCTGCAGTGTAGTCCAGCAAGGGTTTTCAGAATTGTAGTGGCTTGCTGTGTCCTCCATAATTTAACCATTTCTAAAGGATTGGGACATTCAAGCACAGAAAGAGAAGAGGATGAAGGTGATGTAGACCAATTCCCTGCTTATGACAAAGAAGACCAGGAGAGAGAGAGAGGTGGCCTCAAACACCCTACAGCCAGCAGCATGAGTATCAGCCAGGGATCATCATCAACCTCTTCCAATAAAAAGGGTGTCCCGCAAGTGTATGACATAATGAAACTCTTCACGATACCTTGCCTTTCTCTTAGAAACCATTCAGCTAATCTGCAACACTTCTAATATCCTTCCTGGGTAAATTACCGGTACTAATCACCATATAAGAGGGCTAACATGAAGCCTCCCTTAAACAAATATACAAACACCCCAAATTGCCAGTAATGTACATGTTTACTACCATCTTATTCCTTCATTATGTCCTACTTCTACTGTTACCTCATCACCATGCCTACTCCTTATGCCTGAACTCTTTTCATGTGTGATCCTAACCTTTTACTCTTATGTGGTGCTATCTCATTGTCAGGGTGTACTGTGGGTTGTGGCTGGGACTGTACCAATCAGGCAGTTAAATGAATACCACCTCTATAAAAGTCTGGCATACTACTCATTTCAGTGGCAAAGTTGCTTCTGAAATGACATCCTCAGGAATATTGGCAGTATTGTCCTCTGGCCTTACCTGTGGATAGATCTCCTCCATGGTTAGTCCTTTTAGCAAAATTGTGGAGTATGCAGCAAACAACAATTATTTTGGAGACACTGATGGGACTATTCTGCAGGACACACCTTGAATCAGTCTAGGTATCTGAAGCATCACTGTATGACGCCAATGATCACCCTGTATTTCTGGTCACCAGTCACCTGGACATCGATAAAGTGGCAGTGCGTGCAGTTCATGACTGGCATAGTATTGTGTCTAGGAGCCTGGATAACAATATGGGTGTCATCAATAATCCCCTGGACTCTGGGGAATCCTGTGAGCTAGAAGAATTGCAGTACCTTGCCATTCTGTTGTTGCTTTTCTATAGGCAAGTTGATGAAGATGTTTGACCTGGTAAACAAACCACTTTTATGAATCTGTGCACTGGTGTTTCCGATGTCCTCTGGAAAGAGCCAGAGGCATTGAAGTTGAGGACGATTGTAATCTAGATTGCCACAAACACAGTCTTCTCTGAGGTGGAGGTTGCCTACAGGTTATCTTGCAACAGATTGCACACTGTCACTGCCTCTTTGGTAAACCTTAGGCTGCGAAGTCAGTTCTCTTCTGATCGTCTCAGATAGTTGCACCATTGGATAAAGATCGGTGTTACCTGACTGCCTCTAGTGCACATGAACCTTGCTGGCATCCCTTCAATCATCGTCTTTTTCTACCTCAAAAAAAACCACTGGAGTAGAGCAATGTTGAGCAATGCTAAAGATTAGAGCTAGCTTCACAATCAAAATTCCTGCCGTTTAGTTTTAAGAAAGTACTTCCTGAAAGGACAGTGAGATCATGAATAAAAGTCGGGAAACTGCACGAGAATTGATTGGTATATTGACAATATTAATGAAGCTCTCATGCATTTCATATGAGGGTGCTTAATGCTGGCTTAGAGGGCCCATCAGAAAATCACGTGATGGATAAATAAAGTAGATAGCTGGTGAAATGGGACATTGTGCCATTTGCCGACTCCTGCGTGTCCAAATTGTGGGACCATTTCTGCCAGGTGGAAAATTTCCCCCATGGTACATTTTCCACTTAAGTACCTATTATGCTGCTAATAACAAACTTAACCATCCGAATGGACATGTTCAATGCTATAGCCACTGCCCCTGAATTTATTAACATGCAAAAAATAGGCAGGAAACGTATATTACACAGCACTCTCAGAATGACTCTGTGAGCTTCAAATAGCATGGCTAAAGCTAACAGTAATTTCCAGGTTCTAATTGTGCTCACACTCCTTCCTCACATCAAGACCTAGAGCATGTTTATGAAAAGTTATTTTCACCATGTTTTTATTTTTCCTTTTTATTGCTTCTGCTTTAAATCTGAGATTGATAGATTTTTGTTAACCAAAGGTATTAAAGGATCATAGAATCATAGAACGTTACAGCACAGAAGGAGGCCATTTGGCCCATCGTGTCTGTGCCGGTCGAAAAGAGTGATCCAGCTTAATCCCACTTTCCAGCACTTGGTCCATAGCCCTGTAGGATACGGCACTTCAAGTGCACATCCATGTACTTTTTAAATGAGTTGAGAGTTTCTGCCTCTACCAACCTTTCAGGCAGTGAGTTCCAGAACCCCACCACCCTCTGGGTGAAATCATTTCTCCTCAGCTCCCCTCTAATCCTTCTTCCAATTACTTTAAATCAATGCCCCTGGTCACTGACCCCTCTGCTAAGGGAAATAGGTCCTCCCTATCCACTCTATCTAGGCCCCTCATAATTTTATACACCTCAATTAAATCTCCGCTCAGCCTCCTTTGTTCCAAAGAAAACAACCCCAGCCTATCCAATCATTTTGCATAGCTAAAAATCTCCAGCTCTGGCGACATCCTCATAAATCTCCTCTGTACCCTCTCTAGTGCAATCACATCTTTCCTGTAATGTGGTGACCAGAACTGTACGCAGTACTCAAGCTGTGGTCTAACTGGTGTTTTATACAGTTCTAACATAACATCCCCACTCTTATATTCTGTGCCTCGGCTAATCAAGGAAAGTATTCCATATGCCTTCTTAACCACCTCATCTACCTGTCCTGCTCCTTCAGGGATCTGTGGACATGCACTCCAAGGTCCCTCTGTTCCTCTACACCTCTCAGTATCCTCCCATTAATTGTGTATTCCCTTGTCTTGTTTGCTCTCCCCAAATGCATTACCTCACACTTCTCTGGATTGAATTCCAATTTTCACTTTTCTGCCCACCTGACCAGTTCATTGATATCTTTCTGAAGTCTACAGCTTTCCTCCTCGCTATCAACCACACCAATTTTTGTATCATCTGCAAATTTCTTAATCATGGCCCCTACATTCAAGTCCAAATCATTAATATATACCACAAAAAGCAAGGGACCTAGTACTGAGCCCTACGGAACCCCACTGGAAACAGCCTTCCAGTCACAAAAACACCCGTTGATCATTATCCTTTGCTTCCTGCCACTAAGTCAATTTTGGATCCAACTTGCCACTTTCCCTTGGATCCCATGGGTGTTTACTTTTTTGACCAGTCTGCCATGAGGGACCTTGTCAAAAGCCTTGCTAAAACCCATGTAGACTACATCAAATGCATTACCATCATCTTCCCTCCTTGTTACCTCCTCAAAAAATTCAATCAAGTTAGTCAGACATGCCAGTCCCTTAAAAAATCCATGCTGACTGTCCTTGATTACTCCGTGCCTTTCTAAGTGACAATTTATTCTATCCCTCAGAATTGATTCCAATAATTTGCCCACCACCGAGGTTAGACTGACTGGCCTATAATTACTCGGTCTATCTTTTTCTCCCTTTTTAAACAACGGTACAACATTAGCAGTCCTCCAATCCTTCAGCACCATGCCTGTAGCCAGGGAGGATTGGAAAATGATGTTCAGAGCCTCCTCTCTTGCTTCTCTTAACAGCCTAAGTTACATTTCATTCGGGCCTGGCATTTTATCTACTTTCAAAGATGCTAAACTTTTTAGTACTTCCTCTCTCACTATGTTTACCCCATCCAATATTTCACACTCCTCCTCTTTGACTATATTTTCTACATTGCCCCCCTCTTTTGTGAAGACAGATGCAAAGTATTCATTAAGAATTGTACCCACCTCTTCTGCCTCAACACATAGGTTACCTTTTTGGTCTCTAATAGGCCCTACTCTTTCCTTAGTTATTGTCTTGCTCTTTATGTATTTATAAAACATCTTTGGCTTTTCTTTGATTTTACTTCCCAGTACTTTTTCATGCCCTCTCTTTGCTCTCCTAATTTCTTTTTTAATTTCACCCCTGCAATTTCCCTATTCCTCTAGGCTTTCTGCAGTATCTGACATAAGCTTTCCTTTTTTGCCATATCTTACTCTGTATGCTCCTTGTCATCCAGGGGGCTCTTGATTTGGCAGTCCCACCCTTTTTCTTTGTGGGAACATGTTTGTTCTGAACCCTCTCTACCTCTCCCTTGAATGCCTCCCACTGCTCTGCCACTAATTTACCTTCAAGTAGCTGTTTCCAATCCACTTTTGCTAAATCACTTCTCAGCTTAGTAAAATTGGCCTTTCCCCAATTGAGAACATTTACTCCTGTTCTATCTTTGTCCTTTTCCATAACTATGCTAAATCTGACTGAATTATGATCACTGCCAGAAAAATGCTCTCCCACTGATATTCCTTCCACCTGCCCAGCTTCATTCCCTAAAACTAAGTCCAGAACTGCCCCCCCACCCCTCTTGTTGGGCTTGCTACGTACTGGCTAAAAAGTTCTGTTGAATGCAATTTAAGAATTCTGTGCCCTCCATGCCTTTTACACTGATTGTATCCCAGTTAATATTAGGGTAGTTGAAATCCCTGACTATTACTGCCCTATTGTTAATGCTCTTCTCAGAAATTTGCTGATATATTTTCTCCTCTATTTCCCTCTGACTGTTTGGGGGTCTATAGTACACTCCCAGCTGTGTTATTGCCCCTTTTTTGTTCTTTAGCTCAACCCATATGGCCTCTTTTGATGATCCTTCTAACATATCATCCCTCCTCACAGCTGTAATTATTTCTTTAACCAATATTGCCACCCCCATCCTTTTTTATCCCCCTCTCTATCTCGTCTGAAAACCCTGTAACCAAGAACGTTGAGCTGTCATTCCTGCCTCTTTTTAAGCCATGTTTCAGTAATAGCTAAGATATCATACTTCCACGTGTCTATCTGTGCTCTCAACTCATCTGCCTTATTCACGAGACTCCTTGCATTGAGGTATATATTATTAAGCACTGCCAAACTCTTTTGTTATTTATTTTCTAACCTTTGTTTCCTCTGCTTTCCAAACTCGCTTGCTAATTTTTTATCTTCCATTTCCAAATCTGCTTCTCTCCCTTCCGAATCTATGCTCAGGTTCCCATACCCCTGCCAAGCTAGTTTAAACCCTCCCTAATAGATTTGGGGAGGGTTTAAACTAGCTATAGATATGGGGCTAAGGTGGGTATATGGAGTTAGGTCATAGATCAGCCATGATCTCATTGATAGGCAGAACAGGCGCGAGAGGCTAAATGATTACTCCTATTCCTATGTTTCTATGTTCTTGCTCCTTTTGTCATTATTTTATTTAATAGTTCCCTGTTTCAAGATCAAATGACACAGTAACATTCTACATCATGCTCTGCACATCTAGGGTATTTTTGACCTTCTGTCTAAAGACACCAATGAAAATTAACATAACACATAGAATGATTTATATTTCATAATTGTACAGGAGTTAAAAATATACTAGAAGACAATTCTTTAAGTGTGACCTAGATACCGCTGATGTATTACATTGGGAATCAGTTACTACTCCCCATCTACCAGTCTGCATCTGAATAAATCTATCATCAGGTTTCCTTTTGGATTATTTAAGTTTTGTTGCTGTTATTCCAGCCTGGCTTTTGGAGTATTTATTTTTTTACATTATCAATACTAATGTAACCGTGAGGCAAAGTTAAATTTTGGTCAGTTTAGTTGTGAATTATTCTACAGTAAAATGTATTTATTAATGGAAAGTGACAACCCCAGTGAAGAATATATTTCTACCCATCCATCGTATCAAGTTGATGAAAATCATTTCAGTCTGCATGGAATATTGTCTATTATTCCAGTTCTTTCCATGTGCAGAGGTAAATCATTTCTTTGATTTACCACCAGTGACACCACTTACATGAGACATACATTTCAAAATATGCTTTTAAATGGATTCTGCAGATATGGTTACAGGTGTCACTTCTAGCAATTTGAGAAAACAACAAAAAAATCTCAAGAGTGACTATAAACATTAGCTTCAGGCAAGTGGAATGAACGTAAAATTTAAGTGCAAACATGGGCAAGGTGAAAGCAGAATGTGAGCTCAGCTATAATTGAGCTACATGAGCAATAGCACTGAAAATATGAGTTGTGTGCTCCCTGATGGTTTAATGGGTACACGCACTGCCCAGTGTAGTTTTCAGCCATAGAGAATGAAGGGCTGAACTTCCTCAGGGATTTTGCCAGTCTCCTGCCGTAACCCTGGCAGCAGATCAATGGAACTTTTCTGAAAACAACGGAGATCTGGTTGCTCCAGATCCCTGCCAATTCTGGGAATTTCCTCCTTGCCTTGTGGAGGACAGAACCTCTGTCCAGACTTTGCAAGGCAAACAACGGCAAGAGGGCAAAGCCAGGATTCCCTACACTGGGAGCTCTCACTTCTTTGGTTCTGCTAAGACCCAGTGAGGTGAGATATACTGGCCTGCACTTGGCCAGATGTGAGCCTTACTGGGAGGGTCCAGTTTTCTTTTTATAATTTTCATGATCAGCGTCCTTGCCTATGGGGCTGAGAGAAATGTGGCCCGGGTCAGGAGGAAGGTTGGGGTAACCCTTCCCTTCCCTCCCAACTAGAGCTGTAGGCCACATGGGCCAAGAAGTACCAGATTTGTACCTGTAGTGGAGCTTGTGCCTGCCTGCCCAATGCTAATTAGGTGTCCTCGCACCGCCTCCTGTCTTGTCCCGTTTTCTTATATTCTGGCTCTCTCCTTTTAACTCCACTTTTTGCTTCTCTGTGTCCTTTTATGCTGTTCTTTCTGTCTTTTTCTTCTTTCCTTTTGGGTGAGAGGTGGTATGGTAGACTAAAAAACCATCAGTGGCTGCAGGTTGCATTTGGGATGGGAGTTGCAGAGAAAATGTGGCCCTCAAGAGCTGCCTTTCCATCCTCTCCTCCACCTCCTGTGTTTCCCCCACCACCTCCCTCCCATTATGTTCCCTGCCGCTTCAACCTGCCTACTACCCATTCCCCTTCCTAATACCCCCCTCACTCCCATCGCTACCTCTTCCACTTTGAACTATCCACTCAACCCTTGCATCCTTCCCCCTTGCTGCCCTATCACCTCACCCTAACCCTTCATCCACCCCCACTCCCACGTACTCCTTTCAAGGATGGGTGGCAAGATGCCACTGAACCTCATGCAGTTTCCTCCCTATCCTCCACCTTCTACCCTCCCTTTCTATCTGTTTCCCTTGAAGATGCTTTGTTTGCTTAAAAAATTAACTTGTTTCTTTTAATAACTCAAACTGGAATAAGGAAGGAAACTGTCTGTCTGTTTGTCTTCCTCCGTATTTGTGTCTTTCTTTCTATCCTGTCTTATATGTAATAGAAATTAGAATCACAGTCTCATAGGTTATGTAATTAGCATTGAACTTCATTGGCAAGAAAACACAGGTGGAGATAATTCGGTGGCTTCAAAATTCAACTGGCATTTTTTTTGAAAATTGAAGTAATATTACATGAAGAAACACTCACTCTTTCTCGCTTTGACCCCCTGTCTTTCTCTCTGTGCCCAGTCTCTTACTCTCTCCCCTTCAGTTTAATATACTTTTTAAAAAAAATGTAGAACATGAAACAAAAACTATAACAAATGTGTTCGAACATTGAGGAGACTTTGAACTGCCAGAAGCCCATTTCTTGCCATCAAGGGACGGCTGGAAGCCTCTCCCAAAAGCTAAGTTTTTGGGGTTTTAAAAATATTTTTGTGGGCATAAGAGGAGCCCCCCAGTCTGGCATTCCCCCCCTCCGTCCCCCCAACTGGCCTTACCTACTGGCCAACTGTGTGCAGCAGCTGGCTGATTTTGAATGGACTGGCGAGCTGCAGCAGAGTGCCTGTTTGGTGTTGACAACTAGCCAAAAAAATGTTAATGAGGACCGAACCTGAAAGTGGTTCGGACCTCCCGACTGCCATATTGAGTTGGAGAGGCGGGTGCATCACCAATATCGTGTCCGTTCGGCACCCAACCCGAAAGTCTCCCCCACTGTCATTTCCTCTCTCTCACATGCACACACATACAGCCTCTGTTATAAAAAAAAACACTCCTGATAAAATTTACCTCAGTAATGCTTTTGAAATTTGCCCAGTTGTTTTTCAAAATTATTTGAAGAAAAGCTACATAGAATCATTGGGCGCTAAATTGGGCCGTGTAGCGCCCGTTTTTCGGCTCTACACGGCCTCTCCGACATCCAAGATGGCGTCTTGGATGAGCACGCACATTTCCAGCGTGACATGCACTGGACGTCATCTTGGTATAGGAGTTAGCGCAGGCGCAGATAATGAATGCTAGAATCATGGCTTCAATCAGTGTGCAACACTGATTTAAAGTGATAGGCACCATTTTGGTCAGCTCAACGCACAGTCTTAACCCCGACCATCTGAACGTGCCTTAGAGTGCTTGGAGGACCCCCACCAGCGCTATTTAAAGGGACCAAAGAGGATTTGCAGGTTAGTGGCTGGATTATTGCTTCTGGCTGCCGAGACATTTATAACTATTTTTGGAGGTCTCCTAGACATGAATACTAGGACGTGGGGACATAGCCTAACATTTAGAGCCAGGACGTGCAGGAGTGAAGTTAGGAAATGCTTCTACACGCAAAGGGTGGGACGCTGTTCTGCAGACAGCAATTGATGCTAGCTCATTTGTGAATGTTAAATCTGAGATTGATAGATTTCTGTGAACCAAAGGTATTGAGGGATATGGGGCTAAGGTGGGTATATGGAGTTAGGTCACAGGTCCTCCATTATCTCATTGAATAGTGGAACAGGCTTGAGGGGCTAAATGCCACTGCCACTTGCTGCCTCCTGATATGCGCCACCTTCTCCTGCAAGAAAGTGGGACGTGTGTCTGGGTAATGTGCCTGTCATGATTGAACAGCTTCCAGTGTGTGTGGCCTGTGAGTTGTGGGTGGGCGGCTTGAAACAGTGGTAATGTGTAAGGGTGAGAGGAAACATCTGGTTGGAAGAGTTGAGTACTGATGGAAAGAGTGAGTTTGGTAGTATGTGGGAGATGGGGGGTGTAGTGCCTGATGCAGTTGGTAGGAGACGCCCCTTGACAGTTGACCTCAATCACCTTGCCCACTCATGTCAAAGCATTGAACTTCTTCCTGCACTGCATCCCTGTTCATGATGCTGTGCGCCTGGCATTGACTTCATCCCCCGCTGCCTCCCACTGCCTTTTGGGTATATGTCTGGAGGGCCTCTTGCACCACCCCTCTCCCCGCACCCCGCGGATATAGGATGTCCCTCTTTCTGTCCATGTTTTGCACCGAAGTCTCCAGTGCATCAGCAGAGAACCTTGGTGCATGCACTCTCGCAGGCCTGGTACCAACTCAGATCGGCAGATTGGTGAGATCTGGCGTGCAGATTGGAGGATGTGGGATTTAGTAGTGTGCAACCTTTATTCAATGTTTTAACATAACTCATCAGTTTGTAAATATAGGGATGGGACCTGCATCTGTGTTTTACGTGTGTGATGTCTGATCTCCGTTCAGACTCCGTGCAGACAGGAGACTGTTATTTTCAGCAAATAACGGGCACCAGCTACCTTTAAGAGATTGCGAAGAAACATCCTCCCTTTAAGAGATTGAGCTTCTCCCTGGTGGTGGAAAGTGCGAATTGCATTGATTCCACGTGCAAGGCCTGGAATGGAATGCTGATTGCAGGTGAGTCCTCGGGCTGGCCAAAACTTGCATCCTGCCTGTGCAGGGGTCATCGGGCGCGGGGTAATAGTGCATCATGCTATCTATGACCAAAAATGGCCCTTATCCAATTTTTCTTCCATAGAATCATAGAATGGTTACAGCACAGAAGGAGACCATTTGACCCATCAAGCTCATGCTGGTCCTTTGTAGGAGCAATCCAGTTAATCCCATTCCCCCTCTCTTTCCCTTCTAGTAATTATCCAAAATTTTTTTGAAAGCCACGATTGAATCTGCTTCCACTACCCTTTCAGGCAGCGCATTCCGAATCATAATGACTCGCTGCAAGAAAAAGTTTTTCCTCGTGACGTTTTTGGTTCTTTTGCCAATCACCTTAAATCTGTGTCCTCTGGTTTTTGACCCTTCTGCCAATGGGAACAGTTTCTCTTTATATTTACTTTCTCTAAATCCTTCATGATCTGGAACACCTCTATCAAATCTCCTCTTAACCTTCTCTGCTCTAAGGAGAACAAACCCAGCTTCTCCAGTGCATCCACGTAACTGAAGTCTCTCATCCCTGGAACCATTCTAGTAAATCTTTTCTGCACCCTCTCTAAGGCCTTCATAGCTTTTCTAAAGTGCGGTGCCCAGAATTGGACACAATACTCCAGTTATGGCCGAACCAGTGTTTTATAAAGGTTCATCATAACTTCCTTGCTTTTGTACCCCATGGGCCCGATATTTGGAGGGAGGCGAGTTGGCAGCGGGGGGTCGATTGGGTGCGTGGGTAACGTGCCCAGTGAAATCGGGGTGCTCCGCACGCAATCGCAGTCTAATTGAAGGTACTTACGCATACTTCCGGGTTTCCTGTTCCAGACCTGCGCAGCGGGCGCACTGCACCCGCATCACAGGCTGTCAGCAGAAGGAGCCCTATTTAAAGGGGCAGTCCACCAATGCTCCTCCTGCAGCAAAGAACCATTTTGACAGCATGGAGCAGGCCAGAGGCAAGGCTGCTCCAAGGTTCTCAGACTCCTCACTCCAGGTGCTGCTCGATGGGGTGAGGAGTAGGAGGGAAACATTTTTCCCATCTGATGGGAGGAGGTGGCCTCCCTCTGCCAACAAGAAGTCCTGGCTGGAGGTGGCCGAGGAGGTCAGCAGCAGCAATGTGTGCCGAACCTGGGTCCAGTGCAGAAAGCGCTTTAATGACCTAACCAGGTCAGCCAAAGTGAGTATACTTACGCATTCTCCCACACTCTGTCTTCCACATCACCTCCACCACCACACAACTCCTTCTGCACTGCCACCACAACGCTCTCGCATCACTCCTCACATCCACTCAACCATCATCCTCACCTTGCCTGCACTTACTCACCGCCCCAGTTCCCATTCGAACACTACCACGCAACCCAATCCTCATACAATCTCATGGCTATGTCTCAAACGCACCCTCCCATGCATCTCCCTCACAGTCACCCCCACCCACACTAATGCTTGCAGTGGGTCACTATGCAACCATCACTCAATCACGCCTCTCTGTGTTTTGCCTTGATAGGAGAAGAGATGGCAGAATGCCCGGGAGAGGGCAAGGACCAGAGGGGGCCCGCCACACCAGGTGGTCCTAACGGATGCAGAGCAGCAGGCATTGGAACTAAGCCAGACGCTGGAGTGTGAATGATCTTAACATCACTTGGCACCTGTAGCACCTCAACATCTGTCCACATGCTTAATATTGCTTTCTGTTCTCTTGCAGAGCCATCTGCGACCGCCGTGACTGTGGAGGGCGATTCCTCAGAGGACCTGCCAGCCTCTGAGGGTGCATCGTCACATCTGAGCCATGCATCCACCAGCGCAGATACACACACCTCGGTGGGTCCTCGTCCTCACTTAGTTGGGCTTGCACATGATGAGTTACCACGCACATGTGAGCACGAGCAGACCTGGTGGCAGGGGCAGCCGTGGAGAGTTCGCGTCGGTGGGAGCACTCTTCTCCAGGCTCTGCTCAGCCGGACCCAGATGCTGAACCCTGGGGGCCAGCCATGAAAAGGAGAATCATTGAGGGGCAGCAGCACATTGTCGACAACTGGAACAGTTTCCACATGCACTCTCCACAATCGCGCAGAGGATGGAGGAGTCCAACTCCTGCATGAGTGGAATGGTGGCACAGGTACAGGAGGGTATCTCCAAGATACTGTTACAGGGACGTGAAGGCATCTCTGAGATAGTATCGTGGGTAGGTGCGGGAATATCTGCGAGGGAGGAAAGGCTAGCCTCCATCGAGCTTCAAGCATGGCTCAACAATGAGTCCATTCAGGCCCTGACAACGGCCGTTCGGATTCAGGGTGAGCAACATTCTGCCACCTTAAACAGGCTGACAAATATATTACAACTGGCCTCCCAAGGCTTCACACAAGTCCTCCAAACTGTCATCCAGCAGGGTGGAAGGAGTGATGTGGGCCTGGGCCAGGAAAGGGATGATGGTGAAAGGGGACATGGAAGTGGGGACGCCACTCAAAGCGCTTCCACATCTCACCCATTGCCCCCCTCTCAACCAGTACCCTCAATGCTCCCTCCTCTCCAGGTGGCCGAGTCTGCCCCTGCACAGGTGCAGGTGGAGCAGTCTTTGGAGGGGCCCTCACGGGCGCTGAAACCCAGAGGGTATCCGCGCAAAGCATCTCATCGGGTCAGGGCATGGAAAAGAGCAACCTGCCACTACCTCTGCTGAGGCCACAGGGGTAGCACCACGTAGGGGTTCCTGTAAACATAAGGCTAAGGTTTTGTGAGCACATAGGGGATGCACAAGGGTGTATGACAGAATGTCATGTTTTTGATTTAGTTTTGTTTGTTTTGCAAAGCACATTAAAATTTGTTATCACCACTACTGCCACGTCTTTGCAAATCTTGTCTGGTTTGTGCAATAATTCCCTTTCCTGAGGATCACCATGAAGACTCACACCTGATGCCACCCATTGTGTCACTCAGAATGGGTGTAGGTGTATTTGCAGGGCTCTTTTGTGCAGGCGACTGAGAGACACCAGCGATGTCCGTGGTGACACCCTGGAAGGATGCGGAGGAGAAGTTGTTGAGGGCTGTGGTGACTTTGACAGCGACAGGTAAGAAGATGGTGCTCGGGCCAGCCGGGAGCAGCTCGGCAAGAAGGAGGCTGCAGATGTCCACGACTACATGTCGAGTGACTCTGAGCCTCCGTGTGCACTGCTGCTCAGAGAGGTCTAGGAAGCTGAGCCTCGGTCTGTGGACCCTGTGGCGAGGGTAGTGCCCTTTGCGACGCATCTCTCTCTGCGGTTGCCCTCCCTCATGCTGTGCAGGTGGATATGTCACAGCACTCTGTTGTGGAGCTCCACGTGTCAGAGGTGGACGGCGTGGCCGGCGAGGCTGCTGATGCTGTTCGTCCTCCGATGAGGTCATGACTGCAGCTATGGCGGCCCCCATCCGGAAGATGTAAGTTTGAGGGGGTCCGCAAGGTAGGTAAATGTGTCTGCACACCGGGGTTGAGGTTCCAAGTTGGTGAATTTTAGTGTTAGGAGGAGGGTGGTGCAGGCCAAACTTTGTCCAAAGTGACAGAGTGGCCTCCTGCAATGAGTGAGGGTCTCCCCCGCCCCACCTGTCAAATGGACCTTTGCAGCTCCCACAGGCTGGTGGCTGCAACACATCTGTTTCAACTGGGAGTGTTTCCCCCAGTATGGAAAACACGCTCAGTTGATATGAAAATCCCACCCCTCCTAAAATATCCTCCCAATCCGGTCTGTAAATGACCTGAACTATCTAATTAATTGGTTTAAGTGGGATCCCGCCAGCTTTAATTGCCGGTGGGAGTCCCGCATGCAGGGGCTGCACGCGCATCTAAGCGCGTCATTGGGGAGCCCAGAAATGGGCGGGTTGGAGCCGGGCTCCGGACCCACCCCAGGAATCCCAAATTTTAGCAACCCCCCCACCACGAAAGCACCCGCTCGGACATCCGAAAATCGACCCCTTTGCCTTTATTTATAAAGCATAGGATCCCATATGCTTTTTAACCCCTTTCTCAACCTGTCCTGCCACCTTCAAAGATGTGTGCACATATACCCCCAGGTCTCTCCATTCCTCTACCCTCTTTAGAATTGTACCATTTAGTATATATTGCCTCTCCTCATTCTTCCTGCCAAAATGTATCACTTTATACTTCTCTGCGTTAAATTTCATCTGCCATGTGTCCACCATTCCATCAACCTGGCAGAAAGTGCTAGAATCTAAAGAAAAATAGCCCATCAGTACAGCTGATTGAACGATGGTGATGCATTCTGGGAAATTAGTTATACTGCACATGCTCAGACTACACAATCCAAAATCAGCTCACTGGGTTACAGCCTTGGGCAAAAACATCAAGTCCAAGCCCAGGCTTTTAGAAGTGGCTAATATTTCTCATAAGAGAACGAGCAAAATATTGTTAGAGAAACCTCTCTGAGGGATTTCCTCAAGAACTTCTTTTTGTATTATATCCTCAGCCATTGAAAACCTGCCCTGGTACACACAAAACTTTGTTGAGGAAGCATCTATCCCTTCCCACTAGCCATAACACCAGCACAAACAAGATCATTTCATAGGGTTCAGCCCCAGTACTAGCCGAGGCACTGGTAGATGTGAGGGAAGCTTTTGGTTCTCTGGATTTGATTGAGTTGCCTTAGACTTTGCAGAAGGGCTGATAGACTTCCTCATTTTCTTAAGAGAAGGAGGAGGAAGAAGAGGTGTGACAACAGGAGGAGGATATCGAAATTTCAGATAATGCCTTTAAGTAAAACAAAGGCATTAAATGATACAAAAGACAATTCAATGGATACATTTAATTATGTTATTGTGAAAGGTGTAATTTTAAAACATTTTAAACTTTGATTAAACCCTTATTTTGGATAGTTATTGAAGAAAAAATGGTGTATGCAAAAAGATCAGAAGGCATTTTGGGCAATTTATGTTATCTGAAATTGCACAATCGTAGAGTGATGTGCTCTCACCATAAAATAGCTTTCGGTGTGACACTTTTAAAATTAAAAATAACTATCACAGCACCACCTACAGGTACAGGTACTATCGGGTCTTGCAATGAGTTTTCTTGCCCAACTTATTGAATTAGATATCTATAGATTATGGATTCTGCTTCTACCTCAATTTCTGGTGAAGACTTTCCCTTCATTCTTTTAGTGATTATCTCAAATATATGCCCTCTAGTTATTGACTCACCAACCAGTGGAAATAGTTTTTCCAAATTATCGTATCAAAATCCTTTGTAATTTTGAACACCTTTGTCAGATTTCCTCCTAATCTTCTTTGTTCTAATGAAAAGAGCCCCAGTTTCTCTATTCTCACTTCATAGCTAAAGTCTCTCATCCCTGGTAAAAACTTAAGGATCATTTCTGCACCTTCACCATGGCTTTGACATCCTTTCTAAAGTAGGGCACACAAAGCTGAAAATGATATTCTAAATGTGGCCTAACCAATGATTTGTACAGGTTTACCATCACCTGTTTGCTTTTGTACTCTGTGTCCTATTTATAAAGGCTGGGCTCCCATTTACTGCTTTTTTACAGTTTCATATACTTGTCCTCCCACCGTTAAAGATTTGTGCATCTGAACCTGAAGTCTCTCAGCTCCCCTATTCTATTTAGTTTTTTTTTACCATTTAGTGTATATGTCTTCTGCTTATTCTTCCTCACAAAATGTATCAGAGGTCCAAGGGAGTGGATCCAATGAGCAGATGGAGGTGGAGGAAATAGCCCTCACCATGGCAGTGGTATCCAATTCTGTGCAATTGCTGAGGAAGTGACTGACAACCAAGCCAGGTGTACCAATGGAACTTTTTTCTTGGCTAAATAGAATGGACAGTTCTGTGAACAAAGGTACTGTCATCAGGCAGCCAACCAAAATCACCAAGTAGTACATGAAAAGACTGAACTTTCTAATGCACAGCTTGTACAGTGCTCAAGTTTTGATTACGTGCTTTTCAGTAGTTGCTTTGATGTTTCTTATGGTGTTTTTGGTGTTCTGCTTCGTTAAAATTATTTCTGAGTAAAAAAAAATACTTTTAATTGAGAGCTGAGTCTTTTGGGGACTTTCAAGATCTCAGTTGTTTATACATGAAGCCCCATGTAGCAGAGCTGTCATCTTTGAGGACTCAGAATGAATATTTTTAAAACTGAAGCCACCTGTTTAATTTGAGCTGGCGATGGGTGAATATAAAGCAGTCAAATTGAGCTAATCTGAATATCCAAACATTGGCTGGCTCATTCAGCACTGTAAATGTATGTTATTATGGAGAATTATTTCATTGTTCTTCATTTTAAACACAGCCTGGACATTCCATCCTCCTCCTGATTTTTTTGGTAGATTGGAGCTGGTAGGGATGGAAAATTGCTCAGAGCTATGTTCCATAAAGAGATGTTTATACTCATCCCTTCTGGATTTTTACAAGCTTTCCCTCAGTTGGGAATACATTTCATACACTCATCTTTCATCTGATCACTGAGGCACAGCTGAATCTGAATTACAACACTACTGATAGTCTAATCATAGAATCATAGAATGATACAGCACAGAAGGAGGCCATTCGGCCCATCTTGCCTATGCCAGCCCTTTGAAAGAGCTATCCAATTAGTCCCACTCCCCTGCCCTTTCCCCATAGCCCTGCAAATTTTTCCGCTTCAACTATTTATCCAATTCACTTTTGAAAGTTATTATTCATTCTGCTTCTGCCACCCTTTCAGGCAGTGCATTCCAGATCATCATAACTCGCAGCACTAATGTCCTTTCTTAACATCCTGTGGGCTCCCAATTCATTTCAAATTCTTATGTTGGTGACAAAACTTGCAAACTTCTGCTCCAAGAATGAAAATGCTACTAACTGGGGGAGAAATTAGTTATGTCCCCTTTTTGGACGCACAATCAACGGCGCACAGACAACACGCCCCAAGCAAGAGGCCCGGGGCTCACCCAAAGTTAGGACGCAGTCCTCATTTCAATAATTTGGTAAGCAGTCACTGCTTGTCGTGTCTCCAGAGGCAGCTTGGCCATTGTCAATGGATCAATTTCGGTTAGATACCTTGCCGTCAGCGGCCCTTAGGTAAGTCCAGGGGGAGATGGGAGGGAGGACAACAGGAGGGGGTCTGATTCTGGGCTAGTAGGCAGCCCTCTGGAGTTCCGTGGAGCTGGGAGGAGCTCTTCTGCTCCTCCTAGCTTCAGATAAATGAAATAAAATAAATACAACATTTAATTTTTAATAAAGTAATAATTCATAAATGTAAGGGTCATTTTCCAATTTTGTGTACCCATTAGGGAGTTTCTCCCACAAGGAGTGCAAAATTGGAAAATTACCCCTTATTATCTAAAACATTGCAAGGGTGAAGTTTAGAAAGACCTCCAAGTGACAAGGGGTTAAAGCCCTCTTGTTCACTGACCTTTTAGGAGCAGCGATTATGGATTTATGACACAATCTAGTTCCCAGTTTCCATATACTTTACGCTATGATTACCAGATTACAGAGCCCATAGCAACTCTCCAAATAATACCTGAGTCTGTAATGTTGTTAGTCTGTAATGTTGTCCGTCTGTAATACGAACATACGAATTAAGAGCAGGAGTAGGCCATTTGGCCCCTCGAGCCTGCTCTGCCATTTGATAAGATCATGGCTGATCTGATTGTGACCTCAACCCTATTTTCCCGTCTACCTACTATAACCTTTGACTCCCTTGAGAAAGAGGATCAGTCATCATCATATTGAATGGTGGAGCAGGCGCGAAGGGCCAAATGGCCTACTGCTGCTTCTATTTTTTTATGTTTCTATGTTTTTATGTTTAATTCAGCCTTAAAAATATAAAAATATTCAATGACCTTGTCTCCATCGCTCTCTGGGGAAGAGAATTCCACATACTCATGACCTTCTGAGAGAAAAAAATTCTCCTCATCTCCGTCTTAAATGGGAGACCCCTTATTTTTAAACTGTGGCCCCCAGTTCTAGTCTCTCCCACAAGGGGAAACATGCCCTCAGCATCTATCCCTTCTAGTTCCCTCAGGATCTTATATGTTTCAGTACGATCACCTCTCATTCTTCTAAACTCCAGTGTATACAGGCCCAACTTGTCCAACCTTTCCTCATAAGATAACCCCCTCATCCCAGGAATCAGTCGAGTGAACCTTCTCTGAACCGCCTCCAAAGCAATTATATCCTTTCTTAAATAAGGAGACCAAAACTGCACACAGTATTCTAGATGTGGTCTCACCAATGACCTGTACAACTGTAGCAAAACATCTCTACTTTTATATTCCATTCCCCTTGCAATAAATGACAACATTCCATTTACCTTCCTAATCACTTGCTGTACCTGCATACTAACTTTTGGTGATTCATGTACTAGGACACCCAGATCCCTCTGTACCTCAGAGTTCTGCAATCTCTCTCCATTTAAATAATATCCTGCTTTTCTATTCCTCCTGCCAAAGTGAACAAGTTCACATTTTCCACATTATACTCCATCTGCCAAATTTTTGCCCATTCACTTAACCTATCCATATCCCTTTGCAGACTCCTTATGTCCTCTTCACAACTTCCTTTCCTACCTACCTTTGTGTCATAAGCAAATTTAGCAACCATACATTTGGTCCCTTCATCCAAGTCATTGATATAGATTGTAAATAGATGAGGCCCAAGCAGTGATCCCTGTGGCACTCCACTCGTTACACCTTTCCAACCTGAAAATGACCCATTTATGCCTACTCTCTGTTTCCTGTTAGCTAACCAATCCTTTATCCATGCTAATATGTTACCCCCTACACCATGTAATGCTGTCAGTCTGCAATGTTGTCAGCCTGTAGTATTGTCAGTTTGTTGGTGTAGGCAACATTTTAAAAACTAGCTTGAGGGTGATGTGACAATGATAGTCCAAGTAAGGAAAACATTATGAAATTCCGATTCTAACCGATTAAAGGGAGAAGGCCTGTTTTTCTCTGTAAGTAACAACCTGATAAAATTCTGGCAGTGAAATTTGTTAGTGGGCCATTAATTTTGGAGAAAAATAAGCAATTTCCTTTTATTTGTTAAAAGAGGAATTTCACTCTAATGTCTTTTTTTATGTTTGCATTGAAATCTCTGCATATATTCTTATCACTGCATCCTTAATAGTGACATATGTATACTAGCCTTCAGCTAGTACATGGTAGAGGCACTGACTCTCCAGTTATTTTCTTTTCAGATATTTGCTGAATGAAGTTGTTACCAATTTGAACTGCTGGAATTAGGTGCTACACCAGAGGCTGGATTCAGGTAACAGTAGTATCATTATGGTTACTTTGAGGGCATATTACAATCGTAGATGAGTTCTTTAAAATGTAGAAAAAGCCCCAAGGGTAGACCAATGACCAATGCCTTCTATATTCGGTGGACTTTATTTCAGTTTTATCTAGTTCTGCTTTTTTTCCAATCGATGGACTGATGTTCGAAGGGACAATTGAGTTTTGTGGCTGAGAGTCATTGAGACGTAGCCTTCTTTCCTGTTTCAATGGTCTTTTCATTATTATGGTGCAATGCAGCAGAAAATTGATCATCATGTACAAATAAAGAAGTGCATTGTGGGATTAGGTAGGTGGGCAGGTAACTCCTTGCATGCCAGACCCTCGGTAAGAAGATTTTAAAATTCATTGGTTGCTTTTTTATTAATATGCAATAGGATTACTTTGTTGTATGTTAGTTAATATAGAAAAAACTTGTGTTATATAGCACCTTATCTCATCGCTCAGAAACATCCCAAAGTATTTCACTTACAATGAATTGTTTTGGAGTGCAGTCACTGTTGTTATGTAGTTGAATATGTAGGGCTAATTATGCAATGTGGTGCACCAATTGCAAATGAGTCAGCAGAGGCTTTTCAGTGGCAGCCCTTATTTTTTATCTGTGGCCAGCTGGCAGCTGCAGTTTAAGTTCCCATAACCGCAATCATGAAGATCAGCATCTCCCTCGGTTTACCTTTCCGTTTATTTGTTATGGGAAGGACGAGGAGGACCTGAGGAAGCATCCGTTCTTACCCAATCCCTTTTATCTGCAGACCAAGGTACAACTACCTAGACACAGAATCATAGAATCATACTGCAGAGAAGGAGGCCATTCGGTCCATCATGCCTGTGCCGGTTCTTTGAAAGTGTTATCCAATTAGTCCCATTCCCCTGCTCTTTCCCCATAGCCCTGCAAATTTTTCTTTTTCAAGTATATAACCAATTCCTTTTTGAAAGTTACTATTGAACCTGCTTCCACCAGCTTTTCAGGCAGTGCATTCTAGATTATAACAATTTACTGCGTAAATAAAATTCTCCTCATCTCCCCCCTGGTTCTTTTGCCAATTATCTTAAATCTGTGCCCTCTGGTTACTGACCCTCCTGCCAGTGGAAGCAGTTTCTCCCTATCTACTCTATCAAAACCCCTCATAATTTTGAACACCTCTATTAAACCTCCTCTTAACCTTCTTTGCTCGAAAGAGAATTAATCCCAGCTTCTTTAGTCTCCCCACATAACTGAAGTTCCTCATCCCTGGTACCACTCTAATAAATCTGCCCTGCACCCTCTCCATGACCTTGACAAGCTTCCAAAAGTGTGGTGCCCAGAATTAGGCACAATACTCCAGCTCAGGCCTAACCAGTGATATATAAAGGTTTAGCATAACTTCCCTGCTTTCATCCTCCATTCTTCTATTTATAAAGCCAAGGATCCCGTATGTTTTTTTTAATAGCCTTATCAACTTGTCCTGCCACCTTCAAAGATTTTTGCATGTGAATCCCCGGTCGCTCTGTTCCTGCACCCCCTTTAAAATTGTACCATTTAGTATATATTGCAGCTCCTCATTCGTCCTTCAAAAATGCATCACTTCACACTTCTCTGCATTAAATTTCATCTGCCATGTGACTGCCATGGGTTTCCATCGGGCAACAAATTTGATGCTATTTTGATACTGGCGCATATATATTGTTAGAATTACTGGTTAATCTCCCGATGCATTGGTTACAGACAAAAATTTATAAAAATGTTTTCTTTGTCCCACCCACTTTAGCCACAGGCCTCAGTCTGCACTTATTATGCCTTTTCTCCTTTCATCCCCAGTGCACACAGCCCTGGGTTTTTATTTATTTCAGCACCAGGCTGTGTAGGTTTGGCCTAGGTGTAGGGAAAATAAATGGAAATGGCATCAGATAGTGAGCTGCAAATATAGTTGTTGTTAGAGGTTGATTGCTTCCAGGGTGCAGTGTGCAGTATTCCCAAAATAGTGGTCTGCCAAGTTTTTATCGACATGAAGTCAAGAGGGAGCATTGCATTGTCGAAGGTGCTGTCTTTCAGATAAGATGTTAAACCAACTGTCTTTTCAGGACAACATTTTGAAGACAAGCAGGGAGCTATCCAGTGTCCTGGCCAACATTCCTCCCTCATGCAACACCACCAAAATCAGATTAACTGGTCATTCATCTCATTGCTGTTTGCGGAACCCTGAAAACCGGCTGCTCTATTTCCTTACATAACAACAGTGACTACACTTCAAAAGTAATTCATTGGATATCCTATGGTTGTCAAAGGTGCATTTCTTTCTTTGGAACAAAGGATGTGCGGTCAGGAGGAGGTTCTCCAATTTAAATATTAATGGCGGGCACCTGCACCACTATAGGTGCATCTCGGGCACCCACTGGAAGAAGGAGCATGGGAAATGCAATGCTGGCAAGCCACCCATGGGTCAGTCACCACCAGCAGCCCAGAAGAGGCGAAGCATATCCCGCATCGGCCCCCTATTTAAGGGGGTCAAGAAAAATGTCTTAACATGCTGCTAAATCTTCGGGGGTCCAGACCAAGTTCTATGCCTGTGCCCATGTCTGGTCAGCTAGCGGTTACACCTCTTCTCACCCAATGTATTGGCCTATTGGCAAATACCCAGGCCAGAACTAAGCAAAATCACAGCTTAGGCATTTCCTTACGCCAGCTACACCTCCTCTGACACAGATGATCATATTTGGGATGGAGGTTCAAATCCAAACAAGGCTATGTGGAAATTAGGAGTGCAGGCTGGGACCTGGAGTTTGTTGGATGAAGAGCTATTTCCCAAGCCTTCCACTGCACTCCTGCCTGACTTATGACAGGAGTGCGCAGAAGGCCTGTGGCATTTCAGACTAGGTCATACATGATGTAAATTTGGTTATTGTACTATATTAGTATCTTGCTTCGTCTTTTTGCTTCTGTATGTTAGTTAGCTGTAAATAAATCTGACCAAGTAGTTTTAGACTGTACGAATTGGTTTGGAGACATGTTATTTCCACCTTCTGAGATTGCAGGAGGATGTGGTGGGCATTTCATGTATTCTCCAGTCAGCTGTTTAGATCAATTTGGAATTAATTATTAACCCTGGGCATGCTAACACATACATGCCGGAAAATAAAACCACAAGTTTCAGTTCATAATAGTCTTAGCCTGCTTATGGATACGCTAGTCACATTGGCTCCAGCCTCACGCTTGGTGCAGGTCCTCATGGAGGTTCAACCAGAGTAAGAGGGCCTTAGAACTTGGCCCAACACCATCCAAATTGGAAGATTTGAGAAGGGAAGCAGACAGATGCCAAAAACTGCTATGCTTATTTTTCCCTACAGGTGCAGCAAACTGTATTCAGGGATGGAGGCTTTCTGACTGCTGTTTTTAGAGTGTGGAGTTGTGGCTTTGGGGTAGCTCGTGTGCACATGCTGCATGTGTGTGTGTGACACATCATAGCTCTTTTTCTTAACCAGACCATTTAGCGATCATTTGATTCCCACAGATCAAACAGATTGCTAGAAATGGAGACCACACCATGGGTCAATCAGCTCATTAGAAAAAGATGCTCACAAAATCTAATTTTTGAAGTAATATAAGCCTAGAAAGTACGTGAACATTGTTATCATAAGAACACTTAACACTTATCTCCATTTAATACTTTGTTAAAAAGTAGAGAGAGAAATTTGATATACGCACATTAAGTTTGTACAATAATATCACACACAATAATTTCAGTAATGATCGAGGTGCTTTGAACAGAAAGTACTCAAAGCTATATCTAAAAAAATGGAAAAGCAAAGTACCCCCATCAACAGGTGTGATGTGACAATCTGGTATTATGCTTTGTTTTACAGAAAGTACTTTATATTTGTGTCATGAGGATTTCTGTGTAGAGTATGGTTTCACCATGATATCTGAGTTTTGTTTGTCTTTAGGCTATTGCTGAAGTGTAAGTGTGTGGGGACACAGCAAACATCTATCAATCAAGGATTAACTAAAGTAATCTTATAGAGATTTCAGCAATAAACCTTAGAATTGAATTTTATTACAGCTGATGGATGTCTTGAAATATTTAAACTCAACAAACATAGTAAATACGAATAGAAACTTTCAAATTATATATATATAAAATAAATATATGATGTCACCTGACATATATATAATATATATGATGTCACCTGATTACATTGCAATTCCCAATTCGATTGCAGTCGAATTGGAAGGGAATGAAATGACTGCAATCGAATTGGGAATTGCATTGTAATCAGGTGACATCATAAACTGGGAGTGAATCTCAAGTGGTTCAGAAATGTCACAGGAATTCTAGCCTTTAACTTTCTCCCACGTTATATAATTTATGCTGGAACAACATTTCATGTAAAAAAAAATGAAACTGTCCTCGTACCGTGACTGCTGGCAATGCCACTAACCAATTGGGAGATGCATGTCTGGTCTGCAGCCCTCAGACTTTAGGGTGCAAAAGTGGAAGCTGAACCAAACAATAACAGGAGTGCGAGACGCTGCCTGACTTTGTTGGGATAAGAGCATCGAAGACAGAAGCAAAGGAGCTGTTTAGCAGACCAACAGCAGCAGTGAAGTCATGATGGTAAGGAGCCAGAAGGGAGGAGCTGGGAGTTAGACTAAATTGTTGAGGAAGATGATCAGCTATTTTTCAGAGGTAGAAGACAAGAATAGTGGTCTTTGGTGGTAGGCAGAGGGATGTGATGGTGAAGAAGATGGGGAAGTGGTCAAATATGGCCATATCAATAATTGAGACCGCAGCGGTGGAGAGATCACATGAGATAGTAAGGTTGAAGAGGTGGCAGTGAACATGGCTGGGAGAGTTGCTGACTGGAATTATGGGCAGACAGGTGGACAACACATCAAAGAAGGGGGGGCAAGGGAAATTAAAGTGGATGTGGACGTCAGCAAGGAGGAGCAGTCAGTCAGTGCAAAATTTGAGGGAACAGCACGGGGTGCGGACAACACAGTGTGAACGGAGAGTTTGGTACGTGTGGGAGTTTAAGGGTTAATCTCTTTAAAATCTAGTGCAGATTGCTTTCAACTGTTTAAGTTCAATTGCTATTAACTGTTTAAGTTCAATTTTAAAGTTTAAATTTTTAAGTTTCTGTCAGGCTTCAGCAGAGAGAGCTGCTGCAGCAAGTTAATTGGTTAGCTAGATTAAACTGGTACCTGAAGGTGGGGCAGGCCTGACTCTTCTGAGTGACAAACTGTAGAAATACAGGGGCCTGTCAGTGCGAACAGCACGGTGTGCGGACAACACAGTGTGAACGGAGAGTTTGGTACGTGTGGGAGTTGGGGGAAGTAGGTGCTGCTTTGCCTTGCTTTTCATAACGTTTTCCCCAGAGCGGCAGTGGACCTGAGAGTAGAAGACTGAGATTGGGGAACAAAAGCAGCAGCAGACCTGCAAAAAGAGACAACTACTGTGCGACATCACAGGTGAGGCAGGAGAGTCCGAGAGGTGAGCACAGCATAAAAGGAGAGACCTAGAGCGGGAGGAGAGTCTGAGAGTCTAAGGCAAGTCATGGACACTACCAGTGTCCCTGGCGACCACGTGTGCAGGAAGTGTGTACAGCTGCAGCTACTGGCTAACCGTCTTTCAGAGCTGGAGCTGCGGGTGGATTCACTGTGGAGCATCCGCGATGCTGAGACTATCGTGGATAGCACATTCAGTGAGGTGGTCACACCGCAGGTAAAGAGTACGCAGGCAGAAAGGAAATGGGTGACCACCAGGCAGAGTAAAAGGACTAGGCAGGTAGCGCAGGAGTCCCCTGGGGCCATCTCCCTCTCAAACAGATATTCTGCTTTAGATACTGTTGGGGGAGATGGCTTATCAGGGGAATGCAGCAAGAGCCAGGTTCGGGGCACCACGGGTGGCTCTGCTGCACAGGAGGGGAGGAAGAAGAGTGGCAGGGCTATAGTGATAGGGGATTCAATTGTAAGGGGAACAGATAGGCGTTTCTGCGGCCGCAAACGTGACTCCAGGATGGTATGTTGCCTCCCTGGTGCTAGGGTCAAGGATGTCACGGAGCGGCTGCAGGGCATTCTGGAGGGGGAGGGTGAACAGCCAGTTGTCGTGGTCCATATTGGTACCAACGACATAGGTAAAAAAAAGGGATGAGGTCCTGGAAGGTGAATTTAAGGAGTTAGGAGATAAATTAGAAAGCAGGACTTCAAAGGCAGTGATCTCAGGATTACTACCGGTGCCACGTGCTAGTGAGTATAGGAACAGGAGAATAGACAGGATGAATGCGTGGCTGCAGGGATGGTGTAGGAGGGAGGGATTTAGATTCCTGGGACATTGAGACCGGTTCTGGGGAAGGTGGGACCTGTACAAGCGGGACGGGTTACACCCGAGCAGGACCGGGACCAATGTCCTTGCGGGGGTGTTTGCTAGTGCTGTTGGGGAAGGTTTAAACTAGAGTGGCAGGGGGATGGGAACCTGAGCGGGGAGTCAGAAGGGAATAAAATTGAGAGCAGCAAGAGTGGGGAAGACCCAGGGGAAATCTACAATACAAATAGTACAAACAGTTGTTCAAGAACAAGTGAGAGGGAAAAGCGTAGAGCAGCGGAAAGAAAGTGTACTTTAGGCACAACAGATAAAATAAAAACTAGAAGGCGTAAGGCGATTAACCCAGCATCAAAGCCGTGGCAGGGGGTTGGGAACCTGAGCAGGGAGACAGAGGAAAGCGTGTCAGGAAGAGACAGAGGTATGGAGTAAAAGGTAAAGTGTTAAAAAAGGAAAAAGCAGGAACTAAGTGTCACAAAACATATTTGAAAGTTCTTTATCTGAATGCACGTAGCATTCGTAACAAAATGGACGAGTTAACGGCACAAATAACTACGTATGGGTATGATCTTGTGGCCATTACAGAAACATGGCTGCAGGGTGACAACGACTGGGAATTAAATATGCCAGGATATTTAACAATCAGGAAGGACAGGCAGGAAGGAAGGGGAGGTGGGGTGGCTATGTTAATAAAGGAAGGAATCACTGTAATACAGAGAAATGATATTGGGACAAAGGATCAGGATAATGAAACAGTTTGGGTAGAGATAAGGAATAATAAGGGGAAAAAAACACTAGTGGGCGTAGTATATAGGCCTCCTAATAGTTGCAACTCTGCTGGAAGAAGTATTAATCAGGAAATAGTCCGGGCATGTGATAAGGGAACAGCTATAATTATGGGGGATTTTCACTATCATATTAACTGGACAAATCAAATTGGGCAGGGCAGCCTTGAGGAAGAGTTTATTGAATGTATTAGGGATGGATTAGGTATGTAACTGATCCTACAAGGGGGCAAGCAACCTTGGACCTGGTCCTGTGTAATGAGCCAGGATTAATTAATAATGTCCTAGTTAAGGAACCCCTTGGAATGAGTGACCATAACATGGTTACATTCCATATCCAATTAGAGGGTGAGAAGGTTGGTTCTCAAACAAGTGTACTGAGCTTGAATAAAGGAGACTATGATGGTATGAGAGCGGAATTGATTAAAGTGGACTGGGAAAATAGATTAAAGGGTAAGACGGTACATGAGCAGTGGTGTTCATTCAAGGAGTTATTTTACAACTTTCAAAAAATATATATTCCACTGAGGAAAAAAGGGTGTAAAAGAAATGACAGCCATCCGTGGCTAAGTAAAGAAATTAAGGATAGTATCCGACTAAAAACAAGGACATATAAGGTAGCCAAACTTAGTGGGAGGATAGAAGATTGGGAAGTCTTCAAAAGACAGCAAAAAGTAACGAAAGGATTCATTAAGAAAGAGAAGATAGATTATGAAAACAAATTAGCAAAAAATATAAAAACAGATAGCAAGAGTTTCTATAGTTATATAAAAAGAAAAAGGGTGGCTAAGGCAAACGTAGGTCCCTTAGAGGATGAGACCGGGAAATTAATGATGGGAAACATGGAGATGGCAAAAATGCTGAACAAATATTTTGTTTCAGTCTTTACAGTAGAGGACACTAAGAATATCCCAACACTGGACAAACAGGGGGCTCTAGGGGGGAAGGAGCTAAATACGATTAAAATCACTAAGGAATTGGTACTCAGTAAATTAATGGGACTCAAGGCGGATAAATCGCCTGGACCTGATGGCTTACATCCTAGGGTCTTGATGGAAGTGGCAGTAGGGATTGTGGATGCTTTGGTAATAATTTTCCAAAATTCTCTGGACTCGGCAAAGGTCCCGGCAGATTGGAAAACTGCTAATGTAACACCCTTATTTAAAAAGGGTAGTAGACAGAAGGCTGGAAATTATAGACCAGTTAGCCTAACATCTGTGGTGGGTAAAATTTTGGAATCTATTATTAAGGAGACAGTAGCAGAACATTTGGATAAACATAATTTAATAGGACAAAGTCAGCATGGCTTTACGAAGGGGAAGTCATGTCTGACAAATGTGCTTGAGTTCTTTGAGGACATAATGTACAGGGTGGATAAAGGGGAACCAGTGGACGTAGTGTATTTGGACTTCTAGAAGGCATTCGACAAGGTGCCATTGCTCAAGATAAAGAATCACTGGATTGGGGGTAATATTCTGGCATGGGTGGAGGATTGGTTATCTAACAGGAAGCAGAGAGTTGGGATAAATGGTTCATTCTCGGACTGGCAACCAGTAGCCAGTGGTGTTCCGCAGGGGTCGGTGCTGGGTCCCCAACTCTTTACAATCTATATTAACGATTTGGAGGAGGGGACCGAGTGTAACATATCAAAGTTTGCAGATGATACAAAGATGGGAGGGAAAGTGGAGAGTGAGGAGGACATAAAAAACCTACAAGGGGATATAGACAGGCTGGGTGAGTGGGCCGAGATTTGGCAGATGCAATACAATATTGGAAAATGTGAGGTTATGCACTTTGGCAGGAAAAATCAGAGAGCAAGTTATTATCTTAATGGCGAGAAACTGGAAAGTACTGCAGTACAAAGGGATCTGGGGGTCCTAGTGCAAGAAAATCAAAAAGTTAGTATGCAGGTGCAGCAGGTGATCAAGTAGGCCAATGGAATGTTGGCTTTTATTGCTAGGGGGATAGAATATAAAAACAGGGAGGTATTGCTGCAGTTATATAAGGTATTGGTGAGACCGCACCTGGAATACTGCATACAGTTTTGGTCTCCATACTTAAGAAAAGACATACTTGCTCTCGAGGCAGTACAAAGAAGGTTCACTCGATTAATCCCGGGGATGGGGGGGCGGACATATGAGGAGAGGTTGAGTAGATTGGGACTCTACTCAACGTGAAACTAGAACTAGGGGGCATAATCTTAGAATAAGGGGCTGCTCTTTGAAAACTGAGATGAGGAGAAACTTCTTCACTCAGAGGGTAGTAGGTCTGTGGAATTTGTTGCCCCAGGAAGCTGTGGAAGCTACATCATTAAATAAATTTAAAACAGAAATAGACAGTTTCCTAGAAGTAAAGGGAATTAGGGGTTACGGGGAGTGGGCAGGAAATTGGACATAAATTTAGATTTGAGGTTCGGATCAGATCAGCCATGATCTTATTGAATGGTGGAGCAGGCTCGAGGGGCCGATTGGCCTACTCCTGCTCCTATTTCTTATGTTCTTATGTTCTTATGAAAGGAAGAGGCCACAATAAGGAAGTCCTTATTGGACTTGGAAAGGTGGTAGAACTCCAGGGTTTTAAATGAAAGGTGAGCAAGGTGATAGAGGGTGAGGTGCCCAAATGAGGAGTAGGTGCCTAACGAGTGGGGGAAATGGGACTTGACGATGAGAGCCACACTGCTACTGCAGCTTGGTTGGGGCACCTTTTATGAGGAGGACGGAGTCACCACTCATAAGCCAGATTTCTGTCAGTGCCGGGCTGTCAATTGATTCAGGTCTTGAGTGCAGTGAATCTTGTTTCTGAGGGAAAGAACATTCTAGAGGGTGATGCAGAATAGGTAGGTGGTTCATGAACCACCAGTTTAGTTGGCGGGGGTGGCAGTGGAAAGTGGAAGTAGAATGAGGAGAAAGTTTTTAAGGTTAACCACCAGGCAATGAGCTAGGTGGGCTTGTTGCCAGAAGCAGGAGATTGTACGAGAGCTGGTGATGAGTGCTGTGATGGGTCCAGCAGAGGATATCTAGGTTAGAACAGAAGGCTCTAACCTAGCTCATCAAAAAGAATCTCCAGCCTGTGAAGGCAACAGGAGAAGAAGTTGTCTGGGGAGTAAAATTGAATGGGGCAGGGAGCCAAGAATGGTGTATTATTGAAAGAAAAGAAAAAAGGAGGAATGAAGTAACAGGGCATGGACAGGAGCAGGTAGGAAAGCAAAAATGAGTGGAGCACGGGCGAGAGGTGGCTGATGGAAGGGAAGGCCTTGGGTTTGGAGGGGCAGTCAATATTCACGTGTGAGTGGATTCAAAGGAAAACTTTAGATTACGTAGACAGAGACAAGAGGTAGACTGTTAAGTACAGCAAGGAATTACATAGATATGGGGCTAATGAGTGTTGGCATTCAGTATAGAGGTCAGTCCAGGGTTGGCAAGGCAGGTCAGAAAAATGCAGAGTCTGCAGGGAAAGTTGGAGAAGTTCAAATTCCCATGAAATGTTGGAGAGGTCTGATGTTTGCTCCCTTCCAGGTTCAATTTCCTTCTTCTGTCACGCTGTCGAGATTTTCCTGCAGCCCGAGGACAGCCATATGCTAGAGATGGAAAAGGCAGCTGTGGAATATGTAGTTGCTTCGAGTGTTCTACAATAAAGTAAACTGATCTCTTTCTCTATTGTTACAGAGATCCTCTTATACTGATTTTGGAAGGAGCAGGGGGGAACTCAACTTATCATTCACTTTCACACAATCTTCCTTCAAACTCTGTACAGTTTTCGATGCCAGCACCTTTCTGATAGAAACTGAGAGCATTCCAGAAGTTTACTGTAGGGTGACATTCAAGCAGATGAAATTTTTTCCTTTACTTTCCCCTCTTAATTGCAGGAAATTCATAGAGAATTATTAAACATTGTTATATATTTGGTTGGCAGATTCAAGAATTGGCCTCCCACTAGATGCAATCTGAAACCACAGTTGTATGAAGCAAGCATCTGGAACCACAATTCACCTGGGATGCTAATGATAATCATGAAAAATCTGATAATTTGTCTGACCTGAATATCTACTTCAGTTCATTTAGCAAATTTCCATGATTTATGAGAAAACTCAACAATCGTTTATATGGGATATATATAGCACAAGATAAATAATGTGGGTTATGTTGGTAACAGTGATAATTACATGGCATTGGTGCTACACATGATAGCGACCGATACTGTTTGTGAAGACTAACTGTGTGTTCCCTTCGGAGTGTCAGTGGGACCACAATGTGCCATGCAAGGTCAGCTCATTTCTATAATAAAAACTGAAAGTGCTGGAAAACATTCAGCAGGCCAGGCAGCATCTGTGGAGAGAGAAACACTCTCTGTAGCTCATTTTTATATTTGGTTTACACTCCCTGTGCACATTTACCGAGGCACAGGAAGTATACTTAATGCATGGGCAGCATATTTGCATCACATAGGAGCTGTAAAAGGGCTTCTCGGAAAATCTAAAGGGATGTGGCCATTTAAAGGTAAGTGGCCACGCAGGGGAGCAAAAAATATTTCAGTCTTTCCAAAGGTTTTTGAATATTTCCTATCCTTTCCAAAGACTGTGGGTGGAGGGGGAATAAATGGCAGGCAAAAATCAAAGGAAGAGTAAACCAACACTGAGGCATAAAATAGAGCCTTTGTAAAAGTGATGAAGTGATGCAAGACCCAAACCCTTTTTGATGGCTTTCAAAGTGCATGCGCTGCTGCATGAGCTGGATGGTAGGAGAATTGCCCTGCTTAGCATTCCTTGAACAGTAAGTACGTGACCTGGAAACAGATGTGGGAGAAGAAAGCAAACTTTATGGAGTCTGACAAGGTAAGACAACCCAACATTACAGATGTCTTGTTGCAAAGTATTTCCCATCAAACTGTTCCACATTTACCCCTCATCCATGCTAAAATCTCACACAACCTTACAGCTCTTTCATTGCATTTCATATTTCAGCAGGGCATACATTCAAGCTGCAAAATACAATTGAAAGTCTTGGCACACTGACATTTTCCAAGGACTTCACACATCAAATTATTGAAACAAAACTTAGCTGCATGATGCCTGATCATTTACCGATACCCAAACTGGGCTGAAGGTTGGGCATGTCTGTCACTATGGATGTGCTCCTTCAACTTACAGCATCTTAAGAATACTTCTTTGATTATAACAGTATGGTGAAAATGAGCAGCAATGGCAAGCTACTGTTGCTCTTCAGTGGGAAATAAGATTAAAGTACTGGCAATATTGAACGATGCATCAGTCTCTATCTGTTTCACTTCTGGTCAACACATTAGCTGACACAGCAATGCTAGCCTAAAATGAGCCAGAAGGCAAAAAACTGGAAAGCAGTTGTGACCTTGACTGGCATTTGTAGTATCATTCCTATGTTGCAGGTTAGCTGCACAGAACCTCGCATCAAATAGCATAGCTCTGCACTGACTTTCTACCGAAATGGACCGTGTAGAGGCAGTTGTCTTTGGTCATTGGCAAGAAGATGTGCTAAGGCCTACAGATATGGTTGGTAATATAATGACTGGTGTGTCCCTACTCAGGTCCCTGCTGATTCTCTTGCCATGCCTTCTTTCATCTTGTTTTATTTTGACCACAAAATATTGGGGGAGATTTTCACTGGGTCTGCTGGGCAGAAATGGGATGGTAGCACCCCCAAAAGTCTTTTCGCTTTATACAGAGAAGTAACAGGTAGCAATCATGCTGTTTCTTTTTAAGTCTAACTTGGACGGCATTAAAACAATGCCTCTTTGCTTGGATTGCAGTCCAACTATCTCAAAACAATTCCATTTTCTTCTGTTATGTGGAGATTCTGGTTTCTGGATTTGCTGTCAGACATTTTCCTTCTTTGCTCATCTGCTTTTTGAACTTCAGCTAACACCTTGTACACTTTATATTATTATATTACATTTCTTTTAACTTGTCACAACAACTACCACAGTACTCTCTGAACTGAGTTATGAATACAACCTAATACTGTTAATGTACAGGCACCTTTCTTCTGATTTCTGAATTAAAAGGAACAGATTGCTGTGGGACAGCACTCACGACAGCTTCCCAGTCTGAGAAACGTTCCTTTCCCCTGCCCTTTGCCCCACAGCCATCTCTCAATCCATCTGGCCATCATTCCCCTTAATTGCATGTATGCTATCTTTTCTAAAAGTTTCTTTATGTGTTACCTTATCAAATGCATTTTGAAAATCTAATAAACCACAATCCTCTTATCTATCTTCCCGGTCATCACCTCAAAGAATTCAACAATGTTTTAAAAATCTATGCCAACTGGCCCTGAATATTTAATGTTTCTCTGAGTTTTTTTGTCATTTCATCTATATTTTAGACTTTAGGGCCAGGGCACTCTACTTCTGTGCTCACCTCCCAACAATTTTCCCTCCATTTATTTTAATGCTGGTGAGTACAAAAAAAAACCCCATCCTTGGAATTTACCAACAACTGAAGTAAGATTGACTGACTATAATTTCCTGGCATATCCCCGTCTCCTTTTCTGAAGAGGTGTGTCACATTTACCTCAGTGACCTGTATTTTAACTAAGTTCTGCATCTTTTCCTAGTCTCTCCCAATTCAGTTTTATCCTGAGTTCCTTTTCATTCGCGTTCTCTCTGTTTTCACTTCCTTTGTAGTTCAGCCATGTTTTTTCCTTTCTCATCCTTCCAGCCTGTTACCCTGTTCATTTGACCATCATTATTAGAAACAGTTTGACTAGCATGCTGCCAAAATTCAGCGAGACTGCACTTCATCATTCATTCTGCTGCCTTTCTTCATGGCAACCTGCCACACTGCTCTCCAAGGGTCTGAAGCGAATTGCCATGCACTAACCCTTTTATAGACCATCTGTGCTTTCATTGCCATGGCCATTGCCTAGATTTTGTTACTGTCATCCAGAAGTAAATTCTGAGGTAATTAGGCAGGAGCACTAGGATAGAGCTCCTGCAAAACTCTAGCACTATCCTTGTTTTGAGCCCTGGCGGGTGAGTGTCCTCATATCAGACCAGGAATCAAGCCTGAAAGTTTTACAGTTGCAAGCTCCCGTGCCACACAAAACAATGCATTCACCTATTGACTTGTAGGTGGAGTAGCCTTTGTCTTGTAGGATGTTTCTCTCTAACAAATTATACTTAATTTTTTTGACTGGACTGTGAAAATTACTCTGACCAAATTATCCAAATGAAATGGAGTAAGAGTTGCTAATTGATTTGTATTATTTTTGAAAGAAATATAACAAATTTTTAACAAACTTTGTCTAAGTTAACAGGTCTAAACTGTAAAGTTGTTCACCTCTCTAACAACTTCTATTGCAATATGTCCCATTTTTCTGTGATATCAGTGTGTCTTCCAATTTTTTTGTGTCATAGATACTGAAAGATAAACCAAAGAGTGTCAAAGAAGGCATGAAGGTACTTACAATGAAAGTGCTCATCTATTATAGCCCTGGCACTGCTCATACCACAGGGGCAAGAGTTGTAATTCACTGCTGGTCCAGTGAACACATTGCAATAAAGAACACACACTGTCCTTGCCTGGATTACTAAACACTTCCCCATTGTGATGAACGTGAACAGAGTTTTTTGTTTCTTGTTTTTTTACATAGAACTTCTTATTCCTTACATTGTCTAAAAGATATAGAGTGAAGTATCCCAACCTTTGTTCTGAAAACCATCTGGAATCTCTCCTGGCCCTGCATTATCACTTCCCCTATTTGCCTGAACTCTCCTTAACTCATTCGTTGTAACTTAACAGGCGCAGGTGAAAATCGTACCTCTGTTACTTCATAACACATCAATCCCAAGCAGATGTATTGCCATGACTGTAAAATTAATCTGTCAAAAACTCTCCCACTGTTAGCTTGACACTTATGCCCCCTTTACCCTACAACAGTGCCAATGGCAGCTCAACGTCAGTAGCATTTGGGAAAATAAATAATGCAATGCTATTGCCTGCAGAGGTGCTGACACCTACTGAAAGAGATGGGTTGAAGAGCCAGCACTGCTCCTAATGGTATTATAAACATCGCTGCCTGGCTACTTGTGGCCTGAGCAGCTTAGCTTCTTTTTGATCTGTATGCAGTGTGAATAAACAGAATCATGATTGCAACTTTAAAACAATCATGTGCAAATTGTCCACACCCAGTTGTACCTCTGTTATTCCAGCACAGTGTAGTCTATTCTGTAATGTTCTGCAATTCCAAATAATTAAGAAATCACACATGTAAATCTTTCAAAACAATTGCCAGTTAATCATGCTACTGGATGGTGATGATGACAGAACAAATGACTCACAACCAGTTCTGTATATCCTACCTAAACAATACATTGGCCTAAGTTTGCTGATCAAGGTGCATCTCTGGTGGGGCAGGACCTCTGGCCAACACAGGGTTGTCCGTCTGACCCCAGCTGACTTTCCGGCACCAAGGTCTGGCATCTGCGTGCTGGAGGCAGGCTCCCTGGTCTTCGCCGGGCAGTCATGCCAGACTGGGGGGTTGGGTCATGTTGTGGCAAGCCTCAGAGGAAGAAGGCAGCCGCCAACCTACCAGAAGAATATAAAAATTTTATCTGGAGAATTTTTCCTGCTGCTACTGGGACCTGTGGATGGCCACACTCTTGAATTGGCCATCTACGATTAAACTCCTGGTCTCCTTTGCCAATGTTTGAACACTAAGCAGCGGGAACTAAGGTGTCAGCCTTGGCTCAGTTGGTCGCACTCTTGCCTTTGAGTCAGAAGGTTGTGGGTTCAAGACTTAAGCACATTACCTAGGCTGACACATCAGTGCAATTCTGAAGGAGCGCTGCACCCTAGGGAGACGGTGGAAGCAGTTAGTATTGATTCATTCAAAGGTAAATTAGATAGATTTCTTTCAGAAAATAATATTTTGGGATACAGTACGTGAGTAATTTGAGACATGGTCCTAGAAATTGGGCCATGCAGCGCCCGTTGGGGCTAAGGCCCCAAAAAGGCACCCAGGATACGCGTGCTCATTTCCAGCTGGAAATGCACTGACCGCCATATGGGGTAAGAACAAACAAGCACCGTCCTTTACCTATGCCTGAAGCAGGCTTTAGGCCCTTTGCATATGCAAATAAGGGGCCTAATGCCTTCGCGGGCTGCACTTAGAGAAACCAGCCCTACGGAATGCCTGTCAACCAAGAAAGTAAGTAAGTAACTTACCTGAATATGGAGCCGGGAGGAGCATGGCCCCACAGTAAAGGACCCGATCGCCACTCAATGTACCCGAGATTGACCTGTTCACTTTTCTAACACGACCATGTCAATTGTCATCATTCTGGCATTTAATTGGCTAATAAATTCCAGCATGTGGATTCGATTTGTAGCCAATCAAAACCCATTTTATGAAAAAAGTTGGCCCCACCTGCAAAATAGATAATGGGAGTCAGTTTGAAGAAAGAAGGTAGATAAAAGGTTTTAAAATGATTATTTCAGATAAATTAGGTACTGAAAAGCAAAACTGTGTGGATAAAAATAAAAATAGAACCTGGAGAGAATGAGAAAGAATGGGGAGAAATGCATAAGAGGGCAAACAGAATTTAATTCTTTTAATTGAATTTAATTTTGAAGTTAATTTCTGGAGTTGATGGTTGATACTGCTGTAAAAAGCTACTGTAGACATTTAAGAAACTTTATTAGTGTAATATTTGTGTTTTTCCCATGTCACAGTGCAGAAACAGTAATCTAATCATAGTACACAAACCAAAATTGTAGAAATTCATCTAGCAAAGGGAAACAGAGTTTTCTTAGACTTGCCAATACAAAGGTTAATACTGACTACACAAAGAAAATTTAATGAAGAGCTGATTGTCTTCCATTAGGTGTGACTAGTGGCTGTATAATCTACGTGAAGGATACTGGGTGCCTCCCAGTGAATTACAGCACGGCAATCAAACAAGAAGTTCATATAAGTCATAAAAGCAAAACTCAAGTGGTTCATAATTCTGATCAGAACTCCTTGATTAGATTACTGTTTATAGTAAGTACTCTGAGAGGTTTTGGCATTATTTCTAATATGCAATGGAAAGTGAATTTTTAATATAAAATAGATTTCTGTTTGTTTTCCATGGATGACAGTCAATCTCTTTTGTGTTATAAATGCCTTCTGTAAAAGATGATGGCACGGTGTAAAACCTCATGTAATGAGTTTTAGGCAGTGTTACCATATTATTTTGGACAGGGATTTGCAGAACAGCTCTCTGTTCAGCATATACTACCATGTGATAAAGTACTTAAAACACACAACGAGGATATAGAGTAATAGTGATAAACGTAACCTCCACTCATCTGGAGAGGTCAATCCACAGCCATTGACAAGCTACCATGAATAGAAATGTTTTTGTAATATGAAAATTATCTTAAACAAAATTTGGTTGTACATGAGTTGATATTAAATGGGCTACTTTCGATATAGAACAATACATTGCTGGAGAAGCTCAGTTGTTCCGGCCATAAAGAGTGTAAAGAGAGTACTGGGGTTCATTTCTGGAGGCATAGAATGCAAAAGTAGGGAAGTAATGTTAAATTTATATGGAACTACTGCTCTTTTTGACATATATTAATGACTTGGACTTGGGTATAGAGGGTACAATTTCAAAGTTTGCAGATGACACGAAACTCGGAAATGTAGTAAACAATGTGAAGGATTGTAACAGACTTCAGGAGGACATAGACAGACTGGTGAAATGGGAGGACGTATGGCAGATGAAATTTAATGCAGAGAAGTGTGAAGTAATACATTTTCGTAGGAAGAATAAGGAGAGGCTATATAAACTAAATGGTACAATTGTAAAAGGAGTGCAAGCACACAGAGACCTGGGGGTGTACGTACACAAATCTTTGAAGATGACAAGGCAAGTTGAGAAGGTTGTTAAAAATGCTTATAGGATCTTGGGCTTTACTAATGGAGGCATAGAGTACAAAAGCAAGGAAGTAATGCTATGCCTTTATAAAACACTGATTAGGCCTCAGCTGGAGTATTGTGTTTAATTCTGGGCATCACACTTTAAGAAGGATGTCAAGGTCTTAGAGAGGGTGCAGAGGAAATTTACTAGAATGGTACTAGGGATGAGGGACTTCAGTTATGTGGACAGATTGTAGAAGCTGGGGTTGTTCTTCTTAGAACAGAGAAGGGAGATTTGGTAGAGGTGTTCAAAATCATGAACAGTTTTGACAGAGTAATAAGGGGAAACTGTTTCCAGTGGCAGAAGGGTCAGTAACCAGAGGACACAGATTTAAGGTGATCAGCAAAAGAGCCAGAGGTGACATGAGGAAATATTTTTTTACGCAGCTAGTTATAATGATCTGGAATGCACTGCCTGAAAGGGTAGTGGAAGCAGATTCAGTAATAACTTTCAAAAGGGAATTGGATAAATACTTGAAGGGAAAATTGTTTTAGGGCTACAGGGAAAGAGCAGGGGAATGGGACTAATTGGATAGCTCTTTCAAAGAGCTGGCACAGACACGATGGGCTGAATGGCCTCCTCCTGTACTGTACCTACTATGATACTATGATACTAGAATCTTGGTTAGGCCACATTTCGAGTACCGTGCACAGTTCTGGTCTCCATACTACAAAAAGTATATTAAAGCACTGGAAACAGTACAGAAAAGATCTACAAGGATATTAACAGAATTGAGAGGATGCAACTATCAGGAAAGATTCCTCTGGGAAAAAAGAGAAGACTAAGAGGAGACCTGATAGAGGTTTTTAAAATTATGAAGCGACTATTTCGATTGGATGTGGAAAAATTGTTTCCACTTGTGGGTGAATCCAGAACAAGGAGGCATAAATATAAGATAAACACTAACAGAACATAATAGCATGATACAGCACAGGAGGAAGCCATTCAGTTCGTGCCTTTCCTTATTCTTTGTGTACATATACCCACCAGGTCTCTCTGTTCCTGCACCCCCTTTAAAATTGTACCATTTAGTTTATATAGCGTCTCCTCATTCTTCCTACCAAAATGTGTCACTTCATACTTCTCTGTGTTAAATTTCATATGCCATGGGCTCGAATTTAGCAGGCCTGCGGGTTCCCAGCGGGTGGTCCTCCGGGAGCGTCGAA
Source organism: Heptranchias perlo (assembly GCF_035084215.1). NCBI lineage: Eukaryota > Metazoa > Chordata > Chondrichthyes > Hexanchiformes > Hexanchidae > Heptranchias > Heptranchias perlo. The sequence continues at coordinate 35,852,558 of NC_090335.1, forward strand.
AACGCGGAGGGCTAATCGTGTGCTTCCCCCACGCGATCGCGGGATAATTGGACCGATTAAGCCCTGCTTCCGGGTTCTCCGCTCCCCAGCTGCGTGCCGGCCGGCTGCGCATGCGCAGTACCGTCGACGCGATGTAGGAGCTCCAGTTAAAGGGGCAGTCTCCCAAAGCCCCTCCTGCTGCAATCAAGAGGTTTGAGACGATGGCTCAGCCAAGGGGAAAGGCTGCGCCCCGTTTTTCAGACCTAGCACTGCAGCTGATGCTGGAGGGCATGAGGAGGAGGAGGGAAACGCTCTTCCCCGAAGATGGATGCAAGTTCCCTGCCGCCGCCACCAGGAAGGCATGGGCAGAGGTGGCGGCGGAGGTGAGCAGCAGGGCCAACACCCCAAGGACTTGGGAGCAGTGCCGCAAGCGCTTCAATGACCTGACTAGGTCTGGCAAGGTGAGTACACCAACGCACCCTCCCACATCCCGTCCCCACCATCACGCCAAACAGATCACAACCCCTCCTGCACAGCCACCACTGCGCTCCATCAGCAATCCTCACAGCCACTCATTCACCATCCTCGCCGTGCATGCAAGTACCCACCGTCCCTGACCCCACCCGAACACTACCACACACCCCAATCCCCATGCAATGGGATGGGCACGTGGCACATGCATCCTCCCATCCATCTGCGCCACGCTCAACCCAACCACACCGATGCTCGATGCGTCTCACGATGCAATACGCACCCACTCACACATCTGTGTTTTGCCTTCACAGGAGAAGAGAAGCAAGAACAATCGCGAAAGGGCACGCACCGGAGGTGGCCTGCCGCAAGTGGTGGAGCTGACCGACGCCGAGGTGGAGGCGCTCAACCTCGCCCGCACGCGACATTGCCTGTCGGTGGCCGATGGCGAGTGTGTCGCTGCCGAAACAGCCGGTAAGGGAAAGCTGACACTCAACACCCATGATCGCGAGTGACCGTATCATCACCTCCCATCAGGCGCACTGTCAAGTTGGTCCACATGCCTCAAAGTGCCCTCTGTTCTCTTGCAGGTCCGTCTGTGTGTGAAGCGCTCGAGGAGGGCGATTCCTCAGAGGACATGGCGGTCTCTGAGGGTGCATCGTCACATCAGAGCCAACCATCCACCAGCGCAGAGAAACGCACCTCGGTGGGTCCCCCTCGCCAACTAGTTGGGGTAGCACTTGGTGAGTCACCGCGCACGAGTGAGCATGAGCAGACCCTGGTGGCAGGGGCAGCCGCGGAGGGTCCACGACGGAGGGAGCACTCATCTCCAGGCTCTGCTCAGCCGGACCCAGATGCTGAACCCAGGGGGCCACCAGTGAAAAGGAGAGTTGTCGAGGGGCACCAGCTAATTGCTGAGGTACTGGGAGAGGTGCCGCGCGCATTGTCCACGATCGCGCAGGTGATGGAGGAGTCCAACTCCTGCATGCGGGCATTGGTGGCGCAGGCATAGGAGGGTACCGGCGACACAGTGTCGCGGGTAGGTGCGGGACTGTCTGCGGTGGAGGACAGGCTGGCCTCCCTCGAGCGTCACGCACAGCTCCAGATCGAGTCCTTGCAGGCCCTGACAACGTCTGTACGGATTCAGGGTGAGCAACATTCCGCCGCCATCAACAGGCTGACGGATACACTAGGGGTGGCCTTGCAAGGCCTCACACATGCCATCCAAACTGCTGTCCAGCAGGGTGGAAAGGGTGATGTGGGCTGAGGCCAAGAGAGGGATGATGGTGACCGGGGACATGGAAGCGGGGACGCTTCTCAAGGCGCCCCCACGTTCCACCCGTCGCCCACCTCTCAACCAGTACCCGCAATGGTGCCTCCTCTCCAGGTGGCCGAGTCTGCCCCTGCCCCGGTGCAGGAGGAGCAGTCTGTGGAGGTGCCCTCACGGGCACCGAAACCCAGGGGCCGTCCGCCAAAAGCATCTACCCGGTCAAGGCGAGAACACGAGCAACCTGCCACTACCTCTGCTGGAGCCACAGGGGTAGCACCACGTAGGGGTACCCGGAAAAGAAATGCAAAGGCGTTATAATCACAAAGGGAATACACCAGGGTGTCTATTAATTTGTACATTATTTTTTATATAATGTCACATTGGAGATATTAAATACTCTATTCTCACCACTCCTGCCACCTCTCGTCCTTTCTTCCGCGGCTTGTGTAATAGGTGCATTCCGTGGAGGCCATCATGACGGCGAACACCTGCTGCCACCCATTGGGCACACTGCTGTGGGTGCAGGATTACTGGCAACACTCTTCAGTGGAGGGGGCTGGTATGGCCCCTCGCATGTGCAGGTGAGGAGATGCGAACGCCTCGCAGTGTCTGACTCTAGGAGAACCGTTGACGTATGAGTGCCTCCCTGGCCCGGTGACCATCCCGGTGAGTCGTGGTTCGGCGCATGGGTCGTCCACTATCCTCTGGCGCGTCCTCCGCCTCCTCCTCCTCCTCCTCCTCCTCGCCCTCGCCTTCCTCAATGTGGGTGGCGGGTGTGGATGGGGCCTCCTCCAGCGGCACCCCTCTCTGTTGGGCCATGTTGTGCAGGGCACAGCAGACAACTATGATTCGTCCCACTCTGAATGGTGTGTATTGCAGCGCTCCCCCAGAACAATCAAGGCACCTGAAGCGCATCTTGAGAAGCCCTATGGTCTGCTCAATTGTAGACCTGGTAGCAGTGTGGCTGTCATTGTACCGACGCTCCGGCTCGGTGATGGGGTTCCTCAGAGGTGTCATGAGCCACGTGTGTAGGGGATACCCCTTGTCGCCGAGGAGCCAGCCGTTGCCGGCGTTGGGTGCCTGCAGGATGGGCGGGACGGCGGACTCCCTGAGGACGAAGGCATCGTGGCAGCTGCCGGGGTATCTGGCGCACACGTGTAGGAATCTCTGGCGGTGGTCACAGATGAGCTGGGCGTTCATGGAGTGATACCCCTTCCTGTTGATGAACAGCCCTGGCTCATGCGGAGGTGCCCGTATTGCGATGTGGGTGCAGTCGATTACACCCTGCACCCGTGGGAAGCCGGCCATGGCATGGAATCCAACCGCCCTCTCCATCTGGCTGCGCTCGTCCATGGCGAAGTTGATGTAGTGCGAGGCCCTGCGGAACAACCCATCGGTGACCTGCCTTATGCACTTGTGTGCAGAGGACTGACAGACCCCGGTGATGTCCCCGGTGGCACCCTGGAAGGAACCGGATGCGAAGAAGTTGAGGGCAGTGGTGACTTTGACGGCGACAGGTAAGAAGATGCTGCTTGGTCCATCAGGGAGCAGCTCGTCGTTAAGGAGGCTGCAGATGTCGGCGACTACCTGGCGATTGACTCTGAGCCGACGTATGCACTGCTCCTCGGAGAGGTCCATGAAGCTGAGCCTCGCTCTGTACACCCTGTACGGAGGGTAGTGCCTCCTGCGACGCATCTCTCTCTGCGGTTGCCCTCCCTCCTGCTGTGCAGGTGGGTGTGCTGCAGCACCGTGTTGGGGGGCCCCACGTCTCCGAGGCGGACGGCGTGGACTGCGAGGCTGCTGGGGCTGGTCATGCTGTTTGTCCTCCGACGATGTCAACGCACCACCCATCTGGCAGGTGTTGGTCTGAGGGGTTGTGCAGGGTAGGTGGGTGGTTCCTCGGACTGGGGCTGCGGTTTCGTGTCGGTCTGTCCTCTGGCTTGGCGGGGGGTGGTGGAGGGCAGGGGTTGCCCTATGTGACGCAGTGGCCTCCTGCGTGGGTGAGGGCTCTCCCCCGTGGAGCGCACCTTGGCACCTGCCACAGGCTGCTGGCTGCAACACGCCTGGTTGAGGAGGGACTGTTTCCCCCAGTGTGGGAAACTCACTGCCTTGAACCGAAAATCCCACACTTCCTCTTTTGACAGCTGCTTCAGCTCATTAACTGACCTCAACAAGCAAGGTAAGTACTCTCAAGTGGAACCCCGCTGGCTTTAATTGCCTGCGGGATTCCCACCAGCGGGGCTTGCGCGCGCAGCCCCGCACGTCAGCGCGGTACCCGGAAGTGGCCGGGATTTCGTCGCGATCCGGTCACGTGACCGGATATCGGGATTTTCGGGGCCGCCCCGCTGGGAACCCGCCGGAAACACGATCCCAAAATCGAGCCCCATGTGTCTGCCCATATCACCAGTCTGTCTGTGTCCTCCTGAAGTCTGTTACTTTCCTCCACATTGTTTACTACATTTCTAAGTTTCGTGTCATCTGCAAACTTTGAAATTATACTCTGTATACCCAAGTCCAGGCCATTAATATATATCAAAAAGAGCAGTGGTCCTAATACTGACCCCTGGAGAACACCACTGTATACTTCCCTCCAGTCTGAAAAACAACTGTTCACCACTACTCTCTGCTTTCTGTCCCTTAACAAATTTTGTATCCACGCTGCCACTGTCCCTTTCATCCCATGGGCTCTAATTTTGCTATCAAGTCTATTATGTGATACTTTATCAATTGCCTTTTGAAAGACAAATATACACAACATCAACCGCAGTACCCTCGTCAACTCTCTCCGTTACTTCATCGAAGAACTCAATCAAGTCAGTCAAACACGATTTCTCCATGAGGGAGAAGGGAATAGAGAGATACGAAGCCAGGGTGGTAAGAGGTAATTAGAGTGGGGGGAAACTCATGTGGAGTATAAACACTGGCATAGACCAAATGGGCCGAATGGGCTATTTCTGTGCTGTAGATTCTATGGGGGTAATTTTAACCTACATCACAGAGAGAGGTCAAGGTAGCAGCAGCACAAATTTTTTTGGATCAGCAATCTTCGGGGACTCAGGTGGAGCAGTTAGTTACATCAAGAATGATGTCATCAGCAAGGAGCAATATTTTTCCGTTTAGCTTCTCCAGCCTGTATTCTGTGGATGTCCGAGTTTGCTTTCATGCTTGCCACTAAGGTTTCTATGGCCATGACAAAGAGGAGAGGGGACGAGGAGCATCCTTGTCTGGTCCCGCTTTGAATGCAGAGTCCACTATGCCCATTTTCTGCCTGGCAGTAAAAATGAAAAATCACCCCATGGGTTCATAAGATGAACAGAGGATGTGGCTTTTGCCTTTTTAAAGAATTACTGAGAATGGAGCTGCCTTGAAAGTATCTGGGAGGAAGCAATCACTGGATTCCCCAATATCATCCAAAGAGATTCAAGCTGCAATATCCAAACTGGCAACTGAAGAAAGCTCCTGGACCCCACAGCTACTTGATGAGTTCGACAAGGACCAACTCCCCAAACTGACACCCCTCATGCCGAAACTCTTTCACCACATTGAAAATGCAGGTATTATCATTTTGAAAACTTATGACTTGCAGATTTCAATGGAACCTGTGGGAACGTTCTGAATATGTTGTTGCACTGCCTCAAGTGTTAAGCAATCAACCAACATGTCATATAGTTTATAAAGCTCACAAAATGACCACTTTGTCTACATACATAGTCACTGATGCCATACAAATCAGCTGCTATTACCATGATCAGCCTGTGAACATCCAATTAGCACCCTGCACAAATTGTCCATCACAGCTCACAAAATGGCAATCAGATACCTCTGGCCAAATAAAATATCCTCCACATTGCACAGCTGAATTATATGAATGCTATAAGATGAATAAAAAGCTCATTTTCCAAATATCTTTATGCTGCATTGAATTAATCAATGTAGAAAATTTGATGCCTGATGATTTTTATTATAAAGCAAATTATTTATTACAAGAAGATTATAAAGCTTATTATTAATAGTAAAGATCTATTGTAAAACTGTTAAGTAGATGACATCTTTCCAGCTGAAGGTATAAAAGTCAAATACCATATATTAACATATTAATCTAAATACACTTCACATCTCCTCTGTTGCAACCCCAGATCTAGAACTTCAAAAAAAATGACAGTTGTGAAAATATGAGACTTTTTTTGAATTAAACTTTAAAAAGGCCACTTTAATTGTATTAAAACCTATTACCTCTATCTTTGACAATTGTATTTTCAAAGTCTGAGATATATGTCATTTAGGCTAACCATATCCCCAGTGATTTAGGTTTCAGCTCCTTCCCTGAGCAGAAGTTATACTTCCAGGTGATTGAAGGCCATATAGCTAAGTTCACAAAGAAATGCTGAATCCTTAGTACATGGGACTGAAATCATTCAAAGCAAACAAATATAACACTTTCACTCAAAATCCTTAGTCGTTAATAGCTCGACTACACTTGCAATGAGTGGTTCTATATTTGGACTGCTGAGCACAAAGTTCTACAAAATTAACCCTATACATTAAGGGTAATTTTCTGACTTCTTTCCACTGGGGATGCGAAGTCACCAAATAACCTTTATTTACTGCTGCTAAGTCTGAATAATGCAACAGTCAATAAAGCCAACCAATAGGTTGCCAGTTCAGATACTTTGAATTTAGTGCTATCACAAGTAGAAATGAGACACTTTGATCTATCCAAATAAATGCATTCTATAGCACTTTGGGAGTAAACAATAAATAATGGAAAGGCACAGCTAAACATCCGTGCTTACAACAGAGAACTGACGAATGATACCGGTTTTGTTTCTAATGTATTTTTTTTTCACAAAATTTTTGATAGATAGATAAAAAGAAAGAGCATTACTAATTTATATAATTATTACATGGAAATGTGGGCGCAAAATGCTCCCTTTTTTGTGATTTTCCTTGGAAAAGCCCAGTAAAATAGGCCATTGATTTCATCAAACGTTGCTTTGGAGTTTCTTTTTCCGTTATTTTAATCGCAGATAGTCTGATCTGAAAATACTTTAAACATTGCTTCTCCCCTGGGCCAAAGCACTCTTTAGATAATCAAAGGGGCAAATTTAAAATAGATACAAAATAATGGTAATTTCTCTCAATTCCCACGTTTTTCAGTCTGTTGAATAATTCAGTATTGTAGTTACTATAATGGTTCCATGTACTTTTTATTATTGAGTAGCTTTTATATATTGACTTTCAAGATTGTGTAGAAAAATACCCTGGAAATTTTGCCAAATACCTTCACACACTTCATGGAAACAAACTTGCAGAACTTACTCTCTTCAAGTTTTCATCAATTCTATTTACCTTTCTTAGATAAAAATTAGATTTATATTAGCGATCGTCTAATTATTAGGTATTCCCAGTTTCTAAAGAACTGGGAACAATTTCTTTAAAAGGTCTACTTATTCCTTCCCTTACTTTTTGAAGAGTTCTCAGATACATCCCATCAGATCCAAGTACCCAGCCGACCTTGAATTCCATGAGTTTCTTCATGACTCTTCCTTCATTGACAGCTACATTCATTACAGCCTCGACTGAGTTCTTAACCATCTGGTTCACAGGATCTGGAATCCTTATGCAGTCTTCTCTGATGAAAACTGAAGTGAAGAATTTAATGACTCAGTCATTTTTTAGTCTTCAATGATTAGCCTGCCCTTGTCATCCTTTAGAGGACCAACTGGCTCTTTAATTGTCTGCTTACTGAAAATAAAATTGAAATATTGCTTTTCATTTTACTTAATGTCTCTCACAATGTTTTCTATTTTCTCCTTGTCATTCTTAATTTTCCTCAGCTGCCTTTTATAGTCACTCTTGCCTTCATCCTTTTCCAATTAAACTTATCTTTTAAAACTATTATTTTATTTGGAAGCTTCTATTGATTTCACTATTCAACCATGTCTGCCAGTCTAGATATTAATTTCTCGTTTCCCAATGTATGGTAGTTTAGCTTAAGACTTCTGTTTTCTTTATTTAAAAAATCCATTGTTTTGTCATTGTGAAGTATTGAAACCAGTCCTTCCCAGTCTCCTACTTTACAGCACAGAAGTCTGACTTTCTAAAGCCTCATGCTTGTTTTGGTATTGTTGGCACATTAATCTCAAATTTAACTACATCCTAATACCTGGATACACAATACTCTCCCGTGGCTTGTTTACTTATCTTTGTTGAACACTATCTGAAAAGCTTTAATTCACATGTTGTGACAGGAAGAAATCACTGATTACATCAGTAAATTATTTCCACTCTTACCTTCCACACTCTTACCCACCCCCTCCCCCTCCCCCCCACCTCCTCTTATTCTCAGTAGCTTCTTTCATGTGCCTAAATAATTCCATTTTAACCTTCATCACATTGATGGGGCAGTCTGTAACACTTGCCTGTTACTAATTTACTTCCATCAGCTCTCTGAGTTACGCTCAAATTGGTTCTGCCAGTTTATTGCTAATGATATGTCAGCTCTCTCATTGAATAGTATGCCATTCTCTGACTAGGGATGCTATGATGTGGAGATGCCGGTGATGGACTGGGGTGTACAAATGTAAGGAATCTTACAACACCAGGTTATAGTCCAACAGTTTTATTTGAAAATCACAAGCTTTTGGAGGCTTTCTCCTTTGCCACCTTTAGGTCTGTCCCTTCTAAGCATTATATACCCTTCTAGTTGCATTTCATGCCCATCCTCCAATTTCAGGAATGCAAATTATAAGCTTCTCACATCACTCTTTTCCCCACACTTTACAAAGTGCTACAAAAATATTGTAGTTTATCTGTGTTTTCTTTTTTTATTTTCACCATTTTTTCCTGTATGTTCATATCACTTGTTTTCCTACTTAGATTATTCGCCTGCCTCCCATGCCTTGCTCTTTTCAATTTCCTGCTCAATTGCCTGCTTGCAATCTCCCAACCACTTCACATCCTTTATGTTCTGCACCAATAACCTGGTCCCAACTCTGGCGAAATAGAACCCATCTTGTCTAAAACAATTCTGTCTGCTCCAAAATCTTCCTACTTATCAATAAAAAGCATATCTTCTTTACTATGCTGATTGAAATCGATAACACTTTGAATTTCTTCTATGTTGCCTGTCACCATAGAATCATAGAAAGTTACGGCACAGGAGGAGGCCATTCAGCCCATCCTGTCCGTGCTGGCTAAAAAAGAGCTATCCAGCTTAATCCCACTTCGTCCGTAGCCCTGTAGGTTATAGCATTTCAAGTGCACATCCAAGTGCTTTTTAAACCACCAGAAATACTACCAAGTTTTCACCTTTGCAAAAATTTTCTTGCTATATCGCTGTACCTCTACAACTGTCTAATCATAAAGTAATTTATCCCCACATCCTTTCTTTGTCCTTTTAACATTCTATCCGCCCACTCACTTATGTCCTTACCTTACCTCAGAGAAATACAAAACAGCCTAAGAATGGATTCCCTGATTAGAGTCATTAGCCTCAATTCCTTTGTCCTCCCAATGAACTGCATTGGTTTAATGCTGTGACCCCATTCCCCTCTGTAACCATAAACTGCTTAGCTACTGTTCAGTTGTAATCTAGTATTGACATTTAACGCATCAAACCTATACTAACCTTCAGCATATTTTCTTTCTATCTCCCTTTGATTTTCTTCCCTTTAGGTCCTGTCTTCATGCTTGGGTACAATACCACAAGTGGCAACAAGCATACCCCTAGTACCATCCTCAAAGTGGCCTTTCTTCACCTGTGAGCCTGGATAGAGTGTCAGTAGGTTATTTAATTTTGGCAGTCATTATAGCCAAGCCCATTCCCATTCTTACCTGAACTTTATGCACACTCTAGGCTGTGGATGCAAGGATAATTGGAGCTTTCAAGACTGAGATCGCTAAATTTTTGTTAGGAGTCAAGGTGGGTAAAAAAGAAAGAATTTGCATTTATATAGCGCCTTTCACAACCTCAGGATGTCCCAAAATCCTTTATAGCCAACCTTTGAAGTGTAGTCACTGTTGTAAGCCAGGGAAACGTGACAGACAATTTGCACACAGCAAGCTCCCACAAATAGCAACGAGATAAATGACCAGATAATCTGTTTTTTAGTGATGCTGGTTGAGGGATAAATATTGGTCAGATCTCCCCTGCTCTTCTTCAAGATAATGCCATGGGATCTTTTACATCCACCTGATAGAGCATACAGGGCCTCAGTTTAACATCTTGTCTGAAAAACAGCACCTATAACAGTACTGCATTGAGTATCAGTTTAGATTATGTACACAAGTCTCTGGAATGGGACTTGAACCCACAACCTTCTGACTCAGAGGTGAGAGCATTACTACTGAGCCAAGTGTGATAATTGCTTCATAAGGGTGATTGGATAGTGATCAGAAGTGGAATCCATGGCTACATTTTTCTCCTCACTCGCCCAAATGCTCAGAGCAATTGACATGCAACCCAAGTGATTATCTCAGTTAGTATAGAACAGAGATCTCATGTGAAATGTATGGCTTAGTAGCATGTCATATTGTGCATTTACCTACTGAACCAATGGCGGTGTAAACTCTAGTAGATTATTTTTTGAAGTGGGGGAACTTCAAAAGGAGTACTAAATAATTCTAGAACTGCAAAATCAATTAAAAAACATTTATTTAATCAGAATATATTGGACATACTGGAGTTCAAATCTACAAAATGCATGAGCATGCAGGAGTGATATGCATTCATTTCTGGTATAATATTCAAACTATACACTGCAAAAACTTAGCTGCTGAAATCAGTGATTTATACATTGCAGCTATGAGCCTCAGGAACAATATAATTTGCATTTGGCAGTGTTTTAAAATATGTGGTGTGTCAGATATTTTAGTCACAAAAGTCTTCAAACTGAACTATGTTTACATAATGGGAAAAAAAAGTGGTGATCACAAGCAATGGAAAATTGCATCACAGTTGGCAGAAACAAGCTTCAAATTTGAAGGGGCATCATCTGTGTGAAGAATTACTTGTTAAGGACAGAGCGCATTTTTAATATGATCATGTAACAGATCAAAGAATATTAGGGAAAAGAAGCTTCATTGACATTGTTTTTAGTAGTGTTGATTTTGTCGGTGTGTACTTTGTGATATTTACTAGAAGAGTAAAAACAGAAATCGAGTTTCTATCAATTCTGTTGAGAATAGATTGTAATGAAAATAGGGATAACATATTATTAATTATATCAATTAGATTTGTTCAATAAGATAATAAACTTTGCCCACGACTTTTTAATTGTTTTACGAACAGGAGATTTTGTACATTTCATTGAAATGTGTCATTGCACCACTTGCATTTTAGACCATCTTCAGGTCCTCTCATTCCCAAACAAAAAAAATTGTTGCATCCTTTTTTATTAAAGAGTGCCTGTTTAAACAATGCACAATGAATCATACACAACAGTCCTGGTCATAAAGTTTCAGGATACTTTGGTTCTAAAATTTTTAATTACTGTCTAGGTAGAAAAAACTACAAGTATCTCTGTAGTGTCTAATGAAAATAATTATAACATCGAGCACTGAAACGAGACTCCTCCGGTGATGCAAACTGATAGGTAAAAATGTTTAATTAATTTTAGTTCATAAAGCAGAGAGATATGGGCTTTGAGTTATTGGGGAGTATATTTTTAATTAATTAAAGCAATCTATGCAAAATAGGTTGAATTTGCATAATGTATTGCTAATTAGTCTTAATAGCAAAAAGATTATGCTCGCCAAGTTTCGTAAAGCTATGCTTTTTATGACTGGTGAAAGTCTATTATCCTATAAATTAAATCAAATCTAATTAGCACAATTAATTAATATGTTACCCTATTTGCACGATTCTCAACAGAATTGCTAAAGATTGGATAGATTTTTCCTTTGCTGATAAATATGTGACACAGTACACACCAACCAAATCCACAACACTAACATCAATGGCAATGAAGCCTCTTTTCCCCAATATACTTTGGCCTGCTGCATGACCATATTAAAACTGTAACCTGTCCTTAAGACAGCTGATGATGATCGTAAGAAAGGAAGCTGGTAATACAAATAAATAAATTTCCAGAATTATATGGGAGTCACTTCATTTTAACAGAAAAAATGCCATCTCCAAGTGATTTCTAGCACTTGCTGGGATAGAAAAAAAGAAAATGCTCCTGATTTTAAAGGGGAGAACTTATTTGGTGGGTGACACTCTATTTGTTTTGTTGATGAGCGTGAATTAATATTCCCTATGCTTGTGGTGTTCTCTGATATTAAACCAAGAACATTATCAAGAATCTGTTACTTGTGGAGAGTAATTTTAAACACAATGCAGTCAAATGATGCTATCCTATGCAGCTTGCTTAATCTTTGGGTTATTTCTCCAAGCATACAGAAACTCTAAGCTCTTATTTAAAAATGTAGGGTGCAACAGTAATTACTTGTAGCATTATAATGATGTTAAGATAATAATGAACGCATCATTACATGCTCTGTGGAGGGCTGAAACAGCAGTATCAATTATTAATCACACAATATTTTCCCCAGTGTAACTTACTTTGTTCTCTAATAGCAGACCTGAATAAGGAAAAAAACTTAATGACACTCTAGAGACAATCAATAAAAACAGTGTCAAGAGAATTTTAAAAATATATTGCTCTTTAGTTGAATAGAGTCAAAAAAAAAACACATACTTTTCTGGTATATCAGCTCGTCTGTGGATGTTGTTGTGTTTAGACCAAAGCCTTGTTGGTTGAATAGCCAATAGTGCGATTCGAGAGAAGTTGACATTAAGGTCAGAGTCTGGATTTAAGTTGTGTGCTATTATCCCGGCGAGTAAATTACGAATTGGTATTAGAAAGTGTAGGGGTAAGTAGGAAGAAAAAAGTCAGGGGCAGTGTTTCTCCCCCCTCCAAGATTATAGTTTTGTGCTTCATGTGTATAGTCATTTTTAGTTTCTTAACATAGTGATAGGTTTGTGTATGAGTTTAGGCCAAAACTTTTGATCAGGCCCTAGATGGATCTGGGACAGATTATCCCGTGGGAGACAGGAAAATTGAACACAACCCAGTTCTGCTAGGATTTCACCCTGTGTTTTCCATCTGCCATATTCTGATTGGCAGGGAGTGGGGAGCAGGGAAGCTCTTCGGCATGCCCACCCTACGTCAGGAGATGCGTGTCTGGCACAGTTTTTGAGCTACCTCTGGATTTCCACTCTTTAAGCTCTCCATGAGCCTCAATGGAACTTATGCCACCTGCCCTGCTGAGGCATGTAAAAATATTCCACACCTTTACTGGGGAAGGATAATCAATCCCAGAGGGGATCTTTGCCAAGAGACCTGCTTGCTCTTCTGGGAATAGAAGATGCAAAGGTAAGAACTTTCTATAGGGCACCACCAGGCCTCTTCTCTGATGTTGGAGCTGTATGGTGCCTCCTGATATCCAGTCAGTGGATTAAGGTGAGCATTGCAAATATGCTCTTGCAGGCATGGACTGCCTGCCCTGGCCATGCAAATGACCCTGTCCCCTGGATTTGGGACAGAATTTCTGGCCTGGGGCTACAGCAGGTGGGGTTTCTGCTCTGCTGCACTTGCACTGGTAAGGGGACACCCAGAAATTTCAGACCCTGTGTGTATCAAATCTATCAGTATTTCAATAAATGGAAGAAGGGGCCCATCTGTCATAGCTCTCTAATTTTGCTGTAAATTTAATTCTATTCCATTTTATTTTTATTTTTCCACATCTTTAAAAGAATCATAACTTTGTTATTACAGATGTGGCCTTGGAATTCATTAAAAGGAGAATAAATGTTAATGACGTAAATACCATGGAGCTTAGCATCTTCATCATAATATACAGGCGCACAGTCTTTTGAAAATATGTCGGCTGGCTATAGATGACTAAGTTTTATCCAACAAACTTGAAACCTTTAAACTGACACCTCCCTTCCCCCATCTGCGATAATCTCATCGCACCCCCAGGGAGTTTGGGGACCACTGCACTACATCATTCAACTAAAACACCAAAACAGACATTTATACATTGGCATAGAAAATACTCAGTAACTTTGTTATTGTAATTCTATTGTAGGATACATAGGCACTCACCAGTGCTGAGCAGCATTGCAAGCTTCATGAGATTCTACCCTACTAATAGAACCAACAACATTACTAAGGTTAACTCTTTCTTTCTCCACAGATGCTGACTCACTTGCTGAGTTTTTCCAGCATTTTCTGTTTTTTAAACTAACAGTCTGAGTTACTATGTACACAAGAGAGAAATAGTAAAGTCTTATGAAGGAATTCCAGGATTTTGATCCAGCAGTATGCGTCCAAGTCAAGATGGTTTGTGACTTGGAGGGGAACTTGCAGGTGATGGTGCTCCCATGATGTTGTTGCTCTTGTCCTTCTTGGTGATAGAGGTCCCAGGGCTGGGAGGTGCTGTCAAAGTCAGCTTCGTGAGTTGCTGCAGTGTATTCTGTTGATATTACATACTGCAACCACTGTGTGCTGGTGGAGGAGGGAGTGTATATTAAGTCCAATGGCAGGATGCCGATCAAGTGAACTGCTTTGTCTTGGATAGTGTTGGGCTTCTTGAGTGCTGTGGTAGCTGTACCCATTTGGGTGAATGGCAAGGATTCCATCACACTCCTGACTTGAGCCTTGTAGATGGTGAAGAGGATTTGAGGGTGTCAAGGGGTGAGCCATTTGTTGCAGAGTACCCAATCTCTGCCCTGTTCTTGTAGCCATGGTATTGATAGGGCTGGTCCAATTAAGGTTCTAGTCAATGGTAACCCCCAGGATGTTGATGGTGGGGAACTTGTTGATGCTGATGCCATTGAAGGTCGGGGAGAGGTGGTTGGGCCAGAACTCTTTTAGAAACAATCACTGCCTGGTACTTATGCTGCACAAATGTTACCTGCATTTGCCAGTCCAAGTCTGGATTTTGACAAGGTCTGCTGCAGGCTGGCATGGGATGCTCCAATATTGGAGGAGTTGTGAATGAAGCTGAACAGCACGAATGGCACCTTTGGGGTTAAACCAGATAAATTTATTTTAATACATTCTCAGGATGTGTGTGTTACTGGCCATTTATTACCCATCCCTAGTTGCCTGAAGAAAGTGGTGGTGAACCGTTGATAGAGCGGTTTGATACAACTGATTGCCTTGCCACTCCAGAGGGCAGTTAAGAGTCAACCATGTTGGTATGGGACTGGAGTCACACATAGGCCAGACTAGGTAAGAGCAGCAGGTTTCCTTCCCTAAAGGGCATTAGTGAACCAGTTGGGTTGACATGATAATCCAACAGCTTCACAGTCACTTTTGCTGATACCAGCTTTGTTTTTATTTCCAGATTTTTAAAACTGAATTAAAATTCTCAAAATGCTATAGTTGAATTTGAACTCAGATTCTCTGGATTATTAGTCCAGGCCTGTGGATTACTTGTCCAGTAACATAACCACCACAATACCATACCCAAATTAAAAGAAATAACCCAGTCTCGTTGATATATAACAGCCAAGAAACACAAGAGTATGTGTTGTATGAGTTAGGAAGGCACAAATATAATAAAGTTTTAATTGGAAACTCGTTTACCTATTTGTTTTGTTGTTTAAAGAGTTCATTGAATTCAAAGGGCTTTCATAACTAGGTGATAAATGGATTATTCTGGCTATTAGGTGGGCTGTGGCACATTTTGACTTTTTGAATAGGATTGCAAACATTACCAGGTAGCTGTACACATAATTATCAATCTATTAAATTGCACAGTTTATCAGGTTGTCACCTTGCCGACAGTCTCTAGGAGGTATAAACACTATATCCTCTCCATCACCAAGACCACTTACTTCCACCTTTGTGATATCACTCGCCTCTGGTCCTGCCTCAGCCTGTCGGCTGCTGAAAACTTCATCCATGCCTTCGTTACCTCCAGATTCGACTATTCCAATGCTCTCCTGTTGGCCTCCCATCTTCCATCCTCCATAAACTTCAGCTCATCCAAAACTCTGCTGCCCGCATCCTAACTCGCAACAAGTCCCGTTCACTCATCACCCATGCGGTTGCTGACCAACATTGGCTCCCGATCCAGCAACGCGACAAATTTAAAATTCTCACCCTTGTGTTCAATTCCCTTCATGGCCTCACCCTTCCCTATCTTTGCAACCTCCTCTAGCCCTACAACCCTTCATGAACTCTGCCTTCCTCTAATTCTGGCCTCTCACGCATCCCTGATTTCCATCGCCCCACCATTGATGACTGTGCTTTCAGCTGCCTAGGCCCTAAGTTCTGGAATTCCCTCCCTCTACCTCTCCACCTCTCTACCTCTCTCTTCTCCTCCAAGATGCTCCTTAAAACCTACCTCTTTGACCAAGCTTTTGGTCACCTGTCCTAATATCTCTCAGTGGTCAAATTTTTGTTTGAAAATGTTCCTGTGAAACGCCTTGGGACATTTTACCAGGTTAAAGGTGCTATATAAATGCAAGTTGTTGTTGTTGTTACTGTTGTATCGTCCTGTGGTCTTTGAAATCTTCAGTGAATGACAGCTGTATGATTTATATACAACACCATCTTGATGTCTGGCATCCCAGGGCTGAATTTCAAAGAGCTATATCCCAAACATCAAGCATCCTTTTTGTTTGAAATGTTGTGCATGCTTGATAATCTGATGCAGTTATGGGAGATGCATATTTTGATTTCCTTCTTTATGGTCATACTTCAAAGGATACCTGGAATATAGTTCCAAGAGGTGCTTCCTTTTGGGAGTTCTTCTGAAGCCATGAGAGAGAGAAGCAAGAGGGTAAATGGGAAGCTAGGCAGCAAACACCAAGCAAGCGATCGTCAGGGGATCTCAGGTCTAGTTGTACATTGAGATTTATCACAGGAATGTGTATATTTATTATTTCCCAAATTTGAGGTTGAATAGTTACTTTTGGTTTATCATTATAAATCTACAGTTTATCTTTGCTCTTGATTAATTCTCTATTTGTTAACAAACCTGTTCTGTGGTTTGTAGCCTAAGCCATGGTTTGATAGAATGCTTTTCTCTATTGCTTTCCAAAGTGGAGGAGTTCACAAGTGAGCTTTTTTAAAAAATTCATTCATGGGATGTGGGCATCGCTGGCAAGGCATGTTTAAGGTGGTGGATGAGGTGCTAATCAAGCGGTCTGCTTTGTCCTGGATGGTGTCGAGTTTCTTGAATGTTGTTGGAGCTGCACTCATCCAGTGGAGAGTATTCCATCACACTCCTGACTTGTGCCTTGTAGATGGTGGAAAGGCTTTGGGGAGTCAGGAGGTGAGTCACTCACCACAGAATACCCAGCCTCTGACCTGCTCTTGTACCCACAGTATTTATGTGGCTGGTCCAGTTAAGTTTCTGGTCAATGGTGACCTCAAAGATGTTGATGGTGGGGGGATTCAGTGATGGTAATGCCGTTGAATATCAAGGGGAGGTGATTAGACTCTCTCTTTTTGGAGATGATCATTGCCTGGCACTTGTCTGGCGTGAATGTTACTTGCCATTTATTGGCCCAAGTCTGGATGTTGTCCAGCTCTTGCTGCATGCGGGCTCGGACTGCTTCATTACCTGACATATCCAATGAGCTGAAGGGTTTCTGTTCAACCCTGAGCATTCTTTATTACCAGATACTGTACATATAAAGTCACATTCTGGCTTTTAACGATTGAGGGTTTGTTAGAGTATATTTGGCATCAAGCACTGGAAAATATCTAAATAAACTATAACACTGACATGACAACAATAAAAAACGTACAGTTATACAGCACCTTTAACATAGAAAAAGGTGTCAAAGCGTTTCATAGAGGCACAATCAAAAAAATAAACTCTGAACCAAAGATATTAGAGACATTAGGAAGGATGACCTTGGTCACAGAGGGGGTTTTAAGGAGAGTCTTAAAGGAGCAGAGGGAGGTGGAAGGTTTAGGGAGGGAATATCAGAGCATGTGGCCTATGTTACTGAGCTGTTCTAATCATTCAAATACATTTTCTTGCTGACTTTTCCAGTGCAAACTATGTTTCTGATCAGAAAATTTTGAAATACGCATAATAAAAAATAGAAATGCAACTTGCTTTAGTCTGAATCGAGCAAAGTTGTACTCTGATCCGGTCTGTATGAAGCAACTACATTTTTCGTGGCTTGTGTCCACCCCATCCTTAGAATACATCATATATACAAAATATAGCTGAATGTATTCAGTAATAGCGGTATGTTAAAATGACAAATAATACGCTATTTAAATTACTTAGACAGTATGAATAATTTAGATTACAGAAGTTACCCTTTATTAGATTTAATTATGCATAATGTACAACATTCAGTAAATAAATTTGCTATGTGTCATTTTGAAAACTTGTGGGATTTTAAATTCTCATTTAAGGTTCAATATTATTATTTCATGCAAAATAAATTATCAATGTAAAAATTCAGTAACATTCCAGAAAGTCAGTTCCAATTATAATAAAACTCAGGTATAATCATATTTTTTTTTCGATATTATTCATATCATCGAATTCCAAACCAACAGACCATTCCTAATTCATTTTAGGTAATTTATTTCATTTTCTAATCCATGTTGTTTTATTATCTGTGGTTTAATGAGTGCCACCGCTGGAATTATTTTAGACCATTAGCGCACATGTCTCTGATAATTTCTCACTCTCTTACCCAGCTCTCTCTTCCTCTCCAACACCCCACCCACTCTGGTTCTATCGTCACTTCTCTTTCCTTTCTACTGTTCTCCATTTTATAAAGCTCTCCAATAATTTTATTTTCTGTAGCTCACTGTTTTCTGGCATGTAGCATCTATTTGTACAAAATGTGAGGGATTTAATACACGGAATACAATTTCAGCTATCAACACATCGTAGAAAACAATTATTTTCTCCACACTGAATAAAATCACAGGTGGTATTGCTTATAAATACAGTAAGCTGACACAAACAACAAGATTCTGAAAATAATTAATAGCACTCTATAAAATGTGCGTGAATTTGAAATATTTTGCTAGTAGACAAATTGGACATAATTTTAGCATGGCAGCGGGATCTCAGCAGGGATGGTCAATGTGTGCATGGGAAACCCGGGAAAAAATTCCGACCTTTCTACACGCGATCGCGATTTAATTGAAGGTCCTTAATGTGGCTCCCGGGCTTGGCGTCCCCATGCTGCGTAGCGGGTGCACTGTGCACCTGAATGATGTGCTGGGAGGTGGATTATTTAAAGGGCCATTGCAAGAGGGTGAAAGACAGAACTTAAATAGATGGAGCAGCACAGGACCAAGCCAGCACCCCTGTTCAGTGACTTCTCACTTGAAATGCTACTGGCTGGAGCGAGGAGGAAGAGGGACATGCTGTACCCGGGGGACAGGAGGAAGTGCCCTGCCACTGGCACCAAGAAGGCATGGCTTGAGGTGGTAGAGGATGTGACCAGCGGCAGCAACGTATCCCCGACTTGGGTGCAGTGTAGGAAGTGCTTCAGTGACTTAACCAGGTCAGGAAAAGTAAGCAGAGTTACTGATTCACCTACATTCTATGGTGAACATTAACCCCCCCCCCCTCCCCGCCCTGCCCCGTTACATTCTGCCCTGTGAAGCCTACTCCATCACATCATTCCTCACACCCACTTAAGGCTCATTGTCAACTTATCTTCACTTTCTGTGCACTTCCTCACCTCCCCATTTGTGAACCCACCACTCCCACTCACCCCAATCCTGATGCAAAGTGATCAATGTGTCTGGTAGTCACACTCTGATGCATCCCTTTCAATGTCAGCCTGACACAAAGCAATTCATCCATCAGGTGACCCCCTCATACTCACTCACTCACATGTCTGTACTTTCTCCCCTTGCAGGAGAAGAGAGCGCAACATGCAAGGGAGTGGAGTCGGACTAGAGGGGGGACATCATAAATCGCGGCCCTCACAGAAGCGGAGGAGGCGGCCTTAGAAATTAGCCCAATGGTGGAGTATCTGGCTGTTGGCGATGCCAAGACTGGCTCCTTGCAAACGTGTGGTGACAAAACTTTAACATCCTTCACACACAACATGAATTAATGTTATCAATGATTAACCTATCGCACACCTCAGTATGCTCATCGCAACATTACTTCTGCGATGATTCTTAATATTGCAGTACGTTCTCTTCCAGGGCCTTCAAGGAGTGAAGACATGGATGAGGGCAATTCCTCAGAGGAGCTCCCTGCCTCTGAGGGCGCACCGTCACATCTTAGTGAGCCATGCACCACCGCAGGTCCTCACACCACAGTGGGTCCTAACAGAGAGTTAGTTGGGTTGTCATCTGGTGAGTCACCAGACACGAGTGAGCATCAGCAGCCACTGGTGGCAGGGGCAGCTGTGGAGAATCTGCATCGGTGGGCGCACTCCTCTAAAAGCTCTGCTCAGCTGGGCACAGATGCTGAACCCCAGGGAACATTGCTGAAAAGCAGAATGATCGAGGTACAGGAGCACCTTTGTGACATACTGGAAGATGTGCCAAGCTTAGTCTCCACAATAGCGCAGAGGATGGAGGAATCCGCCTCCAGCATTAGTGGATGGGTGGTGGAGGTATGTGCGGGAGTGTCTGCGATGGAGGTAATGGCAGCCTCCATGGCACTTCATGCATGACTCACGAAAGAGTCCATTCAGGCTCTGCCAACGACCATGCGGACTCTGGGTGAACAACATTCTGCCACCTTAAACAGGCTGACAGGTACATTAGAAGAGGTCTTACAAGGCCCCATGTCCTCCAAGCTGTTGTCTATCAGAATGGTAGGAGTGATGTGGCCCTGGCCCAGGAGAGGGATGATGGCAAAAGGGCACATGGAAGTGGGGACTCCACTCAAAGCGCTCCCATGTCTCACCCATTGCCCCTCCCCCCTCAACCGATACTCGCAATGCTGACTCCTTTTCAGATGGCCGAGTCTGGGAGCTATCTTTGGCGGGGCCCTCATGGGCTCTACAACCCAGAGGTCATAGGCCGATACCATGTGTGCAGATGACTGAGCGATCCTGGTGATGTCACCAGTGGTGCCCTGGAAGGATCCAGAGGCGAAGAAATTGAGGGCAATGGTGACTTTAACTGCAACGGGCAATGCGTGGCCACCAGGCCCAGCTGGGAGCAGCTCTGCATGAAGGAGCCTGCAGGTATCTAGGACCACCTGGCGACTCAATCTGAGCCTTCGTACGCATTGCTTCTCAGAGAGGTCCAGGAAGCTCAGCCTCTGACTGTAGGCCCTCTCATGCAGGTTGTGCCTCCTGCGACCTCAGCCCCTCCGTTGTTCCCTTCTCTGCTCTTCTGCAGGTGCTTGTGGCGCACCTCTGGCTTGTGGAGCTGCAAATCCCAGAACTGCACGCCATGCATGCCGTGAATGGTGATGTGCCTCATCCTCAGGTGTACTGCTGAATAAATCCATTGTGGCCCCCATCCTCATGGTGTCAGTTTGAGGGGATCCAAAATGTAGGTAAATATGTGTGAGCAAGAATTCTGAGTGCGAACAAAGAAATCTCAGACTAAACACAAAGAACTCCCAGCCAAAGGTTTGTCTGAAAGAACTGATTGCCCTGCTGCAAAAACTCACCTTTTATTCGTATGTGTCAGTCACTGGTTTAAAGGTCCAAATGGTTGCCGACTGCTACTCGCCTGTTACCATGGCGTCTTTCACAGGCCAGGGGAGACACGTTGAGGCAGAGTTAAAATTGTTTCCCTGCCTCAATGCACTAAAAATTAAACCCCTTAACGAGTATAAATCTCTTAATTGTCACTTTAAATATCGGCAGTCAGTGGGACTTTCGGCTTCCTGAAGCGTGCACGCACTCAGATGCGTCTGGGTCAAAAGCAAAAATCAGCGGCTTGGAGTTTGGATTCATTCCCGATCCTAAAATCATCTATTTTCACTGCCCCTCCTACTCCTAATCCACCTGAACTTAGGGGCTAAAATCATGCCCATTATGTTTTTAAAGATGTACCTTCTACCAAATGAATTTCTAACATGTTCCCTTCAGTTGCAATTCATTTTTAACGATAACAAACAATGTTAAAATGTGACCCATATGTACTACAGGGATATATCTTTTATTGGCTTCAGCTTATTGTTGGTAATAAAATCTAACAAGAGTAGGATATCACATTGCTTCCACACAATATTTGCATAAGGGTACTAAAAGATAAATGGCAATTAAATTCCAAGAATATATTTGGATTTATTTCTCACCGTCTTTAGGGCTCTAAACACTATTTACTGACAAAATGACAGACCAGTGACCTCTTCATGGGTCTCGGCCAAAAATCAGATGCTAGGAAGCTCATCAGAGATTCCCAGGGTGACAACTTCTGGGCTCCAATTTTCTTCCTTCTCTGAATTGTATGTCTGAAATCTAGAATTTCCTGAACAGAAAATCCTGGTCCTACTGTGTAAAGGCATAGCTTACATAAAATTACATAGAACATACAGCACAGAAACAGGCCATTCGGTATTTATGCTCCACACAAGTCTCCTCCCTCCCTACCTCCTTACTTCATCTAACCCTATCAGCATATCCTTCTATTCCTTTCTCCCTCATGTGTTTATCCAGCTGCCCCTTAAATGCATCTATGCTAGTCACCTCAACTGCTCATTGTAGAGGCGAGTTCCACATTCTAACCACTCTTTGGGTAAAGAAGTTTCTCCTGAATTCCTTCTTGGATTTATTAGTGACTATTTTATATTTATGGATGGCCCTTAGTTCTGGTCTCCCTCGCAAGTGGAAACATCTTCTCCACGTCGACCCCATCAAACCCTTTCATAGTCTCAAAGACCTCTTTCAGTTCATCCCTTGGCCTCCTCTTTTCTCTTAGCTTGTTAGTCTAGACAGTTGTTACCGAGAATATTTTCAAATTGATATATATTAATGACCTAGACTTGAGTTTAGGAAGCATAATTTCAAAGTTTGCAGATGGCACAAAACTTGGAAATGTAGTAAACAGTGAGGTGGATAGTAGCAGACTTCAGGAGGACATAGACAGACTGGTGAAATGGACAGACACATGGGTGGGGGACTTCAATGTCCATCACCAAGAGTGGCTCGGTAGCACCACTACTGACCGAGCTGGCCGAGTCCTGAAGGACATAACTGCCAGACTGGACCTGCAGCAGGTGGTGAGCGAACCAACACGAGGTAAAATCTTACTTGACCTTGTCCTCACCAATCTACCTGTCGCAGATGAATCTGCCCATGACAGTATTGGTAGGAGTGACCACCACACAGTCCTCGTGGAGACAAAGTCCCGTCTTCGCACTGAGGACACCATCCAACGTGTTGTGTGGCACTATCACCGTGCTAAATGGGATAGACTCAGAACAGATCTAGCAGCTCAACACTGGGCATCCATTAGGCGCTGTGGGCCTTCAGCAGCAGCAGAATTGTATTCCAGCACCATCTGTAACCTCACGGCCCGGCATATTCCTCACTCTACCATTACCAACAAGCCAGGGGATCAACCCTGGTTCAATAAGGAGTGTAGAAGAGCATGCCAGGAGCAGCACCAGGCATAGCTAAAAATGAGGTGCCAACCTGGTGAAGCTACAACTCAGGACTACATGCATGCTAAACAGCGGAAGCAACATGCTACAGACAGAGCTAAGCGATTCCACACCAACAGATCAGATCAAAGCTCTGCAGTCCTGCCACATCCAGTCGTGAATGGTGGTGGACAATTAAACAACTAACGGGAGGAGGAGGCTCTGCAAACATCCCCATTCTCAATGATGGCGGAGTCCAGCACGTGAGTGCAAAAGACAAGGCTGAAGCGTTTGCAACCATATTCAGCCAGAAGTGCTGAGTTAATGATCCATCTCGGCCTCCTCCCGATATCCCCACCATCACGGAAGCCAGTCTTCGGCCAATTCGATTCACTCCACGTGATATCAAGAAACGGCTGAGTGCACTGGATACAGCAAAGGCTATGGGCCCCGACAACATCCCAGCTGTAGTGCTGAAGACTTGTGCTCCAGAACTAGCTGCGCCTCAAGCCAAACTGTTCTAGTACAGTTACAACACTGGCATCTACCGGACAATGTGGAAAATTGCCCAGGTATGTCCTGTCCACAAAAAGCAGGACAAATCCAATCCGGCCTTTTACCGCCCCATCAGTCTACTCTCAATCATCAGCAAAGTGATGGAAGGTGTCGTCGACAGTGCTATCAAGCGGCACTTACTCACCAATAACCTCCTCACGATGCTCAGTTTGGGTTCCGCCAGGACCACTCGGCTCCAGACCTCATTACAGCCTTGGTCCAAACATGGACAAAAGAGCTGAATTCCAGAGGTGAGGTGAGAGTGACTGCCCTTGACATCAAGGCAGCATTTGACTGAGTGTGGCACCAAGGAGCCCTAGTAAAATTGAAGTCAATGGGAATCAGGGGGAAAACTCTCCAGTGGCTGGAGTCATACCTAGCACAAAGGAAGATAGTAGTGGTTGTTGGAGGCCAATCATCTCAGCCCCAGGGCATTGCTGCAGGAGTTCCTCAGGGCAGTGTCCTAGGCCCAACCATCTTCAGCTGCTTCATCAATGACCTTCCCTCCATCATAAGGTCAGAAATGGGAATGTTCGCTGATGACTGCACAGTGTTCAGTTCCATTCGCAACCCCTCAAATAATGAAGCAGTCCGAGCCCGCATGCAGCAAGACCTGGACAACATCCAGGCTTGGGCTCATAAGTGGCAAGTAACATTCGCGCCAGATAAGTGCCAGGCAATGACCATCTCCAACAAGAGAGAGTCTAACCACCTCCCCTTGACATTCAACGGCAGTACCATCGCCGAATCTCCCACCATCAACATCCTGGGGGTCACCATTGAAACTTAACTGGACCAGCCATATAAATACTGTGGCTACGAGAGCAGGTCAGAGGCTGGGTATTCTGCGGCGAGTGACTCACCTCCTGACTCCCCAAAGCCTTTCCACCATCTACAAGGCACAAGTCAGGAGTGTGATGGAATACTCTCCACTTGCCTGGATGAGTGCAGCTCCAACAACACTCAAGAAGCACGACACCATCCAAGATAAAGCAGCCCGCTTGATTGGCACCCCATCCACCACCCTAAACATTCACAGGATGCACTGCAGCAACTCGCCAAGGCTTCTTCGACAGCACCTCCCAAACCCGCGACCTCTACCACCTAGAAGGACAAGAGCAGCAGGCGCATGGGAACAACACCACCTGCACGTTCCCCTCCAAGTCACACACCATCCCGACTTGGAAATATATCGCCGTTCCTTCATTGTCGCTGGGTCAAAATCCTGGAACTCCCTTCCTAACAGCACTGTGGGAGAACCTTCACTACACGGACAGCAGCGGTTCAAGAAGGCGGCTCACCACCACCTTCTCAAGGGCAATTAGGGATGCGCAATAAATGCTGGCCTTGCCAGCGACGCCCACATCCCATGAACGAATAAAAGAAAGATGAAATTTAATGCAGAGAAGTGAGAAGTGATGCATTTTGGAAGTAAGAATGTCAGGCAATATAAAGTAAATGGGACAATTTTAAATAGGGTGCAGGAACAGAGAGACCTGGAGATTCACATACACAAATCTTTGAAGGTGGCAGGACAATTTAATGAAGCTATTAAATAAGCATACGGGATCCTGGGCTTTGTAAATAGAGTCATCGAGTATAAAAACAAGGAAGTTATGCTAAACCTTTAAAATTACTAGTTAGGCCTCAGCTGGCATATTGTGGGCAGTGCATTTTAGGAAGGATGTCAAGACCTAGGAGAGGTTGCAGAGGAGATTTACTAGAATGGTACCAGGGATGAGGGGCTTCAGTTATGTGGAGACACTAGAGAAGCTGGGATTGTTCTCCTTAGAGCAGAGAACGTTATGGAGAGATTTAATAAAAGTGTTCAAAATTATGAAGGGTTTTGATAGAGTAAATAAGGAGAAACTGTTTCCAATGGTACAGATTTAAGGTAGTTGGCAAAAGAACCAGAGGAACCTGGCCTCCTTCTGTGCTGTAAGATTCTATGATTCTATTAATTTATCCCTGGCAAAAATGACAGACTAGTGACCTGCTCCGATGTCCAGATATGAAGGAGTTCACCAGAGATGCCCAGGATGACAACTTCTGTGCTCTTCCAGGTCTTTCTGCATTTCTGGTCCTCTATATCCATTTGTCCATCCAGCACTACTCTTCTTCAATTATATTTATTTTTAACTACTACCTCAATTGCCCTCTCCCACTGTATTCAGTAACCATATTCCTCAACTATTCGTTACACCCTTACCCACTACCCATCACCCACGTACTAATTATTCCATCTGAATTTGCTAATTTTCCCCAAATGAATTCTTACTACCCACACTGCTCATCCTCATCACTCACTTCCTCAATTCCCCCAATTATGCATTCCTCATTTTACTCCCTATACTCTCAACTACTTACTACCGCACCCTACTCCGTGCTCTACCTCAACTATCTTCCTGTAACAAATCTTCAATACTTTCCTCCTTCTACTACCTTCTACTCTCCTCAAACTACTCACTGCCCTCTCTTACACTTCAGTTCCCAAGTCCCCTAAACTCAATCATTACGAAACCAACAGATCATCCCATCCCAAACACTATCAACTCACTTATCATTACCAGCACCATGCAATATCCATGTCCTTATACAACACCACTTCTTTTACCTTTCTACCAGCAATGCAATGGGAGATTCACAAGTAGAGTAACAAAATGTAAGAGATGATATTCTCCAAGATGATAATTCACAGCTTGACTTAATCTTGATGAGTTTCTAAATATTTGGTGCACATCCAATCAACATCTCTAGTAACCCAACTTCCATCTCTACATCTACAAACTCTAAAAGTCTGCAGCTGTTGTACCTCCTGTAAACTTACACAGGCACTAGCTCACCTTCCCCTGAAGACCTAATGGCTTTTGGGCTTTCAATAATCCCATGCCCATTGTAATTGCATAGTTTCATTAACCTCAGACCCTTCTTTCGTTCTATATGAAAGCTGCTGTTGTGAAGTCAGAAAGCTCACAGACACTGACGATGAAAATAAAAATATTCTAATATTTTAATAAATATATGTGTCCAAAATTTCTAATGTAAATAATTAATTCAAAGCATCAGATTTGTTTAATTTTTAGCACCCAAATATATCTTGTGAACTCACTATCAAAAAAATCTTCAGTATCTTCATGTCATTAGATTTGCTATTGCCTAAAATACAAGGGGAGTGATTTTAACCCCCAAGAATGGGTGGGTTGGGGACGGGTGGGAGTTGAAAATAGTTGTTTTTTGGGTCGCGATCGCAACCCAGCTTCCCTTCCGGCTTTAACGTGGGTGCGTAAAAATACAGGCTTCCCACTGGGAATGCAAAGTCCGAAAATTTTGCAGTTGTAACCCAAAAAAACAACTATTTTCAACTCCCATCTGAACCCAACTCACCCGTTCTTGGGGGTTAGAAACACCCCCAAGTTTTTTTTTAGTTTTTAATCTAAAAGAACATTTTAATATAATGTTAGACAGAAATTGAAACAATACAGAAACATTGTAGGTAACAGTTATTTTCACTTGCTATTGATATGATATTTGGAAAACAGCACTCCTCTACAGTGTTTAATATGGTCTGAATGCGCTCTTGCAGCTTTTATATTGTCTTCTGATCCAAATTATGCAGGTACGTGGCAGTCACTATTAAATTATCAGTTCACATGTACCGTGTTTACTTTCTGGGTGGAAACAATAGGAGATTGACCTGGCACAATGCAAATCCACTGACAATTGTGGGGAGATTTACTCTAACCCAAGACTGTCAATGTTCACACTGATAATGCTATTGTGAATCAGCTGAAAAGTTGGAGCTGTAACAGAAATAAAGTACAAAAGCATTTAGAAGCCCCAATTCTTTTATCAAGGCACCTTCTCAGCACTTCTTTCAATGGAACAAGAAGTTGTAGCCAGATCAACATAACATATGATATTGGTGCTTTTTGAGATTGAAATCCACAGGATTAAGAATATTTGTTCAGACGTCGAAAATCCAAGGGAGGCCAACCTATGATAACCATAGTGTTTTTCTCCAAATATATTCCACCTTGTGGAAGACGAACATTTCTAGAATTTAGAAAAATATACATGTGTGTCCTTATAGACAACCATGTCATGATTTTTGGCTGAACCAATTTAGCTCCAACTCACCAAAAATTTCCAGCACTATAGATATGAACCTAGAAGATCCAGGTCACATTTTATTTTTGTTTGGTTCAAAGGCTGATAAACTTATTCCTAACAACAACAACCTGCATTTATATAGCACCTTTAACGTGGTAAAACGTCCCAAGATATTAACAACTAATATATTGCACTGGTGGGTAAACACATCATGTGACATGGCACTGAACCATACAGAATAAGAAGGTTCTAGGTTCACTCACTGGTCTGCAGAGTTAGTCAATCCCAGTGAGGGCAGATAATTTGCTTCATTATCTCTGGGCTGGGGAGGGAGAAAGTGGATTAGAGTTTAGGCTGCCGACTGCTGTCCACCAACTCCTGTTGAAAGTGTACATGCAGAGGCATTGAAGTGAGGACAGGCCTGAGATCACTTGTGATGGCTGCCAGGATCAAATAGTCACTATCCTTCACTGTCTTTACAAGTGAAGAATAACCACTTGGGTGAGGCACCCCAAAGGCTGCTACCATTAGTTGTATCCCCGGAAATAAAGGGAAGAAAATTGAAGGCAAATATCTTAAAAGTCTTACAATTTAGACTCCTCAACCTTAAAACAATGCCTATCATAATATATAAAATAACATATATTAGATATTATTTTCACATGACTTACCTTTACAAAGACTGCTAATTTGCCAACAGTGCATTTGCAGAATTTTTGAAACATTTCACCATTTGCAGTAAATCACATTTTAGCAGATCAGCAAAAACTTTGATTGCAGTAAATGTGTTTTAAAATAAACCAAATAGTTCAGATAAGTTGCTAAATTTAATTGACCATTACCTAGCTTATCATTTTTCATATTAAAGCAATTAATAGAAATATCTTCAGTCTTCTACTACCCCTTGCAAACTATCTATGTAGTGTTTTCTAGAAAAAGCCTCCAGCCAAACTTCCACCAGATTACCAGGATCATTCAGCTTAGAGTTTACAGGCTTCCTTCCTGACAGATTCTTTCCCCCAAGGATTAATTGTTTCTCACTCATCTTCAGTATTTATAGTAGGTGCTCCCACACAAACATATTCTGCACATATAGCTTTCCAATCAGCTTAGACTCTCAAGAAAGATACTGGAGGCAATTCTTTTTCTATTCATAATTGATAAGCGAGGTGCTTGGAACTGAAATTCTCTCACATACAAAGTTAGTGGTTACATTGGATTAGCAGTTGTTCCAGCCATTGCTAAGGGGTTAGACGCTGCAAATAGATTTAAACAATTATTTGGCAAACTGGAATTTGGCTAATCTACTTCCAAGGATGTTCACATTGCTTTTAATTGGACTGTTTAAAAACATAAAATTATATTATGCAAGTACATAAAAAAAATCATTTGTTTAGCATATAGCAGATGCAGAGCAGAAGCTCAATTCTGAAAAGATAGCAGAAATTCTTTAAATTCTGTGAAACATATCTTCCCAGTCTGCCTGTGACATGCTTTATCTGTATACATTATTGTGCCACATCTCTCACTTACAGCCTTTTGAGGCCTTTTTATTGCACCAAAATAAAATAGAACAATGTTTATTTTGAGAGAGAAGTAGGTTATTCTGAGACATTCGAGAATTAAAGAGGAATTGAATGTTATTAATAAAATCATACTTAATACAATGTTACTCACACATCATTGTATTTAATTACCATGGATGTGTCTCAGCTGTTTCTTATCTCCTTGTCTTAGAATTCTGTACTCTCTTATTTGGGCCAACTGGGTTGGTATGGATTTTCCTGGTAAGTGATGTTAGTGAGCAAGGTTGCTGCATCTTTGACATGCATTACACATATCGTGGGTGGAATGGTCTGTCAGATTGTATTCCAGTTCAAAGCTTTCCCTACCAATATGTGAAGAAAGTGTTTTGTTGTTTCTCTGTCACCATGCTTAAAAAGAGAAATTACATTTGGCTTCTCTGATAGTTCAGTGTATAAATTTACTACTTGACATGAGCCATACTGATCAGGAAGGTCTCAGGTTCAAATGCCAAGATTGAGGCCAGGGAAGGAAAAATAGCTTCGATTCCTCCTTTGGATTGCTCTTCAGTTATCTATGGTGGGAAGTATTTTGTGCACACACGAGATGAAGACAGGATCAGACTTGACTAGCTATGTTCAAATAGCCACTCAGCATGAGTGAAATTATGTTGCTCATAGCAACATAGTAACAATAGGAACAGGAGTAGGCTATTCAGTCCCACAGGCCATTCAATTAGATCATGGTTGATCTGCACCTCAACTCCATTTTCCTGCCTTTGCTCCATATGCCTCCATGCTCTTAACTAACAAAAATCTATCTATCTCAGTCTTGAAAGCTCCAATTTTTCTAGCATCCACAACTGTTTGGGGCGGGGGGGGGAGGGGGAGAGGTTCAAATTTGTACCATTCTTTGTGTGCTACATGATTTCACTCCTGAATAGCTTAGCTCTAATTTTAAGATTATGCCCCATTGTTCTTGATTCCCCCACCAGAGGAAATAATTTCTCCGTATCTACCCTATCAAATCATTTTAACATGTTAAACACCTCAATCAGATCACCCCTCAATCTCCTGAACTGTTCAAAATGAGTGTGTTCACATGAAGTTCCTTTGTCTACTATTTCGACAGATACCTTAACCCATTTGAAATAAGTCACGAATATCTAAATGTCAGCATGAAGAATGGTCACTTGGGAATGATACTAGAGCTTGTAGAATTATGCCCCAGTGCTGAATAATCAGATATTAGATACTTCTTTTTGAGTGTTCAGTGCATAAGCTTAAACTTTCCTTTTCATGGAGCTAGAAGTTAAATCATAAATAAAATGGTTGGAAGGCTAACGGGTACAAATTAATATAATATTGATAGTTTTTACCCAAAGGAATACCATTTCTCCTTTGATTGTCAAAGAGCAAAGTTTTTTATATCTGCATCTGAGATCCTGAAGTCATTCGTTGAAAGAGCCTAAATCAACATGAACTGAAGGAATTTCTAAATATTCAAATCACATTTGGTGCAGCAGTTGTATAAACTTTTAATAGTAGCGCCAAATGGTACCCTGAAGTTTGTTGCACAGATCTGGACATAAGGGCCCCGATATTTACTCGGGGCCGTGAAAAGAGCGGTGGGGAGGATTTCTGGACGGGAAACCCAGAAATATGGGTTCCCCGGACATTCTGCAGAACTTAAGTGCAGGGCGTCTTTTAAATTTTCTTAACAGGTTTCCGGCGCAACAGCCAACCAGATTGACAGGCTGGCTGCCTGTCAGGCAGGAAAGCAGCTGGGGAGTGGATGCTCGAAGGGAGATCGCTACAAGGAAATGCTAGAGGGCTGGAAGGTGGGTAAATGTTATAATTATACTTGTACAGTTAGGGGTTAGGGTCGGACATTGGGGGCTGGAATTTATGTAAAGCACTTGAACACATATACATAGACAACATACTTAAGAGTCTCAAATCACAATTTATCAAAAGCAACTTTTCTAGTAATTTGTAGATTGCAAGTCCTTTTTTAAAATGAATACTTGTAAAGATTAGAGTTAAATAAAACCTAGCAAGTTGCTCTCCACAATGAAACTCAAAAACAGTCGATTTTCAAAATTACTAGAAAGGGTCAGACATCGCAGGAGAGGGAGGGTCGGTCGATTGTGGGGGTCGAATCGTAGCAGGTAAGCTTGTTGAGCCTATTGGAAACACTCCTGCTCCACCTGGCCCACAAGCAGTGCAATCAAAAGCACTCACCTCATGATCCGGCCCTTTTCACCTGGTGAGATTCACGAGCACCGGGAAACCTGTGCCGGAGGCATTGAATTTGAAGGTCTGTTAAAATCTATTTAAAAAGACCTAATTAACGGTTCATAATGATGTTAATTGTTCCGATAACTACCCCCACCCCCCCCCCCCCCACCGCCTGCATTAATTAGAGACCCGAATGCAACGAGTAGGTTACCCTCACGCATCCGGTTAAATCCGGAAGTGGGCACGTTGGAGCTGGCTTGTGGTCGCGCTGTAAAAATCAATTATTTCAACTTCCCACCTGCCCCAAATGTACCCCTTCTTGGGGGTTAAAATTCCCCCCAAGATCTTGCTACAGATATAACAACAATAACAACTTGCATTTATATAGTGCCTTTATCGTGGTAAAGCACTCCAAGGTGCTTCACAGGAGCGTTATCAAATAAAATTTGACACCGAGCCACATGAGGAGGCATTAGGACAGGTGACCAAAAGCTTGGTTAAAGGGGTCGGTTTTAAGGAGTGTCTTAAAGGAGGAGCGAGAGGTAGAGAGGCGGAGAGGTTTAGGGAAGGAATTCCAGAGCTTAGGGCTGAGGCAGCTGAAGGCATGACCACCAATGGTGGAGCGATTAAAATTAGGTATGGGCAAGAGGCAAGAATTGGAGGAGCGCAGAGATCTTGGAGGATTGTAGAGCTGGAGAAGGTTACAGAGATAGGGAGGGGCGAGGCCTTGGAGAGATTTGAAAACAAGGATGAGAATTTTAAAATCGAGGTGTTCCCGGAATGAGAGCCGATGTAGGTCAGTGAGCACAGGGGTAATGGGTGAACGGGACTTGGTGCGAGTTAGGATACGGGCAGCAGAGTTTTGGATGAGCTCAAGTTTATGGAGGGTAGAAGATGGGAGGCCGGCCAGGAGAGTCAAGTCTAGATGTAACAAAGGCATGGATGAGGGTTTCAGCAGCAGATGAGCTGAGGCAGGGCAGAGATGGGGGATGTTGCGGAGGTGGAAGTAGGCGTTCTTGGTGATGGAGCGGATATGTGGTTGGAAGCTTATCTCAGGGTCAAATAGGACATCAAGGTTGCAAACGGTCTTGTTCAGCCTCAAACAGCGGCCAGGGAGAGGGATGGAGTCAGTGGCTAAGGAACGGAGTTTGTGGCGGGCACCAAAATAATGGCTTTGGTATTCCCAATATTTAGTTGGAGGAAATTTTTGCTCATCAAATACTGGATGTCGGACAAGCAGTGTGACAAATCAGAGACAGTGAAGGGGTCGAGGGAGGTGGTGGTGAGGTAGAGCTGGGTGTCGTCAGTGTACATGTGGAACCTGATGTCGTGTTTTCAGATGATGTCGCCGAGGGCAGATGTAAAATAGGAGGGGGCTAAGGACAGATCCTTGGGGGACTCCAGAGGTAACGGTAAGGGAGCAGAAATGCATAAACATATGATGCATTTGGGGTTGCCAACTACCTCTAGGCTACATCTAATTTAATTAAGAGATGTTAAATGGAGCCCATTATATGCCAAAGCAACTGAAAAAATAAAACTTGGTTCCTCATAAGAGAATTCTTTATCAATCAAGCGACACAGTCTACTCCTAATAATTCAAAGTCACCTCATAGAAACATAGAAACATAGAAAATAGGAGCATTTGGTCCTTCGAGCCTGCTCCGCCATTCAATACGATCATGGCTGATCCTCTATCTCAATACCATATTCCCGTTCTCTCCCCATACCTCTCGATGCCTTTTGTGTCTAGAAATCTATTTAGCTCCTTCTAAAATATACTCAATGACTGAGCCTCCACTGCCTTCTGTGGTAGAGAATTCCACAGGTTCACCATCCTCTGAGTGAAGAAATTTCTCCTCATTTCAGTCCTAAATGTCCTACCCTGTATCCTGAGACTGTGACCCCTTGTTCTGAATCCTCCCAGCCAGGAGAAACATCCTCCCTGCATCCAGTCTGTCTAGCCCTGTCAGAATTTTAGAAGTTTCAATGAGATCCCCTCTCATTCTTTTAAACTCGAGTGAATACAGGCCATATCAACCCAATCTCTCCTCATACGACAGTCGACTCCATCACATCACTCCTCACACCCACTTAAGGCTCAGTGTCATCTTGTCTTCGCTTTCTGTGCACTTCTTCACCCACCCATCTCTTGCATTAAAACAAAATCAAATTATTCAATACTTTGAATCAAGCAACATAAATAACACAGTAATTTAGTGTTCAAAAAATTCAAATGATCAGATAATTTGAATTAAATGATTCTGAATTAAAAGTAGAATGCAGCATCTTTGCCATTTCACGATAATGTTTTTCTAAACAATTTCAGTACGGTTTTGCAAATTTGTTCCAGGTTTCAAATTCTAAACTGACAGCAGAAAGCACTTCCTCTTTTGCTAACAGTCAGATTTTCACTCATCTCATGAGCAAGGAGAAGTTACAGCTACAGCTTTCCAAAGGTATCACATTGAATGAAGCCATGTTTCAGATGAAAACAGATTCTTACATTTCAATAGATTTTCAGAATTGTGACAGATCTATAATAATAACCTACTTCAGAATGCAGTTTTGAAAATAATTGTCCTTTTTGTTGAATTATAAGATTAGATTTTGTAGATACTGGAGCCTAGAATTTTGTTGGCACCAAACCCCGCTTAACAGGAGTAAAACAGGTGCCTAAACATCCAATATGGCAGGCAGCGTGTGCACACATATTCTGTGTCGAAAATGTGCTGACCCCCATATTGGTAAAGGTTCCGATGTCCAGGGTCCATGCCCGAAGCAGGTGTTAGGCCCTTTGCAAATGCAAACAGTGGACCTAATGCTTGTTCCAGGCATCCTTCCCGAAATTGGGCTGCGCCAGACCGGCTGTGTTCAGGATAACTATGTCTATATGCGGCCGAATCAGTCGTTCGCTGGAGGCCTCTACCAAAAAGGTGAGTTTTGTAAAAAAATATTTACCTAAATGTAGAGCTGGGAAGAGCAGGAGACCATTGCCGGATCCAGCTTGGCCCCCTGCCAATTGCACCCCCTCCCAGGACCTACCCGAGGGCTGCTGTCGGCTTGGCAGATGCCAGAAATTGATGAACACTTCGCCAGTGAATTACCTGGGGATGCTAGGTTCAATTTCGCCTGGGCCTGCCTCTTCCAATGCATGGATCGTTCCCTGCGCCCAGTTCATGCCGATGTGCCACCCCTATCCAATTTTTTCCCCCAAGGTTTGATGGTCGTACATTTTTGTTATTCTTCATGCCATGTTTGTATAATTCCTGCAACTTTATCTACTGGCATAAAGGTCTCCTAAACACTCACACAAACATCAACAGCTAAGAGTAGGCCTAGATTAGGTGGAAACATATCTATTGTGGCTCTCCAAGAAGTAATGTATTGGCAGAGATCCATTTTCCTGAGTGTTATAACAATATATTTGCACTCCAGGGAAGATCAATGTGCATTTCGCAAACTGAGGAGGAGAAATTCAACTCATGACCATCCATTTTTCAACGAGTTGAAAATGGGGAAAGGGGTTGGGGGGCATCTTGGCCGACCATTGACGCCCAAGGCCCTCCTGATGCCATATTAACAGGTAGGCCTGTAAATGTACGTGCAGCCTGCCCACCTGAAGCAGGTATAAGGCTGCTTTATCATGCAAATAGGGATCCTAAGCCAATTGTAGGAGCTGGATGCAAAGTTCAGGTACAAATGGACAGATCTTGCGCCAAGCAAGTTCCATCTAGTTGTACTAGATCTTCAGCGACCAAATCAGCGGAGACTACTCAAAAAGTCAGCAACAAAACTTTTTCAAAGTTAGATTTTTGTGGAGCCAGAAGAAGAAATGCTCCTCCTGGCTCCAAAAAAATACCGCGGGCAGCTGATGCCCGGCCTCGACCCCTTTGGTTTCGTCTCCCACCCTGACAGGACCGACCTGCGGGCTGGTTCAGGCCTTGACTGGCAGGTTGCATTGGAATGTCCATTTGGCACCCACGCCTCGCCGCTTATATTTAAACGAGGCCCGATGCCAAATTTGGCTCGGGCTTTAGGCCGGCATGTGGAGCAATCTCTCCGCCGACTTGTTGTCCGTTTTGGGCTCAACTCAAATATTTTCCCCTGAGTATTTTGTTTCCAACTTGGTATGTACTTCACAAAATTGTGCCCTAAAATTCAACGCAAAGGACAATTATTTCTAAAACTACAGTACTTATATTTTGATCTTTAATCATAACAGCCAGACATCTTAAGATTTGTATGACACTTTTTATTAAAAGCGGATAAGATATATATATTTGAGAATAAAGTTCAGATACTTGGGCTTAAATTTTAACTGAGGCGGGACCTCAGCTGGAGGGTCAATAAGCGGGTGGGAAACCCAGAAAAAAATTTCATGCGTGTTCCCGAGCGATTGCGACTCTATTGAAGCCACTTAACCGAACTTCTAGGTTTTGCGCCCTCCAGCTGCGCAGTGGGCGTCCTGCGCACCCGAATGATGCATTTAAAGCCCACTATTTAAAGGGCCACTCCAACAAGAAAAATGATTAAGGAATGTCCTAGAGCAAGGCTAGTACCCAAGTTCTCAGACACCGCCCTGGAGACATTACTGGGGGCTGTGAGAAACATGGGGGGAGGTCCTATATCCACTGGACAGGAGGAAGAAACCTGGTTCTGCCACAAAGAAGGTGTGGATGGAGGTGGCAGACCAGGTAAGCAGCAGGAGCATGGTGCCCTGGTCATGGCTGCAATGCAGGAAGCGATTTAATGACCTAACCAGGTCAGGAAAAGTGAGTATAGTTACTGATTCACCTGCATTCTGTGGTGAACATTATCACCCCCGTCACACTGCCCTGCAAAGTCGACTCCATCACATCACTCCTCACACCCACTTAAGGCTCAGTGTCAACTTGTTTCCACTTTCTGTGCACTTCTTCACCCACCCATTTGTGCACCCACCTCTCCCACTCACCCCAATCCTAATGCAATGCAATCAATCTGTCTGATAGTCACCCTCTGATGCATCTACTTTATTGTCATCCTGATCCAAAGCAATGTATCCATTGAATGACCACGCCACCCTCACTCACTCACACATCTGTACTTTCTCCCCTTGTAGGAGAAGAGAGCACAAAATGCAAGGGAGTGGAGTCGGACTGGAGGGCGGCCTTGGAGATAAGTCATACGGTGGAGTGTCTGGCCATCAGGGATGCCGAGACTGGCACCCCGCAAACACCTGGTGACAGAACTTTAACATATCTCACACACCACGTGGATTGATGGTTTCAATAATTGATCTGTGGCACACCTCAGTATTCCAATCGCAACATTAATTCTGCGATGATTCTTAATATTTCTGCATGGTCTCTTCCAAAGGCATCACAGACTGAAGAAGTGGACAAGGGCGATTCCTCAGAGGTACTCCCTGCTCTGAGGGTGCACCGTCTCATTTTAGTGAGCCATGCACCAACGCAGATACTCACACTGCGGTGGGTCCTATTAGAGAGGTAGATGAATCGTCACCTGGTGAGACACAACACACAAGTAAGCACGAGCAGACACTGGTGGCAGGGGCAGCAATGGAGAGTTCGCGTTGGAGGGCACACTCCTCTCCAGGCTGTGCTCAGCTTGGCACAGATGCTGAGCCACGGGGGCATCCTTGAAAAGGAGAATGATAGAGGTACAGATGCACCTTTGCGACATACTGGAAGACGTACCATACTCAGTCTCCATATTGACGCAGAGGCTGGAGGAATCCATCTCCAACATTAGTGGACTGGTGGTGCAGGTAAATGCGGGAATGTCTGCGATGGAGGCAATGGCAGCCTCCTTTGAGTTTCAAGCTTGGCTCACAAACGTGTCCATTCAGGCCCTGGCAACGGTTGTGTGGACTCTGGATGCCAACATATCTGTCGATACCTTAGCTGTGGCCTTAGAACGCGTCACAGATCTGCTCCAAGCTGTTGTTCAGCGGAGTGGCAGGAGTGATATGGCCGCAGCCGAGGAGAGGGATGATGGCGAGAGGGGGCATGGAAGTGGGGATGCCACTCAAAGCGCTCCCATGTCTCACCCGTTGACCCCCACCCCCACCCTTCAACTGGTACCCGGAATGCTGCCTCCTCTCCAGATAGTCGAGTCTGCCCCTGCACAGGTGCAGGTGGAGCAGTCTTTGGAGGGACCTTCACAGGCTCCTAAACCCAGAGATCGTAAGCCAAGAGCATCTAAGCAGTCCGGGCATGAATCTGAGCAAACTGCCTCTACCTCCACTGCAGCCATAGGGAACGCACCACGTGGAAGTTGTAGGAAGAGGAAGTCGAAGGTTTTGTAGTCACCAAGGGTATGCACAAGGGTGTCTGACAGACAGTCATGTTTTTCATTTATTTAATTTTTGTTAAATTCACATTAAATGTTATAATTCTCACCACCACTGCCACATCTTGCCCATTATTCAGTCCCTTTTGTGAAAGCTCCGTTACATGTGGTTGCTCATGAACAACGAGACTTGATGACACCCATTGGGTGCGTTTGCAATTGGAGTATGTGTCGTTGTATGACTGTTTTGTGCAACCTGGGAGAGGGGTGGGGGGGATGTTGTGGTTGTAACAGTCCTTACAGGTGGTCTGAGTACTTGACTGTAGTCACTTTGCAGATCTCCCTATGAGAATCTATCAAATATGAAAGACCCCCTGGCATGACGAGCAGCCAGGTGAGACACTGCTCTGCAGATGGTTCACCCATTGTCGTCTTCCTCATCCTCCTCTTCCTCCTTGTCTACTTCTTCACTGTTGATGGCAGGTGCGGCTGCTTCTTGAGCGCACGGGAACTCATCCATCGGTAACCCTCTCTGTTGAGCAATATTGTGCAGGACGCAACACATGACTATTATTCAACACACCCTCGCTGGTGAGTACTGAAGGGATCCCCCAGATCGATCCAGGCACCTGAAGCCCATCTTCAGCATTCCTATGGCTTGTTCAATGACAGACCTGGTGGTGATGTGACTGTTGTTGTACCACTGCTGTGCCTCGTTGGTGTGGTTCCTCACGGGTGTCATGAGCCAAGCCTGCAGGGGGTATCTCTTGTCTCCAAGGAGCCAGCCCTTAAGTCTGTTTTGTGCGTGGAAGAGGGCCGGGATGTTGGATTCCCGCAGAACAAAGGAATCATGGCAGCTGCCAGGGAATTTGGCACACACCTACAGAAACCTCCTCCGGTGGCCACAAACCAGCTGCACATTAATGGAGTGATATTGCTTTCTGTTGATGAACATTCCTGGCTCATGTGCAGGTCCTCGGATTTCTATGTGTGTGCAATCAGTTGCACCCTGTACCCGTGAGAAGCCAGCCAGAGAGTGGAAACTCACAGCCCTCTCAATCTGGCTGATGTCGTCAATGGGGAAGTTGATGTAGTCGGATGCCCTGGCAAACAAGCCATCCGTGACCTGTCTTATACACTATGTGCAGACGACTGAGCGATCCTGGTGATGTAACCGGTGGCAACCTGGAAGGATCCAGTGGACGAAGAAATTGAGGGCAGTGGTGACTTTAACTGCGATAGGCAACGTGTGGCCACAAGGCCCATCCGGGAGCAGCTCTGCATGAAGGAGGCTGCAGATGTCTGCGACGACCTGGCGACTCAATCTGAGCCTTCGTACGCACTGCTCCTCAGTGAGATCCTGGAAGCTCAGCCTCTGCTTGTAGACCCTCTCACGAGGGTGGTGACTCCTGCAGCCTCGGCCTCTCTGTTGTTCCCCTCTCTGCTCTTCTGCAGGTCCTTGTGGCGCACCTCTGTCTTGTGGAGCTGCAAATCCCAGACCTACGCGCTAGGCCTGCCGCAGATGCTGATGTGCCTCCTCCTCACATGCAGTGCTGAATACATCCACTGCGCACCCCCATCCTCATGTTGTCAGTTCGAGTGAATCCAAAATGTAGATAAATATGCGTGAGCACAAGAATTCTGAGTGTGAACAAAGAAATCTCAGTCTAAACACAAAGAACTCCCAGCCAAAGGTTTATCTGAGAGAACTGATTGCCCTGCTGCATAAACTCACCTGTTATTCACGTGTCAATCACTGGTTTAAATGTCCAAATTGCTGCCAGCTGCAACTTGCCTCCATTTCCATGGCATGTTTCAGAGTCCACGGGAGACACATCCACGTAGAGTTAAAATGGTTTGTCTGCCTCAATCCACAAAAATTTATGATGTGGAGATGCCGGTGATGGACTGAGGTTGACAATTGTAAAGAATCTTACAACACCAGGTTATAGTCCAACAATTTTATTTGAAAATCAAATTGTTGGACTATAACCTGGTGCTGTAAGATTCTTCACAAAAATTTAGTTGAGTTAACGACTTGAACTATCTTAATTGCCCCTTTAAAAAAGCTGGCGGGACTTCAGGGTTTCTGAAGTGCACGCACCCAGATGCGTCGGGATGAAACGTGTTTATTGGCGGGTTGGAGCCGGGATTCGTTCCCGCTCCAAACTTTTAAAATTTTTACTGCCCCCAACCCACCCATTCTTCCGGGTTAAAATTTAGGCCTTAATATAATTATATTAACACTAAAACAGTAGATTTAATAAGTCTTTGCAGCATATAGATTTTCAAATTAATGTTCACACTCCAGGCCCCAGAGACAAACTTCAATAAAAATATTTTGTTCTTTATCTAAATTCTTTGAGCAATATTCATAGTAATGTTGTGAATGCACAAGTAATTAATTATGCTGAAAATTTACATTGATGAGAATTGTGAGGAAATTCTTGCTGTGCGCAGTCCAAATTATCACGATAAGTTAAAACATTAAAGTCAGAATGAAAATGAATAATGGAAATTTCTTCATCAAAGTTTGACAAAACAATATATTATTTTACCACACCAGCAAATCTCCTTCAGTGTTGCAGATGATGCTGTTGCAAGGGGGGGCGGGCGCGGGGGTTGCTAAAATAAGGAAGTGGAGAAAGGGCATCTCCAGTGAAAGAATTTGGAAAGAGGTTTGTAAGAGATCTCCCCTGAGACAGTGAAGCAAGTGTTTTTTTGATTGGTTTCTGGAAACTAAATAAATAGTATTTCCCTTACCCACTGCAGGTAGATAAATAAACTTCCCCTTATATATTGCACTTTCCTTAATAAATAGTTTTCTTTATGGAAAAAGGGGAGGAGCTCTTAACCTTTACTGTCAATTTGTTTAACTTTTGAAATATATAAAACTTCAGAAAAGATTAAAACAAAAAGCAAAATACTGTAGATGTTGGAAATCTGAAACAAAATCAGAAAATGCTAAACAAGCTCAGCAGGTTAGGCAGCACCTCTCGAGAAAACATGAGACAGTTGGCATTTCAGGTATAAACAGGGGAAGAGGGAAGGGGAAAAACACACACACACACAAGGACAACACACACAGAGGATAAGACATG
The DNA here is from genome assembly GCF_035084215.1 of Heptranchias perlo. Classification (NCBI taxonomy): domain Eukaryota; kingdom Metazoa; phylum Chordata; class Chondrichthyes; order Hexanchiformes; family Hexanchidae; genus Heptranchias; species Heptranchias perlo. The sequence goes on from NC_090335.1 coordinate 35,893,624, forward strand.
AAATGAACTGCGAAGTGCTAGGGTGGGGATAAGGAAATTCTTAAAGTATAGAAGTGATATGCACGGGAGATAAAAGGAGAAATAACGAGAAATTAAGGAATAAAAGACATATACAAGACACTGAAAATGTGAGAATGAGGGATAAGTAAGTTGTAAATTAATTTTTAATATATATAAGTGTGAGGTGGTGCATTTTGGTAGGAAAAATAAGGAGGCCACATATTGCTTGGATATTAAGAGTCTAAATGGGGTAGAGGAGCAAAGGGATCACAGGGAACAGATACACAAATCACTAAAAGTAGCGACATAGGTTAATAAGGCCATAGAAAAGGCAAACCAAGGACTGGGGTTCATTTCTAGAGGGATAAGATTGAAAAGCAGAGAAGTTATGTTAAACTTGTATAGAACCTTGATTAGACCACACTTGGAGTACTGTGAACAGTTCTGGTCTCCATATTATAAAAAGGATATAGAGGCATTGGAGAAGGTGCAAAAAAGATTCACAAGAATAACACCAGAACTGAGAGGATATCCTTATCAGGAAAGGCTGAATGGGCTGGGCTCTTTTCTCTAGAAAAGAGGTTGCGTGGTGACCTGATAGAGGTCTTTAAGATAATGAAAGGGTTTGATAGGGTAGACGTAGAGAAAATGATTCCACTTTTAGGGACTCCAAAACTGGAGGTCATAAATATAAGATAGTCACTAATAAATCCAATAGGGAATTCAGGAGAAACCTCTTTATCCAAAGAGTGGTAAGAATGTGGAACACGCTACCTCAAGAAGTAGTTGAGGCAAATAGCATAGGTGCATTTAAAGAGAAGCTAGATAAACACACGAAGGAGAAAGGGTATGCTGATAGGGTGAGATGAAGAAGGAAGGGAGGAACCTCATGTGGAGCATGAATGCCAGCATAGAGTTGTTGGGCAGAAAGCATGTTTCTGTTCTGTAGACTCGATGTAACTCGATGTAATGGGAAGGAAGAAAACCTGGCACAGTGGAGGAGGTTCTAGCAGCCCAGAAGTCTGGTGGAAGAAAACAGTAAGTTGACACCAAGGGTATAGATCACTCCACCAGCACATATCCCATCAATATCTTAATGGCACTGCACATGGGGAGTCAAAATTAAATGTAGTCTTCAGATGAAGCAGAGTCAGAGGCCAGGGAATAATTGCACCAGGGTGTGCAAATATAATTCAAGGCTCAAGACACACAAGCGACTAACATAAAAATGAGTGCCAAACCTGCTCCTAGCTTTTCATGACTACAGCTAAGGATATCTTTAAAGTACGCTCAATTTCTACCGCCCATATTTGGTGGACAAGAGTAGGAATTGGCGGTAGCAACATGTGCAGAAACAAAAATGGCATTGAGCTTCATAACTATGTCATATGACCCCAATTTATATTTATTCATGAGGCTCACATCTATTTACAACTGGAGCTCCGCCCACCAGGATCAAGGCCCACCCGAAAATTGGAACAAATACACAGCATACAGTAAGTCGCCGTTTCAGTTTCCCATGCAATTTTGTGCCTGTTACCACATCATTTTAGGTGCAACCGGGGTGGTAGGGTCACAAAAATGTCTCTCTCTCTCTCTCTCTTCGGTCTTGCCCGATAGCCCCCTTCTCATTTCCCCACTCACCCCATTCTGTCCCTTCATCTCCTCTCTTTATCAGCTTAATACATTTTCTGAGGTTCAGAAAACACAGAACAAAAGCCATAGCAGGTATGTATTCAGTGCACTGTAATTTTGTTCTCATCTATCACACAGACACACATTGACAAAGCCTCATTAAAAAACAGTCAACAAAAATTTTACCTTAATTAAGCCTTTGAAATTTATTCCCATTTTTGAAGTTTATTTGATAAAAGCTACTAAGCAGAAGGTTGAAGAAACTGAAAATTAATTGCACCAGTACAGCTGACTGAACAACACTGATACATCCTGGACAGTTAGATACACTGCACATGCTCAGACTGCACAATCCAAATTCAGCTCACAGAGAGACAGCTCTGGGCAAAAATATCAAGTCCAAGGTTTTGGGAGTGACTGAGACCTTTTAGTAAAAACTTTAGTGAAAGATACAAAAGATAATCCAGTGAATAAGTTTGATCATGTTACTGTTATTTTTTAAAAATTGTTTAAAGCTTTATTTTGGATATTGGAAATGTTCTGTTACCGAGAAAGAAAAATCAGAAAGCATTTTGAGCAGTGTGTGGGAACCCAGTGGCCAGATTGCTCAGTATCCATTTCTCATCCTACTACCCCTGCCCTTCTATCATTACCCCAGCTCTTTCCCTTTGAACTACACTCTCAACTCCTGTATCTTCCCTTCCTCCATGCTCCACTATCACTTCACCCTTAAACCTCCATCCAATCTCTCTCACTCCCACTTTTTTTTTTATTTGTTCATGGGATGTGGGCGTCGCTGGCGAGGCCAGCATTTATTGCCCATCGCTAATTGCCCTTGAGAAGGTGGTGGTGAGCCGCCTTCTTGAACCGCTGCAGTACGTGTGGTGAAGGTTCTCCCACAATGCATGATAAGTAGGGAGTTCCAGGATTTTGATCCAGCGACGATGAAGGAACGACGATATATTTCCAAGTCGGGAGGTGGTTAGATTCTCTCTTGTTGGAGATGGTCATTGCCTGGCACTTGTCTGGCGCAAATGTTACTTGCCACTTATCAGCCCAAGCCTGGATGTAGTCTAGGTCTTGCTGCATGCGGGCACGGACTGCTTCATTATTTGAGGGGTTGCGAATGGAACTGAACACTGTGCAATCATCAGCGAACATCCCCATTTCTGACCTTATCATGGAGGGAAGGTCATTGATGAAGCAGCTGAAGATGGTTGGGCCAAGGACACTGCCCTGAGGAACTCCTGCAGCAATGTCCTGGGGCTGAGATGATTGGCCTCCAACAAACAATATCATCTTCTTTTGTGCTAGGTATGAGTCCAGCCACTGGAGAGTTTTCCCCCAGATTCCTATTGACTTCAATTTTAACAGGGTTCCTTGGTGCCACACTCGGTCAAATGCTGCCTTGATGTCAAGGGCAGTCACTCTCACCTCACCTCTGGAATTCAGCTCTTTTGTCCATGTTTGGACCAAGGCTGTAATGAGGTCTAGAGCAGAGTGGTCCTGGCGGAACCCAAACTGAGCATCGGTGAGCAGGTTATTGGTGAGTAAATGCTGCTTGATAGCACGGTCGACAACACCTTCCATCACTTTGCTGATGATTGAGAGTAGACTGATGGGGCGGTAATTGGCCAGATTGGATTTGTCCTGCTTTTTGTGGACAGGACATACCTGGGCAATTTTCCACATTGTCCGGTAGATGCCAGTGTTGTAACTGTACTAGAACAGTTTGGCTTGAGGCGTGGCTAGTTCTGGAGCACAAATCTTCAGCACTATAGCCGGGATGTTGTCGGGGCCCATAGCCTTTGCTGTATCCAGTGAACTCAGCCGTTTCTTGATATCACATGGAGTGAATCGAATTGGTTGAAGACTGGCTTCTGTGATGGTGGGGATATCGGGAGGAGGCCGAGATGAATCATCCACACGGTACTTCTGGCTGAAGATGGTTGCAAACACTTTAGCCTTGTCTTTTGCACTCACGTGCTGGACTCAGCTATCATTGAGGATGGGGATGTTTACAGAGCCTCCTCCTCCTGTTAGTTGTTTAATTGTCCACCACTATTCATGGCTGGATGTGGCAGGACTGCAGAACTTTGATCTGATCCGTTGGTTGTGGAATCGCTTAGCTCTGTCTATAGCATGTTGCTTCCGTAGTTTAGCATACATGTGTTGTAGCTTCACCAGGTTGGCACCTCATTTTTAGGTACGCATGGTGCGGCTCCTGGCATGCTCTTTTACACTCCTAATTGAACCAGGGTTGATCCCCTGGTTTGTTGGTAATGGTAGAGTGAGGAATATGCCGGGTCATGAGGTTACAGATTGTGCTGGAATACAATTCTGCTGCTGCTGATGGCCCACAGCGCCTCCCCGCAAGAGCCCAGAGGCCCCTTACCTTTAACCTGTTTCCCTCCTACCCTCTCTTCCTATCTCTTTCCCTCAAAGACTCCTTATTTGCTTTCAAACTTCAATTAAAAAAAAATCAAGTAAGAATAAGGAATAAAAAAAACTGCCCATCTTCCTTTCCCTCTACCTCATAGGTGGTAGAAATTAGAACCTCTTTTTCACAGATGTGTGCAATTCGAACTGGCCCTTTCTTGTCAACTAAACTCAAGTGAGATCATTATTTGGTTCAAAATTCAACTGTTGCTTTTTTTGAAAATCCGAGCAACATAAAATGAAGAACGACCAACCCTGGACTCTAGTCTCTTTCTCCCTCAGTTCAGTACACGTTTTAAAGTGTATAGATTACAAAACAAAAGTTGCAATAAGTGTGTCATCAGAAAACCGTCATTTCTTTCTCTTTTTCTCATAATCTCTCTCACACACACACACACACACACACACACAGTATTTTATATTCAGTAAAGCTTTTTAAATGTATTCGCTTGTTTATCAAAATGATTTTAATAAAAGCTACTGGACAGAAGGTGCTGACCGAACAGTACTGATGAATCCTGGGAAGTGAGGTATACTGCTCAGACTGCACAATCCAAGTTCAGCTCAGAGAATTACAGCTCTGAGCTATAATATTAACTCCAAACACAGGCTTTTGGGAAAGACTGAGAGTTTAAGTGAAAACTTTAATGAAAGCATTAAAAAACACAAAAGGATAAATGTAATAAGGTTATTGTGAAACATGTAATTTTTGATGTTTTAAATTCTGTTTGAACTCTTATTTTGAACATTATGGGTTGAATTTCAGCAAGAGTTCTTTCTTTCGCCTGCTTTAATCTTCTCTTTTCTTCTCTTTTACAGGAGAAGTTACCTGATAACACTCACTCATGTAAGGCCACAGGTGGTGGTCCCTGTGACACGAGACCTTTGACCTCACACAAAGAGGTAGGACTGGAGATCCTGGGTAGCCATGCAGTCAAACCAGTTGGTGATCGAGAAGTCGGAGGGCCAGTGGCAGCTGCAGGTTTGTCTGGAATATCTACAACTTGTATAATGGTTTGGTGCCACGAACACACCTTCAGAGGCTCTAGAAAAAAAAAACAAAGCTGATGCTACTAAAGAGACCAGCACCCTTCCACCACTGTCCTACCGACTGCATCCTCTGTGATGTTGTCATTCACTCTTTCTGTCTCACTCATCAGCTCAAAGAAATTCTCCCAGGGAGATGCACACATTTCCAAAGAGGATTTTTCATCGTGTCAGAGGGGTCAAAGTTGAAAATTGGATCTGACAGTTGGGTGTAGAGGTTTTGCAGAAGTCAGCCCTTGTCTCCAGAACCTGTGGATTCAGATCTGAGGGGTCCTACTCTAAAAAGAAGGATGACATCCAGGTGGAGTCACTGAGGACCACCTTAGCAGAACCAAGAAGGATGGCCGGACTCATGGCAGAGTCAAATGTCATCCTCTGCGTCAATATTGGAGAAGGATTCAACACAATGTAGCTCTACCTGGAGCAAGTGGCAGCACTGGGAACATCTGCATCCATTCTCCCTGACAGAGGGGCCTCCAGACCAAGCTGTGCATCCAACATGGATACTGTGACAACTGGCCTTCAGGTCTTGAAGAACTGTTTAGATAAAACAATAGCAATCAGCTTCCAAGAGTTCCTGAGCACCATCTCTAAGGTCTGCAGGATCTAACTGATACAATTAGTTCCACGCTCCCAGTGATCAATGGGCATTCAGATCCAAGATCAAGCATACGTGGCATGGCTAGAATCTGCCATCATGGATGCCATTGTCTCTCCTGATGACAGTTGAAGTGACCTTTCCAGTCAGTCTCGTCATGTAGGTATCAGGATATATGACCAGGCTGTCCATGTACCTACAGTGGCAATGCAGCCTGCTGAACAGTCCTCCCAGGACTCAGGAGACTTGAGACGAGGGCCAGCTTGGGCTTAAGATGCTTACAGTGTCGCCAAGAACCACTGGTGTCCATGGCCTTTAGATAGCAACTGAGTGGAACATCAGGATAATTTTTGAGAACAGCAGGCTACGGTGAATAAAAGAATAAAAGAAATATCACCAATTTGTGATACGGGATTTTCCTCCATGATCCTGTCCAAAATTAGATGGGATTGCAGCAGAAATGGTATGAAAATGGAGCGGTAAGGTCTCTCGCTGCCTTGACCAGGATTTCCCTCACCATAGCCCCACCAGGACCATATTACCCAATCTTTCCCCATCCACTGTATTCAAATATGGGGCCACCATTAGAAGATGGTGGAGGGCCCCATTTAGCAGTTTCTTTTCACTCCATTTTATCGCCAATGACGTACCTGTTGAAAGACCAGTTTCCACCAAGATCTTAGGGGGCCTGTCGTTTCAGGTCCTTCAGGCACTTTGGCCTCTTTAAGGTCCCTCACTGGACTCTCCGGACTGCAGCATTGATGGAGTTTCCTCGTTTGAACTGGTGGGCTACCACTTGACGGCGGGAATCCTGCCAAGAGCCCACCTTGCATACTTAATGACCTCAACCCAGGAAAATGGGTCACGGCTGGGGTACATACGGAGGGGTGGGTGGAAGTCTCGCCCTGCTGGAGCTCCATCCCGAAGAGAAGAAATCCCCCCCACAAAATCCAATGTTTAGGAGGTTGTCTGTTGTTTGTTTGGTTTTTGTGTTTAGGAGGATAATTACAGGTCAGTTTACAACAGGACCGCAGTTTCATCAATAGTGATCAATGGTCTGACATGTAGCTTCCCAGAGCAGGTTGATACATTACATGAGTCTTCAGACTAATAGTGAACCCATAGCTGCTAGTGGAATGTGCAAATTTATCCATCATCCTAAAAGGAGCAACCATCAAGATATATAAGAAGAAAGGAGAGAACTCAGACTGCAGTAACTATTAGGGCATCTTACTTCTATCTATCGATGCAAGATTCTGTGTCAGTTTCTTCTCAATCGCCTGCTCCTGAATATAACGGACAGGGAGCATCTGGAATCAATGCGGCTTCAGAGCTAGCTGAAGGGGTCAAGGACATGATCTTCATTGAGAAGTGCAAGAAGCAACATCAGGATTTATATATGGCATCTGTTGACTTGATCAAAGCTTTCAACACTGTCAGTCTGCCTGGACTTTGGAGACTTAGAAGGAAATTTGTCGGTTCTGAAACAGTTCCATGATGAGATGATGTGGCTGCGAGTGTATTGACGGTAATCTGTGCAAATCGTTCCCTGTTTCGAATGATGTGAAGCAAGGATCTGTACTATGCCCTGTTCTATTCGCACTTTTTTATACATCTATGCTGGATGATGCAACTCGGGATCCAGGGTAGGAGTTGAGAAACAAATCCTCACAACGAGGAAACTGTTCAAAATATCAACACTGCAACTAAGATCTCCAAACAAATTATGCAAGAACTTTTGTATGCTGATGACTGTACACTTGTGGTGCATTCGGAAGAGGACCATCAGCTGACAAGAGGTAGATTCACAGTTTCCGCCAGCAGTGATGGGCTTACCATTAGTCTGAAGAATATTGAAGTAATGAATCAACCCATCTCAACTCTACCCTCAAATGTAAACAATTTTACAACACCAAGTTATAGTCCAGCAATTTTATTTTAAATTCACAAGCTTTCGGAGATTTTCTCCTTCCTCAGGCAAATGACATTTGCCTGAGGAAGGAGAAAATCTCCGAAAGCTTGTGAATTTAAAATAAAATTGCTGGACTATAACTTGGTGTTGTAAAATTGTTTACAATTGTCTACCCTCAAATGGCAGCCCCAAAATTTGAAATTCCTCCCATGTCAAAATCATATCAATCTGGTCAGACAGGAAGGAGTCTGGGGCAGAGTGAGCGATCGATGGATATTTGGACACTAAGGGAATCAAGGCATATGGGGCTGGGCGGGAAAGTGGAGTTGAAGTCGAAGATCAGCCATGATCTTATTGAATGGCGGAGCAGGCTTGAGGAGTCTCATGGCCTACTCCTGCTCTTATTTTATTTATTCGTTCATGGGATGTGGGCCTCGCTGGCGAGGCCGGCATTTATTGCCGATCCCTAGTTGCCCTTGAGAAGTGGTGGTGAGCCGCCTTCTTGAACCGCTACAGTCTGTGGGGTGAAGGTTCTCCCACAGTGCTGTTAGGAAGGAAGTTCCAGGATTTTGACCCAGCGACGATGAAGGAACGGCAATATATTTCCAAGTCGGGATGGTGTGTGACTTGGAGGGGAACGTGCAGGTGGTGTTGTTCCCATGTGCCTGCTGCTCTTGTCCTTCTAGGTGGTAGAGGTCGCGGGTTTGGGAGGTGCTGTCGAAGAAGCCTTGTCGAGTTGCTGCAGTGCATCCTGTGGATGGTGCACACTGCAGCCACAGTGCGCCGGTGGTGAAGGGAGTGAATGTTTAGGGTGGTGGATGGGATGCCAATCAAGTGGGCTGCTTTGTCCTGGATGCTGTCGAGCTTCTTGAGTGTTGTTGGAGCAACACTCATCCAGGCAAGTGGAGAGTATTCCATCACACTCCTGACTTGTGCCTTGTAGATGGTGGAAAGGCTTTGGGGAGTCAGGAGGTGAGTCACTCGCCGCAGAATACCCAGCCTCTGACCTGCTCTTGTAGCTTCAGTATTCATATGGCTGGTCCAGTTAAGTTTTTGGTCAATGGTGACGCCCAGGATGTTGATGGTGGGGGATTCGGCGATGGTAATGCCGTTGAATGTCAAGGGGAAGTGGTTAGACTCTCCCTTGTTGGAGATGGTCATTGCCTGGCGCTTGTCTGGCGCGAATGTTACTTGCCACTTATGAGCCCAAGCCTGGATGTTGTCCAGGTCTTGCTGCATGCGGGCTCGGACTATTTCTTATGTTCTTAAAGCAGCAATATCAAAATTGCATTTTTATAAGTTTTTTTCACAGAAAATCAGCTGCTCACCTAAGCTGCAGCAAGATGCTACATTAATACTGCTCCCCCACCACCCCTCATCCTCCCCACTAATGCAGCCACCCAGCCGTGCTGAAAATAATGCTGGAGCTCACCCAAAATATGTTAATGCCCTGATCATTTTCTCATTAAATATTTTTTAAAAGTAATGGAACAAAAGTTCTAAAACTGGAAGGTATAAAATAGACATTACATGCAAAGGGCACAGATAACAAGAAAAGCTTAATTTTGTCAACATCTTTGACATTTTTTGGTTTGGCTGTTAAACCTTTTTGTGTTTTTGAAATATTTATTTGTAATTTGCACTTCCAGGTTATTATGGTTGTCAGACTTGATGCTCTTTATAAAGGTGTTGCTGCAGAAAATGAAGAAACAAGAGAGAAGGTTAAAAGAAATTTCCAGGTAACTCTGGGTGATTATTTGGCTCATTGAAACCATTTCTGACTTCTGATTTGGAGAAGAAATGAGCAAATATTTGATTATATTTTAAAGAACAGATGTCTTTCAAAACTAACACGCAATGTCAAGGAACAGATAGCGTCTTTCCAAATCCATTTGAGATTAAATTAGAACCTTTTTCAATCCTGACATTCACTTCTTAAAATGTAAATTGTCCATCACTTTAAACCCTGGAAGGAAGCTACAGTTTTCTTGTTGGAAATTAATCAGTTCCCTACTTTGAAGGTTTAGTGTCAGGCCAGAATCTTTTTGAGCTCAATTCTGAACACATTACAAATACAGCTATGTAGCCAACAGTGACACTTTCCCCTCTTTAACTACTTGGGATGTAGCTATTGAAATATACTCTGAAAAGGATTACTTACAAAGTACACAAAATTTACACTGTTCCCTTTTAAAATTTGTTGTTATCGCCTTATTGTAGTTGGATACTGATTAGAATAGGGCCCAAGGGCATGATTTTCACCCTGAAGAACTGGTGGGCTGGGGACGGGGGGCAGTTAAAATTTTAAAAGTATGGAGAGGGAACAAGTTCCGGCTCCAACGCACCGAAAAATGAGTTTCACCCAGAAACAATCTGGGTGTGCGCGCGCTTTGGAAACCCAGAAGTCCTGCCGGCAATTAAAACCGACGGGTTGACATTTAAAAGGGATAGTTAACAGCGTTGAAGTACTAAAATCAATTCAATTTGTGGGAATTGAGGCAGAGAAACGATTTTAACTCTGCCTGACCGTGTCTACCGTGACCCGTGAAACACGCCATGGAAACAGAGGTGATTTGCAGCCGGCAGCCATTTGGACTTTTAAACCAGTGATTGACAAATGGGCAAGCAGTTCTCTCAGAGAAACATTTGGCTTGGAGTTTGTTGTGTTTAGACTCAGATTTCATTGTACACACTCAGAATTCTTCTGTTTAGACATATTTGCCTGCATTTTGGACCCCTTCAACTGACACCATCAGGATGGGGGGCGGGGGCGCAATGGATGTATTTGGCATTACATCGGAGGAGGAGGTACATCAGCATCCGCAGCAGGCACAGCGTGCAGTTCTGGGAGTTGCAGCTCCACAAGATGGACATGTGCCACAAGGAGAAGAAGAAGAAGGCCCGACGTCGCAGGAGGCACTCCCCTTGTGAAAGGGTCTGCAGGCAGACACTGAGCTTCCTGGACCTCTCTGAGGAGCAGTGCCTACGAAGGCTAAGATTGAGTTGCCAGGTAGTCGCAGGCATCTGCAGGATCCTTCATGCAGAGCTGCTCCCGACTGGGCACGGTAGCCACGCATTGCCCGTCGCAGTTAAAGTCACCACTGCCCTCAACTTCTTCGCCTCCGAATCCTTCCAGGGCGCCACCGGTGATATCACCAGGGTCGCTCAATCATCTGCCCATAAGTGTATACGACAGGTCACGGATGGCATGTTTGCCAGGGCATCCGACTACATCAACTTCCCCATCGATGACATCAGCCAGACCGAGAGGGCAGTGGGTTTCCGCTTTCTGGCTGGCTTCCCATGGGTACAATTGATTGCACAGACGTAGCAATCCGAGGGCCTGCACATGAGCCAGGAATGTTCATCAACCGAAAAGGATATCACTCCATCAATGAACAGCTGGTTTGCGACCACCGGAAAAGGTTTCTGCAGGTGTGTGCGAAATTCCCGGGCAGGTGCTATGATTCCTTCATTCTGTGCAAATCCAACATCCCGGCCCTCTTCCATGCACAAGACACAGTTAAAGGCTGGCTCCTTGGAGACAAGGGATACCCCCTGCAGACGTGGTTCATGACGCCCCTGAGAAACCCCACCAACGAGGCACAGCAGCGGTTCAACGGCAGTCACATCACCACCAGGTCTGTCATTGAACAAGCCATAGGACTGTTGAAGATGCACTTCAGGTGCCTGGATCGATCTGGGGGAGCCCTTCAGTACTCACCAGCGAAGGTGTGTAGAATAATAGTCATGTGCTGCATCCTGCACAACATCGGTCAACAGGAAGGGTTACTGGTGGATGAGGTCCCATGAGCTCAAGAAGCAGCTGCATCTGCCATCAACATTGAAGAAGACGAGGAGGAGGAGGAGGAGGAGGAGGAGGATGAGCAGGATGAGGAGGACAATGATGGGTGAACCATTGGCGGAGCAGCGTCTCACCTGGCTGCTCGTCATGCTAGGGAGTCATTCATATTTGCTAGAGTCTCATAGGGACTACAGTCAAGCACTCAGACCACCTGTAAGGACTATTAACCACAACCCCCCCCACTCCAAGTTGCACAAAACAGTCATACAATGACACATTCACACATTGCAAATGCACCCAATGGGTGGCATCAAGTCTCGTCGTTCATGAGCAAGCACATGTAAGGGCGCTTTCACAAAAGGGACTCAATAATGGGCAAGACGTGGCAGTGGTGGTGATAATCATAACATTTAATGTGAATTTAACATAAAACAAATATGAATGAAAAACATGACAATCTGTCAGACACCTTTGTGCACACCCATGGTGATTAGAAAACCTTCCACTTCCTCTTCCTACAGCTTCTACGTGGTGCATCCCCTGTGGCTTCAGCAGAGGAATTGACAGGTTGCTTAGATTCATGCACGGACTGCTTAGATGCTTTCAGCCTATGACCTCTGGGTTTTGGAGCCCGTGAGGGCCCCTCCAAAGACTGCTCCACCTGCACCTGTGCAGAGGCAGACTCGGCTATCTGGAGAGAAGGCAACATTGCGGATACTGGTTGAGGGGGGGTGGGAGTGGCAATGTGTGAGATGTGGGAAAGCTTTGAGTGGCCATCATTCCTCTCCTGGGCCATGGCCATATCAATTCTGCCATTCTACTGAACAACAATTTGGAGGACATGTGTGATGCCTTGTAAGGCCAGTGCTAGATATCTGTCTGCCTGTCTAAGGCTGCAGAACGTAGTTCACCCTGAGTCCACACAGCCATTGCCAGGGCCTGAATGGACTCATTTGTGACCTGAGCTTGAAGCTCAATGGAGGCTGCCATTCTCTCCATCGCAGATATTACCACACTTACCTGCGCCACCAATTCACTAGCAATAAAGTTGGGCGCCATCCTCTGTGCTGTTGTAGAGAGTGTGCATGGCACATTTTCCACTCTCTCGCGAAGTTGCCCCTACACCTCTATCATTCTCCTTCTCAAGTCCTCGCCCTCTCCATTGCATTTTGCGCTTTCTTCCTGCAAGGGGAGAAAGTACAGACGTGTGAGTGAGTGAGGGTCACCTGATGGATTCATTGTTTGGGTCAGGATGACAATGAAGGAGATGCATCAGAGGGCGATGATCAGACAGACTGATCACATTGGATCAGGATTGGGGTGAGTGGGAGAGATGGGTGCACAAATTGGGGGGTGAAGAAGTGCACAGAAAGTGAAGGTAACTTGACACTGAGCCTTAAGTGGGTGTGAGGAGTGGTGTGATGGAGCAGGCTTTGCAGGGCAGTGTGAGGGGGGGTAATGTTCACCACAGAATGCAGGTCAATCAGTAGTTGTACTCACCTTTCCTGACCTGGTTAGGTCATTAAATCGCTTCCTGCATTGCAGCCATGACCGGGGCACCGTGTTCCTGCTGCTGAACTGGTCTGCCACCTCCAGCCATGCCTTCTTTGTGTCCGAGTCAGATTTCTTACTCCTACCTGGTGGATAAAGCACCTCCCTCCTGCTTCTCACTGCGCCCAGCAATGTCTCCAGGGTGGCGTCAGAGAACCTATGTGCTGCCTTAGCTCTGGAATGTTGCATCGTCATTGTAGCCTCTTTTCTCCTTCAAAATGCATTGTTTAAATAATGGGCTTTAAACACGTCATGCGGGTGCGGAGTCCGCCCGCTGCACAGCTTGAGGACGCGAAACTCGGAAGTTGAGTTAAATGGCTTCAATTGAGTAACAATCACTCGGGAAACCACACAATCTTTTCTTCGGGTTTCCCACCCGATTATTGACCTCCCCCCTGCCCTGCTGAAATCCTACCTCCTAGTTAAAATTTAGGCCCAAAGGTCTAAATCGCTATTTGATGACCAAACACTGTAGGAGTGGAACAGTAAGTAGTTCAAATAATATACCCATGTTATTTGTATTAAGGATGAGATGAGATTCGGATTCTGAGCAACCAAAATGCAAATAGTTCAAATCTAGAATGCAAATGAGGCCAGTGTGCAGGAGTGCGGCCAGCCTCCACCACATTAACAGGGACCTCAGTACATTGCCAGCACAAGCCAATCAGATGCCTACGCACCATTAGATTGCTATGAAATTGTATACCTACCCAACATCAGAAAATCAATAGGCCTGATACTCCTTTCTGGGCCGAGAGTAGAGAGTGAGCAGATTGCCCGCTGGTGGCTGGAATTTGGGATGGAACCTGGTTCTGCTGGGATTCTGCCCCATTTCTTACTGATCATCACTTTCTGGTGGGGGAAGAGGATGATTCCTCCAACCCCTTCCACATCAAAGAGCCATGCCAGGGTGAGTGTCATCCAGCACGTCATTACAGGGCCACAGCAGAACTCTGATTTTATCTTTGTCTTTCTTTTCAATCAGCAGGATATAAGAATGACAAATTATTCAGCTGATTACCGTTAAATGTTTTACTGATTACTGTATTTTTGAAAGATTTACCTTTTTGGTGGCAGCTTTTAAGGTCCCCGGCTGTGTTCAGGGCAAAGCAATTTTGCACAGGGGACCTCAAACAGGCGTTAGGCCCCTTATTTGCGTATGCAAAGGAACTAACACTTGTTTCGGGTGTGTTTCCTAAACACCTATTTTTTTGCCGATAACAATATGATGGGGAGGCACACTTCCGTCTCATAATGAGCGCGCACTTCCTGACCGCCATTTTGGAGGCTTTGGTGCTTGTTTAGTGCCTGTATAATATGCGTGATGCTATCAAATTTCTAGGCCCTAGTGCTCAGAGATAGATTGTGCTATTTACTAAATTGAGCATTTTATCCAAATTGCAATGTACTACTTTTTTATACAAACCCTACATACTAAATACAGCATTGTGCACAGAAGTAACAGTAATCAGCTGAGTAATTTGTCATTCTTATATCCTGCTGATTGAAAAGAAAGACAAAGACAAAAACAGAAGCAGTAGATTTTTCAAATACACATTAGGAGGCATTTTCAGCCTGGTATGATTACATAAACTAATGGATACTTGGGAATTATAATCAGACAATAATCAAGGAGTTCAAATGGCATTATAAACTGCAACAATGGAGCTTGAGAGGTTTACTCCTACATCTGAAACACAAGATAAAATTACTGGCTTGAAATCACTCACTGGTAGCTATTATTCTTTAATATTCTTTAATATGCTGCTAATTTTACAGGATGGTTTACAGGGTAGTAATAGTGTACATTTTAATTGAAGCACAACTGTTTTGGCTTCACTTTAATACAAAGGCCAGGAAATTGGTCTCGTCCCGAATAACCAGAGTGAAGTGGTTATATAGCAATACGCATTCAAATAGCATTCTACAGACAAATAAATAACAAATGAAAAATCAGAATAGGGATAGGGCCACTAAGGGATGCACAGGATAACTCTCAGGTAACAGCAGCAAAATGGCAGAAATACTGAATAGTTACTTTTTCTCAGAATTTACCGGGGAGACTAAAAAGGTGGGCAGGACATTAGAAGAGATCGAAAAAGCTATTGACCAAGAACTTACTTACTTTGGACCTTTAATGCGCACATTAAAAACCCAGAAATCGCAAACTTGCTGATTGGTTCAATGGCATTTTGACAGTCCCGAATTAAAGGGCCAACCACGCCACAATCATATACAATCAAACACAATCACCAAACAATCGTAAACATACCCATCTGCCCAGCTGGAACGAAAATACTTATGCCATGGGAGGGTACGCTTCAAAATACCAACTCCATCACTACTTTTTAAAAGCACGATGACTTATAACCACTGCAAAACAACAAAAAATTAAATTTTAAAAATGTGAAATGTTTAATTATACTTATTTTAATATTTTTTATCATTAAAAAAGAAATTTAAAATATAAATACAATTATTTTTAACTTTTGTATGTTTAAATAAATTAAATAATTTCCTTGCATTTTTATAAGATAAGCTAAATTTTTATTTAGACTAACATAGGGAATGTCACTTTAAATTTATGAGTTTAACTTGCCTGCGTGTGGGCGATGCTTGCAGTCCCACAATGTTTCCATGAGCACATGGCCTGCACTGATATCAGAATGCACCACTGAGGAAGATCTCTGAATCCAGAAAATTTATGTTGTGGACCACACAGTCAGTACATTCGAATTTTTTATCTGCAGGAGGTGCGGAGAGACTTGCCATGCTAGTGGCAGCAAGTTCTGGCCCAATAAAACATTTAAGATAGAAAGGGGAGAGATAATTGATAAACTAATCAAACGTGGGAGGTTAAGATTCACGAATATTAAAAGAAGCAAGAGAGGAGATAGAGGAGGCACTATTACATATATATAAAAATTCACTAGAAAAGGGTACTGGTTGACAGCTAATGTTATTCCCTATAAGTAAAAAGGGAGATAGAACAAGTCCAGGGAACTATAGACCAGTTAGCTTAACGTCGGTGGTAGGAAAGATAGTGGAATCTTTATTCAAAGATGTAATCGAAAGACATCTCGAGAATGAAAATATAATAAAGCGTAGTCAGCACAGATTTCAGAAGGGAAGGTCATGCTTGACGAACCTTACTGAATTCTTCGAAGAAGTAACAGAAAGAGTAGACAAGGGTAATGTAGTCGACGTAATATATTTGGATTTTCAAAAGGCCTTTGATAAGGTATTGCATTATAGACCCATGGCTAAGGTCAGAGCATGTGGAGTTAGGGGACAGGTAGCAGAATGTATAGCAAGTTGGCTACAAAACAGAAAACAGAGTAGGGGTTAAGGGTTGCTACTCAGACTGGCAAAAGGTGGGAAGTGGTGTTCCATAGAGATCGGTGCTGGGACAACTGTTGTTTGCTATTTACATTAACAATTTTGATTTGGGAATCGGAAGTAGAATTTCAAAATTTGCGGATGACACCAAATTGGGGGTGTGATTAATACATAGGAAGAATGCATCAAAGTGCAAGAGGACATTAATAAACTTCCAGAATGGGCATGTAATCAGCAAATGAATTTCAATATAGATAAGTGTGAGATGGTGCATTTTGGTAGGAAGAATAAGAAGGCCACATACAACTTGCATAATAAGGGGGGAAAAAAATTGGATAAGGGCCATTTTTGGGCGTGGGTAGTGTGATGCATTATTACCCCGTGCCGAATCACCCTGCGCAGGCAGGACGCGAGTTTTGGCCGGCCCGAGGACTCACCTGCAATCAGCGTTCCATTCCGGGCCTTGCACGTGGAATCAAAGCAATTTGCACTTTCCACCACCTGGGGGTGGGGGTTTCAATCTCTTAAAGAGAGGATGTTTCTTAAAAATCTCTTAAAGATAGCTGGGACCTGTTATTTGCTAAAAATAACAGTCTATTGTCTGCATGCAGTCTGAAGAGAGATCAGACATCGCACACGTAAAACACAGATGCAGGTCCCATCCCTATGTTTACACACTGATGAGTTATGTTAAAACATTGAATGAAGGTTCCGCACCACTAAATCCCACATCCTCCAGTCTGCACGCCAGATCTCACCAATCTGCCGATCTGAGTTGGTACCAGGCCTGCGAGAGTGCATGCACCAAGGCTCTCTGCTGATGCACTAGAGACCTTGGTGCAAGAGGTGGACCGGAGGAAGGACATCCAATATCCGTGGACCGGGGTGGGGGTGGGGTGGGGGGGCTGGTGGCAAGAGGCCCTCCAGACATATATCCAAAAGGCAGTGGGAGGCAGCGGGGGATGAAGCCAATGCCAGGCGCACAGCATCATGAACATGGATGCAGAGCAGGAAGAAGTTCAATGCTTTGATATGGACATTCAGCCACCGATCTTCGGGTAAGCGTTCTCCAAGGCGGCCTTCGAGACACACGACAACGCAAAATCGTCGAGCAGAAGTTGATAGCCAAGTTCCGCACCCATGAGGACGGCCTCAACCGGGATCTTGGGTTCATGTCACGCTACACGTAACCCCACCAGCAAAAAAAGGGGAAAAAATTTATATGTTTTTTAAAATTCTCTCTCTCTCTCTCTCTGCCATTTTGAGTTTCTTTCTGCCTGCCTGTGTAAAAGACACAATGTATATCGAGTGTACTGGGACGTGCTGTTCTCTGTGACTGGCCTGTTTGAATAACAACGACACCTTTTAATTGGTGTGATGCTGTCCCAACATCGGATAAGATATGCGATTTGAGAACCTTTTCATTCAATCATCTGACGAAGGAGATAATCTCCGAAAGCTTGTGATTTTAAAATACATTTGTTGGACTATAACCTGGTGTTGTAAGATTCCTTACATTTGATATGAATGGTCAAGGTAGTGAGGTCAACTGTCAAGTGGCGTCTCCTACCAACTGCACCATGCACTACACCCTCCATCCCCCACATACAAACAAGCTCTTTCCATCAGTACTCAACTCTTCCAACCAGATGCTTCCTCTCACCCTTACGTATTAAAACTGTTGCAAGCTGCCCACCCACAACTCACAGGCCACACACACTGGCAGCTATTCAACCATGACAGACACATCACACAGACACATATCCCACTTTCTTGCAGGAGAAGGTAGTGCATATCAGGAGGCAGCAAGTAGCAGTGGCGTTTAGACCCTCGAGCCTGTTCCACCATTCAGTGAGATCATGGTGGACATGTGACCTAACTTCATATACCCGCCTTAGCCCCATATCCCTTAATACCCTTGGTTCACAGAAATCAATCAATCTCAGATTTAACATTCACAAGTGAGCTAGCATCAATTGCAGAAGAGCGTTCCAAACGTCTCCCACCCTTTGCGTGTAGAAGCATATCGTAACTTCACTCCTACACGTCCTGGCTCTAAATGTTCGGCTATGTCCTTGCATCCTAGTATTCAAGTGTAGGAGATCTCCAAAAACAGTTGCAAATGTCTCGGCAGCCAAAAGCAATAATCCATCAACATCCTGGGTGGGGGGGGGGGGGGGTGTCACCATTGACCAGAAACTTAACTGGACCAGCCATATAATTACTGTAGCTACAAGAGCAGGTCAGAGGCTGGATATTCTGCGGCGAGTGACTCACCTCCTGACTCCCCAAAGCCTTTCCACCATCTACAAGGCACAAGTCAGGAGTGTGATGGAATACTCTCCACTTGCCTGGATGAGTGCAGCTCCAACAACACTCAAGAAGCTCGACACCATCCAGGACAAAGCAGCCCCCTTGATTGGCACCCATCCACCACCCTAAACATTCACTCCCTTCACCACCGGCGCACCGTGGCTGCAGTGTATACCATCCACGGGATGCACTGCAGCAACTCGCCAAGGCTTCTTCAACAGCACCTCCCAAACCCGCGACCTCTACCATTTAGAAGGACAAGGGCAGCAGGCACATGGGAACAACACCACCTGCACGTTCCCCTCCAAGTCACACACCATCCCGACTTGGAAATATATCGCCGTTTCTTCATCGTCGCTGTGTAAGATTCTCAAAATTCACAGATCCCCCGAAACCCGGAGAAAAACTTTGGACTCTTTCCTAACCATTTCAGGGTGATGAAATATTGGGCTTAACAGAGGGTGATTCAAGGTCAAAAACCAAGATTTGGTATTTTAAAAAGGCATGTTTGGGATTGTAAAAAAAAAGACTGCAACAGGAGTTGGGATCAACCTCTGTAATAGATGGTTTGAGTATATGAGTTAATGAAACTGTCTGGAGAACTGTGTGACCACACTCAGCCCCTACCAGACATTTACATTCAGACAATAGACCCACGGAAGAGCAATCCCCACCCAAATTACAGGACTCATCCAAAACATGCATAAAACAAATCCAATCAGCCCACTCCATAGAAATCTCAGGCCCAGTCAAGGAACTCGAAACCTGAGCACAATGACTACAATCAAGCAAGAGCTCAACAACTCATGAAACCATCCCGAAACCACTTCATAAACAAGTTACTCTTAATGAGCCAGCCAAAATCTTACAATAAACCGAGTCAGATTTGACGCGCAGATAAGGAGGCTTCAATTAGTATAATTGAAGGCCCATTTTCTCAAAAAGTTCAGTTCAGCCAGGAGTTCGACAGCTCGGGAGACAACAGTTCAACAAGGCGAGGGGGCAACAGAAAGAAGTTCAACAGAGAAGGCTAGCAGCTCTAGAAGCAGGCCGACACACAGGAAGAAACCAGAGCAACAGCCCCAGTGACCATCGGACACCTTGCGGCAACAAGGGCCTTACGCAACAACCAACCGAATATTACCACCAACCAACCGGGTAATATTGAGCCACCGCAACCAAAGAAAACCAACTCGGGAGAAAACTGAAGATCCGCAAAGTTTCCACTCTACAATCTATTCCTGAATTACCCCTGGGTGAGTTTTCTACTCAAAAGCCTCTAAATCCTATCACTTTACGAAGAAAAGTGGGTACTCACCCGATAGATCCAAGATGCACCCTACCGTATTAGCGGACTCGCGAAGACTGACCAGCTACGCAATTGAAGTCCTCTACCACGTCCGGGGTACGACAGACACCAACCAACACATACAGCGAACCCCGAAATCGCGAACCAGCTCAACTGTTAAGGATCCGTTTGGTGAGCATTATCTCTGGTCCTTTACAGCCCAACTTAGCTAGTAAAGTGGGATTGGGAGGGGTGAGATATCTTTCTACTATAATTTCCCTCGTGTGTACCAAAGTGTTCCCCATTTTATTAGACTGTTAAGATCGTTGTGTTGTATTTCCTCTCTTGAATAAAGATCAAAGTTTCTTGGACCAAAACCAGTTGTCTGCTGCTCTTTTGTCACAACCCCCAAATAAGTCCAAGGTCTACAACCAAGGGAGTGGGAGCGATTCGAACCGCTCAGAAGTCAGAGGTGAAGCTGACACACACCACCACCCCCTACAGCTGTGTCAAAACCCTGGAACTCCCTACCTAACAGCACTGTGGGAGAACCTTCTCCAGATGGACTGCAGCGGTTCAAGGCAGCTCATCATCACCTTCTCGAGGGCAATTAGGGATGGGCAATAAATTCTGGCCTTGCCAGCGACACCCCATCCCATGAACGAATATAAAAAAAAGTGAATAGTTCCATATTGCTTTGGCTTTGCGTTGATTGCAATGTAACTGCAACCAGTGTAAAACAAACTTTAAAAATTGGACTGCGTGGTTACTTTTCTAACTTAATTTTAAACTGTTTGATATTGCCATTTGGATGGCATTAATGTTTAATGTTTGGCATTAATATTGGCATTTGAATGATGGTAAGCAGAGCTCAGTCTGGCAGTATAACGCCAGCTCTACATTACTCTAGGCAACTATTGGTCTCAAAACAGTACTTGAAATATTGCAGCACCATTATTCATGAATTGAATTCATTTTTGTGTTGGCAGTGCGTGTCAGTGCAGATACTGACTGCGGGCCGTCCGTTAGTGAATGTGTGCTGACATTTATACTGGGGGGATTTTATGATTGCGATTTCATTACTGCAAATTTGTTGAGAAATAATTTACAGTTGATTACAGGATAATGATATGACTTGTATTTATTATAGTATGAAATATTTCATTTTAGAAGCACAATAAGCAAAGCTATTTTCATAAGTTCTTCATTTCTATGTAAGTGAAATTCAGGTGTAGATTTACAGTTATTTCTAAATGTTGCATTTATGCATATATAGATGTATATCTACAGACGAGGATCTATAACTAGGTTTTGTTAAAGTATAAATTAATTTGTCAATTTTTTAGATACAATCAAGCCTCATTATTAATTGCATATAATCAATGAACTATTTAATTGTTTCATGGGCTTATTTTACTCAGGTTTGAGCAACAGAGACTCTATCTAGACCAAAGGAAATGTAATGTAATCAGAGATTTGTAGCAATAACAATGTTAATAATAATGAGGTGCCACTATAAGTGGATTGTCATTGGATAAATATTCAGTTTCATTGTAGCACAAGACATATGCCTTTGACTGACAGAGAAAAGAGAAATCTTGCTTTCATATTTGTCATTGTCCTAAAATGAATAGGCATTGTTTTAATAAATATATTTTTGTGCAAAACAATAAGGCAGTATAGATGGTTCACATTATGATTCACAAGACGTTAGTAAGTATATAATGGTGAGTTGGTGTTAATAGGGTGTTGGATGGAATACGAGAGGGAATTGACTGACCGTTTCACCAAGCAATTTCTGGTTCAAAAGTGGCAACAAATGAAAAAGATCTCACGGGACCACTTTAGCAAATCTTCAGCCTTAAAGACAGCTGTCAGGGGAATCACATGCCAAGAGAAAGCAACAAAAGAGGTTTTAGCAATAAAATGAGAGTGTTATTCAGCTGTGAGATTTTTCATGGTGTACAAAATGTCAGGAGCTCGTACACAGATTATATTTTTGTATGAATTTAAGGGGAAGCTAGATAAGCACATGAGGGAGAAAGGAATCGAAGGGTATACTGATAGGGTTAGATGAAATAGGGAGGGCGAAGGCTCGTGTGTGCTGTGCTGTAGTTTCGATATAACTCAATGTAATACCTCGACTCACATTCTGCTTTAGTCAAGCTAATGTTTTTTTTCATAGCTTACCCTAATGCTGTACGTATTCAGTTTGTCATTCTACTACAGTGCACGTATTAGAAAAGGTAACACTGGTATATGCTATATAGATATATAAGGAAGGCACCCTATGGAAGACTGCATCAATTGTACTTAATCTCAGATGCCAAGCAGACAACACGGCTCTTCTGTTGGCAAAACAGCCCAATCTCAAATAGCATATATTTCGAGCCAAAAAACCCAGACCTGCTTCTAATCACTTCAGCCAGTATCATGGAAGTAACCTTGAATACTTGGGGTGGGGTAATTTTGACTTTGTGCAATAGTGTAAACCGCAATGGAAATGAAAATTGAGAGAGATGTAAAACAGGCAGCCAATTCGCTATTATTACCCATTTTACGCTATCGCACAAAGACAAAATTATCTCTCTAGTTTTCATTTTTGAAACCACCTGTCCTGCAGTAGAACAGCAGAATAAATCAAACTCCAGATTCAAAAACCCTACCTTTCACAATGAAACTCGAGCAAAGGGCACAAGTCCAAATGTGGACATTATTAGAGGGCTTGTTACAGCATGGATTTTGTGTGAAATTACAGATTTCTAAGTTCTAACTGACAAACCCAGACGATGAAGCAAGTTTTTATGTGTTTGTGTCAGTGGTATTGAGTTTTATGGGCGGGGGTCAATTAGGTTGAACTGAGCTGGAAATGTACACTGAAGCCAGTGCATTCATCTCCATTACTGTGTACTCCAGCCTTCTCACAAATAGATCTTATATACACAATTACTGGCTCCTTCACTAGGTCCATATATAAGATGTGAAACTTTATATTTGAAATGTTGTCATTATTCTTTGTTTTGTAATGTGTTCTCGGTGTTTGAGATGGCTGCAACTCTTATTTATGTTTTTCTGAGAGAGAATTTTAAAAAAAGCAAAAATAAAGGTTGACCTAAAGAAGGGAAATCCAAGAAGGGCTGTACTATTATTTAAGTTTTGATTGGACATCCTGAATAAAACTCCTGAATTTGAACATTTTTAAGTCAAATCTTTTTAGCAACGGTAAGTGCTGTTGCAATGACATTAGGGCTGATCTTTGGCTCCCAGCGCTGAATGGGAGTAAAGTGCACCAGAAATGCATTGCGCCCCAGGAGCCACTGCAGTGCTGGGATGTCCTGTAGGCCCTCATTTAAATGAAGAGGGTGGACATCAGATGCTGCTGGAGGTATTGTATTGGACACTATGAAGATTCTGAAAAGAAGGACTTAAAGGCAACAGCAATGTTAAACGGTCAGGTCAAATGGAAGACAACGAGAGACTCAGACGATCTTAATTTTTTTTTACATACAGGTTACGGGAAAGAGTTTTACACTGCCAGCTTCTGATGAATTGTGGTAAATTTGTAATTTAATTTGTGTATGCCAGAAGCTGTGACTTGTGTGTCAATGTGTATTTATGTAAATTTAAAGATTCTATCCCATGAATGAGTTTGCACTGCTGTGCCATGGCATGGGTCATAGCAGCACTCCATGGGCACCCCTGCAGTCTGCCTTGGAGGGAGCTGGTAAGAGGGTAGCACTGTGGTGTCAAGCAGTAGTTGAAGGAATAGAGGAAATGTGTGTGGGTAGGAGGGATGATGGTGCGGGAATAGGAGGATGGTGCTGGTTTGACTGTAAGTCTTGTTTCATTCCAAAAATGCATGGAGCAGATGTACGGTCAGGGAGAGAAGGGATTCCTACTCTGTGATGGGGAAACAGCTTTTAGTGGTTCAGAGGAGGGTCAGCTGACAAGGGAGCTTGTGGTTGCTTCCCTTCATCTGCCTCCAAATAAGCCAAGTCACAAAAGAAGGGATGGCACAATACTAAACACTCAGTAGATATAAAGGGCTCGATTTTAGGGTCGGGTTACCTGCGGGTTTCCAGCGGGGGGGCCCCGAAAATCCCGATCTCCGATCACGTGACCGGATTCGGACGAAATCCCGGCCACTTCCGGGTACCGCGCTGACGTGCGGGGCTGCGCGCGCAAGCCCCGCTGGTGGGAATCCCGCAGGCAATTAAAGCCAGCGGGGTTCCACTTGAGAGCACTTAACTTGCTCGTTGTGGTCAGTTAATGAGCTGAAGCAGCTGTCAAAAGAGGAAGTGTGGGATTTTACGTTCAAAGCAGTCAGTTTCCCACACTGGGGGAAACAGGACCCTTCAAACCAGGCGTGTTGCAGCCAGCAGCCTGTGGCAGGTGCCAAGGTGCGCTCCACGGGGGAGCGCCCTCACCCACGCAGGAGGCCACCGCGTCACATAGGGCAACCCCTGCCCCCCACCACCCCCCGGCCAAGCCAGAGGACAGACCGACACGAAACCGCAGCCCCAGTCCGAGGACCCACACACCTACCCTGCACAACCCCTCAGACCAACACCTGCCAGTTGGGTGGTGTGTGGACACCCTCGGAGGACGAAGAGCATGACCACCACCAGCAGCCTCGCAGTCCACGCCGTCCGCCGCAGAGACGTGGATCCCCCCAACACGGTGTGGTTGCACGCCCACCTGCACAGCAGGAGGGAGGGCTACCGCAGAGAGAGACGCGTCGCAGAGGGCACTACCCTCGCCACAGGGTCCACAGACCGAGGCGCAGCTCCCCGGACCTCTCCCAGCAGCAGTGCACAGGGAGGCGCAGATTCGCTCGGCATGTAGTCGTGGAGATCTGCAGCCTCTTTCATGCCGAGCTGCTCCTGGCTGGCCCCAGCACCAACTGCTTACCTGTCGCTGGCAAAGTCACCACTGTCCTCCACACCTTCTCCTCCGCATCCTTCCAGGGTGCAGCCGGCAACACCGCCGATGTCTCTCAGTTGTCTGCGCGGACGAGCCCTGCAAATACACCTGCACCTACTCTGCAGTAACACGATGGGTGGCATCAGTGGTGGGTCCTCATAGTGATACCCAGGAGCGGGCATTATTGGACACAATGGACAGGATTCGCGGAGACATGGCAGTGGTGGTGTCAATATAATGTGTGCTGTTTGTGGCTCTGAAATTCAATATGGGTAACACCCATGACAAACCCTCAGACACCCTTGTGCACCCCCTTCATGCTGACGAGACGTTTGCCTTACCCTGCCTACTGCACATATGTGATGCATGCCCTGTGGCTGCAGCACAGGTGGTGGCAGGTTGAGTGAGGCTGGCCGTGAGGGAGATGCACGAGAGGGTGAGTATGGGATGGAGCCATGAGATTGTATGAGGATTGGGTCGCGTGTTAGTGGCAGGATGAGTACTGGCGAGGTGAGTAGGTGGAGGTAAGATGAGGATGGGGTGTGAGTGGGCATGAAGGGTGATGTGACAGAATAGTGTTGGCGGTGCTGAAGGAGATTTGGGGTGGGGGCAGTGTTGTGGCAGACGGAGTGTAGGGGAAAGACTTCGTGTTCTCACTGTGGCTGACCTACTGCGGTCATTGCAGCGCCTCCTGCACTGTATGCAGGTGGGCGATATGTTGGTGGCGCAGGTGACCCCCTCTGCCACCTCGAGCCAGGCCTTCTTGGTGGCAGAGGCAGGCCGCTTCCTCCCGCCCGCCGGGGGGAAGATCTGTGTCCTCCCCC
Source organism: Heptranchias perlo (assembly GCF_035084215.1). NCBI lineage: Eukaryota > Metazoa > Chordata > Chondrichthyes > Hexanchiformes > Hexanchidae > Heptranchias > Heptranchias perlo. Next base: position 35,919,298 of record NC_090335.1, read on the forward strand.
TCCTCCTCACCCCATCTGATGATACCTGGGGTGAGGCATCATTAAACTGGGAGCAGCCTTCCCCCTGGGCTGCTCCATGCTGCAATTTGTCCCATTGGTTGCAGCATCTGTCAGTGGAGGACTGCCCCTTTAACTCGAGAGCCTCCAGCTGACAGATCGTACTGCGCATGCGCAGCCCGCCCGACGCGCAGGCCAGCGCCGTGGACCCCGGAGGAGCAGGTAATTGGATCCTATTAGTGGATTGCCTGCTACGATCGCGTGGGCAACCCACTAATTTCGCCGTTCGCGTTTTCGACGCTCCCGGAGGACCACCCGCTGGGAACCCGCAGGCCTGCTAAATTCGAGCCCAAAATATTAACAGCATTCTGTGATAAGTACTAAAATAGCAAAAAAAAATTTTAAAAGTCAAAAATAAAAACCCCATCTTGACAACACCAGCCTGCCCCTTAAGACTTGCAGCACTTAAACAGCAGCTTAGGAACCAGTAATACCAGTTTGCCCCTGAACAGCATCCAGTGGTATTAGAGGAAATCTGAGTGCAAAGCCCTCTGGCATTCACTTGCATAAAATTTATTTTGCCCCATCTCCTTTAGGCACAGTCCAGTGTTGACACCACATAGACCAAAGGGAAAGTTTGGATGCATTGCTTGCAGGATCAAACTGTGGGCAAAGGATTAGCACCCATTTTTCTTGTACATTGCATCCATTTTTTGAGCACTATAGGTGCATCTGCATTACCCTTAGAATCATAGAAGTTTACAACATGGAAACAGGCCCTTCGGCCCAACATGTCCATGTCGCCCAGTTTATACCACTAAGCTAGTCCTAATTGCCTGCAATAGAATCTTGGTCTATTACTTGCTGCTAATGTTTGCTGATGGATTTCTGCATTGCAAGACATCTTTTGCACCTACCTTTTCCCACAGCACTGTTACTGTTAGCAGCTGTTCTATTTTTTTATTCATTCATGGGATGTGGGCATCACTGGCAAGGCCAGCATTTATTGCCCATCCCTAATTGCCCTTGAGCAGGTGGTGGTGAGCCACCTTCTTGAACTGCTGCAGTCCGTGTGGTCAAGGTACTCTCACAGTACTGTTAGGTGGGGAGTTCCAGGATTTTGACCCAGCGACAACGAAGGAACAATATTAGCTGTAATCACATGAGAATTCCATAGGATATTCCAATACCAGTGATGGATTTGGAGAAGGGAGAGGAGTTCAGGCAGAGGGAAGAAAGGCAGATCTGATTGCAACTCAGGTGTATGGTGCCCACTTTGTTTTGTCTCAAGAGCTGAATCTTCAATCCTAGACACACCTACATCGGGACATCTGAAGAAACCTGCCCTCACCTTAAATTCTTCACGAGGAAGGTTGTCATGCAGTTATGTCACTTCCTCAAGCCCAAGCTCCAGATAGCTCTACCAGAGGGACCGCCCTATCCATGGCTGCAAAGATTACCACAGGATTAAAATGTTGCATAACCAGATTCTTCCAAGCTACCATTGGGACATTTGCCACATCAGCCAGTCTTCAATCCACTGATGCATAAAATAAGTGACAGTAGTATTGTTTGTTAGGGAAAATGCTTTTTTACTTTGCCCATGGGAAGTCATGCCAGACTGAATTTAATAGAATTTTTCGATAAAAGCAACAAATAATGCGGATAAGGAGAAGAACATAACTGTAATATACTTGCTTTCAATAAGGCACTTGAAAAGGTACCTGACAGAAAACTAGTACACAAAATCAGCAGACATGGCAATCACGTATTTCGATTTTAACTCTAGATATTCTTCTCAGGTTCAGCATCTCAGACCTCACCTACAGTTAAGTACAGCTCACAAGCCGCCAGGGTCCAGTCCTGGGGCGAGATGGCCACTGTTACATTTTTTTTTACTCCAAATATTTTTCTCAGGTTCAGTATCCCAAAACACTCCCATAAGTGAGGTCTCGGTACCTGTTACCCAGAGAGTTCCTTTACATGCCCAATATCGAGGTATTTTCTACTGAGCCCAGGGATCAAATAAACAACCCTCATTACTGTAACTTGGTTTAGTTATATCACACGCCCTCAAGATTTTCATTGCTTTCACTAGACCACAGTTTAGGAATAAATTGCCAAGTAGAATTGCTAACCAGTAAAATGGATGTGAACAGAAGCAAGGACACATTCTAGATTTACAGTAATTGCAGTGCATTTGTTGTACTAAACTACAATGTAAACTGGGCCTGACACATGGTGGGTAATTTTAAATCCCAAGAATGGGTGGGTTGTGGGCCGCTGGGAGGTCAAAATTGCAGCTTTTTAAATCGTGACTGCAACCCGGCTCCAAATCGCCCACTTCCAGGATTAACATCAATGCACTTGGATGTGCGCACACTACCGAAACCCAGAGGTCCGTCCCAATGCTAGCGGTTGGATCGTTAACTTGAGATATTTGAGGTAAGTATTTTGTAAATTGATAAGGTCATAAGGTCAGAAATGGGGATGTTCGCTGATGACTGCACAGTGTTCAGTTCCATTCGCAACCCCTCAAATAATGAAGCAGTCCGAGCCCGCATGCAGCAAGACCTGGACAACATCCAGGCTTGGGCTCATAAGTGGCAAGTAACATTCGCGCCAGATAAGTGCCAGGCAATGACCATCTCCAACAAGAGAGAGTCTAACCACCTCCCCTTGATATTCAACGGCATTACCATCACCGAATCCCCCACCATCAACATCCTGGGGGTCACCATTGACCAGAAACTTAACTGGACCAGCCATATGAATACTGAAGCTACAAGAGCAGGTCAGAGGCTGGGTATTCTGCGGCGAGTGACTCACCTCCTGACTCCCCAAAGCCTTTCCACCATCTACAAGGCACAAGTCAGGAGTGTGATGGAATACTCTCCACTTGCCTGGATGAGTGCAGCTCCAACAACACTCAAGAAGCTCGACACTATCCAAGATAAAGCAGCCCGCTTGATTGGCACCCCATCCTCCACCCTAAACATTCACTCCCTTCACCACCAGCGCACTGTGGCTGCATTGTGCACCATCCACAGGATGCACTGCAGCAACTCGCCAAGGCTTCTTCGACAGCACCTCCCAAACCCGCGACCTCTACCACCTAGAAGGACAAGAGCAGCAGGTACATGGGAACAACACCACCTGCACGTTCCCCTCCAAGTCACACACCATCCCGACTTGGAAATATATCGCTGTTCCTTCATTGTCGCTGGGTCAAAATCCTGGAACTCCCTTCCTAACAGCACTGTGGGAGAACCGTCACCACACGGACTGCAGCGGTTCAAGAAGGCGGCTCACCACCACCTTCTCGAGGGCGATTAGGGATGGGCAATAAATGTTGGCCTCACCAGCGACGCCCACATCCCGTGAACGAATGAAAAAAAAGATTCTGAAACAGAAACGCATTTTACTTCTCCTGCACGGGTTTCCCGTGGTTTCTGAATCTCCCCGGTGAAACGGAGGCAAGATGAAGCCAAAGTTGATATGGCCCTTTAAACCTATGATTGACACATCTCAATAAAAGCTCAGGTATTGCAGATGGTCCCTCAGTTCTCTCAGCAAATGTTTGGCTGAGAGTTCTTGTGTAGAGACTAAGGGCTCAATTTTGAAATGGAGCCACGAAGGGGGCAGGGGTGTCAATTTGAGGTCGGGAAACCCATTAGTCCGGGTTTCCTGGACGTCCTTACGATTTTGACGTAAGGAAGTCTTTTATTTTTTTTGTCGGTTTCCCGTCCGATTGACCAGCTGATTGACAGGCTGGTCTCAGTCGGACGGGAGATCAGATAGAGAGAGGACATCTGCAGGTAAGTCTTTGTTTGCATGGAATGGGGGGGGGGACATAGGTGGGCAAGGGGCACAGGCAGGCAAGGTGCACAAGTGGGCATATGTGGGCAAGGGGTCGCAAGTCATGGGGGATGTGACCAGGAGTCAGTCGCGGGGGGGGGGGGTCTTGTTCGGGGGTTGTCACAGGGGTCCGCGATTCTTGAGGGGGAGGGTCGGGGTCGGAGGGAGAGGGTCAGGGTCGGATGATCGGGGTCGGGGGTCCGTGATTGGGAGAGGGTCTGTGATCGGGGGCATCCGCGATCGGTTGGGGGTGGGTTTCGGTGCACGTAGGTTTGTTGGGCCTGGGGGAAGCACTCCTGCTGCTCTGAGCCCACTAGCTGTGCCTATCTAGCCACTTACCTGCAGTCTCAGGCCTTCTCGCCTCCTTTCATGAAGCGTAAATTAGAAGGCCCGGGAATCCCGGCCCCCCGGGGTTGAAGTCGGGAATTAGTTAAAATGGAGGCCTGAAGGCTCCTTGAAAGGTTTTAAGGCCCGACCCACCTCCTGGGAGCGGGATGGCCGCCCACCCCTCATCCTGCCCCGGTGAAAACCGGTAATGGGCGGGTTGGAGACGGGTCTGAAATGATGGCAATTTTCAATGCCCCCCTGCCTCTGACCCACATGTTTTTTACTTTTAAAATCGAGCCCTAAGAGTTCTTTGTTGAGTTTGAGCGTTCTTTAGTTGAGACATCTTTAGAAAAACTTTGGAGCCTCTTAAACTGACATGATCAGGATGGGAGCGCAATGATGTATTCCAGAGGACATCTGAGGAGGAGGAAAATGACCATCCATGGCAGCCACATCATGCTGTGTTGGGATCTTCAAGTGCACAAAAGAGAGAGGTGCACAACAAAGATCTGGGGAACAGCAGAGAGGGGAGCAACAGAGGGGCCGAGGTCACATGAGGCAGTACCCATGTGATAGGGTGTACAGGCAGAGGCTGAGCTTCCTGGACCTCTCTGAGGAGTAGTGCCTACGCAGGTTCAGATTGAGTTGGCAGGCATCTTCAGTCTCCTTGAGGAAAAGCTGCTCCCCCGCTGGACCTGGTGGCCACGCATTGCCCGTCGCAGTAAAAATAATGACTGTCCTCAATTTCTTTGCCTCTGGGTCCTTCCAAGGCGCTACCGGTGACACCTCCAGGATGTATCAATCGTCTGCACATAAGGGTTGTTTCCCAGGGCATCTGATTATGTGAACTTCCCCTGCAATGACATCTGCCAGAATAAGCAGGCAGTGGGTTTTGCCTCTCTGGCTGGCTTCCCACAGGTGCAGGCTGCATTCGATAGCCCACACGTGGCAATCCGAGGACCCCCACATGAGCCAGGAGTCTTCATAAACTGAAAGGGCTTTCACTCCATCAATGCACAGCTGGTGTGCAACCACAGAAAGATTTCTGCAGGTGTGCGCCAGATTCCATGGCAGCTGTCTTGATGCGTTTATACTGCACCAGTCAAACATTCCAGACCCCTTCCATAGAAGAGATAGACGTAAGGGCTATCTCATTGGAGACAAGGGATATCCCCTGCAAACATGGCTCATGACACCTGTGAGGAACTCCACCAATGAGGCATAAGAGCGACATAACCAGAGCCATATGACCATCAGGTGTGTCATTGAGCAAGCCATAGGCATGTTGAAGATGTGCTTCAGGTGCCTGGATAGATCTGGAGGTGCCCTTCAGAACTCGCCAGCGAGGCTCTCCAGATTTAATTGTAGTGTGCTGTGTCCTGCACAACATAGCGCAGCAGAGAGGTTTAGAGGTGGAGATGGACGAAGGCGCTCATCAATGAGGAGGATAAGGAGGAAGAGGTGGAAGATGAAGATGGGACACCCATTGCCAGACCATCCGTGCAAATTGCTGCCCGGGATGCCCTCATCTCTCACAGGTTCTCATAATAAAAGTGTCAAAATATGGACATTGAGATACGCAGGCCACCTGGCACAACCACCACCAACCCTCCCGCCCCCACTTTGCACAAAACAGTCCTTTCACCAAGCATACACCAATTGCACCTCCGCCCAATGGATACCGTCATGTATTGGCATTCATCATGAAGCAAATGAAAGGGCAACTTAACACTCGGGATGTAATAATGGCTAAGATGTGTAAGTGGTGATAATCAATACATTTAATGTGCCATTATAAAAAAAGAGACTTAACAACATTACATTTGTTCTAACACACTTGGTGAACTACAATTGCTTAAACTTATGCTACCTACCACTTCTACGTGTTGCATTCCCTGAGGCTTCAGCAGAGGTAGTGACTAGTTGCTCAGATCCTGCTCTGACTGCTGAGATGATTTTGGCCTACAACCCCTGCGTTTTGGAGCCAGTGAGGGCCCCGCCAAGGCCTGCTCCACCTGCACCTGTGCAGGGACAGACTCAGCCATTGGGAGAGGAGGCAACATTTCGGATACTGGTTGTGGGGGGGGGCGGTGAAACGGGTGAAATGTGGAAGCGCTTTGAGTGGAGCTCCCACTTCCATGTTCCCTTTCGCCATCATCCCTCTCTTGGGCCAACGCAACATCACTCCCACCACTGTGCTGGACAGCAGTGTTAATTGTATCTGTGATTTATGTGATTAGTGTTAACTGTATTCAGGAGATGGGTATCAATTGGGGACTCTCTTGTATCGATTTATAGGAAGGTGTGTGATGTTGAGCTGTGTGAATACGTCAATGCCAGATTCATCAGCCGCACTCAGAAGACAGTCCAGAATGTCACCCGAGCACAACGCAACGCCATCAACGCTCTCAAGAACAACCGCAACATCGTCATCAAACCAGCGGACAAAGGAGGAGCCATAGTCATACAGAACAGAACGGACTATTGCAAAGAAGCATACCGACAACTGGACAACCAGGAACACTACAGACGGTTACCCGCAGACCCGACCAAAGAACACACCCACCAGCTCAACAAACTGATCAAGACCTTCGATCCAGACCTTCAAAGCATCCTACGCACTCTCATCCCACGTAATCCCCGCGTGGGAGACTTCTACTGCCTCCCAAAGATACACAAAGCCAACACACCTGGACGTCCTATCGTATCAGGCAACGGAACCCTGTGTGAGAACCTCTCTGGATACATCGAGGGCATCCTGAAACCCATCGTACAGGGAACCCCCAGCTTCTGTCGCGACACTACAGACTTCCTACAAAAACTCAGTACCCACGGACCAGTTGAACCAGGAACACTTCTCACCACGATGGACGTCTCGGCACTCTACACCAGTATCCCCCACGATGACGGCATCGCTGCGACAGCATCAATACTCAACACCAACAACAGCCAATCTCCGGACGCCATCCTACAACTCATCCGCTTCATCCTGGATCACAATGTCTTCACCTTCGATAACCAGTTCTTTACCCAAACACACGGAACAGCCATGGGGACCAAATTCGCACCCCAATACGCCAACATTTTCATGCACAAGTTCGAGCAGGACTTCTTCACTGCACAAGATCTCCAACCAACACTATACACCAGATACATCGACGACATTTTCTTTCTATGGACCCACGGCGAGGAATCACTGAAGAGACTACACGATAACATCAACAAGTTCCATCCCACCATCAAGCTCACCATGGACTACTCCTCAGAATCAGTTTCTTTCTTGGACACACGAATCTCCATCAAAGACGGGCACCTCAGCACCTCACTCTACCGCAAGCCCACGGACAACCTCACGATGCTCCACTTTTCCAGCTTCCACCCTAACCACGTCAAAGAGGCCATCCCCTATGGACAGGCCCTGCGAATACACAGGGTCTGCTCAGACGAGGAGGAACGCGATGGACACCTACAGACGCTGAAAGACGCCCTAGTAAGAACGGGATATGACGCTCGACTCATCGATCGACAGTTCCGACGGGCCACAGCAAAAAATCGCATAGACCTCCTCAGGAGACTAACACGGGACGCAACCAACAGAGTACCCTTTGTCGTCCAGTACTTCCCCGGAGCGGAGAAACTACGCCATGTTCTCCGCAGCCTTCAACATGTCATCAATGACGACGAACACCTCGCTATGGCCATCCCCACACCTCCACTACTCGCCTTTAAACAGCCACCCAACCTCAAACAGACCATCGTTCGCAGCAAATTACCCAGCTTTCAAGAGAACAGCGTCCACGACACCACACAACCCTGCCGCGGTAACCTCTGCAAGACATGCCAGATCATCGACACAGATACCACCATCACACGAGAGGACACCACCCACCAGGTGCATGGTTCATACTCCTGTGACTTGGCCAACGTTGTCTACCTCATACGTTGCAGGAAAGGATGCCCCAGAGCATGGTACATTGGCGAGACCATGCAGACACTGCGACAACGGATGAACGGACACCGCGCAACAATCGCCAAACAGGAGGGTTCCCTCCCAGTCGGGGAACACTTCAGCAGTCAAGGACATTCAGCCACCGACCTTCGGGTAAGCGTACTCCAAGGCGGCCTTCGAGACACACGACAACGCAAAATCGTCGAGCAGAAATTGATAGCCAAGTTCCGCACCCATGAGGACGGCCTCAACCGGGATCTTGGGTTCATGTCACGCTACACGTTACCCCACCAGCGAACAAATGTTATCTGTTTTTAATATAACGGGTCAGTTGCTGTCTTTTCTATGTTTCTACCTCTCTATCTCTGTTTTTTTTTGTTTGTTTTTTTTGGTGATTTGTATATTCTGAGACCTGGCAGGTAACACCTGTCTGTCTGCACACTGATTGCCTTGGCAACGGGCAGTTGAAAAAACTGTCTGTTATCACCAGCATTGTTCTGTGAATTATAAATGCGACTTCATTTCGAGGACTTCATTTCCGCATCGTTCACCTGAGGAAGGAGGTAGCCTCCGAAAGCTTGTGAATTTAAAATAAAATTGCTGGACTATAACTTGGTGTTGTAAAATTGTTTACAAATGTGTGAATAAAGGCTTGGAAGCAATTGAAGATCAGGCTCCAGTATTCTATCCTTCACCAGCTGGCTATCCAATCTATAACAAGCAGGATGGTGAACATATGTGCTGCGTTGTAAGTCCATGGATAAGGTATCTGTCATCCTGTTTAAAACAGCAGACATGCTGGTTTCCGAAGTATGCACGGCCGTGGCCCTGGCCTGCATAGACTCATTTGAGAGCTGTGCTTGAAACTGAATGGAGGCGGCCACTCTCTCCATGCCAAACATTCTTGCAATTACATGCGACATCAATCCACTAATGGTTGCAGTTGGACTCCTCCATCCTCTCCACCATTACGGAGAGTGTGCGTGGCACGTCTGCCAGTACCTCGCAAAGGTGTAGCTGTACCTCAATCATTCTCATTCTCAATGATGGCCCCCAGGGTTCAGCATCTGTGCCCAGCTGAGCAGAGCTTGGAAAGGAGTGTGCCCTCCAAAGCGGACTCTCCACAGCTGCCCCTGCCACCAGGGTCTGCTCGTGCTCACTTGTGAGGTGTGAAACACCAGGTGAGAACCCAACTAAGTGGCTAACAGGACCCACCGAAGTGCCAGTATCTGCGTTTGTGCATGGTTGTGTGTCCTGTGACAGTGCATGCTCAGAAGGAATGAGGTCCTCTGAGGAGTCAGGTCGTATCATGTGGGTGCGCAGTACGCCCGCTGTGCAGTTTGGAGACGCGAATCCCGGAAGCAAAATTAATTGCCTTCAACTGAGTTGCGATTCGCGACTCCAACGGGCTCACTTAACTTCCAAGTTTCCCACGCGATAATCTACCCACCCACTGATTTCTCAGCTCCAAGTAAAAATCATGCCCATGGACAGGATTCCCCTCCTGTTGGTGGTTTCGAGGCAGGGTGGCAATACTGTCCACCCACATGGGGGTCGGAGGCAGGTGTGAGGGTCAATAAGAACAAGGGCTCCCAGGTTTTCAAATGCATCTGTGGAGGTTGCCTGCTGAGAACAGGAGAGATTATTCTAGAAGTAAACACCTTAGATAGCTGACAAGTTACCAGCATTGGGTAGCCAGTCTATTGAGTAGATTAGAGACTATGGGGGTGAACTTAGTCAAGTCCAGTAGTACAAAACAGGCAGTTAGTGAATTGGCAGCCTGTTATACACCATGCCCGATTTTCTTTTCCATTGAAGTCAAATTTGTCTATGACCTGCCTGCACTAATGTTTCTGGGATGGCCATGTGGAGGCACAACCTCCACCCACTCCTACAAGACCATTGATCGAAGGGGGAAGGGGGCAGTTTTGAGGACTCTCCAAGTTAGGAATGCTTGCTACTAGGCCCTCAGTTGGAAACATATGAATCAAGAGCAGGAGGCGGCCATTTGGCCTCTCGAGCCTGCTCTGTCATTTGATAAGATCATGGCTGATCTGATTGCGACCTCTCAACTCTACTTTCCTGTCTACCTACTATAACCTTTGACTCCCTTGTTAATCAGGAATCTGGCCTACGATCAGTACAGGTAGGCCAGGTCTCACAGGGTATATCTGGGTGGAAGAGGCAGTGGTAGGGCCCAACTGGGGATCCTGGCATGGCCTTTCGAAAATAAGGAGTTTTGGATTTTTGGGGGTTTTAATTTGCCCCCTTTGTAAAGGAACCACTTGGAGCAGTCAAATTGTTTTTCAGAGGGACCTGACCCCCCCAACAACCCCTCCCCCCACCCCCCCAACCAAACGACCAGCTTTTGACCAGTGTTTTAGAGGTCTTCAGCAGGCAGGTGCTGTAGATGTGGCCCCACTTTCTGACCCTACGATTATTGATGGGGTCAGCGTTGGTCGCTATGGGTAGGAGCATCCTGGCACATGCCAGGAAGTAGCCCCCTACGGATGCACCATGATCAATGCTACAGGAGATCAACTAGCAACTTTTTATAGTTACAAGCAATATCTTAAATGAAAAAGTTCTACCATCAAGAATCTGCAGAGTGGTGCATCTTGGCATAATTCCCGAGATGTGCCTGCTGCAGATCTCCAATGCTGACCTTGCCAAAAATGGTGAGGTCAGCAGAAGGGCCTTTCATTTGCTCATCATTGGTGGGCACCCAAACCACTAGGGGCGCATCTGGGGCTCCCACTATTGCATCAAGGGAGAAAATGTCAGGCCCTCCTGTCTGAAAACACCTTTGAGCTTCCCCTCTATGGTGGCCACTTTAAAAAAAAATTAAAAATGGCTGGAGAATCTTTTGGGGTCCAGACCCTGATCCCAGCCAGGTGGTCCCAACAACCAACTTGAATTGGCCACCATTCCTGGTCTCACCAAGCGTACTTGCACCAACCACACATCAGAGAGAGTGAAGACCCGGAACTAGGGAACTCCACTGTCGGTGTCCCAACACCCCATTATCTAAATGACCCTTTCCATGTTTCCATGGCATACGGAGGCTCTGTGACCAACAGGCCATCTGAAAAACCAGCTTGGCTTGGGCCTGGGCGTTCCAGTTTACTCCCGTCAAAGTTACAGCGGAGGAGTTTCATGACCTTAAGATGTCCCAAAATGCTTTATAGCCAATGAAGTACTTTTAAAGTGTAGTCACTGTAGTAACGTAGAAAAAAAACTGGGGAAGCAACAGGTAAGGCATCCAGAGAAGGGACAAAGGCATGGCACAGAGGCAAAAGAGAGCCCAGACAATCTAGGAGTCAGACCTGCAAACACTCCTCGATAAAATAGGATGGAGAAAAGACATACAGCTGGATGTCTGTGGAAGGAAGCCTCCAAAAAATGTCTCTTGCACCACGTGCAGGGAGATGATTCTGGCACTGACTGCATATACAAAGGGCCTAACGCCTGTTTCAGGCGCGTATCCTGGACACCTGTAATTCAGCGTTTACCAATAACGCGGGTGGCGCACTTCCGGCACGCAATGTGCACGCACTCCGCCCGCCATATTGGATGCTCAGGCGCACATTTTTGCCTGTAAAATGGGCGAGACATTAATGAGTTTCTAAGCCACTGTACTTTGTCAGCATTTTCATTTTTAAAATTTCAGACTCAATCGACAGACTGTGCTTTGCATCTCTTTTTCTTGGGTTTTCATTTTCCTTCACTGTCCTGCCTTAGCCTTTCACAAGTTGTTTCTTTAATCTCTTTAATTTCTTGTTGTTTGAATGCTGCTGTAAGCACCATAAGACTGCCCAAAGTTCCTTTATGTCCAAAACACAAAGATCTTAACTAGTGGAACAAGGAGGATACTCGATTGATTGCGATTGTCACTCAGGCTTCTTTTCAAGTCATCTTGGATTTTGTGTGTGCATATATAGTGAGAGTCTCAACTCTTGTTCTCTTGAAGATTGTATGTATTCAGTTCTATCCTATGACAGGGTAACTAGAGGAACGGAGTCAGGCAAAAAAGAAAGGAAAATTATTACAAAATTGTCAAAACCACACAAAGGCTGGGAAGTTACTCATTTTGTTGAATGCCCTTTTAAGGTTGTTCTTCAAGTAGATGTTACTGTCAATAAAATTACCTTTTCATGTCAATTGAATTTGACAGTCTTGTTTACTGCTTAAAAATTCTAGAACATTTTTTAAAATAAAAATGTACTTTTTATACAATTTGCCACACGAAGAGATATGATGTGCTTTGGGAGAATGATTGCACTGCATGTTGCGAATGACTCAGCTCATATATTACCCAACTGTACACTGCATTACTGTTAAATATTTATGCAACCCATAACTTTATATGGCTACCCAATCATCTGGTAGAACTGGTAAAATCCGATTTTTTTAAAATTGGAGACTAAGGCAGCACCATTACTAATTAATACTTAATTTATTTTCAAGTTGTCTTATTAGACCAGATGACAGCACTTCTCACACAACTCAGGCAAAGAAGATATAAATGTATATGTATCCTTTAGGGTTCCTAATTTCATACATAACATTCTATTTTAAACCTGCTATCAAAGCTTCAATCATAAAATGTGGCATAAAAGCTGCAGAACAGAAATCCCTATCACTACTAATAAGAGTTCAAGGGAGCAATTTATTTTGCTTCCAAACAATTATTTATTTCACTTCTCTTTTCTATTTGGCTAAGGTTAGTACAGCACTATATTTATTATGACAATTCCACAGTATAACTTGTGTGACCTTTAGTGTGTGGAGTCCATCTGCAATCTGATCAATATCTATTACCTCCTTCTGCACCAAATTGTCCTGCAAACGGTAGTTTTCAGAAATGTTAACCAGTAACTGCTTTCTTTAATAGTGTTGTATTCTGTTTTGACCACAGCCCAGCTCTTGAAATTAGAAAGTTGACATTTACAAAACCTAAAACAGGAGCAGCTGCCAAGAAAATATATTGTGGCCTTTTTCATAGGCTGCAAATTTCTTTCAAACCTGAATTAAGAAGTATATCTGGTATTCTGTTTATATTATTAGTAGCAAAATTTGTCAATGCGCTACATAATCCAGGCTGACACTTCAGTGCAGTACTGAAGGAGTGCTGCACTGTTGCAGGTGCCTTCTTTCGGAAGAGACATTAAACCGAGGCTCCATCTGCCCTCTCAGGTGGAAGTAAAAGATCCCAAGGCACCATTCGTAGAGGAGCAGGGGAGTTCACCCCAGTGTCCTGCCCAATATTTATCCTTTGACCACATCACTAAAACAGATTATCTGGTTTTCTTTCATCAGTTCTGATGAAAGATCATCGACCTGAAATGTTAACTCTGATTCTACCTCCACAGATGCTGCCTGACCTGCTGATTGTTTTCCAGCAATTTCTGTTTTTATTTCAGATTTCCAGTATCCGCAATAATTTACTTTTGTTATCTGGTCATTACCTCATTGAAGTTTGTGGGATCTTGCTGTGCACAAATTGGTTGCCACATTTCTTACATTACAACAGTGACTACACTTCAAAAAGTACTTCACTGGTTGATGAGCACTTTGGTACGTCCTAAGGTCATGAATGGCACTATACAAATGCAAGTTCTTTTTTTTCTTTTCAAGAAAAACAATGCAAACTTTCAGACTATAAAACCAATAAGTATTCTTCTAACTGGCATAAAGTGCACTAATTTCATATTTGAACAGTATTATTTCATAATGATTTTGATATTAAAAAAATATTTTTTGTTCAATTTGAAATTGTTACACAAGAATAATGTACATTTAAAAATGGATTTGGACAAGAAATCCCCCTGCATAGAACAAAGTCGTGATTAGGAACTCATTAATTAGCACAAATGTTCAGTGGAAAAGTTTCTTAAATCTCTGATTTCTTCTCGAGGAGCACTATCTGCAACCTCTGGTGCTTTCCAGGGCACAGGCACATTGCAGGATAAAAGACAGTTAGAACAAATGACGTTTGGTCTCTGCCTAAGGCTGTAAAAATGCCAAGCGGGGTCATACATGCCAACCATCAAATTGTAACCCATGTGTCAGCTTGATAGTATTTTACAGTTTCCCCCCCACACTGGAACTGGAGGTTGCCAGTTTCAAACAATTGGTACTGAAGACTGTTGAAGGCAATCAATCAGAAGTAATTTTCTCCTACTGTTAGTTACTCACAAATTTGAGGCACAAATGTTTTCAGAGAGTTGATGGTTTCCGAGAGTTGTAATGCCAGCTATGTTCATTTAGTGTTTATCCCTGAAGAGGTTAGCTATAAGAAATAAGCTGCTAAAATGCAGCTTTTAAAAAGAAATAATTTTCCTTAATGGGACTTTCTACAGCATACCCAACAGGTATCTTATGTGAAGGTGTATTTCTTCAAGACAAGTTGCAGAAGCCTTAATGAGATAAGGAGGTTGTTACTGCTGTGAATACATTAACTGGATTTATTTGAACATTCCTGTCACTGCACTTGCAGAATAACCAGGATTTGTAAGTAAAAGAGCAAGTGGGGTTGGAATAGTGATGAGATTTCTTTAATTTAAAGAATTACACTGAGATCTCTATAATTCAAATTTGAAAACAGGGTACTACTGTAATGTATGATGTGGACAATAGGCCTGTTTCTGGTGAGGGGTAATGTTCTGTAACTTTGTTTGTTAAGACACCTTTGGTGGTCCCTTTGTTACTGTGTGGTAATAGTGGAGCGAACCTGCATCATTCCTACAAGAGAAGTTCAACATGCATGAGGAAATGCGAGGATTGATGTTAATTATCAATAAGAATTTAACAGATTGCAAACCCCAGACTGGAGACAGTCAGTTAGGTCCACCTGAGAGCACAAAATTCAGCCCCACATTCCTGCATATTTTTGAGCATTTTAGTTTTTTTCCAATATGCAATAAAAAATGTTTGAAATACACAGCAGGTTGATCAGCATCTTAAAGAGGGAAATACAGATAAATGTTTGGCTGTGACCCTTCACCAGAACTTGGTTCTGTGTTTTTTTTCAATGATATTGGCTACTTAAAATAAAAGTGGTTTATTTAAATCAGTATACCCTCCATTTATGTAATCCTGCCTCTGGGTTGCCATGGAGTTTGAGACAACAACAGATGTAATAAGTGAGCTGGTTTTGTTTTGTGCATATAGAATGTACTGCTGCTTGGGGTTATTATTGTAAACAATTTTACAACACCAAGTTATAGTCCAGCAATTTTATTTTAAATTCACAAGCTTTCGGAGGCTACCTCCTTCGTCAGGTGAACGAAAGCTTGTGAATTTAAAATAAAATTGCTGGACTATAACTTGGTGTTGTAAAATTGTTTACAATTGTCAACCCCAGTCCATCACCGGCATCTCCACATCGGGGTTATTATAGACACATATTGTAAAAGATTTCAGTTCACAAATTAACGTGATGTATCTGGGGTCAGATTTACTGGACCCTATAAAGATGTATGGAAGTCCCTAAAACTATTTTTATTTCCATATTTCAAATATCTGTAACTCTTCCAGGAGAAATTGTTTTTGGCTTGAAAGTCAAAACTACAATAGACTCCAAAATGTCAAAAAATGCACCAAATAAAATGTTCTCGGGATGGCCCCATGTCCCCTCATGTCCTCACATCTCCCTTCAGTAAGTTCTAAAATTTACTACTACTTCAGACTGCACTTTTGTATACCTTAGGCTTTACATTGCAATAAAATTGATTTCATATAGGAAGATAGGAACAGGAGTAGGCCATTCAGCCCCTCGCTTAGTCTGATTGTGTCCCTTGAAACTTCCTGCTCCCATCTACACAACTTACTGTGCCTCCTAACCTAGTGTCATCTACAAACTTGGATATACAGCCTTTTATTCCTTCATTCAAGTCATTAATATATATGGTTAAAAGCAGAGGGTCCAGTACATAACACCTTGTTTTCACTTGACATAAGGCTTATATTTTGGACTGTCAGTTTTTTAGAATGTTTTAGCTTTTGGGGCTGTTAGCCAACTTTTTGCCAGTGTTCTAGTTTGGTATTTATGTGGTAGGATAGATGGCTATCATGTGGGCTCAACCTCTCGTTTATCTTCACAGTGACTTCTGGGTCTCAGCTGAAGAAGGTGCTGAGCGAAACATAAATACTTCTTTGAGGGATGGAGGGAGATAAAATCTGAATGACACAGCTTTCTTGTTCCACCTTGTGACTAGTTCAAGATCAGCATTGGCAGAGACCAAAAACAGGTTGCCTACTCTCTTGATGAGGAACTGTTTATGGGATTGGGGAAGGGGAGCAGGCAGAGAATTTTGGAATGGGGGAAGGATTTTTTTATAAATAGAAGAACTCGATTGCAGTGTATTTCATTTTCATATATTTCATTTTCAGACTCCAAGCTGAGCATTTCATTTCTTTTCAGGAAAAGAAGTATCATTTCCAAAACCACGTTGACAAAACAAAAGAAAAATCAAGAATGTAGAAGAAAAAAAGTTAGAAGAATTTGTTTATAAAGTGGAGGAAATAAAATGTCAGAAACAAAATTTTCTGCTGAAGGCCCCAGATCTCCCTGGAAAAGAAATCTCAAGCATTCAGAGCTCACATCTCCCTTCAGTAAGTTCTAATGCCTCATTTTCATGTGTCACAGTGCCTCTGTTTATGACTGTTTTTGACTTGTCAGATGTTTGGGGCTTGTGTTAGCTTTTTTCAACCTGCCAGTTCGTTTTTGTCAGTTTATTAGGTTGGCACGTAGGCAGAATGCACTTCGTCCTGGAAGTCACAACTGGGGAAGAGGGCGATCGCTAAGACTGTGGAGTTGGAGGGAGTACTTCTGATCCTGCTGGCTCCACAGAAAGGTTTTAAAAAAAAATAAAAATAAACCTGCTTGTAGTTGGTGGCTGCTAAAGAATACTTGGTGACTAATTTTGTAAAGGGATCCTTCTACAGGAGTTAGGCCCATAATTAACATAGTCAAGGGACCTAATGCCTGTGGACACCTAAAAAAATGGGCTCCACAAATTTAACAGTGGGACCAACGCCTGCACAGATTGGGCGTTGGCCACTCACAGCTAGGTTGGAATGCTTTGTGCCCACTTTACGCCCGAAAAACTGGCGCAATGCATAGCAATTTCTACCCATTCAATACCATTGTCACTGTCAGCTGTTAACCTGTGAAATAAGCTCCAGTAGTTTAAATTTAAAGATAGAAATTACTGAGTGTCCTATTTTTAATAAACTGGCTAATGTGATTGGATGAAATTCTTCGTTTAATGATTTTATTAAAGTTTTTTACCTTAGCAATAGTGCAGAGTAATATTTACCCTTAATTTCTTTGAAGGCATGGGCTCTCATCATTAAAACTGATGCAGTAGATGGTGTGCTTCTGAGGGTCAGAATTAAGTTGCATTGTTGATGTGGAGTAGAAGGACCTTTATTCTGTACATTTCCCATCCAATATTTAAGATGGGAGCACGTGAAGCTAACACCTAAGGCATCATTTTGTGAGGTGAGGCTCCTAGCATGGATCCTTGCTGGATGAAAGCATGGATAAGGGATAGGTCTATACCACTATAGGGCTGATTCTGTGATCTGGACTTTCATTTAGCAAGGCTCTGCATCAGGAGCAGAGCCTCACAAAGTTACCCCTGTAGCACCACAAATTTGGCACATCTTCCTTTTCACAGTGGAGACATTCCTCACCTTGATGAGAATAAAAATCCTCCTGCATTTTTAAAACAAATCACTCAATCCATTACATTTTTAGTGCAAAGTAGCTGTGCGTACAACTATTGAATATTCAGACTGTCTTTTGAGGATAATGAATTGAAAATCTAGCCAAGTAAGAATATGTAATCAAGTTTGCATCAAATGTTTGTGCTGTTTATGATAAACATTTGCTCAAACAAAAGAAAGTCAGAAGATACTCAGGTTAAAGGCACTAAAACATATAACATAAGACTTTTAAAGTTGAGCGCAAAAATGAAATCCCTCAAGCAGAAATCAGCAGTAGGGTGGCTAATGGAGATCACTGACTTGAAAAGGGTACTTGCAAAGAAAAATTATAATCTACATATTGAAAGCTTTTTAGCAGTGTTTAATCAACTCCACGTATTCTAATATATACTTATCACAGCAATAAACCACTATTGAACTTAAAACATCAATTTAGACAATTATTAGGAGGAGGTTGTGGTGAATTCAATTAACTTAAGGAACTGCATATTCTAATATTTAAACTCTTTACATCACTAGGATGTAAGTCACCAAAAAACAAGCTTTTCTACCGGTAAGACTTAAGTCAATATGTTTAATGTCTTTTGTTATACATGATAGAATTTCCAATATAAAATGAGTGTTTTGAATCTCGCTGATACATTATGCTGCTTCGTGAAACAATATTAATGATTTTGCAACATTTTTGCTTTGCCCAATATGTGCATTGAATCTATTTGCATTACATTGTAATACTGGAGTGTTCTGAATGGGTAATTAAATAAAAATAAAAATATTTGCATTTCTGTAGCACCATATTTTGTCATTGAAATGTCTCAAAATGCTTCATGCAATGAATTGCATTTTATCATTCACTGACTGCTATCATATAGGCAAACTCGGCAGCCATTTTGTAACAGCAATTTCCTAGGAATAGCAATGAGATGAGCAACTAGTTAACCCTGAGCTTTTTAAGATAATGTTTGCAAATACGATACTTTTGTGGAGAAAGTAAACTGTGGCCCAGAGTTTGCTGTGGAAGGGGAATGAACGGCGCCCGCCGCTAGTTAGACTTGCTCTTGCCCGTTTAATCTCCATGATATTTTGCGCTGCAAGTTGCTGGAAGTGGGAGATGGAACTGGCACGACGCCCTCTACAGGGCATCTGGGATCTGAATGTACAGGGCAAGCAACTATGCATCGCCTTAACCAATCAGATTGAAGAACTGTGAAATTAACAGCGCATGGACTGAGAAGGAAGTGTAAGTTAGAATGGATGAATTCAATGCCAAATCAGATACAGAAAGAGAAATAAAGAGAGGGAAAGAAAGATTGGATTGAAAGAGAAAAAAGAGACAGAAAGGAAAAGTTAAAAAAGTTTTAACTTTAATTTTAAAAAAAAATCTCCAACAACAATTAAAACCTGATGGAATGAGACTCCACACTTGTAATAGTTAATTTTCAGTCCCAGAGAGGTTGACTGGCAGTAATTAAGACTTATCACATTGTTAAGAGTACTTAGACTTGAAATGATTTGACTTAACTTTCTGTGGCGAGTTTAGTTCATATCTACCATGCAAATACAGGAACTTCATGCCGTTCAATGCATTTGAACGGCGACGCAGACAACGAGATGCCGTTTTCGTGACGCTCACAGTGGAGCGGCACGTCTCGGACAGCAACTTTTGGATGTTCGCGTTTAACCGTGCATCTGCCCTCGCCTGAAGTTGCTATGACATTTTTGCATAAATAACGGCGAGTTCCATTAGCCTCACCATTATTTTGACAGCAAATTCTGGGCTTGTATGTTTTGAGTGCCACATGAACCTATCAATGAATGTAGGGTCTAGGGAATAAAAGAGCACCGCACATGATAAAAAATCCATGAAACTTGCAAAAGCCATGCACAGGCAAATGAACATATAGCATGCATTCCTGTTTAAGGAACGGGGATAGTGGATTGCCATCGAATGAACAAACACTACATTGGGAAGGACATAGTACAAAGAAACTAGTTGAAGTAACACATAAAATTTCACAGTTAAACAAAAATATTTCTTCTCTTTCAAAATGCATACACAATTACCTTTACTGAATTACCTTGTGAAACAAAATAAATATTAAAAAATCAAATATAAATAATGGGGCAGATGTTCCTGGAGGCCCTTTAACCAGGCACGTAACCGGTGCAGCGCACCCAAAGTGCACTAACCTTGTCCGGGCCTTGGAATACCTGAATTTGGTGGGCTGGGTCATTATCGTTACCCAGTTGCACCCCCAGTGCAGGTTCACCCTCTGGAAGGACCACACAGTTGGAAGTCGGACAGGAAAGTTGACTGCCATTAATCAGGGCCTGCTGGCTGCTATTAAAGAAGAGCAGTTAACAGGTCTCCAAGCGGAAAGAATGGTGGGGTGGAAGGGCCAACACCATCTTCATTAGGTATCAATAGCAAGGGAGCAGAATTTATGCTCAAGGTTGAAGGTGATGGCTTTGATCTTCCCAATATTCAGCTGAAGAAGATTTAGATTCATTCAAAACTGGATGTTGGACACACAGCCTGACAGTGCAGAGGCAGTTGAAAGGTTGAGAGAGGTGTTGGAGAGATAGAGCTGGATGTCATTGGTATTTATATGGATGATGTCCAAGGGGCAGCATGTATATGAGGAAGAAGAAGGAGAAGCCAAGGTTAGATACGAGCAGGCATTAAACATAAACATCGTACATTATTCTCTGTAGAAGTCTCTATTCAAGCTTCCAGGGTTTCTACATGCATAATCAAACCACAGGATCCTGAGCTTCCATTATAGAGCTCCCTTCACAGATGTCAATCTCCAAAGTTTCGACTACTTACAAACTGGGATTTCAAAACAATCCTCATATTGATTGAGCACTTAACAAACCTTGTCCCATTTACTCCTTATAAATTGTGGTTTACAGCAGAACAAAATTAACTGACCTGCTTTAAAAGCTAATTCTGAAGTGAACTGGAACAACCCAATTAACTAAGTAAAAACTCATATGATCTTTCTGTATAAAGGCATAAGCCTACATTTTCTGATGGGTTTCACTCAATAAACAGGTATAAGTTAGGTGAAATGTCCTCCTATTCTTCCTACCTGGTGCCCTAATTGCTTGTGTCATGAAATATTAAAAGCCCTACTGAACAAAATTCATCACATTACAGAGTTTCTATTGTCAATAAGGCCTGCAATTTATTGAAAGGATTCCTGTAAATTTGTCAAGGAAGGCTTCCCCCAGCCTCCCCCATAAATCCATGTTGATTCCCTATTGCCTATCTAGGTGTTTCAATGTCCCTCTTTCAGATTGCCTTCTAATATTTACCCACACTGGTCTGCAGTTCCTTAGACCATCTCTATGCTATTTTTAAAAATTGGTGTTACGTTAATTATTTTCCAATCCTCACGCACCTTTAAATGATTCCCTAAAAATAGGGGTCTATTTGGCCAGCCACTCGTATGCGATCCACCCAGGTCTGTTTCCTTGTCTTCCTTATCTTAGCACTGACCACTTTATCTGACATTTCTATTCATTTTAGTACTTCCACCAATCCCTCCAAAAATTCAACTTTCATGCTGTGGAAACTGCCCATGGTCTCCTCCATGAACATAGAAAAGAAGAATTCACTCACTATATTTGGTATCCTTTAATCATTTGATATCATGTCACCTTTCTTTTATCAACTGTTTGCTGTGGATATATTTATAGAATGTCTTTAATAATCTCTGCTATTCTAACCTCATTTTTATTTTAGCTTTCTGAGCTCGATTGTTAAAAGCCATCTATCTATTAACAAACAAGACGCATGAGGTCCAGATCTCCAAGTTTACCAGCTGAATTGGTATACGAGCTTGCTATATGGGTCGCGATTCCTCCTTCTCCTGTGCTACCATTACCTGCTCCTGCTCATTCATGCTGCATGTCTCATCCACTCTTGTGCTAACTGTCTAAATATCATGGAGTAGATGTGTCTAAACTGGTGCTGGAGAGGGTTAGAGTGACCGATGAAATGTGTGATAAAGTGCTGGCATACCCTGACATAATGGACATTGGCTCAGCTGTGTCACACCTAAAGAAAAAGGAAAATTGGTTATAATGGTTTCCTTATGAACAGCTTTTACATTTATCTGTCAGTAGAAAAAGTGGCAAGGTGAAATACATCAGCAATGCTTCAGTTGCCAATAAGTAAAAGGGAGAACAGGGTGAAAAGAAAGAGCAGAAGAAGGTTATTATGAATCCTGAGCTAGCAGCAACAATAACAACAATAAGAACTTGCATTTATATAGCACCTTTAATGTAGAAAAAATGTCCCACAGCCCTTCACAGAGACAGAATCAAAGAATGGAATCAAGCCAAAGAAGGAGATAATAGGAATAGTGACCAAAAGCTTGGTCAGAGGTGGGTTTTAAGGAAGATCTTAAAGGAGGAGAGGGAGGTGCAGAGACAGAGGAGTTTAGAGAGGGAATTCCAGTGCATGGGGCTTAGGTGGCTGAAACCATGGCCACCAATGGTGGGGCAAAAGAGAGGGAATCCACATGAGGCCAGAGTTAGAGGAATGAAGAGTACACAAGGGAAAGGGGATGGTAGGACTGGAGGTTATGGAGTAAGGGAAAATTGAGGCATGAAAGAATTTAAACATAAGGATAAGAATTTTAGATAAGAATTTTAAATTAGAGACATTGGGGGACTGGGAGCCAGTGAGGACAATGGTGCTTGATGAGCAGCAATGGTGGGAATAGGATAATGGCAACAAAGTTCTGGATGAGCCGAAGTTTACAGAGGCCGGAAGATAGGAAGATGGCCAGAGGAGCATTGGAATAATCAAGTCTGAATGAGACAAAGGCATGGAGAAGGGTTTCAGCAACAGATGGGCTAAGGTAGGCATAGAGGCACACATTGTTATGAAGATGGAAGTAGGTAGTCTTTGTGATGGAAAGGATGAGATTGGAAGATCAACTTAGGGTTGAATAGGACATAGAGTTGCCAACAGTCTGGTTCAGCCTGATACAATGGCCGGAAAGAGAGATGGAATCAGTGGCAAGGGTATGGAGCTTGTAGTGGGTGCTGAAGATGGTGGCTTCAGTCTTCCCAATGCTTAGCTGGGACCATAGAATTTTACAGCACACAAGACGACCATTCAGCCATCTTATCTGATTGCTGGAGCAATCTACAGCTAATCCTATTGCTCTGCTTTCTCCCTTATCTCTCATCATCTCCTGCTTCAAATATTTATCCACTTTCCCTTTAAAATATACAATTTCTCATAAACCTCTCTCCTCACTCTCTTACTGGCAGTTTTAAATGAATGGCCTTGCATCACTGACTCCCCACCAGAGGAAAAAGATTTTCCCTGTTCACTCTATGAAAACCCTTCATAATTTTTAAAACCTCTATTAAATCTTCTCAGCCTTTTCTGCTCCAGTGGATATAATCCCAGGATTTCAAATCTCTCCACATATCTATGCTGTCCCATTCCTGGTATCATTCTGTTGAATCCACACTCTCTATGGCTTTAATGTCCTTTCTATAATGGGGAACCTAAAATTCTATACAGTACTCTAACTGGCCTAAATATTCCCTTCTGCAAATGTATCCTTACCTCTTTACACATATACTCTATGCCGCTACTTAAAAAAACACAAAATGTTATTGGCACTTGTCCACACAACTTGCAGCACCAATTTCCTTACAATATACCACATATGTATGCAATTAAGTATTTTGTTTTAACCATGTAGTTTTTACTTATGCAAAGAACATTGATGCCTCTGTACAAAAGTTGTCATCAAGCCTCTTTTCTCTTCTCTGATCACAAAGGTTTAGGAATCAGCAGTGTCAAACTGTAAACTGTTGATGTTCATAATTCAGTCAAATTCTGCAACACTCAGCTTATTTCTTCATGATTTTGGAATGCAGTAGTATCATATTTCTTATAAGGGTTATATGTAGAGGATACATAGTAATGTTTTATTGATATACATTGATATATATAAAATTTTCCAGAGTGAGAATGACCTGATAAATCATGAGGACTGATGTAAAGCTTTGGAGATGTGCCCTGCTTTTCTCAGAGTTTTTGCTGTTTGGAATAAAAGCCAGAAATATTGTCGCGGCCAGTGGCTTAAATTATTTAGTCGGGGGAATGTTTAAGTTATTATGGGGTGAATATCTTTGGGGTTTGTCCCGCTCTGCCACGTAAACAGGTTTTCCACCATACTTCCACCAGAGTAATGGTAACAGAACAGGAGAGGCTACAGGGAAATTCACCCCCTATATTTTTGCAAAGAATACCAATTTATTTAGATTTTTTACCAATTTGTAGATGTGTTTGTTTTACATTTGTTTTTTTTAAGAAAGATTGCTATTTACTTTTACCCATGAGTTTCTGAACCATTGCTGCCTTGCTCCTAGAGATTGAATGTTGACTGTCAGATTGCAGCAAGTTGTCAACCCTTTGCCTTTATACCTGGCTTATATATTTTCCCAGGCTCACGCTCAGGATTTATGTAGTAGTGAAAAGAAAGAACTTGCATTTATATAACACCTTTCAGGATGTCCCAAAGTGCTTTACAGCCAATTAAATACTTTTGAAGTGTAGTTACTGTTATGATGTAGGAAATGCAGCAGCCAATTTGCACACAGCAAGGTCCCACAAACAGCAATGAGATAATGACTAGATAATCTGTTTTTTTTAGTGACATTAGTTGAGGGATAAATATTTTTCCAGGACACCAGGGAAAATTGCCCTGCTTTTCTTCAAAATAGTGCCATGGGATCTTTTACATCCACCTGAGAGTTGTAAACAATTTTACAACACCAAGTTATAGTCCAACAATTTTTATTTGAAATCTACAAGCTTTCGGAGGCTTCCTCTGTAAACACCATGTATTGTTCTATGATGTATAAATGCGTAGGCTTCAAGGAGCTCCTGACATTTACCTGAGGAAGGAGGAAGCCTCCGAAAGCTTGTAGATTTCAAATAAAAATCGTTGGACTATAACTTGGTGTTGTAAAATTGTTTACAATTGTCAACCCCAGTCCATCACCGGCATCTCCACATCATGGCCACCTGAGAGGGCAGACAGGTCCTTGGTTTAACATCTCATCCAAAAGACTGCACCTCCGACAGTACATTATTCCCTCAGTACTGCACTGCAGTGTCATGGCTGACACTAATGAAGCATTAAGGCTTTTTTTTTGTTTGATAGTAACTTCACACGAACAAACTTTCTTAAGATTAACAAGTCATTATGATGAGGTGTTCTCCTGGTCCAGGTTGTATCTAGTTACAATAATAAGGGATTAACTTCTATTAAAAAAATAGTTTTGTCAAAAGCCTGGGTGAAATGCCATGGCTTAGCAAATCCTGCAGTGCGAAGTTACAATAATGTGAATTACAAAGAAATCTGTAAGGGGGTGTGCACCAATGGGCGTCAAGTGTGCCTGCAGCAATGACAGTCATGGCTACCCATGCTTCTCATTGCAAAAGAAACTACTCTAATAAAGAGTTTGGGGAGATATAGAATCATAGAATGGTTAAGTATCAGAGCTATGCCTTTGTATCAAAACATGTGGAACAGAGGTTGCTGAGAAATTGAGTGGCAGAGGAACTTAGATTTTTGTCTACAGTATACAATCAGCACAACAAGAATATAGAGTTCAGAACTGAGGCTGAGTGGGAGTCATGGAGTGACAGGCCGAATAGTTAACTATGTCACTGAGACTGAAGGAACCAGTGAAGGCTAAAAGCTAAGGAACACATCCCACAACAGTGACCAGAGTGTAAGCAATAATCCTCAATGATAGGGAGACTATCTGTTTTTGCAACAAGAGAAAAAGTTCCTGCTACAACACCAACAATAAAGAAAAAGGAATGAGATTTACTAGACTACCGTGCAAACCATTATTCAGAAAACACAGTAAGGATACCTTTTTCAAACTGCTGTAGTTCTGATACTTTATCTTTGAAAGTTTTTGAAGAACTGTTTTTTCTTGTCCCAGCAAGTTTGTAATAATGGGCACACAAAATCTGGGGGCCCAACACCCCGGTGTTAATGCCAGTTTGCGCCTGCCTGTGACCTCCAGTGCTGACCCTGCCAAAATAAGCTAGATGAGGGGAAGGTCACCTCAGCTAAGTAATGCTGCCGGGCGCCTGTGCCACTCGGGGTGCATCTTGGGCACCTGTCTGACCGAAAAGACCGGAAATTCTGGCATAGGGCACCCACACCAGTGAGGTTGCCAGGGCACCCCCGGTAAGATGATTTAATTAGTCACACATTCAGAATGTATTTTCAACATTGGTTTTCTTCCAGGCCGAAGTTTTCTTTCAGATAATTTAAAGTGTAAATTTAAAACACCGCAGTGAGAATTTCTCCTAGTTGACACCTTTCTAAGGGGATCAAAAGAAATGTACTCATAATGTTAACTTTCATTACCTGTCTAAATTAATTTTGGCCATAAATTTAGGCCATATGTGCCAAATAGGCACGGGGAATGATCATGAAGACAGAAGCATGAGGATCGCGAGAAATTGTTCCTCAGGCTTCATCTAAATAATCGCAGCGGGCTCCACAGGCAGCTTACCCGACTGGTGAATTGAATTTCAGGCTGCCTGCCTCATTGGTAGCGGCCCTCAGATAAGTCCCAAGGGATGGGGGGGGTGGGGGGGGGAAGGACAAGGAGGGGGAGCCAATCACAGCCAGAAGTGACCAACAGGACTACTGTGGAGCCAGGGGGAGCACTGCTGCCGGAGTCCCCCTGCTCTGCTCAGGATAGCCCAATTTCCCAGAGGGGTCATAAAACAGGCTTTTGGCTCCATATTAGCATATGCAAGGGGCCTAATGCCTGTTTTAGGCGGCCGCCCTGGATGCCTGACAAATGGCCCGACCCAATTTCGGGTAGGACGTTAATC
Organism: Heptranchias perlo; assembly: GCF_035084215.1. Taxonomy (NCBI): domain Eukaryota; kingdom Metazoa; phylum Chordata; class Chondrichthyes; order Hexanchiformes; family Hexanchidae; genus Heptranchias; species Heptranchias perlo. The sequence continues at coordinate 35,946,072 of NC_090335.1, forward strand.
CCTGAAATCGTGTCTCGTTGATGGGGGTTATTTAAACCAATCAAAAAAAGAATGACATATGTGCTATGAGCATTTATGCAATCACATAGATATTAAAAATATTCCCCACACATGTAATGTGTGATGTACATTATGTGTATGACTGCTGGAAGTGCCTGCATATGGACATCAGGAGACAGTAGGATCAGACTTAGCTGTGATATCCTCATAATAGAATAACGTCTGCTGTCAAGGTTCATATATCAATGATGAACACTTAGGCCCCAATATTAGCGTGGAGGCGGGATGGCAGTAGGGGGAGTGGGGGGGTGGGGGGTGATTGGGCGCATGCGTAACCCGCCCAATAAAATTGTCTGTTTCGCAGGCGATCGCGAGTCAATTAGAGCCACTTAACGTGGCTTTCGGGTTTGCCGTCCAAAAGCTGCGCAGCAGGCGGACTGAGCACCCGCATCACAGGCTATCAGCTGGAGGAGCTCTATTTAAAGGGGCAGTTCTCCAATGACTGTTCCTGGAGCAAACACCAACAGACCACAACGGAGCAGCACAGGGGCAAGGCTGCTCCAAGATTCAACAATGCCTCACTCCAGGTGCTACTGGATGGGGTGAGGAAGAGGAGGGATGTGTTCTACCAGGCAGATGGGAGGAAGTAGCCTGCCTCTGACACCAAGAAGGCCTGACTTGAGGTGGCAGAGGAGGTCACCAACAGCAGCAACATCTCCTGCACCTGGATCCAGTGCAAGAAGCACTTCAGTGACCTAACTAGGTCAGCCAAAGTGAGTACACTTACTCATTCTCCTGCATTCCATCTTCCACATCACTGCCCCAATGCCCAACTCATTCTGCACTGCCAACATTACTCTATCACATCACTGCCCACACCCACTTAAGGCTCATCCTCAACTTACCCGCACTTCCTCCAGCACTTTATCACACATTTCATCGGTCACTCTAACCCTCTCCAGCACCAGTTTAGACACATCTACTCCATGATATTTAGACAGTTAGCACAAGAGTGGATGAGACATGCAGCATGAATGAGCAGGAGCAGGTAATGGTAGCACAGGAGAAGGAGGAATCGCGACCCATATAGCAAGCTTGTATACCAATTCAGCTGGTAAACTTGGAGATCTGGACCTCATGCGTCTTGTTTGTTAATAGATAGATGGCTTTTGACAATCGAGCTCAGAAAGCTAAAATAAAAATGAGGTTAGAATAGCAGAGATTATTAAAGACATTCTATAAATATATCCACAGCAAACAGTTGATAAAAGAAAGGTGACATGATATCAAATGATTAAAGGATACCAAATATAGTGAGTGAATTCTTCTTTTCTATGTTCATGGAGGAGACCATGGGCAGTTTCCACAGCATGAAAGTTGAATTTTTGGAGGGATTGGTGGAAGTACTAAAATGACTCAACCCAATCCTCATACAATGTCATGGCTCTGTTTCATACTCACCCTCTGATGCATCTCTTTCACGGTCAGCTGCACCCAGACCAATGCATTCATCGGTTGGCCACGTCACCATCACTCACTCACGCATCTGTACTTTCTCCCCTTATAGGAGAAAAGAGAGATCAGAATGCACGGGAGAGGGCGAGGACCGGAGGGGGGCCGCAACAAATCTCCGTCCTCACAGAGACGGAGCAGGAGGCGCTGGAGCTCAGCCAAACTTCCAGTGCCTGTCCGTCGGGGACGCCGAGTCTGGCACTCGACAAACATCTCGTGACATAACTTTAACATTCAGCACACACAATATGAATTGATGTTAACATGTCTTGCCATCTTCAGCACCTCTGTACGCTCATCGCAACATAACGCATCTGTGATGATGCTTAATATTGCCTTCTGTTCTCTTATAGGGCCTTCAGCGACTGCTGTGACGGCAGAGGGCGATTCCTCAGAGGACCTGCCAACCTCTGAGGGTGCACCATCACATCTTAGCGAGCCATCCACCAGCGCAAATACTCACACCTCTGTGGGTCCTAGCCCTCAGTTAGTTGGGTTGGCACCTGGTGAGGTATCACATACATGAGCACGAGCAGACACTGGCGGCAGGGGCAGTTACGGAGAGTCTGCATCGGTGGGAGCACTCCTCTCCAGGCTCTGCTCAGCTTGACGCAGATGCTAAAACCTGGGGGCCATCCTTTAAAAGGAGAACGTTTGAGGGAGAGCAGCACACTTGTGAGGTGCTGGAACTGGTGTCATGCGCACTCTCCACAATAGTGCAGAGGATGGAGGAGTCCAACTCCTGCATGAATGGAACGGTGGCACAGGTACGGGAAGGAATCTCTGAGATAATGTCACAGGGACGTGAGCAGCTCTCTAAGATAGTGTTGCGGGTAAGTACTGGAATGCCTGTGATGGAGAGAAGGCTAGCCTCCATTAAGCTTCAAGCACGGCTCACAAATTAGTCCATTCAGGCTCTGACAATGGCCGTTCGGACTCAGGGTGAACAATGTTCTGCCGCATTAAACAGGCAGGCAGATACACTAGCACTGGCCTTACAAGGCATCACACATGTCCTCCAAACTTTTGTCCAGCAGAGTGGTAGGAGTGATGTGGGCCTGGCCCAGGGGAGGGATGATGGCAAAAGAGGGCATGGAAGTGTGGACACCACTCAAAGCACTCCCACGTCTTGCCCGTTGCCTCCCTCTCAACCAGCACCCACAATGCTGCCTCCTCTCCAGGTGGCTGAGTCTGCCTCTGCACAGGTGCAGGTAGATCAGTCTTTCGAGGGGCCTTCATGGGCACCAAAACCCAGAGGGTGTAAGCTCAAAGCATCTAATCGGTCAGGGCATGAACAAAAGCAACCTGCCACTACCTCTGCTGCAGCCACAGGGGATGCACCACGTAGAAGTAGTTGGAAGGCAAAGGTTTTGTAAGCATGTAGGGGATGCACAAGGGCTCATGCTCGTGCTCCTCTGTTGTGCCATGTGGCAGAACACACTACTATAATGGTGCATATTGAATTGCTCCCCCAGAATGATCAAGGCACCTAAAACGACATCTTGAGCAGCCCTATAGCCTGCTGAATTGTAGACTTGGTGGCGATGTGGCTGTCGTTATATTGATGCTGTTGCTCAGTGGTGGGGTTCCTTAGAGGTGTCATGAGCCACGTGTGCAGGGGGTATCCCTTGTCCCCGGGGAGCCAGCCCTTAAGGGTGTTCGGTGCATGGAGGAGGGGCGGGATGTTGGATTTCCAGAGGATGAAGGAATTGCAGCTGCCAGGGAATCTGGCGCACAAGTGAAGGAATCTCTTGTGGTGGTCACAAATAAGCTGAGTGTTGATGGAGTGATACCCCTTCCTGTTGATGAAAAGTCCTGGCTCGTGTGGAGGTGCTCGTATTGCTATATGGGTGCAACCAATTGCACCCTGCACCCGTGGGAAGCCAGCCACAGCGTGGAATCCCACTGTCCTCTCCGTCTGGCTGAGGTCATCCATGGGGAAGTTGACCTACTGCAAGGCCCTGCATAACAAGCCGTCGGTGACCTGCCTTATGCACTTTTGTGCAAACAACTGAGAGACCCCGACGATGTTCCCGGTAGCTTCCTGGAATGATCCGGAGGCAAAGAAGTTTAGGGCAACGGTGACTTTGACAGTGACAGGTAAGGAGATGCTGCTCGGCCCAGCCGGGAGCAGCTCGGCATGAAGGAGGCTGCAGATGTCTGCGGCTACATGGCGACCGACTCTGAGCCTCCGTATGCACTGCTCCTCAGAGAGAGGTCCAGGAAGCTGAGCCTTGGTCTGTAGACCCTATGGCTGGGGTAGTGCCTCCTCACTCTGTTGTTGCCCTCTGTGCTCTTGTGCAGGTGCCTGTGGCGCAGCACTGTGTTGTGGAGCTCCACGTGGCGGAGGTGAACGCCGTGCCTGGCGAGGTTGGTGATGATTCTCGTCCTCGGATGTAGTGGTGAATGCAGCCATCGCGCCCCCCATCCTGACAGTGTGAGTTTGAGGGGTTCCGCAAAGTAGTTAAATATGTTTGAACAGCAGAATTTTGAGTGGAAAGTAAGAATTTTTAGTGAAAACACAAAAATCCTGCAGCCAAAACTTTGCCTGAGACAACAGAGTGCCTTGCTGCAATAAGTGACCTTTTCTCCCCATCTGTCAAATAAGCATTTGAATGTCCCACTGGCTGCTGGCTGAAACACGTCTGTTGCAACATGGAGTGTTTCCCACAGCGTGGGAAACATGCTGAGGATGCTTCAAAATCACACCTTTGCCAAAATGTGGAGAAAATTAAGTACTTCAAGTACTTAAACTAGCTCAACAACTGTGTAAATGATCATCCTGCCGGCTTTAATTGCTGTGGGACTTCCGCATTTGGGAGGCGCGCGCGCACCCAGGTGCATCAATGGGGAAGCCGGAAGTCTGCGGGTTGGAGCCGGGCTCCGAACCCGGATGGGATTTCCCCGATTTTCAGAGCCCCCCCCCCCGCCCTGAATGCACTCGCAATTTCCCGGGAAAAGTATTGTGGAGTGAATTGACACTGGCTGTCAATGCTCACATGAAGAATAGCCACTTGGTTGTGTAACTGAGAGAACAGTAGAGTAAAGAATTAATGCCTTCAAGAGAAGGAGAAAAATCCTGGAGAAAAAGAGGAAAATAAATTTAAAAGGTTTTCCTAATCTATGAAATTATCGAAGAATTTTTGTTCACAAAGTGTTAATAATTTTCCTGGAAACAACTCAGTAAAGTAAGACATTACCTTAGCTAAGCTTTGCTTTGCAGTTTCTTTTTCCTGTATTTTAATCATTCGTACACTCACTCTACTGTAAAGGTGTTCTCAACATTGGTTTTCTTCCAGTTCAAAGCTTTATTTCAGATAATCTAAGGGGTAAATTTAAAACAACACAGTGGGAATTTCTCTCAATTGCCACTTTTGAATTTACAATTTGTTGAATAATTAGCATAGTAATTACTTTAACAGTTTTAGGCATTTTTTATTATTAAGAAAATTATATATTTATTTTAATAGGATTTACGGAGGAAACATAATTTGATATTAGGAAATGCACTGCAAATTTTACTGAGGGAAAAAAATTAACAGAAAATTGGCAAAAAAAATTTTTTAAAAAGAAAATAAAGCATGAAAGTTAAAAAGGCCAATAAGTTGATGGAGCTATTCCTCCTGACAGCCCGTGGATAAATTGCATTATCGTGACTCTATTCAATTTATTTAATCTCCAGTGAGAGAATAACAACAGGTAAGACTTCTAAGAAGTCGGATCTGTATGAAAGTATTTCCTGACCCTTGAAGGTAATTAAGTGAAAACTCCGAGGTGCCAGTCAAATATGTCGTCTACATTATCAAACCCTGGCCAGTTCCATTTCTAAAATGACATTCATATGATCCCAACAGAACTGCAACTGGAGTGTTCGTTCTGCAGAATATTTGATCATTTATGTTTGTACGTATCCCCATAACCTTCAATCCCACACATCAAGCTCCATTTTAAAAGGAGCTGGACAACATGGTATTAACTGCATTTGATAGGAGTTTGTTCCGCATATCTACCACTGTGAGCTTCTGTAGTGACTATTCACAATAACCAATCAGGTTCCACTTTTAAATTCATTTTGTGCGGTGTAAGAAAAAAATTATGCCCGATTGGGCCCATATTTTTATTAAGGGGCTGCTTAGTTTATTTCACGGTAGTCTGTTTGATTTTCACCAGACAGGCAGATTTTACAGTCTATGGCATTATCTGAATTCCTCAGTGATTTAATCTGAGTCTTTCAATGTGTTATCGATTTTGGTGCCTACTCATAGCTTTGTTTTATTAAATTGATCAACAGAAGTATGGGATAATTTATAAGTTTAATATGAAAGTAGTAAAAATACACAATTACATTTGAATTAGATTGTTTTTTCCTCTTACTGACTTAATTTTTTATGCAGTTCGTTATCACCATCTCTCAGTAACTATCCTTACTTTTGTAGTTCAGCTTTATTCTTCAGTGCTCAAATTTACTAAATGTCTGAAAACCTATATTAAAACCAGTTCAGACTTGGGAAAATATACTGTGTACAGGTAAAATTAAATTGCAGGAAAAAATGCTTTTTGGTTGTCCTGATGGCTCAGTATCTAGTCAGTAACTGATAAGGAAGGTGCTAGATTTTTGTTGTAGGTTTGATCCCCAATCTGTGCTAAGTTAGTTAATTTCAGCCAATGTGATGATTAGGGCATGACAATCCAACTCAGAGTGCCCGAGTCAGGGAAGGGAAAAATCATTCAGGATTCATGCTTCTGATTACTGTCCAATAACCCCTGTTGGAAGCGTGTGTGCATGGACTTTTGGTGAGAATGGCTGCCCCCACACAATCAAAAAGGCTCATGCATCAATAATGGTTATCTGATTAAGGTAACCGGTGGCAATCGATGCCTATAGAACTGTACGACAGCAAAGGCGTTAACACCGTCAGGAGAAGAGTGATGGGGGAAAGAAATGTTAACTAAGTATAAATGGAGAGAGAGAAATAAAGAAAGATTCTTAAATAAAGCTTATATAACTATAAACAAAGAAAGGAATCTTTCAAACTTTTTTTATTCCCTATCCATATGCAAAGAAACAAAGGCTTTAAACTTATTTCCTCTAACGTTCCATTAGCCTCAAAGAGAGAGCAGAAAATGCACCTAACAGCAGGGAATAACAAATATTCTTATGTCAGCACACTGTTCTCTTTTTGTTTATTCTGCACTCAGTGCATGTTAATTGAAAGGATACATGGATGTATATGTGACTGATTCCCTGAAGCATCATCCTCACAACTGCCAACTGTCCACAAATCCTGCCAAAGTCTAAATCTATTAATGTCTTACAGTGAGGACATTAAAAATCTGAACAGTCATCTGCCACTGGACTTAAACTGCTACTTCTCGTGAGTAAGGAATAGTCAAGCATTTTGTGTACAACCTTTATGGTCATCTACACATCTATGAGTTGCATTTTTCTAGTTTGACCTTTTTATAGTCACCAGAAGAAAAAGCACTTCCTGCTTCCACATCAGCTTTATAATAATGAATGAAGCATTTTAGCAATCGATGGGGAGAAGGTCTCATATAGTTCAAGATATTGATACCATATTAGGATAGAGATTGGGTTTCTCGTTCAGTTGTAAAAATGAATTGAGGAAAGTAATAAAGTGCTTACTTTCTGGTCATATGAGACTATTTTTTTGTAATAAAACTATCCGGGGCTGATTTTTGTCAACTAGCATATATTAGTTCTAAATGATTAAGAACTGATGCACATCTTTCCAGAATGGTAAGAGGGAGTTTTAACTCCAAGGCGATTGCCCAATGGAATGTGTGTTCAAACTGTCCAGGAGGTGGAGTAGGGACATTTTAATGGTTGGGCATCATCTAAATGGAGCAGGTGAGCTGCCCGCCCCAAATGGGTGTCCAGAAGCAGCTCACCAGGTTTGGGTCAGTGCAGTATCGCCCAGCCGGGAGGTCGCCCACCTGGCCGGAAGCAAGATAAGTCATGGTTGGGGGGTGGGGGGGGTGCAGAGTGAGGGAGTTAAGGGCGGCAGCAGCACCCAAACTATTTTTGTGTGATATGGAGGACTACTCCTGCTCCTCCTGGCCAGACCAAAATAAGTTTTTTTTTGTACTTACTTTGATGGGCACCGCTCTCGTCCAACAGCTTCTATTTAGCAGAGTGACTGTGGCAGACCCTCCACCTAGTAGGCCATAGAAATGGCTTTGGGGTCCTGTCTACATTATAAATTCATGAGGATCCCGCCTGAGGCAGGCAGGCACCTCAATTGCTCAGGTTTAATATACCGTAGGGGCAGAGAAAGAGCGGTTAGTGGATCGCTTTGCTACTGCTCAGTTTCTGCCATGCGGTGGGAATTTAAACAAACCCGTAATGCTCTAACAGCATTCAAATTTCATGGCTCTTCCATCTGCGTAATTATTCACAGCTTCAGGTGCAGATTTGGACGTGTGCAGCAGCACTCAAATGGTGGGAGCTGTAAATTTCACATCCATGAAATTTAAAGGACTGGAAACCATTAAAGGTAGGTGCAGAATCGAGGGACAAACAGCTTTTGGAAAGGCTCAAAGGCATCTCAACCCATTGTATGCCTCTGGCAAGGAGGAAGAGGGCAAAGACATGACAGGCAAACCTGAAGGGAACGGAAATCCAAGGTGTAGATATGAGTCTGCAGACAAGTGACTGTGCAGCTCAGCATCCAACCCCCTGTTTGATGGCTGCTGAAGTGGGGGTGGTGCTGCATAAGGTGGTCGTGAACAGGGTTTGCCACTCCATGACATCATCTGCATAGGTCATCACTGCAGCATACTTGGAAGGAATTGGAGACAGGGTTCAGGCCACATTTATTGGTATTATCGCTCGTTGTGCCAGCTCCATGTTACATCTTAGCAGCAAGTATCCTTCTGTAAGATGTCATAACTCCGCTTTTGGCTCCTGCTGATTTGGACCTTGTGAAGACAGTTCCCCTATGGCCACTACAAGTTTGATTTGGCAGTGCCTGCAGATATGGTTGGTGGCAGCTTGGTGGTTATAGCCAATCTCGCTATGTTGACTAGATTGACACATTTTACATATTTAAATTTAATTCAGACGAGCCTCTGACTCTTTTTGGGGCTAATCCTGGCAGCTCACCTTGGAGGGGCTGCTGCCAAGGGATGCTGAGTAAATCTGAAGCGAAGGGGCTCCATATGGGGGGGAAATTGTTAGCCTTTAGAAAGGATGTAAATATTTTCAAATGTGTAATTCAACATATTCAAAAATTGTTTGATAGAAAAAAAGTAACTGGCAAAATCCAGTGGCTGACACAATAATAGCTGGTGAAGTGGAAGTAGTGGTGAATTAAGTTAGTGCCTGGTGACTGCTTCTCTGTATCTAGTACATGGGAACAGGCCAAAACTGGAGGAGAGCTCAGAAATTACAAACAACTCGCTTGAATGAAGCCGCACTGAACAAATATAACTATTTATTTCAAATTGCGCAGTTGCTGAGTTATTCTCAGAGATTCATGCTGGGATAAGTTTGATTGGACCATCTTGTCTAAATTCTTTCCCCAACAAAATTACAATGGCGTCAATATTTTCTGCCTTTGAACTGCGAGCTTTTATTATTTGCACAATAGGTATATGGAATAAAATCAGATATTGCTGGAAATGGACAGCAGGTTCATCTGCTTCTGAAAGGAAATATGAGTTCAGTTAATGTTTCAGGTTGAACCCTTTATAAGAGTAATGCATAATGCATAGGGTATATGGGATAAAGGGGTTAATTTTGTCAAGGTCACAGGTTTATGTGATATAGCAATAAATCCACTCAGTCTGAGACACCATGCCAGTCAGGGCACAAGAATGAGATCATATTATGTTACATTAGTCCAGGAAAGAAGACCAGTTGCTGAGAAATTTATTTTGATCCAATTCTAAGCCATACATCTTTTTTTTTCCAAAGGAGCTGTGTTCCATAATATCTCAACTCAAATGGATCTCATGGAAGGATTCAATTTCAGGGAGGCCAAGACTGCTGGCTGTTTACAGCATTCCATTTCTTTAAGCTTCCCATCGGAACAAAGAATATAAATGGAGACAATTTTGTCCAGGCAATTAAAAAATATGCAAACTTGAAGCAAAAAGAGGCAGAAAGAAGAAACAGAGAGAAAAAAAATCCAAATTTACCCTCAGTGCACTGTGTTCTCAGGCTCTCATCAGCAGTCTGCACTTTTGAAATGCTGCATAGTTAATATACTAATTTTTTGATAGTAGTAACCGTTTCTACAAAACAGCTTAATGTACTCTTGTGGTTTCAAGTCTCAATCCAGGATTTAAGCACAAAAACTAGGCTGACACTTCAGTGCAATACTGAAGGAGTACTGTGTGTTGAAGGTGCCATCTTTCAGATGAGATGTTAAACTCAGACTCCATCTGCCTTCAAAAAGTGGATGTAAGAGATCCCATGGCACTATGTGAAGAAGAGCAAGGAGGTTCTCCAGCATCCTGGCCATCATTTATCCCTCAGCCAACATCACCAAAACAGATTACCTGATCATTTATCTCATTGCTGTTTGTAGGACCTTCCCTGTAAAATTGGCTACTGCATTTTCCTACATAACAACAATGCTTACACTTCAAAAGTAATCAATTGAAAGTGGTTTGGGAATTCCTGAAGATGTGAAAGGATCTATATAAATGAAAGTTCATTCTTCTTTCAGTCCATGTCTCCTTTAAGACTCGCGAGTGCCCATTACCTGGATTAGTTACTTTATTTGACAAACTTTTAACTTTTACTGCAACTACTTCTATCTTAATTTTCATATATCTGACTGAAACCTATGCTGTCCTCGGATTTGTTCCTTTCTTGATCCTAAATTCGGGGTGCAGGTAAGACAGCATTCACTAAGCCACCTCCACCAGGCTGCTGTGACATTGCTTTTGACTGGTGATTGCTGTTCAGATCCACAAAGAAGCATTCTTCTTTGTAGGACCTCCAATGCTACTTCATTAATTATGCACTTCTCACTCATGCCCTGGTTCCAGCCATTTCAAACCCTGTTCCGAAGCAGGACAGCTTTAAAAGCGACTAGCAGGCCTTAAATATCTGTTAGTACAGGCTACCCCCTCCAAACCTTTGTATTAGCAAAGAGACGGCTAGCAATTTATATGAATGAGATAACCTTGGACTATGACATGAGGTCAGCTCAATGCACTCGAGGCATGTGCAGTGCCTGAAGGGTAGCAATTCTATTGGCTCTGCAGAGGGACACTAAAAGTCCAAGAAGTGTTATTAATGCTCCATAAAGCATTATTGAGACTATACATGGAATATCATGGAAACATGTGAACATCAGACTTAAAAAAGATAGAGGTAGCAGAAAGAATTTAGAAAAGGACAAGAAAGATGTCAACCATTGCTCAGTAGTAGAACTCACACCTCTGCGCCAGAAGGTTGTGGGTTCCAGCCATACTTCAGAGATTTGAGTACATAATCTAGGCTGACATTTCAGTGCAGTACCGAGGGAGTGTTGCACTGTCAGAAGTTCCGTCTTTCAGATGAGATAATAAACAGAGGCTCTGTCTGCCCTTTCATGCGGATGTAACAGATCCCATGGCATTATTTAAAGAAGAGCAGTGGAGTCCTCCTGGTGTCCTGGCCAACATTTATCCCTCAACTAACATTACTATGAACAGATTAATTGAATCAATAAGGTCGATATAGAGAGATGGTTTGAGATAAACTATGGCAGACAAACCCAAGGACATGGTTCTAAAGAAGCCACAATCTAAACTTAACTTAATAAGTAACATCTTAAGCATTGCTGTATAGACTGCCACATAACAGTAAATACAAACTCAGTTGGCAGAATCGTAACGGAATTAGACAACTGATTTAGTCAGGAGAAAAGGGATATAGGTTTGGTCGGATAAAAATATGAAAGATAGTCAGATCAGATTCTGAAAATAGGCTCTAGATACACAGAGATCTGGATGGACTGATTCTTTTCTAATTCCTTTATTCTTAAAATACAATGAAATACAAGGAAAATTATAATATTTGAGTTCTATAATTTAATGACATTTTTCACTCCAAGCAATCTTTGAAATTTAAATTAAGGATTTGAACCAGTGACACCTGGAACAAGTAGAGGATGCAGGACAAATTATTTGTCTTGAGAGTACTCTCTTTCTTGGGCAAGACCACTGTACCATCTGATCAAACCATCTGTTTTGTTATTGTGGATTGTTTTACACCAGTCTGAAGAGTGACAATTATTGTACATATTAAAATCCTCTGCCTCGTGTAAACACTCCTGCTGTCATTTCCTAACCAATGCTGATGAACGATAGCTTCCAAATATCGCATTGAATGTATTTTTTGAGAACAAAAATAACTTGAAAGACTTCAAATCTGAGTCAACTTTAAAAAAAAAACTGAAGAGAAGCAAATGAGCGAAAGAAAGAGAGAGAGAGAGAAAGAAAGAAAGAAAGAAAGAGAGAGACAAAGAAAGAAAGGAACTTACATTTATATTGTACCTTTCACAACCTCAGGACATCCCAAAGCACTTTATAGTCAATTAAGTTTTTTTTTGAAGTGTATGCACTGTTGTAAAGAAGGAAATGAGGCAGCCAATCTGCGCATAGCAAGATTCCACAAAACAGCAATGGGATAAATGACCAGATAATCTGTTTTAGTGATGGTGGTTGAGGGATAAATATTGGCCAGGACACTGGTGAACACCTATGCTCTTCTTCAAATAATGTCACGTCTTCTTTTATATCCACCTGTGTGGGCAGATGGGGCACGAGTTTAACATCTCATCTGAAAGACAGCAGCTCCAGGACACCAGGAGAATGCTCCTGCTCCTCTTTGAATAGTGCCATAGAATCTTTTAAATCCACCCGAGAGAGCTTCGGTTTAACATCTCATCTGAAAGATGGCACTTCTGACAGTGCAGCACTCTCTCAGTACTGCACTGAAGTGTCAGTATGGATTATGTGCTCAATTCCCAGAGTGGAGCTTGAACCCGTGACCTTCTGATTATTACACCTTGAAGAGCTACTCAAAAAGTCATTCTTGTGAAACATTGTCGAAAATGATGAAAAAATGCAAAACTTCTTTTGTGGTACCACTAGTGTTGAATCCTAATTGTAACTTAACCCGTCCGGTGACTAGGCGGGTTTTGGTCGGAGGCCCATTTTACACCACACCCCATTTTACGTTCCGATGAAATCAATGTAGTGTAAAATTGAGCATGGTGTAAAACAGGTGTTTGACCCAAACCTACCCTGTTCCCACCGGGTGGGTCAGGTTAAAATCAGGGCTCAAGGCTCTGCTAAACCATGAGTGCAAGGAATTTTACATTTGTGATACCAATCATTCAGTCTGGAAATTAATGCAAAAATATAGAAGGTGTTTCAAGCATTGCTCTTTGGCACAATGTTGTCCCATTTACCATCAGTGAATCCATTAAGTAATGTATTTTAGACTGTTAGCCCTTCTGCAGCAATAATAAACAGCAACGGTGATAACTGGTGCAGATTTGTCTACACTTTACTATACAAGATTTGATTTAAAAAGTTGTTTCTGTACACTGTCCAACATATGTTTGTGGGATAATTTATCCTATTGTTATAAGTGATAAACAACGATTAATTATTTTAGACATTAGGTCATAATTCTAATTAACTTTAGCAAAACCCACTCTCGTCAATTTACTCTGGCTGCTCGATGTCGTGTTCTTTCCCTTTGGCTAGGTTGTTGGACACATGGATCAGGAACCTCTGCACGTCTGTCATTAATGCAGACCTGTCATCAGTTTACAACAGGTGCATTTCTGTAGAATAGAACAAGTTCTGTAGTTTTCCTTCGCTCTGCCAAATGAAGCTCCCTAATAATTCAAAATGGTCCATTTTGCAGCCTGGCTAAGAATAGTCTAATCTTATCCACTGAGGGCAGTGATTTCAAACTACAATTGAGGCAAAGGTTAACTCCAACACCAGACTCACCAGGTTTTACCAACTCTGTGAAATTTTGCTCAAAGTAATTAAAACAATACATTTTGTATATTTATTATTGTTGCCCAAAATATTGGATTCAATAAAAGTTGTGAATATTTTCACCTTTGAAAAGTACAACATTAATTTTCAATTGCAGAAGAGCTATTTAATAAGAAAGATCCATAATTTATGAAAGTTCTTGATATTTTCAAATTATTAATTTGAATTAGTGGTGGCTCAAATATAATCTAAGAGATTTTAAATTCACTGTTAAAATACATGTTTGTCTAAACAACACCAATTAATATTTACATTTCCTGGTCCCAATTTTTTGCCTTCCTCACCTGAATGTGTTGACAAACAGTAGGGTCTCGATTTTAACTCACTCCCCACTGTGGAAACCAGGCAGGGGCGCAGTTAAAATGGAGCGGGGGATTTACCCACTCCTTTTCCACCCTGATCTGGCTGACAACAACGCATGCGTCAAGGACATCCGCCCCAATTTGGTGGGGTCCTATTTAAATATGCAGGTCGAGCTCCGATGATGTCATCGGGGCCTAATCTGCCATTTTAACCAGAGGCCTGAACGGGAGAACATTGGTGACTCTCCCGCCAGGCAAAACCTGCCGGGAACCCCAGCCAGGCCCAGAAGGATAAGTGATTATTCATTTTTTTCCCCTGTTTTCTTGTGTGCCAGGAGAAGCAGTAGTGCTTCTATGGGCCCCACAAGGAAACCTTGGGCCTCTCTTCCATGGTCTCCCTCCCCTGCCCTGATCGGAATTCCCTTTCCCGAGATGTACCATTCCCATGGGGACCATTCCCATGGCTCCCGGCAACGGCTTCTTGACACCCGAATTCCCACTCCCTCCCGCCAGCCAGGCAGTGATTCCTGTTGGGTTCGGATGGGAGTCCAATCTGAATATGGAATGAGGCCTGAGATCTAGAATTTCACCAGGCCTCGACAGGTGAGCTTGTCGTTGGCCTCGGTTCCCCGCACGCACTGATCCCACTCCGAGTTAAAATCGAGGCCTAGGTGCCTCACTAAAGTGGTCATTCTTCATGTGTGAACCTAGACAGTGAGTGTTGGCATGTTAATCAACCACGTGAACATCATAGCCAAGCCCACTATTGTCCTTATGTTACATGAAGCATTTTCCTCACTATGATCGAGTGGAGCTCACTGCCAGTGGTGCCCCCAAAGCTGACACAGGACTTTGTGCTGGGAACCCTTCAGAGTGGGAGGTCTGAGGGGACCCGGCAGCAAGGCAAAGACGACCGTTAAAGTAAGTCAGAGTGACCTCCACTGGATCTTCGGGCCTCGGGGCCTTATAGCTGTTGTTCTATAGCAGAAGGCCACGTTCTGGCTCTCAGGCATACAGCTGTTCCCCAGATTCCACCTCTGATTCCTGGCTCAAGACCCTGCCAGGAGGCGGGTACTGTGCCGGGTGCAACTGACCCCTGCTAATGACTTGGGAGACCAATTTCGGGGACATGGTGGTTTTCACTCTGATGTTCACTGCCTGTCCTGTGCTGGGGCAAGGGTTGTGGGAAGAATATCAGCATCAAACTATTCTGTTGCTGAGTAACATGAAGATGATTCAGGTATTACATCTATAATTCTATATTTTAGCAGTGCAAAGAATTAGCTTGCATGGTCCATTGTTATTCCTTAGCTTTCCTCCAACTAATTGATTAAAGCATGGAATAGGGAAATACCATATGTGTTGGCAATGGTACAGGTGTGAAAAATACATACAATAAAATCAACTTACAATGACAGCTTTCTCTCTTTCTCAATTGCAACATTTAACCCACCCACAAGCCTTATGGTGACTGAGAATTTTGTCTCATTTGCCAGAAATGAGGGACTAAGTTTTTTTTATAGGTTCAGTTGACAAATGAGATTTGTTGAACTGGGAGGGTCTGCTATTCATACACACATATTTTTAATTAACTACCAAGTGACATTACAATACAGCTATAATTACTCACAAGCACACAGACACACGGAAGGTTGTGACAGACCTATCTTTAAGGGAGCTATCTTTGGTCCACTGGACCAACTGCTGGTAATACAGGCTTGAATAATTGCAGACTCACTGGGGCTGACACATGGGTTTTACAAATGAAGCTAGGCAGGTTTTACATTCCACTGTCAAGGCGCACCAAGTTCATCTTTTATGAGACAGTACATTTATTGACATGATTTCCAAGGCTACTTTGGAATTTTCTAAATGTCAGATCTCCACACCCACATCTTTAACATTCTATAGCATTGCCACAAAATTTTTGAAAAATTCAGTCTTCTAGCTCCAAAGTATCATTAATCAACTAGTCATTCTCTTGTACAGAATCTGTTTTGGTGCTCATTAAAAGTGAGGGATGACAGTGTTGGAGAATAGTGTATTCCAGCAACACTACCAAACAATTCTAGGTCAGAGATACGATGGGGCAGATATAGTGTTGGACTCCCATGGCTATAGTACATAAGGTGATATTTCTACTTGTCACAATTTCAGCCCTGAATCAGACTTTTGGTCGGCATGTTTCCATTATGGGTTCCTGTCTTTTTGAATGTATCCTGATAGAAGCAGACCTTAAGCCATTTGAGACCTTTAATGCCCATGAATGAGACACCAACTTCCCAGTTTGGATTATGCACTAAGTACTTAAAGGTAATGCCCATAGAGTTTAGCTAACCATTTCAGCAATCCACATTCTATTGTTTTATATATTTTCTTAATGCATTCACGGGATGTGGGCATTGCTGGCTCGGCCAGCATTTATTGCCCATCCCTAATTGCCCTTGAGAAGGTGGTGGTAAGCCACCTTCTTGAACCGCTGCAGTCCGTTTGGTGAAGGTTCTCCCACAGTGCTGTTAGGTAGGGAGTTCCAGGATTTTAACAGCGACGATGAAGGAATGGCGATATATTTCCTAGTCGGGATGGTGTGTGACTTGGAGGGGAACGTGCAGATGGTGTTCCCATGCGCCTGATACCCTTGTCCTTCTAGGTGGTAGAGATTGTGGGTTTGGGAGGTGCTGTCGAAGAAGCCTTGGCGAGTTGCTACAGTGCATCTTGTAGGTATTGTTATATATGAGTTCTCATATGCTTCATTCAGCAGCTAGATTTATGTCATTCAGCAATCTTTACAAACAACTGAAAAACAAGAGTAGAAATAAAACCAAACATAGCTATACTAGAGTACTTTGCTTGTATAACAGTCCCCTGTCTAATTGTATGAAGGTCTGTTACTTTAAGATTTGAGCAAGAGTGAAAACTTGCATATTATTTACCCACGTACTGTATTTTCGGAAATAGGTTAGGTCACTGATGACCTTAACCAAGCTTTCTGTGTATCGGAAGGATAGACTTTTTAAAAGTTATTTTGGAGAGTTTTTGGGGGTGAAATTGGTTTGGGTCAGTCCCTTGTTGCGAGTCAGCGGTCCATTTTACACTGCACTCGATTTAAGAAAATCAGGTGGGTGTAAAACGGGCTGCCGATTTGCTATGAGCCTGTTTTGCACTAATGACGCAAACCAATTTCAGCCCCTTTTTTTCTAAATAATTTAATTTGGATAACTAAAATGAGTCTAATTCACATCATTAACTAATAGGTTGTCACTAATAGTGTAACAATTATACTCTCCAAAGTTTATGAAATTTAAATTTATGTTTTTTTTATGGTGGGCCAAGCCGATTGTGCAAGCATTGTAATTTAGGATTGATTATCATAATTCCTTAATAGGTTGTTCGGTCATTTGTAATTAGCTTCACAATTATACTCTCCACATTTCACTGAGATTGAACTTGCAGGCCTTGAGATGTGGGTGGAAAGTTTATGGTCTAACTGACCTATCTTGCATATTAAAATTGCTGTAGTTTGCATAATTATTTAATTTGCATAATAACATCCTCCAGCTTCTTACAGGTATCTGTTTGTGTTCAGTTATTAATGGGAATGTAAAATCATGCCAACATAAAACAAGATTTATATTTTTCCTGTAACAGTGGCAAAATATAAGTGCAGCAAAAAGTAAATAAAACATTAAGCTCTAAAATTTATCTTTTAATGAAAAATGGGAGGATGTCTGTGTCATATTTCAAGATGTTTTTAAGATCATTTTTTCCAAGGAAAGGATTTGGAAAGAAGTTACTTTTAAGTGATGGATTTTGGAAACAAAATACATTTTCACAGGCTTAAAAAATAGAAGGCCACAGGCATTTTCCCAATGTATTTTAAAACAAACATTGACACTGTTACCCAGGATGCTTAGAAACAAGAGAATTGTTATCCCATCACAAAGGCTCCCAACAAACATTCAAAATAAGGGAGGGAGGCGGTGGAATGCCCCTTCCTGTTGAACTTTAGTTACAAAGGGAGATGGTGAAGTAACAAATTTGATTAGCAGCTCTTCTGGCCAACATCGGGCAGGGGGAGTGGTCAGGAACCAAGCCACAACTATCTGTGGGGACAAGGAGACTGCATGTAGGCAGTCAGGTTTTGTTAAAGAAAAATCTGTAAGGGCCTTCTCTAAAGCAGGCTCAGAAAGCCAGAAATACTGGAGAAACAGTTAGGAGACCTCTTGTATATGTCAAGTAAGATGATCCACTGATGTGGGATAGCATGGCATGTTCTTTGTTTTGTATCATTAAGCGAAGATAATTTGTACTGATTGAAGTAAGCGAACTTGTTCAAACTGTTGCTTTGTATGTTTACCTTACTGTGAAATAAAGCAGCTTAACAATTCATATCATGCTTCACCTCACCTAATAACTTGGTCCACCTCCAGAGATTGAAGCAGCATTCATGCAAAATACATGATTATCTAGTCCAGATCACAGGGGAATGCTGTTGTTCTACCCTGAGTTACAATAGTTGAAGAAGCTATTTTTCTTTATTAAAGAGGTCTTTAACACTTTGCTTACAGAATAGAAAGGTATGGACCTCTGCTGGAGCTAATGCCTACCAACACCCAAAGGCAACATTCCCTTTGAGCTGGTACAGATGGTACAGCTTGTCTCCTTTCTGCCTGTAAGAGGTGAACCATCATATGTTCACACATGCCAATCTATCTCCCAAATCAACATGCAGTGTATTATACATGGTAACTATGGAAGAAGTGCCAGTGCTAGTTTGTGCTAAGCAGGATGTGGGGGGGGGGTGGTGGGGGGCATGCTTAAGGAACAATGGTTTTAATGTGAAGTCTTACCCTGTACTTACTTTCTGCTCTCTTTCTACGGGGAAAGAGTGGGGGAATGGGACCAACTGAATTGCTCTTACAAAGAGCCGGCATGGGTTTGATGGGCCGAATGGCCTCCTTCTGGGCTGTAGCCATTTTATGATTCTATAAAAGGTGTTCCTCTAGGTCTACCTCTACATGCTTCCTGGCACATGGGTATAACTACAGACACTTCCATGTTCACAGAGATTGCAGGATGAAGAAATCTACTGCTTCTATGTGTAAATAGCCCTGAGAATCCTGCATCGGTCCAAGGAATGGCTGCAAGATTCATAGCTGTGCAAACCAGACAGTCACTCAGACCTCTGTGGCTGCACCATGTTTGCCCGTTATGATATCCTGTGCATTGGCACTGCTCTGCAAATCAAAAGACAAGGGGCTCTATTTTAGCACCCGCTATCGGGTGCGTTCCTGGTGGGGGGGGCTCCGAAAATCGGGGAATCCCGGAGCGGGTCGGGAGCCCGGCTCCAACCCGCCCACTTCCAGGTTCCCCACAGACGCGCTGACGTGCGTGCGCAGCCCCCAAAGGTGGGACTCCCGCAGGCGATTAAAGCCAGCGGGGTGCCACTTGACAGTATTTACATAGGTATTTCAGGTCGTTAACAGACCTGATTAAGGGATTATGTCAGGAGGGGTGGGATTTTAGAAACAACTAGGACTGTTTCCCGTACTGGGGGAAACACTCCCAGTTGAAATGGACGTGTTGCAGCTATCAGCCTGTGGCAGCTGTGAAGGTCCATTTGACAGGTTGGGGGGGGGGTGGGGGGAGACCCTCACTCATTGCAGGAGGCCACTCTGTCACTTGGGACAAAGTTTGGCCTCCACCACCCTCCACCTGACAATAAAATTCACCAACTTGCACACTTACCCCGGGGTCCAGAGACATGTACCTACCTTGCGGACCCCCTCAGATGTACATCTTCCGGATGGGGGCCGCCGTAGCTGCAGTCATGACCTCCTCGGAGGGCGAACAGCATCACCAGCCTCGCCAGCCACGCCGTCCACCTCTGACACGTGGAGCTCCACAACACAGTGCTGTGACACATCCACCTGCACAGCAGGAGGGAGGGCAACCGCAGAGAGAGATGCGTCGCAGAGGGCACTACTCTCGCTACAGGGTCCACAGACCGAGGCTCAGCTTCCTGGACCTCTCTGAGCAGCAGTGCACACGGAGGCTCAGAGTCACTCGACATGTAGTCGTGGACATCTGCAGCCTCCTTCATGCCGAGCTGCTCCCGGTTGGCCCGAGCACCATCTTCTTACCTGTCACTGTCAAGGTCACAACTGCCCTCAACAACTTCTCCTCCGCATCCTTCCAGGGTGCCACCGGGGACATCGCCGACGTCTCTCAGTCGTCTGCACAAAAGAGCCCTGCAAATACACCTACACCCACTCTGCAGTGACACAATGGGTGACATCAGGTGTGGGTCTTCATTGTGATCCTCAGGAAAGGGCATTATTGCACAAACCAGACAAGATTCGCAAAGACGTGGCAGTAGTGGTGCCAATATAATATGTAATGTGAGTTGGTCAGAAATTCAATATAAGTAAAAACCATGACAAACCCTCAAACACTCTTGTGCATCCCCTTCATGCTCACATATGTGATGCATGCCCTGTGGCTGCAGCACAGGTAGTGGCAGGTTGAGTGAGGCTGACTGTGAAAGAGATGCATGAGAGGGTGAGTATGAGATAGAGCCATGAAATTGTATGAGGATTGGGTTGAGTGGTAGTGGCGGGATGAGTACTGGCGAGGTGAGTAAGTGCAGGTAAGATGAGGATGAGCTTTGAGTGGGTGTGAGGGGTGATGTGACAGAGTAGTGTTGGCAGTGCAGAAGGAGATGTGGGGTGGGGGCGGTGATGTGGCAGACGGAGTGTAGGGGAATGAGTAAGTGTACTCACTTTGGCTGACCTACTTAGGTCATTGCAGTGCCTCTTGCACTGTATGCAGGTGGGTGATATGTTGGTGGTGCAGGTGACCTCCTTTGCCACCTCGAGCCAGGCCTTCCTGGTGGCAGAGGCAGGCCGCTTCCTCCCGCCCGCCGGGGGGAAGATCTCTGTCCTCCCCCTCCTCCTCCTCACTCCCTCTAATGATACCTGGAGTGAGGCATCATTAAGCTGGGAGCAGCCTTCCCCCTGGGCTGCTCCATGCTGTAATTTTTGCTATTTGTTGCAGCATCTGTCAGTGAAGGACTGCCCCTTTAAACAGAGCTCCTCCAGCTGACAGATCTTACTGCGCATGCGCAGCCCGCCTGACGCGCAGATCAGCAGTGGTGAACCCGGAAGACCAGGTAAGTGGATCCAATTAGGCTGCAATCGCGCACGGGGCAGACTGATTTCGCCGGGCACGTTACCCACGCGCCCAATAGCCCCCCCCGCCGCGAACCCGCAGCCCTGGTAACATCGAGCCCAAGGGGTTTAGACATTGTGGCTGCACAAGTTCCTCCATTTTCTCTCTGTTATTCCACTCTTTCCCACAAGGGTGAAAACCTTCCTGCACTCTGATACCCAAAGCCTCCAGAGTAATTATATGTGCACATGTTAAGCTTGTACACATTATACCTCTGCCCCTAGAGAGGCACCAGCATCATCTGCTGAGAGCACACAGAAATAAATAAGATACTGTATATTTGTTGCAATGTACTTGCAGTCATAAAATTACAATTGATGTCTAAGGGAGATCTGCATGGATTTGACCAACTGTCATCTTTTCAGGCACCACTGAGACACATACCTGTTTGTGGTTAATCACCCTTATCTCTGCAGTGCTTACTCCAGCGAGGTTCTCTTGGCCAATAAATTCCAGTATCCATTATTCCCACAGGAGGAGTACTTTTGCATGGAATGTGCCACCACCCACTCCTGCCTACAGTTTGGTGTTGTACGCCACCCTGCTCTGCAAAAAAAAATGATGGTAAAATCACTATCAAGCTCATTATAGCAAACAGATTATATTTTGCACACACTTAAGTTAAATCTTTACTACTCAGATAAAATATACTGCAAGCTCTCACGTTGTTCCATCTTGCTATTTATAATTCTCAATAGGGTACGCAATAGTGCAAAGAATAGTTGCATTTGCCTATACATATTTTGTAGTATTTGCTCTTGGGATGTGGGCAGCACCAGCAAGGCAGTATTTATTCTTCATCCCTATTTGGCCTGAAGACATTCAGAGTCAACCACAGAGTCACTGGAGTCACATGTGGGCCAGACCAGTTAGGGATGGCAGTTTCCCTTCCTTGAAGGGCCTCAGTGAAACATTTGTTCTTTTTATGACAATCTAGGAGTTTACATGGTTATTCTTTAAGTGCTAGCCCACAAATTACAAGATTTTTTGAGTTCTATTTCACAACTTTTTATGCATTAGAATTCATGACCTCTGCGTTGTTAGTCAAGTCCCATTACCACTAGGCTACAGCTCTCGTATGTGCGAAAGTCCTCAGTTCTTTCTTTCAACAGTTTTTTACAGCTTCTATACACATTCATTCATAATTTAAAAACCCTTCTTTTTATAACATATAGTTTTGAAATGTAAACTTCACTCATTTGTTTTTCTCCTTACCGTGTATGGGGGACATTTTTTTATTGGCCATTATGTTCCTCTTCAATAAGTAGTGCAGTGAGGGTACTATTTGCATTTCATTCGCTGATTTTCTTGATGTCACCAAGTCTGTTTTTTGTCCCATTCTTCACTTGTCTGGTAGGGGGCACTTTGTTAACTTGCTGGGTGGCCTCTTCACAATGAGTGGCCCTTGCAAGCTTAAGGTTGCCTGTTGCTGCTGTAGCACAGTGTTTATGAGCTCCAACACAGCATGCTCTGTAAACTGTACTTTTCAAGTACATTTGCCTTTCCTTTCCTTTCCTTTCCTTTCCTTTTCTTTTCTTTTCTTTTCTTGAGCAAACCTCTGGGGGCCGATTTTCCAAGTTCAGGTTGCTGGCTGGGAGCTGCTTTTAGCTCATTAATAAAGCCTGTTAAGCCACTTAAGAGGTGCCAAACAGCTAACCTTCTCGTTGAGTGATTCTTGCCAAAAGCAATGGCAGCATGGTGAGGCAGTAATGAGGATCTGATTTTCAGAATCAGCTATAAATAAACAAAAGAGAGGAATGAAGGATAATTGGAAAAGTAAGATAGTTAATTCAATGATCAGGTTTACTTGAACTAATGTAAAACAAAGAATAGGAGTGCTTCCATAATGAATTCAGTTTATTTCTAGCTATTTAAGATGCTTTAATTAGAAAAAAAATGTGCTATTAAAAATGTTCTTTGGTTAAATAAATTTACACAATTTACACAATATGTCTAGTATTTTGGAATTCTGCAATAATACAGCACAGTGAACCTAATAGTAAAACATTTTAAAATTATGCATTTTTATCCACCACATAAATATATTTTTCAAAGGATTTTTCTTTTTAATTATTAACCAGTTTTTTTTTACTTTAGATGGATGAAGGTCTGCAACCAGAAACAGCTAGTTACAAATGTGTTGTGTTAGAATGTATTCATCCTTCTGCATCCCCTGAACTATTGCATCTGCAGCACTTGCAAGTCAAGAAGCAACCATTTCTCTTTCCCAAGAAATGGTTAAAATCTAACTTCTTGATAACTCCCATTTGTCAGGGTTGTGGAACATCCTTAGAATCTAGCTGGTGAATTTTCCATACAGTTCCTGATACTACACAGGAGGTTTTCTGAATGGCACTCTTCTGGCCTTCCTTCCATTCTGCTTCAACTAGGAAAATGGCTGGTAAGAAGGAACTAGAACACGTACTGAGAGAAGGCCCCCTTAGTATGAAGTAATCCATTTCAGCAGCTCAATGATTGATTCATCCATATAGTATATTAAAAATCTGTCTGTGCATACTTCTTGTCAACCTTTTCCACTATAAATTCCTATGTCCACATTTATAATGGAAACTGCCTGTGCAAACTTGCTACAGCACCATCACTGGCAGGGATGACAACTTTACAAAGGCACTTTCCATTATAAGTATAGACAGAGGGATTTATAATTGCAATATAAAATTAAAGACAGAAAGATTTTAAAAAGGGGGACTGAATTACATTGATACACTCAGGTCCAATTATCCCCTGCCCTCTAATCCCGCTTCACTTGAAGACTAATTTGGTCTCGACTCCCTGTGTGCAACACTACAGAGATCAACTTTAATAATGATTTTAAGAAAATAGTTTTGATAATATTACAAAGACTAAAAAATATAAAAGGCAAGTGAGTGAATAATTCATAAAGGAACAGGATTCATCAACTGTCACTGAAAAGAGGTGCTTCAGTCACTACCTCGAACGAGCAAATTTAACATCATCAGTCTAAACCGTAGGGAGCTATTTCAGAAGCTATACACTATGTAACAAGGGAGAAAACCCTTGATAAGGCCAAAGGATCAAAACCGCACGAAAGGAAAGGGTACAATAAGGGGTGAGGAATTAGAAGGATTATCTAAAGCTTTAAAGGAAATGTGCTGATGACTGACCGGAGATGGGTTGGTAAGGTAAATTGGGCCAGCTTCCCATAAGAATCACAAACACTAAGTCGTGCACTTTTCAGCTGTAAAGGAATAATTTACAGCTGAAAATAATTCCTTCCACTCTGATTACTTTTCCACTGAGATAAATTGCTTTTTCAATGATAGAAAATGCTCCTCTTTGTGATAAAGATACTTCCCCCTGAGAATAAATGCCTTCTCACTAAGGCTGATATATTTTCTTTGACTGCAGTGGTGAACTCCCACAGGAGAATGGATGCTTCTGCTCCAGTGGGGGATAACTTTCACGCTGAGGTTGGTTGTCTTTACTTACAAAGACCTGCAGCTTTCCCATTGATACCAGATGTGTGTATATGTGTTTCAGCATTGTCAATTCAGCCTCCTTACAATCTGTCTCAAGCAGAACAACATGAATAATGGCAAATGCTACAATTTCTATACTGCAGTTGTTTACATATTTCAACATACCATCTCTAAACATGCAATAGCTTGTAATTTATTAACATATTACAGATACTATTCTGCAACTATTGTCTTTGATTCTGGGTCAGCAGCCCATTTTATTCTTGTATTCCTGTTCCTCCTGGCCCCACAAAAATAATTTCAACATTTCTTCTGCTACAGGTACATCTAATGTGTGATGCACTGTTTGGAAGACTTAATTGTATAGATTATATCTCCAGGGCCTTTTCTGCTGTTCCTCCGGGTTCCTTGATAGGGTCGATACTGAGAGGATGTTACCCCTCATGGGGGAGTCTAAAACTAGGGGGCATAGTCTCAGAATAAGAGGTCGCCCATTTAAGACGGAAATGAAGAGGAATTTCTTCTCCCAGAGGGTCGTGAATCTTTGGAATTCTTTACCCCAAAAAGCTGTGGAGGCTGAGTCATTGAATACATTCATGGCTGAGTTAGACAAATTTTTGATCAGCAAGGGAGTCAAAGGATATGGGGAAAGGGTGGGAATGTGGAGTTGAGGTAAAAATCAGATCAGCCATGATCTCATTAAATGGCGGAGCAGGCTCGAGGGGCCAAATTGCCTACTCCTGCTCCTATCTCTTATGGTCTTATGCTCTTATGGTTTTACTGAGCAGAGCACCCAGTAGGCCATTAAAATGCCACCAGGATCTTATATACAGTATCGGGCCCCAATTTGCATGAATTCATAAGGCTCCTGCCTGATTCAGACGGGCACCTCGACCAGCCACAAAAATACTTGTGGGAATATGACGGCAGATAAGAAGCAAGGTGGTAAGTCCTCCGCTGCAATGTTAACTCCACTACCTCCTGGTTTCCGCTAGGTAGATGGATGTGAAATGGGCCTTCATGGATGTAAGTCTGCAGCTAACCGTGAGTCTGGAAGATGGATGTCCTGCTGCTGCAGTAGTGGAATCATGGCTTGTGTTTCTCTCTTGAGTTTAAAGCTGACACATTAATAAGGTGATGTAGGGGGAGTTTAGTAATGTCACTGATCCGTATAATAACTGACCGCTGAGAATTTAATCCGATTGTTATTGAGCAAAGGTAATATTTTTAAAAATACAAAAAAAATCATTTACCATATTAAGAAAGGGAAGAAATAATTATTTTCCATCATTCAGTAATTTTAGCGAAAAAGTAGATGCAAATATAAAGCAAAGAAACCTTCACATTCTGTTTTATATTTCCAGCTACTCTTTCATTAAAAATAACATATGGCAGAAAATATTTAAGTACTTTATCTGTCTTGCTGTCTGTGCAAAATTCCACTGTATTATTGTGTCCCTTTTATATAAAAAAAAATCGATCATATTGTGAAAATAAAATCTAGTCTTAGATCTTCCATTTGTCTTCTCATTATTTTATGTTAAGTTTAATTTATCTTGTTTAAATCTCTGGTGTACTGTGACTGCTGAGGGATTTCTATAGGGTTGATTGGTATTCCAATTAGCTTTCAGGAAGAGTCTCTGTTGCATTCTGGTTGTCAGTTTATTATAGTCTGCTGATCTCCACAAAATATGTCACACACCTCTGAGAAGGGTCCAGATGAGTTCTTTTTTGTTTTTAGCACTTTCTTAAATTCAGACTACACATATTGGGTTTGATAACAAATAAAATAACAACTGTTTTGAATACTTTCCCCCCCCCCCAAGTGTATTAACTATGTGTGGTCACTTATCTAGTATTTACACTGTGACGAAGTAATCTTAATTATATTTAGTCACTTACCTAGTAGTCACACTGTGATATAGTTATTAAGTACACTACTTATTAGGGATGAGTTCTGAAGTAAACAGCAATTGGAACCAATCACATTCAAATCCAGCAGTGTTCTGATACATGAGCCCATTTCTGCTGCTCAATCTCACCTTCTATTTCTTGTGAATGTTTTTCTAGCCCACCATGTGTTTTCTGTACTTCTGTCCATTTCTCTTTTCTTCAATTTAGCTGAAAAATGCAGACTGCTTAGAGCACTTTGATTTCAGCAGAAGATCCTAAAGGTACTGATGCTCCTTCATCGATGCTGCTATTCTACTATTTATATTGGACGAAGCAGCTGTTCTCCTTTTCATATTGAAAGCTACGCCTCAGGCAGTGGACCAGAATAATGATGACCACAACAATACTGTCACTCGTACAACTTTTATCACAGCTTGGTTTTTAATAAAAACTTTTATTTGACAAATGCGGGAGGAACATCAAGGATTTAAGTAGATTGAGTGGGTTTTATCTTTTCTTTTACAGAAATGAGAGTGTGTCATACAAAGCATTAGCACACAGAAACAATGCCACATTCTCGAGATATAATCTATACAATTAAGTCTTCCAAATAGTGCATCGCACATTAGATCTGTCTGTAGCAGAAGGAATCAAATGTCATGCTTTTCTCATTGGCTCAAATAAGCAATTTAACCATATTGATTCACTGAAATGGAGATCAGTATGCATCCCACAAAAACCCACAAGAGAACAATCACTTGTTACAACAACAACTTGTATTTATACAGTCCCATTATATTTTTTTAAGAAACCAAGGTGCTTCACAAATCAAAATAGACCAGGAAATGGGCACTGCGCCATGGCAGGAGAGACTAGGAGGGATGATCTAAAGCTTGGTGAAAAATATGGGTTCTGGGAAGGCTTTAAAAGGAGAAGAGAGATATAGAGAGGTGAAGAGATTCATGAAGGGAGTTCCAAAGAGTGGGGCCAACATAGCTAAACCAATAGTGGGGTGATGAGAGTCGACAATGCTTAAAAGGACACAGTCAGAGGATGGAAGTGGCAGGGGGAGGATGTAAGGCTGGAAAAAGTTGCAGAGGTAGGGTAGAGCAAGACCATGGAGGGATTGAAAGATAAGGACGAGGTTTAAATTTAATATATTGCAATTACAGCTCATCATATCACTGAATGTATTTTATTTTGAAAGTCGTTCTAGCCACTAAGAGATTTGTTAACTGAACGTTTAATGGTCCCCTGATGGGAGTAAGCACATTGTAGCGATTATACTCCAAGGTCTCTCTTGTATTACTTTTGTTATTCTATGACAGGCATATTTTAGAGGGTCTGGAAATAAAAGTAGTTAGTTATTACTATACCAATATGAATGTTTATTCGGACATAACAGTGGGGACAAGGATAAAGAACAGCACATTGTTAAAAAGATTGAACGTTGGACATCTTTGTTACCTAGGTTCAGGCCTACCTTGTCACTGATTTTTTTATCATGTCAACATTAGTTGGAAAATTTGGAGAGTATCGAAAGGGATTCAGCTGGAGGGAATATGTAGAAAGATTACATTTTTATTTTGAGGCAAAATAACTTGCAATAGATGCCAAAAAGAGAAAAATTTTGCTCACTATTGGCAACCCTGCAACATATAGAATCATAGAATGGTTACAGCACGGAAGGAAGCCATTCAGCCCGTCAAGTCCATGCCAGCTCTCTGCAAGAGCAATCCAGCTAGTTCCACTCCCCCGCCCTATCCTATAGCCCTGCAAATTTTTTCCCTTCATGTATTTATCCAATTCCCTTTTGAAAGCCACAAATGAATCTGCCTCCACCACCCTCTCGGGCAGTGCATTCCAGATCACAACCACTCGCTGGGTAAAAAAGTTTTTTCTCATGTTGCCTTTGTTTCTTTTGCCAATCTCCTTAAATCTATGTCCTCTGTTTCTTGACCCCTCTGCCAATGGGAATAGTTTCTCTCTATCTACTCTGTCCAGACTCTTCATGATTTTGAACACCTCTATCAAATCTCCTCGCAACATTCTCTGCTCCAAGGAGAACAACCCCAGCTTTTTCAGTCTATGCACGTAACTGAAATCCCACATCCCTGGAATCATTCCAGTAAATCTCTCCTGCAACCTCTTTAAGGCCTTATCATCCTTCCTAAAGTGCGGTGCCCAGAACTGGACACAATACTCCAGTATGGCCGAAACAGTGTTTTATAAACTTTCGTCATAACCTCCTTGATTTTGTACTCTATGCCACTATTTATAAAGCGTAGGATCCCGTATGCTTTCTTAACCACTTTCTCAACCTGCCCTGCCACCTTCAATGATTTGTGCACATATACCCCCAGATCTCTCTGTTCCTGCACCCCTTTTAGGGTATTTTCTTTCTTCAACAGATGAAAACAGTGTTCGAAGTGCACCACAAGTGATCCAAATCCTGATCTACCCTAATCTACCCAACTTCTGGCCTCCACTGCTTCTCTCCTCCACCCAACTCCCAAATTCTGCTTCTTCCTGACCATTTACATCCCCAGGCCTTAGCTGCCCCCTGACTTATGCCATTTGCTGATCTCTACCGCTTTCTGACATGGTGCTAAATTGTAGGTTCTTTGGAAGGAAAATAATACCATATCACGGTAATATAATTATTTTCTCTAGAGCTGGATTAAATTAAGCCCACTGAATTTGCTAAATACCAGTAAAATACATTGAGACAAAATTTGCTAATACCCTTTTGTTGCCATCAAAAGATATTAGTTTTGTGAATGTCGTCAATACATCAAGGACATGATGTGTGCTGAAAATTGATCCTAGTTCCATTGCTATTGCCAGCTTAAACTAACTAAAAATGGATCCAATTCAAAAAGTAAGTTTCCCATCAATGTTCATTTGTGCCATTTCCATTGTGGGCTGTACTTTGCTGGATTCTGCACTTTATTTTAGCAATATGATTATTGAAGTTTATTATTAATTTACATTGATGCTGCATCAAGTTTTCTTTCCAGGATCTCCAAAACTACATCCCGGAATGATGCTGATCATTCTCATGATCTTGTTCTATCCATTTTCCCCCCGACAAACTAATTTTCCGGGTGAAGTTCAGCCCTGGCTCTGGTCAACCAGAGCCAGGGCTGAACTTCACCCGGAAAATTAGATTTTTGACAATTTTCCAGCATTTTAAACGCTACTGAATGCCAGGAGAGATAAAAGTAGCTGCCCTTGATCTTGATGCAGCATTCGATTGAGTATGGTACCAAGGTACCCTAGAAAAACTGAGGTCAATGGGGGTCAGTGTGAAAACTCACTAGTGATTGGAGTCATACATGACACAAATGAAGATGCTCCTGGTTATTGGAGGCTAATCATCATAGCCCATCTCCACTGATTGTTCTACATCCATCTCTGATGGTGTTACAATTTTATTGTCCACCTCCTCTATGAAAACTGAGGCAATGTGCTTATTTAAAATGTTTTCAGTTTCTCACTCTCCACTACAAGCTCGCTTCATTCATCTTAGCAGCCTACCATCTCCTTAACTATCTTTTTAATATTAATTTGTCTTTAGAATGCCTTTTTATTGTCCTTTATGTTTTTCACTAATTTCCTCTCATACTCTCTCTTCGCCTTTCAAATATACCTTTTTAAATTGTCCCTATAATCTGGCTTTCTTTCTTTGGTATCTGCCTTGTAAGCACTAAAGGCTTCCTTTCTCCTTCTGCAGGAGTAGACAGCGCACTATATCAAAGAAAGAAACAAGATGGCGGGAGGAACACTCATGGCCCTCACTGAAGTGGCGCAGGAGGTACCGGAAATCAATGGGACAGCAAGAGCTAACAGCATTGGGGATAACGAGGCTAGCAGCTTCTCTGAGTAGGGTGAGTGCTTATCACTTGTACCCCTTCATGTACCACAAGCAATTGCACCTTCAGTCAACTTCAAAACCTCAACCAGTACAGTCAAGCATTTTGTATGCTATTGTCTAGCCTCTCATTCCCATCCTAACTCTTGTCTCTTTCCTTTAGGTCCCTCTCAGCAAAGAATTTCTAGCCCTCTGTCTCTATCTCTATCTCTCACACACTCCCTTATCTCACACTTAGTGGGTGGAAACTGTTGGGGTGGGCAGTTAATGTCACCCAAGTTGCTTACCCACCCTGGAGCCGATGGGAGCTGACCGGTTCGGATTTACACCTATAGGAACATAGGAATATAGGAACAGGAGTAGGCCACTTAGCCCCTCAAGCCTGTTCCGCCATTCAATGAGATCATGGCTGATCTGTGACCTAACTCCATAAACCCACCTTAGCTCCATACCCCTTAATACCTTTGGTTAACAAAAATCTATCAACTGCTATTTGCAGAAAAGAATTCCAAACTTCTATGTGTAGAAGTGTTTCCGAACCTATTCTCGTGAGCAGGCAGCAAAGACACCCGCCTAAAACCGGGAGGTCCCTTTTTAACATATGTATGTTGAGTCTCAACGATGTCATCAGGACTTAATAGCAATTTTAACTTGGCACCCTGAGCACGAAACGGCCGTGAGTTTTCTGCCAGGCCAACCCAGTGGCGAAGAGACTCGGGGCCAGAAGAGGCCGAAAAGTGTAAGGGTTTTTATACTTTCCTTGTGGGTCCAGGAGAAGCAGGAGTGCACCTCCATGACCCACTAGGAAAGCTTAGGCCTACCCAGCCCTGACTCCCCCCTCCTCCCCGATCGCGATTACCCCTTTGTGATGGCCCCGGCAGTCAATGCTGCCAAGTACCTGCTATTGACAAGAGGGAATTATAATATCCTGGGCCCCATTTCTCGAGCAGCGGGTGAATTTCTAACTCACCTCACTGCTCACCCACTGAAAACTGGCACAGTGTTAAAATTGAGGACTTTATCTCTCACTGTCTCCCTTTTTCATTCTATCTCCGTGCCCCTCTCTCACACTATTTCTCTGTCTACATCAATATATCTCCATCTGCCTATCTGTCTTTCTCTCTCACACACAACAATCAAAATTATGAGGGCAATTTTAATCCATACCATCTACCGGGAACGGGTCAGGCCCACAGTTAAAATAACTGTGCAAAAACTTACTGCCTCATTCCCACTCGATTCCTACCTGCTGCCACCATAACTGGGTCCTTTTTTAGGTGGCCAAGGCGCCTGTCTGACTCAGACAGGTGCCTCATTAATATATGCTAATTGAGGCCCTTTGATGTCAATAAGACATCAATGGCATTTTAAAGGCCCACAGAGCAGGCGCCAGCCACGGGCACCCTGCTTAGTAAAACCTGGCATATGTTAAAAAGGGCCCTGCCAGTTTTGGATGGGTGTCTTTGCTGCCTGCTCAGGAGAATAGGTTAGGAATTACGTAGAAGTTTGGAACTCTTTTCCTGAGTGGGTCCAGGAGGAGAATCTGGGCCTCTGCTACCCCAGGCTCCTCCTGCCTAAAACCGACCAACTGCCTCTTTCCGCCTGTTTTGGCCAGCAGGATGTAAATGAGGCCTGGGAGTGAAAATAGCCCCGGCCTCAAACCAATGATGTCAGGCCGGTTTGACGATCACCCCTCCCCCTCCTGCCCAAAACCCACTCCCAGTTAAAATGTACCCTATGTTTTACCTCATAATACTGTGTGTTCATCTAACTGAAAAGAGAGATTCTTAATTACAGTGACGCATTAATGAAGAGCATTGGGGCTTTTCACTGAGAAAAATAAATGTTTTGCTTAATTTTGGCTGAATATAAATAATAGAAAAGACAGCTGCTCTTAATGCATGAGACACTGGCATGAGCAAAGTGCCAGAGGTGTTAGGTGCCGGAGTGGCATGTCGATATTGGACAGGTTTCCATACAGCCTATGGACTCCTGAGACACAGGAGGTTCAGCAGACCATGGTGCGGTGCCAAATTCAGTGTGCACAGCCCTCACAGGCAAGATGTCAGATATGCATATGAGGAACCTTTTCAAAAGGGAGGGGAAGTGATGTGACAAAAATGAAATACTTTTATGCATGATGGATTATTTATAGTATTCTTTCTTGCTGATGATAGCACACACAGGAATAAAATAGGTTACTAAGAGCTGTTTCTGCAGGCTGCAGAAAATGTACATTGCAGTCTGGTATTCCAAAGGTCTTCATATGGGCGGATTAATTGCTGCCATGTCCTTGGATGGAGAAATAAAGCAGCCATGTCTCAAGGGTGAGTTTAATGTTGAGGGTTAGTATAGGAGAAGCAAATGTATTGTTATTGACGTTTCAATAGTAAAGTTTGTAATTACCATAAACCTATTGGCTCTGAAAAACCACAGGCCAGCAATCCTGATAATGACACCAGGATTGTACCAACCAGGAACCTTCACTGGTGACCACAGCAGACTTTGTGGGGTCATTGCCGAGCACCCATGCCACTTAAAGGCCACTTAAAATCAGTTGCTCAAATACGATTTAGGACTCATTTTGTACAGGGCACTTGCCGTACTGTGAAGTGCAGAGCATTTGATAGCACACCCTGAAAATAACGTTATGATGTCCCCCAGTGGGCCGCTTGGAAATTAAAAAAAATTGCTCCTCTGCAATCTCTACCCGCAATGAAATACCCTAATAGAGTGACATTTTAAAAAATTTGCTCTTTGGTTGTGCGCGATACCACAAAGCCACATTTATTCCCCTTTCCTAGTTTTCCCTGAAGGCATATTAAAGTCAACCACATAGTGTAGACTGGAGTCTTATGTAAACCAGAATGACATAAGGGTGGCAGGCTCCCTTCCCTGATAGGGATTAGTGAACCAGTTGGGTTTTATACAATTATTCAGCAGCTTTCGCTGTTATTTTTCTGGTTTATTGAATTCAATTTCACAACTTGCCATCATGGGGCTTGAATTTATAACCTCTGGGTTGTTAGGCCAGTACCATAACCATTACATCACCATCATGTAAAAACATTGAAGCCTAAACATACAGTACCACATATTTTCGTCCACAAACAGGGGTAGAATTTCCACAGGGGTTCTCCCAATATCCTGCCATAACTTTGGTAGAAGATCAGCGAAAACCCCAAATATTTCTTTGAGGAAAAATAATCAATCTCAAAGGATCAATTACCTAAAAATACTAGCACGGGTTTCCCTTCAGAGAAACAGTCCAAATTTGTGATCACCTCTTCAGTCCATCAAGCTCTCTCCATTGGAGCAATAACCTGCCCTTACAGTGCTCCTCTGTTAAGCCCAGGTGGCTGATTCAGTTGTGGGAAAGCCACTGCCCAGGTAGAACCTAATGAGAAATGTGGGCCAGGTAGAACCCAATGAGAGTTATATACCATGTAGAACCTAAGGAGAGTGATATGTCAGATCGAACCTAATGAGAATAATGGGCCAGGTAGAACCTAATGAGAGTTATCTGCCGGGCAGAACCTAATGAGAATTATATGTCAGGTCGAACCCAATGAGAGTTATATGCCAGGCAGAACCTAATGAGAATTATATGTCAGGTCCAACCTCATGCGAATTATGGGCCAGGTCGAACCCAATGAGAGTTATATGCCAGGCAGAGCCTAAGGAGAATTATGTGCCAAATAGAACCCAGTGAGAGTTACCTGTACTGCCTCCTTCTCCTGTTGCACTATGAGATATCCAATGCTGACTTTTTCACAATCCTCACAGCTGCAGAGCACTGCATGAGTTTACCATGAGTGGGCTTTAATAAGACCCTGGCAAGTAATTTATTTTTGTTTCCATTGTTTATTAATGCTTGTGAAGGTATTTTAGAGGTGAAGCATCCTCAGAGAAACATGGAGGAACAGTCTATTAGTGCTTGTTACCAACATTATATTAATTTTTACTCAGGTTCACTTTATTGCAAGCATATTGAAGAAGGTAAAATATGGTCTAAAGTGTGTGATCTAAAATGAACACTGGCAAATTAAGCATTAAAAGGGTTAATTCCTCATTAAGACAACAGTGAAGCCAAAGATAGGGACCTAAAGGCAACTTTGAGTCCTTTGTTTCCATTTGATTAACATTCTTTTGTTTTCCTTCAGCAGCAATAAATTCTGTGGCATTTATTGTAGGTTTCAGTGTAATGTTAGTTGGTAATAATCACTTGGCAAGTTTCTTTAAACACTAAATCAATTGGGGAGTTACTGCATTGCTTACGAAGTTGCTTTGAAAGACAGCATTCTTTTGAAAGCACTCAATAAAACATGATGACTTTCTACCACCCTGAATGCATCCCCTTTAAAAGCAATGGTCTGAGACTAATGCAGTTTGTTGTTGGTACAAAGCCTGAACTGTTCCAATCACCACATTAAGGAAAGACCTTGAAAACTGGATAAGGGCAAGCAGAGCTTTGATCTTCGAAAGAAAGTCTTCTAGTAGGATTCACAGAATTTAAAATAGTTAAATTTTCAGTTGTGTTTTCAATGTTGTACAAAAGTGTTGTGCTTCATTTAAAAAAAAATATCTAGTGTATTTTTGGTTCAATTTAATAAGTACACTTGTCTAAAAGACAAAGTTTGTTTGCATTGTGAGTAAATAACCTATCATCCATCCTTAGGTTAGTTTATCTTTTGCTGCTGACAGTAAATCAAAACTCCTGGTTCCAGTTGGACTTTCACTTTGTACACTTCAAATCACTGCATCAGAAGCCAAAAATGTGGTCTTTAGGCACTTTGGAACATAAACAGCCCATATCAATGAGTATCATCACACTGGGTAGCTATAAACATCCTTTTGTAGTTTAGCTGGAACCAAAGATGCAACTTAAACAAATAATTTTGCAAGAATTATTTTAAATAATGTAGTGATAATTCCCACCCCCTCTCCCCACTCCTAAGCAGTACCTAGTTGTTTGGAGCCAACAAACCTGCCTTCCACCCAATGAGCATTACTTAGCTGATTGGAACCTACACCCACCCCCCCAAGGTAAGCAATATCTTCCTCCCACACATTTTGATGATCAGCTGAACAAACCCCCTGCCCACTAAGCATTGTTTTGGTGACCAAGACCCAGCCTTCTCACTTAAGTATTTCCAACTTCCCTTGCCACTGAGTGTTACTTAGCTGATTGGATCCAACCTCCTTTTCCCATCCTCCTCATCCTCTTCCCCTTCTCCTCCCCCTCCATCCTCTCCCCTCCCTCTCTTCCATTCTCTTCTTCTCTCCTACCCACCCTACCATCCCTCTATCCCCTTCTCCCCCCTCTTCCTCCCCTTCTCTTCTGCTGCCCACCTCTCACCGTCTCCTATCCCCACCCTCAACCCCCTTCTTCAGAATTCTGATTGCTGTTTGAAATCTGAAAACTTAATGCTCTGGCCATTTACTGATCAAATTTAGATCATACAGTATGTGCCAGAAGATATCACTCTGGTCTGACTAGGATGAGCTGTTCATTTCCCGTGGTAATAGAGCACTGAAAGTAAATTCTGCTGGTTTATATTTGCATAATATCATGACCTTTTTTTCACTTTGCTTTTCTTTGTACTCTTATTATTTGAACTGTACTATGAACTATTTTATTTTAGGTCGAATTATCTTCAGCTGCTTCATCAATGACCTTTCCTCTGTCATAAGGTAGGGTTCAATGTTTCCTCTAATTATTTTCAGCCATGTGCGGAATGAAATTGGGTTCGTGCACCGATATAAAGGCTGTGTGCGCCACCATAAAAAAAACCCTTGAATGGAACATTTTTTTAGAAAACATTATTTAGGGTAAATAACAAACAGAACAAATGTACAAAATATGGATAAATGCAACAAGGCGAGCTGTCAAGGATTTATAATTAAACAAAACTGCTGATAGAAATTTCAGAAGTAAACATGTTACCAGAGGAATGGGGACATCCTGATTGAGACCCAGAGTCTGTAGACGACAGGCCAGATGATGGAGAAAAGGGTGACTGTCTCTGATTCGGATGTTTTTCTCTTCTGTCTCTCCCTGTCTTCCAGTGTTTATATATTTTGTCCAGGTTTACTTCTCTATCACTTGACAGAAGAGATTTGATCCGTGTAAGCATATCAAGATGATTTTCTTTCAAACCGTTTTGTGATTTTGTTTTTATATTATTCATAAGGCTGAAGCCACGCTCACAAACAGCACTTGAAGCTTGAAACGTTGCACATATATCCATTAGTTGTAAAACCACATTGTACCGTTCTGAATTTTGTAGGGTGAAAGTCACCATGTCCTGAAATGTTTTCAATGACTTTGTTTTAATCTTCTCTGCAAATAAGTACTTGTAGTCATTGTATTGGCTAACAATGGGCTCCTTCTCATCCATGATGTTTTGCCCAGAAGACCTGACTTGACCAAGGATCAGGATTTGTCTATTTGTCAACCAGCTTTTCAATATTCTCAGTGCCAAATTCATAGCTGATTTGTTGTGGTGCAAATGAAGCAAAATCGAAAGCGGGCCGTTCATTGAGTTCATTTTCTGGGAACCTTTTTTCCAGATGATCACATAGTAGGGATACGAATGTCAGAATGGAATCTCCCTTGAATGGTTCATCTCTTGTGCATGATGCAATTAGATTTTTTACTGTGTTGCACCAGAAGACTGTCTCGCTGAGATACTGTCCTCTGATCCTGCAGATCTTGGCCCTCATTAACTGTACAGCTTCGATTGTTGTTAAACAGCTCTTCTGAAAGCATTTGCACAATTCTGCTAGCTCAAACAGAATATCATTCAATGCCGCTATGGTGATATGGTAAGTAGAGTCTGAGAGCTTCTTCAGGCAATACTTGGCAGCTGGGTCATTGTTCTCTGTTTTTTCATGCTCAAAGTATTGAAGAACAACATCATAATTGCACATCAGAGCACTAACAGCAAAATGTCTCGATAGCCACCTCACTTCATTTAGAGGTTGAAAGGACACAGCTTCACATTCTGTGACATTTGCAATTTCCTCAAATTGTCCTTTTCGAACTGAAAATCTGCAGAAGACTGTATAAATGGTTCTCAGCAATGTCTCTATTTCCTTTATCATTGTAAACAATTTTACAACACCAAGTTATAGTCCAGCAATTTTATTTTAAATTCACAAGCTTTTGGAGACTTCCTCCTTCCTCAGGTAAATGTTTCAGGACCTCCTTGAAGCCTACGCATTTATACATATAGAACAATACATGGTGTTTACAGACTGCCCCTGCAACTGCCCGTTGCCAAGGCAATCACCGTGTTCAGACAGAGAGGTGTCACCTGCAGAACCCCCGAATACACATTCAACAAAAAAACAAACAGGGAAAAAAAAACAGAGAAAAAAAACAGAGAGAGGCAGAAACACCCGGAAGGCAGAGAGAGCCAGCAAATTACCCATTATATTAAAAACAGATAACATTTGTTCGCTGGTGGGGTAACGTGTAGCGTGACATGAACCCAAGATCCCGGTTGAGGCCGTCCTCATGGGTGCGGAACTTGGCTATCAATTTCTGCTCGACGATTTTGCGTTGTCGTGTGTCTCGAAGGCCGCCTTGGAGTACGCTTACCCGAAGGTCGGTGGATGAATGTCCATGACTGCTGAAGTGTTCCCCGACTGGGAGGGAACCCTCCTTTATCATTGATACTTGTTCCAGGCATCAATTATTCCGAAATCTTCTCGATGGGCCACACAGTGTTGCTCCACTAAATGTGGAATGGACTGCTTAAGCTATGTGGCAATGCCATTGTTTTTACCCAGCATAAAAGAAGCACCAACTGAAGTGAACATCACCATTTTCATCATGTCCAGCTGATTCAGAGTGTAGAAGTCTTTGAAAGCTGTTATAATAGCCGTGCATTGCAAGGAGTTAACTTAACAATTGCACCAAACACTGCCTTGTACACTGCAGAAACCGCTTCCCTGAACTTGAAATAAATGATAAGCATCTTGCTGACTGAAATATCCGTGCTCTCATCAATAATTAGTGTATGAAATAAAGATTGGCGAATCTCCGACATAATTTCTGCATGGACGACATTGTTGAAAGATTCTAGAAATTCAAAGGCATAGTTTTTGCTAGGCCAGCTCGCTGGTACCTGGAGATATTTAGCCATGTGGTCGTGTATATGTTGCTCAGAGTGCATGGAGTTGTTCATTTTTACTCCAAGCAGTACATTGGCTATGAGAATCTTTATTTCATCTGGCTTCGATCGCTGTCTCACCGTCAGGTCCATTCTATTCTCTCTGTCAACAGCAGTTTCTGTTAACATGTTCTGCAAACCGAATCCCAGTGGGCGAGAATTTCTGTTTCTAAGAACAACCACAGCAGATTCATGAGATTTGCTTGAAAAATGCCTCTTCATATAGTCGAACGTCCATCTGTCTTCCCATTTCTTGCCAGTGGAGAAATCACCTGATATTTTTACTCCAGCACACATTTTGCAGATCAAGTCCACATCTGCACTATATTGGAATATCTCCCTCAGTTATACACGGATCTTGCTTCTTGATTCATGAGATTCCACCTCTACAATTTCATCTAACCATTGTTCTTTGAATGTGGGACAGGATTTCTTCTTAGCACTGGCTTCATTGTTGGCTGATACTATTGCCTTCTATTGCCTTCTGCTTAAACATGGGTATGACGGTGTGGTGTTGCAGTGACTCGCAACTCCTGAGCTTTTTATTGAATCAGCTTAATGATTCTGATTCAAACAGAAATAAAACGTGTGCAATCAGATTTTTAAAATTGAGTCAAAAATACAAAACAGCTGTCAAATCAGTCAGTGAGAAATTGGGGATAGGGAACAGTTTAATTAAAGCTACCCCACCCCACCATCATTGAATCCTCAGCGGGATTTTTAAAAATTATTACTACAATTGTACGTCTTGCAGGTATCATTAGTTTTGGCTGCCTTTATTTAAGGCAGGTCAAACATGGGCAAGGAAACCTCCTGCTGATTACCACCGACCGCCCTCCCTCATCTGATGAATCAGTCCTCCATGTTGAGCACCACTTGGAGGAAGCACTGAGGGTAGCAAGGGCACAGAATGTACTCTGGGTGGGGGACTTCAATGTCCATCACCAAGAGTGGCTCGGTAGCACCACTACTGACCGAGCTGGCCGAGTCCTGAAGGACATAGCTGCCAGACTGGGCCTGCAGCAGGTGGTGAGCGAACCAACACGAGGGAAAAACTTACTTGACCTCGTCATCACCAATCTACCTGTTGCAAATGCATCTGTCCATGACAGTATTGGTAGGAGTGACCACCGCACAGTCCTTGTGGAGACGATGTCCCGTCTTCACAGTGAGGACGCCATCCAATGTGTTGTGTGGGACAATCACCGTGCTAAATGGGATAGACTCAGAACAGATCTAGCAGCTCAAAACTGGGCATCCATGAGGCGCTGTGAGCCAGCAGCAGCAGCAGAATTGTATTCCAGCACAATCTGTAACCTCATGGCCCGGCATATTCCTCAATCTATCTTTACCAACAAGCCAGGGGATCAACCCTGGTTCAATGAGGAGTGTAGAAGAGCATGCCAGGATCAGCACCAGGCGTACCTAAAAATGAGGTGCCAACCTGGTGAAGCTACAACTCAGGAATATATGCATGTTAAACAGCGGAAGCAATATGCTATAGACAGAGCTAAGCGATTCCACAACCAACGGATCAGATTAAAGCTCTGGAGTCCTGCCACATCCAGTCGTGAATGGTGGTGGATAATTAAACAACTAACTGGAGGAGGAGGCTCTGTAAACATCCCCATCCTCAACCATGGCGGAGTCCAGCACGTGAGTGCAAAAGACAAGGCTGAAGCATTTGCAACCATCTTCAGCCAGAAGTGCCGAGTGGATGATCCATCTCGGCCTCCTCCCGATATCCCAACCATCACAGAAGCCAGTCTTCAGCCAATTCGATTCATTCCACGGGATATCAAGAAACAGCTGAGTGCACTGGATACAGCAAAGGCTATGGGCCCTGACAAGATCCCGGCTGTAGTGCTGAACACTTGTGCTCCAGAACAAGCTGCGCCTCTAGCCAAGCTGTTCCGGAACAGCTACAACACTGGCATCTACCCGACAATGTGGAAAATTGCCCAGGTATGTCCTGTCCACAAAAAGCAGGAGAAATCCAATCTGGCCAATTACCGCCCCATCAGTCTACTCTCAATCATCAGCAACTCACCAAGGCTTCTTCGACAGCACCTCTCAAACCCGCGACCTCTACCACCTAGAAGGACAAGAGCAGCAGATACATTGAAACAAAACCACCTGCACGTTCCCCTCCAAGTCACACACCATCCCAACTTGGAAATATATGACCGTTCCTTCATCGTCGCTGGGTCAAAATCCTGGAACTCCCTACCTAACAGCACTGTGGGAGAACCTTACCGGACTGCAGTGGTTTAAGAAGGTGGCTCACCGCCTCCTT
The DNA here is from genome assembly GCF_035084215.1 of Heptranchias perlo. Classification (NCBI taxonomy): domain Eukaryota; kingdom Metazoa; phylum Chordata; class Chondrichthyes; order Hexanchiformes; family Hexanchidae; genus Heptranchias; species Heptranchias perlo. Next base: position 35,986,859 of record NC_090335.1, read on the forward strand.
CTCAAGGGCAATTAGGGATGGGCAATAAATGCTGGCCTCGCCAGCGACGCCCATATCCCATGAACGAATAAAAAAAAATGAGCAAACTGCTCCCTGTCTTGCATAGAAGCCCCAACAAAACTCAGCCCAGCCACCAGTGCCCTCAACAAAACTCAGCCCAGCCACCAGTGCCCCCAACAAAACTCAGCACAGCCACCAGTGCCCCCAACAAAACTCAGATCAGCCACCAGTGCCCTCAACAAAACTCAGCCCAGCCACCAGTGCCCCCAACAAAACTCAGCACAGCCACCAGTGCCCCCAACGGTTAGGCTTACACACGTGAAACCATAGCGCAGCAAGAATCACCATCTTAAGTACAACAAAGAGCAAAACTCAGCCCAGCCACAAAGAGGCCCAACCCCTGCCCCAACCCCCTAATATAAATTAAATGGCAACATTTTAAAGGGAGTGCAGGAACAGAGGGACCTGGAGTGATCTCGAGTAGTACAAGTCATTATTATATGTACTTGCGTGGTTATAATGCAGGGACTGTAAGTGAACTTTACAGAACTGGGCTCCTTAGCCTGTAAAGAAGGTGACTGTGAGGATACCTGACTGAAGTACGTCCTGCTGCCCATGATTAATTATCACATCGCATGCCCCAACCCCCGCCCCGAGCCATGACCTCCAGTTTTGGACTCTCCCACCAGTGGAAACATTTTCTCTGGATTATATATATCTGGAGACACTTTTGTGACGGTGTTTTGATGCAAAGGTTGAGTTTTTCGAGAGGTGGTTAGAAAGCATCATCAATAACTTCCCAACAATGCTGATCCTTTAAAGGATGGACTGTGTGCTGCACTGTATCAGTGAGATTCCAACTCTCTTAATATCGGCAATCTGAAGACCACACAGACTTAAACACATACTCACGAAAGCCAAATCGAAACAAAGGGGGAGAAAATGTAAAGGCTCTCGACTTGGTCTCTCTTCAGAGGGCCGGATGTTTAGGAGCAATCAAACCTTCGATAGTAACGTATAACTTTTATAGTATCAGCGGGGGGTGAAGGAATGTAATGATTCTGTGCCCCCGGTCCTGCAGCAGACCTGATCGCATCGCTCCAATTGAATGATTACCTCTGCTTATTACAGGGTGCATCAAGCCATCAGTGGCTGTGCTGCCGGATCAAACAGCAAGGGCCAGATACAATCCTTTCACAGTTCAGTGGTCGCATGTGAGACAAGAGCAGACTAATCCCCATTCCAGCACCGCCACTTGTCAGTGAACTACTTCACTCAACTGCTACCACCTGCATTTAACGCTCAGAGAGCCAGAAGCTTACACCAGGGAAGTTATGAAGCAGAGAAAAGGAACAAATAGCCCCCGAACTCCACCCACCTCGATACGCACAGAGCTGGATCCGATTCTGAACACCACGAGGACGACCATGGCCTGCGATACTCCAGCTCCTGGGACTTCTGGTCCAGGTTTGGTGCACGGACCAAGTGCGGAAGTGCGCGGCACACAACGGACTGCTGCGCGGTCGCACACGCGTGCGGCTTACAGGGAACAGCGGCAGGGATGCTCGCTGATGGCTTCTTCGGCAGCACCTCCCAAACCCGCGACCTCTACCACCTAGAAGGACATGGGCAGCAGGCACATGGGAACAACACCACCTGCACATTCCCCTCCAAGTCACACACCATCCCGACTTGGAAATATATCGCTGTTCCTTTATCCTCGCTGGGTCAAAATCCTGGAACTTCCTAGCCAACAGCACTGTGGGAGAACCTTCACCACACGGACTGCAGCGGTTCAGGAAGGCAGCTCACCACCACCTTCTCAAGGGCAATTAGGGATGGGCAATAAATGCCCAGCGATGCCCACAACCCATGAATGAATTAAAAAAAAGTGGATAAATACTTGGAGGGAAACAATTTGTAGGGCTACGGGGAAATGGGACTAACTGGATTGCTTTTACAAACAGCCGAATGGCCTCCTTCTGTGTTGTAACCAGTCTATGGTTCTATAATTCTATATGTTACCATTGGCCAGGAACTCAACTAGACCAACCACATAAATGCTATGGCTACTAGAGCAGGACAGAGGCTGGGTATTCTGCGGCAAGTGGCTCACCTACCGACACCCCAAGCCTGTTGCCCACCTATAAGGCACAAGTCACGGGTGTAATAGAATACTCTCCACTTGCTGGATGGGTGCAGCTGCAACAATACTCAAGAAGTTTAACACCATCCAGGACAAAGCAGTCCACTTGATTGACATCACAAACTAGCCTAAACATCCATCCTCTCCACCACTGGCATACTGTAGCTGCAGTGTGTACTACGTACAGGATGCACTGCAGCAACTCGCCAAAGCTTCTTCAGCTGCACCTCCCAAACCCGCCACCTCCACCCCCTAGAAGGAGGAAGACAGCAGGTGCATGGGAACGCCATCACTTTCAAGTTTCCCTCCAAGTCACACCCAATCCTGACTCATCGCCATTCCTTCACTACCACTGGACCAAAATCCTAGATCGCCCTACCTAACAGCATTGTGGGAGTAACCTTCACCACACGGCCTGCAGCAGTTCAAGGAGAAGGCTCACCATCACCTTCTCAAGGGCAACTGGGCATGGGCAATAAATGTCGACTTGCCCACATCCTGAGAATGAATTTTTTAAAATTTGCCCCCAAAATAGTATCATTTTACCTTCATTATAAAATATTATTTTATCATATGATCTTATTTAAATAACAGAAATTTTAATTATAACTAGAGACCCAATAATAACGCAGAGGTGAGTTTGGAGTCCAGGGGGGCAATAGTGGGAGCGAAACCCGGCAGATGTTTCTGCGCTTCCGAATGTCCGATTTCAACATGGATATCTATCTATCATTTTACTTCCAGGTTTCGCGGCTCCACTGTGCTTCAGCAGGCATGCTGCACACCCGCATGACATGATCTCAACTCAACTATTTAAAGGGCAAATTCAAAGATGGAATTTGGAGGAATTGGGAGCTTGTGGAAAGAGACGGTAAAGTTATAACATGGACTCTGGATGTTCAAAGGCTGCTTTTCGATTTAACAACATCTCACTTGATGTGCTGCTGGGTGCAGTAAGGAGCAAGGAGGAAGTAATCTTCCCCAGCAATGGGAAGATGAAACCTGCTGCTGTCACCAAGAAGGCCTGGTTAGAGGTGGCTGAGGAGGTCAGCAGCAGGAACATTGTGCCTCACACCTGGATCCAGAGTAGGAAGCTGTTTAATGACCTAATCAGGTCAGGAAATGTGAGTGCAGTTGCAGATTCACCTACATCCTGTAGTGCGCACACCTCCCCTCTCTTACTCTGTCTTGTCAAGTGTAGTCCGTCACATCACTCCTCATAGCCACTTAAGTTTGAAGAGCACCCATCATTCACTTTCTATGCACTTCCTCACCTCCCCTTTATCTATCCACCACTGCCTCTCACCCCAATCCTTATGTAATAAGAACATAAGAACATAAGAAATTGGAGCAGGAGTAGGCCAATCGGCCCCTCGAGCCTGCTCCGCCATTCAATAAGATCATGGCTGATCTGATCCCAACCACAAATCTAAAGAACACAAGAAGTCGGAGCAGGACCCGGCCACATAGCCCCTGGGCCCTCTCCGCCACCCACAGGGCATTGACCGATCCGAACTCAGCTTCATGTCCAATTTCCTGCCCGCTCCCCATAACCCCTAATTCCCTTTACTTCTAGGAAACTGTCTATTTCTGTTTTAAATGTGATGCATCTGCCTGATAGCCACCCTCACCAAATGCACTGCAGCCATCGGGTGAAAACATGCCTTACAGACACTCATACATCTGTTGTTCCCCCACTGCAGCGAGTGGCGAGCACAAAATACAAGGGAGAGGGAGAGGATCAGAGATGACCAGATAGTCCAGCTGACATCAGCAGAGGAAGGGGCCATTATTGCTATCTCTGTACCCTGACCATCGGAGATAGAGAGACTGGGACTTCGCAGCTGCCGAGTGACAGAATGAAATATCTCCGACCAACATCTCACACAAGACTCAGTCATGTTGACTTGATTTCAGCAACGAGTGAAGTATGATCATCTTAATTATGCTAAGTAGCTAAGTAGCAACATTTTTACATTACCAGTGCTAATTCATATCCATCTCTTCTCTCCTCCAGGGCCTTCATGCGTAGAACTTCAGTCCGTTGACTTTCCTGAGGACGATTCCTCAGAGGACCCAATTCTTTCTGAGGGTGCACTGTCACAGGACACGTGCTTACGAAGCACCAGCATAGATAAGTGTGCTTCGGTGGGTTCGAGCAGAGAGTGGTGGTTGGGACAGCTGTGGAGAGTCTGCCCCAGAGGACGCACTCCTCTCCAAGCTCTGCTCAGCTAGCCACAGATGCTGAGCCCCGGGGGGCCTTCGATTAAAAGAAGAATCATGGAGGGACAACAGAAAATTTGTGAGGTACTGACAGAGGTGCCACGCACACTCTCCTCATAGCAGAGAGGATGGAGGAGTCCAACTCGAACATTTGTGGATTGATGTCACAGGTCATTGCGAGAATGTCTTCTTATAGAATGGTCTCCAATGTGGAACTTCAATCACGGCAATCAAATCAGACTATGACCACGGCCGTGCAGACTTTGGATGCCAACATGTCTACCACCTTAAACAGATCCTGAGCCATGGCCTTACAATGCATTACTGATCTGCAACTAGCTGCTCCCCCGCAGAAAGGTAGGAGTGATGTGCCACTGGTCCAGGAGAAGGATGATGGCAGAAGGGGACATGGAAGTGGGAGCTCCACTCAAAGCACTCCCACATTGCCTCCCACCTCAACCAGTACCCGACATGCTGCCTCCTCTCCCGGTGGTCAAGTCTGCCACAGGTGCAGGTGGAATATTCTTTGGCGGGGCCCTCAAGGGCTCCAACACCCAGAGGTCATCAGCCAAGAGCATCTCAACAGTCAGGGCAGGGATCTGAACAGCCTGCCTCTACCTCTGCTGAAGCCACAGGGGTCGCACGACGTAAAAGGGGTAGGGAAAGGGAAAGAAAAACATTGTAGTTCACCAAGGGTTTGCACATGGGTGTTTGTGAAAATGTTATGTTATTAAGTTTCCTTTTTTATGACCTCACATAAAATTTATTAATTTGCACCACTTCCCCATGTTGCCTATTCTTACCTGTCGAGTGCCAACTCGCCTTTTCAGTTGCTTGGTGATGAAAGTGAAGACATGAGTTGACAAGACCAACTGGGAGATGTGCAATGGGTGGATAGTTGGTTACAAGATGTGTCAGTGGGGGTGGGAGGGGCCAGGGGATGTGACAGTTACTTTGGACCAGTGTGAGTGACTAACTGAACCTTCGAGCTATTAGTGTATCCCTGGCATCCCGAGCAGCATTGTCTGTGGTAGATCTGGCATTGGTGGCCTCATCTTCATCTTCTTCCTCATCATCCTCCTCCTGTTCATTGGAATCATCATAAGGTGATGAGTGATGAGCACCTTATTCCTCCTCCACCTCTAATCCTCGCCGCTGTGCAATGTTGTGCAGAACGCAGCACACCACGATTATCTTTTAGTCCCTCGCTGGCGAGTACTGAAGGGCACCTCCAGACCTGTCGAGGCACCTGAAGCACATCTTGAGCATGTCGATGGCTTGCTTAATGACACATCTAGTAGTCATATGGCTGCTCTTAGGGTTCATTAGTGGGGTTCCACAGGGGTGTTATCAGCCAGGTTTGAAGGGGGTATCCTTTGTCGCCCAGCAGCCACTCCTTCAGATTGGTTCCAGGTATGAACAGGTCAGGGATGTTGAACTGCCGCAGGATGAAAACAGCATGGCAGCTCCCAGGGAATCTGGCACAGACCTGCATGAACCTTTTCTTGTGGTTTCACACCAGCTGAACATTGATGGAATGAAATCCATCAATGCGGTTGACGACTGCTCCTGTTTGATCTGGTGGTCCTCGGATTGTCACATGTGTGCAATCAATGGCACCCTGTACCTGTGGGAAGCCAGCCAGAGATGCAAATCCAAGTGCCCGCTCATTCTGGCAATTTTCATCACTGAGGAAGTTCACATACCTCCCAGCCCAGGCAAACAATCCATCAGTCACCTGTCGTAAGCATTTATGTGCAGCCGATTGGGAGACCCTCGATACGTCTCTGGTGATGCCCTGGTAGGAACCAGAAGCAAAACAATTGAGTACAGTGATGACTTTCACAGCCACTGGTAATGCGCGGCCACCAGGTCCAGCAGGGAGCAGGTCTTCTCCTAGGAGGCTGCAGATGTTTGCTACCACTTGATGTGACAATCTGAACCTCTGGATCTTCAGAGAGGTCAAGGAAGCTGAGCCTCTGTCTGTCCACCTGTTAGGTGGGTAGTGCCTCCTCCAAACTCCTTCCCTCTCAGTTGCTCCCCTCTCTGTTGTCCACCTGCAGCTCCCACCACAGCACCACCTTGCTACTGTGGATGGTGTTAGTCTTCTTCGTCCGAAGTCCAATCAAGAGCAGCCATGGCGCCACCCATCCTGATGTTCCCTCCAACACCTCCAAGCTTTACCAATACGTCTGACACCACAAGAACTCTCTCCAAACCGTTTCCCAGAGGGAACTGAGAAAGCAGCTGTGAGCACTGAGCCTTTATTCATATCAGGACACCTGACCGTTAACCATCCCCATGAAGTGCAGTTCAATCTCACCTCCATTTTACTGCCGAGTTTCCCAAGTCTCAGCAATCCCGTGTAGGAGGCGTTAATTTCAAATCGCTGCCAAAATCTCATGTAAGGTTCCTCATTTACATATTATAATGAAGGACCCGCCTCTCAAGAGCATCTTACTCGGCCGCACCCAAACCCAAACTGGAAGTGTGAGGGGGGTCGGGTTTCAGATTTTTGAAATTTTAACCTACCTCCTGCCACAGTCCCACCCGTCATTGGCGGGGGGGGGGGGGGTTAAAATTCCTCCCTAGGTTTGTCAGAATTAATAAATAATAAATTACGTGATACTAAATTAATAATATTGATTTACCTGATTTTACAGATTTTATAAGTCGCTGTAGGTCTAGTGTTGCCTCTTGACCTTGAAAAAACATAGTGGTAATAAAAAAAACTCTTCAACTGTACTTCCATAAAATGCTTGGGTGTTTTAAAATAAAATAGCTCCAGTGAATAAAGCACTTAAACAGAACTTCCCCAACCAAAATATTCTGTAAAAAGATCATTTTCATTGAAGTTCAAGACAAAAGGCTCAATCACAGATCTCAATGGAACTATAGGATTTGAACTTCACTCAGTATATCATCCCATGATGCCATCGATATTCTTACTAATTGGCATTAATTGCAAAAAAAACTGGGATTAGCAGCAAAAGGTAAATGGTAGCTATAATATTAATTTATTGCTTTTATCAAAGGGAATGCATTGTCAGCTTGACATTTTCCATGACAGCAGTTTTATTGGTTTTGAGACATGCCTTACTTTGATCAAAAATACAACAGTCTTTGCTGTTTATGATCTATTATGAAATTAGATTCAGAAGTCACATAGCACTGAAGCAATAGGGTTTTAATTAGCTATTTGACAGACAAGATGAATTTCATTTTACTGCTCTGGTTAGGACTGGGAGTGCTAATAAATACATTTTGCTTCTTGCTGTCAAGTGAAAGATTTCTGCAAGTTTCATGAAGGATTGCTGGTCAGGTTCTTCTTGATAGAAAGCTGTTTAAAAAGGACAGAGATAGAAAAGATAGTAAGGCAAGGTATATCAGACAATAAGGATTGTGTATGGGCGTGTTAGTTCGATCTGGTTTCTTATTTCTTTTGGTGTTGATAGCATGATAATGGGCTATGCCCAAGAAGAAAATATCTTTCTGTCTTGCATGTTATAAAAGTTCTTTTAAGGACATTTTACCTATTTCTTGGGGGTAATTTTAACCCCCAAGAACGGGTGGGCTGGGGGCGGGTGAGCAGTAAAAATAGTTTGTTTTTGGAATGGGACCGCATCCCGGCTCCAACGCGCCCACTTCTGGGTTTAACCCAGGCGTGTTAGGATGCACGCGGGCAACAGAAACCCAAAAGTACTGTCCCTACGTAAAGCCGGCGGGCCAATATTTTAAAAGCCAATTCAGGTAGTTGAAACACTTCAGGTACTTAACCTTTTGTGGATTCTGCAACAGGAACGGATTTATCTACTCCTGAACGTGTCTCCCGTGGCTTCTGAAACACGCCAGTGAAATGGAGGCAAGTTGCAGCTGAAGCTCATTTGGCCCTTTAAACCTGTGATTGACACAGGTTTAAAGGGCCAAATAAAAGGTGAGTTATTGCAGCTGGACACTCAGTTCCCTCAGACAAACGTTTGGCTGGGAGTTCTTTGTGTTTACACTGAGATTTCTTTGTTGATACTGAGAATTCTTGTGTTCAGACAAAAGTACCTTCATTTTGGACCCACTCAAACTGACAAGATCAGGATGGGGGAGTGGGTGCAATGCATGTATTCCACAGTACATCTGAGGAGGAGGAACATCACCATCTGCAGCAGGCACGGTATACAGTTCTGGGATCTGCAGTTGCTCAAGACAGAGGTGCACAACAATGACCTGGAGAAGAGCAGAGAGGGGACCAATGGAGGGGCTGAGGCCACAGGAGGCACGACCCACGTGAGAGAGTGTACAGGCTGAGGCTGAGCTTCCTGGACCTCTCTGAGGAGCAGTGCCTATGCAGGATGAGATTGAATCGGCAGATGGTTGCAGACATCTGCACGCTCCTTCATCAAGAGCTGCTCCTGGCTGGACTTGGTGGCCACGCATTGCCCATCACAGTTAAAGTCCCGACTGCCCTCAGTTTCTTCACCTCCAGATCCTTCCAAGGTGCCACTGGTAACATCTCCAGGGTGTCTCAGTCATCTGCACATAAGTGTATAAGACAGGTGATGGATGGCTTGTTTGCCAGAACATCTGACTACATCAACTTCCCCTGCGATGACATCAGCCAGACTGAGGGCAGTGGGTTTCAAACTCTCTGGCTGGCTTCCCACGGATGCAGAATGCAATTGATTGCACACTCATAGCAATCCTAGGACCTCCACATGAGCCGGGACTGTTCATAAACCAAAAGGGATATCACTCCATCAATGCACAGCTGGTGTGCGATCAACGGCAGAGATTTCTGCAGGAGTGTGCACCAGATTCCCTGGCAGCTGTCAGGATTCATTCATTTTGCGTGAGTCCAACATCCTGGACCTCTTCCACATGGAAGGCAAACTTAAGGACTGGCTCCCTGGAGACAAGGGATACCCCCTGCAGATATGGCTCATGACACCTTTTTTATTATTCGTTCATGGGATGTGGGCATTGCTGGAAAGGCCAGCATTTATTGCCCATCCCTAATTGCCCTTGAGAAGGTGGTGGTGGGCCACCTTCTTGAACCACTGCAGTCCGTGTGGTGATGGTTCTCCCACAGTGCTGTTAGGTAGGGAGTTCCAGGATTTTGACCCAGCGACAATGAAGGAACAGCGATATATTTCCAAGTCGGGATGGTGTGTGACTTGGAGGGGAACGTACAGGTGGTGTTGTTCCCATGTGCCTGCTACCCTTGTCTTTCTAGGTGGTAGAGGTCGCGGGTTTGGGAGGTGCTGTCGAAGAAGCTTTGGCGAGTTGCTGCAGTGCATCCTGTGGATGGTACACACTGCAGCCACGGTGCGCCGGTGGTGAAGGGAGTGAATGTTTAGGATGGTGGATGGGGTGCCAATCAAACGGGCTGCTTTGTCCTGGATGTTATCCAGCTTCTTGACTGTTGTTGGAGCTGCACTCATCCAGGCAAGTGGAGAGTATTCCATCACACTCCTGACTTGTGCCTTGTAGATGGTGGAAAGGCTTTGGGGAGTCAGGAGGTGAGTCACTCGCCGCAGAATACCCAGCCTCTGACCTGCTCTTGTAGCCACAGTATTTATGTAGCTGGTCCAGTTAAGTTTCCGGTCAATGGTGACCCCCAGGTCTTGCTGCATGCGGGCTCGGACTGCTTCATTATCTGAGGGGTTACGAATGGAACTGAACACTGTGTAATCATCAACGAACATCCCCATTTCTGACCTTATGATGGAGGGAAGGTCATTGATGAAGCAGCTGAAGATGGTTGGGCCTAGGACACTGCCCTGAGGAACTCCTGCAGCAATGTCCTAGTGCTGAGATGATTGGCCTCCAAGAACCACTCCCATCTTCCTTTGTGCTAGGTACGATTCCAGCCACTGGAGAGATTTCCCCCTGATTCCCATTGACTTCAATTTTACTATGGCTCCTTGGTGCCACACTCGGTCAAATGCTGCCTTGATGTCAAGGGCAGTCACTCTCACCTCACCTCTGGAATTCAGCTCTTTTGTCCATGTTTGGACCAAGGCTGTAATGAGGTCTGGAGCCGAGTGGTCCTGGCGGAACCCAAACTGAGCATCGGTGAGCAGGTTATTACATAGAAACATAGAAAATAGGAGCAAGAGTAGGCCATTCGGCCCTTCGGGCCTGCTCCGCCATTCAAAATGATCATGACTGATCATCTAACTCAGTACCCTTTCCCGTGTTTTTCCCCATATCCCTTGATCCCTTTAGCATTAAGAAATATATCTATCTCCTTCTTGAATATATTTAATGATTTGGCCTCCACTGCCTTCTGTGGTAGAGAATTCCACAGGTTCACCACCCTCTGAGTGAAGAAATTTCTCCTCATCTCAGTTCTAAATGGCATACCCCGTATCCTGAGACTGTGACCCCTGGTTCTGGACTCCCCAGCCACCGGGAACAACCTCCCTGCATCTAATCCATCTAGTCCTGTTAGAATTTTATATGTTTCGATGAGATCACCTCTCATTCTTCTAAACTCTAGTGAATATAGGCCTAGTCGTCCCAAACTCTCCTCATACGTCAGTCCTGCCATCCCAGGAATCAGTCTGGTTCGTTGCACTCCGTCCATGGCAAGGACATCCTTCCTCAGATAAGGAGACCAAAACTGCACACAATACTCCAGATGTGGTCTCACCAAGGCCCCGTACAACTGCAGTAAGACATCCCTGCTCCTGTACTCAAATCGTCTTGCAATGAACACCAAAATACCATTCGCCTTCCTAACTGCTTGCTACACCTGAATGCTCGCTTTCAGCGACTGGTGTACAAGGACACCTAGGTTTCGTTGCAGCTCCCCTTTTCCCAATCTATCACCATTCAGATAATAATCTGCCTTTCTGTTTTTACAACCAAAGTGGATAACCTCACATTTATCCACATTATACTGCATCTGCCATGTTCTCGCCCGCTCACCCAACTTGTCTAAATCACATTGGAGCCACTTTGCAACCTCCTCACAGCTCACATTCCACCCAAGCTTTGTGTTGTCTGCAAACTTGGAAATGTTACATTTAGTTCCCTCATCCAAATCACTGATATATATTGTGAATAGCTGGGGCCCAAAGCACTGATCCCTGCAGTACCCCACTAGTCTCTGCCTGCCACCCGGAAAAAGACCCGTTTATTCCTACTGTCTGTTTCCTGTCTGTCAACCAATTTTCAATCCATGCCAGTATATTCCCCCCAATCCCATGTGCTTTAATTTTGCACACTAACCTCTTGTGTGGAACCTTATCAAAAGCCTTCTGAAAATCCAAGTACACCACATCCACTGGTTCTCCCCTATCTATTCTATTAGTTACATCCTCAAAAAACTCCAGTAGATTTGTTAAGCATGATTTCCCTTTCATAAACCAATGCTGACTTTGTCCAATCCCATTAATGCCTTCCAAGTGTTCTGTTATCACATCTTTTATAATCGACTCTAGCATTTTCCCCACCACTGATGTTCGGCTAACTGATCTGTATTTCCCTGTTTTTTCTCTCCCTCCTTTTTTGAATAGTGGGGTTACATTTGCCACCCTCCAATCTGTAGGAACTGTTTGAGTCTATAGAATTTTGGAAGATGATCACCAGTCACCACTATTTCCAGGGCCACTTCCTTTAGTACTCTGGGATGTAGATTTTCAGGCCCTGGGGATTAATCAGTCTTTAGCCCGATTAATTTCCCTAGCACTATTTTTTTTTACTAATACTGGTTTCCATCAGTTCCTCCCTCTCACCAGACCCTTGGTTCCCTAACATTTCTGGGAGGTTATTTGTTTCCTCCTTTGTGAAGAAAGAACCAAAGTATGTGTTTAATTGTTCTGCCATTTCTTTGTTCCCCGTTATAATTTCCCCTATTTCTGACTGTAAGGGACCTACATTTGTCTTCACCTATCTTTTTCTCTTGACTTATTTATAGAAGCTTTTACAGTCAGTTTTTATGTTCCCTGCTAGTTTACTCTCATACTCTATTTTTTCCCTCTTCATCAATCTCTTTGTCCTCCTTTGCTGAATTCTAAACTGCTCCCAATCCTCAGGTTTGCCTCTTTATCTGGCAATTTTATATAACTCCTTTTTGGATCTAATACTATCCCTAATTTCTTTTGTAAGCCACGGTTGAGCCACCTTTCCTATTTTATTTTTGCGCCAGACAGGAATGAATAATTGTTGTAATTCTTGCACACGTTCTTTATATATTAGCCATTGCCTATCCACTTAGCCATTGTCATCCCTTTTAGTAAAGTTCCCCAATCTATCATAGCCAACTCGCACCTCATACTTTCATAATTTCCTTTATTTAGATTCAGGACCCCAGTTTCGGATTCAACTACTTCACTCTCCATCTTAATGAGGAATTCTATCATGTTATGGTCGCTCTTCCCTAAGATTGTTAATTAATCCTTTCTCATTGCAAAATACCCAGTCAAGGATCGCCTGTTCTCTAATTGGTTCCTCAACGTATTGGTCTAGAAAACCATCACATACACACTCCAGGAATTCCTCCCCCATAGTATTATTGCTAATTTGGTTTGACCAATCTATATGTAGATTAAAGTCACCCATGATTATAGTTGTACCCTTCTTGTATGCATCTCTTATTTCCTGTTTAATGCCCTCCCCTACATCTCCAATACTGTTTGGGGGCCTATAGACAACCCCCACCAACATTTTCTGCCCCTTGGTGTTTCTTAGCTCCACCCACACAGATTCCACATTGTGATTTTCCGAGCCAATATGCCTCCTCACTATTGCATTGATTTCCTCCTTTACTAACAATGCTACCCCACCTCCTTTCCCTTTTTGCCTGTTCTTCCTAAATATTGAATACCCCTGGATGTTCTGTTCCCATCCTTGGTCACCTTGCAGCCATGTCTCCATAATCGCAACTATATCATAACCGTTAATATCTATCTACGCAGTTAATTCATCTATCTTATTGCGAATGCTCCACGCATTAAGACACAATGCCTTTAGACCTGTCTTTTTTAAGATTGCTTGTCATCTTAGTTTTATTTTGCACTATAGCCCTATTTGTTTTTCACCCTTGTTTTCTCTGCCTTCCACAATTGCTTCTTCCCTTTCTGTATTTTGTTTCTATCCATGTTTCCCCCTCCTCTGTCTCCCTGCTCAGGTTTCCATCCCCCTGCCATTGTAGTTTAAACCTTCCCCAACAGCACTAGCAAACACCCCCGCGGGGACATCGGTCCCGGTGAGTAAGTGCCGCTTGATAGCACTGTCGACGACACCTTCCATCACTTTGCTGATGATTGAGAGTAGACTGATGGGGTGGTAATTGGCCGGATTGGATTTGTCCTGCTTTTTGTGGACAGGACATATTTGGGCGATTTTCCACATTGTTGGCTAGATGCCAGTGTTGTAGCTGTACTGGAACAGTTTGGCTAGAGGCGCGGCTAGTTCTGGAGTACAATTCTTCAGCACTACAGCTGGGATGTTGTCGGGGCCCATAGCCTTTATTGTATCCAGTGCACTCAGCCGTTTCTTGATATCACGTGGATTGAATCGAATTGGCTGAAGACTGGCTTCTGTGATGGTGGGGATATCGGGAGGAGGCCGAGATGGATCATCTACACAGCACTTCTGGCTGCAGATGGTTGCAAACACTTCAGCTTTATCTTTTGCACTCACGTGCTGGACTCTGCCATCATTGAGGATGGGGATGTTCATGAAGCCTCCTCCTCCCGTTCGTTGTTTAATTGTCCACCACCATTCACGACTGGATGTGGCAGGACTCCAGAGCTTTAATCTGATCCGTTGGTTGTGGAATCGCTTAGCTCTGTGAATAGCATGTTGCTTCCACTGTTTAGCATGCATGTAGTCCTGTGTTGTAGCTTCACCAGGTTGGCACCTCATTTTTAGGTATGCCTGGTGCTGCTCCTGGCATGCTCTTCTACACTCCTCATTGAACCAGGGTTGATCCCTTGGCTTGTTAGTAATTGTAAACAATTTTACAACACCAAGTTATAGTCCAGCAATTTTATTTTAAATTCACAAGCTTTCGGAGGCTTCCTCCTTCGTCAGGTGAACGATGTGTCTTTTTCACATAAAATTGCTGGACTATAACTTGGTGTTGTAAAATTGTTTACAATTGTCAACCCCAGTCCATCACCGGCATCTCCACACCTTGTTAGTAATGGTAGAGCGAGGAATATGCCGGGCCATGAGGTTACAGATTGTGCTGGAATACAATTCTGCTGCTGCTGATGGCTCACAGCGCCTCATGGATGCCCAGTTTTGAGCTGCTAGATCTATTCTGAATCTGTCCCATTTAGCACGGTGGTAGTGCCACACAATGCGTTGGATGGTGTCCTCAGTGTGAAGATGGGACTTCGTCTCCACGAGGACTGTGCGGTGGTCACTCCTACCAATACTGTCAAGGACAGATGCATCTGCGACAGGTAGATTGGTGAGGACGAGGTCAAGTAGGTTTCTCCCTCGTGTTGGTTCGCTCACCACCTGCCGCAGGCCCAGTCTGGCAGCTATATCCTGTGAGAAACCGCACCAATAAGGCATAGCAACAGTACAACCAGAGCCACATCACCACCAGGTGTGTCATTGAACAAGCCATAGGAATGTTGAAGATGCGCTTCAGGTGCCTGGATCGATCTGGGGGAGCCCTTCAGTGCTCACCAGTGAGGGTGTGCAGAATAATCGTCATGTGCTGCGTCCTGCACAAAATAGCACAGCAGAGAGGGTTACAGGTAGAGGAGGTCAAATGCGCTTGTCAAACATCCTCATCCAGCAGCAACATTGGAGAAGAGCAGGAGGAGGAGGACAAGGACGAGGATGAAGAGGAGGAAATTGAGAATGGGGAACCCATCGCCAGAGTAGCGGTGCACATTGCTGCTCATGATTCCTTCATCTCTAACAGGGTTCTCATAATGAGATGTATAAATTGATGACTGAACTACCCAGGCCGCCTGAAACAACCACCACCACCAACGCCCCCCCCACAACTTTGCACAAAACCGTGCATATACCTACTGCACACATGCCCAATGGATTTCATTGTGTCTTGGCATTCAAGATGAAGCACATGAAAGAGCGAATTCACAAAAGCACAAAAGGTACTCAATAATGGCCAAAACGCGGCAGTGGTGGTAATTATTAAATTTAAGGCGCCGTAACAAAAAAATATATAAATTAACAACATGCCAGCTCATCAAAAACCCTTGTAAATACCTTGGTGACTTACAATTGCTTAATCTTTCTCTTTCTACCGCTTCTACATGGTGCATCCCCTATGGCTTCAGCAGAGGTAGTGGCAGGTTGCTCAGATCCCTGCCCTAGCTGCTGAGATGCTCTCGACCTATGACCTCTGGGTTTTGAAGCCCGTGAGGGCCTCGACAAAGACTGCTCCATCTACATCTGTGCAGGGGCAGACTCGGCCATCGGGAGAGGAGGCAGCATTGCGGGTACTAGTTGAGGAGGGGGCAATGGGGAGATGCGGGAGCGTTTGATGGAATCCCCACTTCCATGTCCCTTTCGCCATCATCCGTCTCCCGGGCGAGCGCAACATCACTCCCACCACTCTGCTGGCCAGCAGGTTGGTGAAGAGATGTGACGTTTTCTAAGGCCACGGCTAAAGTATCTGTCTGCCTGTTTAAGGCAGCAGACATATTGGCATCCAGAGTCCGCAAGGCTGTTGTCATGGCCTGCATGAACTAATTTGAGAGCCGTGTTTGAAACTCAATGAAGGCTACCATTCTCTCCATCGCAGATGTTCCCACACTTACCTGCATCATCAATCCACTAGCGATAGAGTTGGACTCCTCCAAGTGTCAATTATCATTGATAAAATTAATTCATCACGTGTGTGAAAGCTGTTAAAGTTCTGTCACCAGCCATCTGCAGGTTGCCAGTCCCTCCATCTCTGATGGATAGACATACAGCGGTGCAACTTATCTCCACGGCCTCCTTCTCTGCATGTCAGCTGGACTATTTGTGGTGGTCTACCTCCGGTCCTCATCCTCTCCTTTGCATTTTGCGCTCTCTTCTCCTACAAGGGAGAAAAAACAGACCCGTGAGTGACTGAAGGTGACGTATTCATCCGATGGCTGCATTGCTTTGGGTGAGGTTGACAATGTATCAGATGCATCAGAGGGTGACTATCAGACAGATGCATCACATTGCATCAGGATTGGGGTGAGTGGCAGTGGTGGGTGCATAAATGGGGATGTGAGGAAGTGCATAGAAAGTGGAGGTTAGTTGATGCTGAAAGTTAAGTGGGTGTGAGGAATAATGTGATGGAGTAGGCTTGGCAACACAGAGTGCGAGGCAGGGTGTTGCATTTCACAGGACATGCATGAATTAGCAAATGTACTCACTTTTCCTGACTGTTAGGTCGTTAAAGCACTTTCTACATTGCAGCCAAGCTCCTGCTGCTCACCTCTCCTGCCACCTCCAACCACGCCTTCTTGGTGGCAGAAATAGGTTTCTTCCTCCCATCGCTTGGATAACATAGCTCCCTCCTGGCTCTCACTGCACCCAGCAGTACTTCTAGTGAAGCATCCGTGAACCTGGATGCAACTTTTGCTTTCCTGGACTCCATTTCTCCTTTCTCCTTCAAAATCTATTCTTGGGCTGGCTCTTTAAAGAGTGGGCTTTAAATCACGTAATTCAGGTGTGCAGTAGGCCCGCTGCGCAGCTTGGAGACACGAAACCGGGAAGCAAAGGTAATTGACTGCAATTGAGTTGCGATTGCAGATTTAAACAAGCACATTTGATTTCCGGGTTCCCCACGCGCAAATTCACCCACCCGCTGAGTTCCTGGCTCCAAGTTAAAATCATGCCCCTTATCTCTACATGTGTGGAATAGCATGGGATAATGATTTGTTAAGGGCATTTTCGAGTGGCCCTAATGATAATTCTTAATCATAGGGAAATACCTGATTATTATATGATAGAGGGCAACAATTTATATTTATGACTAATTTCATAATTATTATCCCACCATAATCATACCCACAGCCATTACACGTACCGGCTAAGAGCCTTTCCAACGCAGTAAAATTAGCAATCATAATCTTAAAGATCATGCCTTAGTCATCAAGCAAAATACATTCCTTGCAATAACTGCAGGTAGGGGTTAGGATAAATCAAGTACA
The DNA here is from genome assembly GCF_035084215.1 of Heptranchias perlo. Classification (NCBI taxonomy): domain Eukaryota; kingdom Metazoa; phylum Chordata; class Chondrichthyes; order Hexanchiformes; family Hexanchidae; genus Heptranchias; species Heptranchias perlo. The sequence goes on from NC_090335.1 coordinate 36,004,349, forward strand.
GAATTCTGGAAAATAAGCATATTAGAAATAGTTGTTCCTAATAGGACATATTTTTTAATACTGATCCCAATTGCAGTACTTTTTAAATATGGTTTTATTTTATATTTTTATGTTTGAAGGACTATATGTTCCTCTGTTCGTATACACTGTAAACAGCAATGGCCCCAGCACTTATCCCTGTGGAACTCCATTAGTGCCCTTTGTCATGTTGGTACAGCTCCATTCATAACCACTTACTGTAAAAAGAAAAGACAGGATATGACATTTTGTGTGTGCACCTTTCATTGGAACTGAAGACTAAAAGATAAAGGGGCCGTTCAGTGGCCCTTCCAGCACAATCCAAATGTAACTTGCATTTGAAAGGACCATGAATTCGACCGGGACCTAGATACACAGGGTTTCAGCCTTCCCTGGCAGTTTCTGCAGGGCCTTATTAGGAGCAGAGCCTCCACTTGCCCCAAACAAGGTCAACGGTATAAAAGGGAGCTTAGCCAGGGCCTGGACTATCAGATTAGGACTGTTATCATCCCTGGACTGGTGGGACATCAGCAGATCAGATGCAGAGTAAAAACAAGCAAATTGGTGTGCTGAAGGCAGGGATGTGGCCTACTTTGGGGTCCAGGTCGTGGCCCAGACCTGAACGCCAAAGAGATTTGAATAGAATCACAGAATCGTAGAAAGGTTATAGCACGGAAGGAGGCCATTTGGCCCATCAAGTCCACGCCAGCTCTGTGCAAGAGCAATCCAGCTAGTCCCACTCCCCCGCCTTATCTCCACAGCCCTGCAATTTTTTTACTTTCAAGTACTTATCCAGTTCCCTTTTGAAGGCCATGATTGACTCTGCCTCCACCACCTCCTCAGACAGTGCATTTCAGATCCTAACCATTCACTGTGTAAAAAAGTTTTTCGTCATGTCACCTTTGGTTCTTTTGCCAATCACCTTAAATCTATGCCCTCTGGTTCTTTACTCTTCCACCAATGGGAACAGTGTTAACTTTTCTTCAAATGTTTCCTGGGGATGGAGGGAGTCACATTCTCCTGGACTCGGCACCCTCTACTGGGATTCCTGGCTTCTCCACTTTGGTGAGGCCTAGGATGCATCCCTAATGGCACAGGCACCTGACCAGATTATATAAATTGTATGACCTTCCTCTGATCCTGCAAATTTTGGTGGCGTCAATGCCAGAGGTCACTGATGGTAGATCCCGATAGTTGTGCTGGGATCAAGGTCCTGTGGATAATCAGGCCCAAGCAGTTTGCAGGTAATTTAACCTCTCTAACTGCCTCCCTGTTATTGGTGTATTTGTTGATTCCTTTACTTTTCTCCTCCTCCTTTTTTCTCTCCATTTTTTCCAAACTTACTAAAATGCCTCCATATCTTCAATTCTGATGAAGGGTACACACCTGAAACCTTAGTCTGTCATTTCTTTTCTACAGATACTGACTGACCTGTTGTGTATTTCCAGCACTTTTTTGTTTTAATTTTACCTTTTCTTTCTCTGGTTTGGTAAATTTTCAGTCTACTTCAGATACTCGTGTCCCATTCCATGCCTTTCTACCTCATGGACTAATTTATTTGTGGTATGTAGTATCAAAAGCATTGCTAAAATCTAAATACATCACAGCCACAGAATTGCTATTGTCAACAAGGTCTGTCAGTTCCTTAAGGAACACCAGTAAATTTGTTATGCAAGACTCCCTCCTGTAAATCCATGTTGACTCCCTCAATCTAAGTATTTCATTATCCTTGTATAAGGCTGCCTTCTAATAATTTACCCATAACAGGTGTTAGCTTCAGTGGTCTGTAGTTTCCTGGGTCATCCCCCTGCCCCTGAGTAAAAACAGGTTCAATGTTAGTAGAAAGCATCAACAGACTATTCATGTGTGCTTTGTGCTGCTCTGCAAAAATAGATCAACAGACATGAGTGAAAAGTGAGAGAGAAATCCATTTTTACTTGTTTACGTCATACTGATGAACTCGTTCAGCATTCTACAATTGCATAGTCAAATTAAAAGTGAGGCATAGAAATTGGTCCACTCAGCCCTACTCGGACAAATTTTTGAGCCTGAGTGTTTTACTCCACATTAGACCTGGTATTAGTTTAATGAACAGGAAGATTTCAAATTATCACTAAAGTAGATAATGGTGGTCAGGAGTTTTTTTCAGAGACAACGTTTATCAGAGAGGTAAAGGAGAAGAATAAGCAGAGGGTAGCCTTGAAGCACAAAGCGTATAGGAGGTACACAACTTAGAGAGGTAATACTGCAGGTTGCATTGGAGTCAGCTATCTGGGATTGGTGAACAAGGAGGGTCAATTTCACCAGGGAGGCTGTGTGAGATGTGTTAGGGACAGCAGAGACAGTCAGCTATCCGAAAAGCACCACCAGTGACGTTGTAGGTCACCAATGCCCTCAATTTTTATCCCACAGGGCCATTCCAGTCATCCACAGATGGCATCTGTTTGTCCTTTGGTGATCTGATGCTTTCTTTTCTGTACAATGGAAGAACCACAGACTGCAATACCTGGCAAAAATTAGTTCATGAATTAATTTTATTCAGTTGTGTTGTAGTCGTGCTGTACATGTCCAAAGCGTTTTGCTGGTAAATTTGCCTCTTTGCATTGCCTTGTATTTGTATTTGTGCCGAATACTAAGTGCTATCCTTGTTCAGGGAGTACCACTGCCGAGTGGCTGCATAGGCCAACTCGTGAGTTGCAGCAAATTCAGGAGGTCTGCAACCTTATCTGTGACTAACTCTGATACAGCTGTATCAGTGCCAGGGGTCTCCTAGCTGCAGTTTTGTCAGACTACTTGTCCAACATCCAGTCTTAGATCAGCCACAATTTCCTCATATCTCCATCACAAAGACCGCCTGCTGCCACCTCAGCCCATCTGTTATTGAAACCTTCATCCATGCTTTTGTCAACTCTAGACTTGACTATTTCAATGCTCTCCTGGCCAGACTTACTGTTACTTGTGCAGAGCTATGTGTAGGCACAGAACTGCCTCTGATGTGCCTCATCTGTCTATTTCTGTGCTACTCCATGCATGCCACTGCTGAAAGGCTTCTCCTCACTATGCCCACTGATCATAGAACGCTAAATACAACAGTAACATGCATTTATATAGTGCCTTTAACATAGAAAAACATCCCAAGACACCCACTGACAAAAATGGATGCCAAGACAAAGAAGGAGATATTAGGTGGGGGGGTGACCAAAAGCTCGGGCAAAGAGATGGGCTTTAAGGTATGTCTTAAAGAAAAAGAGGGCAGTGGAGAAGTTTAGGGAGGGAATTTCAGAGTATAGGGCCTAGATGGCTAAAAGTACAGCCACTGAATGTGGATCAAAGGGAGGAAAGGATGCAGAATAGGCCAGTGTCAGAGCAATGCAAAGTTTTGGGGGGGGGGGGTGGGTTGTAGAGCTGGGGGAGATTACAGAAATAGGAAGGGGACAGGCCATGAAGATATTTTAAACACAAGGATGAGAATTTTAAATTTGAGGCATTGGGGGATCCGGAGCCAATGTATGTCAGCAAGCATAGGGGTGATGGGTGAGTTGGATTTGGTGCGGGATAGGATACAAGCACCAAAGCTTTGGATGAGCTGAAGTTTATGGAGGGTGGAGGATAGGAGTCTGGCCAGGAGAGCATTGAGGTCGAGAAAGATGAGGAGGAAATAGAATTCTCTCAAGCTAGGAGATCCAGGGCTACTAAAAGGGACATATCTTAGATTTGTTGGGCCATTTTCATCCAAAATCACGCATTCCATAGCTAAAATAACAAACTTATTGATGAAATGGCTTGTTGCTGCTTGAGAAATGTTAAAGGATCATTATTGATGAGTGCTGTCTATAGATTTGGGCACTGTATCACAGGGAGGAACATCCTGGCCTTCAATAAAGTTCAAAGAAAGGTAACTAAGAGAAAAAGCACTTGCATTTTTCATCATCATCATCATCATCTGTGATCTGCCTAAAGCAAGTTCTGACTCAATTCTCCCTTCTCCAAACCACTTTGTCTTGTCCTTCTCTCTTTAATTCTCCATATGATCTCCCATTACTCAAGTGGTCCAGAAGCATCCTTCTTTTCCTCCCTGTGGATATTTTGCCTTCCTTCCATCCTTCAAACTCTTCTTTCAACATCCCATCTCCCCTGAGCACATGCCCAGTCCAATTTATTTCCCTTTTTCTCAGAACATCAATACAACAACATTCTTCTTGTATCATTGTCTCATTACTTTTCTTATCTATCCACTTTACTTTCTCGATGCGTCTCCAAAGCCACACCTCAAAGCTCTCAAAAAGCTTGACCTGCTCTTTCCTCAGAGTTCCTGGGGGTAATTTTAACCCCCCAGGACGGGCAGGGGGAGGAGAGGCGTTTGCTGGGTTAAAAATTTAATAACGGGAAACCCAACCCCAACCCCCCTCTAACGTGGGCACTTCTGGTTATAACGGAGGCGGGTTGGGGGACGGGCGACTAACCCGCCCTCCAGAGGCAGGCCGGTCATTTAAATATTTTAATGAGATTGCTTGCCTGACATTTTAGCTCTCTTTCAGATTTAACGCTGGCAGGCAGGGTTTCCCAGGCCTTGGGAAACCCAGCAGCTGAAGGAAGGAGAAAACGGCTGGATAGAATCATATATTCCTGAAGAAAATGACTCATGTGGGGGGCAATAGCATGGGTATATACATTTAGTAATGTGTCATAGGTAACCATGGCCTTTTGAGCTTGTTCACTTGACTTAGAAGTCAGGGAGGAATTTCCTGAAATTGACCACAAGTTTTTTCTTTTCTTTATTTTGCCCCCCATAAGTTAGCAATTGGTTGATGGGGTTCGGACATTTACACCAGTAATTTTCACAGGGGTTCTCCCGATTGTCCTTCGTAACACACAGCGGGAAATCGGGGAACCCCTTGGAAATATTACCCCTTAGTGTATATTTCCTCTTACCCTTCCTCTCAAAATGTATTACCTCACACATTCACCACCTTAAAGCCCCGATTTTAACTCCTGGGCCTCATTAGCTTACGAGGGGTCAGGCCGCCTGCAAGGTAAGTGAGAAATGCCGGGGGGGATTGGGAAAGTGGGTGAACAGGGAAGTGGGAAAGCCCTGGGGCAAGGAAGGTCCAAGGAGTCCTTGTGGGGCCAAGAGGAGCACTCCTGTTCCTCCTGGCCCACAAGGAACCTTCATACAGTAAATATAAAAATTGACTTACGCCGGTGGGTTCGAGATTTTGCTGGCCTTAGTCAAGCCCACAGTTCAAATGGTGTGTGCATTCTGATGAACGCAACTCAAAGAGATCATACTGCAGGTGGTAAATCTACTGCATTAGAGTCAGCGACCTGGGATTGGTGGAAAGGCAGTGCACAAGGACGCTCAGCTTCACCGGGGAGGCTGTGTGAGATGTGCCATGCAGACTAAGAAAACCTGAAAGGACAGTCAAACATCTGAAATGCACCACCAGTAACAATTAGCTGTTCCCATGTTGGCTATGAATTGGCAAATCCAGTCCATTTCTTCTTGCATAGTCATTGACAATGACATCAAAGCATCCTTAAGTCAGTACAGGACTGGGGCCTAGGTGACTGAAGAGTGCCTTCTAGTTCTTTTCTTACCCTGTGTAGGCTACGGCCTATCTATTGTCCCAAGAGCCTGACATTTTAGTTTCATTGGTTATAATTTAGAGACAGCATCCATCAATCACTAGCATAGCCTTAGATGTGACTTCCTAAGTGTTTACATTTCTCAAGATGACACACACAGTCCATCGAAAGCTGATCACAGAAAAAAGAGATACAAATAATTGAATTGCCAGATTACCTCGATCACATGATTGGCTCAAGTATCCTCAGCTGCTGATGAGTATTGTCCTCCAGGTGCTTCATGGTCCGAGCTATATAAGTGAAACAGACAGATGTTCTCAGGGACATGTCTGTGGCCTCAAATGATTTACACAGATTGACATCCACATAAGTGGCTCTAACATCCTTGGCAGCATCAGGTATTCTATGAAGGAGGTGGCATTCTACTGGTGAATGATATGACCAGGTTCACTGGATGATTTCCTTCTGGTGTTAAGGGATTTTGTAAATCCTTTCAAACATTATTGGTGCATTAGACATCTTAGTGGGGATATTGCAGTGACTGCTGTACTACAGCAATCGCTAGAGGGTGCTGCTTCTGTAACCTAAATTTTATCTTGGTTACAGTCACTTCCTTGGCAACAAAGAAGTATTCTGAAGTGAGGTTTTTCAGTCCACTAATGCTATCAATGCTGTTATGTATAATTGAGTCTTGGGTGTCCTGGGAACATTTCTTCAGTAAGCTGAGTGAGAGCTCATTGCATTGATGCTGTCAGGCCTACTAATGATCAGTGTGCAGTCTCCATGTTAGCTGTGAACTGAAACACCCAATATAATTCTATACTGCCAATCTAAGAAAATAACAAACCTGACCAACAGCTTCAAAGAAGCTGGTACAGCCATTCAAAGGCTGAGACCTCAGAAACAGGCTGTATGACACATGGGGCCAATTTTAACTGCGGCTGTCCGGAGTGATAGCGGCCTGAAAATGGCTTTGGGTCACTTTCCACCCCATTTAGACGATGCTTTGGCTGCTGCTGTCTTGGTAGAGGCCTTCAGATGGGTGGCCAGAGCGCCCGCCTGTTTCAGGCATGAGGTCAGTTTTAATATGTAATAGGGACTATGACGTGCATAGGATCCCGATTGCAATTTTGAGGTACAAAGGGACTGTTGGAGGCTGCACAAAAATGGCCCAAAATCTTTTTCACCTTTCAATTTGTGGGAATGCTCCTCCTTGTCCTACAAAAGATACTCCTGCCCGCTGCCGGTCTGTGCACGGCTCCCATGGGATCGGCTCCCCGCCCCCCCGCAACCAGGCCCTCTCCAACCACTGACTTGCATCAGAACGCCATTTTGGTGCACGCAACTTGCTGAATCAGTGTTGATGAGTCCCCGTCCTCAAACGGCTTGGACCTCAGAGCAGCAAAGATAGGAAGGCAGCGGGTGCTGCCCACCAACCACCCTTTTGCGCCACGCAGTCACCGGGTCCATTAATGTGGGGTTGGGAGCAGCAGGTAAGTTAACCCCTCCCCCTCCATCAATTGAACAGCTATGCAATGATCAACCTTTATCTCCGGGCAGAAGCTGCACACCCCATTTGACAGAAATTCGCCCAAAGCCCCCATCGCGTACTGATTATAAACTCATGTAAAGAATCTTACAACACCAGGTTATAGTCCAACAATTTTATTTGAAAATCACAAGCTTTCGGAGGCTTTCTCCTTCGTCAGGTGAATGTGGGAATCCTTGAATGTTTCGCATTTATATTCAGAGAACAATACCTGGTGATTACAGATAATCTTTCCAACTGCCCGTTGTCAAGGCAATCAAAGTGTTCAGACAGAGAGGTGTTACCTACAGGACCACCGAATACACAAACGGCCAGAACACAAGACAGAGAGAGAGAGGGAGAAACATCCGAAAGGAAGAGAAAGACAGAGAATGACCCGTTGTATTAAAAACAGATAACTTTTTTCGCTGGTGGGGTTAAATGTAGCGTGACATGAACCCAAGATCCCGGTTGAGGCTGTCCTCATGGGTGCGGAACTTGGCTATCAATTTCTGCTCGACGATTTTGCGTTGTCATGTGTCTCGAAGGCCGCCTTGGAGAACGCTTAACCGAAGATCGGTGGCTGAATGTCCTTAACTGCTGAAGTGTTCACCGACTGGGAGGGAACCCTCCTGTCTGGCGATTGTTGCGCGGTGTCCGTTCATCCGTTGTCGCAGTGTCTGCATGGTCTCGCCAATGTACCATGCTCCGGGGCATCCTTTTCTGCAACGTATGAGGTAGACAACGTTGGCCGAGTCACAGAAATATGACCCATGTACCTGGTGGGTGGTGTCCTCTCGTGTGATGGTGGTATTTGTGTCGATGATCTGGCATGTCTTGCAGAGGTTGCCGTGGCAGGGTTGTGTGGTGTCGTGGACGCTGTTCTTCTGAAAGCTGGGTAATTTGCTGCGAATGATGGTCTGTTTGAGGTTGGGTGGCTGTTTGAAGGCGAGTAGTGGAGGTGTGGGGATGGCCTTAGCGAGGTGTTCGTCGAACACTTCTCACCACGATGGACGTCTCGGCACTCTACACCAGTATACCCCACGATGACGGCATCGCTGCGACAGCCTCAGTACTCAACACCAACAACAGCCAATCTCCAGACGCCATCCTACAACTCATCCGCTTCATCCTGGATCACAATGTCTTCACCTTCGATAACCAGTTCTTTACCCAAACACACGGAACAGCCATGGGGACCAAATTCGCACCCCAATACGCCAACATTTTCATGCACAAGTATGAGCACAACTTCTTCACTGCACAGGACCTCCAACCAACACTATACACCAGATACATCGACGACATTTTCTTCCTATGGACCCACGGCGAAGAATCACTGAAGAGACTACACGATAACATCAACAAGTTCCATCCCACCATCAAACTCACCATGGACTACTCCTCAGAATCGGTTTCTTTCTTGGACACACGAATCTCCATCAAAGACGGGCACCTCAGCACCTCACTCTACCGCAAGCCCACGGACAACCTCACGATGCTCCACTTCTCCAGCTTCCACCCTAACCACGTCAAGGAGGCCATCCCCTATGGACAGGCCCTGCGAATACACAGGATCTGCTCAGACGAGGAGGAACGCGATGGACACCTACAGACGCTGAAAGAAGCCCTCGTAAGAACAGGATATGACGCTCGACTCATCGATCGACAGTTCCGACGGGCCACAGTGAAAAATCGCATAGACCTCCTCAGAAGACTAACACGGGACGCAACCAACAGAGTACCCTTCGTCGTCCAGTACTTCCCCGGAGCGGAGAAACTACGCCATGTTTTCCGCAGCCTTCAACATGTCATCGATGACGACGAACACCTCGCTAAGGCCATCCCTACACCTCCACTACTCGCCTTCAAACAGCCACCCAACCTCAAACAGACTATCGTTCGCAGCAAATTACCCAGCTTTCAGGAGAACAGCGTCCACAACACCACACAACCCTACCACGGCAACCTCTGCAAGACATGCCAGATCATCGACACAGATACCACCATCACACGAGAGGACACCACCCACCAGGTACATGGTTCATACTCCTGTGACTCGGCCAACGTTGTCTACCTCATACGTTGCAGGAAAGGATGCCCCGGAGCATGGTACATTGGCGAGACCATGCAGACACTGCGACAACGGATGAACGGACACCGCGCAACAATCGCCAGACAGGAGGGTTCCCTCCCAGTCGGTGAACACTTCAGCAGTTAAGGACATTCAGCCACCGATCTTCGGGTAAGCGTTCTCCAAGGCGGCCTTCGAGACACACGACAACGCAAAATCGTCGAGCAGAAATTGATAGCCAAGTTCCGCACCCATGAGGACGGCCTCAACCGGGATCTTGGTTCATGTCACGCTACATGTAACCCCACCAGCGAAAAAAAGTTATCTGTTTTTAATACAACGGGTCATTCTCTGTCTTTCTCTTTCTTTCGGATGTTTCTCCCTCTCTCTCTCTCTGTCTTGTGTTCTGGCCGTTTGTGTATTCGGTGGTCCTGTAGGTAACACCTCTCTGTCTGAACACTTTGATTGCCTTGACAACGGGCAGTTGGAAAGATTATCTGTAATCACCAGGTATTGTTCTCTGAATATAAATGCGAAACGTTCAGGGATTCCCACATTCACCTGACGAAGGAGAAAGCCTCCGAAAGCTTGTGATTTTCAAATAAAATTGTTGGACTATAACCTGGTGTTGTAAGATTCTTTACATTTGTCAACCCCAGTCCATCACCGGCATCTCCACATCATGATTATAAACTCAGCCACCCTTGGCCCCTACCGAGAACAAAAAGGAGCTGCCACCCCCAGTAAAGACAATTCTGCCCTTCCACCTCATCCCCACTGAGGACAAAGATGTCCTTTCCTCGCCCACTGAAGAAAAACTCAGCTCCGCTGCCTCCCAATGGGCACAAAATCAGTCTTCTTTCTCCTGCTGAGAACAAATTCCCATTCCTGGTTGAACTGAAGCTTGCCCATAACCCTGCTTAGAACAAATTTAGGCCTATTCCTGCCTCTCGTGACCGGTAACACCCCCCACAACACTAAAAGTCAAATTTCCCCCCTCACCCGGTGAGATACAACTCAAACCTCTTCCAGCTCTTCACTCAGGAGCAACTCAGCACCATCCCTACTCTGAGCCGAAAACCTACCCTTTGAATGCCTACACCATGTTAGAAGAAAAATGCTCTTCCCCACTCCCCCAACAGAGATGGAATTGGGCCCTGGCTCATAGCAGCTCCACACCTACTCCCTCCAGCAAAGGGGAAAATTGACACTGCCACCCGACCCTTCCCCATCCATCGTTGCTCCCTTTCCTGCACTCTCTGTGCCCCTCTTCTTCCTCTCCTCTTGTCCCCTCCCTCCTCTCCCCATGAACTGCTCTCCTCCACCTCCCCCTCCTGTCCTTTCCTCCTCCCCATAACTTTCTCCCAATCCCACTGTGAAGAAATGAGCCCTGGCCTAGTGCCTCGCATCTCTGCTCCAACCCTCCTCCTGTGCTGATCCGCTTCTCCTCCCCCATCCCCACCTCTTGCTCTTGTTGTCTCTCCCTCTCCCCCCTCGATTCTGTCCCTCCCATTTTATCTCCCTCCCCTCCCTCTCCCATCTATCTCTTCCATCTTTGCCAGATCCCCCACCCTCCCTCACATTGCTCCAGCTGTCCCATTTTCTTCTAACCAGTTTGACCTGAATACTGGACTTGGTCCTGACTCCCCATGTGCAAGGCCAAGGGAGATCAACTAGTATTCAAAAAATTAATTTGAATATTAAAAAACTCCATCATTGCACTTCAGGTCTTCTCCTTCAACTGGTATTAGTACTTTTTTGTGGTAGAATATAAAAGGGTAGATTTTCCGATTCTTCACCAGCAGCCAACATATCACAGAAAATCTTGTACCAACAAAATATTCTACTTAAACTCATATAGGAACAGCAAATTAAATTTAGCATTTTTATCACTATAGCATTGATATTTGGGCATTTTTTTTTCTTTACCACTACACACATTAAATTGTTCCTGGTATGTTTAGTTTTCAATCAGCCATTTTCTTTCTTCAGAAATGAAGGATCAAAATGTGTCCTAATATACTGACAAATATTTTCTTCACAGCAGTTGAGAAATTTATTTTTTTCTGAAGTGAAAATTGGCTGAATTGTAATGGAGATGACATTACCTGTATTTTCCTCAAAGCTTAAAGTATAAAGCAAATTTCTTTATGCATTAAGTGGTGTGGAAATTCATTCACTACAGGTTGTATACATAAAATTGAGCATTATTAGTTCAAAGCAGTGAACGGCTATTGTCAAAAAATTGGGTTGAGCTAAAAAATAAATTCTGCTTATTTGTGGCTTGTTAAGAACTGCAATGGATTTCTTGTGGTCCAATAATATGAAACTCATTGATAGGACGAAAAGAAACAACAGCAGAATTAGCATTCCTGAGCAGACTTTAATTTGGAAAAGCAGACATGCCTATCACGCACAGAGATGAAATGCCCATGATTTTCCAACGGTATATCTAAAGGCAACAGCCCAAGTTACTGGTCGACTGACTCAGTATGAACTGGTGGAGCATGACAAGGGAGATATGGTAGAGAAAGAGCCCAGAGAATGGCTAGGCCCTGCACTTGTGGAGGGGACTGGCGGCACAGTTCAGATACTCTGTTCATGCAGATACAAAGCCTCTCCCCCAGGTTGAGTACTATTGCCCCCGATGCAGCCACCTGGACCTCACGGAGAAGCACTTCCCTATGAGGCCTCACATGTCCATGGACATGGTATCTGAGCTGTGTCTTCAGCCCTACCCAGAAGTGTAGGATTCAACCAACATTATTAGTGCACTATTAGTTGAAGTTGAAGAGACTACGGCAGTCACTATTTATGCTATTGGCTCCTTCCAGGCATTTAGTGACAACATCACAGGCATCAGTCACTATGCAGTGAACCACTCCATTCAGAAATTAATGATACTGCGTTTGCCAATAGCAAAAGTGTTCTCCCATTCAGAAGAGGACAATAGCAGCAACAGCAGCAGCAGATAAAACTGCAATTTTACACAACTGTAAGGTTCCCCAATGTACAGGAGATCATTGATTGTACAATTTCATGCTCCCAGGTACATGAAGGTCTGTATATGAATCACCAGGGATTTCATTTCATAAATGTGCATGGCTAATATTTTTGATGGGGAAAGAATGTGGGAGGTTCCTGCCGCATTCCCAATTTGTTCCCACCCCCCACACCATATTAACTTACCTTAGACCAGGCACGGGAGGGCTGCCTGCCCCAGAGGAGTGGAGGCCTAATTTAAATAGCAAAGTCGAGGCCCAATGACATCATCAAGAAGTGCACATCATTTTAACTGCGGGCCGACTAAGAGCCACAGAGTTTCAGACCTGTCGGCAGCCAGCATCCTGACCATAGGAGGCTCAGGTAAGTTTATCGTTTATATTTTTTACGGGTTCCTTGTGGGCTATGAGGAACAGGTGTGCTCCTTCTGGCCCCACAAGAACAATTTGGACCTCCACTGCCTGCTCTCCCCTGATCGTGAACTTTGCCAATTCCCCGCTTCTTCACTTACCTTGCCAGGGACCGCTCCTGTGGGTCCCCGGCGGTGGCCAGACCTCCGGCAAACTTCCACTCCCATCCACTGACATTCCTGTTGGCTTTGGACAGGAATCAGTGTCGGAGCATGAATTAAAATCTTCCAGGCTTCAAGCTCGAATAATAATTAAATAATTGGGTATATAGTAATCCAACAATGCAAATAACTAAAAACAGCAACAATGGTCTATTCAACATCAATATAATAGGACTACTAGCAATTTGTCACATTGGAACATTTCCATCAATTATTTTTGAAGCGCAGTGATCGTTCTTATGTGGGCAAACATGTATTATAATAAATACCATTCAACTGTAGTACAATCATCTTATTGCTTTGTAAATATTGCGTACAGCCAATCTTCCCGGATGTTTTTTGCATACTGGCAGGGTTCTCATCATATTTTCTGCTTTTTGTCCCAGATCAACACTGATAATTGCAGAAAAACTGGAAACACAACTCTAAACTGGAGATTTGGAATGAAACTTATTGAGCCGGAAATTGCTCCGAGTGGTGAACCAGCAGTGCTCACCGCTCATTAGATTTAAAGTCACCCACTAAGTTACTGCATTCTTTTTGGCAGCAACTTCCTTGAACTGCGAGTTCAAAAAACTTCAGCGTTCTTTCCTCGGCTGTGTGAGTGGTGAAAGGATCTCCACGGCCCCTCAACCAATAAGCTTGAAGCAAGCCACGCTGTGAGAACCAGGAAGTGCAGTTCATTCACAAACCGCGCAAACGAACGAGGAAGTGCCAGACAAGGTTAGTAAATGCACAATTAAATGAGATAGAGAAAACTAAATAAAGAGAGGATAAGATTAAAAGACTCAGATCAAAAAGACAGAAAGAAAAAGTAAAAAAAAAGGTTTTAATTTTTATTTAAATGTCCAAGAACTATTAAAATCACGAATAATGAGACTCCACATTTTAAAAAGTTAATTTTTAGTGCCAGGGAGGTTATTTGGCAGTCATTAATGCTTACTATGCTATTTAAACTTAGTTCAGGCCTAAAAAACTCAGTGTACCTGTTTTGTGGCGAGATTAATTCGTTTCCAGCTGGGCAGGAGAGCAAGTTGGCGCTGGTCCATTGATTGCAGCCACAAGGTCCCTTTAATGCAAAGCTGGCAGATCACTGGTGAACCAGAAAGAGCAAGTTCCGGATTTCCGCATTTGACTGCGCCTATGCGGTCGCTGGAACTTGCTCTTCAATTTTGCCATTAATAACGGTGAACACTGTTAGGCTCAACAATATTTTAAAAGCAATTTCCAGCCCAATAGTTGAAAAAAAATAACATTTTGTTTGGCACAGAACATTAAAAGGATACATTTTCTTAGGGCAGAATACAGAAGGCATAAACAAGATTTACATCAGAATAGTGGTAATTTATGAAAATCTAACCAAATGTAGAGGTCCAACATAACTCATAATTGGTTCATGCTATATGATGATTAATTTTCTGTAAGTTAACATTCTGTATTCATCACCTATATATATCTTGGAACTCAGATCAATGCCACATTTGTTCTCAGAAGACTGGGTCTAACTGAGATATTGGGAATCCTATGTGTTTAATTTACTATTTGACTTGGGTAGGCTTCCAGTCACAACATGCAGGAATCAGTTCAATAAATATTAACATTTTAAACAGGGGTGTTTTGGAAATAAATTGGCTGGAAAGGGAAATTCAGAGACGGTCAAAGATAAGGAACATTTTCATAGCTTTTCTGCAATGGGATTGATTTGGGCCTCTAATAACTTTTAATTGGTATAGTTTGCCACAGAATGTATAGTGATTGACAGCTCTTGGAATACTTCCTAAGGTTTTTATTTCCCCATGCCAAACAACAATTTACTAACAAATTAAAATGGGAAATTTGAACGACTGACATAGGAAGAGTTTGATAATCACATGCAAACTGTTCACCTGTGCAATAGATACTGCCGCTCTCCTTGATAAATATTTTGATAATAGAACTTTTTTTGAAGAGGCCTCAATTAGTCCCTTTTCTACCGAAAAAATTAGCACACATTCTCACCAAATTGACCAAAGAATCTGTAATCATCGGTAGGTTGGAATCAGAGTGGTACTGATTGTATACTGGTATCAGAGAATGAGTCTGAGAACAAACCAGACACAAGGATCTGCAATGGCTGCAGACAGGTAACAGTCAGGAACTGGAACTGAATGCAGACTTCACTCAAGAATTGAGCCACTGTAAAATACATCACAACCAATTGCTCCAGGAATTCAGGTGCTAAGGCTAGGTGCATATAGCATTCTGGAGCTGAGAATAGCTGTAGGTGGGATGTAAAACATTGCCATGGGGGGGATTCTGGATCTGGAGCTGATTACAGACAGTAAGCAGAATGATCTTCTTTTGGTTAGCTGGAGGACATTTACTGTGGATAGAGTCTAAGCACAATTCAGATGCCCTCATACATTACATTAGAAATAGCAGTTAACATTCTTTCAATGAAAGCAATGCTAGAGCAAGATGTTCACAAGATCACAAGATAATTACATCCTGCTGTCCCCTGCCATTGCTGCATCTAATTGTTTCTTAATTGATTCCAGGGTTTTCGTCTCCACTATTCTGAGCAGGAGTGTTCTGCATGTGAAGAATTTTCTGATATCAGTCTTAGATTTCTCTTTTTCCAGTTTGAACCTGCCCCCCTTGTCCTACTCTCACAATTTACTTTAAAGTAATATTCTGGATTTACCTTTTCCGTATCTTTAACTATGTTGTACATCTCTATCAGATATCACCTCCTTTCCAGGCTGAAGAAACCCAAGCTCAGTGATTCCTGGGGCAGAGAAGAACCTTAGATCCAGAATGGAGATCCCCCCTCCCAAATCCTGGGGATGGGGTCATCATATTCATGGATAGGGGGGTCTGCCAATACCTACAAAGGCACATGAGCAGTGCCTGCCTCAGCTCAGCCCAGCCTGGCCCGACCCTCCCTGTTAAGACAGAGTGGCGGTGCAGCCACTCTACCTTATGCCCCCAAGGCCCCATGGGGACGAAGAAATTAATATCCTTACTTCAGTCTTCGGCTCCATAAAGAGCTGTTCTGCCTCAAGACAAGGGGAGGGTTTAAATTAATTTGGCAGGGGATGGGCACCAGGATGGAACATTAGAGAAGGGAAACAAGGTGCACAGAGGACTGGAAGAGAAAAATAGCACTAGAGTAAAGACTAGTTCAGAAATAGGAGGGACCAGACAGATCAGACAAATGCGATACAGTCGAAAATGAGTTTGGAGTGCACGTGCATAAATGCATGTAGTGTGGTAAATAAGGTTGGTGAGCTGCAGGCACAAGTCGCCAAATGGGACTATGGTATAGTTTCAATAACAGAGACCTGGCTCAAAGAAGGGGAGGATTGGGAACTTAATATTCCTGGCTATAAGGTATTCAAGAAAGATAGGGAAGGAAAGAAAGGAAGGGTGCGGTGGGAGGTGATTGTATTGATCAAAGAACCTATTATAGCACTGGAAAGGGATGATGTAGTTGAGGGGTCAAAGACAGAATCTATTTGGTTAGAATTAAGGAACAATAGAGGAGCTATTAGGCTATTGGGTGTATACTATAGACCACCAAATATTGGGAAGGAGATAGGGGAGAACATTTGCAGGCAAATTACAAAAATATGCAAGAGTAGTGATAATGGGGGACTTCAATTATCCCAATATAAACTGGGATAGTAACAGTATAAAGGGCAAAGAGGGAGAGGAATTGCTTAATTGTGTACAAGAGAATTTTCTTGATCAATGAGTTTCCAGCCCAACAAGGAATGAAGCAGTGCTGGATCTAGTTCTGGGGAATTAAGTGGGACAAGCGGATCATGTTTCAGTGGGGGAGCATTTGGGGAACAGTGATTATAATATCATCAGGTTTAGAATAGTTATGGAAAAGGACAAGGAACAATCAAGCGTAAAAATACTTAGCTGGAGGAGGGCTAATTTCAGTGAGTTAAAAAGGGATCTTGCCCAGGTGGATTGGAATCAAAAATTGGTAGGCAAAACAGTAATTATCAATGGGAGGCCTTCAAGAGGGAGATGGTTTGGGTACAGAGTAGACACATTCCCATGAGGGGGAAAGGCAGAGCATCCAAAGCTAGAGATATGGAGATTCAAATGAAACAGAAAAAGGAGGCTTATGACATATGTAAGGTTCATAATACAGTAGAGAAGACAGAAAGTAGAGAGGAGATCTAAAAAAGGGAGTAAGAGGAGCATAGAGTATGAGAATGGATTAGTGGCTAACATAAAAGGGAATCCAAAAGTCTTTTATAAACATATGAATGGTAAAAGGATAGTCAAAGGAAGGGTGGGGCCAATTAAGGTCAAAAAGGAGCTCTTCCTGTGGAGGCAGAGGACATGGCTGAGGTACTAAATGAGTACGTCACTAGAGAAAAGGATGCTGCCAATGTAGCAGCCAAGGTGGAGATAGTAGCGATATTCATTAGAATAAAAATAGATAAAGAGGAGGTCCTTAAAAGGTTGGCATTACTCAAAGTAGAAAAGTCACCCGGTCCAGATGGGATGCATCCTAGGTTACTGAAGGAAGTAACGGTAGAAATTGCTGAGGCTCTGGCCACAATCTGCCAATCCTCCTTAGATATGGGGGTGTTGCTAGAGGACTAGAGGATTTCAAATGTTACACCCTTTTTCAAAAAAAGGGAGAGGGATAAACCCGGCAATTAGAGGCCAGTCAGCCTAACGTTGGTGGTGGGGAAATTTTTAGACACAATAATCTGGGACAAAATTAACTGGCACTTGGAAAAGTATGGGATAATAAATGAAAATCAGCATGGATTTGTTAAAGGAAATTCATGTTTGACTGATTTGATTGAGTTTTTTAATGAAGTAACGGAAAGCGTTGATGAGGGTAGTGCGGTTGATGTTATATATATGGACTTTCAAAAGGCATTTGATAAAGTACCACATAGACTTGTTAACAAAATTAAAGCCCATGGGATTAACAGGACGGTGGCAGGGTGGATACAAAATTGACAAGGGGACAGAAAGCAGAGAGTAGTAATGAACGGTTGTTTTTCAGACAGGAGGGAAGTACACAGTGGTGTTCCCTAGGGGTCAGTATTAGGACCACATCTCTTTTTGATATATATTAATGACCTGGACCTGGGTATAGAGGGTATAATTTCAAAGTGTGCAGATGACACAAAACTCGGAAATGTAGTAAACAATGTGGAGGATAGTAACAGACTTCAGGAGGACATAGACAGACTGGTGAAATGGCCGACACATGACAGATGAAATTTAACGCAGAGAAGTGTGAAGTGATACATTTTGGTAGGAAGAATGAGGAGAGGCAATATAAACTAAATGGTAGAATTTTAAAGGGGTTGCAGGAACAGAGAGGCTGGGGGTGCACATACACAAATCTTTGAAGGTGGCAAGACAAGTTGAGAAGGCTGTTAAAAAAGTATTTGGGATGCTGGGGTTTATTAATAGAGGCACAGAGTACAAAAGCAAGGAAGTTATAGTAAACCTTTATAAAACATTGGTTAGGCCTCAGCTGGAGTATTGTGTTCAATTCTGGGCACCAGGTTATAGGAAGGATGTCAAGGCCTTAGAGAGGGTGCAGAAAAGATTTACTAGAATGGTACAAGGGATGAGGGAGTTCAGTTATGTGGAGAGACTGGAAAATCTGGGGTTGTAAGGAAAAACTGTTTCCAGTGGCAGAAGGGTCGGTAAACAGAGGGCACAGATTTAAGGTGATTGGCGAAAGAACCAGAGGCGACATAAGGAGACATTTTTTACACAGCGGGTTGTTATGATCTGGAATGCACTTCTTGAAAGGGTGGTGGATGCAGATACAATAGTAACTTTAAAAAGAGATTTGGATAAATACTTGAAGGGAAACAAATTACAGGGCTACGGGGAAAGAGCAGGGGAGTGGGACTAATTGAATAGCTCTACCAAAGAGCCGGCACAGGCACGATGGACTGAATGGCCTCCTTCTGTGCTGTTTCATACTATGATATGATGATATAATAAACAATCTCTTTCAGGATCACATTCCTTAGTCTACTAGTAATTTTGGGCTGTGAGAAGGTCTCAAAGGGACTCATACCAGTTCTTAGATGGCGTGAGTTCTGCCGAGCCCTCTCAAAGGCGCAAAGAGTGACATTTCACAGAGAAGTCCAGTATCTCCACCTGACACACCCCCTTACACTAGAGGGATAGGTGAAAGATCCATCACAGCCTTCCCACAGAAATTTAGAAGGTTAGGGCAAACATAGCGAGATGGGTTCCACCCCAAATCTATTCCCAGCCCAATGGAAGCCAGGTTTTCCACCCTCTCCACCCCCAGGAATTTCAGGGCCTATGTTTCTCCAGTCTTTCCTCATTTCTCAGGCTCCTGACAGTAAGGATCAGTCTTGTGGCTCTTCTCTGCACTGTCTCCAGGGCTTGAATATCTCCCTGTGTCTCTCTGACCATAACTGGACACATTACTCAAGATGCTGTACAACTTGATCATGACCTCTTCTGACTTATATTCAACTATGTTGGCTGTGTAGTTCAATTCTATTGGCTTTGTTGATTGCTGCTCTGCATTGGTTGAACATGTCCAACACTGAGTCTATTATGTCTCCAAGGTCTCTTTCAACTTCAGCCTTAATGATTTCAAAACTACATATGGTATGCACCATTCATGGTATACACATGTTTATTTTCTCTTTCTCTGTATTGTACCTAGTGTTAGTACCTAATGTCCACATTCATTTCATGTAGCATTGATCTGCCCACATACTTGTTTTGTCCAACTCACTTAGTAGTTTTTGAGCTGCTTCCTCTGATTCCACTGCCTCTCCCAGTTTGGTCTCATTCGACAATTTTGACCACTTTGCATTAAGTTTCTGAGTCCATGTCATTTATATCAATGAGAAACAATAGTGGCCTCAGCACTGAACCTTGAAGTACCCGACTCAGTAATCCCCTCCACTCTGACATAACTCTAATGAGTACTAACTTACTACCCCTCACAGTTGCTTATCCATTCGCAGGGTTTACCCTGAGTCCTTGGCATTGGCTTTGATTGGTTTATCTAAATTACTGTTGGTTTGTCAGTGTTTTAATATGCATCTAGAAGGTGAAACTTCTACTGGGAAGTGGAACTTTTACGATGAAAATACAATTGATCTTAATAGAAAATATTTAACTGCCTTATATTTTTGTGAATAATTTATTATTTGCACAGGCCATTTATTCTTCACAAAATAGTAGTTGCTATGGAACAGGGAACCAGTGCTGTAAGTCACAGATAACCAGCTTAGAAATGGCAGACTCATCACCAAAGCTATGACATTTTCATTTCAGTTTCAAGCGCGACTATATTGTGTTCATGATATACTCATTGTATCCTTTGAGCCTATAATGTTTTTATGATTAGTAAAATATAACTCTGATAAAAACTGAACTGCCACCTGCAAAATTTGATTTTTTTTTTGCATATGAAAACAAAACAAAATTTGACTTTATTCCATTATAGATCAGTTAGGCAATTTTATATAGTGCATAGAATAAAGTTAGCTTATTGCTGGGAGATACAATACCAGAAAGACAATCTTCTGTTAATATTGCACATCTCCATAGCAGTTAGTAATGTCTGCACAAATAATTGATTGATGGACACAAAAGCCCTCAGTCCTGTTTAAAAAGATTGCTTGTCTAATATTGAGTATTATTTCTTTGCTGTAAATAATAGCTCTCTTGGCAGACATTACCGCAGTAACAATATCTCATTGCAAAAATAACATTAGATCATTGAGCACCATTTCTGGAACATATGGTTTAAGGGTAATCTAAGTTTTAATATTTTATGGGCCAACTTTATTATTGTATTTAGTAACCAAAAAATGTAAAGTAGAACAATGTCGTGTCACTCCAACACATTTGCATGAATGTTAAATGAGACAAAGACACACACACACTTATGCACACAGAAATATGGGGGTGAAATTTGTCAATGGAAACGAACATCGGGAGGGGAGTATAGTAGGCCACCGATTCGCTATCACCTGTTTGCACTACCGCTGAAGATCAATTTCACCCCCATGTCTTCAACAAATTTAATAACTATCCTTGCTATTTTCATCTGTGCATTATGTTTTGTTTCCTTTTTTCATATGGATTTCCCAAGAATTTACATTTATATATATTTTGTGAACCTACTGTACGTATTGATTGTACGGTAGTCACGAGAGGAGCGCATTAATGATCCAGGTTTCTCGGCATAACTGTCTGCACCGGGAGAAATGCGATTCTAGAGGTTGAGGCAACTTGTTTGTTCTTAGTCTCTGGGGATCAGTTAGAACTGGGAACAAGGGGATGAGGCATTAAGGCTGGGGTCATGGTGTTTTATTGTCAGCGGGTAGCTCTCTATGCTGGAGATGGGACACTTAATTTAAACAGGTTAATGCCTCTCTTAAAATAGTGGAGCATGGAATTCTGTATATATGAGTTAAGCAAAGCTGAAAATCGGAATCAATTGGCTTGGGAGAGGGTGTGCATGCTTACGTTTGAATTTTTATGTCCAGCCTTCAGAAAATTGGGTGTAGGGATGAAATTCCTCTTTTAATAAAAATCAGAAAATGTCTGTTTTCCTCCATAATAACCTGCTAACAAAATTGTGGAATTATCCAAGAATGGAATTTCACTGGTTGTCCATGGTTGTCAAAGAAGAAACAGGCATTCTCTTTTTAAAAAGAATGTCACCCTTGTTTGGAAGTCACCAGATGACATTTGCAGGAACATTAGGAACAGGAGTAGGCCATTCAACTTGGTCATTCAATTAGATCATAGCTGATCTGCACCTCAACTAAATTTTGGCACCTTTGCTCCATATCCCTTAACATCCTTACTCAACAAAAATCTATCTATCTATCTATCTATCTATCTATCTATCTATCTATCTATCTCAGTCTTGAAAGCTCAAATTGTCCTAGCATCCACAGCCTTTTGGGGGAAGAGAGTTCCAGATTTCTACTACCCTTTGTGTGAAAAAGTGCTTCCTGATTTTGCTCCTGAATGGCCTAGCTCTAATTTTAAGATTATTTCTCCTTGATCTTGATTCCCCCACCAGAGAAAATATTTCTCCATATCTACCCTATCAAATCCTTTTAACATTTTAAACACCTTGATTAGATCATTCCTCAATCTTCTTCACTAAAGACAATGCAAGTCAAGTTTATGCAACCTGACCTCATAATTTAACCCTCTAAGCCTTGGTATCATTCTGATGAATCTGCACTACACCCCCTCCAAGGCCAATATATCCTTCCTGAGGTGCAGTGCCCAAAACTGAACACAGTACTCCAGATGGGGTCTATCCAAGGCTCCATACAACTGAAGCATAACTTCCTTCACTTTGTATTCCAGCCCCCTTGAGATAAAGGCCAGCACTCCATTAACCTTATTGATTGTTTTTTATACCTGTCCACTAGCTTTTAAAAAAACGTCAGTGGAAACAAAAATCGGGAGAGACGGCTAATGGGCTGCCGATTCACTATCACCCGTTTTACATTATTGGGCAAAGTCGAAATTACACCCATAGTACCGATGTAAGTGAACATATGTGCTTATAAGCTAGAAATTATTGTGAGTGAATATAGCAAACAAACATTTAACACATTGGTACAATATTCCTCTGTCTGCTATTTTAACAGAGGTATCAGCCTGCTTATTTTAGGGCCTCCATTAAAATAATGAACAGAGGAAAGTCATACAAACGTATTAAGCTTTCATCTGCTTTTATCACCAACAGTAATGTCTAGCCGTATATTGTGTTTTTAGTGCTTTGTAAGTCTTTGTGTCTTAAACTACTGAAAGAAAATGTGAACCCACTGAAACAACCACGGATCAAGATTCCCCTGTAAGAGAAGTAATTAGCAACATTAAAAAGTCCAGAATCATTCACAATCATCTTAATAAACATATCTGGACCATTTTTTTTGCAGGTGTTCAATTTGTTCTGAGTCACAGGGATAAAGCTATAAAATAGAAGATTCATAAGAGCTGCTATTCAATCTATCATTTCCATGATAGCAGGTTGAAATGCACAAAGAGTATTGATTTTTGACAAATATTACCCATTTGAGAACTGATTTAAACACATCCTTATTGTGTGTTATTTCTTTCCTATTTGATCCATTAATTTTCCTCCATCCATTTGAGGTGGTTCTGTTAGTTGTCATTATGGCCAGTTTGCTAGCATTTTGTTTTAATACCTTACTTTTTCTCCATATAGTACATTAAATGGTGCAAACTTTTCCCAGTAAATAAATGCTTCAAGTCACCACAAAACCCTGGGGGTAATTTTGACTTTGTGCAATATTGTAAAATGGGTGACAGTGAATCGGCAGCCCGTTTTACACCTATCCCGATTTCTATTTCCATTGAAGTCACGGAGCTGCCGATTCACTATCACCCATTTTACACGATCGCACACAGTCAAAATTACCCGTCCCTATCTCGCAACATGCCACCAATGAGATAAGAATGGTCTGTGCTGCCCTGAATGACAGTGTGAGCCAGGTGAGCTGAGTGGTCTTTTCTTGTTCCTGCATTCGTATGTTGTTAATCAGTGAAATACCTCATTAGACCACAAACGTCAGCTTTCAAGATAAGGAAGCATTTGTTATTTTCAACCAGCTTTATAGGGCAACATTTTCAGGTTGAACCAGATCCAGTCAGATTGACCTCTCTCTTTTGCCTGTAACCGTGACAATTCTTAATTGTCTGAATTTATCTTTGAGGGGATATACTTTCTTTTTATATGGCAGTCATTTTCCAGATGGCTCTCTCAAGATATTATGCACTTTTAGGGTTCTCTTTTCTTATTATTTTTCAAGGTATTGTGTGGATTAATTTTCAGAATTATTATTTAGCATTGGAAGCTGTGGAGATGTCATGTTTTGCATTTTCCGGGGGTGTATGCACTGTCTTACATATGACTCAGTCACCTATTCTACCCGTGGGAGGAAGACGTGTTGAGGTGATATCTATGAAAGACGAAGTGATAAATGAAACAGCAAAATGCAGACAACCGAAAACAAAATACCTGAACCATTTGGAAAATTCTCAAGTATATGTTGATTTACTGTTTAATTGCTACAGCTTTCTGTCTCTACAGCACTCTTATCTGTACCACTATCTTGGGTATATTGTGCTAATTATTCAGTTCCTGATTTTCTCCTGTATATTTGCAGACTTCTTGACTTTTTAATTGGTCTCGCATCGCTCAAAGCAAGTCATCGCAGTGCTTATTCTCTGCTGCTGTGGAACAGATACATTGACCCTATTAAACTTGATTTACTGACATTAATATGGTTTCATAACTTCAAATGTGCTTCAAAAACACAGACAATTATCATACAAGTAGCACTGCACAGTGACTTCAGATGGATCATTCTCACACTGACTGAATTTTTATGGAGAATACGCAGTCAAGAAAACAGTCAACTCAGATATAACAAGGAAAACAGCAAATACCAGAAATCTGGGCCAGACTTCCATCTACCCCACCTGATTGCAACTGATCCCAGATGGGGGCAGAAAACCACATGCTGCTACAGGATTTACAGTTCTACAGCATCTTCAAGGGCCAAGCAGTGCAAACAAAAAAGACGAGGGCAGAATGACAGGACGGCTCTTTTGGAGAGCTAGTTTCTTGGACAGCACGCTAGAGGTCCACCTACAGGGGATGAGGCAGAGAAAGGACAACCTGTCTGATGTAAAAAGCAGGAGGGCATCTAGAGCAGCAGCTGCAGCACAGTGGATGGGATGGCATTGGCAGTAAGTATACCTCCATGACCCTCCTGAACATCTGTGCAATGCAGAAAGAGTTTAATACCCTCACAAGACTTTACAAGGTAAAACGCAATCAGTTACACTTCCAAGAATGCACTGCACAACAATGTGTATCACTTACCCTTACTATGTCCCATGGCTTCATGCACGTGGAGCATCCACCTAAGAGAGGCAGGATATTCACTTTAATATTAATTTTGGAATGG
This sequence comes from Heptranchias perlo, assembly GCF_035084215.1. Classification (NCBI taxonomy): domain Eukaryota; kingdom Metazoa; phylum Chordata; class Chondrichthyes; order Hexanchiformes; family Hexanchidae; genus Heptranchias; species Heptranchias perlo. Next base: position 36,029,134 of record NC_090335.1, read on the forward strand.
AGGTATCACGCACACCATTTCCCAATGTTCTGGTATATAGGGTATTCATTTATAATTATTCCCATGTGAACTGAGCATCCAGGATTGCTAGGCAGTGATACTTATACAGATGTTCATTTTAAAGATGCAATGATGTTAATACCTGTGTATTTCAGACATTTCTTGACATTTGCAGCCATTAAACATGAAATGGTGATGAGCTACTCAATCACTTGCTTGCAGATTCATTCCTGCATCTTGGGTTTTCATTCCCTTTATTTTTCCCTATAATTTCTTAATCCCCTTTCCCATCAGCCTAGGCAAAGTCCAATAATCAGTTGAGATGCTTTCTGAGTCTTCCCAAAGGCTTTCAGGATTTTTGTCCCCCTATTTTGAAATTCCAGTTTAATTGTCCCCATCCCTTTAAATTTCACTTAGACACAATTTTCTACTCCCACCACTGGTGTGCCCTATACATTCATCCAAATCTGCACCTGGAGTTAAGCATGATTTTGATAATGAATTGACTTCATAAAATTGGATGCAAATAGCAAACTTACAGTGAAAAAGCCATTTATGACATTGCAGCCATATCAAAAAATCTACTCTACTGTGTGGGAGCTATACATAAGAGAGGAAACAGAATCAAGAGGGTAGACCGTGACTTTGTGCGATAATGTAAAATGGGTGATAGTGAGTCAGCAGCCCGCTTTAATTTAAACCTAACCTATTAGTTGAAACAAACTGCATACACGAACACAATCTTTTCCCTTCATCATGGAATGCATTTGAGACAGTTTACTAGAACAATACATCGTGGAACCAACCAGGGGACAGGCTATTTTAGTAATGAGGCAGGATTAATTAGTAATCTCATAGTAAAGGATCCTCTGGGAAAGAGTGATCATAATATGATAGAATTTCATATTGAGTTTGGGAGTGACATACTTAAGTCCTAAACTAGAGTCTTAAACTTAAATAAAGCCAATTACATAGGTATGAGGGGCGAGTTGGCTAAGGTAGAATGGGAAATTAGATTAAAAGGTATGACGGTAGATAAGCAGTGGCTGACATTTAAAGAAATATTTCAGAATTCTCAACGAATGTACACTCCATTGAGAAATAAAAACTCCATGAGAAAAGTGATCCATCCATGGCTAACTAAAGAAGTTAAGAATAGTATTAGGTTAAACGAAGATGCTTATAATGTTACGAAGAATAGTAGTAAGCCTGAGGAGTGGGAGAGTTTTAGAAACCAGCAAAAGATGACCAAAAAATTGATAAAAAGAGAGAAAATAGAATATGAAAGTAAACTAGCAAGAAATATAAAAACAGATTGTAAGAGCTTCTACAAGTATGTAAAAAGGAAGAGAGTAGCAAAAGTAAATGTTGGTCCCTTAGAGGCTGAGACAGGAGAAATTATAATTGGGAATAAGGAATTGGCAGTGACATTAAACAAATATTTTGCATCTGTCTTCACAGTAGAAGACACAAAAAGCATACCAAAAATAGTGGGGAACCAAGGGACAAATGAGAGTGAGGAACTTAGAACAATTAATATCAGTAAAGAAAAAGTACTAGAGAAACTAATGGGTCTAAAAGCCGACCGATCCCCTGGACCTGATGACCTAAATCCTAGGGTTCTAAAAGAGATGGCTGCAGAGATGGAGATGCATTGGTTGTGATCTTCCAATATTCCCTAGATCCTAGAACGGTCCCAGCAGATTGGAAGGTAGCAGATATAACCCCGCTATTTAAGAAAGGAGGGAGAGTGAAATCAGGGAAGTACAGGCCAGTTAGCCTGACATAAGTCGTTGGGAAAATGCTGAAATCCATTTTTGCAGCTGAAGTGGTAACAGGGCACTTAGAAAATCATAACAGGCAGAGTCAACATGGTTTTATGAAAGGGAAATTGTGTTTATCAAATTTATTAGAGTTCTTTGAGGATGTAGCTAGCAGGGTAGATAAAGGGGAACCAGTGGATGTAGTATATTTGGAATTCCAAAAGGCTTTCAATAAGGTGCCACATAAAAGGTTGTTACGCAAGGGCTCATGGGGTTGGGGGTAATATATTAGCATGGATAGAGAATTGGTTAACGGACAGAAAACAGAGAGTAGGAATAAACAAGTCATTTTCAGGTTGGCAGCCTGTAACTAGTGGGGTACCGCAAGGATCAGTTCTTGGGCCTCAGCTAGTTACAATCTATATTAATGACTTAGATGAAGGGACCGAGTGTAATGTTTCCAAGTTTACAAAGGTAGGTGGAAAAGTAAGCTATGAGGAGGTCACAAAGAGTCTCCAAAGGGATATAGACAGGCTAAGTGAGTGGGCAAGAAGGTGGCAGATGGAGTATATGGAGCAGATGGGGAAATATGAGGTTATTCACTTTGGTAGGAAGAATAGAAAAGCAGAATATTTTTTAAATGGTGAGAAGCTATTAAATGTTAGAATTCCGAGAGATCTGGGTGTCCTCGTACAAGAAACACAGAAAGTTAGCATGCAGATACAGCAAGCAATTAAGAAGGCAAATGACATGTCGGCCTTTATTGCAAGGGAGTTGGAGTACAAGAGTAAGGAAGTCTTGCTACAATTATACAGAGCTTTGGTAAGACCACAGCTGGAGCACTGTGCACAGTTTTGGTCTCCTTATCTGAGGAAGGATAAACTTGCCTTGGAGGCGGTCCAACAAAGGTTCACTAGATTAATTCCTGGGATGAGAGATTTGTCCTATGATGAGAGATTGAGTAAAATGGGCCTATATTCTCTGGATTCTAGAAGAATGAGAGGTGATCTCATTGAAACATATAAGATTTTGAGGGGGCTTGACAGGGTAAAGGCTGGGAGGTTGTTTCCCCTGGCTGGAGAGTCTAGAACTAGGGGGCATAGTCTCAGGAAAAGGGGTCGGCCACTTAAGACTGAGATGAGGAGAAATTTCTTCACTCAGAGGTTTGTGAATCTTTGGCATTATCAACCCCAAAGGGCTGTGGATGCTGAGTCATTGAGTATATTCAAGGCTGAGATGGATAGATTTTTGGACTGTCGGTAAATCAAGGGATATGGGGATCTGGTGGGAAAGTGGAGTTGAGATCGAAGGTCAGCCATGATCGGGTTGAATGGCGGAGCAGGCTCGAGGGGCCGTATGGCCTACTCCTGCTCCTAATTCTTATGTTCTTATATTCTTATCATCTTATAAACTTCGATCAAAAAACCCCAAGTCTACGCTTCTCTAAAGTGTAGACTCCCTGTTCGTTGAGCCTATCTTGGTAACTAAGATGCTGCAAACTGGGAATTAATTTTGTTGCCCTCCTCTTCATCATTTCCAAAGCATCAATATCACCCACCATGTGAGGAGACCAAAACTGGACATAGCTTTCCGACTGAGGCCGAACCAAGGTCTCGTACAAGGACAAAATACTATGTTTTGTCTCATAGTGTATTGTTCTATAAATACACCCTAGCACTCTATTCACTCTAGCTACTGCTTCCTGGCAATGGTCATGAACCTTTAAAGATCTTTGCACTAGAACACCCAGATCTCTTTCTTTCTCCACCGGCTTTAATATTTTTCCCTGAAGGGTGCATGTATGTTCAGCACCCACATGCATAAGACTGCACTTTTCTAAGTTAAACATCATTTGCCAGTCACGAGCCCAATCCCCCAGTGCATCTAGATCTGCCTGTAGTAGTTGAGCATCATCTACAGCTCTGACTCTCACACATATTTTAGTATTATCTGCAAATTTGCAGATTGTTCCTCCAAAGCTTACATCTAATTTTGTGTGCTAACACACCGGTGAAGCGCCTTGGGATATTTTACTATGTTAAAGGTGCTATTTAAATGCAAGTTGTTGTTGTAGGTCATTAATAAAAGTAGCAAATCGCAATGACCTAGCACTGATCCCTGCGTTATACCAGTGGTGACCGGTCTCCAAGCAGATCTAAATACATCTATAGCCACTCTTATGCGGTACCTTATCAAAGGTTTTTTAGGAAGTCCATGTGGACAATGTCTACTGGGTTTCCCTCGTCCACTACCTTGATGACTTCTTCAAAAAATACAATCAAATTTTAATAAGACAGGATCTCCTTTTTTTGAAGCCAGGTTTGGTGTCCCTGATATGTCTAAGAAGACATATATTGCATCCCTGATGATTCCCTCAGGCATCTTCCCTATTACAAATGTCAAATCACACCCTCCATAGATTTTAGGCTTTCAATTCTCAAATTCAGTTTTAAATGCTTACGTACATGCTGCTCAGTTCTGATTCCAATTTTTGAAATATTGATCCTTATTCTTTTTCCTGGTTTGCTTATTGTTTTTTGATATCCCTTGCCCCTCTAAAGCTCTGTTTTTAACTCTCGCTACCCCAAAGCTTTCTTTTTTCTCTTTACCCTCCTAAAACGTTTTCGCACCATTTCTGCTAAATCTTCTGCTTCTATTTTGCCCTTCCTCTCTCGTCTCATACCTAAACTTTCCCCACACTGTTGCAATATTAGTTTAAATTCTCTCAAATTGCTCTATTTACCCTGTCCGCAAAGCTGTTGGTACCATTAAAGTTCAGGTGAAGGCCATCCCTTCAGTATAACCTTCCTTTGTTCCAGAACTTCCTCCAATGTCTCAAGAATATTACCCTTTCCCCTCCTGCACCTGCCCTACAGCCATCTGTTGATCTTAATTATCTTTCTCTCCGTAACCTGAATGGCACAGGAAAAAATCCGCGGATTACCACCCGTAATATCTTGTTTTTCAGTCGAGTGCCTAACTCTTTAAATTCCCTTGCGAGAGCACAAATGTACTTCTATCTATATCATTAATTTCAACATGGAACTCCCTTAACAATTGCACAAAGATTAGATATAATAAAGTTGCTTTGTATGGGTTGAATCACCTAGACTCTCATTTACTTGTTTCATAGTCCTTAAGCTTCCCTCTGCCAATCTGAACACGTCATTGTTGTTTCTCTGACTTGTATCCGCATCGGTGCTACTTTTCATCAGCCTCATGCTGCTTTATTCTGCCTCGTACTGGCACTATTCATTCATTCCCAGCCTCATGGTGGCACGAATATTCCTTTTCATCACCCTTATGCTCATGGCACTACTTTTCCTTTTCCAACAAGGAAGAGGTTGGGGAGTGCTGCGTGGTTCAGAATGAAAGCATCGTGGCAGCTGCCTGCATGCCTGGCATTCACAAGCAGGGTCTTCTGGTTGACATCACAACATTCAGTGAAAACAACACCTTCCTGTTCTTGAATGTCAGCAGATCTACTTTTGGTGCTTTCAGTGCCATCTCTGTGCCATCAATGGCACACTACACCCTGGGGAAACCAGCAATGTAGTAAAACTCTCTGGCTTCCTCCCTTTGCAGTATGGGTGTGATGCCAAAATAGTTGAACTCTGCAGCTCTGTTAAAGAGCAAGTCTGCGACCTCTCACATGGCTGTCATGACCGCTCCCTGGCTGATATTGCACATATCCTGGGGCCAAAAAAATTCAGGGCAGTGATCAGTTTCATAGTGACAAACAGAGGCGTTGTGGCAGTACAAGTCTCAGTGAGCAAAACTGTGAGAAAAAAACAGGCTGAAATAGCCTTTGTGAAGCCAGAAATCAGCAAAAAAAGTTTGGGTGTCCATCAAAGCTCTCAAACGCCTAACTTCCACTAGTACTAGGTGACTGAGTGAGTAGCTGTACCTGTTTTTTATCGGTCTAACTTAACCAGAGTGCAGATGTGGCATAAAAGCAGGAAATTCCTAGGTACTCTTATGCTAATGAGCCCTGCAGGGCTTGGGTGGATGGATTCTGATGGTTGCCAAAAAAGATTGAAGAAATTTGCATTTAGCGCAGTAATGGCGCATAGGAACATAGGAAGGAACATAGGAACAGGAGTAGGCCATTCAGCCCCTCGTGCCTGCTCCGCCATTTGACAAGATCATGGCTGATCTGTGATCTAACTCCATATACCTGCCTTTGGCCCATATCCCTTAATATCTTTGGTTGCCATAAAGCTATCTATCTCAGATTTAAAATTAGCAATTGAGCTAGTATCAATTGCCGTTTGCGGAAGAGAGTTCCAAACTTCTACCACCCTTTGTGTGTAGAAATGTTTTCTAATCTCACTCCTGAAAGGTCTGGCTCTAATTTTTAGACTGTGCCCCCTACTCCTAGAATCCCCAACCAGCGGAAATAGTTTCTCTCTATCCACCCTATCTGTTCCCCTTAATATCTTATAAACTTCGATCAGATCACCCCTTAACCTTCTAAACTCTAGAGAATACAACCCCAATTTGTGTAATCTCTCCTCGTAACTTAACCCTTGAAGTCTGGGTATCATTCTAGTAAACCTACGCTGCACTCCCTCCAAGGCCAATATGTCCTTCCGAAGGTGCGGTGCCCAGAACTGCTCACAGTACTCCAGGTGCGGTCTAACCAGGGTTTTGTATAGCTGTAGCACAACTTCCGCCCCCTTGTACTCTAGTCCTCTAGATATAACACTTCATGACACTTCAATGATCTATGTACCTGAACCCCTAAGTCCCCTTGGACATCCACTGTTTTTTACTTTTTACCATTTAGAAAGTACCCTGTTCTATCCTTTTTTGATCCAAAGTGGATGACCTCACATTTGTCTACACTAAATTCCATTTGTCACAGTTTTGCCCATTCACCTAATCTATCAATAACCCTTTGTAATTTTATGTTTTCATCTACACTGCTTACAATGCCACCAATCTTTGTGTCATCGGCAAACTTAGATATGAGACTTTCTATGCCTTCATCTAAGTCATTAATAAATATTGTGAATAATTGAGGCCCCAAGACAGATCCCTGCGGGACTCCACTAGTCACATCCTGCCAATGTGAATCCCTACCCATTATCCCTACTCTCTGTCGCCTTTCGCTCAGCCAACTTCCTAACCAAGTCCGTACTTTTCCCTCGATTCCATGGGCTTCTATCTTAGCTAACAGTCTCTTATGTGGGACTTTATCAAATGCGCATTAGTGGCGTAATGCACTAAATATCATATTCTTCAATTTTTTTCAACACAGTAACAGTGTAACTGCCAAAGATTGCAAGGAATTCCACCCCCATATTAACTTTTTTTCATGATGTGGAGATGCCGGTGATGGACTGGGGTTGACAATTGTAAACAATTTTACAACACCAAGTTATAGTCCAGCAATTTTATTTTAAATTCACAAGCTTTCGGAGGCTTCCTTCCTCAGGTGAATGTTGTGGAAATGAAATCCTCAAAATGAAATCGCATTTATAAATCACAGAACAATTTTTCTGTGATTTATAAATGCGATTTCATTTTGAGGATTTCATTTCCACAACATTCACCTGAGGAAGGAGGAAGCCTCCGAAAGTTTGTGAATTTAAAATAAAATTGCTGGACTATAACTTGGTGTTGTAAAATTATTTACAACTTTTTTTCAGTAATCCAAATAATCTTTAATACTCACACAATTTCTTTATTGACAAATCCTTTCAGTAATGGCCTCATTGCCTCACAGGTTCAAGTTCAATCATTTATTAAATCAAACAGTCATTAATTTACGAGCATTGGCCCTCAGAATTCAGGAAACTAAATGCTTCAAGCTGTAATCTTGCACTATTTTATTTTTGACCTTAACATTTATAAATTATATCTGTTCCAATGTTGCTTGAAATAATGGAACTTTATCATAATCAGTTAACAATTTACATGTAATCAATTAGAACATCAAAATAATTATAAGTTACTGGTATTTTTAATCTTTTTGTTCCTTATGCTCATCATCAGATTTGCTGTACAAAAACAAGGAAATATTTAATGACATTAGCAGGAATACAGTTTCCATATAGTACAGATCACAGATGATAAAATAATACATTATAGCAAGCACTGAGTCTTAATGCTTAAACAATAGAGATCAGAGGAATTTACCTGCGCTTTATAGGCCTGAGGAACTCACTCGAGTTCATATTGGTCAGACCATAGTATCTGATACTGTATCTACTTTCATATGCCATTAAGAACTGTGCCATGCCATAGAGTGAATGCAGAAGAGATTCATAGGATTAAAACATGGATGAGATGCTTTAATTATCAGGAGAGTCCAGAGAAACTGAAGAAAGCAAGTTAAGAGGAAATCTGATTTTAGGTTATGGAATAACCTACCAGAAGCAGAATCCATAATACCATTTAAAAAAGAAGGGAATAAATATTTGAAAAGGAAAGGGAATTGGGAAAGGGTGGGGAATGCGATATAAGTGGATTGTACTTTCAGAGAGCCAGCACAGGCATGATGAGCTGAATGGCCTCCTTCTGCACTTTAAAATTCCATGATTCTATGGGATAGATTTTAGCCATGCGCAGACTTCAGGCTGACAGTGGGAGGAGCATTCTTGCTGCCCGCTTGAAGTCCCTGGGCAGAGGCCTGAGCCATTTTGAAAGTCGGCCCTCACAGGCAGTTTGCATGTTGGCGGGGGTGGGGCGGAGGGGATGGCGGCAACAAGAATTCCAGTGGCTCCAACTCGGAGCCAAGCTGAAAATTTTCCCCTTGGCAGAGGTGAGAGCAAATTCATGTTACGCCTGGCCCCACAGAAATTTTTAAAAAAACAAAACCTTACCTAGTTTTGGAGAGGCCTGGAGCTGTCCCTTTAAGGACCGCTTTTTAGGGCACTCAATGCCTGGTACCAATGGGAGGAACGTGTTGGTCCACACTCTGCCTGTTGATACCTAAAAATTGTGTCAGGGTCTTAAGTATGTCATAGGGCTCTGATTAGCATATTAGAATGGGACACCCACCTGAAACAGGCAGGCGCCTGGGTAGCCCATGCGGACGCCCCCCAAGAAAAAGGCAGTGGTTGGGAATGGAGTGGGAGTGGGCCGGTACAGTGTCCACCCGGCAGTACAACTTAAAATTGGCACCTATACTTTAATTTCTTACTGAATAATATAATAATGTAATACCTACCATTCTAAAGCTATGGTACCAGATTATCCTGAAGTTTCAATTTGTTATTAATGTGGATGGGGTGGAGAGGATAGCGAAGCATATTTACCAATTCCAAGATAATCATGTTGCCTTCCTCGGGGAGCTTGAGTATGGCAATCTGAAGCCAAGCATGCCGCTGTTTCACAGAAATTATCAGCATCTTAAGGGGAGGCGGTCTCTAATAGTTGTAAAGCCATATTTGAAAGATACATCATTCTGCAGAGATCTGTTTTGAAGTTCTTTTTCATTGGGTAGAAAATTGAATCAAGGTGGCCTGTATTGTTGCTGTAAGGCATAGTATTCATAAAACCTAACAATAGTTTCCAATCACATTCAATACTTAGCCCGGAGATGCATTCCAACTGAATAATCATCTTCCAAAAGCAACTAAATTTTTGCCACATCAGGAAGAAGTGCAGTGAAGTAAAATCTTCATTGTGCGCTATACTGTGCAGATATAACTCACTTATTTTGCAGGGACTGTGTAGCTATCTGTGGATTGCTTACAATTAAATTCCCTTTGATTTGATTAAATGTTGAATTCTTCTGCACTTTCTCTGAAATTGATACCAAATTAATAAAAAAAAGCTGAACATTTGGCGAAACTTAATCTTTATTTATAGAGGTCTCCCTGCTGATGTAAAGCGTAAAATCTATAAATTTATATAGAAATCTAATCCGATTCAATTATACTGAGTTGAGCTGCTCAAACGATTTGAACATTCTGTCTTGGTCAAGTGAATTAACTCTAGTAATCCATGTCTGGAACTGTCTTTTGAATCGGGGGTTAGGAATCCTGGTTTAAAGAAGTGGGGGCACATCAGAAACCCTCCTGTTGGAACCAACGTGTTTTTATAAGTACCATTTATGAAAGAGATATGTTGCAGTGAGAGGGTTTAGCAAAACTAAAAGCTATCAGCCACTGAGATATACTAAAGCAGTCGGATTGTCAGGGCTCATGTGATTTCACAACAGAAAGGGAATTCTGCAGCAAAGGGGTTGTGAATGTATTCTTTGCAAAAATGTCCGTGTGACTTATTTTACTTCAGGAACTGCCCTGTTGGTGCTACAGTATGTTAAAAGCTGGATAGCCAGGTGTGAAGGATAGAATACTAGAGCCTGGTCTTCAGTTGCTTCCAAGCCTTTATTCACAGAGATCCACATTACCCCCTCCACCACCCCAGATAAGCACCCTCCTATAAATGAATACAAGAGAGTCCCCCAAGTGATACCCATCACGTGAATACAACACGAATTGATATAAATCACATGGATACAATTAACACAGTACTTTATATTTAACAAAAACATTATCCAGAAGTACCAAATTCATCTAGTACCTGCTTGACAGCAGAGATACTGGGGTAGAAATTTGTCTCAGGCCACAAAACGGGCGGTAGCAAATCGACCACCTGCCCATTACATTCCCCACCCGACATTCGGTTCCATTGAAGTTAATGGGACTGAATACCGGGAGGGGAATGTAATGGACGGGGAGAGTAACGGCCAACCAATGGGATAACGTCTGTTTACCATCACCGCTCAAGACGAATTTCTACCCCACTGTCTGCCCATCATAACTATGGCTTTTTGCACCCTGACAATGGGTGCAGTACAATATTGGTCCACCACATTTCCATAATTTAGTACATACCATGCATTTAGCTATATAAAGAAACCTTTCAGTGAAGTTCAAAGCTCAGTCATTCAACTACCTATTGCTACAGCATTTAACAAAAACAAATACAATTTTTATTATTCAAAATTTATAGAGTCATAGAGTCATACAGCACGGATAGAGGCCCTTCGGCCCATCGTGTCCGCGCCGGCCATCAAGCCCAGTCTAATCTAATCCCATATTCCAGCATTTGGTCCGTAGCCTTGTATGCTATGGCATTTCAAGTGCTCATCCAAATGCTTCTTGAATGTTGTGAGGGTTCCTGCCTCCACAACCCTCTCAGGCAGTGAGTTCCAGACTCCAACCACCCTCTGGGTGAAAAAGTTCTTTCTCAAATCCCCTCTAAACCTCCCGCCTTTTACCTTGAATCTATGCCCCCTTGTTATAGAACCCTCAACGAAGGGAAAAAGCTCCTTAGTATCCATCCTACCTGTGCCCCTCATAATTTTGTACACCTCAATCATGTCCCCCCTCAGCCTCCTCTGCTCCAAGGAAAACAAACCCAATCTTCCCAGTCTCTCTTCATAGCTGAAGCGCTCCAGCCCTGGTAACATCCTGGTGAATCTCCTCTGCACCCTCTCCAAAGCGATCACATCCTTCCCGTAGTGCGGCGACCAGAACTGCACACAGTACTCCAGCTGTGGCCTAACCAGTGTTTTATACAGCTCCATCATAACCTCCTTGCTCTTATATTCTATGCCTCGGCTAATAAAGGCAAGTATCCCATATGCCTTCTTTACCACCTTATCTACCTGTTCCGCTGCCTTCAGGGATCTGTGAACTTGCACACCAAGATCCCTCTGACCCTCTGTCTTGCCTAGGGTCTTCCCATTCAATGTGTATTCCCTTGCCTTGTTAGTCCCTCCAAAGTGCATCACCTCGCACTTTTCCGGGTTAAATTCCATTTGCCACTGTTCCGCCCATCTGACCAACCCATCTATATCGTCCTGCAGACTGAGGCTATCCTCCTCGCTATTTACCACCCTACCAATTTTTGTATCATCAGCGAACTTACTGATCATACCTTTTACATTCATATCCAAGTAGTTAATGTAGACCACAAACAGTAAGGGACCCAGCACAGATCCCTGTGGTACCCCACTGGCCACAGGCTTCCAGTCACAAAAACAACCTTCGACCATCACCCTCTGCCTTCTGCCACTAAGCCAGTTTTGTATCCAAAGTGCCAAGGCACCCTGGACTCCATGGGCTCGTACCTTCTTGACCAGTCTCCTGTGCGGGACTTTATCGAAGGCCTTACTGAAATCCATGTATACCACATCCACTGCGTTACCCTCATCCACACGCCTAGTCACCCCCTCAAAAAATTCAATCAAATTAGTCAGACATGATCTTCCCTTGACAAAGCCATGTTGACTATCCCTGATTAATCCTTGCTTCTCCAAGTGGAGACTAATTTTGTCCTTCAGAATTTTTTCCAATAATTTTCCTAACACTGATGTTAGGCTCACTGGCCTGTAGTTCCCCGGTTTTTCCCTACTCCCCTTCTTGAATAATGGTACTACATTAGCGGTTCTCCAGTCCTCTGGCACATCCCCTGTGGCCAGAGAGGTTCTGAATATATGTGTTAGAGCCCCCGCAATCTCCTCCTTTGCCTCACACAGTAGCCTGGGATACATTTCGTCCGGGCCTGGGGATTTATTCATTTTTAGGCCTGCTAAAACCGCCAATACCTCCTCCCGCTCGATGTTAATATGTTCGAGTATATCACAGTCCCCCTGCCGTATTTCTATGTCTACATCGTCCTTCTCCATAGTGAAAACAGATGCAAAATATTCATTCAGAACCCCTCCTACATCTTCTGAAATTTTATCCTGAATTTCAGAACTTATTAATAGAGTCAAGCAGTTTTATTTTGGCAGATTACTTTCCCAGGGAGCTATAGAATTTTAGGACCCTGTGAATTGCATCTGGGTGGCCTAAAAAATACATTAGAGTCATCTGAAAAGCTCAGGCAAAACTAATGGAACATTTCTCACATGAGGATTTTATGATTCCAAACAACCAAAAAAAGAGATTGATTTATTGACTGCACGGCGGTGGTGTGAGTATTAGAACATTAATATAGAGTAGAGAGATGTTAGTTTGAGTTCCCACTCCGCTGAGTGACTGATATCAGCTACACTGTGCAGAGAGGCAACAGATGGACCCCAGGCAGCTTCCCATGGAGGAAGAAAGGAAAAGTAGCTTATGAGTGGCAGGGAGACCTGCTGGTTTGCTGTCATATGCCTCCTAGCAGCTGCCTATGAGTGACATCAACGGTGACCTGTGAACCGACACCTTGGTCTATGGAAAAAGAAGTCCAGGGAAGGACCTCTAATTAACAAAAATTGGGAAAAAAGTGTGTATTTCCTTGACTGGATAGGCTCAGAAAAGTCACTATTAATCTCGGTGAATAAATTGGTAGAGTTGTGACTGGGCAACAGACATACTAAAACAGTCGTATTGTCAGGGCTCATGTGATTTCACAACAGAAACATAATTCTACAGCAAAGGGTTTGTGAATGTATTCTTTGAAAAAATGTCCATGTGACATTCAATACTTTTGTTAGAAAATGTTATCTCCATTTTTAGCTACTTTTGTTCTCTCATTGATAGTGTCTGTCCACCCACCCCCACCCCAGACAATGCATGTTATTAAAAGTGTGGACAGGCAGCATCTGACAATCCTTCTCTAAGTGTTGGACATTCTAATATGTGTTGAAATGCCCTGGGTGATATTTCAATTCACTCTCCCCGTTCTCCAAAATCAGAAACACACCATGTAGAAAATTGTGAACACAAGCCTGTTTCCTACCATTCCATGGTGATCACTTTTATGGAAACATGTAAGATAAGGATGGGATGTTCTTGGTTGTTTACGAAAGTGAAGACGTTTTGCTTCACAGAGCTTTCTTTAATGGAGGCCTACATTACAAAAGTACTTCATTGGCTGTAACGCACTTTGGGGCATCCTGAGGTCGTGAAAGGTGCTATATATATCCAAGTTCTTTCTTTATCATCAAATTTGTAAATCTGTTTTTTGGTTGGGGTTGAGAGTGAGATTCTCTCTTTTCGAGTTATCATTTACCTCCTTCTTTTGAGTACCTTTGGGCCACATAACACCACTGGCAAAGGAGGAGGATAGACAACCTTCTCCAGATCTGCACTTATGCCATCCTAAAACTAGCCATCAGCGGTGCAGCAAAATGGGCTGAGATAACTCTATCCAATTTTCCCTCCAGCTTATGGGGAACTACCCGCCTTCCACATTACAACACAGTTGAGACTGGTAATTTATCATGTGAAGACCTGGTGGTACAAACTCATGAAATGCGTTATTAAGTTTAGAAACAAATTCTGTCTTCCTGTTGTATTATTCCGAGAATTAATCCGACAGGGAGAGAAGGCAACAAAATGATGCCTCGGGAATCTCTTCTTAAATAATTTAATCTAAATCAGAAAACTGATTTTCAAATATAAGTTGACTTTAGAAGATAAATATTTTAGTTGCCAACTTTTATTTTCTTAATGTTCACACTCCTGAGTAAACAAAATTGGGACTCAGGGGGAAAACTCTCCAGTGGCTGGAGTCATATCGAGCACAAAGGAAGATGGTAGTGGTTGTTGGAGGCCAATCATCTCAGCCCCAGGACATTGCTGCAGGAGATCCTCAGGGCAGTGTCCTCGGCACAACCATCTTCAGCTGCTTCATCAATGACCTTCCCTCCATCATAAGGTCAGAAATGGGGATGTTCGCTAATGATTGCACAGTGTTCAGTTCCATTCGCAACCCCTCAGAAACTGAAGCAGTCCGTGCCCGGATACAACAAAACCTGCACAACATCCAGGCTTGGACTGATAAGTGGCAAGTAACATTCGCACTAGACAAGTGCTAGGCAATGACCATCTCCAACAAGAGAGTCTAACTACCTCCCCTTGACATTCAATGGCATTACCATTGCCGAAGCCCCCACCATCAACATCCTGGGGGTCACCATTGACCAGAAACTTAACTGGACCAGCCATATAAATACTGTGGCCACAAGAGCAGGTCAGAGGCTGGGTATTCTGCGGCGAGTGACTCACCTCCTGACTCCCCAAAGCCTTTCCACCATCTACAAGGCACATGTCAGGAGTGTGATGGAATACTCTCCACTTGCCTGGATGAGTGCAGCTCCAACAACACTCAAGAAGCTCAACACCATCCAGGACAAAGTAGCCTGCTTGATTGGTACCCCATCCACCAACCTAAACATTCACTCCCTTCACCACCAGCGCACCGTGGCTGCAGTGTGTACCATCCACAGGATGCACTGCAGCAACTCGCCAAGGCTTCTTCGGCAGCACCTCCCAAACCCGCAACCTCTACCACCTAGAATGACAAGGGCAGCAGGCATATGGGAACAACATCACCTGCATGTTCCCCTCCAAGTCACACACTATCCCGACTTGGAAATATATCACCGTTCCTTCATCGTCGCTGGGTCAAAATCCTGGAACTCCTTTCCTAACAGCACTGTGGGAGAACCATCACCACACGGACTGCAGCGGTTCAAGAAGGCGGCTCACCACATCCCACATCCCACGAACGAATAAAAAATTATTTGTCTGTTCAAATAAAAGTTGTTTTTATGTATCGTGTATAGAATTATACACAGTATGGTGCATCTTTCAAATTGGTAGGGCATTGAGCAATTGAGATAATGTTACAAAACTACAAAAGCGAAGTTTGGGAGATTTATTAATGTCATTGCAACAAAAATATACTTCTGTCTGTGTTGGATTATTGATTTCGATCATTTATCGCTCGTGGCAGCAGTTGAAGGGTTAAAAACCTAAATTCACACAGAAATGGCCAGGTCATAAACAACAGCTAAATCTAGACAAGTTCTCTGACTGGGTGATGAAGCTGTAAGTTAACCCTACAGTCAGTGAAACAGATTTATCTAGGTATCTAGATTAAAGATTCAGGCCAGCCTGGATGTTATGGTCCTTGATTGACAGCTATGTTTGGGGTAAAGACGTGCACAGGCCTGCAAGTAGGGGCAGGATCAATGATTCTATGTCATACCTTCTGATGGACAACTTTAGACAGTGGTTCCAATCACAAGTGTATATTGGGCTATCTGAGTTTAGATTAATAGTCTATAGTCAGTCTACAGCCAGCAGATTGGCTCGGGTAGTTTTGATTCCATGGATGTGTTTCACCACATAAAAAATGAGCAACTGTTTTCATCGATCTAGTTATGATGAAGGATAGCTCAGGGGACCCATCCTTATTGTTTTTGATACATGTATGCAGGAGAATAGAAAATTTATAATTAGTGTAACATGCACGATTTTGTGCTCAACACTGTTCATTTACCTCTTCTTTGTTGAATAGATCGTTGGTTTATAGCCTGAGTCTTAGTCTGATATTCAATCAGCCTATTGAAGACAAAGAGAATCATTAGCAGCATGTGATATATTCCAGTAAGCCAGTGCACAGTGGCAATGGTTCTCTGTTTGATTCATGAGTCTTGCTATTGTTTATTTACCTAGATATCGGGCAGATAGCTTGCTATTGTTTATTTACCTAGATAGCAGGCAGATATCTTGCTATTGTTTATTTACCTAGATAGCAGGCCAAAAAAGGCACACTCCAATTCATAGGGGATGGAAGGTCCATTTGGAGAATAGGATAGGTCAGTGATACTGAAACCCAGACTATTTTCTTAGCCATTGAGATTTGTTACTGCCTTGGACTAGATTATAGAGTGTTTTCTTCTTTACAATGGACATAAACTTTTTTATATCTTACTGTTGCCGTTATTGATTTGGAGATAAATCTGTTGGTATGAATGTGTACCACGGTTGAAAAACACAAACTCCTGTCCAGGCCTTAAGCTCTGGAATTCCCTCTCTAAACCTCTCTGCCTCTCCACTTCTCTTTCCTCCTGTAAGACCTTCCCTAAAACCTATCTATTTGACCAAGCTTTTATTCACCCGTTCTAATGGGGCAGAAATTGCTCCCAAAATAACGGAGAAGCTCAATAGTGCCCTCCGTTTTCTAGGGTGAATCGAAGGAGCAAGTTCCCCCGTTTGCACATGCGCACTAAAACGCGGGAATCGTGAACTTGCTCGTATTGGTTCGCCGGCGATTTGGCAGCTGCAAATTAAAGGGCCATCGCACGCTACAATTATGGAAATCACTAAAAAATCGCAAACTTGCTTATCTGCCCAGCTGGAACGTAACTAATTACACCACCAAAAGGTAGGTTGAAAAATACCAGGTCTAAACTAAGTTTAAAAAGTGTGATAACTCTTTATGACTACCAAACCACTAAAAATTAAATTTTAAAAATGTGAAGTCTCATCGTACTCCTTATTTTAATAGTTTTTGGTCATTTAAAAAAAAATAAAAGTTAATTTTTACTTTTCCCTCCTGTACCTTTAATTTAATTCCATCGTTTCTTTGGCTTTTTATAAAATAACATTTTTATTTACAATGACTTTCAGAATATTAACTTTAAATGAATGAAGTCTGCTTGCCTGCTTGTGGGCGTGACTTCTCTTCCTGACAGATTTTGTGGGCGTGTCTTCTATTCTCACAGACATTTCCATACGAATCAACCTACACTGTTCAGAGGTCAGGCTGATAGCGCACAGTTCTTTAAAAGTTCAAAATCACACAAGTCGATGCCACAGAGCCCGCAGTGAGTTCATTTGTAAATTTATTTCGCAGGAGCTGTTGCGATTGTTGCCACGCCGCTCTACGCAAATTCGGGCCCAATGGGGTCGATTTTAGCACCCGCAATCGGGTGCGTTCCTTGTGTGTGGGGGGGGGGGGGGGCCACGAAAATCGGGGATTCCCGGGGCGGGTCGGGAGCCCGGCTCCAACCCGCCCACTTCTGGGTTTCCCACAGATGCGCTGACATGCGCGCGCAGCCCCCGCATGTGGGATTTAAGGTATCTATTTTGGTATTTCAGGCCGTTTACAGACCTGATTAACGAGATATTTTAGGAGGGTTGGGATTTTACAAACAACTGGGACAGTTTCCCGTACTGGGGGAAACACTCCCAGTTCAAATGGACATGTTGCAGCTATCAGCCTGTGGCAGCTGCAAAGGTCCATTTGACAGCTGGGGTGGGGGGAGACCCTCACTCATTGCAGGAGGCCACTCTGTCACTTTGGACAAAGTTTGGCCTCCACCACCCTCCTCCTAACAATAAAATTCACCAACTTGCACACTTACCCCGGTGACCAGACACATGTACCTACCTTGCGGACCCCCTCAGATGTACATCTTCCAGATAGGGGCCGCCATAGCTGCAGTCATGACCTCCTCGGAGGGCGAACAGCATCACCAGCCTCGCCGGCCACGCCGTCTACCTATGACACGTGGAGCTCCACAACACAGTACTGTGACACATCCACCTGCACAGCAGGAGGGAGGGCTACCGCAGAGAGAGATGCGTCGCAGAGGGCACTACCCTCGCCACAGGGTCCACAGACCGAGGCTCAGCTTCCTGGACCTCTCTGAGCAGCAGTGCACACGAAGGTTCAGAGTCACTCGACATGTAGTCGTGGACATCTGCAGCCTCCTTCATGCCGAGCTGCTCCCGGCTGGCCCGAGCACCATCTTCTTACCTGTCGCTGTCAAAGTCACCACTGCCCTCAACAACTTCTCCTCCACATCCTTCCAAGGTGCCACTGGGGACATCGCCGACGTCGTTCAGTCATCTGCACGAAAGAGCCCTGCAAATACACCTACGCCCACTCTGCAGTGACACAAGGGGTGGCATCAGTTATGGGTCTTCATTGTGATCCTCAGGAAAGGGCATTATTGCACAAACCAGACAAGATTCGCAAAGACGTGGCAGTAGTGGTACCAATATAATATGTAATGTGAATTGCTCAGAAATTAAATATAAGTAAAAACCATGACAAACCCTCAAACACCCTTCTGCATCCCCTTCATGCTCACAACATGTTTACCTCACGCTGCCTACTGCACATATGTGATGCATGCCCTGTGGCTGCAGCACAGGTAGTGGCAGGTTGAGTGAGGCTGACTGTGAAAGAGATGCATGAGAGGGTGAGTATGAGACAGAACCATGAGATTGTATGAGGATTGGGTTGAGTGGTAGTGGTGGGATGAGTACTGGCGAGGTGAGTAAGTGCAGGTAAGATGAGGATGAGGTTTGAGTGGGTGTGAGGAGTGATGTGACAGAGTAGTGTTGGCGGTGCAGAAGGAGATGTGGGGTGGGGGCGGTGATGTGGCAGACGGAGTGTAGGGGAATGAGTAAGTGTAGTCACTTTGGCTGACCTACTTAGGTCATTGCAGCGCCTCCTGCACTGTATGCAGGTGGGCGATATGTTGGTGGTGCAGGTGACCTCCTCTGCCACCTCGAGCCAGGCCTTCTTGGTGGCAGAGGCAGGCGGCTTCCACCCGCCCGCCGAGGGGGAAGATCTCTGTCCTCCCCCTATCCAATAAGAGCTGGAGTGAGGCATCATTAAACCTGGGAGCAGCCATCCCCCTGGGCTGCTCCATGCTGTAAGTTTTCATTTCTTGCAGCATCAGTCAGTGGAGGACTGCCCCTTTAAATAGAGCTCCTCCAGTTGACAGACTTTACTGCGCACGCGCAGTCCGCCCGACGCACAGCTCAGCAGCGGGGAACCCGGAAGACCAGGTAAGTGGATCCAATCAGCCTGCGATTGCGCGTGGGGCAGACTGATTTCACTAGGCGCGTTACCCACGTGCCCAATCGCCCCCCCACCGCGAACCCGCCGCCCTGGTAATATCGGGCCCAATATCTCCTTCTTTGGCTCGGTGTTAATTGTTGTCTGATTCCACTTCTGTGAAGTACCTTGAAATGTTTTTCTGCATTAAAGGCGCGATATTAATGCAAGTTGTTGTTATGCCACGTGATTTAATAACCCACTTATATTGTACACAGTTGTTTGACCAGCAGTGATTTCACCAGTTACCTAATTGAATGATAGAAGGAAAAATTGCAGCTTGCAAATATTATAAAACACATTCTTTCACTCTTAAAGAGTTCAAATCAAGCTGTATGATATTAGCAACAAAAATATCAATGCTTATATTGGGTTAACATTTCTATTACAATAAGGGACAGAAGCATTTCATTTCATGCTTGTTGCTAATATCAGATATTGCTGTTAATATTACTAATTATATTATAAATAATCTAAGTGAAAGAACTTCAGTTTGTTAAAAAAAATCTTAGTTTCACAAAATAAGTCCAAAAATTAAAATAAATATACTAAAAAAAACAGTTTCACAGGCCCAAAAAACTGACCTAATTTTGTCAATTGTTTCCAGATATCGTTGACTAAATGCACCAGACTGAAGGCAAATCCCCCTTCCACAAAAATACTCTGATCAGCTGCACAGGTCACTCATCCTATCATCTGAACAATTTTGCCAGTTAAGGAACAAAGCCCAGTTCAGCCTCAGTGGTCCTTTCTGGTGAGCTCAGGCTGTCCTATTTGCTCATGCCCTACAGGAGTGTGCTCAACAGAGAAGGAAGAAGGCAAACAGCCACAGCTGGTGATGACTGCTGATGTGTTTGCCCTGAATTAATAATTGGCACATGACCAAGCAAGGCGTTTAAGTGGCCTGCTGACTGTATAGTGAGGGAACATGGCATCCCTTGGTATCTCCAAATCCTTAATGGCCAACAATTTAACTTCTTTAATTAATGGCATCAATTAGACAAGGGGACACAGGATTAGAATGAAGGACAAAGGCTGCTTTTAGCTGTGTTCATGAGCCAGGAACAAAGGAACAAAGAAAATAATCCTTATGACAATAGCTGGAATATTCTTGCGTTCTAGGATTGATTCAGATAAAGGCAGGCATCAAAATCCTACAATGGATTTTATTGGGCGGAGATACAATATTAATTCCTAAAATACATGTACTAGTGTACCTTTGATTTGTTTAACTCAAATAAAATAGAATTATTAACATGCTAGACTATTAATACACTAATAAAATTTATGCTGATGACACTTAACTAGTCTAGGACCTTTATTTTGTTTTTAAAAATAAATCAATAATACAGGCATAATGACTGGTTGTGCGTACATGAATAGTGGAAAGCATT
This sequence comes from Heptranchias perlo, assembly GCF_035084215.1. NCBI lineage: Eukaryota > Metazoa > Chordata > Chondrichthyes > Hexanchiformes > Hexanchidae > Heptranchias > Heptranchias perlo. The sequence goes on from NC_090335.1 coordinate 36,049,892, forward strand.
CCCCCAAGTACTTTACAGTACCTGCACTTAACCACCAATCCTTTGGGCACAATAGACCATAAATAAATGCTGATTCTAGGTCCAGCACAGTTTTTCAAGCTAACAGAGGAAAAAAAAAATCGTGATAGATAATTGTCAGAAACAAACTTACCTAGTTTTTGTCTAAGAAAAATGTGGAAGTCATTATTAAGAAATGAAATGGGGAACAAGGCATGGTTCACAGAGTTTAGACATGTTTTAAGCATGAATGAAATATTCACAGATTATAAAGTTTCTGAGAAAATGCATTACCATGAACACTACTATGCATGTTTGTGGTTATTTTCAAATCAGGTCAGATATCATGGCTAAGAACCTCATATAAAATGGAATTCTTACTCCCTACAAACTAGGAACATTTCTCCTTTAAACAAGGGATACTGACTCTGAATTTCCAATATAGTTCCAAGTTGGGATGGTGTGTGACTTGGAGGTGGTATTGTTCCAATGTGCCTGCTGCCCTTGTCTTTCTAGGTGGCAGAGGTCGCATGTTTGGGAGGTGCTGTAGAAGAAGCCTTGGCGAGTTGCTGCAGTGCATCCTGTGGATGGTACACACTGCAGCCACAGTGCACTGGTGGTGAAGGGAGTGAATGTTTAGGATGGTGGATGGAGTGCCAATCAAGCAGGCTGCTTTGTCCTGGATGGTGTCGAGCTTCTTGAGTGTTGTTGGAGCTGCACTCATCCAGGCAAGTGGAGAGTATTCCATCACACTCCTGACTTGTGCCTTGTAGATGGTGGAAAGGTTTTTGGGAATACCCAGCCTCTGACCTGCTCTTGTAGACACAGTATTTATGTGGCTGGTCCAGTTAAGTTTCTGGCCAATGGTGGGGTATTCGGCGATGGTAATGCCGTTGAATGTCAAGGGGAGGAGGCTAGACTCTCTCTTATTGGAGATGGTCATTGCCTGGCACTTGTCTGGCGCGAATGTTACTTGCCACTTATCAGTCCAAGCCTGGATGTTGTCCAGGTCTTGCTGCATGCGGGCATGGACTGCTTCATTATCTGAGGGGTTGCAAATGGAACTGAACACTGCAATTGTCAGCGAACATCCCCATTTCCGACCTTATGATGGAGGGAAGGTCATTGATGAAGTAGCTGAAGATGGTTGGGCCCAGGACACTGTCAAGGACATTTTCTGTTTTTATTTCAGATTGCCAGCATCCACAGTATTTTGCTTTTGGTGAAGAAGTGTTTTGATGGGTTTTAGCTAAAAATTAAAAATATCGACAGTGAGCAAGGATTTTATTTTACTTTAACCAATTATTTTTAACTCATGAAGTTAAATACATTCACCTGCACCATTATTTTTCAGTCTATATGGCTGCAGTGAGGAAACTGGAGTAAATCCAGGAAATTTGCAATCACATTGACTTGACTGAGTGGGGGGAGGGGGGCGGAGCTAGGATAATCAATTTTGCACGTTTTTGGTGGGTAAAAGTTCCAGGAAATTATAGCACAAAATGAATAATGCAGGTGCAAATTCAACTTAGAGGGTACAACATGGTAGCCATTACTGAGATATGGCTGCAAGACGATCAGGACCAGAAATATACCAGGTTTTAAGGTCTATAGGAAGGATAGGGAAACTGGTAGGGGGAGGAGTAGCCTTAGTGATTAAGGATGAAATTACTTCAATGATAAGAGAGGATATAACAAGAGGTATGCAGGCAGTGGAGACTTTATGGATAGAATTACGAAATAGAGAAGGATTTAAGACTAGTGGGAGTTGTATATAGGCCCCTTGTTAGCAGCTGTGAAGTGGCAGAATGTATAAGTGCAGAGATTAGACAAGCATCTAACAGAGGCAGAGTGGTTTTAATGGGGGATGTTATCTTTCATATATACTGAGATAAGCAGATGAGTTCATGTCAGAAAAGTAGCAAATTTCTTGAGTGTGTTCAGGACGGCTTTCTGCAACAATGGGCATGATGTTAACTCCGAAAAATGGGTGGGTTGGGGGCAGGCGGATGTAAAAAAAATTTAAAATCTAAAACCCGCCCCCCAACCTGCCTCCAACCCGCCCATTTCCGATTTTAACGGAGGCGGGTCGAGGGTCGGGTGACCAACCCGCTCTTAGGAGGCGGGTCGGTCACTAAAACCTTTCAAGGAGGCTGCGGGCCTCCATTTAAAAAGATTTTTTGTTTTTAATCCCTGGGGGCCGGGATCCCAGCCTTCTACTTCATTCCATGTGAGAGGAGGCGAGAAGGCCCGAAACAGGAGGTGAGTGCCTTTATAGCATAGCTTGTCGGCCAGGAGGAGCAGGAGTGCTTCCCTTAGGCCCACCAAGCCTAAGTGCAGCGATTCCCATCCCCAGGATCTCCAAAACCCCCCCATGATATCCGACCCAACCCCAAGATCTCCGAGCCTGATCCCCGATGACCCCGATGACTCCTGACCCTGATCCCCCAGTGACCACTGACCCGACCCCTCCGGTGACCCCCGACCCCGACCCCATGACCAAACCCCTCCCCCCCATTTAGAACTTCTCGCAATCTCTTCCTTCCTCTCCTCCCGTCCGACTGAGGCCAGCCTATCAATCAGGCTGGCCTGTTGGGTGGGAAACCGTCAAAAAAAATAAGAAAGACATCCTTAGCTCAAAATTGTAAGGACGTCCAGGAAATCTCTCCCCCCCATCTTCGCGGCTCAGAGTTAAAATTTAGGCCTATATGTCCTAGAACCAACAAGGAGGCAGGCCATATTAGATTTAATAATAATTAACGAGCCAGATTTAGTTAACGGCCTAACGGTGCATGAACATTTATCTAATAGCGATCATAATATGATCGAGTTCAATGTTGTGTTTGAAAGGGAAAAACCCATAACAGCTACTAAGATTCTAAATTTAGGTAAGGCCGATTTCAATGGGATGAGACAGAGACTGTCCACAGTAAACTGGCAAATCTGTTAATGGGTAAAACAACAGATGATCAGTGGAAGATGTTAAAAAAATAATTTAACGTGATGCAGAACCAATTTATACCCCTAAGGGGAAAGAGCTCTACTTGCCAAAAAAAACCCAGCCATGGACAACAAAAGAGGTAATGGACAACATAAAACTTAATGAAAAAGCATACAAAAATGCAAAAAATAGCACAGATCTTGACAACTGGGAGAGATACAAAGAACAGCAAAGGGTGACAAAACAGATAGTAAGAGCTACAAAAAGGGAGTATGAAAAGAAACTTGCAACAGATATCAAAATCAACACAAAAAGAATTTACAATTATATTAGGAAAAAGAGGGTGGTCAAGAGAAATGTGGGCCCCTTAAAAACTGATAATGGTGACATTGTAAATGAAAATAAGGAAATGGCAGACATGTCAAATAATTACTTTGTATCAGTATTTACAGTAGAGGATAGCAAGCCAGACACCCCAAGGAAACTAATATTGAATCAGGGATGGGAACTCACCATAGTTAATGTAAGCAAATTTACAGTAATGAAGAAAATAATGGCAGTGATAAATCCCCAGGACCAGATGGTTTCCATCCCAGGATTTTAAAGGAAGTAGGTGAGAACATTGCAGATGCCCTAACTATAATCTTCCAAAGTTCTCTCAATTCAGGAACCTTTCCTTTAGATTGGAAAATTGCACATGTCACTCCGCTATTTAAAAAAGGTGGGAGAGAGAAATCTGGGAACTGTAGACCAGTTAGCCTAACATCGGTTGTCGGGAAATTACTAGAGTCTATTATTAAGGATAGAGTGACTGAACATCTTGAAAATGTTCTGCTGATCAGAGAAAGCCAGCATGGATTTGTAAAGGGTAGGTCATGCCTGATGAACCAGATTGAATTTTTCGAAGAGGTGACTAAAGTAGTGGTCAGGAAATGTCTATGGATGTTGTTTATATGGACTTCCAGAAGGCATTCGATAAAGTCCCTCATAAGAGACTGTTAGCTAAAGTTGAAGCTCATGGAATTGAGGGCAAATTATTGACCTGGTTCGGAAATTGGCTGAGCAGCAGGAGACAGAGAGTGGGGATAATGGGCAGGTACTCAAATTGGCAGGATGTGACTCGTGGTGTCCCACAGGGATCTGTGTTGGGGCCTCAACTATTCACTATATTTATTAACGACTTAGATGACAGGATAGAGAGCCACATATCCAAATTTGCCGAAGACACAAAGATAGGCAACATTGTAAGCAATGTGGATGGAAGCATAAAATTACAGAGAGATATTAATAGATTAAGTGAATGGGCAAAACTGTGGCAAATGGATTTCAATGTGGGCAAGTGTGAGGTCATCTACTTTGGACCTAAAAAGGATAGATCAGAGTACTTTCTAAATGGTGAAAAGCTCAAAACAATGGAGGTCCAAAGACTCTTAGGGGTCCATATTCATAGATCACTAAAATGTCATGGACAGGTACAGAAAACAGTCAAAAAGGCTAATGGAATGCTGGCCTTTATAAGTAGAGGACTAGAATACGAAGGGGGTAGAAGTTATGCTACAGCTATACAAAGCCATGGTTAGACCGTACTTGGAGTACTGTGTTCAGTTCTGGGCACCGCACCTTAGGGAGGATATACTGACCTTGGAGGGAATGCAGTGTAGATTTACTAGAATGATACCTAAACACCAAGGACTAAATTACGAGACAAGATTACACAAACTAGGGTTGCATTTACTGGAATTTAGAAAATTAAGGGGTGATTTGATCGAAGTTTTCAAGAAAATAAGGGGAACTGATAGGGTAGATAGAGAGAAACTATTTCCGCTGGTTGGGGATCTAGGACTGGGAGACATAGCCTAAAAATTAGAGCCAGGACTTTCAGGAGTGAAGTTGGGAAACACTTTTACAGGCAAAGGGTGGTAGAAGTTTAGAACTCTCTTCCGCAAACAGCAATTGATGCTCGCTCAATTGTTAATTTTAAATCAGAGGTTGATAGATATTTGTTAACCAAAGGTATTAAGGGATATGGGGCGAAGGCAGATATATGGAATTAGGTCACAGATCAGCCATAATATAATTGACTGGCAGAACGTGCTCGTGGGGCCAAATGGCCGACTCCTGTTCTATTGTTCCTAATGGCATAACTCACTTAAACCATAATTTCCTCGGACTTTTGCAGTGTAAACGAACCCAGCACCATAGATGCGCCATTCCAATGATGCAAGTCTCTCGGAAATCTAGGCTAATGATTCCCATAGCTCAGTGAATGTGAACGGGATATTAAAAGTGAATCTTTTGGTTTTGTCTGCCTATGGGGGATGAATTGGAACCAGGTAGGAATCAATTTGTTAGAAATCTTAATTTGAAAGAGAGAAATATTGTGTAAGAATGTGCAACATTCTATAAATAAGAAATCAGCTTCTCTTTAATTATAAGATATCTGGCTGTTCAGTGTTCAATACTCCTGTAACAGGTTAGCCTGACTGCAAATTGACAATTGATCTGCATCAAAAGCTCTCTCCAGCTATAGATTCTGCCCCCAGCTATTGGTAGATTGATCGTACGTCATTGAAGTGCAGAGTACTGCAAATCATAGATGTGTTACAAAATATTTGAACCATCAGATCAGCTTCGGCAGGAGCGCAAAACAGGGGGTAGCAGATCAGTTTGTCATACAACCCGCCTAATTTTCCTTTCCATTGAAGTCAATGGAAGAAAATCGAGCAGGGTGTATAACAGGTGGCTGATCCACTACCACCCATTTTGTGCCCCTGAAGTTGAATTTTACCCCTAGAAAGTTAAGCATGAGAGTAGTTTGTTCCAGTTTTTCCACTGGGCAAAATGCCTGAGAGAGGCAGGCCACCAGTTCGAGCATCCCCAACCTGAAAGACTGCTTGCCCTACAAGGAGCAGGCCATAGAGCTCTGCTATTGCCATAAGGGATGGCAGGGTCAGGGCCACCATGCTGGTGCCAGCTTGTAACTGTACACTTACACTATCGCTGAAGCATTCCTGTAAAGAACCACACAGACACAAGCTTCTCGCTCCTTCTCTGTCTCCCTTCATCCCAAGGGGGTAATATTCACTAATTCTTTGTCTACCTTGTATCAGCAGGCGGCCTCCGAGTCTTGTGATTTTCTGCCACTTCCTGCCTATTCTGGGCAGGAAGTTTTTTTTTATTCGTTCACGGGATGTGGGCGTCGCTGGCAAGGCCGGCATTTATTGCCCATCGTAATTGCCCTCGAGAAGGTGGTGGTGAGCCGCCTTCTTGAATCGCTGCAGTCCGTGTGGTGACGGTTCTCCCACAATGCTGTTAGGAAGGGAGTTCCAGGATTTTGACCCAGCGACAATGAAGGAACGGCGATATATTTCCAAGTCGGGATGGTGTGTGACTTGGAGGGGAACGTGCAGGTGGTGTTGTTCCCATGCGCCTGCTGCCCTTGTCCTTCTAGGTAGTTAGCCAGAGGAATTTAAATGAGCCCCCGCTGTTTCCCGATGGAAACCTGTTGGCAGTTAAAATCCAGGTTCAAGTCATTCCCGGCTGCAGAAATCACCATTGAAATTCTCCACACACCTCATGCTCTTTGCTTCCACCTATCTTAGCTGATCATGGTGATAGCTGCACCTTATAGTTCTCAGTCTGACTTACTCTGAGTGCCTTTGCAAGTGCGAAAGCAGGAAACTCAGAGCTGCATTTTAATATATGTAAATGACAGGCCCTCATTTTAATGTATGGAAATAAACTGACTCTAAATTTTGCAGGCAGATCCTAGGAACGACTAAAAAGCATCGGCGAATTTAGGAGGATCAATTTTGGGCCAGAAAACCAGCATAAATGGTTTCCACCATTTTGTTGCCAAAGAAAAGTTACTGACCCCAATTATACACTAAACTTACACTGAAAACTGCATGGAATTTCTATGCCATTGTGTCTGTGTTGGCTCTTTTCTTGAGTAATCTAAAACTCATCCTACTTCACTGCTCTCTCCCCACAGCCCAGTTACCCTTGAAAGTTTCCCAAATACATCAATGATTTGTCAAAATATTAGATACATATAGCTCAATTGAAGACTTTTCCTCATTTTGAATAGATATGTACACAATCAATCAAAAATATCAACTACCAGGTAGAAAAACCTAAATTTTGCATGCAAACAAATATACCCTTAAATAAAGCCTGAAATCCCAATTTTAACTTGGGCCAGGAATCGAGCCAGCTGGGGCTGAGGTGAGCGGCAAACAATCCTGGTCTCAGCAACGTGTGGCCTGGGAGATCTTTACTCTCAGGCCTCATTTCGGGTTCCCACCAAAAACTGATGGAAGCAGCAGCTAACCGCTGGGCATGAGCACAATGTCGGACAACAGAAGGAACAGTCCCCAGCACTCATGTAAGTCGTAGAGAGGGGGATTCAAGAGGGCCTCGTGATCAGAGGGAGAGGGGGTCCTGGGGCAGGGGAGGCCTAAACTTTATTTGTTGAGCCCGGAGGCGATCTTCTGCCTCCTGGTCCTACAAGGAAAGTGAAAGAAAGAAATTAACAACTTACCTCTTTGGGTCTCTCGGTTGCCCTGGCAGGAAAGCAACAACGGATTTCCTGCTCAAGCTCATGGTTAAAATAGCAGTCAGGCCTGAATGACATCATCGGAGCCAGATCTACATATTTAAAAAAAGACATCGTTGGTTTCTGATGGGTATCCTTCTTGCCTGCTCAGAAGAACAGGTTAAAATTGTAGCCCACGGGAAGAGCATGGGACTTTGGCGGGTGAGCCCCCCCGCTATTTTAACCACCCGCCCGGTTTCTGCCGGGTGAGCAGGGTTAAATCATACATTTAACTGCATTTTTTTAAAGCTTTATCAAATCAAATGACATCACTTTTACTTGCAAAGTTAGGCTGATCACCAAGTTTACATCCAGCCATTCTAATACTGTGTATAAATTCAGTTGCACACAAACCAAACAGAGTCTGCATCTTATTTCACAGCAACATTCAGTGCAACAAGTCCTCAGGGTAAGCAGCAAGAATGATGTTCTTTCTGAGTTTAAATCATGGCTTAAAAATAAGTTCAGCGTTGAACAAAATTACTTTTCCTCCCAGAAGACTAAAATGTCTTTGTTCACTTCCACTATGAACAAAATTGTAAAATGTTATCCTCATTTGTGCAGCCCATACTTGTACTTTTAAATCACAATCCAATGTTTCAATAAAAAATAACTAAATTATAAAGAGTTGCCTTCCTCTTCCATTTATTTAAGAGTCAATGTTAATAGTTCTTGGCAGAAAATGCAGTTCGGTCAAGAACGACTATCGCACATGGATACTCCATGCCGTTATATCCATAATAAGATACATATTTCAAATTTAATATCGCTCCTATGTTAAAAGAAAATTTTCTTTCCTCACTGGGTCCATCACAAGAGACTTAAAGTTTCAGATTTCTTGCAGTTACAGTTAAATGAGCAGAATAAAGCAATTCAGAGCTTTAGTGAGACCTCACCTGGAGTACTGTGTACAGTTTTGGTCTCCTTATCTAAGGAAGGATATACTTGCCTTAGAGGTGGTGCAGCGAAGGTTCACTAGATTAATTCCTGGGATGAGAGGGTTGTCCTATGAGGCGAGGTTACATAGAAACATAGAAAATAGGAGCAGGAGTAGGCCATTTAGCCCTTCGAGCCTGCTCCGCCATTCAATATGATCATGGCTGATCCTCTATCTCAATACTATATTCCCGCTCTCTCCCCATATCACTTGATGCCTTTTGTGTCTAGAAATCTATCTAGCTCCCTCTTAAATACATTCAGTGACTTGGCCTCCTCGGCCTTCTGTGGTAGAGAATTCCACAGGTTCACCACCCTCTGAGTGAAGAAATTTCTCCTCATCTCAGTCCTAAATGTCATACTCCGTATCCTGAAACTGTGACCCCGCGTTCTAGACCCTCCCAGCCAGGGGAAACATCCTCCCTACATCCAGTCTGTCTAGCCCTGTCAGAATTTTATACGTTTCAATGAGATCCCCTCTCATTCTTCTAAACTCGAGTGAATACAGGCCGAGTCGACCTACTCTCTCTCCTCATACGACAGTCCTGCCATCCCAGGAATCAGTCTGGTGAACCTTCGCTGCACTCCCTCTATGGCAAGTATATCCTTTCTTAGGTAAGGAGACCAAAACTTCACACAATACTCCAGCTGTGGTCTCACCAAGGCCCTATATAACTGCAGTAAGACATGCTTGCTTCTGTACTCAAATCCTCTTGCAATGAAGGCCAACATATCATTTGCCTTCCTAACTGCTTGCTGCACCTGCATGTTTGCTTTCAGTGACTGGCGTACAAGGACACCCAGGTCCCTTTGTACATCAACATTTCCCAATCTATCACCATTTAAATAATACTCTGCCTTTCTGTTTTTCCTTCCGAAGTGGATAACTTCACATTAATCCACATTATACTGCATCTGCCGTGTATTTACTCACTCACTCAACTTGTCTAAATCGCTTTGAAACCTCTTTGCATCCTCCTCACTACTCACAATCTCACCTCGTTTTGTGTTGTCAGCAAACTTGGAAATATTACATTTGGTTCCCTCATCCAAATCATTGACACATATTGTGACTAGCTGGGGCCCAAGCACTGATCCCTGCAGCACCTCACTAGCCACCGCCTGCCACCCCGAAAAAGATCCATTTATTCCTACTCTCTGTTTCCTGTCAGTTAACCAATTTTCAATCCATGCCAGTATACTACCCCATCCCATGTGCTTTAATTTTGCACACTAACCTCTTATGTGGGACTTTATCAAAGGCCTTCTGAAAATCCAAATACACCACATCCAACTGATTCTCCCTTATCTATTCTACCAGTTACATCCGCAAAAAACTCCAGCAGCTTTGTCAAACACGATTTCCCTTTCATAAATCCATGTTGACTTTGTCTAATCTTCATTCAGAGGGTTGTGAATCTTTGGAATTCTCTACCCCAGAGGATTGTGGATGCTAAGTCATTGAATATATTCAAGGCTGAGATAGACAGATTTCTGGACTCTAGGGGAATCAAGGGATATGGGGATCGGGCAGGAAAGTAGAGTTGAGGTTGAAGATCAGCCATGATCTGATTGAATGGTGGAGCAGGCTCAAGGGGCCATGTGGCCTGCTTCTGCTCCTACTTTTTATGTTCTTATGTTCTTATTTTACTGCTGAAAAATAGTATCTGGTTGTACGTATCAAGCATTGGACCCACTTTATAATTTTTTTTCACGATTGCTATGGCCCTCTAACAACTGGTGCAAAATAAAACATTTAAGTGTTTTTCTCTAACTATGGTATTCTGTTTCTCATTCATTTTCCAACTGCATCTACCACATGTTTTCACACTCAATAACCTTTTCTCTATAAGTACCGAACAGATCCTTCCTTAAATCCACGAAAAGCACTTTACAATATCATCGTCAATACTACTGGAATGATTGACATGAAAAGATCTGTCAATATTATTCCCTTCTTTAACATTTGGAGTAAGATTTGATTTAATAAATTGATGGGCCCTGAGTTATGAGATCCCACTTACTTGAGTGTCTATTAATGACCATTTTCTCTGCCAGTTCAGAAGTGTGACGAAGTTCTTTCTCCATCTCATTGGCTTCCTGCAGGTACTTTTTTTCCTTGGATTGGCAGTGTTTCTGCTTCTCATTGGCTTCAAATTCACATTGTGCCCATTCTTCTTGCAATCTGTGGTCCTCTTGGTCTAACTGAAACTCTTACTCCCTCAGCCGAAAATCACATTCCATTACCCGACATGCCTATGTTAAAAAGGACTTTGTCAGTATCCTTACCGCCTGCCCAGGACAGCAGGTGAAATCGCAACCAGTTGGCTCCCAGGCGAGTAAGTAACCTGGGTGATTTTAATGGAGGCGTCGCCCCTTTCAAACATAGTGGTTATCACTTGTTTCACTCATTTGTATACTACAGACTGCCTGATTCTCTGTCATGCCTGTAGGTGGCAATTTAATAAGATTCTCAATTCTAAATTCTAAATTGAGCAATGAGGTGTCACAGACCCCTGTCACATTTGCAGGTCCTGCTGTCCAACTGGATGGAGTTGAAAAGCCTCTCATTTTTTAGCACCCCCAAGTAGAGCTTTACCACCAGATGGAGCTGTAGAGCTTCCATGTCCCTCAACGTAGCTGCCACAACACTTCAGCCTCCCTGCATAAGTTGAGGTAAATGTAAAAAATACTTGTATTGTTATGCATTTGATGGAATTTGTACATTTTGATCCATATTTATTAAGCTATCCTGTCCACATCTGGTCCCCCTGTGGCCTACCCACCTCCAAAACATTTCAACTTTGAGCCTCAGGCTCCATTCTGCACTGCCCACTGCGGCTGCCTCTCAAAAATGTTAACTTTGGGCCTCTGCCTCTGTTCTTGCTCTGCTTTCCCCAGTGTGGCTGCCTGAAAAAATAACTGAATTTCTGTAAAATCTTTATATTCTCACTGTTGCTATTTTGCCCTATGTACCAGGCCCATCCTGCAGCCAGTAAAAAAAGAATGTCCATCTATTCACCGTGGGCAATGCCACAGGCAATTTACTTGCAAACATAAATTATATCACTAAACTAAAAAAGTGTTGCTACTGTTACCATATTTCTTCTTTTTCTGATTCCTCCCATCAACTTATTCTTCTCCATGACAACATGCCTGATGACAGCTCCATGAAGAAAGATTTGCATGCTAAAAATTACTGGGGAGGGCCTCCTGTTTAAACAGTTGAAATAAAGGAGTTTATCTGAGAAGGAAACAGATGGTATTGTTGAAAAATGAGTTTGAACAGAACAAAATTGAGAATGGGTAAAGAACTTAGCAGAGATCCTGTCAGTGTTCACAAGACTCATTAACATATTTCACCAATCAAGCTAATTTACCAAGTAGTGTGGTATTCATCTGTTGTGCACAAAATAATTAAATATTATTTTATTGACCTGCTGCGCTTTGCCTTCAACTGTTAATTTTTGGGCTAGTTCATCACTGACAAAATACTGTTGCTTTTATGTTGACTTTTTCCAATTGCTACAATTTATTTCTATGAGCCTCAGACAAATACAAAAGATCGCTTCCAATTTATTTCCAATTCTATTAAAAGACATTTTATAAGTTTGAGCATTCTTATTGATATATTTGATATTTCTAATTTGAAGTCAAAATGAAACAGCATTTTGAAATTAACATTTAAATGCAGGGGCTGCCAGGCTGTGGTATTTTGTTGAATATTCTTGTTTGCAGGTTTATGTTTTCAGTAGTATTACATTAATGTTACAGCAAAGACCTGTGAAATGCGAACAGTTATTGTTTTGAAAGATTGTTTGTATGCAGTGCAGAGCTAGGGGTGCAGCATCAGTGTAGTACCATTCCCCTCCCTTAAAAAGGAAAGTGCTGCTTGATATAGGCTCTAAGTGAAACAGACAATGTGTCCGGGGTAAAGAGAAGTGGAGTTGTTTTATTGGGTCAGACTGGCAGTGAGGGAGGGATATGCTTATCGCTCTCTTGCAATTAGAAATATCTGCCAGGAGTGGGGCAGAGAGGTATAAGACCCTCTCCTCCAGGTTATTTGGTGGGTATCTGTATGAGCTTATCTGTAAGTCTGTGAAGCAGTCTGCTGATCACATCTGCTAATGAAATTTCTATCCCCACCCAACCCACCCCACACTCCAATTCCATAGTTCTAGAGGGTGAATTCAAATCTGGTATAGTATCACAGAATCATAGTAGGTACAACACGGGAAGAGGTCATTCGGCCCATCGTGCCTGTGCCGGCTCTTTGAAAGAGCTATCCAGTTCGTCCCACTCCCCTGCTCTTTCCCCATAGCCCTGTAATTTTTTTCCCTTCAAGTATTTATCCAATTCCCTTTTGAAAGTTACTGTCAAATCTGCTTCCACCACCCTTTCACGCAGTGCATTCCAGACCATAACAACTCGCTGTGTAAAAATGTTTCCTCATGTCACCTCTGGCTCTTTTGCTGATCACCTTAAATCTGTGTCCTCTGGTTACTGACCCATCTGCCACTGGGAACAGTTTCTCCCTATTTACTCTGTCAAAACCGTTCATGATTTTGAACACCTCCATCAAATCTCCCCTTAACCTTCTCTGTTCTAAGAAGAACAACCCCAGCTTCTCCAATCTCTCCACATAACTGAAGTCCCTCATCCCTAGCACCATTCTAGTAAATCTCTTCTGCACCCTTTCCAAGGCCTTGACATCCTTCCTAAAGTGTGATGCCCAGAATTGAACACAATACTCCAGCTGAGTCCTAACCAGTGTTTTATAAAGTTTTAGTATAACTCCCTTGCTTTTGTACTCTATGCCTCTATTAATCAATTGTAAACAATTTTACAACACCAAGTCCAACAATTATAGTCCAACTATAACTTGGTGTTGTAAAATTGTTTACAATTGTCAACCCCAGTCCATCACCGGCATCTCCACATCTATTAATCAAGCCCAGGATCCCATATGCCTTTTTTTAAACAGCCTTCTCAACTTGTCCTGCCACCTTCAAAGATTTGTGTATGTGCACCCCCAGGTCTCTCTATTCCTGTACCCCCTTTAAAATTGTACCATTTACTTTATATTGCCTCTCCTCATTCTTCCCACCATAAGGCATCACTTCAGACTTCTTCGTGTTAAATTTCATCTGTCACATGTCTGCCCATTTCACCAGTCTGTCTATATCCTCCTGATATCTGTTACTATCCTCCACATTGTTTACTACATTTCCAAGTTTTGTGTCACCTGCAAACTTTGAAATTATACCCTTTATACTCAAGTCCAGGTCATTAATATATACCAAAAAGAGCACTGGTACCCAGATGTATATTTGTTAGGGAAGGAATTGTCTGTGATGTATGTTTAATTTTAAAAATCTTTTACATCTAACAGCAGCCTTCTACTTTGCAGCATTGAACCCAGAAGTTTTGGGTGAAGCTAACTAAGCCCCCACCCCTTACAATATACATGGAAAAGAAAAAACACAATTATTGATCAATTAGCCCTGACCAAACAGAACAAATCAGCCATGCACTGAAAAGTACAAAATGTTCCAATTAAACATGACCATATTCTTCAGAAAAGTTTATCTGCTTGTAATGCTCATATAACTAAACAGTCAAGAGGAAGGAAGAGTTAACAAGTGAGCTAAAGAAAAATGACCCTCAATTTAATTCATAAGCAGATATTCAACCAGTTCTCTTTTTGCCGTCATATTAGGATGTCTCAGCTCTCCAGAAGTATTTGATGTGTGAAGTGCTTTAAGGTGTTTGGTCAGCAGTTTGTGGAGGAGGTTGTGCTCTGTATCTGGCAGACATTTGTGGGGGAAGAGGGTTTGAGTGGAAGTTGGATGCCACTGCTCAGGAGTAGTGTTGTGGGATGTAGGAGGGTGGGGGGGGGGAGGAGGTGCCATTTTGTGTTTTGGATGTGCAGCTAGCAAGACTGGGTGATAGGGAGGTGGATTGATTTACCAAATAAAGAAAATTAAATAAAGGGAATGTTAAGCTTGGTAATAGGGCACATGCAGGCCTGGAGGAGAAACACAATTGGGCCCAGGAGTGGAGAACAGGTGGAGATGGGTGCCAGACGCAGGCTCCTTAATATGACTGCTCAGGCACAGACCCTCTGCACCAGCATGTTATAAATGGAGCTGCAGGTTTTTGCAAGTAATCCTTTTCTCATTTTATTCCTAAGAACATATGATAATTCACTCATTTTAGCATTCAGAAGCATTTAAAGTAACATTATTATCAAAAGTTTTCCTCTTAGTCTCAGACTGAGGGTAAAATGTCATAGTGGCATATCTGTTTTTTGCCGCAATATAATTTGGGGAAATTTTATGCGGCGCAATAAGACTGCAAAGATTATTGAAATTGGGCCTCGGGTCTCATTAAAATTTCACATGTTCATGCATTTGAACAGCATGAATGTCGGGCCGCTTGCCTTGCCAGCAGCAGCCCGAAGGTAAGTCTGGGAGGGAGGTTGGAGTGGGCAACAGGGGGAAGGGGGAAGGGTGGTGACGATCGGGATCTCTGAACTAATTGGACTCTTAACCTTTAGAACCTTCTATGAATTAAATTGAAAGGGACCGAGACCCCATAAGTGCTGTAGTCATTGTACTTTAAAAGGGCTACAGAAGATTTTTTTAAATTAATTTGAAGGATTTTTTCTAAATGTCTGCAATGATACATGCAGTTTCCTTAATGCTATTGTTGAAAGAAACTTTTTTTCACACAGTTGTGATTTATTTTCAGATAAACTGCACTGGGGTGCTTATACAGTCTGTAGGCTAACACACACAATGGATATTTCTATCAGTAGTTTAACCAGGCAGTAGAGCCAGCCTGCACATAGTGTGATACTAGTAATGAAAGGTCTGATAAATTGGAGTGTTTACTCATCACATTTTCCAACAGCAAGATCCATCATACATACACACATACTAATGGATTTCCCTTGACTTTGCTCATGGTGAGTTGGAGGATAACAACCGGTGTGTAATATTGTGAAGAGTGCTGCAGTCTGAGGGGGTGCACCCCTGCTCCTTCTGGCTCCACATGAAGGTTTTTTTTGTTGAATTGTGTTTCTAAAAAAAAAATCTTTCGTTGCCGGCCACTGCTTAGGCCAACGCGATCGCTGAAGATTCCTGAGCGGCCTGCTCATCATTGTCCAATTTCTGGGAGGGGACCTTAAACCGGCGTTAAGCCCCTTATCTACATATTATGGGGACGTAGCGCCAGATTTAGGCGGCCAATTTCGAGTCGGACGTTTTTCAGGTGTCTTTGGGGTGCAGGATATTGGTCGCCAAAATTGGGCCTCATTGCATCTGTTTGAAGTCTGTAAAATAGGGGCAACAAAGTCCAATTTCTACCCTCGTGACTCATCCATCACAACTTTTGCGATCTTGAGAGTAGTGCCGTAAATGACCAGCACTAATAATATAAACACATTTGTGTCGATCAACACAGCATTAGCTGCTGAAGCAAGAGGCTCGATATTACCAGGGTGGCGCGTTCGCGGCGGGGGGTCTATTGGGCGCGTGGGTAACACACCCAGTGAAATCAGTCTGCCCCACGCGCAATCGCAGGCTGATTGGATCCACTTACCTGGTCTTCCGGGTTCCCCGCTGCTGAGCTGCATGTCGGGCAGACTGCACATGCGCAGTAAGGTCTGTCAGCTGGAGGAGCTCTATTTAAAGGGGCAGTCCTCCACTGACTGATGCTGCAAGAAATAGGAAAAATTACAGCATGGAGCAGCCCAGGGGGAAGGCTGCTCCCAGGTTTAATGATGCCTCACTCCAGGTATCATTGGATGGGGTGAGGAGGAGGGGGAGGACAGAGATCTTCCCCCCGGTGGGCGGGAGGAAGGCCTGGCTCAAGGTGGCAGAGGAGGTCACCTGCACCACCAATATATCGCGCACCTGCATACAGTGCAGGAGGCGCTGCAATGACCGAAGTAGGTCAGCCAAAGTGAGTACACTTACTCATTCCCCTACAAACCGTCTGCCACATCACCACCCCCACCCCACATCTCCTTCTGCGCTGCCAACACTACTCTGTCACATCACCCCTCACACCCACTCAAAGCTCATCCTCATCTTACCTGCACTTACTCACCTCGCCAGTACTCATCCCGCCACTACCACTCAACCCAATCCTCATACAATCTCATGGTTCTATCTCATACTCACCCTCTCATGCATCTCTTTCACGGTCAGCCTCACTCAACCAGCCACAGGGCATGCATCACATATGTGTAGTAGGAAGCGTAAGGCAGACGTGTTGTGAGCATGAAGGGGATGCACAAGGGTGTTTGAGGGTTTGTCATGGATTTTACTTATATTTAATTTCTGACCAAGTCACATCACATATTATATAGGCACCACTACTGCCACGTCTTTGCGAATCTTGTCTGGTTTGTGCAATAATGCCCTTTCCTGAGGATCACAATGAAGACCCACACCTGATGCCACCCATTGTGTCACTGCAGAGTGGGTGTAGGTGTATTTGCAGGGCTATTTTGTGCAGACGACTGAGAGACGTCGGCGATGTCCCCGGTGGCACCCTGGAAGGATGTGGAGGAGAAGTTGTTGAGGGCAGTTGTGACTTTGACAGCGACAGGTAAGAAGGTGGTGCTCGGGCCAGCCGGGAGCAGCTCGGCATGAAGGAATCTGCAGATGTCCACGACTACATGTCGAGTGACTCATGTACACTGCTGCTCAGAGAGGTCCAGGAAGCTGAGCCTAGGTCTGTGGACCCTGTGGCGAGGGTAGTGCCCTCTGTGACGCATCTCTCTCTGCCGTTGCCCTCCCTCCTGCTGTGCAGGTGGATGTGTCACAGCACTGTGTTGTGGAGCTCCACGTGTCAGAGGTGGACAGTGTGGCCGGCAAGGCTGGTGATGCTGTTCGCCCTCCGAGGAGGTCATGACTGCAGCTACGGCGGCCCCCATCCGGAAGATGTACCTCTGAGGGGGTCGGCAAGGTAGGTACATGTCTCCGGACCCCGGGGTAAGTGTGCAAGTTGGTGAATTTTATTGTTAGGAGGAGGGTGGTGGAGGCCAAACTTTGTCCAAAGTGACAGAGTGGCCTCCTGCAATGAGTGAGGGTCTCTTCCCCCCACCCCCCCTCCTGTCAAATGGACCTTTGCAGCTGCCACAGGCTGATGGCTGCAACACGTCCATTTGAACTGGGAGTGTTTCCCCCAGTATGGGAAACAGTCCCAGTTGTTTGTAAAATTCCACCCCATGTAAAATATCCCGTTAATCAGGTCTGTTAATGACCTGAAATACCTAAATAAATACTGTTAAGTGGCACCCTGACGGCTTTAATTGCCTGCGGGATTCCCACATGCGGGGGCTGCGCGCGCACGTCAGCGCGTCTGTGGGGAACCCGGAAGTGGGCGGGTTGGAGCCAGGCTCCCGACCCGCCCCGGGAATCCCCGATTTTTGGAGCCCCCCCGCCAGTAACGCACCCGATAGCGGGTGCTAATATCGAGCCCAAGGAGTCTATTTCCATTTTTAACCAGCAGGTCGGAGGAAAAATCCTTCCACTCTAAACACCTGAGGCTTATTAATTTTACACTTTTGAATCTAGTTCTGAAATCAATCCAAGTTGAACAACCTGCTAGCATCTACATTATCTATTCCATTTTTTAAAGAAACCTTAATCATGTGGCTGAGAGGTTTCAGACTGCAAGAGGATATCCTAATGTTCTTTGAAAGGACATTTCTGCTGTAATTACAGAGCTTGATTAGCTGAAAGGTCACTTTGCCATTATATTTAGGTTTTATTCATGTCCAGTGGAACAAATGTAATTTTGCTGTAAACTGTACACATCTATGCTGCCTTTTTTGAACATCAATTACTTCTTGTGGCTATAAGAACACAAACTGTCCATTTCAACCAGTTTTGCAGTAAATATAAGGAATTTGAATTGTTATATTTTATTTCTTTATTTTGGAAGATCACACATAATCTATCACTTTGGTTAGGCCTTCTTACCCTGGTCTTATGGAAAAGGTCATCTACGACCTAAAAGAAATTGTAAAGCATCCCTGAACTAATTGGACTCCTAACCTTTAGAACTTTCTATGAATTAAATTGAAAGGGACCGAGATCCCATAAGTGCTGTAGTCATTGTACTTTAAAGGGTCACAGAAGGATTTTTTTTATTAATTTGAAGGATTTTTTCTAAATGTCTGCAATGATACATGCAGTTTCTTTAATGCTATTGTTGAAAATAAACTTTTTTTACATGGTTATGATTTTTTTTTCAGATAAACTACACTGGGGTGCTTATACAGTCTATAGGCTAACACACACAATAGGTATTTCTATCAGTAGTTTAATCAGGCAGTGGAGACAGCCTGCACATAGTGTGATACTAGTAATGAAAGCTCAGTTAAATTGGAGTGTTTACTCATCACATTTTCCAACAGCAAGATCCATCATACATACACACATACTAGTGGATTTCCCTTGACTTTGCTCATGGTGAGTTGGAGAATACGCTGTTTTATAATAACCGGTGTGTAATATTGTGAGGAGTGCTGCAGTTTAAGGAGAGGTTCTTCCAACTGGCAACCTTTCACCAGCACCAGAAAAAATTCCCAGCAAAGTATCAGCCAAATTTTATATGCAACGGAAATGCCCACCAAAGAGTCCAACAAAGAGATGAGGACAAAGAAGTCAGTGTTCACCACCTCCCCCCCCACTTCTCCTCCTGCTCTGAAACTCACGATAAACACCAAGGCCTGGAATCAGGCCCATGCCCAAAGTAAATCACCGCTTCAGACTCTTGCTTGGTATCCCCAAGCGGGAAAACAATAAAAGTTAGAATCACGCAGCCAGCGGGATCAACCTGTGATCATATTGCCCAAACTCTCTGTCCGTGGATATCACCCCCCGCCCCCCACTGCTGCTCCACCCCACCCTCTACTTTCCAGCATATATATTGGCCTGAACAGCCTGCCCATCTCACCTGCTTGGGAGAACAAACACCATAAAAATGAATTAACTCCTCCACCATGTTTCAGATGTTGCCCAGCATAGCAGTTCAGGGACCTTGACAAGCATATGACCAGGTTTCTCTGGGCAGGAAAGCAGCCAAAGACTCCAACTCCATAAAAAAGGCAGCAGGCTGAGTCTCCGAAACTTTAAGTGCTACCACTGGACATTCCAACCCTAAGGCCTTCCCCCAAACCTCTGGCTCAGCTTATAGGCAAACACTACATTCAGGTGTATCTCCTACCCTGGCAATCAGGAGGGAAGCCTGTGTCGCACTGAAGATGCTTGCTGGCCATCTCCCCACTTTATGCAGCAATACCCTTCCTGAAGATCTATGTGCAAGTGCTTTCAAGGACCTGAATTGATCCTGGTAGAGTTGTTTGTCCAAACCAGTAACGAGAAGAGCATCACTGGGTTGGGCAAACAACTCCACCACAGTCAAATCAGGTTCTTCCAGCAGCTAGCTGACACATTTCATTTCACCCAACATGACTCCTGGTCCATCACTTCATCCACAACATTACTGTGTTTTGTAAAATTCAACACAAATAATTAGAACTGGCCTTCTGCAACACAAAGCCACTTCACAGGCACATCTCAGTCCTCTACTCAATACTGACCCTCCTCTACATCAGACAGCACTGAAAATCTGTGTGGCTCCTGGGAGCACAACCGAGGCTGCTTACCCTCGGAGGAAGATTGGAAGGAGGCATTGAGACTGGCCCACAACACTTCCACCTATAGCAGAAAATTTCACCTGACTCTGGCAGATCAGTTCTGGAGGAACAGTGGCCATAGGGGCATAATTTTGCACATATTCGGATCCTTCCTTACTCTGCAGCCCTTCTAGACCACAAAGTTTGTGACAGTCCTAACCAACTCATTGGACCCAAATCCATACATGCTTGATTTATTATCAGAAGGGCATTTACCTGCAAGTACTGCAAAATATGTACGATAGCATTTGCGTGGAGGGGGGGGGGGGGTAGGGGTGCGGAGGGTCCCAGAGTTCAGCACCACTTAATTTGGATCCTAAGGTTTATCAACATGGCTACATACGAGGGGCTTAGCAGCATGGGGAATGGGGGTGTTGAGAGATTTAACAGATATGAGATGGTGGTCCTAATATTTAGCAGCACTGCAGTAGGGTTCTGGGGTTTGACAGCATTTGTGGTGAGGGCCTTGGGGTTTGGGACCACAGGAGATCCCATGCTTTGGCAGCACTTTTAAGGTTTGTTTATAAAGCTGCACTGGGCAAGGGAAATGTTTTATTTTCCAGGAGCTGTGAAAGAGTCTGGCAGCACCAAGAAAGAGGGAGCAGAAGCTGCAAAGAAGTTTGTAAGAAACCTCAGAGAGAGTGAAGTATTTTTGATTAAGTCTTGGAATCTCTGATGACCAAATCTATCCTTTGGGTTTTCCTGGCCAGAGATGTCTTTGCATGTTAGAGATGTCCAACATGTCCTCTGAGTTGATTCCTTTAGGAATGTTGGCTCTGGAGAACTTTCAAACCCACTGCTCATCTTTCAGAGTTTTCTACATTCTCATTCAGAAACTACCCATTTTAAGTGAAAAGGCACACCTTTGTTAAATGCTGTAATGTTACTGTACACAGGACTCAATAATAGCACATGTTGATGGACCTGTTTCAGAGGGCACAAGATATTGGAATAGACCCAATAACATTTAAAAATCTGCCTCTCACTAAAAGAGCAAGAAAAGAATGGAACTCTGTAATAAGAATCTGAATAATAGAGTCAAGGGACATATCATATGCCCAGAAAAGGGAATCAGAAGCAAATTGGACACCTTAAGAGAGTTGAATACGTTTGGAACAGTTACGAAGAAGCCAAATGAGACATAGAGAAAGCATGAGGGTCATCAGAGTGAAGAGAAGAGGGAGAAAAGAGGCATGGCGTGGAACAAGTAGAAAGGAGAAGTATCATTATGTATTGATTTTTCCAAAGCACATAATCCCAGTAGTGCCTCCTGTTACTATACCACCCACACTTGCACTAAATGACACTGTAACAAAAGGCTGCCCTTGAACTCTGGGAGTTAATTAATTGGAAAGAATTAAATACAGACATAATGGTATCCACACATTAATAATTCAGGCAGGTAAGATGTGCATTTGGGAAGCTAAAACTTTCCTGGATAAATGTTCAAGGAAGTTAACAATGAGACCTGTGTACACTTTTAATTGGTATTAAAGATTTATGTATTTTGGTCCAAGATACCGGGTCACTTGAATTTTTATCATTTTTTATCATTTGCAAAAAGCTGTGCTGTGACAGTTTTAAGAATGTATAGTCTAATATATTCAACCAAGGATTTGTAATGAAAATAAAAGCAGTCACCTGAAATCTTTCAATATTTATTATGGTCTTCAGGCAGATCCACTTCATTTTTACATGTCTTGAAGATTGTTAGTGTGCCTTTGGCATGTAAACAATGGGGATTTTAAAACCCTGTTGTAAAGTTTGCACTTATTAAATTACAATAAAAAACAGGCTCAATAATCATTTTTGTGATTACCATGTGAATTTGTCAAACATCTGCTCTAGACTTATGTGCAATATTGTTAGAGTAACAAATATAAGTTATAGGAGTGCATAAGACAATCTCTTGTACATAAATTAATATTATGGCAATAAGATATTCTACAAGTTATATTCACTGCAACTTAATTATTGTAAATTCCATTTCAAACCAGTCACAATGAACTTTAATCCTGGTCGCAGCAGAAGCTCAATTACAATCACCACAGGAGTGTGTCAAAAATGGATTATTTTTGTGTCTTCGTTTTACCTTGGTATTGACTCGTTTAATTAGTCGCAATAAGTAAGGAATTAGAAATCAGCTCACAGAAATTATGTTCCAGGTAAATTGATATAACGTTTCGTCGACGAGTCATTTGTCTCCAGGTTGCTTGCTTGAGAGAGGAGCCAACCCACACAATTCAAACACAAACATGGGGAGGATTTTAACTGCCAGTGGGTTTAAAGCCCGCCTGTGGCAGTATGAGGCCATGGTGACTTTAATTGCAGGGCCTCATTAACATGCCGCCGGCCCACATCCTGCCTGGAACACATCCATTGGCACAATGGACAAAAAGAAAAAGGAGCAGGAGTAGGCCAGACGGGCCCTTGAGCCTGCTCCGCCATTCAATAAGATCATGGCTGATCTTCGACATCATCTCTACTTTCCCGCCCCATATCCCTTGGAGTCCAAAAATCGATCGATCTCAGCCTTGAATATACTCATGACTGAGCATCCACAACCCGCTGGGGTAAGAATGCCAAAGATTCAGAACCCTCCGAGTGAAGAAATTTCTCCTCATCGCGGTCCTAGATGGCCGACCCCTTATCCTGAGACTGGTTCTAGACTCCCCAGCCAGGGGAAACGGCCACTTAACATCTACCCTGTCAAGGTCTCTCAGAATCTTATATGTTTCAATGAGATCACCTCTCATTCTTCTAAACTCCAGAGAATATAAGCCCATTCTACTCAATCTCTCCTCATAGGACAACCCTCTCATCCCGAGAATCAATCTAGTGAAACTTCGTCGCACCGCCACTAAGGCAAGGATATCCTTCCTTAGGTAAGGAGACCAAACTGTACACAGTACTCTAGGTGAGGTCTCACCAAAGCCCTGTACAACTGTAGCAAAACCTCCTTACTCTTGTACTCCAACCCCCTTGCAATAAAGGCCAACATATCATTTGCCTCCCTAATTACGTATTGTACCTGCATGTTTACTTTCTGTGTTTCATGTACAAGGACACCCAAATCTCTCTGAACACCAACAGTTTCTCATGATTTAAAAAATATTCTGTTCTTCTATTCTTCCTACCAAAGTGAATAACCTCACATTTCCCCAAATTACATTCCAGCTGCAACCTTCTTATCCACTCACTTAACCTGTCTATATCCCTTTGCAGACGCTTTGGGCTCGATTTTAAAAGTAAAAAACAGGTGGTTAGGAGCAGGGGGGCATTGAAAATTACCACCATTTCAGACCCGCCTCCAACCCGCCCATTTCCGGTTTTCACGGGGGTGGGAGGCGAATCTGCTCCCAGGAGGCGGGTCGGGACTTAAAACCTTTCAAGGAGGCTCGAGGCCTCCATTTTTAATTAATTCCCGATTTCAACCCCGGGGGGCCGCGATTCCCGGACCTTCTGTTTTATGCCTCGTGTAAGGAGGCGAGAAGGCCTGAGACTGCAAGTAAGTGCCCAGAAAGGCACAGCTTGTGGGCCCGGAGGAGCAGGAGTGCTTCCCCCAGGCCCAACAAGCCTATCGACACCGACCACCCCACCCCCCGATCCTGATCCCCTCCCTTAACGATCGCGGACCCCAGCGAAGACCACCGATACCCCCCCATGACTGACTCCTGATCCCATCCCCCATGACTCGCGGTCACCGTGTACACCTATGCCCACCTGTGCCCCTTGCCCACCTGTGCCCCCGTGCCCACCCATGTCGTCCCATGTTCCCCCCCTCCCCCCAACTATACAAACAAAGACTTAGCTTTTTTAAAAAATTCATTCATGGGATGTGGGCGTCACTGGCAAGGCCAGCATTTATTGCCCATCCCTAATTGCCCTTGAGAAGGTGGTGATGAGACGCCTTCTTGAACCGCTGCAGTCCGTGCGCTGAAGGTCCTCCCACAGTGCTGTTAGGAAGGAAGTTCCAGGACTTTGACCCAGCAACGATGAAGGAACGGCAATATATTTCCAAGTCGGGATGGTGTGTGACTTGGAGGGGAACACGCAGGTAGTGTTGTTCCCATGTACCTGCTGCTCTTATCCTTCTAGGTGGTAGAGGTCGCGGGTTTGGGAGGTGCTGTCAAAGAAGCCTTGGCGGGTTGCTGCAGTGCATCCTGTAGATGTACATACTGCAGCCACGGTGCGCTGGTGGTGAAGGGAGTGAATGTTTAGGGTGGTGGATGGGGTGCCAATCAAGCGGCCTGCTTTGTCCTGGATGGTGTCGAGCTTCTTGAGTGTTGTTGGAGCTGCACTCATCCAGGCAAGTGGAGAGTATTCCATCACACTCCTGACTTGTGCCTTGTAGATGGTGGAAAGGCTTTGGGGAGTCACTCGCCACAGAATACCCAGCCTCTGATCTGCTCTTGTAGCCACAGTATTTATGTGGCAGGTCCAGTTAAGTTTCTGGTCAATGGTGACCCCCAGGATGTCGATGGTGGGGGATTCGGCGAGGGTAATGCCATCGAATGTCAAGGGGAGGTGGTTAGACTCTCTTTTGTTGGAGATGGTCATTGCCTCGCACTTGCCTGGCACGAATGTTACTTGCCACTTATCAGCTCAAGGCTGGATGTTGTCCAGGTCTTGCTGCATGCGGGCACGGACTACTTCATTATCCGAGGGGTTGCGAATGGAACTGAACACTGTGCAATCATCAGCGAATATCCCCATTTCTGACCTTATGACGGAGGGAAGGTCATTGATGAAACAGCTGAAGATGGTTGGGCCTAGGACACTGCCCTGAGGAACTCCAGCAGCAATGTCCTGGGGCTGAGATGATTGGCCTCCAACAACCACTACCATCTTCCTTTGTGCTAGGTATGACTTCAGCCACTGGAGAGATTTCCTCCTGATTCCCATTGACTTCAATTTTACTCTGGCTCCTTGGTGCCACACTCAGTCAAATGCTGCCTTGATGTCAAGGGCAGTCACTCTCACCTCACCTCTGGAATTCAGCTCTTTTGTCCATGTTTGGACCAAGGCTGTAATGAGGTCTGGAACCGAGTGGTCCTGGCGGAACCCAAACTGAGCATCGGTGAGCAGGTTATTGGTGAGTAAGTGCTGCTTGATAGCACTGTCGACGACACCTTCCATCACTTTGCTGATGATTGAGAGTAGACTGATGGAGCGGTAATTGACCAGATTGGATTTGTCCTGCTTTTTGTGGATAGGACATACCTGGGCAATTTTCCACATTGCCCGGTAGATGCCAGTGTTGTAGCTGTTCTGGAACAGCTTGGCTAGAGGCGCGGCTAGTTCTGGAGCACAAGTCTTCAGCACTACAGCCAGGATGTTGTCGGAGCCCATAGCCTTTGCTGTATCCAGTGCACTCCGCCGTTTCTTGATATCACGTGGAGTGAATCGAATTGGCTGAAGACTGGCTTCTGTGTTGGTGGGGATATCGAGAGGAAGCCGAGATGGATCATCCACTCGGCACTTCTGGCTGAAGATGGTTGCAAACGCTTCAGCCTTGTCTTTTGCACTCACGTGCTAGACTCCCCCATCATTGAGGATGGGGATGTTCACGAAGCCTCCTCCTCCCGTTAGTTGTTTAATTATCCACCACCATTCACGACTGGATGTGGCAGGACTGCAGAGCTTTGATCTGATCCGTTGGTTGTGGAATTGCTTAGCTCTGTCTATAGTATGTTGTTTCCACTGTTTAGCATCCAAGTAGTCCTGTGTTGTAGCTTCACCAGGTTGGCACCTCATTTTTAGGTTCGCCTGGTGCTGCTCCTGGCATGCTCTTCTACACTCCTCATTGAACCAGGTTTGATCCCCAGGCTTATTGATAATGGTAGAGTGAGGAATATGCCGGGCCATGAGGTTACAGATTGTGCTGGAATACAATTCTGCTGATAATGATGGCTCACAGCGCCTCATGGATGCCCAGTTTTGAGCTGCTAGATTTGTTCTGAATCTATCCCATTTAGCACGGTGATAGTGCCACACAACACGTTGGATGGTGTCCTCAGTGCGGAGACATGACTTCTTCTCCACAAAGACTGTGCAGTGGTACCTCGTACCAATACTTTCATGAACAGATGCATCTGCGACAGGTAGATCAAGTAGGTTTTTCACTCACCACCTGTCGCAGGCCCAGTCTGGCAGCTGTATCCCTGAGGACTCGGCCAGCTTGGTCAGTAGTAATGCTACCGAGCCACTCTTGGTGATGGACATTGAAGTCCCCCACCCAGAGTACATTCTGTGCCCTTGCTACCCTCAGTGCTTCCTCCAAGTGGTGCTCAACATGGAGGAGGACTGATTCATCAGCTGAAGGAGGGCAGTAGGTGGTAATCAGCAGGAGGTTTCCTTGCCCATGTTTGACCTGATGCCATGAGATTTCATGGGGTCCAGAGTCAATGTTGAGGACTCCCAGGGCCACCCCCTCCTGACTGTATATCACTGTACCACCACCTCTGGTGGCTCAGTCCTGCTGGTGGGACAGGACATACCCAGGGATGGTGATGGAAGAGTCTGGGACATTGGCTGAAAGGTATGATTCTGTAAGAATGGCTATGTCAGGCTGTTCCTTGACTAGTCTGTGGGACAGCTCTCCCAATTTTGGCACAAGTCCCCGGATGTTAGTGAGGAGGACATTGCAGGGTCGACTGGGCTTGGTTTGCCTTTGTCGTGTCCGGTGCCTAGTGGTCCAATACCGGGTGGTCTGTCCTTTCTGTAGCGAGATTGTGCAACAGAGTGGCTTGCTTGGCCATTTCAGAGGGCGATTCGGAATCAACCACGTTGCTGTGGGTCTGGAGTTACATATAGGCCAGACCGGGTAAGGACAGCGAGTTTCCTTCCCTAAAGGACATTAGTGAACCAGATGGGTTTTTACAACAATCTGGTAGTTTCATGGCCACCATTACTGATACCAGTTTTTTTTTATTCCAGATTTTTATTTAATTAATGCAGACTTACCTGAGGACATCCTCTCCCTGGCTGGTCTCCCGTCCGACTGAGACCAGCCTGTCAGTCAGTCGGACGGGAAACCGTCAGAGAAAAATAAAAGACGTCCTAATGTCAAAATCATAAGCACGTCCGGGAAACCGCTACTAATGGGTTTCCCAACCTCAAATTGACCCCCTGGCTTCCTGGCTCGTTTCAAAATTGAACCCGTTGTGTCCTCCTCACAGCTTAATTTCCCACCTAGCTTTGTATCATCAGCAAACTTGGATACATTACACTCAGTCCCTTCATCTAAGTCATTAGTATAGATTGTAAATAGCTGAGGCCCAAGCACTGATCCTTGCAGCACCACTAGTTACAGGCTGCCAACCTGAAAATGACCCATTTTTACCGACTCTCTGTTTTCTGTCCGTTAACCCCAACCCCATGAGCCGTCGGGGAAGTGTGAGATGGGAGGGGTTCTGGGGGGGTCTCATGATGGGAAAGGGGTGACTCCGAGGCAGGGAAGACCTAAACTTGCCTTGTTGGGCCCGAAAAAGAACTTCTACTCCTCCTGCTGCCACAAAGAAAAGTAAAAAAAAAACTTAGAATGAAAGTGGGAAAAATTCGATAAGGGTCCATTTTGGGCAGTGATAACACAATGCGCTAACACCCCGCGCCCAACGGACCCTGGGCAGGCAGGACGCAAATTTGGACCCAAGGGAGCACTTTCCTGCAATCGGCGTTCCTTTCCAGGCCTTGCACGTGGAATCAATGCAATTCACACTTTCCACTACCAGAGGGAGCTTAAAGGGAGGCTGTTCCTTAGAAATCTCCAAAAGGTAGCTGGTACCTGTTATTTGCTGAACATAACAGTCTACTGTCTGCATGGAGTCTGAACATCGCACACGTAAAACACAGATGCGGGTCCCATCCCTATGTTTACACACTGATGAGTTATGTTAAAACATTGAATAAAGGTTGCGCACTACTAAATCCCACATCCTCCAATCTGCATGTCAGACCTCACCAATCTGCCGATCTGAGTTGGTACCAGGCCTGCGAGAGTGCATGCACCAAGGTTCTCTGCTGATGCACTAGAGACCTTGGGTGGAAGAGGTGGACAGAGGAGGGACATCCTATATTCGCAGCGGGGGTGGGGGGAGGGGGGAGGGGGACAACAGGTCCTGCAGACATATACTCAAAAGACAGTGGGACAAAATCAATGCCAGGCGCACAGCATCATGAACATGGTTGCAGTGCAGGAAGAAGTTCAATGCTTTGGCATGAGCGGTCAAGGTGAATGAGGTCAACTGTCAAGTGGTGTCTCCTACCAACTGCACCACGCACTGCACCCCCCATCTCCCACACACCAATAAACTCTTTCCATCAGTACTCAACTCTTCCAATCAGATGCTTCCTCTCACCCTTACACAATACCAATACTACCCACAACTCACTGGCCACATACACTGGCAGCTATTCAACCATAACTGGCACATCACCCAGGCACACATCCCGCTTTCTTGCAGGAGAAGGTGGCGCATATCAAAAGGCAGCAAGTGGCCGTGGCATTTAGCCTCTCGAGCCTGTTCCACCATTTAATGAGATCTTGGTGGACCTGTTACCTAACTTCATATACCCGTCCTAGCCCCATATCCCTTAATACCCTTGGTTCACAGAAATCTATCAATCTCAGATTTAACATTCACAAGTGAGCTAGCATCAACTGCCATCTGTAGAAGAGCATTCCAAACGTCTCCCACCCTTTGCGTGTAGAAGCATTTCCTAACTTCATTCCTGTACGTCCTGGCTCTAAATGTTAGGCTATGTCCCCGCATCCTAGTATTCAAGTGTAGAAGACCTCCAAAAACAGTTACAAATGTCTCGGCAGCCAGGGGCAATAATCCAGCCACTAACCTGTAAATCCTGCATAGTCCCTTTAAACAGCGCCGGTGGGGGGGTCCTCCAAGCACTCTGAGATGTTCAGATGGTTGGGGTTAAGACTGTGCGTTGAGTTGAGCATTAAGTCCCAAAATGGTGTCTATCACTTTAAATCAGCGTTGCACACTGATTGAAGCCATTTTCTCCCCACTTTACATGATTCCCGTGTTCGTTATCTGCGCCTACGCAAACTCCTGTACCAAGATGGCGTCTGGCGCACGTCACGCAGGAAACGTGCGTGCGCATCCAAGACACCGTCTTGGATGTTGGAGAGGTCGTGTACCACCGAAACAACGGGCGCCCATAGAATCATCAAAGGTTACAGCATGGAAGGAGGCCATTCGGCCCATCGAGTCCACGCCGACTCTATGCATGAGCAATCTAGCTAGTCCCACTGTTCTGCCCTATCCCCATAGCCCTGCACATTTTTTCGTTTCAAGTACTTACCTAGTTCCCTTTTGAAGGCCATGATTGAATCTGCCTCCACCACTCCCTCGGGCAGTGCATTCCAGATGCTAACCACTGGCTGTATAAAAAAATTTTTCCTCATATCACCTTTGGTTCTTTTGTCAATCACCTTAAATCTATGACCTCTGGTTTTTAACCCTTCCGCCAATGGGAACAGTTTCTCTCTATCTACTCTGTCTAGACCCTTCATGATTTTGAACACCTCTATCAAATCTCCCCTCAACCTTCTCCGTTCCAAGGAGAACAATCCCAGCTTCTCCAGTCTATCCCTGTAATTTAAGTCCCTCAAACCTGGAATCATTCTAGTAAATCTCCTCTGCACCCTCTCTCAGGCCTTCACGTCCTTCCTAAAGTGCAGTGCCCAGAGCTGGACACAATACTACAGTTGTGGCTGAATCAGTGTTTTATAAAGGTTCATCATGACTTCCTTGCTTTTGTACTCAATGCCTCTATTTATAAAGCCCAGGACCCCGTATGCTTTTTTAACCGCTTTCTCAACCTGTCCTGCCACCTTCAATGATTTATGCACATACACCCCCAAATCCCTCTGTTCCTCCACTCCTTTTAGAATTGTGCCCTCTAGTTTATATTGCCCCTCCTCATTTTTCCTACCAAAATGCACCACCTCACATTTTTTCACGTTAAACTTCATCTGCCATGTGTCCGCCCGTGCCACCAGCCTGTCTATATCCTCTTGAAGTCTGTCACTATCCTCCTCACTGTTCATTACCCTTCCAAGTTTTGTGTCATACGCAAATTTTGAAATTGTGCCCTGTAGTCCCAAGACCAAGTCATTAATATATATCCAGAAAAGTAGTGGTCCCAGCACCGACCCCTGGGGAACACCACTGCACACCTCCCTCCAGTCTGAAAAACAACCGTTCACCACTACTCTCTGTTTCCTGTCATTTAGCCAATTCTGTATCCACGTTGCTATTGCCCCCTTTATTCCATGGGCCGCAATCATAATAGCAAGCCTACCATGTGGCACTTTATCAAACGCTTTTTGAAAATCCATAAACACCACATCAACTGCATTGCCCTCATCTATCCTCTCTGTTATCTCTTCAAAAAACTCAATCAAGTTGGTTAAACACGATTTGCCTTTAACAAATCTGTGCTGGCTTTCCCTAATCAATCCACACTTGTCCAAGTGACTGTTAATTCTGTCCCGGATTATCATTTCCAAAAGTTTCCCCACCACCGAGGTTAAACTGACTGGCCTATAGTTGCTGGGTTTATCCTTACACCCTTTTTTGAACAAAGGTGTAACATTTGCAATTCTCCAGTCCTCTGGCACCACCCCGTATCTAAGGATGTCTAGAAGATTATGGCCAGTACCTCCGCAATTTCCCCCTTTACTTCCCTCATCATCCTAGAGTACATCCCATCCGGACCAGGTGACATATCTATTTTAAGTACAGATAGCCTCTCTAGCACCTCTTCTTTCTCAATTTTTAGCCCATCCAGTATCTTAACTATATCTTCCTTTACCGAGACTCCGGCATCATCTTCTTCCTTGGTAAAGACCGATGCAAAGTACTCATTTAGTACCTCAGCTATGCCCACTGCCTCCATGAGCAGATCTCCTTTATGGTCCCCAGTTGGTCCCACCCCTCCTCATATTACCCGTTTACTGTTAACATAACTGTAGAAGACTTTTGGATTCCCTTTTATGTTGGTCGCTAGTCTATTCTCATATTCTCTCTTTGCTCCTCTTATTTCCTTTTTCACTTCCCCTCTGAGCTTTCTATATTCTGCCTGGTTCACACTTGTGTTATCAGCCTGACACCTGTCATATGCCGCTTTTTTCCGCTTCATCTTACTCTCTATCTCCTTTGTCATCCAGGGAGCTCTGGCTTTAGTTGCCCTACCTCTCTCCCTCATTGGAATGTACCTTGTCTGTACCCAAATCATCTCCTCTTTAAAGGCCACCCACTGTTAAATTACAGTTTTGCCTGCCAATCTATGATTCCAATTTATCCGGGCCAGATCTGTTCTCATCCCACTGAAATTGGCCCTCCTCCAATTGAGTATTTTTACTTTAGAGTGGTCCGTGTCCTTTTCCATAGCTATTCTAAACCTTATGATACTATGATCGCTGCTCCCTAAATGCTCCCTCACTGACACTTGTTCCACTTGGCCCGTCTCATTCCCTAGGACCAAGTCCAGCAATGCCTCCTTCCTTGTTGGGCCAGAAATGTACTGGTCAAGAAAGTTATCCTGAACACATTTCAAAAATTCCTCTCCGTCTTTGCCCCTTATATTATTGTTATCCCAGTCTATATTCGGATAGTTAAAATGCCCCATTATCACTACTCTATGGCTTACCTTACCTACAGTGCCTCTTCAGCTTCCTGGTCCTCTTCATGCTGGCCTTTACCATGATGGCTTCTCGGCTCTGGTCGAAATTAAGATTGTTGTTGGGGCCCGATGACATCATCAGATCCCAATTAGCATATGTGATATATTACCCTGCCAGCTTTGGACAGGAGACTTAGCTTCCTGTCCAGAAGCAGCCATTAAAGTAGGAAACTGCGGGATCTGGGCACCTTTCCAGCAGAGAAGTAACCCAAATAATTTTAACTGCCCACAAGCCTGGTTTCTGATGGACAGTTAACGTTTGCATCATCCCCATATTGTTTAAGTTGTGCAGAAATTTGATTCATTTCCATTTCCTTTTGAATTTCACAGTTATTTAAATTCAGGGATATTCATTATCCTGGACTTTTCAAATCAAATCAGAAATCTGGAACCTTTGAAGACAGTCTGGGATAGAAATTAGATCCTGCTGCACCTATTTTTCGGGCGTAGAATGAGGGCAAAAAGCACCAATTTCACACTGCCATCTCCCATGTCCCAAGGGTGCCTGAAATACGCCTGATGTCGTATCCGTGCATCCCTGACGGCCACCTAAAACATACGTTAGGCCCCTTGCATATGTTAATAAGGGGCCTAACTATTTCAGGACCTCTCTCGTATTTACATCAGTGCTGATCGAAGCAAGTTTTGGACCTGCTCTGTTCAGTATTGTAGGTGCTTCAGCGGCCTAACCAGAGGTCCTTAAAGCGACCAATGGAGGCCAACACTGCACAGATAAGTTTCTTTCTTTTAAAATTATCTTCACGTGGAGCCACAGGGAGCAGGAGTATCGAGTCATATGAAGGTTAGGTTTAAATTCTCAGACAGACAGACGATGTTCAGCAAAACAGTCAACCAATCTATGTTCATTTTCCTCAACAGCTAAACTGACAACCTTCATATTGTTTAAGAGCACAATGCCTCCCATTGGTACCTACTACTGTGTGTCATTACAATCTAGCTTCCTACTTCTCCAACAATATCAGGAGGTTCTGATAATTTGCAGCAGGAGCCTTTGGGATTGAGATGATGCCTCCTCGTCCTTGCTAATGACATTAAAAGCTAACAATTTGGTCTGCAGGAGGAAGATACTGGTGATGATAATGTGACAGCCTGCACTGAGGTAATTTATCTATCCTGGGCAAATCAGCAGTCTTAAAAAGTCTTTCTTCTTCACCTAGATAGTTTATTTGTCCTGGGCATAGTACTGGGGTATTTAATACAGTAACACTTACAAACTTACACATTCTGCATCCTGTTTCCATCCCTCTTCTGCAGCTGTCATTGTAAAATGAGGGAGAAAAGCTTCCTTTTCTTGCCTGTCTTCACCCCCTTCCCTGCCCACAGCAAACAAAACTAGTTGTGTGTGATGTTTCACAGTAACAAACAGGAGCTTCCAAACTGTGAGGCAGTCCACCCACCTTACAGTTTTTTTCTTGCCAGTGTAACTGTCTCAGTTTTTGAAACAAAAAAAGCAGTTCACTGATCTTTCATCTTTCTTTTTTCTTCCCCCAAATATAGCTCTTCTTCGATGAAAGAGAAAATAGTTTTTCTCCCATTTCTTCTCCTCCAAAAGTAACAAGCAGAAGTTTCTCCTGACCATGTTACATGTTAATTTGTTTATGTAAATACTTCCTTAACAATCAGGATCTGGCATTATATCAATTATCCAACCAATGGGATGCAGACTGTTTTAACCAGAGAGAACAGAGTTCGATAAATGGAAGCTGACCTGCTACTCTCTGGAGTTTGTTTTAAAACCTTGAATAAAGTTCGTCCTTTTCATTCATTTTTGAATTAAAGAGATAGGTTTGCCTTTCCTGTCGTTCTTTGTTATCTCCTAAGGTGCTCATCAAATTCCTGGAAGCTACAATCCTCATGCTGATTTGCAGCAGGAACATTGCTTCAAAATCACTATTGCATTGAAATTTGTGCAGCTCCCCAATTTTACTTCTAGGCAATTAATGTAAAATATGTCTTGACAAAGTAATTTTACACAAGAATATTTAATTGTTCCTTAACAACCAAGAATGCAGTAAACGTAAGGTCAGTGTGTTAACAAGTATTACACCTCACTCCCCATACCGCCTCCCCAAGCAATTTAGAAACACGGGCAAAAGTTATCAGTCTCAGCGTTATCACGAACAAGATAATTATGGATTAATCTGTAACTTTGCAATCTGTTTTTTTAAAAAAAATCACTGTTGCTGTACAATCCTGTGTGCCAAGTTCTCCTTCCACCTCACCTCAGCTAGCTCACTCCTCATCTTCTAAAATCTGCCCTAATCCAATCTTGTGCTCTAGTTTTTCTTCTGACATTTTCCCTTTCTAGTTGGATCTTAAACCTTATCATATTGTATCATATAGCTCATCTACCTGATCATAGAATCATGAAATCAGAGAATGTTACCGCACAGACGGTAGCCATTCGGTCCATTGTGCCTGTGCCGTCTCTTTGAAATTAGTCCCATTCCCCTGTTCTTTTCCCATAGCCCTGCAAATTTTTCCACTTCAAGTATTTATCCAATTCCCTTTTTGTCCCTTGGGCATTCATGCAAGGAGAGATTGCTACAATCTTGGTAAGGGATGTTAAGGTCAAAAAAGAAAGAGACCTGTGATTTTTTAACTTCAGTAATTGAAGTAAAATGTGAATAAGAACTGAAATGTTAGTCTTATGTACAGACATTCAAAGTTATTGTTGAATCTGCTTCCACCACCCTTTCAGGCAGTGCATTCCAGATCATAACAACTCGCTGCATAATTTTTTTTTCCTCATGTTGCCTCTGGTTCTTTTGCTGATCACCTTAAATCTGTGTCCTCTGGTTACCGACCCTTCTGCCAATGGAAACGGTTTCTTCTTCTTTACTCTATCAAAACCCTTCATGATTTTGAACACCTCTATCAAATCTTCCCTTAACCTTCTTTGCTCTATGGAGAACAATCCCAGATTCTCTAGTCTCTCCACGTAACTGAAGTCTTTTATCCCTGGTACCATTCTAGTAAATCTCCTTTGCACCCTCTCTAAGGCCTTGGCATCCTTCCTATAGTGTGGTGCCCAGAAATGCATACAATACTCCAGCTGGGGCCAAGCCAGTATTTTACAAAGGTTTAGCATAACTTCCTTGTTTTTGTACTCCATACCTCTATTTAAAAAGCCAAGGATCCCATATGCCTATTTAACATGTCCTGCTATCTTCAAAGACTTGTCCACGTACACCCCCAAGGCTCTCTGTTCCTGGACCCCATTTAAAATTGTGCTATTTAGTTTATATTGCCTCTTCTCATTTTTCCTCCCAAAATGAATCCATTCACACTTCTCTGCATTAAATTTCATTTTCCATGTGTCTGCCCATTTCATCAGTCTTTCTATGTCCTCACTGTTTACTACATTTCCGAGTTTCATGTCATCTGCAAACTTTGAAATTATGCCCTGTCTACCCAAGTCCAGGTCATTAATATACATCGAAAAGAGCTGTGTCCCAACACTGATCCCTGGGGAACACCACTGCAAACTTCCGTCCTGTCTGATAAACAACCGTTTACCACTGCTCTGCTTTCTGTCCCTTCGCCAATTTTGTATCCACGCTGCCATTGTCCCTTTAATCCCATGGACTTTAATTTGCTAACAAATCTATTATGTGGTACTTCATCAAACATCTTTTGAAAGTCCATACACAAAATATCAACAGCACTACCCTCATCAACCCTCTCTGTTACTTCATCAAAGAACTCAATCAAGTCAGTCAAACACGATTTTCCTTAAACAAATCCATGCTGGCTTTCATTTATTAACTCACATTTTTCCAAGTGCCAATTAACTTTGTTCTGGATTAACATTTCTAAATGTTTCCGCACCACTGACATTAGGCTGACTAGTTTGTAGTTGCCGGGTTTGTCCCTCTCCCCTTTTTTGAACGGGGGTGCAACATTTGTAATCCTCCAGTCCTCTGGCACCACTCCCATATGAGTCATGAGTTCAAATCCCACCACGGCAGCTGGGGAACTTAAATTCAATTAATTAAATAAAATCTGGAATTAAAAAAAACTAGTATCAGTAATGGTGGCCATGAAACTACCGGATTGTCGTAAATACCCATCTGGTTCACTAGTGTCCTTTAGGGAAGGAAACCTGCCGTCCTTACCCAGTCTGGCCTGTATGTGACTCCAGACCCACAGCAATGTGGTTGATTCTTAATCACCCTCTGAAATGGCCTGGCAAGCCACTCAGTTGTACAATCTCGTTACAAAAAGTCATAATAAGAAAAAAAAGGGAAGGACCACCCGGTATTAGACCACTAGGCACCGGACACGACAAAGGCAAACCAAGCCCAGTCAACCCTGCAAAGTCCTCCTCACTGACATCTGGGAACTTGTGCCAAACTTGGGAGAGCTGAACCACAGACTAGTCAAGCAACAGCCTGACATAGCCATACTCACAGAATCATACCTTTCAATCAACGTCCCAGACTCTTCCATTGCCATCCCTGAGTATGTCCTGTCCCTTGTGCAGATGAAGTCCCGTCATAGAGTCATAGAGTTATACAGCACGGATAGAGGCCCTTCGGCCCATCGTGTCCGCGCCGGCCATCAAGCCCAGTCTAATCTAATCCCATATTCCAGCATTTGGTCCGTAGCCTTGTATGCTATGGCATTTCAAGTGCTCATCCAAATGCTTCTTGAATGTTGTGAGGGTTCCTGCCTCTACAACACTCCCAGGCAGTGAGTTCCAGACTCCAACCACCCTCTGGGTGAAAAAGTTCTTTCTCAAATCCCCTCTAAACCTCCCGCCTTTTACCTTGAATCTATGAGGACACCATCCAACGTGTTGTGTGGCACTACCACCATGCTAAAAGGGATAGATTCAGAACAGATCTAGCAGCTCAAAACTGGGCATCCATGAGGCGCTGTGGGCCATCAGCAGCAGCAGAATTGTATTCCTGCACAATCTGTAACCTCATGGCCTGGCATATTCCTCACTCTACCCTAACCAACAAGCCAGGGCATCAACCCTGGTCAATTAGAAGTGTAGAAGAGCATGGCAGGAGCAGCACCAGGCATATCTAAAAATGAGGTGCCAACCTGGTGAAGCTACAACAGCTACATGCAAGCTAAGCGATTCCACAATCAACGGATCAGATCAAAGCTGTGCAGTCCTGCCACATCCAGTCATGAATGGTGGTGGACAATTAAACAAGTAACGGGAGGAGGAGGCTGTGTAAACATCCCCATCCTCAATTATGGCGGAGTCCAGCACGTGAGTGCAAAAGACAAGGCTGAAACGTTTGCAACCATCTTCAGCCAGAAGTGTCGAGTGGATAATCCATCTCAGCCTCCTCCCGATATCCCCACCATCACAGAAGCCTGTCTATAGCCAATTTGATTCACTCCATGTGATATCAAGAAACGACGGAGTGCACTTGATTCAACAAAGGCTATGAGCCCCGACAACATCCCAGCTTTAGTGCTGAAGACTTGTGCTCCAGAACTAGCTGCGCCTCTAGCCAAGCTTTTCCAGTACAGCTACAACACTGGCATCTACCCGACAATGTGGAAAATTGCCCAGGTATGTCCTGTCCACAAAAAGCAGCTCAATTCCAATCCGGCCAATTACCGCCCCATCAGTCTTCTCTCAATCATCAGCAAAGTGATGGAAGTTGTCATCGACAGTGCTATCAAGAGGCACTTACTCACCAATAACCTGCTCACCAATATTCAGTTTGGGTTCCGCCAGGACCAATCGGCTCCTTACAGCCTTGGTCCAAACATGAACAATAGAGCTGAATTTCAGAGGTGAGGTGAGAGTGACTGCCCTTGACATCAAGGCAACATTTGACTGACCGTGGCACCAAGGAGCCCTCGTAAAATTGAAGTCAATGGGAATCAGTGGGAAACCTCTCCAGTGGCTGGAGTCATACCGAGCACAAAGGAAGATGGTAGTGGTTGTTGGAGGCCTATAATCTCAGCCCCAGGACATTGTTGCAGGAGTTCCTCAGGGCAGTGTCCTAGGCCCAACTATCTTCAGCTGCTTCATCAATGACCTTCCCTCCATCATAAGGTCAGAAATGGGGACGTTTGCTGATGTTTGCACAGTGTTCAGTTCCATTCGCAACCCCTCAGTTAATGAAGCAGTCCATGCCCGTATGCAGCAAGACCTGGACAACATCCAGGCTTGGGTTGATAAGTGGCAAGCAGCATCCGCACCAGATAAGTGCCAATCAATGACCATCTCCAACAGGAGAGAGCCTCACCACCTCCCCTTGACATTCATCACTGAATCCCCCACCACCAACATCCTGGGAGTCACCATTGATCAGAAACTGAACTGGACCTGCCACATAAATACTGTGGCTACAAGAGCAGATCAGAGGCTGGGTATTCTGCGGCGAGTGACTCACCTCCTGACCCCCCAAAGCCTTTCCACCATCTACAAGGCACAAGTCAGGATGGAATACTTTCCACTTGCCTGGATGAGTGCAGCTCCAACAACACTCAAGAAGCTCGACACCATCCAGGACAAAGCAGCCCACTTAATTGGCACCCCCATCCACCACCCTAAACATTCACTCCCTTCACCAACGGCACAGCGTGGCTGAAGTGTGTACCATTCGCAGGACGCACTGCAGTAACTTGCCAAGGCTTCTTCGACAGCACCTCCCAAACCTGTGACCTCTACCACCTAGCAGGACAAGGGCAGCAGGTACATGGGAACAACACCACCTGCACGTTCCAATCCAATTCACACACCATCCTGACTTGGAAATATATTGCCGTTCCTTCATCATCGTTGGGTCAAAATCCTGGAACGCCCTACCTAACAGCACTGTGGGAGAACCTTTACCACACGGACTGCAGCGGTTCAAGAAAGTGGCTCACCACCACCTTCTCAAGAGCAATTAGGGATGAGCAATAAATGCCGGCCTTGCCACATCCCATGAACGAATAAAAAAAATATACAAGGAGGATTGGAAAATTGTGGCCAAAGCCTCCACAATTTGCATCCTTACTTCCCTCAGCAACCGAGGATGTATCCCATCTCGACCCGGTGATTTTTCTACCTTTTAGTACCTCCTCTTTATCTATTTTTAACCTGTCCAATTTCTCTCCTACCTCCTCCATTACTGTGACATTGGCAGCATCCTCTTCTTTAGTGAAGATAGATGCAAAGTATTCATTTAGTACCTCAGCCATGCCCTCTGCCTCCACAAGAAGACCTTCTTTTTGGTCCCAAATCAGACCTACCCTTCCTTTGACTACCATTTTACGATTTAAATCTTTATTAACAAATTTTGGGTTCTCTTTTATGTTACCCACTAATTTATTCTCAAGCACTCTCTTTTCCCCTGGTATTTCCTTTTTCAATTCTCCTCTGTACTTTTCGTATTCAGCCTGGTTCTCTACTGAATTATGAACTCAACATTTATTATAAGCCTCCTTTTTCTGTTTTATTTTAATCTCTGTATCTTCAGTCATCCAGGGAGCTCCAGCTTTGGATGCCCTTTTTTTCCCCCCTCGTGGGAATGTGTCTAGTCTGTACCCGAACTATATCCTCTTTGAAGGCCTCCCATTGCTCATTTACTGTTTTAGCTGCCAATCTTTGATTCCAATCCATTTAGGCCAGATCCCTCTTTAACTCACTGAAATTAGCCCTCCTTCAGTCAAGTATTTTCACATAACCACTCTAACTTTTCCCTAACTACTCTAAACCTAATGATATTGTGATCACTGTTTCCCAAATGCTCCCCCACTGAAACATGCTCCACTTGACCCACTTCATTCCCTAGAACTAGATACAGCACTGCTTCCTTTCTCGTTGGGCTGGAAACATACTGATCAAGAAAGTTCACTTGTATATATTTCAGAAATTCCTCCCCCTCTTTTCCCTTTACACTGTTATTTTCCCAGTCTATATTAGGATAATTGAATTCCCCCAAAATCACTACACTAAAGTTCTTGCATCTTTCTGCAATTTGCCTGCAAATTTGCTCCTCTATCTCCTTCACACTAATTGGTGGTATGTGGTACACACCCAGCAGTGTAATAGCCACTCTATTGTTCCTTAATTCTAACCAAATAGATTCTGTCTTTGAACCCTCAAGTACATCATCCCTTTCTAGTGCTGTAACAGTATATTTGATCAATACTCCCACCTACTTTTTTTCCTTCCCTATCTTTCTTGAATACACTGTAGCCAGGAATATTAAGTGCCCATTCCTCCTCTTCTTTGAGCCAGGTCTCCATTATTGCCACTGTATCATATTAAGGATAGTATCCGACTAAAAACAAGGACATATAAGGTAGCCAAACTTAGTGGGAGGATAGAAGATTGGGAAGCCTTCAAAAGACAGCAAAAAGTAACTAAAGGATTGATTAAGAAAGGGAAGATGGATTATGAAAATAAATTAGCAAAAAATATAAAAACAGATAGCAAGAGTTTCTATAGTTATATAAAAAGAAAAAGGGTGGCTAAGGCAAACGTAGGTCCCTTAGAGGATGAGACCAGGAAATTAATGGTGGGAAACATGGAGATGGCAAAAGTGCTGAACAAATATTTTGTTTCAGTCTTTACGGTAGAGGACACTAAGAACATCCCAACACTGGACAAACAGGGGGCTCTAGGGGGGGAGGAGCTAAATACGATTAAAATTTCTAAGGAATTGGTACTCAGTAAATTAATGGGACTCAAGGCGGATAAATCCCCTGGACCTGATGGCTTACATCCTAGGGTCTTGAGGGAAGTGGCAGTAGGGATTGTGGATGCTTTGGTAATAACTTTCCAAAATTCTCTGGACTCGGCAAAGGTCCCGGCAGATTGGAAAACTGCTAATGTAACACCCTTATTTAAAAAAGGGTAGTAGGCAGAAGGCTGGAAATTATAGACCAGTTAGCCTAACATCTGTGGTGGGTAACATTTTGGAGTCTATTATTAAGGAGACAGTAGCAGAACATTTGGATGAACATAATTTAATAGGACAAAGTCAGCATGGCTTTATGAAGGGGAAGTCATGTCTGACAAATTTTCTTGAGTTCTTTGAGGACATAACGTACAGGGTGGATAAAGGGGAACCAGTGGACGTAGTGTATTTAGACTTCCAGAAGGCATTCGACAAGGTGCCACATAAAAGATTATTGCTCAAGATAAAGAATCACTGGATTGGGGGTAATATTCTGGCAT
Organism: Heptranchias perlo; assembly: GCF_035084215.1. Lineage (NCBI taxonomy): Eukaryota > Metazoa > Chordata > Chondrichthyes > Hexanchiformes > Hexanchidae > Heptranchias > Heptranchias perlo. The sequence goes on from NC_090335.1 coordinate 36,090,960, forward strand.
GGGTGGAGGATTGGTTTGAGAATCCCTACGTGGTCAGTTTTCGGTAAAATATTAAGATGTCTACGTGGCAAAGAAGCAGAATGCAAAATGGTTAGAAAGGGTTAATTAGTTAGTAACTGAGATTGATACAAGTGGCCTGGCCCTCCTGCTGGGCCATATGTTTGCTTAGTCAGCAGGCCTGCATTGTCTTATCAATGATAGGTCTTTGATGTGAGTCAAGGACTGGTCTGAATGTCTCCATGTTTATGGCAGATCAATATAGGGAACGAGCTTAGCCAAAGTTGAAAGACATTCCAGGTTGGGAGATAAGGAACAGAAGGGACAGGGAAGAACATTCTAAGTTGGAAGATGAGGAAGTATCCCCTTTGATGTCTAACAGCAGCATGATCAGCACATGATTATTTATGATTGGCCGGAAATAATGTAACCTTGCATGGCAACCTATGCCCGGCTTATGATTGGTGTTGACCCTCGTTAAGTATGTTCCAACCCTATTGATTTGTATAAAAACGTGTGGATTTCTGTATGTTTCTTGTTCTTGCTCTGCCAGCATAGAGGGACTCTATCAGGAGTCAAAATCAATGCTGCAGACTAAGAACCCTGCTATTAAAGATGTGTTGAACTTTAAAATGTATTCGACTTCAGTTATTACTGAACCAGACTGAGGGGAAAGAATCCGGATCGTCATTTGGTGGCAGCGGTGGGATCTTAACGGTTGTTCACCGAGAGTTCGCGGAGTAAGAGGCGGATTGTCTCAGACACGGAGGAAGGAAATGGCGCCCCGATGTAAGTAGTCTTAATTTACTACGTCGGTTTTCCTCCAATCCGTCAGTCTGACGACGAATCGTCCAATCGCTAACACTCGTGTGCGTCCTTACAAGATTCAGGTCAGTCTGGCGAATACACAGAAATAGCAGGAAGAGGTCAGTGGTCGAATATCACTGAGGGAATAACTTGTAAGCGGTAGGTCAGTGGTTAATATCACTGAGGTTAGTCAGGGTTTAAGTTCCTGATGATTGGATATAAACAGGAACTATTGATAAAAACTTAGATGCCGCCAAAAAGGCTCAGGAATTAATTTGGAAAAATAACAGAGGTACCTCAGCCAAAGAACTAATTGCTTTATGGAGACAGTACTGTAGAAAAAATGGATAGAATTAAGTGACTAGACAAATGTTTAAAAGACAGAGACCCGAAAAAGAAAGGTTTTGTTGTTTCAGTGTACTGTCCCTTTAAAAAGCCTGTCTTTGATCAGTGTTTTTTTTTGTCGGTGTTGTGGGCTACGCCCCCTTCTTACTGTGTCTTGTGTGTTTTCTTCCTTTGTGTAATGTATCTGTCTTGTCGTGTGTTTAATTCTGATACTGCCGAATTAAAATTGGAGTTATTGAGGTTAAGTGACCTATTAAATTCTGGTTCTTATAAAGTGTGGGCATGTTAAATTCCAGACATGGGATCTTCAAAAAATTGGTATTTTGAATGTTTATTTTGTGATTGGCTGTGGTTTAAAAGGAGGTTAAAAATTAACGGGATAGATTAAAAAACTATCAGGATCATTGTGATAGGAAAAGTCGGAAAGCTGGAACAGCTCGCAGCGTTGATTATAATCACATCCACTAAAAGTATGTGAAAAAATAGTGTGCAAAAATATAGTATAAAGCAATCCACAAATGTGAGAAGTAAAAAAATCAGTCAAACCTGTGTGAAGTGAAATTTTGAAGGTGGGAACTTAATCTCAAAAGGGAGAAGGATCAAGTTACTCCTACCACAAGAGCAAGTTAATATTAACCCCTTCCATCCCAAGAAGCCAGACTGTCATGCCAAGACCAGTTCAAACAGATAGAAATGACCCAGTCGGTTGAGAACTGTCTGAGGCTTGCCCAGAACACAGGTGAACATGAGGTAACAATTGGTATAGGTTATATTAGTAAAATTGTCCCAATCACTCGGAAATGCCAAAGGCTACAATTGACTGAGATATAAGTTTTCACGCTGCAGTGAAAAATTGATAAGAAAGGAATGTAAAACAAATCATATGAAAAGGAAGCATAGGTTAGACAATTGGAAGTCCATTACTTGAGCTATGTACTGACACAGGGTACTAAACGCCTATCAGTTTTACCCTGCCACAGTATGATAAGGAAGTTTTGACAAGTTCTGGGGCTATTCAATTTTATTTGAAATTAATAGTAGAATACAAGATCTGACCAAAGAGGGGAGACCTTCCCTGACAAATTATATAACTCGCATTGAGACTGCTAAGAAAACTCAACAATTCGATCAACACCTCCTAACTCAAGTGTTAAAACAAAGAGCGACATGGAATGGAGGTGGACATCGTAAAAAGAGATAGGCAAATATGGAGACGTAAAGATCTGTGATAAGTGATATAGCAACTGCCTTTGCCTCAGTTGTTAACACCATTGATTTGACAACATTAGATCAAAAGGTCAGAGATTTAGGGTCTCGCATTAAAGATATATTAAAAGATAAATGAAAATACAGATAAGGAATTGTCTGAGGATCAAATGCTGACCATATATTTGCAAAGGATAGCTGCAGTGCTAGAAACACATGCCCAAACCATTAATAAATTAATAAAAGAGGAATATAACGTATCTTAGCAGGCGGCTGCTAATGATATCTGCTTAATGTGGTTACATCTTGAAAACACAGAGATTAGGACTTGGAGTTAGAAATTCCAGTCTGCAGCCCTGCGTACATCTGTATGTGGGAGAGACAGTGTTTCTTTCAGACAGGCTGCGTGCTTCAGAGAGAGAGCGAGAATGGAACTAGGCTATTTCTCTCTCCTGTTTTGTTTTCTAAATTTGTTTTGGGTATAGGGATTATTCCTTTGGATAAATAAATAATAAATGAAGATTTGACAAATTAATCACTTGGGCTCTCAAGAAGAGCCGCAATGGATTTTCTGTGTTTCTTTTAAAACAGGTGACCCTGGGTTTTTTTGGGACCACGTGAGTGTTGATGGTGCAGGATTACCCAGAGTAGTTACAAAGTTACGGTGCAACCTTTGCTGGAGAAATTTGGTGCAGGAAACGATCCAGTGGTGTTAAAGATTTAAGACTTTAGCTGCAGACATCAGCGGATACCAAATGTCACAGCGTGGTGATATCAACCTGATTCTCTTTTGAAAACATTTTGATTTGTTTTGTTTTAGCCTATTTGTTGTCTTCCGAGACAGAGTGCTCGAGGTGGGGAGATATGGGAATTTCTCTAAAGTCATTGAATTGGGCATGATAAAAAATCAATCTGGCATAAATATACAATCTAGTGGAAGTCAGGAAAGTGTAGTTGAGAATAGTAAATTGATAGCTTTCTCGTGGAGATATTTGTGTCCTTGCCTATAATGAATAATGAGAAAACTATACTCAATAGCCTGGCCACTACCCTGACATTGGGACCATTCAGGGGGAGATAAGCACTCTAGACACCCCTGATCTTTTTGATAAGATAACCTGAAAACCTAAGAATGGCTACAGTGGACATAAAAGATACAAATGTATGTTGCCATCATCTGAAACGGAGACCAGGATGAAGAACATGATTACAAAGGCCTGTGGCCTGGTGAGCTATTGCAACCACTCTTTAAACAAACCAGTTGCTTTTACAGGACTGAATCCTACAGGTCATATGATGTGTGCCATGGAAAATGTTCGGAAATACCATGAGGACGAAGAGACTGGCCAGCAGAAAGTTAATATCCAAGAACACTAAGCTCATTCCTATGAGATGCTGCTAGTATGCGGAGATACATGAAGAAGATACATTGAAGAATGAGTCTCAGACAGGCTCAGTTACTTGACAACAGCACAACAGGAAAATGGTTAATGTGGTCCAGGCGAGTGAGAAATCCTTTTAAACAAGGCACTGACACATGGTCCATAGAGAAACCAACTAATTAATGAGACAGTCAGGAAACACTGGTATCAATCAAAAGGACTGAAATTAAAGTAAAGAGGGACACAGTAATTTGGATTTCCAAAATTCAGGGTTAGGTTCCCATCAGTTAACAATAAAATTGGGAGAAACAATATTTAGAAGATATCCGCACGATGGATACAAAATTACAAAATTATGAGGGGCCCAGATAAAGTAGACAGGAAGTACCTGTTTCCCCGAGCAGAGGGTTCAAGAACTAGAGGACGTAGATTTAAGCTGATTGGCTGGAACAAAATTAAAGGGATGTGTTACTAGACATGCTGTCACTGTGTGTCCACATAGTGTTGGACACAGCCTAGAAGCACAGTGTGGGTTTAATAATACCGGTACCAATCCGGATATTAACTGTACCATGGAGGCCCTAGAGGCGGATCTAAAACCCACTTAAGTGGTATATGCCGGAGAGGGCGAATACTGTGTTACAACTAATTTGAAAACGTTTAAATATGCCAATCTAACTTGTGATATTTTAAGTCCAGAATTCTACTCCATTTCTGAAGTCCTGGTTTGGATTGGACCCGAGGAACTGGTAGAGATACACCGGCATAACCTCACCACCTTGCAAGTTTCTGAGAATGTCAGAAAGGACTTAAAAGAATATCAGGACACATTTGGGTATCTGACACCCCTGTTGCCTAAATACTTGGAAGCATTGCGAATGGAGATACGCCTCTCCCAGAAGGTTTGTTATAACCTACAACAGGACAATAACAACATTAAGCATGACATTGACCAAATTAAAGTCACCACCTGGTGAAATGACCTCTGGAATTTGGGACTGAATATACAGATCCATCTTTGGATTAGATTAGTTTCATATGTATTAGTCGTAGTGCAGTTTGTTGTAATGTGCTTCTTGATTTTCATTGCATGTAATAAATGTAAGCAGAGGATGAAGGGTTTGGCAAAGATAGTAAAACAGAGCCTGGGTGAGAATGTCCCCATTGTCTCTGTGGTTTCAACTAAGAACACATCTTAATGGTACCGGGAGTAGCACCCGCTGGGGTAAGGTGCATGTAAAAGGGAAGACAATTATAGTTTGATAGGATTATCAGATGCTCTGCCTCTCTTCCACCCGGACTGGTGGCCAACACGAAGGGAACCTGGTTAAGATGAGGTACAGCATCTAGCGGGATATTGTAGGGAGAATTTGGATTAAGGGATATAATGGGGAGGGCACCAATTCACAGGTGTAAAATGGTCTGAAAGGTACCATTCAGTCTAGTTAGGCTGGAAACAAAATATAAATCACCAGAGGATATTTGACTATGTTAGCCTTTTCAAACTAACATGAATAGGTTTAGCTGACCAAGGACATTCGCAGCTTACTTGAGAGATGTTTAGAAGGAGTCTGTTCCTGAGAACAGATAAGAGTACAAAGGCGTATTGATGAAACATGTCTGTGTTCTATTGGGACTTCTCTAGTTCAAGGGCTAGTCATATTCATTGTTATAATTCTTATAGTTTATTGCTTACTTAAATGTTGCTGCACTGCAGAACCAGTGAGCACCGTAATAATTGGTTATCATAAAATGATAAAAGGGGGGAATGAGAATCCCTACGTGGTCAGTTTTCGGTAAAATATTAAGATGTCTACGTGGCAAAGAAGCAGAATGCAAAATGGTTAGAAAGGGTTAATTAGTTAGTAACTGAGATTGATACAAGTGGCCTGGCCCTCCTGCTGGGCCATATGTTTGCTTAGTCAGCAGGCCTGCATTGTCTTATCAATGATAGGTCTTTGATGTGAGTCAAGGACTGGTCTGAATGTCTCCATGTTTATGGCAGATCAATATAGGGAACGAGCTTAGCCAAAGTTGAAAGACATTCCAGGTTGGGAGATAAGGAACAGAAGGGACAGGGAAGAACATTCTAAGTTGGAAGATGAGGAAGTATCCCCTTTGATGTCTAACAGCAGCATGATCAGCACATGATTATTTATGATTGGCCGGAAATAATGTAACCTTGCATGGCAACCTATGCCCGGCTTATGATTGGTGTTGACCCTCGTTAAGTATGTTCCAACCCTATTGATTTGTATAAAAACGTGTGGATTTCTGTATGTTTCTTGTTCTTGCTCTGCCAGCATAGAGGGACTCTATCAGGAGTCAAAATCAATGCTGCAGACTAAGAACCCTGCTATTAAAGATGTGTTGAACTTTAAAATGTATTCGACTTCAGTTATTACTGAACCAGACTGAGGGGAAAGAATCCGGATCGTCAGGTTATCTAACAGGAAGCAGAGAGTTGGGATAGATGGTTCATTCTCGGACTGGCAACCAGTGGCCAGTGGTGTTCCGCAGGGGTCGGTGCTGGGTCCCCAGCTCTTTACAATCTATATTAACGATTTGGAGGAGGGGACCGAGTGTAACATATCAAAGTTTGCATTTGATACAAAGATGGGAGGGAAAGTAGAGAGTGAGGAGGACATAAAAAACCTACAAGGGGGTAAAGACAGGCTGGGTGAGTGGGCAGAGATTTGGCAGATGCAATACAATATTGGAAAATGTGAGGTTATGCACTTTGGCAGGAAAAATCAGAGAGCAAGTTATTATCTTAATGGCGAGAAACTGGAAAGTACTGCAGTACAAAGGGATCTGGGGGTCCTAGTGCAAGAAGATCAAAAAGTTAGTATGCAGGTGCAGCAGGTGATCAAGAAGGCCAACGGAATGTTGGCTTTTATTGCTAGGGGGATAGAATATAAAAACAAGGAGGTATTGCTGCGGTTATATAAGGTATTGATGAGACCGCACCTGGAATACTGCATACAGTTTTGGTCTCCATACTTAAGAAAAGACATACTTGCTCTCGAGGCAGTACAAAGAAGGTTCACTCGGTTAATCCCGGGGATGAGGGGGCGGACATATGAGGAGAGGTTGAGTAGATTGGGACTCTACTCATTGGAGTTCAGAAGAATGAGAGGCGATCTTATTGAAACATATAAGATTGTGAAGGGGCTTGATCGGGTGGATGCGGTAAGGATGTTCCCAAGGATGGGTGAAACTAGAACTAAGGGGCATAATCTTAGAATAAGGGGCTGCTCTTTCAAAACTGAGATGAGGAGAAACGTCTTCACTCAGAGGGTGGTAGGTCTGTGGAATTTTCTGCCCCAGGAAGCTGTGGAAGCTACATCATTAAATAAATTTAAAACAGAAATAGACAGTTTCCTAGAAGTAAAGGGAATTAGGGGTTACGGGGAGTGGGCAGGAAATTGGACATGAATTTAGATTTGAGGTTAGGATCAGATCAGCCATGATCTTATGGAATGGCGGAGCAGGCTCGAGGGGCCGATTGGCCTACTCCTGCTCCTATTTCTTATGTTTTTATGTTCTTATAGTCCCACATGGCTACTTGTGCCTGCAGCTCACCAACCTTATTTACCATGCTCCATGCATTTATGCACATGCACTCTAAACCCATCTTAGTCTGCCTCACCCCCCCCCCCCCAACCCCGTCTGATCTCTCCTATTTCTGAACTATTCTTTATTCTAATGCTGTTTATCTCTCATAGCACTCTGTGCCCCTTGTATCTCCTCTCTATTGCTTCATTCTGGTGCCCCTCCCTGAGCTATTTCATTCTTCATAATCAGATCTAGCAATGCCTTTGCTTTTATAGGTCTACTAAGCTTGAGGAAGGAGTCCGCACACATTTTAGGAATTCCATTCCTTTTTCTCCATTTACTTCTGTACCTTTCTGTTCCAATCAATAGGTGGATAATTAAAATCTTGCAGAACAATAATTTTGTTCTTCCTACTCAGCTCTCTAATTTGACTGCCAATTTTGCTCTTCCATAGTTATAATACACCCTACTAATGTAACAGGCCCTTTTTTATCTTTGCACTTTCATTTCCTCATCTCCTCTCTTTCACAACATAGGGATTCCTATTGAGAAATCCATTTCTTGCGTCCAAAAAATAACTTTCTCCAGTACTCACTATGTGCAGGAGACATCTTTGGAGAAGCTCCAGAGTAGCAAACAGAAAAATCAATGTCCAGGCAAAGTTTCACAAAACTTCAGATGTCACAACCAAGATATCCCCATCAACACAGTGTCTACCTCAGGGATATCTTTGTGCTGCTCATACCACCGCTTATATAGTGGCAGTTTTCTCAGAGGTCAGGTTTGAGGTGCTAATTGGGAGAAATTATGTCGCTACCTAGGCCACACTCATTTACCCACCATTTTCATGCGGCAGGGTGGGCTCCAGGCGGCCTGTTTTCTGGACTGTTGATTTTTCACAAGGAGAATTCTGGTGAGCATTTTTAGGGAAGAATTGTGGCAGCAAATCACACTGCCCATTTTACCATTTTCACTGCTGCAAATGGGAGGTTTTTGAAATGAAAATCTAGCCATTGTATTCTTCATTGGAACTTTGACATGGTAATTATAATTTCCTTGTCCAGACCAAGCCCAGTTCATTTCTTTTCTCAGTAGGAGTCCTGATTTTCAACAAGTCTGTCTATATCACTATTACGAGGTCCATAGGTGGTAAATGGTAATTTTGGAAAAAATGTTTTAGTAAGTTTGGCCTAGAAATGAAATGAGTCATGAAAATCTTCTGCATATCTATAGCATAATTCAGCATAATAATAATAGAAACCATTTTGCTTGTGAAAAAATGTATTTAATACAGTAGTTTTATGATTGCACATGGAAGTACGTGCATCTGTTTTGCTGGTAGCTTCTTAAGATATCTTTCATGTTTTAAAACTGTAAACTGTAGCAAAGTAATTGTGATGCCTGGGAAAGAGTTGCGAGAAAGAAAAGCAAATAAAGACTTGCATTTAAATCACAACCTACCCTATCTCTCAGAAATTTGTTCGAAGTGTGCCATGACTCTTGTTGTGTGGACAAATACCGCAGCCATTTTGCACATAGCAAAATCCCGCAAACTGTAATGCAATAAACGACCAGTTAATCTGTTTCTTGTGTTGCTGAGTGAGGGAGGAATGTTGGCAGGACACCAGGAAAATCTTGTACTTTAAATATTGCAATGGGCTGTTTAAGGTGCACCTCAGCCAGGAAAACAGACAGAAAAGCCCAGAGTTTTAATTCTCATCCAAAGAATGGCACATGCAGCAACGTAGCACTCCCTCAGTGTTACACTGATGTATCAACCGAAATTATGTGCTCAAGAACTGGCGCAGAGCTTCAGTTCACAACCTTCTGACACATAGGTAAATGCTATCAACTGAGGTAAGCTGACATCTTCGCTCAATGTTAAGAAAGGACTTTCTTAAAAAGTTTGTCATTTAATAAAAACAGAAAATGAGCTTTTCCAGCATTTTCTGTTTTTATTTCAGATTTCCAGCATCCACAGTATTTTGCTTTTGAAAGCTTGTCATTTGTTTGGTGATTTTTTCTCACACCTATCCTCCAACTTCTCCCTCTCTATTATGGTCTTTCTTATCTCATGTTCTTTTACCAATAATACTGTGGTCAGCACATGTGGTGGAGAAGAATGGTTCAGTAGCAAACAAAGCTTAAACATTTTATGGTGGTATACTACCAGCACTGTCATACAGTGCCAAAACTTGGACTCATCCAAACACAGCAACTGTCAGCCTTAAACATGAAACATCATCATCTGGCAACACACATCATAACTCCTCACCAACTGGCAACTCACCATCCATCAATGGACTAACTGATCCATTACCTGCAGTGCTAGTAAACTGGTCATTATGTTACTTTGACTTGACAACTCCCAGAAGCACGAGTTAATTAGATCATCTTTCTCAATCCATAACCACCAGAATGGAAGTAACCACAAGGATGACCACATGCTCATTGGACTAATCAACAAATACACTGACAAAATTTATTCCAGGAGATGTCTGATCAATATGGCATGAAACTAAAGGGCATGATTTTTACATGGAGCCGTGAAGAGAGCCGGGTGGGGGGGTTGGTGGGGGTTGGCGAAGGTAATCGGAGGCCAGCAGAAGATCGGGGGCCATCAGAAGATTGAAGTTGGAGGTGGGGATGGGGTCTACCATCAAGGGGGGGATGGGGTCTACCACCAGGGTGTCTACCATTGTGGGGGTCTACCATCGGGCGGTGGGGGGGGGGGGTTGGCCGATGGTGGGGGTCTGATCATGCCAGGTAAGCTCTTGTTGGGCCCATAAGCAGTGCAATAAAGGCACTCACCTCACAGGTCGACCCTTCTTGCCTCCTTCCACCTGACGAGGTTCAGAAGCCGTGGGAAACCAGTGCAGATGAGATTAAAGTTTCAGACAAAATCAACAAAAAATTAAGTACCTCAACTATTTCAATGAGGTAAATTGCTTCTTTAACAATTTGCCTGCCGGCTTTAAGTGGGGACAGGACTTCTGGGTTTCGGATGTGCGTGTGCAGCCAAACGCGCCTGGGTTAAACTCAGAAATGGGCGCACTGCAGCCAGGTTCCGGTCGTGCTTCAAAAAACTGCTATTTTAACTTCCCACCTGCCCCTACCCCACCTGTTCTTTGGGGTTAAAATTACCCCCAAAGTTTCTGATATCATGTTTCCAAGTTCACTACAATCCCATTTTCCATGTGGAACTTATTGGGCCGGACCTTGCTGGCAAGCCTCTCCGCATCTCCTGCAGATAAATAGTAGAAATGTACTTACTGCGTGGTCCACAATGTAATTTTGCTAGATTCTGAGATCTTCCTCAGTGGTGCATTCTGATATCAGTGCAGGCCATGTGCGCATGGAAACACGGTGGGACTGCAAGCCCCGCCCACAAACAGGCAAGTTAAATTCATAAATTTAAAGTGACATTCCCTACGTTAGTCTAAATAAAAATTTAACTTACCCAATTATAAAAATGCAAGGAAATGATTTAATTTACTTAAACATACAGAAGTTAAAAGTTAAAATTTTTTAATAATTTTTTTAACGATCAAAAAATATTAAAATAAGTATAACGAGATAGTCCACATTTTTAAAATTTAATTTTTTGTTGTCTTGCAGTCGTTATAAGTCATCGTGCTTTTAAAAAGTAGGGCTGGTATTTTCAAGTGTAATTTTTTGTGGGGTAAGTATCTTTATTCCAGCTGGGCAGATGGGTACGTTTACGATTGTTTGGTGATTGTGTTTGATTGTATATGATTGTGGCGTGGTTTTCCCTTTAATTCGGGACTTTCAAAACGCCGTTGAATCAATCAGAGCAAGTTTGCGATTTCTGTGTTTTAATGCACATGTGCACATTCGCAAACTTGCTCCGATGGATTTGCGGCGATTGGGATAGACGCCATTACGGAGCGGCATCCAAGGTAAGTAATTTCTGGGCCAATGATTGATTGTGGTCACTATTCCTACAAAAGTTCCTCTCATCTTTCCTGAGCTCCAGATATGCCATCTTACATGCTTGTCATCCCTAAATCTTTACTATATTGCAATCAAAAATAATTGCCTCATTCTTTCCCAGGACCTCAGAACTCTGGGAGGTGATTTTCAACTGTTGGCTGCCTGTTTCTTGCCTGAAAAATGGGCAGGAATTGAAAATCGGGGGAGCAGCCCGACCATCCCAATGACGCTCAAGGCCCGCCTGATGCAATTTTCAGGGAGGCCTGTAAATGAGTGAGCAGCCTGCCCACCTAAAACAGGTGGGAGGCTGCTTAAATGTGCAAATCAGGGTCCTATGCCAGTTCTAGGACCCTGCTTTCAATTTTCAGGTACAAATGGGCTGAGTGTGCACTCAAAATACAGCACAGAAAATGTCACATTTTCTTTGGTGGATCCAGGAGGAGAAGAGGTGGCATGTTAATGAGGCCTGGGCCTCAAAATAGCCCAGGCATCACGCCAACACCCACAGGCAGGTGGCGCAATCACTTCGCCAATTTGCACCCGTGATGGGTGGAAGTTGAAGGTTGTCTCCTTGAGCTCCTTACGTCTCTCTTCCTTCTACAACCTTTTGGTTTCACCTAATTGCTATTTTCTAATTTACCTGGCCCTTCTACTTTTCTCAACTTTAGTGATTCCTTGTACTGTAGGTCTTGGCCCTTTACTTAGGTTTGTCAATAAAAAGTACTTCTGTAAATTATCAGTTGTTATAACGTGCTACAAAAGTAGTGGTATTAATTGCTGAAAGATTTGGAAACAAATTCTTCAAAGAAGAAAATTGCAGTGATAGCTAAATCTTATCAGATTGACATTGTATATTTAGGGTATCTCTCAGCCCAGTGACAGTGGCCCTTGATTTGATAAAATGGCATTCTTATTTCGGAATAAGGAGTACTGTGAGGACTTACAAAAGGTGTATGAGGCAAACATTGGGAATGGTCTTCTGAACTGTAAATCTATATGGAATCATGAAGGTGAGAGTTGATATTTTTTCCTTATATTTCAGATGAATTTCATATTGGACTTATTAAAGCAATCTCTAGCACTATAATGGCCTTGGGGCTCACATTTTCTAAAGGCAATCTGTTTTCTCCCAATGTTTTATATCCTTGCATGTCCACAATAGAAAATAAGGGATGGCTGCACATTATATATTTTGTTTTGTAAAATAAAAAAACGTTCTGACATTTTTCAGCACTTTCTCAGTATAAATATATCAGCAAGGCATCTTTACACACCATAAATATTTGACGCATGGTATAACCCAATGGCGATTTCATCATTCACAGGTTGTACATGCTAGAAATTTGACATCTTCCAATAACCCTACTGTATATCCTATAGCATGCATTGTGTATTAAAAAGTATATAAAATTACACTTTTATAGATGTCAGTTAATAGCAAATGCGTATTTGGAAAGATGCAAAGGTCATTCATCACCAAAAGGGTTAAACTTGCATTGATGATGAATTAAATAATCAATCCAACAGTCCAATAATTAGATTTGTCCACGCGAGTCATTCAAATAAGTTGGTGGGTAGAAATAACAGTTCAATACTTCAACATGAAGAGAGAGAAAATTTAAAGAACCATAATAAAGGAAACAAAAATAATAAACAAAGCCAGCTTAAATGTAATAAAGGTGGGAAAAGCTCGGCACAGAATTGCATTGTCTAAATCATATAAATATAAAAAATGTAATAAAGGGGTTCAGAAATTCGATTGCGCCTAAAAACAGTCACAAAGGGGACGGAGCTCGCACTGCAAGCGCATGTTGACATAATCCCGGGCAATCAACCCTACTAATGCTATTCATTGGCTGAACACCTGTTTGGGGGCCAGATATCCGGCATCTCTGACACCACTTAATGGCAGCCAGCACCTCTTAAAGGGGAGGTGCACTTTAGCTGCAGAAGGAAGGAAACACTTCTCAACACACAAATGGTTACATCAAGCAGTGAGAAGGCACCAAGGTTCTCTGCTACTGCTTTGGAGGCCCTGGTGCAAGCAGTGGACAGGAGAAGGCAACAACTCGACCACCAGTGGGAAGAGATCGCTGAGGAGGTTAATGCCAGGATCTTAGCTCTAAGGACATAGCTGCAATGCTGCAAAAAGTTCAATGACCTCACCAGAGTTGCCAAGGTAAGAATACTGCTTTCTTACTCTCTGGTCACACTTCTACCACCTCCAGCTTCACTACTCACAATACACCTCTCCCCACTTCCTTTCACTATCCTACAATTATTGCACCATACTTCACGACACCTCCTTCTCCTCATACTCACACACTAACCATTATTGCAACCCTCACATCCCCACATCTCAAGTTGCAAATACTTTCACCAGCCACTTCTTCCTCTCTGTTCTCCCGATACACTAAAAGCGAACACTTGTCCCTCTCTTTCATTTCAGGTGCTGAAAATGTGAAGTGGACAAAGTGGAGACTTTCCTGAAGATACAATATCACTCAATCTCACACTTGCAAGCACCTGCTCGGACACTGGCACCACACATATCTTAGAGGCTAGGCTAAAGGAGGGGTCTTCATATGGTGAATCACTGGCCACAAGTGCGCAGGAACTAGGGCAGGGGGATAGGACATCACAAGTGTCAACTCACCAGAGGACAGGACTACACACTAGCTCTATTACAGCGGACTCAGTTGCTGACTTTGAGACCTAGCCAACCAAAGGAGGCTATTGGGCATTTACCAGGAAATGCTAGGTCATCCGAAATGTCCTCAATGGAAGCTCAGCAACCTTTCACTTCCCAAACTGTAGCCATTGATGAAACACTTCATAGGAACATTAGGATAGGTAAATGAGCACACAAGATAGTCACTAAGGGATTGCACAAGGGTGACTCACAATTATTTCTGTTCACTGTTAGATACAGATGGAATTGAGTTGTTTGATAAATTTGTTTTTTGTTGTGGATTTGATGTTGGTGTTTATATTTGTAGTGAAGTGAAGGCTGAACTGAAGGAAGGCAAATGGATGGTGGTCATAAGGACGGTGGTGATAAAGATTGTGGGGCTGTTGGTCCATTGGGGATGGGAGGGATGGTTCAAGTGAAGTGCTTTTCAATGAGCTGCTCTCTGAGAGCTGTGGCAGTTCGGGCGCTGGTGGTCAATGCAGCTCGGGGCACTCGGGGTTGATGCCTTTCCTGCTCTTCCCCCTCTTCATGCTCCCCCTCCTCCTGCTCCTGCTGCACTTCTTGTTGCCCAGTTGGTGGTAAGTGCTGGTCTCTCATGATGGCAAAGTTATGCAGCATGTAGCAGACAACCACAAATCTGGATACCTGCTCAGCGGTGTACTGCAAAGCTCCGGAACAGTCCAGGCAGCAGAGTTGTTGCTTGAGCATATCAATTATTTGTTCGATCATGTTTCTTGTGGCGGCATGGCTCTCACTGTCAGCCAGCTCTGCAAGTGTGCCCGAGTTCATGACAGGAGCAATATCTCTTTGAAGATATCCCTTCCTCGTAGCCAGCCTGTAACTTGATGTCCTGGTTATAAAGGCAACACAGAGGACTGGCGCAGGATGAAAGAATCATCACTGCTGCCAGGACACTGGGCACAGACCTGCAAGATACGCTGCTTGTGGTCATAAAAAAGCTGTATTTTGAGGGAATGGAATCCCTTTCTATTGAGAAAGATGCCAGGCTGGTGATGGGGCGCACACAGACAATTTGTGTGCTGTCTATAGCACCTTGCACCCTGGGGAAGCCAGCAATGTGGGTGAAGCCTAATGCTTTCTCACCCTTCTTTGCTGTGTCCAAAGAGAATGAGATGGAGCCTCAGTAACCTCCCTGATGCAGTGGAGGATTGCAAACATTGCTGACGTCACCTGCTGCAGCCTGAAAGGAACCTGTGGCATAAAAGTTAAGGGCCACGATGACCTTGAAAGCCACAGGCAGTGTTGTCCATCCCCTGGCTTGAGGCTTGAGTTGTGGCTGTAGCAGGTGACATAGTTCAGTGGCAGCCTCCTTTGTGAAGTGAAGGCACCTCAGACATTGCTCGTCAGTGAAGTTGAAATAGGAGAAATGCTCCCTGTGCACCCACTGTGGATATGGCCTCCAGTGCAATGCCCATCTCAACCTCTCATGGCAGCTGTTCCAGCTCTCTCCCGTATTCCTTGCTACTCCCCCTCGTCCTCCAGTTCCAACGGCAGCCCTACCAGACCACCAATGACTGCAATCATACTGTTTGTAAGGCAGCCAACCACAGTGCAACACCAGAAAAATCTTCTTCTCAGTAGCCAAATTTGAACTTTCCAGAGTTAGAAAACAGGCCAGAAAACACCCAGAGGTTGACAAGCAACCTGAAATGACAAACCAACAACTAACCTGTATGTATTGCATGAACCCTTTAAATAGCGCTGGTGAAGAGTCCTTCCTGCCTGTTAGCGCCATGAGTTGCTGGGTGAGTTTAGCACGTGGTGAGTCAGGCACTGGGGAATACCAAAATCGTAAAAGAGTCCTCCAACAAGGACCCTAATTTGAATAAGTTATTCAGTGTTTTCCATAGTCCTGGCGTGCGCTCTGGACACCCACGGAGAAGCCCGATCCAATAGGGCAGGTGGTGCACTTACTGCTCAAAATGAGTGCGCACTTCTTGCCCACCATATTGGAGGCTTATGCGCCCATTTCGCACTTGAAAAATGGTTGCAGCATGATTGAATTTCTAGGCCATAGTAATGAAAACTTCACTTTAATATAATTTAAACAATATAAATACTTTCCATTCCCAACAGCACTTCACTGACTTCCACAACAAAGACAAAAGAATGTGCCTGCAGGCATTCCTGATGGCCGCGACCTGCACTACTGTGCAAAATGTGATGGGCAGATGTAATCTATTGTTCTGTATATCCATTATGAGGATTGAATTTGTGCTGCTGGCTTTAGTAGCTAAAAAAAGTTATTTTACTGAACCAGAATTCCACTGTTAGACCTTCAGTTGACAGATATATAGCTCAGATGGCATTTATGAGAAGGAATGATTTCCCCTTATTGATCTTGTAATCAAAAACATGTAGTGTCTACAAACCTGTAAGGATTATAGCTCCCACTTGACCCCACTTCCAACTTTTCTCTTTCGTCGTTTTCAGTTTTTGTCTCATTCTATTTTCTTTTTATTTAAATATTCAATTGTAGTGAACTGATGTACTGGTATTTTACCAAAAAGAAAGGCAACGAGTCCATAATGGTTGTTCAATGTATTGGCACTTAGCAGTCTCCATGGCCTAAACTTTAACCCCACAAACTGTAAAAAAACTAAAACCCCACCCCAACCCGCCTCCAGCCCACCCACTTCCGGTTTTAACAGAGGTGGGACACCAACCCGCACTTAGGAGGCAGGTTGGTCAGTAAAAGCTTTCAAGGAGACTGTGGGCCTCCATTTTTACAGCTTTTAAAATTTTAATTCCTGGGAGCCGGGATTCTCAGGCCTCTTGCTTCACGTCATGTTAGAGGGGGTGAGAATGCCCGAAACTGCAGGTAAGTGCCTTTATTGCACTGCTTGTGGGTCCGGAGGAGCATGAGTGCTTCCCCCAGGCCCAATAAGCCTACCTGCAGCGACCGCGCCCCCACGATCTCCAACTCCCCACGATCTCCGTCTCCTCCCACAATCCCCGACCGCATGATCTCCTACCCTGTTGACTGACCCCCCCTCCCCCGCAATGATGACCAACCTCCCCCCTCGATGGCCGACCCCCGATAACTCCCAACCCCCAAAGACCCCCCCACAATGCTCCCCTCCCCACCAGGACCGACCCCTCACCCCCCCCACTCCCCCCATCTAAGACTTATCTGCTGGCATCCGCTTCCTGGCTGTTCTCCCATCCAACTGCCAGCCAGCCTGTCAATCAGGCTGGCCTGTCAGGCAGGAAACCGACAAAAGAAAATGTCCTTACATCAAAATCATAAGGACGTCCGGGAAACCCATACTTCCAGGTTTCCCATCAGTAATTCCCCGACCACCGCCCCCCGCCCCCCCGCCTGCCCCCTTCCCGGCTCCGGGTTAAAATTTACCCCCATGTCTCTCAGGTGAACGAATCTGATAAACAATATTTTACACTGACCAGTTCTGGAAAATCCGCACTGACCAGTTCTGGGAAAACCACACTGACCAGTTCAGGGACAGCTTAGTGTAATGGCTTTTATTCAATTGTCCAATGTCATAATTTTTTTCCAAGAAGCAGATTTGTCATCTGCATGTAGTCACAGTGATTATTATATGAAGTCACAAGCTCAGCTAATGCTTTCTATATGTAAATCCCTCACCCTTTCAAGCTTATTTCTGAGAAAACGTAGTGACCTGTACCCTTTAGTCACCCATTCCTCCTCTATTTTCTATTCTTCACTGATTTTCTGATTGTAATATTTTGGAGTCTAATGCTTCAATTAGGTTCAGCAATAATTGAGATGAGGGGTAAAGCTATATGATATTTTTTCTTTTATTTTTGAATCTTCTTGCTTAAATAAAAATACATTTAGAAAAATGACACTGTCGACTGCTTCTCTAAACAAATTACCATCTAGTGCATTAAGTCCAGAACGGGCATCAGTTAATGATGTGAAGTAACTGGAGTTACTTAAATTGCCTTTAAAACTGTTCAAGATAAAATATTATTTTAGTGAAAAAAAACAAGTTTGCTGTCTTTTTGTTTATATTTAGTGTAAAGTTTTATTTTTTTCTTACAAATAAGAAATTTAAATTTAGATGGGATTAGTTTTGGATTGCTCGAGCAAAGACATAACACAGACAAAATGGGCCGAATGGCCTTCATCTGTGCTTCTATGATTCTGTGCTGATAGCATATGGTCCAATGTGGACTATGACAAAGATTCACCCATGGAAATTGTCAATTGAATGGAATTAAGAGCTAAGTGATCTCAAGTAATACCAGTGGTTAAAGAACTACAATTGACTACATATGACAAAGCAAAGCTTGTAGCTTTGAGAAAATAATCATAGGGGTCTAATTTTAAGTATTTTTGTTTGCATTAAATCTCTGTCTGCCCTGTTTTAATGCACCCATTAATCTATATGAAATAAATGAGTTAATGACAGCATTAAAATAGTGCAGACAGGAATGCACTGCACATGCTTTAAACCAGTATTAAAAATATTGAACAGTGTAAGTTAAACCCTTTCTTTTAAAAGTAGACTAAAATAATCCTGTGTGGACTTAATTCTGATGGTTTGGGGAAAATAAATGGACTCAACAGTTCACAGGTCACACCAGAAGTGATTAAAGTAGCAGCGATAAATAATTTCTGCTTTTTCTATACAAAAAATATAGCTTATCTGAGCTTAGCTATACATATTTAAATAAGCAACACAACTCAAAACTGATCTTACAAACCATACCTAAAATAAGACAAGAGCTGTGCAAAATTTGATGGTTATATTTGAGTATGACTGTGCTCTTGTAATTTTCCTATTGAATTTGGTAATCTGACAGAATATCAGCCTATAATGTTGTTTCCTTCCTTTTGTTGTCCATGTTAAGAATTAATTGATACTTTTAACCATACAATGCATCTCCATCACTTTTGCTCTATTCACTACAGTGCCTAAATTTTACAAGACTCATTCTAGATATCCTTACCTTTCTATTTGAACTTTTATAAATTGTGTTGAATTTAATATCAAAATTGATATTTTTTTCTCCTGCAACCAGTGGTACGTGTTCAAATGAAAAAGAGTACAATTTATGCTTCTTTCTGTGAATTAGGCTGTTAGATTATTAAGAGTGATACCTTTGAGCAGATTTGTGAAAAAAAATAGTAACTCTTAAGATGTTGATCATCATTTCTCGGTTCATTGCTGCCAGTCTACTTTTCCTTCTCTTCAGTTTTTTCCCCTTTCTCCAGTAGATAGTACCTCACGCTGTGGTGATTGATGTGACCATGGGCATCGCAGCTGAACCTGAACCTGATCCTGATCCTGCTTTCTAGACACATGCACTTCAATAGACAGCAGTCAGGAGTGAGGAAGTTGGTTGATTTTTCCTTTCTAATGCATGGATTCTGAGTGCAGTCACTGCTGTCCAAGAGAGATTGGTTGACTTCAGCACAGGTCAAGGTCAGAACCTGGGATTTTCCTATTCTGTCGGGGTCATTGCTACACACATGGTACATTTACCCCATGAGACATGAAGGTGGGGAGGCTTATTGCACGTGGATGTTTCATAATACTTAAGTGTTAGAAGATACTAGGATCTTATCCTGTTGGGACTAACTGTTTCAATCATTTATTTCCAGCTGAACTTGTTTAAGCTAAATTGAACTATTAACTGAATGGGTTCCAAAATTTTATTAGCATTCCACATCTGATATATTACTATGTTTGTATGACCATCAACCCATGTTACTTTCCTGCATTTAAACATATCCTATACAAAATCATTTTTGGGAAGGTTTGGGGGGTTGGCGGTGATGAGACAGAAAAGCTGCTTCTATTTGGCTCTTTTATTGGCTGTGTCTTCAAACACAATGCAACCCTCATGGCTGCAAGGTAACCTGTTACAAGGCCTTCATAGATACAATTCTGTAACCTGTTGAAAGCAGCCCTTTGATCTTGCTCCCACTTTGTGAAAAGCACCCAAACTCTGCCCCTCAATGAATGAATGAAGTTCAGAACTCAGTGTGATGAATCATTCGCACTTCTTTTGGATGATTGTACTTGAAATAATGATCCTGCAGTGACTAATCTTATTATACTAATGTTTTTATAATAGGGTTACCATAGGAAGCCCATTCCTTAAAAGGGATGGGCTTGTTGGGTCTATGGCTCTTGTTCCAAGAAAGTTAATAACAGTTTTTGAAAACTACTACTGACTTAATAAAGAAAAACATTAAATATCTCGACAGTTTTAAACGCTACAATACTGGAATCCCTTCACAAATAACCCACCAACACCAAGAAAACTTGATAATTTCTGAAGCCCCTCAGCAATGCGACGAACATAATTCACATATACAGACCAAACTACTACACAGTTACAAATATAAGATGCAGATTCTCAGGCTGCAGAGTTTGTCTCCATAATTTTCAGACATAAAACATCCATCTGACAACTTGGGAGGTAAATTCAGATCATCAAACAAATCCTTTCCACATAAAAATGTTTTTTTTTTGGTAACTTTTCACCCTATCCACTCTTGCTGAATCCATCAACTGAAATTTCAATTTAATGAGAGAAATCTGAACTGAAGAATTTACAGGTTGACTTACAATTCTAATCTGAATTCAGTTTATCAAAATATTGTACCTGAAAACAAAATGGGCTCTTAATTCTCAACCTTAAAGTTTTGAAATTTCCGGTTTTTTTTGTCCATTTTTGTATAGGATATCCCGAATGTTCTTAGAGTTTGGCTAAGACAAATAAAGTGTACTGTGATGGACATCACTTCCGGCACAGATCTCTTTTGGACCTTCTTTAATAACTAAGATTTTACTTACACGGGAACCTATTAATTTCCTGTATAAAATCTAAGATTTTACGTTTAATATTTTTCTCCTGTGTAGAGAGTTAACTGCCCTTATGCACACTAGCGGATGTAAATGATCCCATCGCATGCAAGAAGATCAGGGTAATTCCCCTGGTATCCCGGCCAATATTTATCCGTCAACCAATACCACTAAAATGGATTAATCTCAATGTTGCTTATCCGACTTTGCTACATGCAAATTACCTGCAGCGTTTGCCTACATTATAACAGTAAATGCACTTCAGAAGTACTTCACTGGCTGTAAAGTGCTTTGCAGCATTCTGAAGGTGTGAAAGGCACCATATAAATAAGATCATAAGACCACAAGAGATAGGAGCAGGAGTAGGCAATTCGGCCCCTCGAGCTTGCTCCGCCATTTAATAAGATCATGGTTGATCTGATTTTTACCTCAACTCCACTTTCCCGCCCTTTCCCCATATCCTTTGACTCCCTTGCTGATCAAAAATTTGTCTAACTCAGCCTTGAATGTATTCAATGACTCAGCCGCAACAGCTTTTTGGGGTAAAGAATTCCAAAGATTTACGACCCTCTGGGAGAAGAAATTCCTCCTAATTTCTGTCTTAAACAGGCGACCCCTTATTCTGAGACTATGCCCCCTTGTTTTAGATTCCCCATGAGGGGTAACATCCTGTCAGCATCTACCCTATTGAGTCCCCTCAGAATCTTATATGTTTCAATAAGATCTCCTCTCATTCTTCTAAACTCTAATGAGTACAGACCCAAATGTTCAATCTTTCCTCATATGACAACCTAGTGAATCTTCTCTGAACTGCCTTCAATGCAAGTATGTCCTTCCTTAAATAAGAGCACCAGAACTGTACACAGTACTCCAGGTGTGGTCTCACCAGCACCCTGTACAGTTGTAGCATGACTTCCCTGCTTTCATACTTCATCCCCCTAGAAATAAAGGCCAATATTCCGTTTGCCTTCCGGATTACCTGCTGCACCTGTATGTTGACTTTTTGTGTTTCATGTACGAGGGCACCCAGATCCCTCTGTACCGCAGCATTTTGTAGTATTTCTCCATTCAAATAATATTTTGCTTTTTTATTTTTCCTATCAAAGTGGATGACTTCACATTTTCCCACATTATATTCCATCCGCCAAATTTTTGCCCCTTCGCTTAACCTGTCAATATCCCTTTGCAGACACTTTGGGCCTGATATTAGGAGGGCAGCGGGTTCTCAGCGGGGGGTCGACTGGGCGCGTAGGTAACGCGCCCAGTGAAATCAGTGTGCTCCGCATGGAATCGCAGGCTAATTGGAGCCACTTACCTGTGCTTCCGGGTTTCGCGCTGGAAAGCTGCGCAGCGGGCGGACTGCACATGTGCAGCAAAGTCTGTCAGCTGGAGGAGCCCTATTTAAAGGGGCAGTCCACCAATGCTCCTCCTGCAGCAAACAACCAATTCTGAATCGTGGAGCAGGCCAGAGGAAAGGCTGCCCCAAGATTTTCGGACTCCTCACTCCAGGTGCTGCGGGATGGGGTGAGGAGGAGGAGGGAAATCCTTTTCCCATCCGATGGGAGGAAGTGCCCTCCCTCCACCACGAAGAAGGCCTGGCTGGAGGTGGCTGATGAGGTCACCAGCAGTGGCAATGTGCCACGAACCTGGGTCCAATGCAGGAAGAGATTTAATGACCTAACCAGGGCAGCCAAAGTGAGTATACTTACGCATTCTCCCACACTCCGTCTTCCACATCACCTCCACCACCACATCCCTCCTTCTGCACTGTGTCCACAACGCTCTCGCATCACTCCTCACATCCACTCAACCATCATCCTCACCTTGCCTGCACGTACTCACCGCCCCTGTCCCCATTCGAACACTACCACGCAACCCAATCCTCATACAATATCATGGCTATGTTGCACACGTACCCTCCCATGTATCTCCCTCACGCTCAACCCCACCCACACCAATGCATGCAGCGGGTCACCATGCAACCATCACTCAATCACGCCTCTGTGTTTTGCCTTGATAGGAGAAAAGATGCCAGAACGCCCGGGAGAGGGCAAGGACCGTATGGGGCCCGCCATACCAGGTGACACTAACAGATGCAGAGCAGCAGGCATTGGAGATCAGCCGTACGCTGGAGTGTCTGTCCGTGGTGGATGCCGAGGCTGGGATTGCACAAGCAGCCGGTGACAGAAAGCTAACACTCAGCACTCATGACAGCGAATGAATTTAGCATCACTTGGCATCTGCAGCACCTCAACATCTGTCCACATGCCTAATATTGCTTTCTGTTCTCTTGCAGGCCCATCTGCGAGCGCCGTGACCGTGGAGGGCAATTCCTCAGAGGACCTGCCGGCCTCTGAGGGTCCATTGTCACATCTGAGCCATGCATCCATCAGCGCAGATACACACACCTCGGTGGGTCCCCGTCCTCACTTAGTTGGGCTTGAATATGGTGCGTCACCACGCACATGTGAGCAGGAGCAGACCCTGGTGGCAGGGGCAGCCGTGGAGAGTCCGCGTCGGTGGGAGCACTCTTCTCCAGGCTCTGCTCAGCTGGACCCAGATGCTGAACCCTGGGGGCCAACCGTGAAAAGGAGAGTCATCGAGGGGCAGCAGCACATTGCCGAGGTGCTGGAACGGGTGCCACGCGCACTCTCCACAATCGCACATAGGATGGAGGAGTCCAACTCCTGCATGAGGGGAATGGTGGCACAGGTACAGGAGGGTATCTCCGAGATAGTATCGCAGGGACGTGAAGGAATTGCTGCGATAGTGTCGCGGGTAGGTGCAGGAATGTCTGCAGTGGAGGAAAGGCTGGCCTCCATCGAGCGTCAAGCACGGCTCAACAATGAGTCCATTCAGGCCCTGACAACGGCCGTTCAGATTCAGGGTGAGCAACATTCTGCCGCCTTAAACAGGCTGACGGATACATTACAGGTGGCCGTCCAAGGCCTCACACAAGGCCTTCAAACTGTCGTCCAGCAGGGTGGAAGGAGTGATGTGGGCCTGGGCCAGGAGAGGGATGATGGTGAAAGGGGACATGGAAGAGGAGACACCACTCAAAGCGCTCCCACGTCTCACCCATTGCCCCCCTCTCAACCAGTACCCCCAATGCTGCCCCCTCTCCAGGTGGCCGAGTCTGCCCCTGCACAGGTGCAGGTGGAGCAGTCTTTGGAGGGGCCCTCACGGGCACCGAAACCCAGAGGGCGTCCGCGCAGAGCATCTAATCAGTCAGGGCGAGGACAAGAGCAACCTGCCACTACCTCTGCTGAAGCCACAGGGGTAGCACCACGTAGGGGTTCCCGTAAATGCAAGGCAAAGGTTTTGTGAGCACAAAGGAAATGCACAAGAGTGTTTGACGATTTGTCATGTTTTTTATTTATATTTGTTTTCTGCCACATGCACAATAAATCCTATTATTATCACCACTACTGCCACGTCTTGCCCATTCTTGACTGGCTTGTGGAATAGGTCCCTTTCATGGGGTTCACCATGAACATGCACACTTGATGCCACCCATTTGGTCACTGCAGAGTGGGTGTAGGTGTATTTGCAGGGCTATTTTGTGCAGACGACTGAGAGACGTCGGCGATGTCCCCAGTGGCACCCTGGAAGGATGCGAAGGAGAAGTTGTTGAGGGCAGTGGTGACTTTGACAGCGACGGGTAAGAAAATGGTGCTCGGGCCAGCCGGGAGCAGCTCGGCATGAAGGAGGCTGCAGATGTCCACGACTACATGTCAAATGACTCTGAGCCTCCGTGTACACTGCTCCTCAGAGAGGTCCAGGAAGCTGAGCCTCGGTCTGTAGACCCTGTGGCGAGGGTAGTGCCTGCCATGACGCATCTCTCAATGCCGTTGCCCTCCCTCCTGCTGTGCAGGTGGATGTGTCACAGCACTGTGTTGTGGAGCGCCACGTGTCAGAGGTGGACGGCGTGGCCGGCGAGGCTGGTGATGCTGTTCGTCCTCCAAGGTGGTCATGACTGCAGCTACGGCGGCCCCCATCCAGAAGATGTATGTTTGAGGGGGTCCACAAGGTAGGTAAATATGTCTGGACACCGGGGTAAGTGTGCAAGTTGGTGAATCTTATTGTTAGGAGGAGGGTGGTGGAGGCCAAACTTTGTCCAAAGTGACAGAGTGGCCTCCTGCAATGAGTGAGGTTCTCCCCCCCACCACCTGTCAAATGGACCTTTGCAGCTGCCACGGGCTGATGGCTGCAACACGTCCATTTGAACTGGGAGTGTTTCCCCCAGTACGGGAAACAGTCTCAGTTCATTGCAAAATCCCACCCCTCCTAAAATATCAGGTCAATCAGGTCTGTAAACGACCTGAAGTACCTGTTTAAGTACTTTAAGTGGTACCAAGGCCAGCGGGAGTCCCACATGCGGGGGCTGCGCGCACATGTCAGCGCGTCACTGGGGAACCCGGAAGTGCGCGGGTTGGAGCCGGGCTCCAGACCCGCCCCGGGAATCCCCGATTTTCGCAGCCCCCCCGCCACGAATGCACCCGCTCGGGGGTGCCAAAATCGAGCTCTTTGTGTCCCCATCGCAACTTGCTTTTTCACCTATCTTTGTATCATCAGCAAATTTGGTCACAAAGCACTCTGTTCCTTCATCCAAGTCATTGATACATATTGTAAATAGTTCAGGCCCCAGCACTGATCCCTGCGGCACCCCACTAGTTACAGATTGCCATTTTGAAAATGACCCTTTCATCCCGACTCTTTGTTTTCTGTTAGTTAGCCAATCCTCTATCCATGCCAGTATATCACCCCCAACACCATGAGCTCTTATCTTGTGCAGTAATCTTTTATGTGGCACCTTATCAAATATCTTTTGGAAATCCAAATATACTGCATCCATTGGTTCCCCTTTATCCACCCTGCCCGTTACTTCCTCAAAGAAATCTAATAAATTTGTCAGACACGATTTCCCCTTCATAAAACCACGTTGACTCTCCTTGGTTGTATTATGAGTCTCCAAATGTCCTGCTACTACTTCCTTAATAATGGATTCTAGCATTTTCCCAATGACAGATGTTAGGCTAACTGGTCTATAGTTACCTGCTTTCTGGCTCACTCCCTTCTTGAATAGGGGTGTTACGTTTGCGGTTTTCCAATCTGCTGGGACCTTTCCAGATTCTAGTGAATTCTGGAACATTACAACCAATGCATCCACTATGTCTGTAGCCACTTCCTTTAAGACCCTCGGATGCAAGCCATCAGGTCCAGAGACTTGTCAGCCTTTAGACCCATTAGTTTACCTAGTACTTTTTCTCTAGTGATAGTGATTGTTTTTAGTTCCTCCCTCCCCTTTGCCTTTTGCCTTTCATCTGTTCAATTCCTCTGCCATATCCTTGTTTTCCATTATTATTTCCCCAGTCTCATCCTCTAAGGGACCAATGCTTACTTTAGCTACCCTCTTCCTTTTTATATACTCGTAGAAGCTTTTACTGTCAGTTTTTATATTTCTTGCTAGTTTACTCTCATAATTTATTTTCTCCCTCTTTATTATTCTTTTAGTCATCCTTTGCTGGTTTTTAAAGTTATCCCAATCTTCGGGCTTACCAGTAATCTTTGCCATGTTGTATGAGTTCCTTATATCTTATACTGCAGAAAATAACAAATGTAAATCAAGATGAAGATGCATATGATCTTGCTGCCAAAGTTTCCCAATTAAATCTTATAGCAGTAAGAAAGATAAACAGGCCAATCATGATGCAGCTGTAATAAAGTTCCTTTCAAACTTGACAAACAGATAAATTGTTACTTAATCTGTATAAGTGCCATTTGTAGAAATTGCAAATCACTTCTGTAATGGCAACTCAAACATGGAGAAAATCTCAATTTACCCACAATACTTGTGCCAAGCAAAAAGGATTTCCCAGGCCTTTAATATTCTCAGTCTGCTCTCTAATGTATCGTGATTCTTACTAGTCTGTACTCCTGTCATGCAATCAACAAGTATTGTACCTTGACCTACAAGATACAAGTGTCAGTGTTTTCAGATTTTGGGTATAATTTATTTTCAACAAGAATTACAATTAAATTACATCCATTTACGCTTATGTTAGCTTTACGTATATGATGCCTTTCTAAGGAGCTTAAAAATATCTATATCAATTTACACCAACAAACTACACTGAGGTGTTTATACATTTTGTTGCATACTTGAGCTACCACAACAAAGTCCTGCTACTATTTGTCAGGTTCAGCTTGGTTTAGTTAAAAGAAAATTAAAGTATGTTAATTTAAAAAAACAATGCCAAAAAATAATTGATTTTAATGTAATTATTTTCAACTAAAAGATCAAATAAAGAAAATAATTTCATGTGGTGAATTCATTATACTCTTTTAAATTAATGTTATAAATTCAATTAATTCAAATGCCCTGTGATTTGCTTATTTTCCATTTCTTTAACTCAGTGCCTGGCCTCATCATTGAATATTACTTTAACATGAGGCAGAAAAGCAAATGAATGAGAAGAAGCAAGTTCCACATTTGAGAACATAAACGAGTCCTCAATACTTTGCCATGCAGTTGGTGTTAGCTTCTTTTTGTTGTTGCAGTGTTCCAGAATGCACTAAGTAATTTTTTTATTTTAATTTGCTTTACTTCTTTCTGACAAAATCCAAATCTGTTATCAGGTCCTACTAGGTCCATCTCCATGTTTCCTTCTCGTCATTGGGACATCAACTGTGCTGATGTGGAAAGTCACATTCGGAGGAATTGAACCATTTCTACCTAAATGATTAAAAGTCAAGTTTTTAACAGATCCAAAGTGCATGGGGAATTGTGCATGGTGCTTCAAATAGCACAAATGCAAAGTAAATGTCACATTGTCTGTCACACTTGCTTGGCTCAAGTATAATGTTCATAAAAGAACAACTGTTAACCACACAATGCTAATTGACTGAAATATTATTGAACAGGTAAGAAAGTTACCAATGAACAAGCAGCAAGCAAATTGGAAAACTACCAATGAAGAATCAGGAAACAGTTTCCAATAAATCACCAGCACAGAGGAGAGGACAACCATGGAAATCATTCAAAATATTTTTCCTGTAGCTACTAGTTTGCTTTATCAGTGATCTAAAAATATATTTCCAAACAAAACAAGCACATGAAATCTTAAATAATTCAAAAAAAGTTTTGTAAATATACCCATAAAATTCTCCACTGACTGCTTGAAAACTAGTCAAAAAGCTTTGACCCAAAAGGATACCCTTTCTCAGAAACGTGGAGCTTGGGTTTATTGAGAATACAGCAGAGCACCACAGGTGATCACACCAAATCCCCAGAGGGCTTCTATGTAATGCCAAGGGAGTGGTTATTTTCACACGAGTGCCTCTTTTTAAAAAAATAACATTACAATTATCTTTAACATCATTTTGGTTATTTATGTCTGTAATTTTTCTTGGGTAATACTTCTGTTTCTAGTTTTTGAATGTACTGGTATTGATAAAGTTCTTTAATATAAATGTTAAACATGTTGGAGGGCCGCCAACCCCCTAAACCAAAAAGGGATGGATTGATAACATCTTTATACTAGCAGTATGAGATGTTTATCTCCATTTTAATAATGTAATTTCTTGAGTTGGTCCGAAGTTTAAAAAACTGCTTAGCTGACAGTCTTGAGAAAATATTATCATAACAGAAGTAAGTACCTCCAACTGATACTATAATGCGAAGTTATGAACATAGGAACAGGAGTAGGCCATTCAGCCCCTCGAGCCTGTTCCGCCATTCAATTAGATCATGGCTGATCTGTATCTTAACTCTATTTATCTGCCTTGGTTCCATATCCCTTAATGCCCTTGCCTAACAAAAATCTATCAATCTCAGTTTTGATATTTTCAATTGACCTCGGCTCAGCAGCTTTTTGGGGGAGAGTGTTCCAGATTTCTATTACCCTTTGTGTGAAGAAGTGCTTTCTGACATCACCCCCGAATGGCCTCGCTCTAATTTTAGGTTATGCCCCCTTGTTCTGGACTTTCACACCAGAGGAAATGATCTCTCTCTATCTACCATATCAAATCCTTTAATCATCTTAAACACCTCAATTAGATAACCCCCTCATCTTCTATATTCAAGGGAATACAAGCCTAGTCTATGCAACCTGTCCTCATAATTTAACCCTTTTAGCCCCGGTAACATTCTGGTGAATTTGTGCTGCACCCCCTCCACGGCCAATATATCTTTCCTGAGTTGCGGTGCCCAGAACTGAATGCAGTAGTTCGAAGACTAGAAGTTAGAAGACTTTCCTAAGGCAGCTGCACACACATCTGAATGGTTAATTTGGAATGAAAGAATTCTTTTCATTTCCTTTTGAACTTTCAATTGTGAATTGTATTTCGATTAATATCTTCAAACATCTGCTTTAATTCAATTTCCAACTTCAGTTAAGTGAATAAATCGTCACTGAAAGCAAAGGAATTGAGTAGATGCATTACCATGACAGTATATTTTTTAAATTTACGACAAATAACTGTGAAGGGGAAATTTTTGTATTAAATGCAATAAATTCTGTCGTGGCTATTTATGTTAGAATAGTTTCTAATTATGTGCATCATTTCATCTTTGTACAAATGTGTTGAAGCAATTTTAAACTATAGTGTTGTACTACATAAAGTAAGAGATTGTTAAATGTTTCAAATCCAATTAAACAAATTAGGTACAGTAATGTTATTACAATTTGCAGGTTACAGCAGCTTGTGAGGCTGCCTATACATTTACAAAAGAGGACAAATATAATATCCAACATCATAAAAAGATCATATTGCATAAATTCAAAAGGATGCAATGATTGCTAAGTGAATCGTGGACAAGTATTGTCAAGGTAAAAGTAATAAAGAAGTTTCAATCTGTAAAGAATGGAGAGAGTAAAATCTGAATGATGAGGTACCAAAACAGCTCAAGTTGTTAGGCATTTAACTTTCAACCAGAAGGTTAAGATTTCATGGGTGGGATTTTCCTCAAGGCTGACAGCAGAGGTCTTATCAGCAGCAAATTAAGCCATTATCCCCAATTTGTAATTCCCCTGGAAAGCAGAATTGAAAATGTTAATGTTCAGGTAGATGCTGAGCGGATTATAGGGAGATGGCAGATTCACCATCACTGAACCATGATTAGCTATATAGATAATTTTTCACTTTGTTATTGATTTTCCTGCATGCTTCCAATCTTAAATGCTCATGTTTGTCATTTATATTAAATCAAGAACATTTTCTTTCTTTAAAGACTCTCCTGTTCAAAGGTAGGTTTGGCAAACTGTCTCTTTCCAGTGCAGAGAAATCACCCTGGTCATGATTAAAATCCATTGTGTCCATTGTTAATCCTGGAACTCCCTTCCTAACAGCACTGTAGGAGAACCGTCACCACACCAGCGGTTCAAGAAGGCGGCTCACCACCACCTTCTCAAGGGCAATTAGGGATGGGCAATAAATGCCGGCCTCGCCAGCGACGCCCACATCCTATGAACGAATAAAAAAAAAATGTAGATATACTGAAAAGTTGTTGCAATGAAATGCTTACCTGAGCCAGGTGAGGGACCAAACCAATTCAAATACAAATATGTTACGGCAATTTTTCAAATATATGTTGTATTGCCAGCATTTTTTAAAAAAAAATAATAAACAGTTATTTAAATTTGGTCCTGGCCGTGTTCTGAAAAGTAGCTTGGCTGGTTCAAATTGGAGACTCTGTCTGAAACCTTCAGGGAGAGTTGGTCAGGTCAGATGGCTTTCATGATGGTAAGAAAAAAAATGTATCTGACATATAAGAGTATAGCTTACATTATAATTTAGTGCAGCAATCGCAAACTATTTGTGATTTTCTACTTAGTCAAGGAGATAGTTAAAGCTAATGTGAAATCTATATTGTGTCATTGCTACTGTTCACTTGTTTTCTTCTACGGTTCAATAAATGTAAAGCCGAAGTCACAATCCAGTGTAGTTTTATTCTGCTGCCAATCAAAGATAAGGAAGATCACCGGAAGCCACGTAAATAAAATGAATCAGCCGAATAAACTGAAGAGGGTTCCCTGGGCATGCGATGAACTTATCAAGATATATGGGCAAGTGAACACACTCTCTGGGACATAGGGAGCTCGGGCACACTTATCAGAGTAGTCTGAGACAAGGGGCTCAAATTTAAAAGGGTGGCGGGATGGCAGCGGACTGGGGGGGGGTGGTGGTGGTCAATGGGTGTGCGGCAAACCCGGACAATAAAAACTTACCTTTCCCCACGTGATCGCGACTTAATTGGTGCCCCTTAACGGGGCTTCCAGGTTTGCCGTCCGAAAGCTGTGCAATGGGCAGACTGCGCACCCGCATTACAGGCTGTCAGCTGGATTGCCTACATTTAAAGGGCCATTCCTCCAATGGATTTTGCTGGAGCAAAGAGCAAGGAGACCCAATGGAGCAGCACAGAGGCAAGGATGCTCCAAGATTTAACGAGGCCTCAATTCAGGTGCTACTGACAGAGGTGAGGAGGAGGAGGGAACTGTTTTACCCGGCTGACAGGAGGAAGCGCCCTGCCTCTGCCACCAAAGAGGCCTGGCTCGAGGTAGTAGAGGAGGTCACCAGCAGCAGTAACATATCCTGCACCTGGGTCCAGTGCAGGAAGCGTTTCAATGATCTAACTAGGTCAGCGTAAGTGAGTACACTCACTGATTCTCCTGCATTCCGTGTTGCACATCACCCCCACCACCCCCCCAACACTGCCAACTCATTCAGCACTGCCAAGACTACTCCATCACATCACTCCTCACACCCACTTAAGGCTCATCCTCAACTTACCTTCAATTGCTGAGCACTTGCTCACCTCCCCATTTGTGACCCCACCAATGCCACTCGCACCAATCCTCATCCAATGTGATGTCTCTGTCTGATACTCACCCTCTGATGCACCTCTTTCACGGTCAGCCTCACCCAAACCAATGTATTCATTGGCTCACGACTTCACCATCACTCACTCACACGTCTGTACTTTCTCCCCTTCTAGAAGAGAGTGCAAAATGCACGCGAAAGGGCAAGGACTGGAGGGGGGCCGCAACAAATAGTGGTCCTCTCAGACGAGGAGGAGGAGGCCCAGGAGATCAGCCGCACCCTCGAGTACCAGTCCGTCGGGGACACCGAGACTGGCACCCCACAAACGTCTGGTGACACAACTTTAACATTCATCACACACAACGTGAACTGATGTTAACATGCCTTGCCATGTTGAACATCTCAGTATGCTCATTGCAACATGACACATCTGTGATGATGCTTAACATTGCCTTCTGTTCTCTTACAGGCCCTTCAAAAACCGCAGTGACAGGAGAGGACGATTCTTCAGAGGAGCTACCGGCTCTGAAGGCGCACCGTCACCTCTTAGTGAACCATCCACCAGCGCAGATACTCACACCTCTTGGGTCCTAGTAGTCAGTTAGTTGGGTTGGCACCCGGTGAGTCACCACACAAAAGTGAGCACGAGCAGACACTGGTGGCAGGGGCAGCTGTGGAGAGTCTGCGTCGGTGGACGCACTCGTCTCCAGGCTCTGCTTAGCTGGCCGCGGATGCTGAACCCTGGGGGCCATCCTTTGAAAGGAGAACTATCGAGGGACAGCAGCACATTTGCAAGGTGCTGGAACAGGTGCCACGCGCACTCTCCACAATAGCGCAGAGGATGGAGGAATCCAACTCCTGCATGAGTGGAATAGTGGCACAGGTGCAGGAGGGAATCTCTGAGATACTGTCACAGGGACGTGAGGGAATCTCTGAGATATTCTCGCAGGGACGTGAGCAACTGTCTGAGATAGTGTCGCACGTAACTGCGGAAATGTCTGAGATAGTGTCGCATGTAAGTGCAGGAATCTCTGCTGTTGAGCTTTAAGAACAGCTCACAAACAAGTCCATTAAGGCCCTGACAATGGCCGTTCAGTCTCAGGGTAAACAATATTTTGCCGCCTTAAACAGGCTGACAGATATAATAGAAGTGGCCTTCCAAGGCATTACACATGTCCTCCAAACTGTCGTCCAGCAGGGTGGTAAGAGTGATGTGGGCCTGGTCCAGGAGAGGGATGATGGTGAAAGGGGACATGGAAGTGGGGACACCACTCAAAGCGCTCCCACGTCTCACCCATTGCTCCCCTCTCAACCATTACCTGTGATGCTGCCTCCTTTAAGAACATAAGAACATAAGAAATAGGAGCAGGAGTAGGCCAATCGGCCCCTCGAGCCTGCTCCGCCATTCAATAAGATCACGGCTGATCTGATCCTAACCTCAAATCTAAAGAACACAAGAAGTAGGAGCAGGACCCGGCCACTCAGCCCCTGGGCCCGCTCCGCCACCCACAGGGCCTTGACCGGTCCAAACTCAGCTTCATGTCCAATTTCCTGCCCACTCCCTGTAACCCCTAATTCCCTTTACTTCTAGGAAACTGTCTATTTCTGTTTTAAATTTATTTAATGATGTAGCTTCCACAGCTTCCTGGGGCAGCAAATTCCACAGACCTACTACCCTCTGAGTGAAGAAGTTTCTCCTCATCTCAGTTTTGAAAGTGGAGCCCCTTATTCTAAGATTATGCCCCCTAGTTCTAGTTTCACCCATCCTTGGGAACATCCTTACCGCATCCACCCGATCAAGCCCCTTCACAATCTTATATGTTTCAATAAGATCCCCTCTCATTCTTCTGAACTCCAATGAGTAGAGTCCCAATCGACTCAACCTCTCCTCATATGTCTGCCCCCTCATCCCTGGGATTAGCTGAGTGAATCTTCTTTGTACTGCCTCGAGAGCAAGTATGTCTTTTCTTAAGTATGGAGACCAAAACTGTATGCAGTATTCCAGGTGCGGTCTCACCAATACCTTATATAACTGCAGCAATACCTCCCTGTTTTTATATTCTATCCCCCTAGCAATAAAAGCCAACATTCCGTTGGCCTTCTTGATCACCTGCTGCACCTGCATACTAACTTTTTGATTTTCTTGCACTAGGACCCCCAGATCCCTTTGTACTGCAGTACTTTCCAGTTTCTCGCCATTAGGATAATAACTTGCTCTCTGATTTTTCCTGCCAAAGTGCATAACCTCACATTTTCCAATATTGTATTGCAGGTGGCTGAGTCAGCCCCTGCACAGGTGCAGGTGGAGCAGTCTCTGGAGGGGCCCTCATGGCTCCAAAACCCAGAGGGCGTAGGCCGAAAGCGTCTAAACAATCAGGGCGTGCACATGAGCAACCTGCCACTACCCTCTGCTGCATAGTGGATGCACCATGTAGAAGGTGGTGTGAGGACTGGACTCTTCTCGCTTTTTGATCTTACGAGAACCATTCACATCTGAGTGACTCCCTGGCCTCACGAGCAGCCAGGTGAGCCGTTGCTCTGTCTAAGGGTTCCTCCTCCTCCTCCTCCTTCTCCTCCTGCTCCTGCTCCCCCTCAATGTGGATGGCAGATGTGGATGCTGGATGAGGGGATGGGGCCTCATCAACCGGTACCCCTCTCTGTTGCGCCATGTTGTGCAGGACACAACACACTACTATAATGCGACCTAATCTCAATGGTGCATATTGAAGCACTTCCCCAGAATGATCGAGGGACTGAAATCGCATCTTCAGCAGTCCTATCACATGTTCAATTATAGACCCAGTGGCAATGTGGCTGTTGTTGTATCAATGATGTTGCTTGCTGATGGGGTTCCTCAGAGGTGTCATGAGCCATGTGTGCAGGGGGTATCCCTAGTCTCCGAGGAGCCAGCCCTTAAGGGTGTTCGGTGTGTGGAAGAGGCCCGGGATATTGGATTCCCTCAGAATGAAAGAATCATGGCAGCTGCCAGGAAATCTGGCGCACACGTGAAGGAATCTTTTGCGGTGGTCACAGACGAGCTGAGCATTGATGGAGTGATAACCCTTTCTGTTGATGAACAGTCCTGGCTCGTGAGGAGATGCTCATATTGCTATATGCGTGCAATCGATTGCATCCTGTACACGTGGGAATCCCACTGCCCTCTCTGTCTGGCTGAGGTCGTCCATGGGGAAGTTGACGTATTGCGAGGCCCTGCAAAACAAGCTGTCAGTGACCTGCCTTATGCACTTGTGTGCAGACCACTGAGAGATGTCCCCGGTGGCACCCTGGAATGATCTGGAGGCGAAGAAGTTGAGGGAAGTGGTGACTTTAACAGCGACGGGTAATGAGATGCTGCCAACCCAGCTGGGAGCAGCTTGGCATGAAGGAGGCTGCAGATGTCTGCGGCCACCTGGCGACTCACTCTGAGCCTCCGTATGCACTGCTCCTCAGAGAGGTCCAGGAAGCTGAGCCTCGGTCTGTAGACCCTCTCACGAGGGTAGTGCCTCCTGCAATGTCGCTCCCTCTGTTGTTCCCCTCTGTGCTCTTGTGCAGGTGCCTGTGGCACAGCACTGTGTTGTGGAGCTCCAAGTGGTGGAAATGCACGCTGTGCCTGGTGAGGATGGTGATGTTCCTTGTCCTCGGATGTACTGGTGAATTCTCAAGGATTCTCAGTCTAAACACAAGGATCTCCCAGCCAAAAGTTTGTCTGGGAGAACTGAGTGCCCTGCTGCAATAACTCACCTTTTATCCCCATTTGTCAAACAGGCATTTAAATGTCCAAATGGCTGCCGGCTGAAACATGACTCCTTCACCAAGGCGCGTTTCGGAGGCCACGGGAAATGCGCTGAGGCAGAGTTAAAATCCATTCCCTGCCTCAGTCAACATAAAATTAAGTACTTTAACAAGTTCAACCCCCTTAATTACTGGCTTAAATATCGGCCCGTCGCTTTAATTGCCAACGGGACTTCTGGCTTCCTAAAGCCCGCGCGCACACAGATGCCTCTGGGTCAAACGTGGAAGTTGGCGGGTTGGAGCCGGGATTCGTTCCTGGTCCGCATTTCTCCGATTTTCTTTGCCCCCCACCCCACCTCCAACACACCCGGACTTGGCTTTTAAAATTGAACCCAAGAAAACCAAAAAAAATTCCACAGTAAATAAAGCCCCTCAAAAATATAGCAAATGCTTATTGCATCTGAATATAAAATTAGTGTTTTAATGCAAATGATTGATACTGGTCTTGTTGTATTCCATTTTACCCCTTAATTATTGGGTTAATTAGTGCTGTTCCACTTGTATGCTAATGCTTAGTGCTTGGAATTAATTGACAGTGCTGAATGTGACTTAGACTTAATAAAGCCCAAAGTAGATTTAACACCCACAAACAATTTTCTGCTGTGCATTTGTCAAACAAAAGCATCTCCACCCACAGGACATTTCTATCCATAATCATTAGCCCAGAATGCTTCAGCACCCATGTCATTTTAATGGTGTATGTTAATTTATCCCCTCAAACTGTCAGATTCAGTAACTCTGAGTCAATTCCCCCTGTGCTGCAATTTGCATTCAATGTCTCAAATGAAAATGCTAAAAAACAGGAAACAGAAACTTGCTGGAATGAATCACAATCCTTTGCAACACTTTAATTTGCAAAAGTGTGTGTACTTCTTTAAATTTAAAAAAATTGAAATTGAAACAAATGCTGTCAGAATACATTGAAAGAAGCAGAGGGCCCACAGGCCATTCTGGTGAGGTGTAGAGGGACTGTATGTCCACAGTAAAAAGGAGATGGTTAGAGCCAGAAAACTGGAATTCATTAAAGTAGCAGCAGCATCACAATAGTCACAGATGTAGGTGGATAGGGACTGGACAAGGCACGGAAGCAAAGGCAGTAGAAGAAGAGCTCAACAGCACGTTGAGCTTGGAAATCATTCAGCTGCGAGCATAGGTGGGTGACGCTGAGGCCCTGGACAGCTATGACACAAAGTGAGTTTGTGCTGCTGAAGAGAGAGATCAAGAGCATGCGCATAGTGGTGCATAGTGAAGAGTGTGGAGTTCATGAAGCAGTGAGAGCAGAGGTTAGAGAAGCATTGATTATCGAGGTAGGCATTGCTGTAAGAGAAGTGACAGTGAATCAACAAGAAGCAAAGAAAAGTGCAGATGCTGGAAATCTGAACCAAAAACAAAAAATGCTGGAAACACTCAGCGGTTCTGATGAAGGTTCCGCACCTTGTATGTTCTCTCGCCATAGATGTTGATTGATCGGCTAGGTGTTTCCAACAGTTACGGTTTCAGCTCTATTCTTTAGTTAGTTATGAGGAGTCGCACAAAAATGACTATAACAGATCTCCCTCCAAAATTTCCCTTTCTCCTTGCTGGCCTCTGCACAACTGAAATTTAGGAACATAAGAGTGGAGGAAATGAGCCTGCCTCTTTGAATCTGCTGTGCTTTAAGTTGATTTTCCAATACTCAGTACTACTGAGCCAACTTTTAATTTGAAATCAGCATCATAGTGAGAAGTGATTTCATTTATTTATTTATTGCCAGAAGTTTGCAGCAGATCCAAATCAGATGTTAATATTGATCAGCAATGCAGCTTTAAAGATCGTATACAACCACTCTGCCAAATTTTATTTTTTGTTAGCTGAATGACATTTTACCTCACGTAGTGCAAGTGCAAGAGTTTTAAGATTGCATTCAGATCTCATTAAAGTTTGAGACTACACAAAATTCAGCAAGATTTCATTGGATCAATTCCATTAAAAAGATCAAAATAGCAAGTATCAATACTCTAAATGTAAAATTCTTTCATTCCTAATTAATTCTTACATTAATTCCACCATTGTGTTCCTTTGCTGAGTTTTTATCTTCCAAATATATTTTGGCTTCAAAATTTGGGAGTGCTCAGCTCGCCGTCAAATAGTGTCTGTCTGAGGTAAAGCCAGGCCCAAGATTAAAACAAATGACTCGATCAGATGTTGTTTATTGTATAATGTTTGCCTTGAAGCAACAATTGTAAACAATTTTACAACACCAAGTTATAGTCCAGCAATTTTATTTTAAATTCACAAGCTTTCGGAGGCTTCCTCCTTCGTCAGGTAAATGTTCAGGAGCTCCTTGAAGTCTACGCATTTATACATCACAGAACAATACATGGTGTTTACAGACTGCCCCTGCAACTGCCCGTTGCCAAGGCAATCACCGTGTTCAGACAGAGAGGTGTCACCTGCAGAACCCCCGAATACACATTCAACAAAAAAACAAACAGGAAAAAAAACAGAGAGAGGCAGAAACATCCGGAAGGCAGAGAAAGCCAGCAAATGACCCATTATATTAAAAATAGATAACATTTGTTCACTGGTGGGGTAACGTGTAGCGTGACATGAACCCAAGATCCCGGTTGAGGCCGTCCTCATGGGTGCGGAACTTGGCTATCAATTTCTGCTCGACGATTTTGCGTTGTCGTGTGTCTCGAAGGCCGCCTTGGAGTACGCTTACCCGAAGGTCGGTGGATGAATGTCCATGACTGCTGAAGTGTTCCCCGACTGGGAGGGAACCCTCCTGTTTGGCGATTGTTGCGCGGTGTCCGTTCATCCGTTGTCGCAGCGTCTGCATGGTCTCGCCAATGTACCATGCTCTGGGGCATCCTTTCCTGCAACGTATGAGGTAGACAACGTTGGCCGAGTCACAGGAGTATGAACCATGCACCTGGTGGGTGGTGTCCTCTCGTGTGATGGTGGTATCTGTGTCGATGATCTGGCATGTCTTGCAGAGGTTACCGTGGCAGGGTTGTGTGGTGTCGTGGACGCTGTTCTCTTGAAAGCTAGGTAATTTGCTGCGAACGATGGTCTGTTTGAGGTTGGGTGGCTGTTTAAAGGCGAGTAGTGGAGGTGTGGGGATGGCCATAGCGAGGTGTTTGTCCTCATTGATGACATGTTGAAGGCTGCGGAGAACATGGCGTAGTTTCTCCGCTCCGGGGAAGTACTGGACGACAAAGGGTACTCTGTTGGTTGCGTCCCGTGTTGGTCTCCTGAGGAGGTCTATGCGATTTTTTGCTGTGGCCCGTCGGAACTGTCGATCGATGAGTCGAGCGTCATATCCCGTTCTTACTAGGGCGTCTTTCAGCGTCTGTAGGTGTCCATCGCGTTCCTCCTCGTCTGAGCAGACCCTGTGTATTCGCAGGGCCTGTCCATAGGGGATGGCCTCTTTGACGTGGTTAGGGTGGAAGCTGGAAAAGTGGAGCATCGTGAGGTTGTCCGTGGGCTTGCGGTAGAGTGAGGTGCTGAGGTGCCCGTCTTTGATGGCACCTCAGCACCTCACTCTACCGCAAGCCCACGGACAACCTCACGATGCTCCACTTTTCCAGCTTCCACCCTAACCACGTCAAAGAGGCCATCCCCTATGGACAGGCCCTGCGAATACACAGGGTCTGCTCAGACGAGGAGGAACGCGATGGACACCTACAGACGCTGAAAGACGCCCTAGTAAGAACGGGATATGACGCTCGACTCATCGATCGACAGTTCCGACGGGCCACAGCAAAAAATCGCATAGACCTCCTCAGGAGACCAACACGGGACGCAACCAACAGAGTACCCTTTGTCGTCCAGTACTTCCCCGGAGCGGAGAAACTACGCCATGTTCTCCGCAGCCTTCAACATGTCATCAATGAGGACAAACACCTCGCTATGGCCATCCCCACACCTCCACTACTCGCCTTTAAACAGCCACCCAACCTCAAACAGACCATCGTTCGCAGCAAATTACCTAGCTTTCAAGAGAACAGCGTCCACGACACCACACAACCCTGCCACGGTAACCTCTGCAAGACATGCCAGATCATCGACACAGATACCACCATCACACGAGAGGACACCACCCACCAGGTGCATGGTTCATACTCCTGTGACTCGGCCAACGTTGTCTACCTCATACGTTGCAGGAAAGGATGCCCCAGAGCATGGTACATTGGCGAGACCATGCAGACGCTGCGACAACGGATGAACGGACACCACGCAACAATCGCCAAACAGGAGGGTTCCCTCCCAGTCGGGGAACACTTCAGCAGTCATGGACATTCATCCACCGACCTTCGGGTAAGCGTACTCCAAGGCGGCCTTCGAGACACACGACAACGCAAAATCGTCGAGCAGAAATTGATAGCCAAGTTCCGCACCCATGAGGACGGCCTCAACCGGGATCTTGGGTTCATGTCACGCTACACGTTACCCCACCAGTGAACAAATGTTATCTATTTTTAATATAATGGGTCATTTGCTGGCTTTCTCTGCCTTCCGGATGTTTCTGCCTCTCTCTGTTTTTTTTCCTGTTTGTTTTTTTGTTGAATGTGTATTCGGGGGTTCTGCAGGTGACACCTCTCTGTCTGAACACGGTGATTGCCTTGGCAATGGGCAGTTGCAGGGGCAGTCTGTAAACACCATGTATTGTTCTGTGATGTATAAATGCGTAGGCTTCAAGGAGCTCCTGAACATTTACCTGACGAAGGAGGAAGCCTCCGAAAGCTTGTGAATTTAAAATAAAATTGCTGGACTATAACTTGGTGTTGTAAAATTGTTTACAATTGTCAACCCCAGTCCATCACCGGCATCTCCACATCTTGAAGCAACAAATTGTATTTTTGTGAATTAGCTGTTACTACTGCATCTTGTGTTATACTAAGTCTGAAGAAATGGGTTGCACTAAACAGCAACCATGAAAGCCCCATGATTCCCTACAGTTAATGCTTAATCATAGCAACTCTTCCTAGGTACTCTGTAACATGTCCTCTTACATATGTTTCTCTCCACATCACTCCTACACGCCACCATTGCCTGTTACTGGGAGCATATCCGCAAACTATTAAGCTGAAACCTGTGCGTTATCCTCACCCTGCCACGTTGCTGAAATCAAATTATTGGTGTGTGTGATTTTTAGGATTTTTTACAAAAACTTTAGCAACGACAATGGTTAAAATGATACTTCAGAATTTTGTAGCACGTTTACTTTGTGCAAGAGTAATAATTTT
This sequence comes from Heptranchias perlo, assembly GCF_035084215.1. NCBI lineage: Eukaryota > Metazoa > Chordata > Chondrichthyes > Hexanchiformes > Hexanchidae > Heptranchias > Heptranchias perlo. Next base: position 36,131,569 of record NC_090335.1, read on the forward strand.
TTATGTCTAGGCTGTTTTGGAAAGGAGCATCACTTTCACATATGCACATTTACAATCTGTGCTTGCTTTAGCCACTGACAATAGCATTCTGTATCTCCATTATCAATATTTTTTATCACTTTAACCACTCATCGCAAAAAACAATATTAAGAACAATGCTTCTTTATAATAGGCATCACTAGGGAACCAAAAAGGCCACAGTGCATGTAGTACAGGCTCCTGCAGGATCTGAATTGATGATAACCATATCTCATCCAAGCAGGTAATAGGTGTAAATACTGTGTTTCCACAATTACCCGGTTATATTCTTTAAATATTGCATTTCAGTGGTTGAACATTACTATGTTATACATTTGTATTAGGTTGCAGCATTTGCTGTACTGAACTTACATATAAAATGTTAATAAATATAGAGGTCTGCAGCTATAATGTAACCTGGAGTACAATGAATTTACATATTTATAAGAAACTTACCTTATTAGTGAGAGCATTTTTAGGAAAAGTATATGTTTTGTAGTGATCATTTACAAATTGAAATACAAAATATAGTGTGTAGAAAAATATTCATTTTATATTCATAGTTTAAAGGTTAATGTCGCTTATATTGAAACACCAGATGGTGATCAGACAGTATGGGACCAAAAATCCACATTGTTGTTAACAGATTGGGGCATAATGTGGGTGCATCTCAATTTTGAGGGATGGATTTTAGGGTGGGACCCACTTCCACCAAGTTTATGCCTCATTTTCATTCCAAAATATTTTTCAGTCTGTAGGGGCCATTCCTTCCACGTGCCCCTTCACCAGCACATCACACAAATGAGATGGATGGTGTAAGACATCAGAATTCATATAATTTCTGCTCCCGTTGTCATTTCTGTCACTGTAACTTACAAACAGATAAAAGAAGTGTAAACTTTGTCAGGAGCAGATCAAAGCAGCAGAACTGATCCATTTAAATGGACTCAATGTCCAGAAAAGTTTTTCCCATCTCACATTTGACTGCAAGTTTGAGTATATTTATTTATTTTTTGCTTTCAGGAGCTACTGAGCTGCATTTTAAACTGTCTGAGTGAGAGGTTCTGTGGTCTCCAGCACATTTTCTGCCTCCATCCAAGGTGAGGGTTACCGCAGAGCAGCATGGGTTTCCCTATGGATTCCCATGTTTGCAATCTTGATGGAAGAAGAGGATGAGGAGGGAGCAAAGCAGGCGATAGACAATATTACGCCCTAAGAATGTGGTGGTGTGCCTTCTCCTTGAACCGCTGCAGTCCTTGTGGTGATGGTGCTCCCATAATGGTGTTCGGTAGGGAATCCAGGATTCTGACCCAGCGATGATGACGGCGATTAATGTCCAAATCAAGATGGTGTGTGAATTAGAGGTGATGATGTTCCCATAACATTGATGCTTTTGTTCTTCTCAGTGATAGATGTCGCAGGGGAGGGAGGGTCTGTCAAAGTAACCTTGGTGGGTTTCCGCAGTGCATCCTGTAGATCTTACTGCAGACATTGTGTGCCCGTGTTGGAAGGGGGTAGATATTGAGCCTGGTGACAGGTGTGTCAATTAAGCAAACTGCTCTGTCCTGGATGGAGCTGAGCTTCTTGAGTGTTGTTGTGGCTGCACCCATCCAGGTGAATGGTGAGTATTCCAACACACTCCTGACTTGAGCCATAGCTACTTTAAAAAAAAATCATTTTGGGGCAGTCCTGTGGTTGTTTATCATGTTACATAATGACAAGTGCCCAAAGGGCCACGCAGCCATTCTCCATGCATGTAAGATATGCAAAAATGCGTGAGCCCAGAAACTAACCAGAGTCAGGAATGGACTATTGGGCTGGCAGCGTTATTTTTTCCTGAAATCTACCTCCCTAACAATGGAATCTGCTATTACAACTATTTGTCCTGTCTTTCCTTCGACCTCCATATTGAATTGCCTAATCTCATCAGCAATCTATACTCTTTGCCTTTTTCTGCAGTTATTGCTGGTCTGCCTGCTTATTCGACACTCAACTCCATTTTTCTCATCATCATCCCTTAGACTGCCCTTCTATTTTCAGCATGTAGAATAACAAGCTATATCCTTGTGCAGTGCATTTCGTTGCTCCCCTCTTAAGCATTGTCCAATCACTACCATCATTTTGTATCTCTTCCACATTCTGCAGGAGACTTCTCAACCTTTGCACTTATTCAACTCCTTAACATTTCTCACAAAAATGTATTTCCTAGATTAACATGTCCCTTTCAATCCTCATCCTTGTTTTCACTCCTTCATCCAAGCATCTAGTGATCTCATACATTCCATCAACTGCATCACTACTGTTAGCAATTTAAATTGGTTTCAGTACATCCCAATCGTGGTAATTTATCCATATGAAACACATAAACAAGTTTTCAACTTTTTATATGCACCCACTCTACAGCGATAAAAGCTTTAAACAGTTTATAATTTTCAGAGAAAAACTTAAAAGAAATGTAAAACATTTTTTTTGAAAACTTACCATAACCCTTCCCCACAATTTCATAACTCAGCTGCAGCTCTGGCTCGCTGGGTCTGTTTCTCTCAGACCCTGGTGTCTCAGTCTCATTGGCCTCAATAAATAGTTTCAGATAAATAATTGAACTTTGTGCTTGCAAACTCTGCCACTGCTCTGCAGCTTTGGCTCCCTGTGCCCTGAAGGAAGATGAAGTTCGCTTAGATTTGCTTCAGCTCTGCCCTAAATTCTTTGTGGCAATTAGTCTTGGCCAAATTCCACAATGATGTGCCATGGCCAACTCAGAAAATAAAGTCGAAACAGGAAAGAAAACATCTACATGGTTGACCACGTAGAAAATTCAGTGTTACCAGAATTAATTGGTTTCAAAACAATCCCTTAATTGCTGTTTTCAACAAACCAGAGAACCGTTACCGTCATTTTAAATGCACGTCAGAAAATGCAAGCCAATATTAACACTGCCCAAACAAGACTGTATTTGCAAAAAGCAAAAAAAAACTGTAGATGCTGGAGATCAGAAACAAAAAACGAAAATGCTGGAAACATTCAGCAGGTCAGACAGCATCTGTGGAGAAAACAGGTCTGTGATGGAATACTCTCCACTTTCCTGGATGGGTGCAACTGCAACATCACTTAAGAACCTCAATACTATCCAGGACAAAATAGTCTGCTTGATTGGCATTTCACCCACTAGCCTAGACATCTACCCTCTCCACTATTAATGTATTGTGTGTGCAATCTACAGGATGCGCTGCATCCAGGTATGGACTGCTCGTCACAATATTTGCATTTTGATGGTAGGTCAGCTTCAAAATTGCCCTGTGGCAGAAAACCGCTCCTCTCTGCCACTGTGTCTGATGAGTTATGATCCACTGTTCCCAAAAGTGTGTCTTTTATTGCCAATAAATCCATTTCCAATGGATGTCTCCTGTGTTGCACTAGGAAATTGAAAGGTTGGTCAATTTAAGTACATTCCCCTGGTTGTGCCTGGCAAGTATTGTTACCAGCAGTGAATTATTAGGGCAGTCATACAGCGATAAATCAGTTTTTTTGTTGATGGAGTGACAGTCCTGGTCACTTATTCAGCTGCTGTACATCTATACTCACTAGCATGACATTAAAAAATTGCCTTCCGGCATAGTTACTTGAATAGGTCCCAAGACAACAGAAGTGGTTAGTTTTGAAAGTACACTCTGTAGGTATGATTGAATAATTATTGTCTAATTTTCGTTCTATTATTTTAATCGTGCATAAATGGAAGAGTCTACAAATAAGCTCCCCAAAAGAGCGAAAAATGATGAAGATGATAGTGGTGTGGCAAATGATGATATTAGTAGAGAGATATGGAGCTGGATTCTTCTCTGAGATCCTGCCCGAAATGGGGTGCCAAGGCCTTGGAGAATGAGGCAAAATCTGGCAATGAGGCCCATCATGACCTCACTACCACAACCTGGATTTCCCTCCCACTGCTGCTAGCTATCCCTTCCCTGCTCATCACATGCAAATGCCAGCAGGGACACAGGTCCCCAGCACATTACCCTCCTTTCCTCCCCAGTTACCACCATTTCATGTGGTAGCTGGAGGTACGCTGGGGTATCGGCAATAAAGGCACCAAGATCAGTGAACGGGGGAGAGTGTTTAGTAGATATCTGCTCTCCTTAAAATCTTGCCCCGACACAGTTAACCTCTGTAGGCCTCAGTTTTTGCCATTTAGCTCTATTTATCCTCGGGGCTCTTATGCCCCTTCAAATGCCCAGTCACCTCTTCTGGTGCCACTATAGCAGTCCACTGCAGCACATCCAAGAGTTACTGGGCGGACATTGATGAGATCTCTCTTGGCAGCAGGAATCCTGCCATGAGCTCACCATGCATCTTTAATGGCCCCAACCGAGGGCAATGGGTTTGGGTTGGGCAGAGTCGGAGGGGCAGGCGGAAGTCCAACTCTGTTGTCACTCTGCCCCAAAGAGAAGAATTCCACCCATGGACACTTCTAATTCATTCTTGGGATATGGGTGTTACTGGCCTTCCCTAGTTGCCCTTGAGAAGGTGGTGGTGGGCCTTCTTCTTGAATCATTGATGTCCATGTGGTTTGGTACTCTCACAATGCTGTTAAGTAGGGAGTTCCAGGATTTTAACTCAGTGACGATGAAGGAACAGCGATATATGTTCAATTCAGAATGGTGTGTAACTTGGAGGTAATTGTGTTCCCATGCACCTGCTGCCCTTGTCCTACTAGGTGGTGGCAGTTGCAGGTTTAGAAGGTGCTGCCAAAGAAACCTTGTTGAGTTGATGCAGTGCATCCTGTAGATAGTACACACTGCAGGCACAGTACACACTGCAGGCACAATACATTGGCGGTGGAGAGGGTGGATGTTTAGGCTAGTGGGTGAAATGCCGATCAAGTGGACTATTTTGTCCTGGATGGTGTCGAGATTCTTAAGTGTTGTTGCAGTTGCACCCATCCAGGCAAGTGGAGAGTATTCCATCGCAGTCCTAACTTGTGTGGTGGAACAAAACACTTGCCACAGAATACCCGGCCTCTGACCTGCTATAGTAGTCACGGCACTTATGTGGCCAATCCAATTGAATTTCTGGTCAATGGTGATCCCCAGGATGTTGATCGGGGCGGGGGGGAGGAGAAACTCAGTGATAGTACTGCAACTGATTATCAAGGGGAGGTGGTTAGGCACTCTTTTGTCGGGATGGTCATTGGCTGGAACGTGTGGAGTAAATGTTACTTGCCACTTATCGGCCCAAGCCTGGATGTTGTCCAGGACTTGCTGCATGTGGGCATGGACTGTCATCAGCAAAGAGCTCCACTTCTGACCTTATGATGAAAGGAAGGACACTGATGAAGCAACTGAAGATGGTTGGGCCTAGGACACTGCACTGAGGAACTCCTGCAGCGATGTCCTGGGGCTGAGATGATTGGCCTCCAACAACCACAGCCATCTTCCTTTGTGCTAGGTATGACTCCAGTCACTGGAGAGTTTCCCCCGATTCCCATTGAGTTCAATTGGAGATTATTACAGATTGTGGTGGTATGCAATTCTGCCGCGGATGGCCCAAGGTGCCTCAAGGATGCCCAGTTTTGAGGGGCTGGATCTGTTCTCAATCTATCCCACTAAGCACTGTGGTAGTGCCATATTGCACAATGGAGGGCTTGGCCTCCACAGGGACTTGTGCACGAGTCACTCCAACCAGTGCTGTCAAGGACAAACGCATCTGAAACAGGTAGATTAGTGAGGATGAGGTCAAGTAAGTTATTTTCTCATGTTGGTGCTCTTACCGCCTACCACAACCCAGATACTTTCCAAAGGCAAAAATAGGAACATAGGAACATAGGAACAGGAGTAGGCCATTCAGCCCCTCATGCCTGCTCCGCCATTTGATTAGATCATGGCTGATCTGTGATCTAACTTCATATACCTGCCTTTGGCCCATATCCCTTAATACCTTTGGTTGCCAAAAAGCTATCTATCTCAGATTTAAATTTAGCAATTGAGCTAGTATCAATTGCCGTTTGCGGAAGAGAGTTCCAAACTTCTACCACCCTTTGTGTGTAGAAATGTTTTCTAATCTCGCTCCTGAAAGGTCTGGCTCTAATTTTTAGACTGTGCCCCCTACTCCTAACATCCCCAACCAGCGGAAATAGTTTCTCTCTATCCACCCTATCTGTTCCCCTTAATATCTTATAAACTTCGATCAGATCACCCCTTAACCTTCGAAACTCCAGAGAATATAACCCCAATTTGTGTCATCTCTCCTCGTAACTTAACCCTTGAAGTCCAGGTATCATTTTAGTAAACCTACGCTGCACTTCCTCCAAGGCCAATATGTCCTTCCGAAGGTGCGGTGCCCAGAACTGCTCACAGTACTCCAGGTGCGGTCTAAGCAGGGTTTTGTACAGCTGCAGCATAACTTCTGCCCCCTTGTACTCTAGTCCTCTAGATATAAAGGCCAGCATTCCATTTGTCTTCTTGATTATTTTCTGCACCTGTTCATGACACTTCAATGATCTATGTACCTGAACCCCTAAGTCCCTTTGGACATCCACTGTTTTTAACTTTTTACCATTTAGAAATTACCCTGTTCTATCCTTTTTTGATCCAAAGTGGATGACCTCACATTTGTCTACATTGAATTCCATTTGCCACAGTTTTGCCCATTCACCTAATCTATCAATATCGCTTTGTAATTTTATGTTTTCATCTACACTGCTTACAATGCCACCAATCACATCTAATAATGTGGAGTTGGCTTCTGAATTATTAGATGGCACCAAATATGTATACTGGAAATTGCAAGGTAGCCTGATAATATCAGACATCAATATAAAGAAAAATATTCTATTTTAGTTCTTATTGGCAAGAACCATTAAAAAAAATTGTTGTGTGTCAGTTAATGAGCGAAAAAACCTCCTTTGACAAGTTTTTTTCTGGTTATGTCTGGTAGAGTCCTAATTCAACAAATCATCTTTCTTGATGATGGAATGATAGTCTTGATCATTTATCCGGTTGCTGTTCATATGTAGTCACTGGCATGAAATTAAACAAGCCGCAGACACTTGGATAGTTGATAAGTGAGGCCCATCATAAGTAGGCGTATTCAGGCGTGGTTATTTGAAGACGTCCCAAGGCAACAGAAGTCATGGCGCATGCACAAATAATTAATTTGGCGAATAACTACATTGAGCTCATAACTAAAATTATTGTCACAAAAAGGTTGCATATCCATAAATGAGAGGAAGTGTTTCACGCTGCTTCAAATTACACGTAGATCAACAGAGTAACAAATTTAGCTAACATCTTCATTAGTCAGTTATATTTTTAGTGAGACTTACATTAAAAGCAATGTTGCATCCATAGTAACTTTCAAATTAACAATTTTAATATACTATTATATTTAAATTTATATCCACTTTTGCTTTTCAAAAACTTATAAAAATATTCTTTCTCAAGAGTAAGGATTACACAACGTCATAATGCCACCATATAAAATATTCCATTTCTAGGAGAGTGAAATAAAGTTTGTGGTCTTTGGTGATTGCTGTCAACATGTTTGCACAAGGCATCTACAACCAACAAAGTCAGGCAGGAAATCGGCCAGCTTCAATGATGAGCCGGCCGGTAAGGCAGGCCTGGGGGTAGGGAAGAGGTCGGCGTTTCGAGGGGAGGGCCTCAAACATGTCGGCAGAGGGCTGGAGGTTTTTTGTAGGCCCAGGAGGAGCATTCCTGCTTCTCCTGGACCAACGAAAAATTTTTAAAAATGGAGGTTTGCTATGCATTTGAGTGGCCTCCAGGGCACCCTTTATGATTCACTAGTTAAGCCGCACAATGCCTAGTACAACTTGGAAACAGCATACGTGACGCAAGCTCCACCCATTTGTACCTGACTTTCATTTTCGTCTTTCTACAACTAGAGTAAGACCCTGATTGGTATATTTCAGGCGAGCACCCTAGACAGCTAAAAGTATCCCAAGCCAATATCAAATGTTGATTTTACATTGGCAAAACAGGTCACCGAGAATTGAATTTCTCCCCCTCACAAATTCTTATTAATGGGTTTTATTCAGATTCAAATGGGAGTTGTCTTTTACACCTAAATTTCTGAGTTCAACTCATTAGACTAGCTCTAGGTGCAGAATTGGACACATGTAGTTCACATAGGTGTCCAGTGTGCCATAACACTTGGGAATGGTGTGCATGAAATCCCAAATGAATATTAAAATGAAGCTCCAGTCTGTTTCAGGTGGATGCTTCCTGCACACATTTACCCCATCCCCAGAAATGCATGTGATGCACAAAGTGAATGGAAATTGAATATAAGAGTATAAGAACTTTTCAGTTCAGGTCTGCCCAATTTATACCTGACCAAAAAATCCAAGCTATCATATCTACAGTAAGATCTTTTCAGCACAGTTCATTTTTTTGTCAATAAGTTCGAATTTAGTATAAAAAACTGATATCTATTTCAGATGATCAGAAGAATGAGTCACTTCATAGCGATAAATAAAGGTTCTTGTTTACTTGCCTTCATACAAAGAAAGAAAGAACTTGCAATTACATAGAGCTTTTCACAACCCCAAAGCGCTTTACAGCCAATGAAGTACTTTTGAAGTGCAGTCACTGTTGTAATGTAGGAAACACGGCAGCCAATTTGTACACAGCAAGGTCCCACAAACAACAATGTGATAATGACCAGATAATCAGTTTTTTTTGTGATGTTGGTTGAGGAATAAATATTGGCCAGGACACCGGGGAGAACTCCCCTGCTCTTCTTCGAAATAATGCCATGGGATCTATTAGGTCCACCTGAGAGGACCTCGGTTTGACGTCTCATCTGCAAAAAATGGGCCCTAAACAAATACTCATAGATACAATTAAGCATTTCTGCTATTCCTGCCAGACAAGCAGAGGGAGCAGTTAGACATAACTTGAAAATTAATACAATAAATAACACTCCAATCTTTATTGTTGCATGGAGCAGGGCATATATTATATTAGATTGCAACTGGTGAAATAAAAATAACTAGTTTCTTCAGCACAATGTTATTGTGACATAAATAACATTTTACCAGACACGTGGTCTGGTCACTGTGCTTTATATCTCCACACTTGTGATGATATTGAAACATACATTTGTTCAAAAGTAATATTTTAAACTTGCAATATGAATAAAAGAACAGGGCAGCAATGCGTTACAACAAATACGTCCACTGCTGTAGTGGACCATAACCCACTCACAGCGTCACTGCTTGTGAGCTACCTAGCAATCATTGCTTATGGAGATATTGATCACTTCTCACTGCTGAATCACTTTATATAAAGAACAACATTCAGCTGACAATAACATAGATTAACTATGTAATCTAAATGTAATTCCTCTTTCAATTTAATTAATGTTACTATTTCCCATCTCTTCCTTAGGGTCTCTGTGGAGAAACACAGTGCAACACACCCTCAACCACTGTAGCTGATTTCTTGATGATCATGTCAGTGCTGTTGAATGATATAATGAAATTCCAATTGTAGAATAAATTTCAGCAACTTAAAATGGCTCATTCCCACTGTGTAAATCCCTCTTCCTGCTTTACACGGTAGGTTGCCTACTCTTTCCAAATCTTCTATGGTGTGTCATCATGCCACACTATCATCTCACATTGAACTTTCACGAAGTGCAAAGTGGAGGAAGAGATGGTCCACTCGGACATTCAAAACCAGTAGATCTGACTCCACATTTATTTATACCAAATTTGTATATATATATATATTAGGGAGGTAATTTGCAACTTCAGCAGGAGTGGAAAACTGGCGTTAGTGGATCTGCTGCCCATCATACATCCTGCCCAATTTTCCTTGCTATTGAAGTCAATAGAAAGAAAATCAGGTGGGGTGTTTAATGCGCGGCCGATCCACTAATGCCAGTTTTCCACCCCCACCAAAGTTGAAAATGATCCCATATATCTTCTCTGAAAACAAGCTCACACGCTTGACTATTGGACATTATGAGAGGTCATAGTGAAGAACAGGAAAATCAAGGGATTTTTAAATACTTGTTTAATAAATTGATTAGTTATTTTATTTTTAAGTATTTCCTTCCAAAAATGAGATGCAGAGCAATTTCCCACTCTCTTTCTATCCCTGGACAATGCGGGTTTCAGGGGATAGGTTATTTTGTGAATACTAATTAAGCTGGATAGGTTTGCTATTGTGATGGGCGAGAAGGGAGATGGTTTGTCCATTTGTTGGAAGTGTATAGTGGTATTGCCTCTTCTCAGAGCTATGAGGGTAAATTCAGCACTCCTGCACACTCAGTGGGGAGCTAGACTCAAAGGGAGTTTGGGTCGGAGAATCAGGGTTGCACTTTGACAGAGACAAAATAGAGAATGAGTGCTTGTTTTATATGTTTACCTCACATTATGGTTGGTTACTTTATCTGGACGTTCCAGCAAGAAGATGAAACTGATCCTGATTCAGCTGATGAATGCCAAAGGGGCAGTGATCAGTCACGGGAGAGATGAAACCTGCTGTCAATGGGTTCGTGTGTGAATGTTACTCATCGAATGAAGCATTCTCAAAAGAAATCTGGCTAGAACTGGGGAAAACTACCTCAGGTTGTCCTCCCATCATTGCTTCCATAAAATAATAATTAGTTATGGGCTGTGCTTCCCCACAAGATTGAGCAAACAAGAGAGAGAGAGTCACCCTGGACCATTCTCATGCACTTCCTTGTTGCCATTTGAGAACACATTGGCAGTGCTCTGGGAGATCTCACCTGCTCACCCACTTGATCAGGATAGTGTGTGACTTGAATATTCACTGATGTGCTTTATTATGATAATGTATATCTTATGTGTTGTTTGTAGCTTGTAAACATGATTTGCAATGCCACAAACACATTATAATGTAAAATATTTTGGTGCACTAAATGACCTTAGCAATGAAAAATAATTACAAAAAAGTTAATGAATGATTTCAAGGTTGCAATTCTCTTTCTTGCAACACTGACCATTTCAGATGTTCGTCGTGGAAATCATTTCGACGTAACTGCACATCTTTCGATTTTGTTTCCCTTTGGTTATATTGGATGGAAAAGAACAATAAACTTGGGAATTTTTTTTAAAATATGGGACCCCAGACTACTAAGCAGAATACTGGATGATAATTGATGTGATACATCATTGGGGGTGATTGGAAGAGGGAGGGGGGGGTCAGTCTTCGGTTGGGGAGGGGTTCAGTCATCGGTGGGGGGGGGGAATCAGTCATCGGGGGGCTCAGGGTCGGGGATCATCGCGGGGTCGGAGTTTGCGGGTGGGGGGGGGTCGGAGATCGCGGGTGGGGGTGGTTGGAGATCGCAGGTGGGGGGGGTCAGAGATCGCAGGTAAGGGGGGGTCGGAGATCGCGGGTGAGGGGGGGGTCGGAGATCGCGGGTGGGGGTGGTTGGAGATCGCAGGTAGGGGGGGTCGGAGATCGCAGGTAAGGGGGGGTCGGAGATCGCGGGTGAGGGGGGGTCGGAGATCGCGGGTGAGGGGGGTCGGAGATCGTGGGTGAGGGGGGTCAGAGATCGCGGGTGGGGGGGGTCGGAGATCGCTAGTGGGGGGGGGTCGGAGATCGCTAGTTGGGGGGGGGTCGGAGATCGCTAGTGGGGGGGGAGGGGGGTGGTCAATTGCTTTTGTAAGATCGCTGCAGGTCAACTTGTTGGGCCTGGGGGAAGCACTCCTGCTCTTCCGGGTCCACAAGCTGTGCTATAAAGGCACTTACCTGCTGTTTCGGGCCTTCTCACCTCCTCTCATGTGGCGTGAAGTAGAAGGTCGTGATGCCCGACCCCCAGGGGTTAAAAACAAAAAATCTGTAAAAATGGGAGCCCACAGCTTTCTTGAAAGGTTTTACTGACCGACCTGCTTGCCCGGCCCTCGTCCCGCCTCCATGAAAGCCGGAAGTGGGCGGGATGGAGGCGGGTTAGGGACGAGTTTTATATTTTTAAAATTTGTACTACCCCCTCCACCCCCAACCCAACCGTTTTTCCCCTTTAAAATCATGCCCAAAGAGTCAGAACTCCCTTCCCAGATAGGAAGATAGTCAAATGTTGGTAGACCTGGTCTACCAAGGGCTCTTGAGTGGAAAGGAAGTGTTTCACACAAAAGAGGAAACTGAGCTTATTGGAAACAGCTTTAGGAATGAAGATGCAAGAGCTCCATTTGAGGTCAGAGGAACTTTGCAAAGAACAGCAAACAATGAAGGAGAACCAAAGGTGGAGGTATCAAAGCAAAGAGGCAGTAGCTGTTGGTTACACTTTTATGAGACTTTTTTTTTTATTCATTCATGGGATGTGGGTGTCACTGGCGAGGCCAGCATTTATTGCCCATCCCTAATTGCCCTTGAGAAGGTGGTGGTGAGCCGCCTTCTTGAACCGCTGCAGTCCGTGTAGTGAAGTTTCTCCCACAGTGCTGTTAGGAAGGGAGTTCCAGGATTTGGACCCAGCGACAATGAAGGAACGACGATATATTTCCAAGTCGGGATGGTGTGTGACTTGGAGGGGAACGTGCAGGTGGTGGTGTTCCCATGTGCCTGCTGCTCTTGTCCTTCTAGGTGGTAGAGATCGTGGGTTTGGGAGGTGCTGTCGAAGAAGCCTTGGCGAGTTGCTGCAGTGCATCCTGTGGATGGTGCACACTGCAGCCACTGTGCGCCAGTGGTGAAGGGAGTGAATGTTTAGGGTGGTAGATGGGGTGCCAATCAAGCGGGCTGCTTTGTCCTGGATGGTGTCGAGCTTCTTGAGTGTTGTTGGAGCTGCACTCATCCAGGCAAATGGAAAGTATTCCATCACACTCCTCACTTGTGCCTTGTAGATGGTGGAAAGGCTTTGGGGAGTCAGGAGGTGAGTCACTCGCCACAGAATACCCAGCCTCTGACCTGCTCTTGTAGCCACAGTATTTATATGGCTGGTCCAGTTAAGTTTCTGGTCAATGGTGACCCCCAGGATATTGATGGTGGGTGATTCGGCGATGGTAATGCCGTTGAATGTCAAGGGGACGTGGTTAGACTCTCTCTTGTTGGAGATGGTCATTGCCTGGCACATGTCTGGCGCGAATGTTACTTGCCACTTATCAGCCCAAGCCTGGATGATGTCCAGGTCTTGCTGCATGTGGGCTCGGACTGCTTCATTATTTGAGGGGTTGCGAATGGAACTGAGCACTATGCAATCATCAGCGAACATCCCCATTTCTGACCTGATGATGGAGGGAAGGTCATTGATGAAGCAGCTGAAGATGGTTGGGCCTAGGACACTGCCCCGAGGAACTCCTGCAGCAAAGTCCTGGGGCTGAGATGATTGGCCTCCAACAACCACTACCATCTTCCTTTGAACTAGGTATGACTCCAGCCACTGGAGAGTTTTCCCCCTGATTCCCATTGACTTCAATTTTACTCGGGCTCCTTGGTGCCACACTCGGTCAAATGCTGCCTTGATGTCAAGGGCAGTCACTCTCACCTCACCTCTGGAATTCAGCTCCTTTGTCCATGTTTGGACCAAGGCTGTAATGAGGTCTGGAGCCGAGTGGTCCTGGCGGAACCCAAACTGAGCATCGGTGAGCAGGTTATTGGTGAGTAAGTGCCGCTTGATAGCACTGTCGATGACACTTTCCATCACTTTGCTGATGATTGAGAGTAGACTGATGGGGCGGTAATTGGCCGGATTGGATTTGTTCTGCTTTTTGTGGACAGGACATACCTGGGCAATTTTCCCACATGGTCGGGTAGATGCTAGTGTTGTCGCTGTACTGGAACAGCTTGGATAGAGGTGCAGCTAGTTCTGGAGCACAAGTCTTCAGCACTACAGCCAGGATGTTGTCGGGGCCCATAGCCTTTGCTGCATCCAGTGCACTCAGCCGTTTCTTGATATCACGTGGAGTGAATCGAATTGGCTGAAGACTAGCTTCTGTGATGGTGGGGATATCGGGAGGAGGCCGAGATGGATCATCCACTCGGCACATCTGGCTGAAGATGGTTGCAAACGCTTCAGCCTTGTCTTTTGCACTCACGTGCTGGACTCCGCCATCATTGTGGATGGAGATGTTTGCAGAGCCTCCTCCTCCCGACTGGATGTGGCAGGACTGCAGAGCTTTCATCTGATCCGTTGGTTGTGGAATCGCTTCGCTCTGTCTATAGCATGTTGCTTCTGCTGTTTAGCATCCAAGTAGTCCTGAGTTGTAGCTTCACCAGGTTGGCACCTCATTTTTAGGTATGCCAGATGCTGCTCCTGGCATGCTCTTCTACACTCCTCATTGAACCAGGGTTGATCCCCGGGTTTGTTGGTAATGGTAGAGTGAGGAATATACTGGGCCATGAGGTTACAGATTGTACTGGAATACAATTCTGCTGCTGCTGATAGCCCACAGTGCCTCATTGATGCCCAATTCTGAGCTGCTAGATCTGTTCTGAATCTATCCCATTTAGCACTGTGGTAGTGCCACACAACACTTTGGATGGTATCCTCAGTGCGAAGACGGGACTTCGTCTCCACGAGGACTGTGCGGTGGTAACTCCTACCAATACTATCATGGACAGATGCATTTGCAACAGGTAGATTGGTGAGGACGAGGTCAAGTAAGTTTTTCCCTCGTGTTGGTTCGCTCACCACCTGCCGCAGGCCCAGTCTAGCAGTTATGTCCTTCAAGACTCGGCCAGCTCGGTCAGCAGTGGTGCTACCAAGCCACTCTTGGTGATGGACCTTGAAGTCCCCCACCCAGAGTACATTTTGTGCCGTTGCTACCCTCAGTACTTCCTCCAAGTGGTGTTCAACATGGAGGAGAACTGATTCATCAGCTGAGGGAGGGCGGTAGGTGGTAATCAGCAGGAGGTTTCCTTGCCTATGTTTGACCTGATGCCATGAGATTTCTTGGGGTCCAGAGTCAATGTTGAGGACTCCCAGGGCCACTCCCTCCTGACTGTATATCACTGTACCGCCACCTCTGGTCGGTCTGTCCTGCCGATGGGACAGGACATACCCAGGGATGGTGATGGAAGAGTCTGGGACGTTGGCTGAAAGATATGATTCTGTGAGTATGGCTATGTCAGGCTGTTGCTTGACTAGTCTGTGGGACAGCTCTCCCAATTTTGGCACAAGTCCCCAAATGTTAGTGAGGAGGACTTTGCAGGGTCGACTGGGCTTGTTTTGCCATTGTCGTGTCCGGTGCCTAGTGGTCCGATGCCGGGTGGTCCGTCCGGTTTTATTCTTATGACTTTTTTTAGCAAGATTTTTACAACTGAGTGGCTTGCTAGGCCATTTCAGAGGGCAATTAAGAATCAACCACATTGCTGTGGGTCTGGAGTCACATAGAGGCCAGACCGGGTGAGGACGGCAGGTTTCCTTCCCTAAAGGACAACTGGGACTGAAAGTCTATACACCTAGAGGTGTATTCCCAGCATAAACCTGCCAGAAGTACAGCGGAGGGAGTAGAAATTCATCCAGGACCCGTATATTCCAAATGTTTCTGCTCCGGGTGTCCAGGGAGGCCAGTTTGGATTGAAATCTCCATCTGGTGCAAACATGGCCCATAAGACCAGAGGGGATAGCCCAGAGGAGAGAATTGCAGGCCAGGAATTTACTCATCTTTTGCCTGGGCTACACCGAGCAGTTGGTACATTCGGTTCAATCAGACCTAATGGCCCTCAGCCCAGTATAAGTAGGGCCTTCCTGGGAGTCCATGCCTAGGTCCTGGTCTGAACCCCCTTAAAAAATGGCAAGTTATTTGATATGATCATCCTCCTCATAATAGGGCCGATCTTGAAAATTTTCCCTGTCTGAAGAACTAGCGGCTGCCCAGAACTGTATTATATACTCCTCTCTTCTGGTGGGCACTGACTGATAGTATGCAAAGTAGGTGACCTCCCCCAACACCAGATACTTCAGAGGGTTCAGGAGTGGAGGTCACCAGTGGACACTCCCTGGCACTTATGCCAATGAAGTGTTCCCATGGATTTTCAGGGCCACCGTCTTTTTGAAGAAATAAAACAAACAAGATTTTTGTTGCTCCACTGAAGGGCATGAAGAAAATCAAAATGTTTTGGTTCAACCAATGCAGTGTGATAGGAAATGAGGTAACGTGTATTGAGGGCGTGTGATAGGGAGGAAGTTGATTTTGCGTAGAATTGTCAGGACAACAATGAACAAGATTGGATGATGAGTGGAGGAGGTCATTGATATGAAGAAGAAACAGATTGGGAGAGAGAGAACAGAGCCCCAGGGAATCCCTCAGTTAATGTAAAAAGTCCAAGAATGAGTCATTAATTACAGCACAGATAGAGTGATTGGAGAGGAAATGAGATTGTCACAAATGTAGCTTTTTTACAAGGCCAAAGTAACTTTTTTTTTTAAAAGACGTGCACACTGCCAGATACGATCAAGGATTTGGTTATGTTCAAGGTAATGACAGATGATTCACCAAACTGTTTAAGAGCAGAGTTCCAGAGCTGCATAATCTAAGCAACAAGATTACTATTTGAAAACCAGGGGGAAGAAAATGGCAGTTATGGATTAGGCAAGAACTTTCAGGGTTGTGGATAATTAGAGTGTGAACATCAGTTTTGGAAAGTAACTATTAAAGGTCATTAAGTTTACAGTTATAAGAGTGGCATATATTACCTTTCATATGGAAAGGGTGAACACAAGGTACGTCTAAGAAGAATGAAAGGTAGACTAGGAGTAACAGAGATTAAATAGACAACATAAAACAGGAGTAATACAGGGGTATTTAGAGGCATATATCGAGGGAATGATAGAAGGGATGCCTTCAGAATCAGAGGTCTTAGAGAGAAATGGGGCTCATGGGGTTCGGGGTCATACATTAGCATGCATCGAGGATCCTGTCGGTTAACAGACAGGAAATAAAGAGTAGGGATAAATGGGTCATTTTCAGGTTGGCAGGCTGTAACGAGTGGGATGCCACAAGGATCGGTGCTTGGGCCTCAGCTATTTACAATCTATATTAATGACTTAGATGAAGGAACCGAGTGTAATGTATCCAAGTTTGCTGACAATACAAAGCTAGTGGGAAAGTAAGTTGTGAGGAGGACACAAAGAGTCTGCAAAGGGATTTAGACAGGAAGGTGGCAGATGGAGTATAATGTGGGGAAATGTAAGGTTATTCACTTTGGTAGGAAGAATAGAAAAACAGAATATTTTTTAAATGGTGAGAAACTATTAAATGTTGGTGTTCAGAGAGACTTGGGTATCCTCGTACAAGAAATACAAGAAGTTAGCATGCAGATACAGCAAGCAATTAGGAAAGCAAATGGCATATTGGTCTCGATTGCAAGGGGGTTGGAGTACAAAAGGAAGTCTTATCGCAATTGTTCAGGGCTTTGGTGAGATCTCACCTGGAGTACCATGTACAGTTTTGGTCTCCTTATCTAAGGAAGGATATACTTGCCTTAGAGGCGGTGCAGCAAAGAATCACTAAATTAATTCTTGGGATGAGAGGGTTGTCCTATGAGGAGAGGTTGAGTAGAATGGGCTTATAATCTCTGGAGCTTAGAAGAATGAGAGATGATCTCATTGAAACATATAAGATTCTGAGGGGGGTTGACAGGGTAGATGCTGAGAGGTTGTTTCCCATGGCTGGAGAGTCTAGAACTAGGGGGCATAGTTGCAGGATAAGGGGTCGGCCATTTAAGACTGAGATGAGGAGGAATTTCTTTACTCAGAGGGCAGTGAATGCTGAGTCATTGAATATATTCAAGGCTGAGATAGACAGATTTCTGGAATCTAGGGGAATCAAGGGATATGGGGATCGGGCAGGAAAGTGGAGTTGAGGTCGAAGATCAGCCATGATCAGATTGAATGGTGGAGCAGGCTCGAGGGGCCATGTGGCCTACTCCTGCTCCTATTTCTTATGTTCTTATGAAATAAAAACTGAAAGTATTGCATACACAGCAAGTTCTGTAAAGAAAAAGACAAGTTAATGTCTTAGGTCTAATCCTTCATCAGAAATTATTCAGGTTATATTCACAAATACAATTTATAATTTTTTTTTCTGTTGTTACGTATCTTGCTTCCCCAGCTGGCCCCAAATTCCACAAATGCTGTCAATGGCACTCCATGATTATCTAACAAGAGGCACAGTTTGAATGGTAAATCAGAGTGCCAGCTGCTTCCTTCCAAGAAAAATTGCTGTGTTTCCACATGGCACTCCATCAAGCTGCCCAGCTGAGAACTGGCAAAATTCAGCAATTGATAAGCAAGTTAGAGTGGTAAACACTCTGGGAATAAAACTTTGTATTGACAGATGTTCAACAGCTTGAACTATCAAGTTGCTTCAGTAAATTCATCTTCTTTACTACTGCTTGTTAACTTTCAATCCAAACGACGTACATTAAGGAAATAAATTAAGTTGCTCATCCTGGATTATTAACGACTGTTTCATTGGTTGCTTTAATAAAATTGCTTTTAAAGAATTGATTGATTGAACAATTTTATGTTCTGATGTTGTAATTGGATTCCGTTTTGCACATATTTCTACTGATGACAATTGAATCTAAAATAATAGAGTTGCTAGGTTATAACTTATTTAATGTGTTCTGATGGCAGCACAAAACACTGAAAGCTAAGTGAAAGAACCCCCAAGACTGGATAGCATGCACTGCCACATGTTTATTAGTCGATATAATATATAAATTAACAACCTATACTTTTACTTTTCATACAGCAGGAATTCTCAACATGACGGCACAGCAGAGACAAAGTAACAAGACTGAGAAGGGATTTGGAGAGGCAGGGACTGATTAGGAACAGTCAGCATGGTTTTGTGAGAGGAAAATCATGTCTCACGAATTTGATTGAGTTTTTTGAAGGGGTAACCAAGAAGATAGATGAGGGCTGTGCAGTAGACGTGGTCCACATGGACTTTAGCAAAGCCTTTGACAAGGTACCGCATGGTAGGTTGTTACATAAGGTTAAATCTCACGGGATCCAAGGTGAGGTAGCCAATTGGATACAAAATTGGATTGACGACAAAAGACAGGGTGGTTGTAGAGGGTTGTTTTTCAAACTGGAGGCCTGAGACCAGCGGTGTGCCTTAGGGATCGGTGCTGGGTCCGCTGTTATTTGTTATTTATATTAATGATTTGGATGAGAATTTAGGAGGCATGGTTAGTAAGTTTGCAGATGACACCAAGATTGGTGGCATTGTGGACAGTGAAGAAGGTTATCTAGGATTGCAACGGGATCTTGATAAATTGGGCCAGTGGGCCGATGAATGGCAGATGGAGTTTAATTTAGATAAATGTGAGGTGATGCATTTTGGTAGATCGAATCGGGCCAGGACCTACTCCGTTAATGGTAGGGCGTTGGGGAGAGTTATAGAACAAAGAGATCTAGGAGTGCATGTACATAGCTCCTTGAAAGTGGAGTCACAGGTGGATAGGGTGGTGAAGAAGGCATTCAGGTTTCATTGGTCAGAACATTGAATGCAGGAGTTGGGATGTCTTGTTGAAGTTGTACAAGACATTAGTAAGGCCACACTTGGAATACTGTGTACAGTTCTGGTCACCCTATTATAGAAAGGATATTATTAAACTAGAAAGAGTGCAGAAAAGATTTACTAGGATGCTACCGGGACTTGATGGTTTGACTTATAGGGAGAGGTTGGATAGACTGAGACTTTTTTCCCTGGAGAGGAGGAGGTTTAGGGGTGATCTTATAGAAGTCTATAAAATAATGAGGGGCATAGATAAGGTAGATAGTCAAAATCTTTTCCCAAAGTTAGGGGAGTCTATAACGAGGGGGCATAGATTTAAGGTGAGAGGGGAGAGATACAAAAGGGTCCAGAGGGGCAATTTTTTCACTCAAAGGGTGGTGAGTGTCTGGAACGAGCTGCCAGAGGCAGTAGTAGAGGCGGGTACAATTTTGTCTTTAAAAAACATTTGGACAGTTACATGGGTAAGATGGGTATAGAGGGATATGGGCCAAGTGCAGGCAATTGGGACTAGCTTAGTGGTATAAACTGGGCGACATGGACATGTTGGGCCGAAGGGCCTGTTTCCATGTTGTAAACTTCTATGATTCCATGAAGATCATACGTACCTGTTGTGACACTTGATCTGTGGCAGGTATTATAATAATAAGGTTTACTCCAGACAAATAATATAATAATAAAGTTAGCAATAATGTAAAAAAATTATACAGCACCTCAAACATTAAGCCCTTACAATCATCGGTGCGAAAATACTAATTGTGCACATACTCGCTATGTCTTGTAAACTTATTATTTGCTTATTATGGGAGATCTTTTTCCCATTTTTCTAAATTCTGCTGGCACCAACAAGATTCTTGATATCTGCATGACACTATTGACAATTGATATGTATTGCTCCATAATAAAATTCATGGTTTCAATATTTTCAACTTTTCTACAGTTTATGAGTGTCATGTTATCATAGAATGGTTATAGCACAGAAGGAGGCCATTCTGCCCATCGAGCCTGTTCCGACTCTTTGTAAGAGCAATCCAGTTCGTCTCATTTTCCCGCACTTGCCCCGTAGCCCTGCAAATTTTTTCCCTTCAAGTATTTATCCAATTCCTTTTTGAAAGCCATGATTGAATTTGCTTCCACTACCTTTTCAGGCAGCGCATTCCAGATCATAACTACTCACTGTGTAAAAAAGGTGTTTCCTCATGTCACCTTTGGTTCTTTTGTCAATCACCTTGAATCTGTGTCCTCTGGTTCTCAACCCTTCCGCCAATGGGAACAGTTTCTCATTATTTACTTTATCTAACCCTTTGTGATTTTGAACACTGCTATCAAATCTCCAATTAACCTTCTCTGCTCTAAGGAGAACAACCCTAGCTTCTCCAGTCTATCCACGAAACTGAAGTACCTCATCCCTGGAACCATTCCAGTAAATCTTTTTATCTTTTGAATAATTTCAGTTCTATGACCAAAACTGAAATATTTCTTCAAAACTTCATTGTGTTTTTTTTCAAAGCTTTTGAGGTTTTCTCCTGAAAGCTAAAATTATGTGGGGGAAAAATTGGATAAGGGCCATTTTTGAGTGCAGGTAGTGTGATGCACTATTACCCCGCGCCCAATGGCCCCTGCACAGGCAGGACGCAAGTTTCGACCCGCCCAAGGACTCACCTGCAATCAGCATTCCATTCCAGGCCTTGCATGTGGAATCAATGCAATTTGCACTTTCCACCACCAGGGGGAGCTCAATCTATAAAAGGGAGAATGTTTGCTAGAAATTTCTTAAAGGTAGCTGGTACCTGTTATTGGCTGAAAATAACATTCTACCGTCTGCACGGAGGTAAGACATCGCACACATAAAACACAGATGCAGGTCCCATCCCTATGTTTACACACTGATGAGTTATGTTAAAACATTGAATAAAGGTTGCACACTACTAAATCCCACATCCTCCAATCTGCATGCCAACCTCACCAATCTGGCAATCTGAGTTGGTACCAGGCCTGCGCGAGTGCAGCTGATGCACTAGAAACCTTGATGCAAGGGATGGACAGAAGGAGGGACATCCTATATCCGCGGAGGGCGGGGCAAGAGGCCCACCAGACATATATCCAAAAGGCAGTGTGATAGTGGGATGCAGCGGGGGACGAAGTCAATGCCAGGCGCACAGCATCATGAACATGGATGCAGAGCAGGAAGAAGTTCAATGCTTTGACATGAGTGGGCAAGGTGAGTGAGGTCAACTGTCAAGCGGCAACTCCTACCAACTGCATCAGGCACTACACCCCCCATCTCCCACATACCAACAAACTCTTTCCATCAGTACTCAACTCTTCCAACCAGATGCTTCCTCTCACCCTTACACATTACCACTGTTTCAAGCCACCCACCCACAACTCACAGGCCACACACACTGGCAGCTATTCAACCATGGCAGGCACATCACACAGACACACGTCCCACTTTCTTGCAGGAGAAGCTGGCGCATATCAGGAGGCAGCAAGTGGCAGTGGCATTTAGCCCCTCGAGCCTGTTCCACCATTCAATGAGATCATGGTAGACCTGTGACCTACCTCCATATACCCGCCTTCGCCTCATATCCCTTAATACCCTTGGTTCACAGAAATCTATCAATCTCAGATTTAACATTCACAAGTGAGCTATCAGCTGCCGTCTCCAGAAGAGTGTTCGA
This sequence comes from Heptranchias perlo, assembly GCF_035084215.1. NCBI lineage: Eukaryota > Metazoa > Chordata > Chondrichthyes > Hexanchiformes > Hexanchidae > Heptranchias > Heptranchias perlo. Next base: position 36,153,718 of record NC_090335.1, read on the forward strand.
AACGTCTCCCACCCTTTGAGTGTAGAAGCATTTCCTAACTTCACTCCTGCACGTCCTGGCTCTTAATGTTAGGCTATGTCCCTGCTTCCTAGTATTCAAGTCTTGGAGACCTCCAAAAACAGTTGCAAATGTCTCGGCAGCCAGAAGCAATAATCCAGCCACTAACCTGTAAATCCTGCATGGTCCCTTTAAATAGCGCTTGTGGGGGGTCCTCCAGGCACTCGAAGGCACGTTCAGATGGTCGGGGTTAAGACTGTGCGTTGCGTTGAGCGTTAAGTTCCAAAATGGTGTCTATTACTTTAAATCAGCATTGAACAATGATTGAAACCATTTTCTCCGTACTTTACATGATTCCAGCGTTCGTTATGTGAGCCTGCGCTAACTCCTATACCAAGATGGCGTCTGGCGCATGTCACGCAGGAAACGTGCGGGTGCATCCAAGACGCCATCTTGGACGTCGGAGAGGCCGTGTAGCACCGAAACAACGGGCACTACATGACCCAATTTAGCACCCTGTGCGTCTTGTTATCTGTAACATTTGTTGCAGCCAAACAAATCAGCTTTCTCATTGCTTCTCCAAAACCTAAATGAATTGCTAACTCCTGTCAATTTCAGTTCAAAGTGGCAATAGTATTTATTGAAAACTGAAAAAAAATCAAATAACAATGGATTGTAAATAATCAATAATTTACAACCTACCTCATGATTTTGATAAAAGTCTGGCAGATAAAACATCAGCTGTTAATGATGTTATGTAAATAGGCTGCTCGTATGATAGATTAGACTTTAATATGGGCCAGATTATTTTAAACAAATCAACTAAAACATTTTATTTAGACAGCATTTTAATAAAGTCGCTACATTTTGAAATCTTGAAAAGATTAAATTGACTTCTTAACTTTCATTAAATACATTTTTAAACTTCTGATGAAAATTGGAATATAAAATAGCACGCTTTGAATTGAATTTCTGATCTATTGGGGATTTGATGTGGTAGCTTGCATGCCGTGATGCTGGTACAGCACTTATATTCATATTGATCATGGGACAAATATTATGGTAGACTCACAATTATGGAATTAAACAATAAATGAACGTAAGGCAATGAATTTTGGGCACAGAATTAATGCAATCTGGCAGGGGGAGCCGAATTTGGGGAAGAACCCATCGTCACTGGGTTTCTGACCATTTCTGGCCATACGGAGAACTTCTGACAGAGTGACAGGGTGCTTCTTCTGCCCCCTCCCTGCCGTGACTTCAGATTCGCAGGCAGGACTGGCAGGATGCTGGGCTCCCCCTGAAATTCCATCAATTCCACCCAGCGTACAGCCAACAGTAAGTACGCCTGCATTAAGCAGACATACTTGCCACACGACGACTATAAGTGGAGCACACAATGCCATTTTCCTACCACAATCTGAGAGAGATCGATTGCCCATTTAAAAAGTGGCACATCATCCAAGGAGCAGCAAGCAAGAAAAATTCTTCTCATGGAACACTTTAGTCAAACTGGTACCCCTATCCCCCAACAGTATGAATGGAAGCGGTGTATATGGATCTGTGTAATGGTTTCTTGTGGGGCTGTGTCTTTTAAAATTGGACAGACCCATTGACAACAGGGAGGGGGCAGAAGAAGCACCCTGTCACTCCATCAGAAGTTCTCAGGCATTGTATCAGGACAGCACTTACGCAATTATAGCCCAATCGACCATGCAAAGTCTTCCTTATAAAAATTTGAAGACTGGTGCCCACGTTGAGAAAATTGTCCTACAGACAAGTCAAGCAACAAGGTGACAAAGTCCCCTACTTAGCTCTCCATCACCATCGCTGGGTATGTCCTGTCCCACCCGAGATGTGTAACAGTGATATATGGTTGAGTGGGAGTGACTCTGAGAATACTCAACATTGACAGCTCATTTACTTTTGATATGAAAAGAATGATATAAAAGTACACACTGAAATTAATAACCTTGTGACTGATTTATCAAATGTGCATTCATTCAAGTGTGTGAGCTGCCAGTGGGAACAATATCAGGTGAAGAGTGTCAACGAGAGTTGGGTTAATAAGGGGCATGAGCCACATCACCCTAAATCCACCAATAATTAATTTTCAACAGTAAGTATTGGCTGTGCTAATAGATCTTGAGCTCCTTTTCAACAACATACCCTTGTTCTGAGTGACAGTTCAGCGCTAAGTTTTCTTATCTATTCCTTCTGCCCAAGGCTGCACAATTTTAACATGATTTGTCTTTAACAAACATTTTTTGGTCATTGGAATTCAGTCTTTTTACAACTGGAGAAGTGCAAGAACTAACGTTTTGGTCCATTCCCAATCACTACTGGTACTGCTCACATCTAATTTTGTTCGACTTTAAACCCTGAGGAAAACCTTGTGTGAAGCACAACGCACAGAAAATCAGGCAGGTCTAGAACAATTTCCAAAGAGTAATTCTGGCATCTCCACCATGTGCAATCTTGCTCTTCATTGAGCAGAATAAGTTACAGATGCTATGATAGCGAGAAAAAATGAAAATGACAATTTATGCATTTTGTATGTTCAGTAAAAAGCAATAATGCATGTTATGCAATGCTCAAGTCATTAGCATTACATACTGTGAGTTATTGTTTCGTAAATGCCAATATATGAAAGTTTACATCCAATCTACGTGTCAATATGTGACAGTATTAAATATCACAATTTTGAAATAACTGTCAGAGTGTAATATATTTATATTGGATGCTTTGTCAAAATGTGGATGCATTCATGCATGCTCTCTTTATGTATGCATCATAGAACAATTAATTTAGAAAATTACATTATCCATGAGTTTGAGTGGCTGCATTCAATTGTTATGTGCTAGAATTAAATTTTGGTAAAAACTTAAATATACAACTTTTCCACCCTTCCCTGAACAAAGAAATAGGAGAACAAAAAACAGAGATCATTATGAGACATAATTTAATGGAGGGGATTTTCCTTGTCGCCAAGTAGCCAGCCTGTGATGGGTTGGCCTGTTTGGAATAAAGGCTGCTTAGAGAACTGCCGCAGGATGAATGAATCATGACGGCTGCTAGGAAACCGGGCACAGACCTGCAAGATGCACTGCCCATGGTCACAGACAAGCTGCACATTCAGGGAGTGGTATCCCTTTCTATTGAAAAAGATGCCAGCCTGCTGATTGGGAGCGCACAGAGCAATGTGGGTGCAGTCTATGGTACCTTGGACCCTGGGGAAGCCTGTAATGATGGCAAAGCCTAATGCTGTCTCGTCCAGCTTCACTTTGTCTATGGGCAATGTGATGTATGTGCTCCTTCTGGTGCAGAGAGCCTTGCTGACCTTCCTAATACAACGGAGCACAGCAAACTGTGAGATGTCACTGATGGCATCTGCTACAGCCTGGAACAAACCCATGGCATAAAAGTAAAGGCCATGGTGACTTTGCTGCTCCCCCTCTTCCATCAGCCCCAACAGACCACCCTTGACTGGGATACACTATTTCCAAAGCAAACAAAAGCAATCCAGTACCAGCACAACGTTGTTCGAAGTCATAATCCCTTGTGAAACACAGAAAATAGCCAAGAAAGGTCCAGAAGGTAACTAGCAGCCTAAGAGAACAAACCAGTAACTAACCTGTATGGAGAGGATGATCTCTTTAAACCGCTGACTGTTAGAGCCATGAGTTGCTGGACAAGTTTATCACGTGGCAAATCAGGTGCTGGAGCAGACCTATTTCACAAAAGGGTCCTCCAGCCAGAGTATTATAATGAGTTTCCTGAATATGGCGGGCGCACCTTCGGCTAGATATGTGTCCACCCGCCATATAGGACTCTTAGGCGCCGGTGTTACATCTAAAAAAACATGTGCAGCATGATCCAATTTCTAGGCCTATGTTTTCAAGAATAGAATAGACAGGAAACCAAAATCAATCTTAATTTGTGGTAAGTTCAAGGTTTATAATGAAGACTAGACTCCCTCTTTATGAAAAACAAGAAATATGTACCAAATTATTTACAACAACCAAAACATTCTTGATAATTAAAAATATTGAATGAAAGTATTGAGAGGGAAGATGTATGTATATGAGCTTCTATTACACAGAAATAGGCCAATGACCATTCGGAGAGTTGAAATCTTCCATTAGTGGTGACCTATGAGTCTGCTACTCACTCTTGTGTTTTTGGAAACAAGTACTGAAAATAAATTTACTGCCAAAGTACCAAATATGCATAACTGTATTCACATATTTCACAGGTTTAAAAACCCTGTCAGCTCAGTTAGTGAACATTGGCATAAACAGGGTCAAGAAACTTCTTGTTTCTTCCATACACAGTGTCTGGGGATTACACATCTGTTTCCTCTCCACCATCTGTCACACTACCAAAGGATAAATTGCCTGAAGGCAGGATGATACAATTCCTAATTATGTTCAAGAAGCATGTCCCATAATCCAAAAATTAAATTTCTGTGTGGCATGGCAATTTGCAAGATTGTTCCATCATTGGAACAGAATAGCCTAATTTACATTAATGCATCAAAGTTACCTAGCACACTACAAAAAGGTCATTTTTTTAACAATTTGTTAAAATGAAATCCCTTTTCCATGTGTCACCTAGTTTGTTGTACTACTTCCAAGTGCAGCATTCAATGTTCATGAAAAATGATTTCTCAGAAGTACAGAACAATAAATCAAGAAAATCAACAAATTCTGAAGTCTTGGATGTTTGTAGAAAAAAAATGGGAATCACACACCATTAACATGAACAAAGTTTATGAACAAAATCTGCCTTATTCAAAGACGTTTCAGATGCCCTTCTCTTTTAACCAAGGCAAGCTTCTGCAAGGTCTAGTGACCATAACCTTAGGTCATTTTCTGAATTGATTTATTTACCCAGAACACTGCTCATCTCCTGCTTTTGACAGAAATATGCAACAAAAGATTCAAGCTGTACATTTATTGTTGCTTGTTCAATTTTTCCATTTGTACAGACTGCCAGGAGTAAGAACTGCACAGGTCCCATCCTCCATTAAGCTTTGTTTCTTCCTTGATGCACAAGCAATGGCGCCAACTACTGCACCTGTACTCAAAAGGTCCCAGGCATGTCCAAGGTGCACGTGAATGCAAGAGCAACACACAGAATAGGACAACAAGGTCTTATGATTGATGAGAAATTAAAAATGGGTATCGTTTTGATGACTGGATATTGAGATCTCCCTTAACCTGAACCTTTGGTCAACAATAAAGGATTAATTTCCAGGTCCTTAAGCAGTAGGGAAAGGAATTCTGCTATTTAATTGTTATCTGTGTTGCATGCAAGGTAATTAAACATGTGCAATCTAACTCTGCCAGTTTTTTGGTGATGATGTGGAGATGCCAGTGATGGACTGGGGTGGACAAATGTAAGGAGTCTTACAACACCAGGTTATAGTCCAACAGCTTTATTTGAAATTACAAGCTTTCGGAGCTTTTGGTGGACATTGCATATACCAAGTTAGTGAACGTTACTGTTATCCTACAACAAATCTCAGAAGCCATTTGGAAACCTAATTGAAATCCACCTGCAACAGGCTTAATGGCAATAGTAATTTTAGGAGACATTCTGGGCAGTATCTTGGCGGAGAATGTTGTAAGATTCCAGCAGTGAGGCCTATCGTCTCGGCACCACCCGACCAGGATTTCCCTGCCCTTGTCCCTGCGGGGTCCACCTCTTTCTTGCCGGCCACATGCAAATAGAGGGATCTGGGGTCCCAGTAGATTTTTCTACTTTCCGTCCCACTTGCCACCCCTTCCCGAGGCCACCATATGGTAGGTGATCATAGGCCCCCAGGAAACGTAAATACCCAAATGGAGGGTAAGGGCCTTGTAGCAAACTCCTCTCCTTCCAGATGGCCCCAGAGACTTACCTGCTGCTGGCCTTGGGTTCGGCCATGGACTTCAGTGAGATTCTTCGTTCCAATCTTCAGATTGCTTCAGCCCCTTCAAGGTCCTTCATTGGATCTTATGGTGCTGCAGGACTGCTAGGATTCTGTTCTACCCACTGTTGGGCTCCCTCTTGACAGTGTGAATCTCGCTCAGAGCCCACCTTGTACCTCTAATGTGCCCCGATTCAGGAGAATGGGGCAGTTATGGAGAGGCAGGGTTAAGTCCAAAACTCCATCCCAGAGGAGAATCCATGCCATTGTGTCTGAACCAATACTGCTTTCACTGATTTGCACTGAAGTTTTAACAATTGTGTCTTTTACTGGAAGATTGGGAAGAGTTAAGCCAAAAGCAAAATACTGCAGATGCTGGAAATCTGAAATAAAAATAGAAAATGCTGGAGAAGCTCAGCAAGTGAGGCAGCATCTGTGGAGAAAGAAACAGAGTTAACATTTCAGATTGAAGACCTTTCATCAGTGGGAAGAGTTACGGTGGGTCCTAAGATTCATTCGATATATATTGAAAAGGGGAACAGGACAAGCAAGTACATCAGTATCTCAGAATCTTCAGATGTTGTCAAAAATGATTAGCAACAGAGCCAGACATATTACTGGTTGGAGGAGCATTGTTGTTACAAGTAGCAATGTCATGTAAATTCATCAGAGGCAGCAGAAGCATCAGTCATTTTGGATAAGAAGAGCATTACACCTTCTCATGTTTTATTTTCTGAATTTCTAGTAGATATTTTAGCTTTGGGCAGTCACGGCCCCAACATTTGAATAGTGTTATTTTAGTGACAGGTCTACTGAATCCAGAACTGGAGAAAAATAAAGCGTTGCCACTAATTTTTTCTTGTCTTTTAACTCCACTATAAGTATTAGATAGGAGTCTCTCTTTTTTGGATCAGAATCTCACTTTTTGTTTGTTTGGGAGGGTCTCACTATTTGTGTAAATAAGTGTGTGCGTGCGGGTTTGGGGGGGGTGGGAAAGAGGGTGTCTTATTACTTTGTGAGGCAACAAAAAACTCAATGAATATTTTGAGATTTTTTTGGGCTGAACAAGAAAAATCTATTTAGGTCATTTATACAACTGCACAGAACAGTGGCGGTGTCTTCATCATCGCTACTGCTGCTGCCACTATTAATCATATTTGCTGCGGTTGATGTTCTCTTACTCATTATTAAAGTGCAACCTCAGGCTGTAAACCAAAATAATGATGGTCAGAACACTAACGCATGCTCCTTTTATTGAAGTTTTGGGAAAGAAGATTGTTTTATCCATACACGGCATAAATATACGTCCAAACTGTATGACAGCCATGCACATGCTGCGTACTGAAAACTCAACTCTTCAATGTAATAAAAATATATTTAACATGATTGCATAAGCTTAACATTCTAAAATAAGATTAACTTTCTAAAATGAAAACAATATTTTTGTCTCTGCTCTGAAGCCAGTACAAATCAACACACAACTTGCATTTTTATATTGCCTTTAGTATCCCAAGGTGCATCACGTGGGAGTTTCACATGGGAGAGAGACAACTGAGTGGTAGATTTTGGAGAATTGGCCAATGGTGCAGTTAGAAGGTTGGTTTTGACAAGGCTACGAGGGCAGTAGCAAAACAAAGAGTCTTGAGAGAGAGTTCCAGAAGGTGGAGCCAAGATGGTTGTAAGCTCCGCCGCCAGCATTGTGTCTGTAGCGTGGGTAACCCTCATAATTAATGACATAATAATAAGGGTTGGGTTCCCCTCTTGCTGACAAAAATGTGGCATGTCTGGAGCTCTGCTGTGATCCCATGGTAGCTCTGATCTATTTTCTTGGGTCAGGGCTCATTTGTCATGCAGGGCTGGCTCTCAGCAGGATTCAAGAGGAAGCCCATCACTGCCAACTAAAAAAATTCTTCCAGCAACGCCTGAAGATGGAGCCAGGGATTTAAGAGGTGAAGGAGTCCTGAAGAGGAACAGAACAGTAGTTAAAAGGTTAGTGAATTTGGTGGCTTACCACCACTATCTGAGGGACTATGACCATTCTTCTCTTGGCGATCCCCAAGTTTGGTGGAGACAGCAGCGATAAGCAGGAAGATGGCGTGGCTTGTTGGGCCCAGTCTTCCTGCAACATGTGGCAAGTGGGGAACGGTAGCTGGTGGCTGTCCCAATTGGGCAAGAGGAGGGAAACTGAGGTCAGAGGGGGAATGCAACGAAAGCCTCACCGCCTGATTTTGCCCTGCTCTCTGACTCACTTCAGGCAGGAGGGGAATAAGGAGGAGGAAACAATGAAAGGATGAAAAAGGAAAGAAAGATGGAGGTAGGAAGAGGATGTGGTGGCTGGATGGAGGAAGGGAGGGAGATAGAGAAGGAGTGAGAATCGATGGAGGACGAAGGTAACAGGAAAGAGGAAAGGAATAGGGAGAGGAGAGGGGAGGGAGGAGAGAGGAAAGGAGAAATGGGGGAAGAGCGAGATGGGGAGGATGAGACAAGGAGAAGAAGGGGTGGATAAGAGTAAAACAGGAGAAGAAAAGAGAAAACGATAAGGGAGGGAAGAAAAAGCAAGGAAAGAAGGGAGAGGTGAGGAAGGAAGCAGAAGCAAAGAAGCAGGAAATGGCAGAGGGAGAAAAGAGAGGAGTGAAGGGAGGAAGGAGGGAGTGAGACGAAGACGGCAGGGGAGTAAAGAAGGCGGCAGGGCGGAAAAAGAAGATGGAGAAATGGAGGGGAGAGGGAGGTAGGAATGGTGAAAGATGGAGAAAGAGGGAGGAGTTAGCGGGGAGAAGGAAGAGGAGGAAAAAAGTAGAAAGGGGGAGGAAGGGGACAGGAGGAGAGAAGAGCAGAGAAAGAGGGAAGAAGAAGAGAGGGAGAGAAAGAGGAAAGAGATGAAAGGGAAGGGGCTGAAAGAAAAGAGGGGAAGGGAAGAGGGGAGGAAGTGAAGAATGGCGAGGGTAAAGGAAGGAGAGGAGCAGAAGGAAGAGGAAAGGTTGGGATTGCATCTGAACCAAAAATAAACACATTTATTAAATCTTGAAAACTGATACTACAAACAATGTTTGAAATGGCACATTATAAAAATGGAAGGAATTCAAAGCGTATAGTAATAGACTGCAGAGACATTAAGCAGCAGGTGATGGTCTGTTACCACACTGTTTTGGAACAAATACACCGTACTATAAATGGCTTAACATTAAATTGTAAATGAACCTGAGATTTCTGGTGATCCTTTGAGAAGACGTAGCTCCAGGATTGATGTATCTGGTACAGATGCTGCCTGCTGGTAAGCAGTTATTCTTCCTTGTTGAAATTGTGTGGGATCTTTCAGAAGAGTGTTTCAATCTTAATAGGAGCTGCCCCTACAAGAGATATGAGCAGCTGCTGAAAATACTGACATTGGGAACACCAAAACACGGTTGTAACCAGAAGATGGATAAAAGAAGGAGCTGAGAAAATATAGATTGTTTTGCTAAGCTGGTGGAAGCATGAAATCAATTCTGAAAGCAGTGAGGTGGCAGACGCAATTTAGGAAGTAACGAGGGCACAAAGTAATACATGGCAACTGCTATTGAATGCGAGCTCAAACTGATCAAGTCCATTCTAAGCAATCTAAGCAAATAAGGCCCCACAATAAATTGTAATGAGCTAGTTATCATGATTTCAATGTCTCAGAAGTATGTGTAATTGTGGATAAGCCAGAACTTTCAAAAATGGAACATAAAGACAACAGAAGCTACCTAATTCAGTTTCTGCCAAAAATTCTAGACCCAGGTTTGATAGCACCCCCTCCTTGCTCAGGATGGACCAGATAATACACCCAGTGCTGAGCTTCAAATCCCATAGCCTATCCATCTCCAAAATCACATACCGTCACCTCTGCAACAATGCCTTTTCTCTATGCCTACCTCACTTCAACACAGCTGAAAGCCTTATCAACACCTTTATTATCTCAAACTCAGCTTCTATTAACTCCCTCCTTTCCAATCTTCTCCCTAGACAAACTTGGCCAAAACTTCACTACCCTCATACTGTTGTGTTTGACCATCAGCTCTACCTTCCCTGTCTCCCAGTGCAGCAGATTCAAAATCCGTGTCCTCATCTACAAATCCCCCACCTGCAACCTCCTCCAGTCTTCTGTCCCAGCTCATGACTTTCAACTCTGGCCTCCTATGCATCTCTGCCGCACTCATTTGACTTTAAAGCCTTTCCAGTATGGCAGGGTGAAAGGGTGGTAGAGGCAGAAACCCTCATCACATTTAAAAAGTACTTGGATATGCACTTCAAGTGCCATAACCTGCAAGGCTACGGACCAAGTGCTGAAAAGTGGGATCAGGCTGGGTAGCTCTTTTTCGACCGGCACAGACACGATGGGCCAAATAGTCTCCTTCTGTGCTGTAAATTTTTCTATATTTCTATGTTTCTATGGCAGGTACCCTAGATGAGCCTGTAGTTTGAACCTTTGTCCCCTTGTTCCATTCTCACAATTCAGCTGAAAGTAGTGTTCCAGATTTACATTTTCTGTATCATTTATTACCTTATCACCAATCCCTGGGGCATACCACTGAGTGCTTTCCTCCACCCCAACGTAACTTCTCTAACAAGTACCCATGGCTCCTTACCCTTCAGCTAATTTATTTTCCATTCCCAGGTTTTAGATTGAGTTCTGGCCGCTTTAAACTTGAATAGTAGCTTTTCATACAGGACTTTGCAAAAATGTATTTTTGGAAATCAAGGGAAGGAGAATAACACTTCCACCAAAAAGTAAGAATCTTCATTTCCTTAACCCATCATAACCAATATTTCCCAGTTATTATCATACAGGTAATGCTTAAGTTTACTCCTGATAATCAATCCCTTCATTAGACCCAATATTGATGCAAGACTCATGGGCCTCAGTTGTCTGGATTCACCCTTTTTCAAAATGAGCACCACGTTAACCTCTTCCCAATCTACCAAGTCCTCTCTCATAATGACTGTCAATGTCTCATAAATCTCATCTGTCATATCTGTTAGTACCTTACTGGCACCTGAGGAAAGAAAAATGCATTGTAAAGTTTGCACTGCACCAGGCATATTTCCTGCCTAAATTTTAGGTCATATAATTTCATATCTGAAGGAATCTGAAGAACTATGCTTATTTAAATCTTTGGTCTTTTCTGCTCTTTACTCTGGGTTTTTAACTTCCAAATTTTACATTACTTTCATAGGTGAGTTCCATCTTCCTATGATCTCCAGAGCATCTTCACTAAGCCTGATATCTAAGTAAACTTTCAGGAACGTACCCAGGATAACGAACTGTAAAGCCATCCCGTTAATTACTTTAACTATTGGAATTATCCTATGCCTCCATATCTATGAAAATCAGGAGAGCATCACAACAGCAGACCTTGAGGGTAATTTTAACTTTTATCACTGGGCAAAAAAAAATGGGTGATAGCGAATCGGCTGCCAGTTTTACATCCTGCTTAATTTTCTTTTCGATTGAGTTTAACGAAAAAGAAATTCAGACGGGGTGTAAAACAGGCACGCGATTCGCTAGCGCCCTTTTCTCACCTGGCGACAAAAGTTGAAAGTACCTCCCTTGATTCAGACTTTGACTGTCAAGCGAATTTGTTTAGCAATTGATAGCAGTCATAGTTCAAGACCATGGGGGTTATATTGGATAACCCCCGAAAACAGGCGCTGGGATCCCGGTGCGCGATTAACCCGCGCCCGTTGGTTGCGATGCAGGCAGCACGTAACATTTGTGCTGCCTGATGATTTGAACAATGGCTGTGTGCAGCCAGCACTACCTGCACTGTTGATTAGCTGCACGTACCAGCAGGAGGCTCCAATATCGGGAGTGGCTCACTCTACTTAAAGGCAGACTGCACCTCTTAAAGGGGAGGTGCATTGTGACTGCAGGAAGTCCTTTGGGAAGTGCTGGAAGACATTAAACAATGGCTGCACCTGGGAGAGGGCGGCACCAAGGTTCTTGGACAGTGCACTAGAGGCCTTGGTGGAAGAGGTGAACAGACAGAGGGCCATCCTATATCCGCATGGGGGCACCAGACACATGCTGAAAAGGCAGTGGGGGGCTATGGCAGAGGAGGTAAATGCCAGGGGCATCACACCACGCATATGGATGCAGTGCAGGAAGAAGTTCAATGATTTGACATGAGTGGTCAAGATGAGTGACTTCAACTGTCACGTGGCATCTCCTACCAACTGCACCACTAGCCTCATCCACTGCTCCACGCATGGCACCTCCCATCACCACCTATCAACAAACTCTTTCAATCAGTACACAATCCTGAAAAGCAAATGCTACATCTCACCCTCACACATTACCACTCTGGAAAGCCGCATACCCACAACTCACAGGTCATACACAATGGCAGCTATTCAACTACGATAGCCACATCACTCAATCATCTTGCAGGACACTCACTGACACAATTTCCTCTTTCTTGCAGGAGAAGGTGACGTATAACACTAAGCAGCAGGAAAGACCTGGGGGAGGACAGCCACGCCTATATGTCCTCACCCCCATGGTGGAGACAGTGTGGTCCATCATTGGACAGACCGCCGCTGTGGTTGTGGCCACTGGTGGTGCTGGAGGTATCGATGATGAGGGTCTCTGCATACCAAATCCTCCTTCTCGCTTCCCACTTCTCCCTCAGCCCACAATCTTTTCTGACTCACGTGCTGCAGATGGTGCACGCACGCACATCTTAATTTCTTCTCTTCCTGCACCACAACTCAACCCTTGTCCCTTTGTCATTTAAGAAGGGTCTAGACAGAGTAGATAGATAGAAACTGTTCCCATTGGTGGAAGGGTCAAGAACCAGAGGACATAGATTTAAGGAGATTGGCAAAAGAACCAAAGGTGACATGAGAAAAAACTTTTTTTTTTACACAGAGAGTGGTTAGGATCTGGAATGCACTGCCTGAGGAGCTGGTGGAGTCAGATTCAATCATGGCCTTCAAAAGGGAACTGGATAAGTAATTGAAAGGAAAAAAATTGCAGGGCTACAGGGCTAGGGTGGGGGAATGGGATAGAGCCGGCGCGGATTCGATGAGCCAAATGGCCTCCTTCGGTGCTGCAACTTTTCTATGATTTTATGATACCCACGAAGTGGAACCAGCACAGTCGGAGGAGGCAGAGGAAGATGACAGTGGTTATGCAGACACACCGTCACTCGATCTTACACTCGCAGCCACCAGCTCAGATACTGGCACTGCGCAGACATAAGGGGCTAGAATGGAGGACAGATCTGCACATGGTGAGACACCAGGCACAAGTGCACGGGGAGAACGGATACTGCAGGTGCTAGCTCGCTGGAGAGCGAGGTCACACACTAATTCTGCTGCAGAGGAATCAGATGATGACTTTGATGGGCCAGGCTACAGAAGAAGGCTGATGGGTGTATACAACCAAATGCTTGGTGCACTAGAAAGCCTGCCAGAATGCCTGCGCACAATGTGAAGGGGCATGGAGGAGTCCAGCATTTTGCGCAGAGCTTGGAGCCAATCTTTTCCCACATGGAATGGGTGGTCACCTCCATCAGCACACCTGTGGAGCCCACCATGATGCAGCATCTGATGACTGATGTCAACACTTCCATTGCAGCACAAACATTTGCCATCCAAGGTCTGACTGCTGCTTTGGAAGCACAGACTACTGCAATCATGGCTCTGGGTTCCACTGTGGAATGGGGCTTCCAGGGCATCACAGTAGTCCAGCAATCTGTTTAGTCAGCACACTATTTTAAATGCCACCAACAGTACCGCAAGACTAACCTCTATATAATATTGCAACTTTCTCCAAGTATAGGAAACTTCCAAAAACACACACAATTGCACCAGTGGCCAGAATAACTAAACCAGCAACTAACCTGTAACTCCTGCATGATCTCTTTACATAGTGCTGGTGGGGGGGTCCTTCATGTCATTTAAGTCCTGTTCACCGATGCGAGGTCCAAAATGCCGCCATCTGCATCATAATCTCCCTACTCTACATGCTGTCGGCATTCGTTAGGTGTGTGTGCGCAACTACCTTTAACAAGATGGCGTCCTGCGCACTTCACGCCGGAAGTGTGCGCACGCTTCTCAGGCGCCATTTTTGGGGCTTAGGAGTCCGCGTAGCACCTACAAAACGGGCACTATGCTGCCTAATTTTGCCCCCAGTATGTTTAGAGAGTAGATGGCTCTAGTTGAAGAACTAGCACTGCACAGACATATTGGGGCTAATTTTGATTTTGTGCAATATAGTAAAACGGGTGACAGCGAATCTGCAGCCCATTTTATATCTCTCCCAATTTTTGACTTTGATGGAAATAAAAATCGACAGCGATGTAGAACAGGTTGCCGATTCGTCATCACCCAGTTTACACCATTGCACAAAGTCAAAATTACCCCCATTGGGTGTTAATGGAGTACAAAATGAAGTGGATGTTTATTGAAAGAATGATTGATCAAATTTTAACGATGCCAATCTAGTCTAATAGAATAGCAGCAAGACAAATTACATGCACTGCTTCCACCTTACATAGGAAGTGCTAGACGAAGAAAGACCAAGGTCCATCTAATTCACCTTCTCTCATCCTGGTAGTCACAAGACACAATGATAATGGAGTTGTTGGCTAATCATGAAAAAAAACAGCTTTCAAGGTAATTTTTTCCTGGTGCCAGCCGACAAATGACAGATATATTGAACTAAATTTCAAATTTACCATGGTGGAATTTGAACTCATGACCTGTGGGTTAATAGTCCAATACCATAATTGCTACACTATTGCACCTTGCCTGGCAAAATTTTAATTTTAATAGACAATTATGGTGGTTGTCTATTCACACAGTTATTTTAACAAGTAGCAAATTTTCACAGGACTACGTTAAGATTTATTTTGTGTTCGGTATTACTGGTCACTCCTATAAGTGGACCTCGCGTCCCCTATGATCTAAAATGCACCTTTACTGCCCAATACCTAGTTAAATAATAGCATGACTTCAGGATCATAATGAGACCTGCTGTTTTGCATGTATTAGATACTATGATCTTGCACACACAACCTCATGTGTTCTCCTCCCTTTACTGAAGGTAGACTGAACATTTATTTCCTACTGCTCCTCATACCATAAAAGTAATAAACCACTCATCCCTGCTCCCATTCTGGGAGGAAACTCACTTTTCAAGCTAACCATCTATAAGCCAACTGGTGTTATATCCCTCGGTTACATATAATTATGCGTCAGCCTGAAGTCTCTCTCTCCGACTGACTTAAGAGAGAACAAAATCTTTCCGTGTACCTGACTGTCCCAAAGAGAGAGATAGAAAGAGAGAGAGAGAGAGATAGAGAGAGAAAACAAAGACTCCCTCAACACTATGTTTTGACGATGGGCCCAGAAAACTGGCAATCAAAGTTATCACCTTGAATGAAATGCTGCCCTTCCTCAATGTGGGGACTTGCAGAACCTGTATGCCTGTTCAGCTCAGCTTCCTGCCAGGTGTATCAAATGGCAACCCACTGTATCACAATGACAAAAAATACCTAGGTCTAGACTTTAACAAACTTCTTTGTCTCTAATGGGGGTAATTGTAATCTAATCTGCCTGGCGGCAAACTGATGCGATCAGATCAGCTGCCCGTTTTACACACCGCCCGATTTTGCTTTCCATTGAAATCGAAGGTCAGTAACATTGGGCAGGGTGTTTAACAGTCAGCTGATCAGCGACCGCTCGTTTTGTGCCCCTGCCAAAGTTGACTTTTATGCTCATCAGCTCCAAATCCAACATAAATATAGAAAATATCAACACAGCAGGTCCATCAACATCTACAAATTAACATTTTAGGTTGAGACCTTTCAACAGAACTTACTTTCCAAATCCATGATACAACTCTGCTCAGATAGGTAATCCCTTTCTAGATAACATTTTTATTTATTTATTCCGATGAAAGGTCATTGACCTGAAATATTAACTCTGTTTCTCTCTCCTCAGATGCTGCTTGACCTGTTGAGTGTTTCCAGCATTTTATTGGGTTTTTTCATTTCTTTTAGTTGCTATCTAGTAACAACCCAAATTGAAATAAACTCTCAAAATAACAAGTATTGCCAGCAACAGGTGTATTAAGCAATATTCCCAGTGCAACTTAGAGTTTAATTACAGTAATCAATTACTATAATGCACTCTCACTACTGTGCCAACCAATGGTCCAAAAATAAATTCCTGCCTAATTCATCACATTACACCGTATCTACTTGCCTAAAAAGTAAATACCAGCGTAGCAACATTTAACGGAAAAAGCGATTAATCATCTTTTGGACCAGCTGTCATTCCAATCAATCTTCCCCTCTCAATGGAAACAGGTTCTTCTGAATTATTGGTTCATATTCATTAAATGGTTTAGCGTACATTGTTTAGTTTTATAGTTTCTGTTTGTATAGAGTAAAAGATATATGCAAAAAAATTGTTTTGCACAAAGTCCATCATGGTTCATTAGTTACAAGAAAGTGTTTTAGTAATATATATGATTTCACTTGATCACAAGGTAATTATGGATGAGGAATCCCATTCAGAATGATCCTAAAGTCCCTCTATTGTAGCATCCAATGTTTTCTTTAATGGAGTTTAGCCTCCACTACTCTATCCAGAAGCCAATTCCATGTATCAATCACACTTTGTGTGAAGAAGAACTTCCTGATATCAGTCCAAAATTTATCTTTTGCTAGTTTGAGTTTGTGTTCCCTTACCCTACTCTCGCAATTTAATTTGAAGTAATATTCTAGATTTACCTTTTCTATATCATTAACTATATTACATACCTCTATAATTTCACCTCAGATGCCTCCTTTCGAGGCTGAAAAGTTCACGTTTCTCCAGTTTTTCCTCATATTTTGAGGATCGTCAGATCTTTGAGGATCAGGCTCTGCTTGCTTCCAGTGTTTCAATATCTTCTTTGCATCTTGGCAACCAGAATTGGACACAATGCTCAAGGTATGGTCTGACCAGAGCACCGTATAGTTTGATCACAAATTCCTCTGACTGTATTGTACTGTTTTGACTTTTGGTAGTCCAACACTCTATTGGCTTTGTTGATTGCTGTTCTGTATTGGTTAGACATGTTGAATGTCGAGTCCACTGAGGCGCCTAGGTCTCTTTCAACTTTATCCTTAGCTATTTCAGCATCATTTGTGGACTATGTGTGTTGCTCATTTTTCCTTCCTATATGAGACTTTACACTTATCTGCATTAAATTGAATCTGCCATTCTGCTGACATACTTATTTTGTCCAATTCATTCTGTAATTTCTGAGTTGTCTCCACCTCTTCCACTCCCCCTCCTAGTTTGCTACCATCTGCAAATTTGACCAATTTGCACTGAGTTTCTGAATCCATATAAATTAGAAGCAACAGTGGTCCCAACACTACTCCCGGGGGAAATGCACTCAATACTTCCACCACTTTGATATAACTCGTTAACAAGTACCTATTGTTTTCTACCACTACGCCCCCTCATCCATTCCTAAGATTTACCCTGAGTCTGTAAATAGATTGGCAGGAGTTTAACTCTTAATCTACCTTCACATCAGAATTTATGTATTTCCCATCAAAATGTAACACTGTTGCACCACTCATAGAAATGTTTTGATCACAGAATGGTACAATGATTAAAAACAAAAAACTGGAAATCTGAATCAAAAACAGAAGATGCTGGAAACACATAGCAGGTCAGTCAGCATCTGTGGAGGGAACAGACCAGTTACCATTGAATGCGCATCCTTCTTCAAAGGTTTTAAGTTTCCGACAGAAAAGAGCTGACAGGGCACTCTCTTTCAGCAAAGGGAATCTGCCACCCAGTCTGGCCTAAATGTGACTTCAGTCCCATACTATAGCTCAGATTTTAACCAGGAGCAGGAATCAAGCAGGGTCGCAGTGAGCACCAAACCCCCCCGACCTCAGCAGCGGCAGCGTGAGGTCTGCGCGACTTGAAATTCCAGGCCTTGTCTGCATGCCACTGGTCAGCAACATGCCCGAAATGGGCAGGAAATTGCAGCTGGCTGTGTGTGGGAGTGAAATTTTGAGCAGCAGGAGTCCGCCAGCTAGCATCAAAGGAACAGTCGCCGGCTACAAGGCAAGTCAGAGAGTTTTGGGAGGTTTCTTGAGGCAGGGAAGGGAGGGGCGGGGTGGGGATCCTGGGTGAAGGGATGCCTAAACTTTCCTTGTGGGGCCTAGAGGAGCACTCCTGCTCCTGTTCGCCCTATTTACTACAGGTGCACACTGTGCAGATAGCTTTAACAATCTGTTATCAACATCCCCACATTCTTTTCCTGTGCTGTACCTTGTAGACTAACACCATTTAGTGCATAGTTCGAATGTTCATTCTTCTTTCCAATCTCATCATTTTGCACTTGTCAACACTGAATTAATTTTCCAATCTATCTAGATCCCACTGCACCTGATCAGCTTGCTCTTGACTATTTGTAATCCCCTCTCCACCTTAGTGTCATCAGCAAAGTTTAACAGTCTTGTTTCTATCCCCACTTCCAAATCAATGGTATACAACATACACACCAAAGATCCCATCACTGCTCCTTGGGGAACCTGACTAGTCACTCTGGCACAGCTCCATTCTGCCTCCTTTAATGTAGCCAGTTGCCAAGCTTCTGTACCTCCTGAAAGACTTCTAACAGGTTTGCTAAGCATGATCTCCCCCACCCTACACCGCCCCCCCCACCCCACCTGCCTCGCCCCACTCTTAAAGCCATGCTTGCTTTCCCCGATAGTTTCAAAATTCCCTAAGTGTCACATGCTATCTTTTTTCAGAATAGCATTGAACATTTTATCCACAGATGTCATCTTACTGGCTTGTAATTTTCAGGAAAGACCTTTTGCCCTGATTCTGGATAATAAAGAGGCACAAGTAAGCAACCTGAAGATTGAAGAACATTTAGGAAATAATGTCCCACAAGGATGGATGCGCAGGAGGCGCAAGGTACATTCATTGGACCTGAACGGTGAGTCCCAATGTATTGGGCCTTGGACATCATTTCAACAGAGCCGGCGAGGCGATGGGAGCCCGCCGACGAAAAGGAGTGCAAGATCGGGCCAAAGCTAGCGTCACAGCAGCCCTCAGATAAGTGGGTCCAGGGTCAGGAGTGGGGTTGGGGTCATGGCCAAGGATCGTGGGGGCCGGGAATTGGGGGTTAGTTCATTTAATGAGGTGTCGGGAGGAGCACTCCTATCGTTGGGTGACAAAAGTGGAGAAAGCTATCAGTTCCCCAAAACGGACATCCCTCATCTTGACAAAGGCAAAACTTAACTAAAATATTTTTTAAAAGGTGTGCATGACCAGGTGAAACAGGCTGCGTAAAGAATTTAAATCAAATAAGGTATTTGAGTTTTCTGTGAAATCAGAGCACCAGAGTCTCAGGCAGGTATAACCCTGACGACATGTTACACTGTTTAATCAGCCTAATTTGCAGTTCCCAGTGTAAAACAGTAGGAGTTCAATTTTAATTCCATTTACATTCTCTTTATCTTATACATGGCTTTTCCTAGCGCTCTTTTAGTTCAGTACAAAGAATGGTCTTGATTTTCATTCCCCCTGCCTGGTGGAAACCAGGGTGGTTGGGCAATTAAAATGGAGCACGGTACTTACCCACTTCTTTCCCACCCCAATCTGACTGACTGCAATTTTAAATTGGCAAGCGGCAAGGATATCTGTCCCAAGCCAGCAGGGTCCTCTTTAAATATGCAGATCAGGCTCCAACGACTTACGAGGGGCCTGGTCTGTGATTTTAACCTGAGGCCTGAGTGGGGGAGCAGTGGTAGTTTCCCCTCCACCCTAACCTGCCTGGAATTGGAGCCAGGGCCAGGAGAGGCCCAATAAGATAAGTTATTTATTTAAATTTTAGTTTCCTTTGAACCAGGGGGAGCAGAGAGCTCCTCTGGGCCCCAAAAGGAAACCTTAGACCCTGACCAGGATTCTCCCACCTGCCTATCCACTTATCTGGAATCCCGCTCCAAGTTAAAATCTGCCCCAAGATGGCTGACTGCTCCCTCTTCCCCTGCACCTTTCCATAAAGCTCCTGTATTTGACTATTAGTTTATCTGTCAGGGCACTATGAAACTTTGCTATTTTTTCTGTTGTGCTTTTGATCATGGAACTTCCAAAACTTTTTTATGGTCCCTCTGACAATAAATTCACCTTTTGATAAAAAAAAAGTTTTAATTGGTTTGACTGTTCCGTTGTATTCAATTTTTAGTAAAATGGGCTCATGTATTTGTCTAGTACCCTGTTTCATTCTGTCCTCCTTACCTTGTACCCACCTCACTTTTTTTTTGCTATGCAAAATATTTAAGGACTTTCAAAGAAACACTGACCAATTCTGTTAGCCACTGCAGCTGTAACCAGAGAAACATCTGGACACGATCATTGATTTGTGCCAGATCACCAGCTTGAGTCTGGGAGCGTAATGCAACACAGAAAGCAAGTACAAAAGTAAGCTTCACAGACACTGTAGTGCTGAAGACTTGTGCTCCAGAACTAGCCGTGCCTCTAGCCAAACTGTTCCAGGACAGTTATAACACTGGCATCTACCTGACAAACTGGAAAATTGTCCAGGTATGTCCTGTCCACAAAAAGCAGGACAAATCCAATCTGGCCAATTACCGCCCATCAGTCCACTCTCAATCATCAGCAAAGTGATGGAAGGTGTCAACAACAGTGCTATTAAGCGGCACTTACTCACCAATAACCTGCTCACCGATGCTCAGTTTGGGTTCCGCCAGGACCACTCGGCACCAGACCTCATTACAGCCTTGGTCCAAACACAGACAAAAGAGCTGAATGCCAGAGGTGAGGTGAGAGTGACTGCCCTTGACATCAAGGCAGCATTTGACTGAGTGTGGCACCAAGGAGCCCTAGTAAAATTGAAGTCAATGGGAATCAGGGGGAAAACTCTCCAGTGGCTGGAGTCATATCGAGCACAAAGGAAGATGGTAGTGGTTGTTGGAGGCCAATCATCTCAGCACAAGGACATTGCTGCAGGAGTTCCTCAGGGCAGTATCCTAGACCCAACCATCTTCAGCTGCTTCATCAATGACCTTCCCTCCATCATAAGGTCAGAAATGGGGATGTTCGTTGATGATTGCACAGTGTTCAGTTCCATTCGCAACCCCTCAGATAATTAAGCAGTCCATGCCTGCATGCAGCTAGAATTGGAAAAGTTCCAGGCTTTGGCTGATAAGTGGCAAGTAACATTTGCGCCACTCAAGTGCCAGGCAATGACCATCTCCAACAAGAGAACATCTAACCACCTCCCCTTGATATTCAACGGCATTACCATCAACGAATCTCCCACCATCAACATCCTGGGGGTCACCACTGACTAGAAACTTAACTGGAACAGCCACATAAATACTGTGGCTACAAGAGCAGGTCATAGGCTGGCTATTCTGCGGCGAGTGACTCACCTCCTGACACCCCAAAGCCTTTCCACCATCTACAAGGCACAAGTCAGGAGTGTGATGGAATACGCTCCATTTGCCTGGATGAGTGCAGCTCCAACAACACTCAAGAAGCTCGACACCATGTAGAACAATACAGCCCACTTGATTGGCACCCCTAAACATTCACTCCCTCCACCACCGGTGCACCGTGGCTGCAGTGTATACCATCTACAAGCTGCACTGCAGCAACTCACCAAGGCTTCTTCGACAGCATCTCCCAAACCCGCGACCTCTACCACCTAGAAGGACAAGGGCAGCAGGTACATGGGAACAACACCACTTGCACGTTCCCCTCCAAGTCACATACCATCCTGACTTGGAAATATATCACTGTTCCTTCATTGTCAATGGATCAAAATCCTGGCACTCCCTACCTAACAGCACTCTGGGAGTACCTTTACCACACGGACTGCAGCGGTTCACGAAGGCGGCTCACCACCACCTTCTCAAGGGCAATTAGGGATGGGCAATAAATGTTGGCCTTGCCAACGACGCCCATGTCCCATGAATGAATGAATAAACAAAAACACTGGCAATGAATGGCTTCTGGCCGTCAGACTGCAGATCTCTTTCGAACTTGACAAAAAAAACTTGACAATATTTGCGTTATTCATACTTCAGTTTAGCCCTGGAGAAGCAGCACACGGTGTCCACCAGTACACTTGAGGCCTTCCACGACCGGTGGGCGCCCCAGGGACTGGAGTGCATAGTCGACACTAAAAGTATTATTTAATTTTATAAGTTTCCTTCGTATGAGTTGGGTGTTTATAATTCGTGCCCCTCTAAAAAGAGGGCACTTTTGTTAGATTTCTTTTATTTGGGTTGATGACACTGTCTCAACCCAATGTCTCCTAACGGTGATTTTAGAAAAGGCATACTTCAGTTTAACAAAGAAATATAATTAGGTCTATCAATTCACCTACAATTATGCAACGTATTTCATAAAATTAGTGCTGTGAAAATGCACTAATGCTTGGCTGTAATGCAATTTCTACTCTTCAAATCAAATGCTAAAACAAAATTTAGAAGTGTTATCGTACCAAAAAAAAATAGAAAAATACATTAGCAGAAAGGTAGCATGTGTTATTTAATGGATATGACAAAAATTTCTTACTGTGTCCATGTGTCATTGAGCTTGAAAGAATGAAAAGGTCCCACAATTGTTTTATACCATATGTAGCTGTTTATCTGGATGCCTGTATTTATGGTCCCATGTGACACCTAATAGGTAAATAATAATGTATGAGCTGTCATGTAGCACTTTATATATCTTAAAATCATTCAAATTTATGCTCATAAATACATTACATAAATTACTTTCTTTCATAGCCAAAGAATTCCTTAATATGATTCTCAATATTGCCGCACTAATGTGCTTATTATATTTGCACACACGTAATTCAATTAGTGATTTGAAGTAACAAATGTGACTGTGACCTAGATCAGGTTTATCACCAGTTGTACTGACAGAAAATTCTTGGTCATACATTTTTCTGACTGGCGATGCTATTTTTTCCTTCCCTTCTCTCCTGAATATAATGGGGTAGATTTCCCCGCCCCCATCTGGACTTTGGATGGCCAGCCGGAGGAGCATGCCCACCAGTCACCCAATAGTCCTGGTGGGAGGCCCAGTCCATCTTGAGGGCCTTGCCTCATTAGCATTCGGCCAGCTAGTTGCGGATGGAAAATGAGTGCCAGGGGCAGCCCACCGGCTCCAGGCCAGCATAATATGATGCAGCCCAGTCAACATCCGGGCCAGAAGAAGGTTGGTGGGTGGTCCGATCGCAGGAGAGGAGGTGGGGTTGGGGAAGTGGAGAGGGGGGAGACAGAGGGAGGGAAAGGGGATGGGGTGGGGTGGGGGGTAGGGGAGGGCTGGGGAGGAGGAGGGTGGACCTGAAGTGGCAACAGCCCAGGTTGATTTTAATGGAGCCTGAAGGAGCAAACCTGCTCCTCCCAGCCCCACAAAAAATCAGTAAAACTTACCTGTGGGCTCCTCTTGGACTGGACCATCAGCTGATACTATGCAGAGCATGCACCAAATGCCAAATGTGGTCATATGTATTTCATAGGACCCAATTTACATATTAAAAGGGCCTACCGTTTGACTCAGGTGGGTGCTTCAACCACCCAGCGGTAGACCCGGGGGAACATTGTGACAGCTACAGCGATGATGGGAACAAGGCAGTAAGTCACTCCCCACCATTTTCGGTGTGCCACCTCTCCATTTCCGCTGGGCGGGATGCCTCAAAATTTCCCCGGATGGATCATGCTGAATATGGCTCCACAGGTGTTAACCACCCTCCTATGCCTTGGCAAACTGACCATTTTTTTCGTATGTGAGCCTGGGCAGCGTATACTGACAGACTATCTGACTGTGGTGGGCATCACTGCTGAGCTTGAACTGACTCTTGCCCAATATCCATACATGCACACTTTTGAATAGGAGTTTTGGATGGTGATCAAGAGTGGTAACCCTGGTTGATTTTTCTATTGCTTAGCCTGAGGGTGCCTCTGTTGCTGCTCAAGCTGAGATTAGATAACTGGAGAAAATTGTATGGGATTTATTACGGGTGGCCAATGTGTTAGTGTCTGTTTTGCACCTCCACTGAAGTTGAATTTTACCCCTTATATATTTAAAACATTAAAATGTCACCCAAACAGACTTTAGGTTGCCAGCGAATGTGATTTTCATACCAAGTGCAAAACTTATAAATGAAAATGTCTGTAGGTGAAAGCTGACATCGAATATTTGTGTTCGTTCATGCAATGTGAATATTCATTTCTTCCATTCTGTTGGTAAATCTGAACATATTTGTAAATACTTTTATATTGTATTTGCCAATCTATGCTTCTGTCAGAGGTAACACGTACTGAGTATCATCAGTGTTTGTAAGTCTATGTAAATGTCTCAATTTCTGTGAAAGTCACAATAAGTATGTGTGCTACCATCTATGTGAAATATTTCTTATTGATATGCATTATTTTTACAAATTTCAGCTTTTACAGACAGCACTTGCTGAATACAATTCCCTGAATAAGATCCCTGCACACACAACCTATGTATGTATAAATATATTTGTATAGTTGTAATGTATGACAAACAAAGGAAATCCCTTCCAGAATTTCCTTGGCACTGCTGCCATATAAGACCACAAGAGACCATACGAGATAGGAGCAGGAGTAGGCCATTCGGCCCCTCGAGCTTGCTCCGCCATTCAATGAGATCATGGCTGATCTGATTTTTACCTCATCTCCACTGTCCCACTCTTTCCCCATATCCTTTGACTCCCTTGCTGATCAAAAATTTGTCCAACTCAGCTTTGAATGTATTCAATGACTCAGCCTCAACAGCTTTTTGGGGTAAAGAATTCCAAAGATTCACGACCCTCTGGGAGAAGAAATTCCTCCTCATTTCTGTCTTAAACGGGCGACCCCTTATTCTGAGACTATGCCCCCTGGTTTTAGATTCCCCCATGAGGGGTAACATCCTCTCAACATCTACCCTATTGAGTCCCCTCAGAATCTTGTATGTTTCAATCATTCCTCATATGACAACCCTTCCATTCCCAGAATCAATCTAGTGAACCATCTCTGAACTGCCTCCAATGCAAGTATAAGGGCACCAGAACTGTACGCCGTATTCCAGGTGCGGTCTCACCAGCACCCTGTACAGTTGTAGCATGATTTCCCTGCTTTTATACTCCATCCCCCTAGAAATAAAGGCCAATATTCCGTTTGCCTTCTTCCTGATTACCTGCTGCACCTGTATGTTGACTTTTTGTGTTTCATGTACGAGGACACCCAGATCCCTCTGTACCACAGCATTTTGTAGTATTTCTCCATTCAAATAATATTTTGCTTTTTCATTTTTCCTCCCAAAGTGGATGACTTCACATTTTGCCACATTATATTCCATCTGCCAAATTTTTGCCCATTCGCTTAACCTTTCAATATGCCTTTGCAGACACTTTGGGCTCTATTTTAGCACCCGCGATCGGGTGCGTTCCTGGCAGGTGGGGCTCCGAAAATCGGGGATTCCCGGGGGGTCGGGAGCCCGGCTCCAACCCGCCCACATCCGGGTTTCCCACAGACGCGCCGACATGCGCGCACAGCCCCCGCATGTGGGACTCCCGCCGGCAATTAAAGCCGGCAGGGTGCCACTTACGCTATTTATCTTGGTATTTCAGGTCGTTTACAGACCTGAGAAACGAGATATTTCAGGAGGGTTGGGATTTTACAAACAACGAGGACTGTTTCCCGTACTGGGGGAAACACTCCCAATTGAAATGGACGTGTTGCAGCTATCAGCCTGTGGCAGCTGCAAAGGTCCATTTGACAGGTGGGGTGGGGGGGACCCTCACTCATTGCAGGAGGCCACTCTGTCACTTTGGACAAAGTTTGGCCTCCACCACCCTCCTCCTAACAATAAAATTAACCAACTTGTACACTTACCCCGGGGTCCAGAGACATATACCTACCTTGCGGACCCCTCAGATGTACATCTTCCGGATGGGGGCCGCCGTAGCTGCAGTCATGACCTCCTCGGAGGGTGAACAGCATCACCAGCCTCACCAGCCTCGCCGTCCACCTCTGACACGTGGAGCTCCACAACAGAGTGCTGTGACACATCCACCTGCAGAGCAGGAGGGAGGGCTACCGCAGAGAGAGATGTGTCACAGAGCGCACTACCCTCGCCACAGGGTCCACAGACCGAGGCTCAGCTTCCTGGACCTTTCTGAGCAGCAGTGCACACGAAGGTTCAGAGTCACTCGACATGTAGTCGTGGACATCTACAGCCTCCTTCATGCCGAGCTGCTCCCGGCTGGCCCGAGCACCATCTTCTTACCTGTCGCTGTCAAAGTCACCACTGCCCTCAACAACTTCTCCTCCGCATCCTTCCATGGTGCCACCGGGGACATCGCCGACGTCTCTCAGTCGTCTGCACAAAAGAGCCCTGCAAATACACTGACACCCACTCTGCAGTGACACAATGGGTGGCATCAGTTGTGGGTCTTCATTGAGATCCTCAGGAAAGGGCATTATTGCACAAACCAGACAAGATTCGCAAAGACGTGGCAGTAGTGGTGACAATATAATATGTAATGTGAGTTGATCAGAAGTTAAATATAAGTAAAAACCATGACAAACCCTCAAACACCCTTGTGCATCCCCTTCATGCTCACGACACGTTTGCCTTACGCTTCCTACTGCACATATGTGATGCATGCCCTGTGGCTGCAGCACAGGTTGTGGCAGGTTGAGTGAGGCTGACTGTGAAAGAGATGCATGAGAGGGTGAGTATGAGATAGAGCCATGAGAGTGTATGAGGATTGGGTTGAGTGGTAGTGGCGGGATGAGTACTGGCGAGGTGAGTAAGTGCAGGTAAGATGAGGATGAGGTTTGAGTGGGTGTGAGGAGTGATGGGACAGAGCAGTGTTGGCTGTGCAGAAGGAGATGTGGGGTGGGGGTGGTGATGTGGCAGACGGAGTGTAGGGGAATGAGTAAGTGTACTCACTTTGGCTGACCTATTTAGGTCATTGCAGCGCCTCCTGCAGTGTATGCAGGTGGGCGATATATTGGTGGTGCAGGTGACCTCCTCTGCCACCTCGAGCCAGGCCTTCTTGGTAGCAGAGGCAGGCCGCTTCCTCCCGCCCGCCGGGGGGAAGATCTCGGTCCTCCCCCTCCTCCTCACCCCATCCAATGATACCTGGAGTGAGGCATCATTAAACTGGGAGCAGCCTTCCCCCTGGGCTGCTCCATGCTGTAATTTTTCCGATTTCTTGCAGCATCAGTCAGTTGAGGACTGCCCCTTTAAATAGAGCTCCTCCAGCTGACAGACCTTACTGCGCGCGCGCAATCCGCCCGCCGCGCAGCTCAGCAGCGAGGAACCCGGAACAACAGGTAAGTGAATCCAATCAGCCTGCGATTGCGTTCGGGGCAGACTGATTTCACCGGGCGCGTTACCCACGTGCTCAATCGGCCCCCCGCCGCCCTGGTAATATCGGGCCCTTTGTGTCCTCATCGCAACTTGCTTTTCCACCTATCTTTGTATTATCAGCAAATTTGGCCACAAGACACTCTGTTCCTTCATCCAAGTCATCTGATATATATTGTAAATAGTTGAGGCCCCAGCACTGATCCCTGCGGCACCCCACTAGTTACAGATTGCCATTTTGAAAATGACCCTTTTATCCCGACTCTTTGTTTTCTGTTGGTTAGCCAATCCTCTATCCATGCCAATATGGAATCATAGAATCATAGAAGTTTACAACATGGAAACAGGCCCTTCAGCCCAATATGTCCATGTTGTCCAGTTTATACCACTAAGCTAGTCCCAATTGCCTGCACTTGGCCCATATCCCTCTATACCCATCTTACCCATGTAACTGTCCAAATGCTTTTTAAAAGACAAAATTGTACCCGCCTCTACTACTGACCTCTGGCAGCTCGTTCCAGACACTTACCACCCTTTGAGTGAAAAAATTGCCTCTCTGGACCCTTTTGTATCTCTCCCCTCTCACCTTAAATCTATGCCCCCTCGTTATAGACTCCCCTAACTTTGGGAAAAGATTTTGACTATCTACCTTATCTATGCCCCTCATTATTTTATAGACTTCTATAAGATCACCCCTAAACCTCCTACTCTCCAGGGAAAAAAGTCTCAGTCTATCCAACCTCTCCCTATAAGTCAAACCATCAAGTCCTGGTAGCATCCTAGTAAATCTTTTCTGCACTCTTTCTAGTTTAATAATATCCTTTCTATAATAGGGTGACCAGAACTGTACACAGTATTTATTCCAAGTGTGGCCTTACTAATGTCTTGTACAACTTCAACAAGACATCCCAACTCCTGCATTCAATGTTCTGACCAATGAAACCAAGCATGCTGAATGCCTTCTTCACCACCCTATCCACCTGTGACTCCACTTTCAAGGAGCTATGAACCTGTACTCCGAGATCTCTTTGTTCTATAACTCTCCCCAACGCCCGACCATTAACGGAATAGGTCCTGGCCCGATTCGATCTACCAAAATGCATCACCTCACATTTATCTAAATTAAACTCCATCTGCCATATATTAGCTCTTATCACCATGAGCTCTTATCTTGTGCAGTAATCTTTTATGTGGCACCTTATCGAATGCCTTTTGGAAATCCAAATATACTGCATCCATTGGTTCCCCACTGGTTCTCTTTTATCCCACCCTGCCCGTTAGTTCCTCAAAGAACTCTAATCAATTTGTCAGACATGATTTCCCTTTCATAAAAACATGTTCACTCTCCTTGATTGTATTATGAGTCTCCAAATGTCCTGTTACTACTTCCTTAATAATGGATTCTAGCATTTTCCCAAGATAGATGTTAGGCCAACTGGTCTATAGTTACCTGCTTTCTGTCTCACTCACTTCTTGAATAGGGGTGTTACATTTGCGGTTTTCCAATCCGCTAGGACCTTTCCAGAATCTAATGAATTCTGGAAGATTACAACCAATGCATTCACTATCTCTGTAGCCACTTCCTTTAAGACCCTCGGATGCAAGCCATCAGGTCCAGGGGACTTGTCAGCCTTTAGACCCATTAGTTTACCTAGTACTTTTTCTCTAGTGATAGTGATTGTTTTTAGTTCCTCCCTCCCCTTTGCCCTATGATTTTCTATTATTGGTATGTTACTAGTGTCTTCTACTGTGAAGACAGATACAAAATATCTGTTCACTTCCTCTGCCATTTCATTGTTTTCCATTATTATTTCCCCAGTCTCATCCTCTCAGGGACCAATGTTTACTTTAGCTACCCTCTTCCTTTTTATATACTTGTAGAAGCTTTTACTGTCAGTTTTTACATTTCTTGCTAGTTTACTCTCATAATTTATTTTCTCCCTCTTTATTATTCTTTTAGTCATCCTTTGCTGGTTTTTAAAGTTTTCCCAATCTTCGGGCTTACCAGTAATCTTTGCCATGTTATATGCTTTTTCTTTTAACCTGATATCATCCTTGACCTCCTTAGTTAGCCATGGTTGGTTCACCCTTTTTGTGGAATCTTTCCTCCTCACAGGGATATATTTTTGTTGTGAGTCATAAAATATCTTTTTAAATGTTTGCCACTGCTTATCCGCCATCATACCATCTAATCGGTTTACCCAGTCCACTTTAGCCAATTCTGCCCTCATTCCTTTATAATTTAAGTTTAATACAGTAGTTTCAGACCCAAGATCCTCGCTCTCAAACTGTGAAATTCTATCATGTTATGATCACTGCTTCCCAAGGGATCATTTACTTTGAGATCATTAATTAATCCTGTTTCATTACCCATTGCCAGATCCAAAATGGCCTGTACCCTAGTTGGTTCCCCGACGTATTGGTCTAAGAAACAGTCCCTAATACACTCTATGAACTCCTCCTCAGGGCTATTTTTGCCAATTTGATTTGTCCAATCTATGTGAAAGCTAAAATCGCCCATGATTATTGCATTACCTTTTTTACAAGCCCCCTTTATTTCCTGATTTATATTTTGCCCTACAGTATAGCTACTGTTAGGGGGCCTGTATACTACTCCCACCAGTGATTTCTTTCCCTTGCTATTTCTTACCTCCACCCAAATTGATTCGACATCTTGATCTTCTGAGCCAAGATCATTTCTCACTATTATTCCAATTTCCTCCTTTATTAACAGAGCTACCCCGCCACCTTTACCTTTTCTCCTATCCTTCCGAAATGTTAAATAACCCTGAATATTTAGCTCCCAACCTGGGTCACCCTGCAACCACGTCTCTGTAATGGCCACGAGATCATACCCATTTGTTTCCATTTATGCTGTCAATTCATCTATCTTATTTGGAATGCTGCGTGCATTCAGATAAAGAACCTTTAATTTTGTCTTTTTACCATTCTTTCCTACCCCTGCAAAAGTGCAGTTATGTGCATATATGGGGTTTCTGCCGCACTTCCAGTGGTGGCGTGGGAGCCGCTCCAAGGAAATTCTGGGCTAACTTGCTGCAACGTGGGATCATTGAATGGAATTGTGTGAGAAGCACCTACTCTTGTAATCTGCATGTTTTAGGGCCCCAATGAAAACCCACCAAAGGGGAAGGTACTTGATGCACACTGGGAGTTATTTTTTTTCTTTCGAACGTAGAATAACCCTGGAATTCTTGGGAAAGTAGGACTATGGAAAGAAAAGGAAGGGCGTGGGTAAGGAGTCCTATGTAAGGAAAGATACCATCAGAAACATGCATAATATGAGCCAAAAAGCAGAAAAATTGGAGCCAAGGGTAAACTGAGACTTATAAATTGACCCTGAAATTGGAGAGTTTAGAAACTGATTAACAACATCGGCTGGATTTGAACATGGAAGTCAAACATAAGGAACAGAATTTCTAACAAAACTGCAAAAATCAACGAGCGAAGCAATCTAGCACAAAAAGATTAAACAGGAGCCACTGAGAAGAGTGCATATAGCGAAGGTAAAATTATCTCTGGACATTAGTGTGCAGAAGTGGTGCACTGAAGATAAAACTGTGTATATTTAACTTGCAAGAGCCTGTTCAATGGAGATAGAACTGTAGTTGCCCATTTGTATTAATTCAGTCAAGATTTAACTGCGTTGCTAAAGTCTGAGAAACAAAGTGAAATTAGGAATCAAAAGAGGCTCCAATTGGATTGAACTTTATTTTTTTTTGAAACCACTTCAATGCAAGACAGCCTGCAAATAAATTTAATGGCCCAGAATTTGCTGTAAAAATAACAGTGAGGCTAACAGTCCTCACTATTATTTATGCGCAAATGGCACAGCAATTTCAGGCAAGGGCAGATGGATAGTTAAACACGAAAATCCAAAAGTTACTGTCTGAGATGCGCCACTCCACCGTTAGCTTCATGAAAACGGCATCTCGCTGTCTGCCTCACCATTCAAATGCATTGAACGGCATGGAGTTCCTGTACTTGCACGGTAGATACGAACTAAACTCGCCACAGAAGGTTAGGGCTTGTCCATTTCAGTCTAAGCACCCTTTTAACGGCATGATAAGTGTTAATTACTGCCAAACAACCTCTCTGGCACTGAAAATTAATTATTCCAACTGTGGAGTCTCATTCCTTCAGCTTTTAATTTTTGTTGAAGGTTTCTTTTTAAAATGTTAATGAAAATTTTTTTTTATTTTTCCTTTCCATTTTTTTTTTCTCTCTCGCTTAATCCAGTCTTTCCTTACCTCTCTTTATTTCTCTTTCTGTACCTGAGTTGACATTGAATTCACTATTCTAACTTACTAGCAGTTAAATTGGTTAACAGTCAACAACAGGCTCTGGGATCACGGTGCGTGATTAACGCACGCCCGGTCGTTGAGATGCAGGCAGCACGTAACATTCATGCTGCCTGATGATTTCAATGATTGCTGCGTGCAGCCAGCGCTATCTGCGTTTGTCCAATTATCAGGAGTGGCTAGCACTACTTAAAAGCAGTCTGCACCTCTTAAAGGGAGGTGCACTGTGACTACAGGAGGACCGGGAATTGGTGTGGCAACTAACTCTATGGTGGAATATACTGAGGAATAGCTGGGCCTGCGAGAGAACGTGCACAAAGGTAACTCCGTCGACGCACTAGAGGCCTTGGTGCAAGAAATGGGACAAATGGAGGGACATCCTTTATCTGCATGGGGGGGCAGGAGGCCCTCCAGACACATGCTGAGGAGGCAGTGACGGACGAGGTAAATTACAGGAGCATCGCACCATGCACATGGATGTAGTGCAGAAAAAGTTCAGAGATCGGACACGACTGGTCAAGGTGAGTGAGTTCAACTGTCAAGTGGCATACCCGACCACTAGCCTCATCCCCCCTCACCCATCTACCAACAACGCCTTTCCACCAGTACGTAACTCTTGAAATCAGATGCTGCATCTCACCCTTACAAAATACCACTTTTGCAAGCCACAACTCACAGGTCACATGCACTGGCAGCTATTCAATCATTAAAGCCATATCACCCAAACATCTTACAGGACACTCACTGACACACTTCCCTCTTTCTTGCAGGAGAAGGTTGTGCATAGCAACAGGCAGCAGGAAGGACCTGGAGGAGAACAGGTACACCGACACATCCATGGAGGAGACAGTGCTGTCTATCATTGGATGGACCATCGCTGCGGCCGTGGGCACTACAGGTGCTGGAGGTATCGATGATCAGGGTCTCTGCATACCTAATCCTCCTTCTCACTTCCCCTTCTCCCTCAGCCCACAATCCTTTCTGACTCACATGTTGCAGATGGTGTCAGCACACACGTCTTACTTTCTCCTCTCCCCTCACCACAACTCAACCCGTGTTCCTTTGTCATTGCAGATACCCAAGAACTGGAACCGGCACAGTCAGAGGACGATGACAGTGATGATGCAGACACACCATCACTCGATCTTATACTCGCAGCCACAAGCTCATATACTGACACTGCTCATACTTTAGAGGCT
Source organism: Heptranchias perlo (assembly GCF_035084215.1). Taxonomy (NCBI): domain Eukaryota; kingdom Metazoa; phylum Chordata; class Chondrichthyes; order Hexanchiformes; family Hexanchidae; genus Heptranchias; species Heptranchias perlo. Next base: position 36,186,564 of record NC_090335.1, read on the forward strand.
AGGAGAGGAGGGATCTGCAAGTGGTGAGACACCGGGCACAAGTGCACAGAAGCCAGGGTGGGGGGGGAATGGATACCGCAGGTGCCAGTTCACGGAGGGCGAGGTCGCTCACTAGTTCAGCTGCCAAGGAGTCAGATGATGACTTTGATGGGCCAGGCTACAGAAGAAGGCTGATGGGGGTACACAACCAAATGCTTTGTGCACTGGAAAGCCTACCAGAAAGCCTGCGCACAATGTAAAGGAGCATGGGGGAGTCCAGCTCCAACTTGGCACAGGGCTTTGCACAGAGCTTGGAGTCCTCCATCAGCATACCTGTGGAACCCACCATAATGCAGCCTCTGATGACCGACGTCACAGCTTCCATTGCAGCACAAACATCTGCCATCCAAGGTCTGACTGCTACGTTTGGAGCTCAGACTGCTGCCTTCGAAACTCAGACTGCTGCATTACAGGCTCAGACTGCTGTTATCGTGACTCCGGGTTCCACTGTGGAAAGGGGCTTCCAGGGAGCCACAGCAGTCCAGAAGTCTGTTCTCCAGCAGATCACCAGGATTGCTGAGGTGTCGGCCTGGGAGAGTGGAGCCATGGAAGAAAAACCTGCTGTCCTCTTTCAGGATGACAGCATTCCTACTCCCACCCCAGCCACTCCGCCAGTGCCCTTGCTGTTGCCTGACAGCCGACCAGGTCAGACTGCTGCAGCCCATGACGAAATGATGCAGTCTGCAGCTGGGCCCTCCCGACCTAGAGCTGTTTGAAGTCGTCCTCCAAGGCTATCCACACTCTCCTCAGTTGAAAGTCAGCAGCCTTCCACCATCCGTGCTCCAGCCATTGGAGATGCACCTTGCAGGAGCACTAGGAAAGGTAAAGGCACACGAACGACAGGCACTAAGGGAATGCACAAGGGTGAATCGTCTCACTTTTTTTGAATTATGACGTGTTAGTTTATAAATTTGGATTTGAATTTGCATTTGGTGTTGATTTTCTTTTCTGCAGTGGGCTAAGGGAGGAACCAATGTGCAATCATAAGGAGGACGATTTGATGGTCATGTGGGAAAGGGAATATAAGGAGTGTGGGACTGTTGGTGAATGGGGAGGTGTCGTTGAGGTTACTGGTATCGTTCATTAATTAGCTAATAACGCAGAACCCTGGCAGATAGGGCCTGTCTACCTTGTTGCCTCCCTGCCTCTTCCTCCACTCCCTGCTGCACCTCCTCAGGTTCTCGCCGGATAGGTGGGGGCAAGGGCTATTCCCTCATAATAGCGAGGTTGTGCAGCATGCAACAACAAATCTTGATACCCACTCAGCTGAATACCGCAGGGCTCCTCCACAGCGTTCCAGACAGCGGAAGCATTGCTTGAGGATGCCTATGGTGTGCTCGATGATGTTCCATGTGGCAGCATCGCTCTCATTGTAGGCCTGCTGTGCACAGTGTGCGTGCATGCGTTCCTGACCAAAGTAATGAGCCACTTCCTGAGGGGATAACCCTTGTCACCCAGTAGCCAGCCTTTGACTTGCTGTGCTAGTTGAAATATAGGTGGAAGAGGACTGCCGCAGAATGAAGGAATCATGACTGCTGGCAGGATAGTGGGCATTAACCTGTATGATGCACTGCATGTGGTCGCACACCAGCTGCACATTGAGGGAGTGGAATTCCTTGTTCATGAATATGACTGAGTTCAGATGTGGAGCACGCTCAGCAATATGCGTGCAGTCAATGGCACCCTGCACCATGGGGAAGCCTGCAATGTGGGCAAACCCTCATGCTCACCCACGCTGCTTGTCTCTGTCCAGAGGGAACATGATGAATCTGTTTCTGAGTGGGTACAGAGCCTCAGTTACCTCCCTTATACAACAGTGCACTTCAAACTGCGAAATATTGCTTATATCGCCAGCAGCACCCTGAAAGGAGCCAGAGCTATAAAAATTAAGCGCCAGTGTTACCTTGACAGCCACAGGCAGTGCTGTCCTTGACCTACTCTGAGGCTGCAGTTGTGGCTGTAGCAGTTGACAAATCTCAGTCATGACCTCTTTAGTGAACCTCAGCCGTCGGATGCACTGGTCATCGCTGAGGTTGAGGTAAAAGAATTGGTCCCTGAAGACCCTCCATGGATATGGCCTCCTGCTGAATGCCCTGCTCCTCGTCCTCCCTCTTCTGGCAGTTTGTCCTGCTCTGCGTGGCCTCTCTGCATGCTCCCAGTCATGTTCAATTCCCAGAGGAAGCTCTAGCAGGCCATCCATGTCTGGCAGCAACCTCGTTCAGCACACTATTTTAAATGCCACGAACAGTACTGCACAACCACCCAGACCACTCTCTATAGAATATGGCAACTTTCTCCAAGGATAGCAAACTTCCATAAACACCCACAATTGTACCAGCAGCCAGAATGACTAATCCAACAACTAATCAGAATGACTAATCCAACAACTAATCAGTAATTCCTGCATGTTCCCTGGTGCTGGGTGGGGAGGGGGGGGGGGGGGTTCCTTCATGCCCTTTAACTCCTGTTCAGTTGTGGGAGGTTAAGACAGTGCGTTGGCTGAAGCAGGGAGTTTGAAAATGGCGCCAGCTGCTTCAAATCCGCGTTGCACACTGATCTACATCATCATCTCCCTACTTTACATGCTGCTGGCGGTCGTTAAATATGCATGCGCAAACACTTTTACCAAGATGGCTTCCTGCGCATGTCACACCGGAAGTGTTCGCGCGGATCTTGGATGCTATTTTCGGGACTTAGGAGTCCGCGTAGTGCCTACAAAATGGGCGCTGCACGGCCCAATTTAGCCCCCATACTTCCTTGTTCAGACCTTGTGCTGTTCATTTAACAATCCTTCAATCTGAATGGTTAAGGAGATACATAGTTGCTTACCCTGTGGATTCAGATCCCAGATGCCCTGTAGAGGGCACCGTGCCGTTTCCATCTCCCACTTCCAGCAACTTGCAGTGCAAAATATCATGGTGATTAAACATGCAAGGGCAAGTCTAACTAATGGCGGGTGCCGTTTGTTGACTGGTTACAAATTCTGGGCCAATGTGTGTCTATGAAAACATCTTTCAAAATATTAGACATTTTGGTTTGAAAGTAATCTTTGGCACACAGCAACCAAAGGTACTGTTATATACACTCAATGACACTCAAGGAGCTCGACACTATCCAGGACAAAGCAACCCGCTTGATTGGAATCCCATCCACCACCCTAAACATTCACTCCCTTCACCACCGGCGCACCGTGACTGCAGTGTGTACCATCCACAGGATGCACTGCAGCAAATCACCAAGGCTTCTTCGACGGCACTTCCCAAACCCACGACCTCCACCACCTAGAAGAACAAGGAGAGCAGGCAGGCACATGGGAACAACACCACCTGCATGTTCCCCTCCAAGTCACACATCATCCTGACTTGGAAATATATCGCCATTCCTTCATCGTCGCTGGGTCAAAATCCTGGAACTCCCTTCCTAACAGCACTGTGGGAGAACCTTCATCTCACGGGCTGCAGGGGTTCAAGAAGGTGGCTCACCACCACCTTCTCAAGGGCAATTAGGGATGGGCAATAAGAGACCTTAAAAATTGCAATTATCTCGGGTGATAAAGGTGGTATTAAGTGCATAGGAGGTTACACTGTTCAGTTTTTCAGGGAAGAGGCTAGAAAATAATTTGTTGTGCAATTTCAATTGAAACCAATTCTATTAAACTCCAAAGAAGATGATTCATGTACCTTCATGCGCACTTTCAATTGGGATAAGTTGGGGAAGAGAACCAAGTATTATCGCCTTGCCAGCGATGCCCACATCCCATGAACGAACAAAAAAAAAAGATTTGGATGTAATTTGATGTCAAAGAACATAACACAAAATAATACTAACATTTTTGATTACTTCAATCATTTCCAAAATGGAACTTTTAAAGCACTGAGCAAACTGCACAGAGTCTTAACCTACAGTAGCTGTCGCACCATTGATATGTGCATAATACTTGGTTCTCTTCCCCAATTGAAAGTGCGCATGAAGGTACATAAATCATCTTCTTTGGAGTTTAATAGAATTGGTTTCAATTGAAATTGCGCAACAAATTATTTTCTAGCCTCTTCCCTGAAAAGCTGAACAGTGTAACCTCCTATGCACTTAATACCACCTTTATCACCCTAGATAATTGCAATTTTTAAGGTCTCTTATTTCAAGATCAAAAATATTAACTGGTAACCTGCTCATGCATTTCCTACTGGAGCTGTCATAGACAATGGTTTTATTATATTGAATATTTGGTCATTTTGATGGTAGAATATAGAAATATTATACATACCTTGTGCAGTTTATATTCCATATATGAGAAAGAAAGCTTTTGGGTCATTTATCTGTCATGTTCAATCAGGAGAAAATTCTACTCAAGTGCCCACAACTGCCATTTAGTATCCAATTTGGTAATTACACAAAACTAACATATATGGGTATTGATAATTAAAGGGGAGAGGGTTCTTTGACTAGCCACTAGCAATGTGACAAAGTCAATGTGCAGTCAAGAATAGATTTCACCTGAGTATTACAACATAATTCCATTAACCATCTTAATTGCAAAGCTATTTTGACCTTAAACAATGATCATAACAAAGCTGATTTTTCAGTTCATTATCAAATTATCATTAATATTTCTACTCCAGCCACGGTTGAAAAGAAAACCCTGTTTCCAATTCAATTACTATTTGAAGAACTGATTGAACAATTTGTGTTGTAACTCATTTGTTTCCAACACAAAAATGTAGGCAGTTGAACCAGGAGTTAAAAGTACCCTAGCTGCAGTGAAACAACTATTTACTGTTATAACCACTATTCCATCAACGAACATAGGTCCAAAGCTGTGAAGCAGCATTCCATGCAGATATTTAAGTGGTTAAGTATGCAGCTATGCCTTCTCCCTTTGAGTGTCCAAGGAACAATTGAGGTACCCACCCCATAAATTTTTATTGTTGGCCACCCATTTATCAGGTGAGAAATGGGAGGGCAGCAGTTGAAAATAGTCCCTGGTAAGGCAAGCTGTGGTTGTGAAGTGATGTAAAGTTTGGGTTTTAAAGTCTGTAGAATGTACAAGGGAAAGAAACTAAGGGAGGTGGGAAGTTGCAGTTTTGAAGTTCTGGGAAAGAATGAGAGTAAAAGATACTTTTTGAAGAAAAAAATACCAGCTTGCTGAATGAAAAATAAAAACAGAAAATGCTGGCTATACACTGCAAGTCCATTAGCCTCTGACAGGATAATGTTTCAGGTAGAAGTGCCTTGTCCAATTTTTGTTTCTGTTTTTCCTTTTTACTCTAGCGTGGTGGAGAAACTTGTTTATAAAGGGAAAGAAAGCAAAAATCCCTCTGCCTGTCTCACCAATCATCTTCATGATTTGTATCATCATGACAAATCAAACACACTCAGGAGCAGTGCCATTGTTAAAACATGAGTAGATTTCAGGTTTAGAATCAAAAAGTAAACAGGCCAAAGCCTGATAGTTTCAAGTAATGTGAGAGTGATCATGCAAAAATTGTGCATAGCAAAATAAAATAGGAATGTACTATTGTATTCTGCTGCAACCCATTGCTTTCCACTTTTATATTAAAGTACCACAGAATGATTTCCTGCTGTTATTTCATTCGTTTTTTTGGCAAACAGACACGTAGACTTATTATACCACCAATGTGTGGCAGCTTAAAAATGTTACCTTTGATGTTCCTCTATATAGATGAGATTTAAGACAAATAAAATTGAAATCCCTACTTTTTTAACTCTACATTTTTATAGTTTACCTTCATCCCCTCTAGGTTTTTCTGTGATCCCGTTCTACAGTCTGACAGAGAGCTGGCAGACAGCTTATTCCCAACTATTTGCTTCTGCTGTTCTTGAGCGAGCTGCTCAGAGTTGAGTAAACTGCAAACATTGAATTACAATCCACTCTCGACTTTGTCCTACTGTGCATTCCTCTTCCTCTGTTCTGCTATTAAGGCAGAGCTTTCAGCTGTTATGGCCCACCACATGGGAACACTTTCAGAATCCCTGCCCTTTGCTACCTCTCTCCCTGCCTTCTGCGTCAATATACACCTTCCCCTAACTATTCGTCTATTCTTGTTCAGTGTCCATTTCTTCTATAAAGAATAAAGTGTAGCAAAAAAAATTCTATTTCAGTAAAATATTTTTCCTTTTTTTTTCACCACTTCTTCTCCATATTGATGTTACCATTTTCATTTGGAAAGATCAGATTGTTCAGTTCCACAGTTGGCATACCATTTTCTGGTTGACCCAATACTTGGGCAGTGCTAAAAGAGACTCAGTTCTGCATTTCCCAACAAATAATTTGTCTGACTGGTGAAAATCATTCTTCAGAGGAAACATGAGTATGAATGTCAATTAAGATAGGTTCTGAATTTGTAGCAGCACTATGTAGTACTTTACATTATAGTTCCATCTGCTATATTCAGGTTCATTTATTAGGGACATGAATCTCTTCCCCTGCTACATCCTCCATCCCATCTTCCACTATGTTGCTTCTAATTTTCAAATAATCGCCATTAAAGGACAAATCATTTAAAGAGTCAGGGCTGTTTTTAGCTTGAGCTCAAAGATTCGATAGAGTTCATTTCATTTTTGTGTTTGTTAAAATTAATTTTCCAAAAGAGGTCACAGGTTGTCTCAAACTGTATTAAGAGGTGAGGTGAGAGTGACTGCCCTTTATATCAAGGCAGCATTTGACCGAGTGTGGCACCAAGGAGCCCTAGTAAAATTGAAGTCAATGGGAATCGGGGAAAACTCTCCAGTGGCTGGAGTCACACCTAGCACAAAGGAAGATGTTAGTGGTTGTTGGAGGCCAATCATCTCAGCCCCAGGACATTGCTGCAGGGGTTCTTCAGGGCAGTGTCCAAGGCCCAACCATCTTCAGCTGCTTCATCAAAGACCTTCCCTCCAGCATAAGGTCAGAAATGGGGATGTTCGTTGATGATTGCACAGTGTTCAGTTCCATTCGCAACCCCTCAGATAATTAAGCAGTCCATGCCCACATGCAGAAAGACCTGGACAACATCCAGGCTTGGGCTGATAAGTGGCAAGTAACGTTTGTGCCAGGCAATGACCATCTCCAACAAGAGAGAGTCCAACCACCTCCCTTTGATATTCAACGGCATCACCATCGCCGAATCCCCCACCATCAACATCCTGGGGGTCACCATTGACTAGAAACTTAACTGGACCAGCCGTATAAATACTGTGGCTACAAGAGCAGGTCAGAGGCTGGGTATTCTGCGCGAGTGACTCACCTACTGACTCCCCAAAGCCTTTCCACCATCTACAAGGCACAAGTCGTGAGTGTGATGGAATACTCTCCACTTGCCTGGATGAGTGCAGCTCCAACAATATTCAAGAAGCTCGACAACATCCAAGACAAAGCAGCCCGCTTGATTGGAACCCCATCCACCACCCTAAACATTCACTCCCTCCACCACCGGCGTACAGTGGCCGCAGTGTGTACCATCCACAGGATGCACTGCAGCAACTCGACGTGGCTTCTTCGACAGCACCTCCCAAACCCGCGACCTCTATCACCTAGAAGGACAAGGGCAGCAGGCACATGGGAACAACACCACCTGCACGTTCCCATCCGAGTCACACACCATCCTGACTTGGAAATATATCATGATGTGGAGATGCCGGTGATGGACTGGGGTGGACAAATGTAAGGAATCTTACAACACCAGGTTATAGTCCAACAGTTTTATTTGAAAATCACAAGCTTTCGGAGGCTTTCTCCTTCGTCAGGTGAGTGTGGGATTCCATGAAAGGTACCGCATATATAGTCAGAGAACAATGCCAGGTGATTACAGATAATCTTTCCAACTGCCCGTTATCAAGGCAATCAAAGGAGTTGAATACTGTTCAGACAGAGAGATGTTACATACAAGACTACTGAATATACAAACGGTCAGAACCCAAAGACAGAGAGAGAGAGAGAGAGAGAAACATCCGAAAGGAAGAGAAAGAGAGAGAATGACCAGTTGTATTAATAACAGATAACTCTTTTTTCGTGGTGAGAAGTGTTCCTGGTTCAACTGGTCCGTGGGTCATTCTCTCTCTTTCTCTTCCTTTCGGATGTTTCTCTCTCTCTCTCTCTCTGTCGTTGGGTTCTGACCGTTTGTATATTCAGTAGTCTTGTATGTAACATCTCTCTGTCTGAACACTATTCAACTCCTTTGATTGCCTTGATAACGGGCAGTTGGAAAGATTATCTGTAATCACCAGGCGTTGTTCTCTGACTACATATACGGTACCTTTCATGGAATCCCACACTCACCTGACGAAGGAGAAAGCCTCCGAAAGCTTGTGATTTTCAAATAAAACAGTTGGACTATAACCTGGTGTTGTAAGATTCCTTACATTGGAAATATGTCGCCGTTCCTTCATCATCGCTGAGTCAAAATCATAGTACTCCCTTCCTAACGACACTGTGGGAGAACCTTCACCACACGGACTGCAGCGGTTCAAGAAGCCGGCTCACCACCACCTTCTCAAGGGCAATTAGGGATGGGCAATAAATGCTGGCCTCGCCAGCGATGCCCACATCCCATGAACAAGTAAAAAAAAGTACTGATTTGGAATGTAAATTATGTTGTAAATAATTACAACAAGAGGGCAATTAAAGTTAAAATCCTCCATCAGTTCCAGGAAGAAAATAAGGGTGCTACCTTTAAAAGAATGGAATATATTCTTTTTGTTCTGGCATGCCAATTGCAAAGAAAATCCTACATTAATCTATTGTTTTGGGAGGTCTCCACTTGCCCATTAAAGACTGTGCATATCTCTCCAGCATTGCAATATATAGGAGGTAATGGGGTTGTGGGGAATAGATCCAGAAAACCTCTGCAAAGATTAACATTAAGAAAGAAATTTAGAGAAGATGAGCCTCGTGGGCATATGAAGCAGCATTTTGTTTTCATTCTGAGAAATAATATTTTTTTAAAGGTAACACTTTCTGATTTTAAAAGATGCTGCTATTTAACTCCCATCATACAAAATACAAAAGTATACATCATTGAAAAAACATCATTATTGAATCAGTCCAAAAGAAAATACTGGCTTTTTCAAATTTAGTGATTGTTAAGTACAGTCATGCAGCTGTTCAGCATTTCTATTGTTTGAGAATTTAAATGAGAGAGTTCGGCCATACTGCTGAATTACTGTGAATAACACTTGCAAAAGGCATTTAGCCTCTCTTGCAATAAAAGGATATCATATGCTTTCAATGTCTAACATATGATTTGCAGGCAATCATAATAGGGATTTCTTAAAATTGCTTTATCAAACCATAGCTATTTTCGTTATTTATTCCTGTCATCAATGCCTTTGCACATATGGATTTTTTTGAAATTTTGCAGTAGATAACTTGCACATTGAAATTGCACATGTCAATTGTGCAGGGCTCGGGGAGAACATCTGCCCCCTAAACAATTGTTTCAGGCTTCCAATGCTTTTTGCTGAAGCTGGCAACTCAATTCCATTTGAGAGTCATTTAGAATCTAACTGGTTAGGACAAGCCCAGATTACTCTTTAGTTTCTGGAGCCCTACTTATCAGAGCATTTTTTTTACATTACACTTTTGACAATGTCTTTTAATGATCATGACTTGATGTAATCAAGGCAGCAAACAGATTCCTTCTTAATTTAGTTCTCTCTCCCATGGTCAATCATCTTCTGTAATGCAGATTTTCTGAAGTCCCAAGGCCTTGGGAGACCCACATTTTCTAGGATGTAATGAACTGCTCTTTGCTCTTCATTCAAAACTGGACCCATGGGGCTGGGTTCCCTCCTTTAAGGAATAGGTTCTCACAGGTCTCATTCATCTCCTTTAGAATTGGGAATTGCAGGACTGTGCTGTCCAATGAGTTTTGATTGAAGCAACAGCACCAGTGAAACTAAATGGGACAGTGGTACCTGCAGGTCACAGGTCTTTGTTGGAGCATTGCTCCTGGTCCCTTTCAGACAATACACCATACATGGAGGTGGTAAGAACTCTATCACTGAGGATATCCTACCAGGTCACTGACAAATCCTTTTTTTTTAATTGAATTTTCTCCACTTTTGAGAATCTCCCCACCCCACATCACAACAATAAATCATATTTTCACTTGGTTTCTGATGTAATTCTTGTAGATTAATATCACACAGATGTAAAAAGGCATTTCAGATCACACTTATTATTAATTACAACCATGGACTGATGGTGTGGAGAGAGCTGAGCCACAGCATTTTATTCAAATTCTACCAACCAATCCGCTTCAACTTTAGCCCTGCATGAGAAGCCAGCAATAAATCAGACTGTGTTTTTATTTGCCTATTGTTATCTCTGGTTATTGTTTTCTTGCTAATTCATCATGGATGAATAATGATAGGATTATAGTGGCTTTCTGAGAGACCCAGGGTTACAATCTTGACCATGTGATATCCATTTATACCAGGATCAGGGCAGATAATAGACTTTTCACATCAATCATTGGTCTTTTGTGCTTGTTCAGTAGCCGTCTACAGATATATTAGAATACAAAAGCAAAACATTATCTTGCTTGAAAATCTCCCATGAAGACCACTGTTTACAGCTCTCACAATCAAAGGAAATGAATATCATTCCTTTCCATTTTACCTGTAACAAAGACATTAAAGGCACTGAATAGCTTTGTGTCAGTCAGTGCAGCTAAAACCTGTACAACAGGCCATTTAAAATATATTTTGTTTTTCAAAGTTGCCATTTGAATTTCTCCATTTTTCTTTACTTTTAATTATTCCACATATGCTACGTGCAGTAAAATTCTAAACTCAGTTGTAACAAACACATTTGCAATTTTGCTACAGAGAGCTGAGAGGTAATTTTATCACTATAATTCATCTGGATGTTAGGCCACAATAATAATATTGCAGAGGATTCTTGCAAAGATGCTTGGTATTTTCATAGAGGTAAGTCAATAATCGTGTAGAAAAGAAACTTGTAAGTTCATTAACTCCTATTATTACATTTGGTTTGGACAGAATTCTACCCAATGCATTCCTTTTTCTTCTCACCCCTGAACACCTTCAGCCACCCAGTCTCTGCAGCCCACTGCAAAATAATGGCCCAGGGCATTTCTTTCAGAAAATGCAATTAGATCTCCAAGTTGCTCAGTGAGCAAATGCACTGCCTTGTGTGGAACTAATAATGGAGTTCAGGAAATTTCCAGATTGGATCTCCAATCTGTGCTTTTAGCTACCGTTGGCTTCAGTGTCCCTGAGCTAACAAAGGGAAGATCACTAGCAGAAATCCTTGCTGGAATGTGCTGTGCCTGGACATCAGGTTTGGGCTCTATGACACTCCTGATAGCAAAATAATCTGCCAACACTCACACACTAAAGTTATGTAAGGTACCAGCGGCTAGCTTGCATCTCTGGAACTGTATCCCAGCAAGATTCAACGGAATAGATTTTCATCTTTACTTAATGAAATGAAAATTGGGCCAGTTCTACAAAAGGGCAGGTGATCTATTCCGGGATCTATAAAGGGCGGGTGATCCATTCCGAGATCTATAAAGGGCGGGTGATCCATTCCGGGTTCTGTAAAGGGCAGGTGATGCATTCTGGGATCTATAAAGGGCGGGTGATCCATTCAGGGATCTATAAAGGGAGGGTGATCCATTCCGGGTTCTATGAAGGGCGGGTGATCTAGTCCAGGTTCTATAAAGGATGGGTGATTCATTCCGGGTTCTATAAAGGATGGGTGATTCATTCTGGGTTGTATAAATTGAGGGTGATTCAATCTGCCAGATTACCACCCAGGTGTGAAGATGAAAATCTACTCCCATATCTTCAGCAGAGGAGGGCAGAAGATTGGGAGGGGGAGTGCAATACAGTGTGATCATTTATTTTTTTCAGAAACCCTTGATGGCAATTATAGAAATTTGGGAACCATGTTAAAAATGAGCAGCACCATATTACCCCAGTGAGTTCATGAGTTTATTCAATGAGTAGCTGAGCTATACAGATCAGGAAGATTCAGATTCAAATCCCCAGTCAGCACAGGTTAGCCAATCTTAGTCACAGCGGTAGCAGAGGTAGGACAATTGAGCTCAGCATAATTGGATAAGGTTTGCCAAGGATTGTCAATCCTGATCATAATTCAGAAATGTCCACTGGAAGTACAAATGTAGAGATTAAGATTGGATTTGAGTGTGATGATGTCCACATTTGAATAGTCTGGTAAGGATCACACATGAATCACAGCCACTTTGACATGGGAGCGGTACGCATGGGACAAAAACCCAGCAAAGAGTTAACACCTTTAGGAGATGCCGGTGATGGACTGGGGTTGACAATTGTAAACAATTTTACAACACCAAGTTATAGTCCAGCAATTTTATTTTAAATTCACAAGCTTTCGGAGACTTCCTCCTTCCTCAGGTAAATGTTTCAGGAGCTCCTTGAAGCCTACGCATTTATACATATAGAACAATACATGGTGTTTACAGACTGCCCCTGCAACTGCCCGTTGCCAAGGCAATCACCGTGTTCAGACAGAGAGGTGTCACCTGCAGAACCCCCGAATACACATTCAACAAAAAAACAAACAGGGAAAAAAAACAGAGAAAAAAAAACAGAGAGAGGCAGAAACATCCGGAAGGCAGAGAGAGCCAGCAAATGACCCATTATATTAAAAACAGATAACATTTGTTCGCTGGTGGGGTAACGTGTAGCGTGACATGAACCCAAGATCCCGGTTGAGGCCGTCCTCATGGGTGCGGAACTTGGCTATCAATTTCTGCGCGACGATTTTGCGTTGTCGTGTGTCTCGAAGGCCACCTTGGAGTATACTTACCCGAAGGTCGATGGATGAATGTCCATGACTGCTGAAGTGTTCCCCGACTGGGAGGGAACCCTCCTGTTTGGCGATTGTTGCGCGGTGTCCGTTCATCCGTTGTCGCAGCGTCTGCATGGTCTCGCCAATGTACCATGCTCTGGGGCATCCTTTCCTGCAACGTATGAGGTAGACAACGTTGGCCGAGTCACAGGAGTATGAACCATGCACCTGGTGGGTGGTGTCCTCTCGTGTGATGGTGGTATCTGTGTCGATGATCTGGCATGTCTTGCAGAGGTTACCGTGGCAGGGTTGTGTGGCGTCGTGGACGCTGTTCTCTTGAAAGCTAGGTAATTTGCTGCGAACGATGGTCTGTTTGAGGTTGGGTGGCTGTTTAAAGGCGAGTAGTGGAGGTGTGGGGATGGCCATAGCGAGGTGTTTGTCCTCATTGATGACATGTTGAAGGCTGCGGAGAACATGGCGTAGTTTCTCCGCTCCGGGGAAGTACTGGACGACAAAGGGTACTCTGTTGGTTGCGTCCCGTGTTAGTCTCCTGAGGAGGTCTATGCGATTTTTTGCTGTGGCCCGTCGGAACTGTCGATCGATGAGTCGAGCGTCATATCCCGTTCTTACTAGGGCGTCTTTCAGCGTCTGTAGGTGTCCATCGCGTTCCTCCTCGTCTGAGCAGACCCTGTGTATTCGCAGGGCCTGTCCATAGGGGATGGCCTCTTTGATGTGGTTAGGGTGGAAGCTGGAAAAGTGGAGCATCGTGAGGTTGTCCGTGGGCTTGCGGTAGAGTGAGGTGCTGAGGTGCCCGTCTTTAATGGAGATTCGTGTGTCCAAGAAAGAAACTGATTCTGAGGAGTAGTCCATGGTGAGCTTGATGGTGGGATGGAACTTGTTGATGTTATCGTGTAGTCTCTTTAGTGATTCCTTGCCGTGGGTCCATAGAAAGAAAATGTCGTCGATGTATCTGGTGTATAGTGTTGGTTGGAGGTCTTGTGCAGTGAAGAAGTCCTGCTCGAACTTGTGCATGAAAATGTTGGCGTATTGGGGTGCGAATTTGGTCCCCATGGCTGTTCCGTGTGTTTGGGTAAAGAACTGGTTATCGAAGGTGAAGACATTGTGATCCAGGATGAAGCGGATGAGTTGTAGGATGGCTTCCGGAGATTGGCTGTTGTTGGTGTTGAGTATTGATGCTGTCGCAGCGATGCCGTCATCGTGGGGGATACTGGTGTATAGTGCCGAGACGTCCATCGTGGTGAGAAGTGTTCCTGGTTCAACTGGTCCGTGGGTACTGAGTTTTTGTAGGAAGTCTGTAGTGTCGCGACAGAAGCTGGGGGTTCCCTGTACGATGGGTTTCAGGATGCCCTCGATGTATCCAGAGAGGTTCTCACACAGGGTTCCGTTGCCTGATACGATGGGACGTCCGGGTGTGTTGGCTTTGTGTATCTTTGGGAGGCAGTAGAAGTCTCCCACGCGGGGATTACGTGGGATGAGATTGCGTAGGATGCTTTGAAGGTCTGGATGGAAGGTCTTTATCAGTTTGTTGAGCTGGTGGGTGTGTTCTTTGGTCGGATCTGCGGGTAACCGTCTGTAGTGTTCCTGGTTGTCCAGTTGTCGGTATGCTTCTTTGCAATAGTCTGTTCTGTTCTGTATGACTATGGCTCCTCCTTTGTCCGCTGGTTTGATGACGATGTTGCGGTTGGTCTTGAGAGCGTTGATGGCGTTGCGTTGTGCTCGGGTGACATTCTGGACTGTCTTCTGAGTGCGGCTGATGAATCTGGCATTGACGCATTTCCTGACAGCTTGAGCATACATGTCCAGCTGAGGGCAGCGACCCTCCGGAGGAGTCCAGTTTGACTCTTTCCTCTTCGGTTGCTGTACCGCGGATCCCTCTGTCTGCTGTTCCGGATCGTCGATTGTCTCATTGGGTTCGCTGCTGAAATCTTGGGGTTTGTGGTAGAATTCCCGGAGCCTCATTCTCCTGATGAATTCCTCTGTGTCCGCCGCGAGACTAGTGGGGTCCATTTTGGTAGTGGGGCAGAAATTGAGCCCTCGGCTGAGAACTTCGATTTCGTCTGGTTGAAGGGTGTGGTCGGATAAATTGACAATAGGCTTCCCTGTGGTTGCAACCGTGGTACCAGGGGAAGCTTGGTCGTTGCTGGTGGTGATGCCGAGTTTCTCAAGCTTCCTGCTCTTGGTTTTCATGTAGGCAGCGTAGTTCCGTTGCCTCGTCTGTTTGGCGGTATAACGTAGCTGGTCTGCTGTGTCCTGAGTACAGGTTGAGAGTATGGACTCTATCTTGGTTTCGAGGTTGTGGTGTCTGCTGTAGAGTTGGTGTATGAGATGGTTGCGGAGTGTGCGAGAGGTACGGCGGCAGAGTCTCTCAGCGTAATCCGAGTTGTATGTGGACTTGAGTGGGTTCGTGATCTGGAGTCCTTTCGGGATCTTGTCTGCTTTCTTGCAGCTCTGTAAAAACTTGATGTCTGTGTCTAAATGCGCGATCTTCTTGGATATCCTTTCCACTGTGAGCCGGCAGTTTGTGGTGTCGATGGTAGTCATGATGTGGAGATGCCGGTGATGGACTGGGGTTGACAATTGTAAACAATTTTACAACACCAAGTTATAGTCCAGCAATTTTATTTTAAATTCACAAGCTTTCGGAGACTTCCTCCTTCCTCAGGTAAATGTTTCAGGAGCTCCTTGAAGCCTACGCATTTATACATATAGAACAATACATGGTGTTTACAGACTGCCCCTGCAACTGCTGTGGCCCGTCGGAACTGTCGATCGATTCCGACGGGCCACAGCAAAAAATCGCATAGACCTCCTCAGGAGACTAACACGGGACGCAACCAACAGAGTACCCTTTGTCGTCCAGTACTTCCCCGGAGCGGAGAAACTACGCCATGTTCTCCGCAGCCTTCAACATGTCATCAATGAGGACAAACACCTCGCTATGGCCATCCCCACACCTCCACTACTCGCCTTTAAACAGCCACCCAACCTCAAACAGACCATCGTTCGCAGCAAATTACCTAGCTTTCAAGAGAACAGCGTCCACGACGCCACACAACCCTGCCACGGTAACCTCTGCAAGACATGCCAGATCATCGACACAGATACCACCATCACACGAGAGGACACCACCCACCAGGTGCATGGTTCATACTCCTGTGACTCGGCCAACGTTGTCTACCTCATACGTTGCAGGAAAGGATGCCCCAGAGCATGGTACATTGGCGAGACCATGCAGACGCTGCGACAACGGATGAACGGACACCGCGCAACAATCGCCAAACAGGAGGGTTCCCTCCCAGTCGGGGAACACTTCAGCAGTCATGGACATTCATCCACCGACCTTCGGGTAAGCGTACTCCAAGGCGGCCTTCGAGACACATGACAACGCAAAATCGTCGAGCAGAAATTGATAG
Organism: Heptranchias perlo; assembly: GCF_035084215.1. Taxonomy (NCBI): domain Eukaryota; kingdom Metazoa; phylum Chordata; class Chondrichthyes; order Hexanchiformes; family Hexanchidae; genus Heptranchias; species Heptranchias perlo. Next base: position 36,202,836 of record NC_090335.1, read on the forward strand.
CCAAGTTCCGCACCCATGAGGACGGCCTCAACCGGGATCTTGGGTTCATGTCACGCTACACGTTACCCCACCAGCGAACAAATGTTATCTGTTTTTAATATAATGGGTCATTTGCTGGCTCTCTCTGCCTTCCGGATGTTTCTGCCTCTCTCTGTTTTTTTTTCTCTGTTTTTTTTCCCTGTTTGTTTTTTTGTTGAATGTGTATTCGGGGGTTCTGCAGGTGACACCTCTCTGTCTGAACACGGTGATTGCCTTGGAAACGGGCAGTTGCAGGGGAAGTCTGTAAACACCATGTATTATTCTATATGTATAAATTCGTAGGCTTCAAGGAGCTCCTGAAACATTTACCTGAGGAAGGAGGAAGTCTCCGAAAGCTTGTGAATTTAAAATAAAATTGCTGGACTATAACTTGGTGTTGTAAAATTGTTTACAACCTTTAGGAGAGGAAGAGGACAGTTGAAAATAAAAATAATGGCGATACAAAAAACCTGCAGGTTGCAATTTTCTTCCCCATGTCAATCAATTTAGGATTTCAATTAAATATAAAAATCCTTCTGGATGTGAGAGTGCTGATGTGCAGTCAAATCTATTTGCATGCAAGTGATATGTCTGCAATTGATTTACCGAACACATTTACATGTAGATGAGCCACTGCCTTTACCCTATTTAAGCTATCATAGTTAGAATGCCGGGGATACTAGCCCATGTTCGTTAGAAAAACAAACTATCCACAATAAAGGATTGGAGGGCTGTACTTAGTTTTGAACCAAATTAAGAAATTATTGTCTTTGCAGCTCCACATTTATGCAAATGTGGGGGAGGAAAGAAGTTCATTAGGTCCCTTCCAACTGTAAAAAATAAAAACAAATATTAGTTTCTGAAATACATTTCTCAATTTGTTTTAATATACAGGATTCAATTACAAAATGCAATCATTTACCATAGTTATTGGACATATATTCTGCACATTTTCTAACTTCTGTTCCATCCTACTCCATCTTCTTTACTGTCCTTTGCATCCCAGTTTCATCACATAAATACAACTCATGATTTTTTTTAAATAGTTGAATGCTGTAGCATATCTGTTTATGCTTTGGACACACTTCAAATTCATTTCAGAGGTATTATTAGCACATTCAGCCTAGCTGTGAAATTGGAAAAGAAATTTCATCAATAGGCAAAATGGCTGGTTGTACTCCTAATTAATGTTTATGAAGTACAAAAATAACTAATGATTTTGTATATGTACATTCCAAAATACACAAGGGGCAAATTATGCACAATGTAAAAGGATACACAAGACACTAAAAGCTATTGCGTACGTGGCAACATTTGTTTTCCCATTGCACACCAGGGAAAGATATAGATTTTCTCTCATCGTATTTGTTCTGTGTGCAGAATGCCTCAAGTCATCATTCTGCAGAAGCTGTTGATTTCTGGTGTTGAAGTTGTGTGGGAGTGTCGCAGCAGGTAGTATTGGCCTTTGGAATGGCAGCAACAGTTTGTCAGGAGGAAAAGCTGTGAGTGAGGGATGAGGCTAGAAATGTTGTAAAATATTAAACTGGAGTCGAATTTTTAGGTGTCTTCCAATATTTTTAAGATTAGTGTGTTCAGTTTTATATCCCTGCTCTTCCCAGCTCGAAATTCAGAGGTAAGTAATTTAACTTTTTTGTTCCAGGCGTTCTGTAGGTTTGGTTTCCCCGAGTGCAACTAGCGATGGTGCTGGCTGCCTCAGGTGTAAGGGGTTTTATTACTGTTTCTCGGGCTTATAATAGGTCAGCCAGTTATGTTTTTCCTGAGCTGCCCTGCCCGCTGTGTGGTTGCGAATCGCTTACCCCTTCCTGATTCTGAGCTGAGGACTTATCGGGCGGTAACAAAGACAGACTAACAGACCAGTGGATTGGTACAAGGAAAACCAATGTTTATTAATAAGAAAACTAAAAACTGCAAGGTAAACAGTATTGTACAGAAGATAAAGAAATCGCTATAGATACAATACAGTCTTACACTTATCGGGGTGGAAGAAACGGACACATCAAGGGAAAATTCTAAAATCACAAGTTTAGCAATATCCCCTTTAACCCCCACCCTTACACTTATGCTAGATTGTCTTGTGGCGGCCAGAAAATTAATGCTCACCGGTGAAACAGATGAAAAGGCCTGGCCTCCGTGCCCTGCTGCTGCCGTCGACATGTGGTTGCGAGGTTTACTGGATGGCCTTCCTTCTTGGTTGCTAGCAGACAGACAGGATGGGGCCAAGAGGCAAAGAGAGAAGAGAGAGAGAGATACTGGCCAGCCCAGTTATACCCTCTTGGTAACAGGTTCTTTTCATACCTCATCAGCTTGCTTCATTGTTTGATTTAAGCACGAAACGTAAGACAAAGGACCCCATCTCTGGCCCATTTACATTAATGGCCGGTTCCTGTATTGCTGAGTTTCATAACTGCTTTAAGACAAAGGACCTCATTTCTGGCCCATTTACATAATGGCCGGTTCCTGTATCGATCTGTTCCATAACTGCTTTACCATTGTTCCGAATGTACCTTGATGGTTCACCTTTTGTCCTGCAATCACTTCCTGCTCGAATTTTGATGTGTAGGCCGACAATGTTGATGGCTTGCCTCAGGGCTTGAATGCACCTGCATTGTGCAAGGAAACCTGTCTGAGACACGAAGCCTGCCAAGTTGTTAGAGAAATGCTGCAGGCTTTTTAGGCCATGAGTCTGACCGCAGCCATTTTGAAAGACCCTGGATTTTTAAAACACAGTCACACCAAGGTTTCTTTAATAACTCCAATAAATCTTCGGGGGGGGGGAACATGTAAAATTTTGCGAATCCCTTCACAGGGCAAACCAATCTTGCAGTGGGAACTCTTATTTGCACATGAGACCTACTACCTGCTTCAGGCATGGGTAAAGGATGCCTCTTATTTGTCCTTACTCAATATGGCGGGTGGCGTACTTCAACAACAACAACTTGAATTTATATAGCGTCCTAAAGCATTTCACAGGAGCGCCAGCAGACAAAATTTGACACCAAGCGCATAAGGAGATACTAGGTCAGGTGACCAAAAGCTTGTCAAAGAGCTAGGTTTTAAGGAACACTTCCAGTCAGAACTGTCCGCCTGCTTCCTGCATGCCATTTTGGGAACTTAGGGAGGCCTTTCTTCAGGCCCAATTTCTAGGCCACCAAGTCCTCCAGTCCTGTTAAGTTCTTTCTTATACTATAGGGTGTTCCTGATGATGTCACTCGATAACTTCCAGCAGCCATGTTGGATTACAAGCATTTGAATGTTGCTTTCAGAATTACAAAATCTCATCCCCAGCACACAATGGTGAATGCTGAGATCAGCAACAAAATTGAAGCACGTACAATTCTAAATATGATATATCTGGTACATCAGACCAATATAAATTGTCGGGTCAGTGTAGCTTTACCCTGCCTCTAACACTGTTGACACTGACTTTCCTAAAGTAGAATATACTGTCGACATTTAAAATGATTCCATGCAAGTTCTGTATTTTACCTCAGAAACAATTCTAAGATAGTATTCAAAACGTTTAAGCAGAAATATGCAACTGTTTTATTTACAAAATCTCGCTCCACAGGGCACCCAAATCGTCCCCACATAGTAACATTCTTCACAACAAATGTTTAGATCAGTTGCTGTCTGTCAATTGTAGGTACTGTACAATATTTTTCTTTCATGCATACACTGACTGGTACCTTACAGCCATGTGGCATCTCCTGCCTGTTTCTGGGCCACATGACAATGGAGAAAATCTGATTTATTTGTCCCTGGTATAAAAAGGAAAGAGGGTGGAGCACAAATAAACATCCCAGCGAGGCTTTAGATAATGGAGCTATTTGTTTTGCTTTGTGCTGATGATAAATCTGCCAATCCACCCGAGAGCTTAAATCATGCTTTTCCTCCTCGCTTTGAAGGTATGTTTTAGCTGTGAACTGTATCATTTCACATTTGTTTTATGCTGATATGTATGATCAAGGAAGGACAATGTGATACAGACTCTGTGAACGTTAACTATAAGGTTATTTACCTTAACTGAGTGCAAAGATGGGTTAATATTTCGGGTGTCGACCTTTCTTCCAGTTATGATGAGGGGGTCTCTGGCCGAAATGTTGACCTGTCTTTCCTCTACACAGATGCTGACAGATTTGCTGTGTATCTCATGCATTTTCTTTTAATTTCTGATTTTTCCAGCACTTACTGCTATTTTCCCCCTCTTCACCTCCACCAATGTTAGCACATCTCCATTAGACAAAGTCCATGCTGTTAAGTGAATAAACCCAAATAATGGGGGTTAAATTGGTTAACCCCCGAAACCAGGTGCAGGTATCGCGATCCACGATTAACCCACGCCTGATGCTTCCATCCCGGTGCTTCCTTATCACTCACCTAAACCAAGCATTCCAAACCAGCGTTGACACAAGGATTCTATGACATGCTCACTTTCCACCAGCAGGGGGAGCCCAAATCTCTTAAAGGCAGGCTGTATCTCTGACTGGCAGCCTGTGTCTCTTAAAGGTAGCTGGTACCAGTTAATTGCTAAAAATAAGCTACAGGTCTGCATGGAGTCTGAATGGAGATCAGACATCGCACATGTAAAACACAGATGCAGGTCCCATCCCCATGTTTACAAACTGATGAGTTATTTTAAAATATTGAATAAAGGTTACGCACCACTAAATCCCACATCCTCCAATCTGCACGCCGGACTTCACCAATCTGCCGGTCCGAGTTGGTACCAGCGTGAGTGCGTGCACCATGGTTCTCTGTTGATGCACCATGGTGCAAGAGGTGGACAGAAGGAGGGACACCCTATATCCCCAGGGGTGGGCAAGAGGCCCTCCAGACATATGCTCAAAAGGCAGTGGGAGGCAGCGGGGGACGAAGTCAATGCCAGGGGTATAGTACCACGAACATGGATGCAGTGCAGGAAGAAGTTCAATGCTTTGACACGAGTGGTCAAGGTGAATGAGATCAACTGTCAAGTGGCGTCTCCTACCGACTACGCCACTAGCCATATCCACTGCTCCACGGACTACACCCCCATCACCCACATACCAACAAATTCTTTCCGTCAATACTCAACTCTTCCAATCAGATGCTTCCTCTCACCCTTACACATTACCACTGTCGCAAGCCGCACACCCACAACTCACAGGCCATTGGCAACTATTCAACCATGACAGGCACGGCACCCAGACACATGTCCCCCTTTCTTGCAGGAGAAGGTGGCATATAACAGGAGGCTGTAAGAGGCAGTGGCAGTTAGCCCCTTGAGCCTGTTCCGCCATTCAGTGAGATCATGGTCGATCTGTGATTTAACTTCAGATACCTGCCTTAGCCCCATATCCCTTAATACCCTTGGTTCACAGAAATCTATCAATCTCAGATTTAAAATTCACAGCATCAGCTGCCGTTTGCAGAAGAGGGTTCCAAACTTCCCCTACCCTTTGCGTGTAGAAGCGTTTCCTAACTTCACTCCTGCACGCCCTGGCTCTAAATGTTTCGTGATCATCCTTCGTCCTAGTATTCATGTATAGGAGATCTCCGAAAACAGTTACAAATGCATCAGCAGCCTGAAGCAATAGTTCAGCAACTAAATAAGGCATTCGATAAGGTGCCACATAAAGGTTGTTACGCAAGATATGGGGTCATGAGGTTGGGGTAACATATTAGCATGGATAAAGGATTGAGGATTGGTTAACGGACAGAAAACAGAGAGTCAGGTCATTTTCAGGTTGTCAGGATGTAACTAGTGGGGTGCCACAAGGATCGGTGCTTGGGCCTCAGCTATTTACAATCTATATTAATGACTTGGATGAAGGGACCAAGTATAGTGTATCCAAGTTTGCTGACAATACAAAGCTAGGTGAGAAAGTAAGCAGTGAGGAGGACACAAAGAGTCTGCATAGGGATATAGACAGGTTAAGTGAGTGGGCAGGAAGGTGGCAGATGGAGTATAATGTGGGGAAATGTGAGGTTATTCACTTTGGTAGGAAGAATAAAAAAAACAGATTTTTTTAAAATGGTGAACAACCATTAAATGTTGGTGTCCTGAGAGACTTGGGTGTCCTGGTACAAGAAACACAAAAAGTTAGCATGCAGGTACAGCAAGCAATAAGGAAGGCAAATGGCATGTTGGCCTTTATTGCAAGGGGGTTGGAGTACAAGAGTAAGGAAGTCTTACTACAATTGTACAGGGATTTGGTGAGACCTCACCTGGAGTACTGTGTACAGTTTTGTTCTCCTTATCTAAGGAAGGATATACTTGCCTTTGAGGTGGTGCAACGATGGTTCACTAGATTAATTCCTGGGACGAGAGGGTTGTCCTATGAGGAGAGGTTGAGTAGAGTGGGCCTATACTCTCTGGAGTTTAGAAGAATGAGAGGTAATCTCATTGAAACATATATGATTCTGAGGGGGCTTGACAGGGTAGATGCTGAGAGGCTGTTTCCCCTGGCTGGAGAACTAGAGGGCTTAGTCACAGGATAAGGGGTTGGCCATTTCAGAATGAGACGAGGAGGCACTTCTCCACTCAGAGGGTTGTGAATCTTTGGAATTCTCTACCCAGAGGGCTGTAGATGCTGAGTCGTTGAGTACATTCAAGACTGAGATAGATAGATTTTCAGACTCTAGGGGAATCAAGGGATATGAGGATCGGGCAGGAAAGTGGACTTGAGGTTGAAGATCAACCATGACCTGATTGAACGGTGGAGCAGACTCGAGGGGCCATATAGCCTACTCCTGCTCCTATTTCTTATGTTCTTATGTTTCTTATGTAACTCACCTGTAAATCCTGCATGGTCCCTTTAAATAGTGCTGGTGGGGTATCCTCCAGGCATTCTAAGACATGTTTAGATGGTCGCTATTAAGATAGAGCATTGAATGGAGCGTTAAGTGCCAAAATCAGCGTTGCACACTGAACGAACGCAAAAAATCTATCTCAGCCTTAAATATGTTCAATGACTCAGCATCCACAGCCGTCTGGGGTAGAAAACTCCAAAGATTCACAACCACTTGCACGAAGAAATTCCTCCTCATCTCAGTCTTGAATGGCCGACCCCTCATCGTGCGACTATGCCTCCTAGCTCTAGACTCTCTAGCCAAGGGAAACAATCTCTCAGCATCTACCCTGTCAAGCCCCCTCTGAATCTTATATGTTTCAATGAGATCACCTTTCATTCTTCTAAACTCCAGAGAGTATTGGTCCATTCTACTCAATCTCTCTTCAGAGGACAACCCTCTCATCCCAGGAATTAATCGAGTGAACATTCGTTGCACCGCCTCTAAGGCAAGTATATCCTTCCTTAGATAAGGAGACAAAAACTGTACACAGTACACCAGGTGAGGTTTCACTAAAGCCCTGTACAACTGTAGTGAGACTTCCTTACTCTTGTACTCCAACCCCCTTGCAATAAAGGGCAGCATATTCTCCCTACTTAACATGATATCAGCATTCGTTATTTGTGCATTTGTCAAGATGGTGTCCGACGCACGTAGAGTGCGCGCCCGTCCTAGACGCCATCTTGGATATCCAGGAGGCTGCATGGCACTAAAACAACGGGTGCTACTCAGCCCAATTTGGCGGCCATAAAGCTTTCTAGCGAACGACCCCTTGGATTGCATGCTCTTGGAGAACAACTTTTCTCCTCTCAAGTAGCAAGTACAGTATTGAAAAACAATCCTCCAAAGCAACCACGTCAGGCCCCAACTCCACTTTCTCTTCTGCACCATTTAACTGTAGCATCTGTGAATGGATTCTTACTTTGAGTTGATTTAATGAGAAGTAAAATTATGTAATAATGTGCTTAATGTGTTCCAGATGGGATTTACCAGCAATTATTTTCAATCTCCTGGTAATCAAGTACCAGCGAGAAAGGAAATGTGGGCACAGAATGATTACACACTCGCAATACTCATATTGCAAGTGCGTGTTTATAGGGGGAAATTCCTTACATAAAAAAAGAATTCAGTGAGTTGCATCTGGCCCATAAAAAGAAGCACAATACAGTGCTGGAATCTAACAACTACATAAGCATATTTTCCCCTCGCAGTACTCAAGTTTCGGCTCAAAGAAATGACAATCAAATCCTTTTAATATATGTTTGAATAAAAAAAACTTGGGAGAAATATCTTATTTTACTCCAGGCCGTCTCTCTGGATTCTGCTATGTAATTGTTATAGACAAGTATATGAACAGGGCAATTGGTTTCGCAAGTGTTGTTTTAGGTCTTCGCTGGTTGTTGGACTTTAATGTTTTGACTGCGCACAAGGTAAAGAGTGAGTGCAGTGCAGAATCTATGGAGGTTAATACAAAGTGTCAGGGGAGGAGAGGTCACCACACACAAGAAAATCCCGAATCTCTTCGAACATGATCAAACAGTGTAAAAAGTCCGATTAAAACAAATTTCTGTCAATAATTGCGTGTTTTTTACACAATCCCAAACGCACAATCAAATGTGTGTTTTATTTCCCCAGCAAATGAAGCAGTTAGAAGGGGTTTCTTTTGTGTAATAACTGACAGGATTGTGTCCAATAAAGTGTTTGTGTCCTCCTCGTCCATTAATATTTATCTCGCATTCGTTTGTTTTACATCGGAAATAGAATTATTTTAATGGAGTTGGTGGACCTTTCTAAAGTTGGTTCAATTCGAGGTCATTTGTTTTGACTGAGCAACATTTGGATAACAACAATAAAACAATCCCTGTACTACATCACACGTGTACTCCAACATGGCATGTCATGTGACCTATGACGTGTATTAGGGACATCCTATAGCATATCATTAAAATGTCAGCAAATTTATTGTAGACCAACACCTTGTTTATACAAACACACTACATAACATATAAAAAAGAAAATAAGGGGAATTTTCACTGGCAGCAGGTTTTTAGCAGGTGAGCCCATCTGCCCAGCGTCATCATTCTGTGGCCCGGTGTATTTGCCAGGACTCATTAACATATCATTGGTAAGCTGCCCACCGATCACATCAGTGACTGGCAGCCTGTGTACTTGCAGGGCGGGATTTGCGGTTGGCTTGCAGAGGGCTATTTAAAGTAAGAATGCACCTCTTAAAGGGAGGTTACATTCACATTGCTAATATTCTGAAGTGTGTTCAGGAGAACTTTCTTGATCGGTATGTTTCCAGCCCAACGAGGAAGGAGGCATTGCTGGATCTCGTTCTGGGGCATGAGGTGGGTCAAGTGGAGCAAGTGTCAGTGGGGGAGCAATTAGGGAACAGTGATCATAGTATCATAAGGTTTAGATTAATTATGGAAAAGGACAAGGAGCACATAGACAAGTGTGAATTAATAAAGGAAAGCCAGCATGGATTGGTTAAAGGAAATCGTGTTTAACTAACTTGATTGAGTTTTTTAATGTGGTAACAGAGAGGGTTGATGAGGGCAATGCAGTCGACGTTTTGTATATGGACTTTCAAAAGGCATTTGATAAAGTGCCACATAATAGGCTTGTCAGCAAAATTGAAGCCCGTGGAATAAAAGGGGCAGTGGCAGCATGGATACGAAATTGGCTAAGTGGCAGGAAACAAAGAGTAGTGATGAACGATTGTTTATCGGACTGGAGGAAGGTATACAGTGGTGTTCCCCAGGGGTTTGTACTAGGACCGTTGCTTTTTTTGATATATATTAATGACTTGGACTTGGGTGTACAGGGCACAATTTCAAAATTTGCAGATGACACAAAACTTGGAAGGGTAGTAAACAGTGAGGAGGATAGTAATAGACTTTAGGAGGACATAGACAGGCTGGTGGAATGGGCGGACATGTGGAAGATGAAATTTAATGCCGAGAAGTGCTAATTGATACATTTTGGCAGGAAGAACGAGGAGAGGCAATATAAACTAAATGGTACAATTCTAAAGGGGGTGCAGGAACATAGAGACCTGGGATATATATGCACAAACCTTTGAAGGTGGCAGGACAGGTTGAGAAAGCAGATCCCAGGCTTTATAAATAGAGGCAAAGAGTACAAAAGCAAGTAGGTTGAACCTTTAATAGACACTTTAGGAAGGATGTGAAGGCAATAGAGAGGGTGCAGAAAAGATTTACTAGAATGGTTCCAGGGATGAGGGACTTCAGTTACGTGGTTAGACTGGAGAAGCTGGGGTTGTTCTCCTTAGGGCAGAGAAGGTTGAGAGGAGATTTGATACAAGTGTTCAAAATCATGACGGGTTTAGATAAAGTAAGTAAAAAGAAAATGCTCCCATTGGCAGAAGGGTTGAGAACCAAAGGACACAGATTTAAAGTGATTGGCAAAAGAACCAAAGACGACGTGAGGAAAAGCTTTTTTATGCCATGATTAGTTATGATCTGGAATGCACTGCTTGAAAGGGTGGTGGATGCAGATTCAATCGTGGCTTTCAAAAAGGAATTGGATAAATATTTGACGGGAAAAAATTTGCAGGGCTTCGGGAAAAGAGCAGGGGAATGAGACTAACTGAATTGCTCTTACAAAGAGCCGGCACGGGCTCAATGGGCTGAATGGCCTCCTTCTGTGCTGCAACGATTCTATGATTCTTTGGTCTCTGCATTTGCTGGAAATATCTCAATCTTGATATCCTTACATCACATTATGCAAGTTGACTTGGCAGTTAGCCAATCAAGTTGGTTCTCTCATCAATTTTTGTCTGATCTGGCCCATTATTTAACACATTCCTCAATGCAGATTAGAGATGCTGCAGGCAGACTTCCCTGAAGTCCTCTGATGGTGTGTATTGTAAGTCAGCTGAGCAGACTCTCGCCTCACTGACTAAATGACTCTCTGCTCCACTAACACCAGGGATCCTTTTACTAATGTCACCTCCCTAAGTTCTACTTCAATCAATATTTTTAGAGCTTTTTTGCAATTTTTTTGTTAAGACAAAAACCCATTTCTGAAGATATCGACTTCACTTCTCCTTTATTGGCCTTCATACACCATGCACCACCTATAACCTAGAGGGTAAGCAACCTGCTGTTACATCTCCATCGTCATCATTTAAAAATGTGCTGAGAGAGGTCCTGGAAAGACAGATCTTCCAAATCAACATGAACAGCATCACAGGTAATATTTATTAATGCACTATTTTTAAAAATCATACATTGATTGCAAATCCCTTATAATCAATAATAAGTTCCAACAGTTCGATAAATTGTACCATTTTAATGTGTGTTAGAATCTATATGGCAGATTTGTGACTAAACACTTCTTTCACAGAGCAAAGATATTAACTACTACTTCAAATATAATAATTGCACACAAGTATAGTTCAGGTGTGATAGAAAGTCAATAGTTCGCTTATTTTAGTCCGGTGCTCCCCTTAATTATTGTTCACTTGGTAATTTACTAATTATGTAATAATGCATTACCCTCATGATTAATAGTCTAAAATGTAACTTTTGTCAGTAATAATGCTAAAATCACATGTAGCATAAGGATAACCAATGTTTTGGTTTAGTTGATGCTTTACTTCTAAAACTGATTTGTGAAATTCAACTTTTGACCTACAAATGTCATAACAGGTCTGTGAAGAACTGGAGATCATAGAGATTAATATGGTTCAGTACTCCTGCATATGGATGATTGCATCCATGAGAATTAACACTGAGAAACATTGTAGGAGCTAGACAGCATTACTGTGTGGGCAACACCCACACAGAAATCTTAAGAAGCAGACATCAAGATGGAAGAAAGAAGGCAGGGAGAGTGTGAACGACAGAGAGGTGAAAGAGCAAAAATGACAAAAGGAATCACGGTGAAGAAAACCCAATTGTGACACAATTAAAAAGACAAAAATGACATGACCAGTTTAAGAGAATGATGAAAAAAAACCAAAAAAGAGAATTTCACAATTTCTTGACAAAAGAAATAAAAGGAATACCCTTTGTACATTTGCAATAGTAACAATAATTAGAGATAAGTTTAAACAGACTGTTTGCTAATATATAATAAATTGTTAGATTGGCTTCTTCTATAATCACTTGGTTCTGAAACTCACTTTTAGCATGCTACCTATTTATTTCTAACTAAGGTGTTAACTGGATGTAAAAGTAGACTATTGACTGTTGAGAAATCACTGATTTATTGAATTCTCTTGGCAAATAGTGTCCTGCCTTGAGTTCATGGCTTTAGTGTTGTAATCTTTTGTTGTTATAATCTAAGGGAAGGAGTTCTGAACAGTCATATTTTGGAGAGTGGTAAGATTGGTAAGAAAATGTCTGAAGATGGAGCTGAAATTAGGCTGAAGGAACATATGTTTGCTCCTAGAGCAAGGTAAGTGCAACAATAACAATTTTCATTTAGATTGCGCCTTTAACATAATAAAACGTCCCAAGGTGCTTCACAGGAGCATTATCAAACAAATTTTGACAATGAGCCACATAAGGAGATATTAGGACAGGTGACCAAAAGCTTGTTCAAAGAGGTAGGTTTTGAGGAGCATCTTAAAGGAGGAGAGAGAGGCGGAGAGGTTTAGGGAGGGAATTCCAGAGCTTAGAGCTGAGGCAATTGTCGGCACTGCCGACCAATGGTGGAGTGATGAAAATCAGGGATGCTCAAGAGTCCAGAATTGGAGGAGCGCAGGGATCTCAAAGGGTTCAAAGAGCAAAAGAAAGGGCGGGGAAGTCACTAATTAGCAAAGTCATTGATCAAAATAGTAGGCAAAAGAAAGTCAAAGCTTTGATTACCAGTGAATGGAATATGGTTCTGAGACCATACTGAAGGGAAATAATTGTGTTACTTTGTATGTGGACTTCAAGATGGTGAGCTAATTACCTGTGGGACCGTGGCTGTGAGAGTGTGCCCCAAAAGCTACAAATGGAGATGCAGTGCAGACTGTGAAGAATCTTGTTACATTGTGGACTTTCTTCCAACTGTTTCAACTCGTGGCCACAGCAAAAATTGCAGCTTCCAAAAACAGATCCATACCTTCTAAGAACTGAAACTTGCACACTAATTCATGATGTGAAAAGTATGCCACAGGGCAAACAATTACCCTTTAACCATGGAATTAAGCATCGGAGAGCCACACGGGTTGCCCACCGCACTCCACATGGGCTGCCCAACGCACTCTCCTGTCCCCTCTGCAGGAGATATCATAACGTCAGACTGTTACATTCCGACTAAAATAATAGTCCAAGTAATTCGCAAGTCATATTATCACACAGACGCAGAAAATCACAAGAAGGCACTGATAGTACGAATACTTAGAAACAGAGATTGAATCAGTCCAAAGTTAAATATTTAATGAGCAATTATTTCCCATGTATCACAATAATCTGCAAGGTTTTAAGGACACAGATTTGAGTAGATTTCCTGATGGAATATTTGTACATGAATGAGGTGATATACCTGCCTATCATACAGAGCCTAGCTGTCAACTTTAGAAACAACTGAAACTGAACTAAGAATTACAGGAAAGGCTGTCAGATATATTTCCCAAATCAACAAGCTTCTGAATAAAAAACTCTTGAATCAAGCCAATTTCAAAGACACAATGATGCATAGACATCATTCACAATTTGCTCAGGCCACTCATAATTAACCACTGCTCTGATCATGTTAAATGGATTAGCCCTAGGAAATAGCTTCGTCACCCTGGCTGAACTGCAGATCAAAGGCCCTGACTGCAGCTGGCAACAATCGTCATCTGTCACCCAGCAAGTAAAGGCAGCTTCCATCTTAATCCTGATTATTAAAAGAAGACGTTGGAGTAGAAATTGGACCTTGTTGTGCCTGTTCGATGGGACATAAAATGGGCGCAACAGGGCCCAATTTCAAGGATCAACGTGCTGCGTATGGTGTTGAGGTGGCTGTCTTTTTGGTTGCTTCCTTGCCTTCCCTCTGGTCTTCCTCACCCAATGAGGACTACTGCTGTTGCTCTGCCTCCTCCAAATATAGTCCTCTCTGTATGGCGATGTTGTGCAGGATGCAGCACACCACTATGATTCAGGATACTATGGCGCATATTGTAGGGAGCCCTCAGACCTGTCGAGACACCTGAACCTCTGCTTCAGCGGCCCTATGGTATGCTCAATGATGATCCTGGTGATTGCATGGCTTTGATTATATCTGTGTTGCTCAGGCGTGGTAAGGTTGCGAAGGGGTGTCATGACCCACGACAGTACGGTCCCCTAGCAGCCATCCTGCCATGTTTCTGGGAAAGTCGAGTATTCGGGGGATGGTTAACTGTCGTAGGATAAATGCATCATGACAGCTGCCTGGGGACCTTGCACAAACTTGCATGATCCAGTTTCTGTGATCGGAGACTACCTGGATCTTAATGGAGTGGTATTCAAAAATTCTGCCGGCTGGTGTTCTGGTGCCCTGATAACATGTATGCAGTGAATGGCACCATGGATGTGAGAGAAGCCAACCACTTCGGCAATTGCCCAAGCTTTCTCCTGCTGATTGTTGAGGTCAATGGGAAAGGCCCTGTCGAACAGGGCATGTGCTGCAGATTGGAAGATATGGGTGTTGTCCCCTGTAGCAGACTGTAAGGAGACAGAGTCAAAGAAGTTAAGGGCTGTGGTGACTTTGACAGCCACTGGCAAAGCATGGTCCAGCAGGTACCAGGTCCTGTTGCAGGAGGCTACAGTGGTCTGCAACAGCCTGCCTGGATAGATCCAACAAAGTCACTCTTGGCCCGTACATCCTGTGTGCTGGGTATGTGATTCTACAAGCAGTGCCCCTCACCTGCTGTCTTCTAATAGGCCCAGCTGCTGTTGCTGCTTCTGTGCTTCTTCCTCCAACTGTTCCTCCATCCAAATGAAATTGGCAATAATAGCATCCATGACAAGCTTATAAAGCTTGTTAAGGGTAAATAAGGCAAAAGGTCTTAGAAAGAAGAGATCTGGAAGCTGAGAACTCCCCTGGCAATCCAAACAGCAAAAAACACACAGATCCTATAATTTACTTATCTGCGGGTGAGCGTCCGCTTACATACTGCTTCAGTGGCTGTGAGAAATCAATCCCACAAGGTTTTACTGGCAGGTTGGGTGCTGGGCAGGACTTTCGCGATTTCGTGTTAAAATGGCGTGGGGGCCTAATTGCGTAATAGGACCACGATTTACATCATGGTGTCAGCCTTGGCTCAGGGGCAGCCCTCTCGCTTCTTAGTCAGAAAGTTGTGGGTTCAACCCCACTCCAGTGATTTGAACATATAATCGAGATTGACACCTCAGCACTGAGGGAGCACTGTACTGTCAGAGGTGCCGTCTTTCCGATGAGACGTTAAACCGAGGCCCCGTCTGCCCTCTCAAGTGGATGTAAAAGATCCTATGGCACTATTCGATGAATAGCAGGGGAGTTCTCCTCGGTGTACTGGCCAATATCTATCCCTCAATCAATTAAAACAGAATATCTGGTCATTATCTCATTGCTGTATGTGGGACCTTGCTTTGCGCAATTTGGCTACCATCTTTCCTTCATTACTTCAAAAGTACCTCGTTGGCTGTAAAGCACTTTGGGATGTCCTGAGGTCGTGAAAGGTGCAATATTAATGGAAGTTCTTTCTTCTTTCTTACATGTATTTATGAGGCCTCCTCCTGCCTCTGGCAGATGCCTCGGCCACCTCAGAAAACAGGGCAGATGTCAGCGGGTGGGAGTGCATCGGGAATGCACCAGTAAGGACTCTACCTTGAATTTAATTACCCGTTTGTTGCATTCCCGTCGGGCATAGCGGGTTAAAATTGGTCCTATACTGTGAGCATTTAATTGATTTTTTTTTAACAATGTTACTGAAAATGTAGCAGTTAGACAGAATCAGCTGGAACTGGGCTGCAATAAGTTAGTCTGAAAGATAGAGATTGTAAGCAGAGGCAGATTTGCTTGCATATAAACAATAAGTCTATGCTTTTATCTTTCAATCTTGAATTTTAATGCCCATGAATATGTGCTTACAAATACTGCAGTGAAAATCAGGTCAGCTCAGTTGATTCTGGTCAGGGTGCTCTGCAATATCTTCCAGCATGTTCCAAGATATAGAAAATAGATCAGGTTACCATCTAAAAAAAAATTATTGATCTGTGAAAGATATTCTGATAATATTTCAGAAATGAAGATTCCAATTAATTCAGCAGGATGACATTCTACTTCCTCTGGAAGCCCAACTTCATGCTGAAGAAGAATTATCATTGCCCCCTTGATTAACTTTAATCTTCCTCAGGCATGCCATCTGGCACAGTGCTGGAAGATAATAATTTTATCGCTCCAGCTACAGGATGATTAATTCTGCCCGATTTACCTACTTCTACTCTTGCTTTAACTCTACCTGACATTCCAATGAAGTTAGCCATTATCTGAACAAATAAACTGGTGTCCTCACTGTTACCAATACTGTTAATGTAACTGAGACCCAGTAGTTAGTTGTGACTTTTATGCTATACCACACTGTATGCCTTATACACTGTTACTAATACTCTTATCTCTTATCCGACTAAAGCTAAGTTCACTATCTTTAATACCTTAATCCACTCAGCCACGTTTTTGCTTCTCTGTTCCATTCCATTTCAACTGCTCACTTGTGGATCTTTAAACAGCATTTATTTTAATTACTGTTGAACAAATCACCTTAGAAGATAGTTTGAGTAGCCTCGCCTAGGTATAAGTAACTTATTCTTCAATCTCAGTGACCCTATTTCTTCTTTAATAGTTTCTAAAGTGATACATTTGTTACAGTTATGAAATGTAATTAAACCCAAATTCTTCATCCATTCCAATTTCTCACTATAGAATTAATTGGAAATCGATTTCCACCACAGTTAACAATCTTATTGCAGCATTCTTGCATGTATCACATTCTCAAATTCTAGAAGCATTGTTTATGGCTTCCTCTCTAATGGAGAAATCATACAAAGCATTTTCTCTTCAAACACTGTCACAATAAACATGATTTTGTGTGTTTTAAAGAGAATCTACTGTATTATTTTGTTAAATTCAGATCTGCATAAGAGCTTTCTACAATCAAGTGTATTGTACTCTTTGAACACTAACTAACTCCATGGTCTTTGTAAATCATTATTCATTTGGTCATTAGTCTGACATCAGGATTTATTGTTAAGTATAAAATCCGAACACTTTGATATTGTATGTATTTATCATGTGCAGTTTTCCTTCTGTGCATAATACTGCTAATATTTATTTTGTACATCATTTTGACTGTAATTCATTGTTTCTGTATTAGAAACTTGAAGAAAATCGTAAAAAAAAGATCTGTAATATGAAGAAATGTACACAAACAATAAATTAATAACTTCGGAATATAATGATGTATGGGGTCCGTGGGCCCTCTTACTTCTGGCTTCTAATCTTGTCTTTAATAATGGGATGAAAATCCACTCTGTCTCTGATGGTTGTGAAGGTCCTAAATAAAATTAGTTCAAGTTGTCTCAACCCAATTCCTAATGGATGCTTTGCAGAATTGCCTATAGTTCAATACTATTTGATACTAAATAGGATGTAATAATCTCACACTGATACAGTGTAGAGGAGAAACTCCTATGAGGTTAAAATATGTTTGTACAGCGAAACAAAG
Organism: Heptranchias perlo; assembly: GCF_035084215.1. NCBI lineage: Eukaryota > Metazoa > Chordata > Chondrichthyes > Hexanchiformes > Hexanchidae > Heptranchias > Heptranchias perlo. The sequence continues at coordinate 36,220,396 of NC_090335.1, forward strand.
AGTGATTTGGCATACCTCCTACCTAATCTATATTGGTGTGTAAGTGCTCATTAGTGTCACTGGATGCAAAGAGGGCTAAAATTCCCCAGCAAATCTCTCATGACATTAAAAACATACTAAACTGATGGACAGGAAAAGACCAGCTGGTACATCGAGCCTGAGCAATATTACCATGTAGCCACTATGTGTTGTAACCCCCAATGCTCCATACCACTAGCAGCCTTGCAATCTCCTGGAAGAGGCAAAAAAGAGAGATAAAATAAACCCTATGGCAATTCAGGAAAAAAAGAATTCAGGGAAATTTGTTTCCGGCCCCTCCAAAGGCGATCAAAACGAGTTCTAGGAGGCTACAGTGACCATGAGGCCTATCACCCAATATCCCAGCTACCTTTTGTAAACAGTGATATCAGCCTTACCCAGGAACCTGTCCAGCTCCCTTTCAAATGCTTGCAAATGAATTTGCACACACTGCATGAGCTGGCAACTTGTTCCAAAGGTCGGTGTCCCTCTGTGAAAAGAAAAACCTCCTGACATCTAACCTAGTTCTATGCTTACATAAAGCATAGGCATGTTCCCTTATTCTCCCTGACCTATCTAATTAAAATAGTCTATCACATGGGCACAGTCTAGTCCTTTCATTAGAGAGTAAATATTGCTATTCTTCTAGACCTATTCAGTTTTAGAGTGGATGGAGGCATGAAGCTGTGCATCAATGCTAATTTGTTATTACCAAAGTAGGTCAAACCACTAACCATCTATTTCAATGAAGTTTCAATCCTTTCTGATGACATTGTGGTTTAACATTAACACTTAATTTGCTCAAGTTTATTCTATGTCCTGCCATATTATATTCCTCTTTGAATTAGACTGACAGTATTGCCATAATATCTCATCCCACTGGGCTGTATGGTTGAAGATTTCATTACACTGGCATCAGACCATCTGTTACAGTAAGTCTTGCGATCAACCTCCAGAACCTACCTATTTTTAGAAAGGTTTGCCATAAGTCAAATAAGATGCTAAATCCCTCAGAAAGGAGGGATAACACAAAATAACACACAAAAAAATAAAATTATAAATAAACTGCATACAAACATGCATCATTAAGTAAACTACAAGTTATTTTCCCAGCATTAATATAGGAAACTTGTAAATGCAACCTTACACGCGATCCTATTTCGCACTGCAGGCAATTGCAGAACCACACATAGGGTGCCACTCATTTACTCACCAACAAATATTTTTAAAGTTATTTTTCCTACCTGGAGCTTCATCCCTACTATTTCCTTCTTCTTGACTGGAATTCTAGGCTCCTCTTCTCTGACAGAATGTGAAAAACGAAGCTCTGCCTCTTAACACTTTCTTATTACAGTTTTCCCTTGCATCATTTTTCTTAATGATAGAACCAAAGACACAAATTAAATGGCCTCTGATCATTGGTTTTAACATAATTTCTTCAGCTAAAAGAGGGTTTGTTAAACCATTAGCTGCTTGCATAAACTGAGCATGACGTCAAACTTTGATTCAATTGTCCGACAACAAAGATAAATATCTCCTCAGGATAAGGCAGCACATCAGTCTTGATACAGGATTTCAATTAAAGAAGTTGTCTAATTGTTGACAAAACTGTCTTTGTGGATCAGCTGCCTGTAATAGATTTTCATTTCCATTCAATTCTACCCTGTTATCTTGTTGGTCACATTGTGAGGAATAAAGCCAGAGGCATTGATGATTCTTGATTTTGGAATGGCAGATCATCAACTTACATCTGAGTTTGTGGATGTTTTTCTTTGCTAGTAGGCCTTGGATCCTTTGATCAGTTCAAAGTACAATTGCCAGAAGCTCTAAAAAAGCAAATTAAACATGAAACAATGGCCTTTCTGGTGCCCTGCCTAAGCATTGGAGGAGAGTGTTTGGTGTGACTGGTGCTTTGGGAGCCAAGTGTGTCTGTCTGGAGAATTTAAGCTGATCTAAACTTTTCCAGTGCAAAAAGTAGGGGCTTTCACTCTACCTTGTTGCAGGCCTTCTCTAGGCCCAACAATAGAACTGTAACTGGGTTATGTTCGTTCTCTACATATTGAATTAAATAGAACAGCTTCTGTAGGTTATTTGAGTAGTCAAAAAGGCGAATGGAATGTTTGCCTTGATCTCAAGAGGGCTGGAATACAAAAGTGAAGAAGTGATGCTTGAGTTGTATAGAGCCTTGGTCAGACTCGATCTGCAGTACGGTGTTCAGTTTTGGGCATCGAACCTTAGGAAAGATATGTTGAACTTGGGGTACAGTGCAGATTCACCAGGATAATACCAGTGCCTAAAGTGTTAAATTATGTAAACAATTTTACAACACCAAGTTATAGTCCAACAATTTTATTTGAAAATCACAAGCTTTCGGAGGCTTCCTCCATCCTCAGGTGAATGTGGAAATGAAATCCTCGAACCTTTCGCATTTATAAATCACAGAACAATACCTGGTGATTGCAGAAAGTCTTTCCAACTGCCCGTTGCCAAGGCAATCTAAGTGTTCAGACAGAGAGGTGTTACCTACAGGGCCACCGAATATACAAACAACCAAAAAAAAAACAGAGAGAGAGAGGCAGAAACATAGAAACATCCGGAAGGAAGAGAAAGACAGCAAATGACCCGTTATATTAAAAATAGATAACTTTTGTTCGCTGGTGGGGTGACGTGTAGCGTGACATGAACCCAAGATCCCGATTGAGGCCGTCCTCATGGGTGCGGAACTTGGCTATCAATTTCTGCTCGACGATTTTGCGTTGTCGTGTGTCTCGAAGGCCGCCTTGGAGTACGCTTACCCGAAGGTCGGTGGCTGAATGTCCTTGACTGCTGAAGTGTTCACCGACTGGGAGGGAATCCTCCTGTCTGGCGATTGTTGCGCGGTGTCTGTTCATCCGTTGTCACAGCGTCTGCACGATCTCACCAATGTACCATGCTCTGGGGCATCCTTTCCTGCAACGTATGAGGTAGACAATGTTGGCCGAGTCACAGAAGTATGAACCATGCACCTGGTGGGTGGTGTCCTCTCGTGTGATGGTGGTATCTGTGTCGATGATCTGGCATGTCTTGCAGAGGTAAACGTGGCAGGGTTGTGTGGTGTCGTGGACGCTGTTCTCCTGAAAGCTGGGTAATTTGCTGCGAACGATGGTCTGTTTGAGGTTGGGTGGCTGTTTGAAGGTGAGTAGTGGAGGCGTGGGGATGGCCTTAACGAGGTGTTCGTCGTCATTGATGACATGTTGAAGGCTGCGGAGAACATGGGGTAGTTTCTCCGCTCCGGGGAAGTACTGGACGACGAAGGGTACTCTGTTGGTTGCGTCCCGTGTTAGTCTTCTGAGGAGGTCTATGGGATTTTTCGCTGTGGCCCGTCGGAACTGTCGATCGATGAGTCGAGCGTCATATCCCGTTCTTACTAGGGCGTCTTTCAGCGTCTGTAGGTGTCTATCGCGTTCCTCCTTGTCTGAGCAGACCCTGTGTATTCGCAGGGCCTGTCCATAGGGGATGGCCTCTTTGACGTGGTTAGGGTGGAAGCTGGAAAAGTGGAGCATCGTGAGGTTGTCCGTGGGCTTGCGGTAGAGTGAGGTGCTGAGGTGCCCGTCTTTGATGGAGATTCGTGTGTCCAAGAAAGAAACTGATTCTGAGGAGTAGTCCATGGTGAGCTTGATGGTGGGATGGAACTTGTTGATGTTATCGTGTAGTCTCTTTAGTGATTCTTCGCCGTGGGTCCATAGAAAGAAAATGTCGTCGATGTATCTGGTGTATAGCGTTGGTTGGAGGTCCTGTGCAGTGAAGAATTCCCGCTTGAACTTGTGCATGAAAATGTTGGCGTATTGGGGTGCGAATTTGGTCCCCATGGCTGTTCCATGTGTTTGGGTAAAGAACTGGTTATCGAAGGTGAAGACATTGTGATCCAGGATGAAGCAGATGAGTTGTAGAATGGTGTCTGGAGATTGGCTGTTGTTGGTGTTGAGTATTGATGCTGTCATCGTGGGGGATACTGGTGTAGAGTGCCGAGACGTCCATCGTGGTGAGAAGTGTTCCTGGTTCAACTGGTCCGTGGGTGCTGAGTTTTTGCAGGAAGTCTGTAGTGTCGCGACAGAAGCTGGGGGTTCCCTGTACGATGGGTTTCAGGATGCCCTCGATGTATCCAGAGAGGTTCTCACACAGGGTTCCATTGCCTGATACGATAGGACGTCCGGGTGTGTTGGCTTTGTGTATCTTTGGGAGGCAGTAGAAGTCTCCCACGCGGGGAGTACGTGGGATGAGAGCGCGTAGGATGCTTTGAAGGTCTGGATGGGAGGTCTTGATCAGTTTGTTGAGCTGGTGGGTGTGTTCTTTGGTCGGATCTGCGGGTAACCGTCTGTAGTGTTCCTGGTTGTCCAGTTGTCGGTATGCTTCTTTGCAATAGTCCGTTCTGTTCTGTATGACGATGGCTCCTCCTGTGTCCGCTGGTTTGATGACGATGTTGCGGTTGGTCTTGAGAGCATTGATGGCGTTGCGTTGTGCTCGGGTGACATTCTGGACTGTCTTCTGAGTGCGGCTGATGAATCTGGCATTGACGCATTTCCTGACAGCTTGAGCATACATGTCAAGCTGAGGGCAGCGACCCTACGGAGGAATGTGGAAATGAAATCCTCGAACCTTTCGCATTTATAAAACACAGAACAATACCTGGTGATTACAGATAGTCTTTCCAACTGCCCGTTGCCAAGGCAATCAAAGTGTTCAGACAGAGAGGTGTTACCTACAGGGCCACCGAATATACAAACAACCAAAAAAAAACAGAGAGAGAGAGGCAGAAACATAGAAACATCCGGAAGGAAGAGAAAGACAGCAAATGACCCATTATATTAAAAACAGATAACTTTTGTTCGCTGGTGGGGTTACGTGTAGCGTGACATGAACCCAAGATCCCGGTTGAGGCCGTCCTCATGGGTGCGGAACTTGGCTATCAATTTCTGCTCGACAATTTTGCGTTGTCGTGTGTCTCGAAGGCCGCCTTGGAGTACGCTTACCCAAAGGTCGGTAGCTGAATGTCCTTGACTGCTTAAGTGTTCCCCGACTGGGAGGGAACCCTACTGTCTGGCGATTGTTGCGCAGTGTCCGTTCATCCGTTGTCGCAGCGTCTGCATGGTCTCGCCAATGTACCATGCTCTGGGGCATCCTTTCCTGCAACGTATGAGGTAGACAACGTTGGCTGAGTCACAGGAGTATGAACCATGCACCTGGTGGGTGGTGTCCTCTCGTGTGATGGTGGTATCTGTGTCGATGATCTGGCATGTCTTGCAAAGGTTACCGTGGCAGGGTTGTGTGGTGTCGTACGCTGTTCTCCTGAAAGCTGGGTAATTTGCTGCGAACGATGGTCTGTTTGAGGTTGGGTGGCTGTTTAAAGGCGAGTAGTGGAGGTGTGGGGATGGCCATAGCGAGGTGTTCGTCGTCATTGATGACATGTTGAAGGCTGCGGAGAACATGGGGTAGTTTCTCCGCTCCGGGGAAGTACTGGACGACGAAGGGTACTCTGTTGGTTGCGTCCCGTGTTAGTCTTCTGAGGAGGTCTATGCGATTTTTCGCTGTGGCCCGTCGGAACTGTCGGTGGATGAGTCGAGCGTCATATCCCGTTCTTACTAGGGCGTCTTTCAGCGTCTGTAGGTGTCCATCGCGTTCCACTCTACACCAGTATCCCCCACGATAATGGAATCGCTGCGACAGCATCAGTACTCAACACCAACAACAGCCAATCTCCAGACGCCATCCTAGAACTCATCCGCTTCATCCTGGATCACAATGTCTTCACCTTCGATAACCAGTTCTTTACCCAAACACACGGAACAGCCATGGGGACCAAATTCGCACCCCAATACGCCAACATTTTCATGCACAAGTTCGAGCAGGACTTCTTCACTGCACAGGACCTCCAACCAACGCTATACACCTGATACATCGACGACATTTTCTTTCTATGGACCCACGGCGAAGAATCACTAAAGAGACTACACGATAACATCAACAAGTTCCATCCCACCATCAAGCTCACCATGGACTACTCCTCAGAATCAGTTTCTTTCTTGGACACACGAATCTCCATCAAAGACGGGCACCTCAGCACCTCACTCTACCGCAAGCCCACGGACAACCTCACGATGCTCCACTTTTCCAGCTTCCACCCTAACCACGTCAAAGAGACCATCCCCTATGGACAGGCCCTGCGAATACACAGGGTCTGCTCAGACAAGGAGGAACGCGATGGACACCTACAAACGCTGAAAGACGCCCTAGTAAGAACGGGATATGACGCTCGACTCATCGATCGACAGTTCCGACGGGCCACAGCAAAAAATCCCATAGACCTCCTCAGAAGACTAACACGGGACGCAACCAACAGAGTTCCCTTCGTCATCCAGAACTTCCCTGGAGCGGAGAAACTACGCCATGTTCTCCGCAGCCTTCAACATGTCATCAATGACGACGAACACCTCGCTATGGCCATCCCCACACCTCCACTATTCGCCTTTAAACAGCCACCCAACCTCAAACAGACCATCGTTCACAGCAAATTACCCAGCTTTCAGGAGAACAGCGTCCACGACACCACACAACCCTGCCACGGTAACCTCTGCAAGACATGCCAGATCATCGACACAGATACCACCATCACACGAGAGGACATCACCCACTCGGTGCATGGTTCATACTCCTGTGACTCGGCCAACATTGTCTATCTCATCCGTTGCAGGAAAGGATGCCCCAGAGCATGGTACATTGGCGAGACCATGCAGACGCTGCGACAACGGATGAACGGACACCGCGCAACTATCGCCAAACAGGAGGGTTCCCTCCCAGTCGGGGAACACTTAAGCAGTCAAGGACATTCAGCCACCGACCTTCGGGTAAGCATACTCCAAGGCGGCCTTCGAGACACACGACAACGCAAAATCGTCGAGCAGAAATTGATAGCCAAGTTCCGCACCCATGAGGACGGCCTCAACCGGGATCTTGGGCTCATGTCACGCTACACGTAACCCCACCAGCGAACAAAAGTTATCTGTTTTTAATATTACGGGTCATTTGCTGTCTTTCTCTTCCTTCCGGATGTTTCTATGTTTCTGCCTCTCTCTGTTTTTTTGGTTGTTTGTATATTCGGTGGCCCTGTAGGTAACACCTCTCTGTCTGAACACTTAGATTGCCTTGGCAACGGGCAGTTGGAAAGACTATCTGTAATCACCAGATATTGTTCTGTGATTTATAAATGCGAAAGGTTCGAGGATTTCATTTCCACATTCACCTGAGGAAGGAGGAAGCCTCCGAAAGCTTGTGATTTTCAAATAAAATTGTTGGACTATAACTTGGTGTTGTTAAATTGTTTACAATTGTCAACCCCAGTCCATCACCGGCATCTTCACATCATGTTAAATTATGAGGACAGGTTGCATAAATGTGGCTTGCATTCCCATCAGTTTAGAAGGTTAAGGGGTGAACTAATGGAGGTCTTTAAAATGATAAATGGATTTGGTGGGTTAGATACAGAGAAACTATTTCCTCTGGTGGGGGAATCAGAACAAGGGGGCATAATCTTAAAATAAGAGCTAGGCCGTTTAGGAATGAAATCAGAAAGCACTGTTTTTACCCTAACCGTTGTGGAAATCTGCCCCAAAAAGCTGTGGATGCTGGGTCAATTGAAATTTTCAGGACTGAGGTCAATAGATTTTTGCTAGGCACGGATATTAAGGGTTATGGAACAAATGCAGGTAAATAGTGTTGAGATACAGATCAACCATGAACTAATTGAATAGTGGCAGAACAAGCTCGAGGGACTGAGTAGCCTAATCCTGTTCTTGAGTTTCTATGTTCCCTACTGTGACAAAAATGAACCTTGGAAAAGAGTTTTGCTGCTTCCTTATCGCAAAGAGGACACCAATCCTGGTACATCAGTGTGAACTCAATAACAATGGAATCTATGATTTCTGGCGCAGATGGAATTTTGTTTGTCTGTTTTTGGTTTAGAGGTTGTCCCTTTGTATCTGGTCATAATCCATAAGAACCAGATACAGCCAGCATCTGGTACCTAGCTTAGCTTGATACTAATGCTGCAAGGTTCATTCAGTTGTTTGTAAAGCTTAAGGGAGGAATCACATTACTTTTGAACAAACACAGACTGTATGATTTGTTAAGTCATATGTCTGACAGTCAGTTATTTTTGAATGTGGTCGACATCCATTCAAAATCCAGAATGTCCCAAAAACTGTTTTCAGAGATATTTAAGGAACAGTAGTTGTTTGATTCTTGGAATCTGATTAAAGTTTTCAAGAGAATAGCCTAAGCCATTATCAGCTCCCATAGTGGTAAGAAATACAGAAAAAAAACAATACTGCATACATAAAAGTATTCCACAAAAGGACAGCTTAGCATTAGATTGCTGCACTTTTTATTGTTTCCCTATCCTAAATAGAAGGATTTCTATTGTAAATATATGTATTACATCAGTGCTAATCGTTTGCTCATTGATCTTTTGAAAAATGAATTGTTTAATAATTTAAACTTAAAACCAGGTCTGAAATTCTGAGGTCATTGTCAAACCACTTATCGAATACAGAAGAGAGAGCTTATGGAGGCATAGGATAATTCCAGTACCTAAAGGCAATTAACAGAAATGTTGGGCATGTTAGTAACAGCTAATCTAGATGTCAAGGTTAATCAAGGCATGTGAGGGGAAAAATTGGATGAGGGTCCGTTTCGGACAGGGGTATGCGCAAGTACCCCTCGCCCGATGGACCCTACAGAGGCAGGATGCAAGTTTCGACCCACCCAAGGACTTACCTGCAATCAGCCTTCCTTTCCAGGCCTTGCACGTGGAATCAATGCAATTCGCACTTTCCACCATCAGACGGAGCTCAATCTCTTAAAGGGAGGATGTTTATTAGAAATCTCTTAAAGATAGCTGTTATTTGATGAAAATAACAGTCTGCTGTCTGCACGGAGTCGGAACAGAGATCAGACATCGCACACGAGAAACACAGATGCAGGTCCTATCCCTATGTTTACACACTGATGCATTATGTTAAAACATTGAATAAAGGTTGCGCACTGCTAAATCCCACATCCTCCAATCTGCACGCCAGACCTCACCGATTTGCCAATCTGAGTTGGTACCAGGCCTGCGAGAGTGCGTGCACCAAGGCTCTCTGCTGATGCACTCGTGACCTTGGGTGCAAGAGGTGGACAGAAGGAGATACACCCTATATCCGCAGGGGGGGCAAGAGGCCCTGCAGACATATACTTAAAAGGCAGTGGGAGGCAGTGGGGGACGAAATCAATGCCAGGCGCACAGCATCATGAACATGGATGCGGAGCAGGAAGAAGTTCAATGCTTTGACGTGAATGATCAAGGTGAATGAGGTCAACTGTCAAGTGGTGTCTCCTACCAACTGCACCACACACTACACCTCCCATCCCCCACATACCAATAAACTCTTTCCATCAGTACTCAAACTCTTCCAATCAGATGCTTCCTCTCACCCTTACACATTACCACTGTTTCAAGCCGCCTACCCACAACTCACAGGCCACATACACTGGCAACTATTCAACCATGACAGGCACATCACCCAGGCACACATCCCGCTTTCTTGCAGGAGACGGTGGTGCATATCAAGAGGCAGCAAGTGGCAGTGGCATTTAGCGCCTCGAGCCTGTTCCGCCATTCAATGAGATCATGGTGGACCTGTGACCGAACTTCACATACCCCATCTTAGCCCATATCCCTTAATACCCTTGGTTCACAGAAACCTATCAATCTCAGATTTAACATTCACAAGTGAGCTAGCATTAACTGCCGTCTGCAGAAGAGTGTTCCAAACGTCTCCCACCTTTGCGTGTAGAAACATTTCCGAACTTCACTCCTGCACATCCTAGCTCTAAATGTTAGGCTATGTCCCCGCGTCCTCGTATTGAAGTCAAGGAGACCTCCAAAAACAGTTACAAATGTCTCGCCAGCCAGAAGCAATAATCCAGCCACTAACCTATAAATCCTGCCTGGTCCCTTTAAATAGAGCTGGTGGGGGGTCCTCCAGGCACTCTAAGACACGTTTAAATGGGCGTTGAGTTGGGCGTTAAGTCCTAAAATGGTGTCTATCACTTTAAATCAGCGTTGCACACTGATTGAAGCCATTTTCTCCCTACTTTACATGATTCCAGCGTTCGTTATCTGCGCCTGCGCTAACTCCTATACCAAAATGGTGTCTGGCGCATGTCACGCAGGAATCATGTGTGCACATCCAAGACGCCATCTTGGATGTCAGTGAGGCAGCGTAGCACCGAAACAATGTGCGCTACACGACCCAATTTAGCTCCCAGGGTGTTTTCATTACCAATACAAATGATCTAAAATTTGGAAGGCAGAAGTAAACTGGAGCAAGAGGGGAAGAAAAGACCCATCTCCAATTAAATCAAATGTTCTCAACATGAATTACTTTAGTCAGTTCAATTTCAGCTTGGATGCCAGGGTTTTTGCAATTATGCCCAATCTAGGTTTAAAAATCATATTGGCTGGTAGCTTTTGTATTATGAGCAGTTGTTTCTTTTTATTATCATCACAGAAATCCTTATTGGCTTAATTGAGTATGATAGTCCATCCATTTCCTACGTATATGTGCTAGTTTAAGTAGTAATGGGCTTAAGACTTGCAAGAATATTTAAAAACTCATTAGTGTAATCATTGCCTAGCAGCACTTTTTCCTCTTTGGTAATTTAATTGCTTTCACTTCTGGTAAGTCTATGGATTTGTCTAAGTCCTTTTGGTTCAGCACATCAAATTAAAGTAGAGTATCTTCTCAAAGAACTTGACAAAGTCTGTCCAGTCTCTTTTTACTTCACAGATGTGGTAGGAGCCTCTAAATATTTCAGTGATCTTTAAAAGTTCAATACTCTGTTATTTTTTAAATCTTTTTTACCTGTGACACATTTTGATCTTTCAGTTGGTATGCTAACAGTCTGCTGACTCTGTCTCCAGTATAATAATATAGCTGATAGGTTTGATAGATTTCAACTATGGCCTGGTTAGAGAATATAGCATTTAGTTTGTACTTTAATTTAGTCAATTGTTGGTATTTATCACTATCAGAAGACCCCATTTCATCTATTTCTAATTAATGCATTCATTTGTAAGAGTTTTTTAATTTCTGAGTCAATTTAGCTTTTTTGTCCCCTTCCATAAGCTAATTATCTTTCCTTTTCACACTGCTTAACAACCTCCCATATCACAGAATCAGACCCAGGTTAATTTTTGTATCTCTAATAATTTCAGTAAAATGAAAGTTGATCCATTGTTGAACCTTCATCTGGTAGATATGGGGTAATGTTAGGGGTTGAAACTATGATTGTAATTGGGACATGATCAGAATTTTGCTGTGGATTCTATATATATGAATCCATTATCATCTTCAAAATGTCATAAATAAAATGAATCGAAGTTGATTGAAGAATATGGATGATGGCACGCAGGGAAGCTATCATATTCTCTAAAAGTAAGAACTTGCAACCTTCGTATATTCCTCCACCTGCCGCCTCCCCACCCTCCCAACGAACTATCCATTAGAATTAGTTTGGTCATATCCCATGTGCAGAGATTTATACAATACCGTGTTTGGGATTGTGTTAAAATCCCTCCCAATTAATATTAACATTTTAGGTTATTGTGGTCAATTAATTGGATAAGTAATAAATAATAAGCTGCAGATATTTCAACAATGGCATACATTGAGGCTAGCAAAATTTTCTTTTACATTCATCCCCACTTAGATGAGGGGATCGAGTGTAATGTATCCAAGTTTGCTGACGATACAAAGCTAGGTGGGAAAGTAAGCTGTGAGGAAGATGCAAAGAGGGATATAGACAGGTAAAGTGAATGGGCGAGAAGGTGGCAGATGGGGAAAATGTGGGGAAATGTGAAATTATCCACTTTGGTAGCAAGAATAGAAAAGCAAAATATTTTTTAAAAGGTGAGAGACTAAGAAATGTTGGTAATCAGAGGGATTTGGGTGTCCTTGTACGTGAGTCACAGGAAGTTAACATGCAGGTACAGCAAGCAATTAGGAAGGCAAATGGTGTATTAGCCTTTATTGCAAGGGGTTGGAGTATAAGAGTAAGGAGCTCTTGCTGCAATTATATAGGGCTCTGGTGAGACCACACCTAGAGTATTGTGTACAGTTTTGGTCTCCGTACCTATGGAAGGATATACTTGCCTTAGAGGGGGTGCAACGAAGGTTCACTAGATTGACTCCTGGGATGAGAGGTTTGTCCTATGAGGGGAGATAGAGTAGAATGGGCCTATATTCTCTGGAGTTTAGAAGAATGAGAGGTGATCTCATTGAAACATATAAAATTCTTAGAGGGCTTGACAGGATAGATGCTGAGAGGCTGTTTCCCCTGTTAGAGAGTCTAGAACTAGGGGTCATGGTCTCAAGATAAGGGGTCGGCCATTTCGGACTGAGATGAGGAAGAATTTCTTCACTCAGAGGTTTGTGAGTCTTTGGAATTCTCTACTCCATAGGGCTGTGGATGCTCAGTCGTTGATTATATTCAAGATTGAGATCGATGGATATTTTGACATTAAGGGAATCAAGGAATATGGGGATAGGGCGAGAAAGTGGAGTTGAGGTAGAAGATCAGCCATGATCTTATTGAATGGCAGAGCAGGCTTGAGGGGCTGTATGGCCTACTCCTGCTCCTATTTTTTATGTTCTTATGTTCTTATAAGAATAAAATTTCCTTCTGTGCCAGAAATCATAGATTTCATTGTTATTGAGTTCATACTGATGTACCAGGATTGTTGTTACCTCCACTATAAGGAGACAGTAAATATTTGCCCCATTCAGTCTTTTCTAAGGTTTTATTAACATTCCATATTACTACCCCAAAATTTAGTTTTTTGGGGTTAGGAATTCATTTTTTTTATGGGTTACTTATACACTTTAATTTATTTGGTTTAGTAAATATATCAGTTTCTAATATTGCACTGGTTAATAAAAGTGTTCAGAATACTGTACTTTTTACTCCACATGGACACAATAGAAATACTAAAAATCTATTTAGCACAAGCAGATGTTAGTTACAGACAGAAAGGCTAACATTTTCAGCCTATCCAGCAGACAACGTCAGGAATTTAAAGATGGTGGCCAATGGATGGAACAGTAATGCCACTCATTGGTGTTCCCTTAATCTTTTGATATATCATTGATAGAAGAGGACTGTTAATTAGGTATATTGACAAGTTGATATGTGTCACAAGCACATTTAAACAGGAGGATAGGGAGGTAATTAATTTCTGGACTTATTGGGGTGAAATTCATCTTGGACAGTAGTGCAAAATGGGCAATAGCAAATCAGCAGATCAGTTTACACCTTGCCTGATATTTGAATATCGAGCGTGGTGTAAAATGGGCGGCCGATTCGCTACCGGCCAATGCACTGTCAGCCGAGATGAATTTCACCCCATCGACATTTGTATTAATATTTTATGATGTCACATAATTGGCCTAAAATTGGGAATGATGCCATGGGTGTTTAATTGTGTAATTACAACCTACTTTTCATTGGGCACTGCCTCACACTAATGAAATGACCTGGTTCAATTGGAGTTCTGGGTATGACTGTGTAACACAAAAGCAGCTTGGTAAGGTACAGAAATTGATTAGCAGTCAGAACAGAAGGCCATGTGCTATGTGGGTTGCTATCTTTTGCTAAATTAAAGTACAGGGGTGGGACTGGGGATCGGATCGTGCATTGTGTTTTTGAGATTTTCTTTGCTTATGATGAAAATTAAAAGCCTTACAAACCTCAATAATGAATGCTTTAACAGCATGAGTCTCAGTATTAAGCAGAAAATGGACATTTGATCCTGGTTTATCTCTTGGAAATTTCTAGTCCAAAAGAGAATGGGTGGCAACCCTAGTGCCATGCCAGAGTCACACTCAGCAAAATATCGAACAAAATAACTAAACCCAATTATGTGGAGATGCCGGTGATGGACTGGGGTGGACAAATGTAAGGAATCTTACAACACCAGGTTATAGTCCAACAAATTTATTTATTTATTTATTTTAAAATCACAATAAAATCTGACGAAGGAGATAATCTCCGAAAGCTTGTGATTTTAAAATAAATTTGTTGGACTATAACCTGGTGTTGTAAGATTCCTGACATAAACCCAATTAAACAGTTTCTGTATCAACATGTATCAAGTTGGGAAAGGCATTGAATCTAAAACTCTGTGCTTCTTTGCCAAGTTTCCTAACATTGCCTGGAAGGTTCAAGTGGCAATAAAAATTAGCATTATCACTTTTACTGCAGCTGATAATGTAGTGCAGTGCTGATGTTGCTCATTGGCTACAGATCTGACTACTGGAGATGGCACAATTCACCTAATGATTAATTTGGTGAAGTGCAGCCTCCTCGGTGACAGTGAGCTAGCTCCATTGTCTTTGCTGCCGAGAGTAATAGAGTGTGTTGATAGCTCTCTTCCTATGACTTCTGCCCTTCCTTGCTCTTTTCTGATACTCCGTGGTGCATCCTTGCTACTGTGGGCTGAAAGTAGAGTCAACTGTCTCTCGTGCTCTGCTCCTCTAACAGACCTGTCCACTACCTTAACACCACAGGGACATATTTAATGCAATTTATGCTTAAAGGCAAGAATTAGTAAATTTGCACATTTCCTATTTATTGCTATTAAACAAGCCCTTAACAAATCAAAAAAAAGGAAGGTTAAAGCTAGATCTGTACATCGATATACATTAAGACAGCTTACTCCCAGGAGCAGTTTTAGTGAGTTGGATACAGCTGGTGTGCAATAGTTGATCAATTCTCCTGTGGATTAAATCGAGATCTTTTACTCCAGTGAAAATGTTTTTTTTGTGACTGAGTAGTCCACCATACGCAGCAGGCCAATCTGCGACTGCAGGCTGTGATCATGTGTGCATGGACTTTGGGAATTGAACTTATCTAATTTGTGTAAGATATGAATCAATAATGCTAATTAGACCCTATGCACATCAGTAAATTAAGTTGCATAATAACAAAAACTATCTCCTCCTCCTGCTGCACTTTTTGATGCCCAGGTAGGGGCTGATCCCTCATTATCACAAAGTTATGCTGCATACAGCAGACAACCACAAATCTGGATATCTATTCAGAGGTGTACTGCAAAGCTCATCCGTAACGGTCCAGGTAGTGGAAGCGTTACTTAAGCACACCGATTGCTCGATCTCATTTCTTGTGGCAGCATGGCTCTCATTGTAGGCCAGCTCTGCAGCTGTCCCCAGCTTCCTTACAGGAGTAATGAGCCATGTCCCAGAGGGGATAGCCCTTGTAACCAGTAGCCAGCCTGTAATTTAACAGCCTGGGTTGGAAAAAAGGACTAGAGCAGGATGAAAGAGTCATGACTGCTGCCATCAGTGTTTCCTGGGTCTTTGGTAAGGAAACACCAAACTGCCAAAGGCCCACTCCTGGAGGCTCTAACCCTAACCCCACGAACTTTGGTGGGGTCAGTGGTAGAGTTCTGTGACGGACACTATCCTGGGGAAATTGCCACTATCACACCCCCACAGATCTTCTAGTATATTCTAATAGGACATAAAACAGCATCATATGATAAATAGATAGACAGATATGTAGAGTGAGTTAGTTTGTGTGAGTGAGTGAGTTCAAACAGATATCTGGCAGTGAGACAGGAAGTCATAATTAAATTAAGAGTTTCTTCCGTGTCATAAACTGTGACAACAAACTTAACCAATTTTCAATGTCACTGGAAACTCAAGATTTAATCACTGCCTTGTATCTCTGCCAGCCATGTTTTATCCTTTACATTATATACAGCTTAATTTTTATGTTTATTATTAAAGTTGGTTTAAAATGTGCATCATTGCTGGTTACTTTCCTTTAGTCACATTGCACTTAAACGATTGGGAATCAGATGAGTAAAATAGATGAGTGACACAAGCCAAAGGTGTTCAGTATCACTCAACTGGTACTGTGGTTATACCAGATTTTTGCCATTGCATAACACAGGAAAATATTGGGAGTACTGTACTAAATATTGGTATCATTGGCTTCGCAAGCAATTATGCTGCAATTATTTCCTTGGTTTCTGATTAATGATTCTTTCAACTGAGTCCTTAACTTCAGCCTTTTTTGTCTTATACTCGCTTTGTTCAGGAGTAGTTACATTTTTTGAAATAAAGCATTTTGATTGATTGAATGCTGCTTCTTTTAAACTCGATTGAGTGTAATCCAGCTCACTGAACATACTCTTATAGGACATTCTACCATCCAACGTGATATTTCTATATCAGCTTTATCAGTGCTCTATTAATGCCAATGAAGTTTCTCCCACTACTGGCTTAGCAATTCTTTTCAAAGAAGCCTAGCCCATCTCTTATAACTATTTGTGTCTCCCAGGTACAAATTTAAAAAAAAATCTTTTAACTGTGATTGAATAGCAGTAAAGAACTTCCTCGTGTATTGTACTGGGGAATTGAGTCGAAGCAGTTCAATTGAAGGACTTGACCTAATGGTCTCGTCCTTCAATCAAACGACATAAACTCGATTCTTTGGTCCAGTTCATGGGAGTGTTTTTTTATTACTTAAGCATTTGTGATGAAACCAGATGTCAAACCGGCATATCCAATTTTCGGATTTAAAAGCTGTACGAAATAAACTGTTCATCTGCCCAGCAGATATTTTCCTTTACAATCGGCTTCCTTCTTTTATTCTTAATAATCTCAGTAGCAATTGCTGTAGCCTTTGGTGGCTTATAGCATAGATTTGTCATTATCCTTAATACACATCTCTAATTTATTTTCCAAAATCTGGCCGCACATTATTCTTTGCTATTCTGACCTCTTTCTTTGCCATGTGTTTCCTTTCATTATTGGGATGATCGTTTGATCAGATTCCATGGTAAAGCACTTTAGCCAACTGACTCTTTGTCCCTAATGTGATGCTGAGCTTCCATTCCAGCTCAGCATCACACGGTTCTGTTCCTCTTGGTAAAATTAGATAGCCATGTAGTAAAGGATGGAATACTAGAGCCTGGTCATTAGCTGCTTCCAAGCCTTTATTCACATAGATTCCCCTTACACACACACCACACGCAAGCTAAGCCCTCCTATAAAAAGGATACAAGAGAATCCCCGATTGATACCATAGAAACATAGAAACATAGAAAATAGGAGCAGGAGTAGGCCATTCAGCACTTCGAGCCTGCTCCGCCATTCAATATGATCATGGCTGATCCTCTATCTCAATACTATATTCCCGCTCTCTCCCCATAGCCCTTGGTGCCTTTTGTGTCTAGAAATCTATCTAGCTCCTTCTTAAATATATTCAGTGACTTGGCCTCCACAGCCTTCTGTGGTAGAGAATTCCACTGGTTCACCACCCTCTGAGAGAAGAAATTTCTCCTCACCTCAGTCCTAAATGTCCTACCCCATTCCCTGAGACTGTGACCCCTCGTTCTGGGCCCCCAGCCATCGGGAACATTCTCCCTGCATCCAGTCTGTCTAGCCCTGTCAGAATTTTATATGTTTTAATGAGATCCCCTCTCATTTTCTAAACTCGAGTGAATACAGGTCGAGTCGACCCAATCTCTCCTCTTGGACAGTCCTGCCATCCCAGGAATCAGTCTGGTGAACCTTTGCCGTACTCCCTCTATAGCAAGTATATCTTTCCTTAGATAAGGAGACCAAAACTGCACACAATGCTCCAGGTCTGGTCTAACCAAGGCCCTGTATAACTGCAGAAAGACATCCTTGCTCCTGTACTCAAATCCTCTTGCAATGAAGGCCAACATACCATTTGCCTTCCTAACTGCTTGCTGCACCTGCATGATTGCTTTCGGTGATTGGTGTACAAGGACACCCAGGTCCCTTTGTATATCACCATTTAAATAATACTTTGCCTTTCTGTTTTTCCTTCCAAAGTGGATAACTTCACATTTATCCACATTTTACTGCATCTGCCATGTATTTGCCCACTCACTCAACTTGTCTAAATCGCTTTGAAGCCTCTTTGCATCCTCCTCACAACTCAGGATCCCACCTAGTTTTGTGTCGTCAGCAAACTTGGAAATATTACATTTGGTTCCCTCATCCAAATCATTGATATATATTGTGAATAGCTGGGGCCTATGTACTGATCCCTGCGGCACCCCACTAGTCACTGCCTGCCACCCTGAAAAAGACCCATTTATTCCTACTCTCTGTTTCCTGTCTGTTAACCAATTTTCAATCCGTGCCAGTGTATTACCCCCAATCCCATGTGCTTTAATTTTGCACACTAACCTCTTATGTGGAACGTTATCAAAGGCCTTCTGAAAATCCAAATAAACCATATCCACTGGTTCTCTCTTGTCTATTCTACCAGTTACATCCTCAAAAAACTCCAGTAGGTTTGTCAAACATGATTTCCCTTTTCTAAATCCATGTTGACTTTATCTAATCCCGTTGATATTTTCTAAGTGTCCTGTTATCACATCCTTTATAATAGACTCTAGCATTTTCCCTACTACTGATGTTAGTCTGTAGTTCCCTGTTTTCTCTCTCCCTCCTTTTTTAAATAATGGGGTTACATGTGCCACCCTCCAATCTGCAGGAATTGTTCCATAATCTATAGAATTTTGGAAGATGACAACTAATGCATCCATTATTTCCATGGCTATCCCTTTTAATACTCTGGGATGCAGATTATCAGGTCCTGGGGATTTATCGGTTTTTAGTCCCATTAATTTCTCCAGCGTTATTTTTTTACTAATACTAATTTCCTTTAATTCCTCCTTCTCACTAGTCCCTTGGTTCCCTAGCATTTCTGGGAAGTTCTTTGTGTCCTCTCCCGTGAAAACAGAACCAAAGTATTTGTTAATTGCTCTGCCATTTCCTTGAAATTCTCCTGTTTCTGACTGTAAGGGACCTCCATTTGTCTTCACTAATCTTTTTCTTTTTACATACTTGCAGAAGCTTTTACTGTCCACTTTTATGTTCCTTGCAAGTTTACTCTCAGACATTATTTTTCCCCTCTTAATCAATCTCTTGGTCCTTTTTTGCTGAATTCTAAACTGCTCCCAATCCTCAGGCTTGCTACTTTTTCTGGCAACTTTATACGATTCCAATTTGGATCTAATACTATCCTTGATTTATTTTGTTAGCCATGGTTGGGCCGCTTTTCCTCTTGTGTTTTTGTGCCAGAAAGGAATGTATAATTGGTGCAATTCATGCATTCGTTCCTTAAATGTTAGCCATTGCCCATCCACCGTCATGCCTTTTAATGAAGCTTCCCAATCTATCATAGCCAACTCACTCCTTATATCTTCGTAGTTTCCTTTGTTTAGATTTAGGACCCTAGTTTCGGATTGGACTACTTCACTTTCCATCTTAATAAAGAATTCTATCATGTTATGGTCACTCTTCCCTAATGGACCCCGCACAACAAGATTATTAATTAACCCCTTCTCATTGCACAATACCCAATCTAAGATAATCTGTTCCCTGGTTGGCTCCTCAATGTATTCGTCTAAAAACCATCTTGTACACACTCCACGAATTCATCCTCCACAGTATTATTGCTAATTTGATTTGTCTATATTTAGATTGAAGTCACCCATGATTACTATAGTACCCTTGTTACATTCATCTCTAATTTCCTGTTTGATGCCATCCCCTACATTACCACTACTGTTTGGAGGCCTATAGACAATTCCCACCAGTGTTTTCTGCCCCTTGGTGCTTCTCACCATCTGAATACAATTAACACTAATTGATATAAATCATACAATTAACAGATTCCCTTCTCTCTCTAAATTAAAAAATTATCTTTACATATACAATACAAACAAAAAATTGAAAAATCAAAAACTTTATTACTCTTTACAACTTATAATATTCACAGTATTACATTGTGAGGCGACCTTTCTCCAGGACTCCTAATAATTTCTTCATAAATATACCTCTTTTAGTAAAACAATCCAACAGTTGATGGCTTGAATCCACCCATTTAATTTTAGCGATTTCCTTTCTCTCCAGTATTTGTTTCAAGCCAGCAAGGTCAATCTGTATTCTTTTCTCACTCACATTTTTCATAGAGTGTACGTTATCCCACAATGAACGATTGTATACATAACATTCAATGGGTATATGATCTTCAGTACTCCCATTGTACAGGATGTTACTCAAAATATTTGCCAAATAGAATCCCATATCCACAGCATCGACAAGAGCCAGTGTTTTCAGCGACCAGGGTACTTTTAACAACCCTTTTTATTTTCTTATCTTCCCAACATTTCCTATTCTCACCCATAAGAAACACTATTGGCACGATTTTAAAATGCCAGTGGGATGGCTGTGGTGGGGGTTGGGATCAATGGGCGCGTGGGTAACCTGAATACTAAAACCTTAATGTTCCCCACGCGATCGCAACATAATTGGTGGCCATTAACATTGTTTCAGGATTTGCTGTCCGAAAGTTGCTCAGCAGGCAGACTGCGCACCCGCATGTCCTGCTGTCAGCTGGAGCTTCTGGATTTAAAGGGCCATTGCACCAATGACTTTTGCTACACAAAGGAGCAATCAGGCAGAATGGAGCAGCAAAGGGACAAGCCAGCTCCAGGATTCAGCGACACCTCACTGGAGGTGCTGCTGGCCAGGGTGAGGAGGAGGAGGGAACAATTTTACCCGGCCGACAGGAGGAAGTGCCCTGCCTCTGCCACCAAGAAGGCCTGGCTCGAGGTGGTAGAGGAGGTCACCAGCAGGACCAACATATCCCGCAGTTGGGTTTAGTGCAGGAAGTGCTTCAGTGACCTAACTAAGTCAGCAAAAGTGAGTACACTTACTGATTCTCCTGCATTCCGTGTTGCACATCACCACCCCCCACCCACATCATTCTGCACTGCCAAGCCTCACTCCTCACATGCACTTAAGGCTCATCCTCAACTTACCTTCACTCCTGAGCACTTCCTCACCTCCCAATTTGTGAACCCACCACTAGCACTCACCCCAGTCCTGATCCAATGTGATGTCTCTGTCTGATACTCACCCTCTGATGCATCTCTTTCATGGTCAGCCCCACCCAAAGCAATGCATTCATCGGCTGACCACTTCACCCTCACTCACACTTTCTCTCCTTGTAGGAGAAGAGTGTGCAAAATACACACGAGAAGGTGAGGACTGGAGCGGGGGTGGGGGGGTGCCACGACAAATAGTGGTCCTCACAGAGGTGGAGGAGGAGGCCCTGGAGATCACCCGCACCCTCGAGTGCCTGTCCGTCGGGGATGCCGAGACTGCCACCCCACAAATGTCTGATGACACAACTTTAACATTCATCACACACAACATGAATTGATGTTAAGAATGATTGGCATATTGAACACCTCAGTACGTTCATCGGAACATTACACATTTGTGATGATGCTGAATATTTCCTTCTGTTCTCTTCCAGGCCCTTCAATGACTGCAGTGACGGGAGAGGGCAATTCCTCAGAGGAACTCCTGGCATGGGTGGGTCCTGTTAGTCAGTTAGTTGGGTTGGCACCTGGTGAGTCACCACACACAAGTGAACATGAGCAGACACTGGTGGCAGGGGCAGCTGTGGTGAGTCTGCATCGGTGGGCGCACTCCTCTCCAGGCTCTGCTCAGCTGGACACGGATGCTGAACCCCGGGGCCATCCTTTAAATGGAGAATGATCGAGGGGCAGCAGCACATTTGTGAGGCACTGGAACAGGTGGCACGCACACTCTTCACAATAGCGCAGAGGATGGAGGAGTCCAACTCCTGCATGAGTGAAATGGTGGGCACAGGTACATGCGGGAATGTCTGAGATAATGGCGCAGGTAAGTGCGGGAATGTCTGCGATGGAGAGAAGGCTAGCCTCCATTGAACTTCAAGCACAGCTCACAAATGAGTCCATTCAGGCTCTGACAACAACCGCTCAGACTCAGGGTGAGCAACATTCTGCCGCCTTAAACCGGCAGACAGAAACTTTACAACTGGCCTTACAAGGCATCATAAATGTCCTCCAAACTGTTCTCCATCAGGGTAGTAGGAGTGATGTGGGCCTGGCCCATGAGAGGGATGATGGCGAAAGGGGACATGGAAGTGGGGACACCACTCAAAGCACTCCCCCGTCTCACCCATTGCCCCCCTCTCAACCAGTACCCGCAATGCTGCCTCCTCTCCAGGTGGCCGAGTCTGCCCCTGCACAGGTGCATCTGGAGCAGTCTTTGGCGGGTCCCTTACCGACTCCAAAACTCAGAGGGTGTAGGCCCAAAGCATCTAGGCAGTCAGGGCATGAACATGAGTAACCTGCCACTACCTCTGCTGCAGCTACAGGGGATGCACCACGTAAAAGTAGTAGGAAGAGAAAGGCTTCGGGTTTGTGATCACGAAGTGTATCCACAAGGGTGTCTGACTGACTGTCATGTTTTTCATTTATATTTGTTTTTTGTTAAATTATCATTCTCACCATTACTGCCACATCTTGCCCATTCTTGATTGCCTTTTGTGATAGCGACCTTTCATGTGCTTCATTATGAACAGCAAGACTTGATGCCACCCAGTGGGTGCGTTTGCAGTGGGTGTATGTGTAGTAGTAGAACTCTTTTGTGTGGGTGGGGGGGTGGCTGGTGTTGGCACTGCTCTTTCCAGGTGGTCTGAGGAGTGGACTATCCTCACTTTCCATATGTCCTTAGGAGAATCGTTCAAATATTAGTGACACCGTGGCCTCACGAGCAGCCAGGTGAGCCGTTGCTATGCCGATGGGATCCTCCTCCTCCTCCTCCTCCTCCTCCTCAATGTTGATGGCAGATGTGGATGCTGAATCAGGGGATGTGGCCTCATCAACCGGTAAGCGTCTCTGTTGCACCATGTTGTGCAGGACACAACAGACGACTATATTTCAACCCACCTTCGCTGGTGCATATTGAAACGCTCCCACAGACCGATCCAGACACTGAAATCGTATCTTCAGCAGTCCTATCGCATGTTCAATGACAGACCCGGTGGCGATGTGGCTGTCATTGTATCGACGCTGTTCCTCGCTGATGGGGTTCCTCAGAGGTGTCATGAGCCATGTGTGCAGGGGGTAACCCTAGTCTCCGAGGAGCCAGCCCTTAAGGCTGTTTAGTGCATGGAAGAGGGGTGGGATGTTGGATTCCCTCAGAATGAATGAATCATGGCAGCTGCCAGAGAATCTGGCACACACGTGAAGAAATCTTTTCCTGTGGTTGCAAATGAGCTGTGCACTGATGGAGTGATATCCCTTTCTGTTGATGAATAGTCCTGGCTCATGTGGGAGTGCTCGGATTGCTATATGTGTGCAATCGATTGCACCCTGTACCAGTGGGAAGCCAGCCACAGAGTGCAAGCCCATTGCCCTTTCCATCTAGCTGAGATCGTCCATGGGAAAGTTGACGTATTGCGATGCCCTGCGAAATAAACCATCGGTGACCTGTCTTATGCACTTGTGAGTAGACAACTGAGAGACCTCAGCAATGTCCCCGATGGCACCCTGGAATGATCCGGAGGCGAAGAAGTTGAGGGCAGTGGTCACTTTAATTGCGACGGGCAATGAGGTGCCACCAAGCCCAGCCAGGAGCAGCTCAGCATAAAGGAGGCTGCAGATGTCTATGACTACCTGGCTATTCACTCTCAGCATCCATAGGTACTGTTCCTCAGAGAGATCCAGGAAGCTGATCCTCGGTCTGAACCCTCTCATGAGGGTAGTGCCTCCTGCGACATTGCTCCCTCTGTTATTCTCCCTCTCTGCATTTGTGCAGTGCCTGTGACACACCTCTGTGTGGTGGAACTCCAAGTGACGGAGGATGGCGAGGATGGTGATGTTCCTCCTCCTCAGATGTACTGGTGAATGCAGCCATTGTGCCTCCCTCCTGATGTCGTCAGTTTGAGGGGGTCCAAAAAGTAGGTAAATATGTGCAAACAGAACAATTCTGAGTGTAATCCAAGAATTTCAGGCCTAACCACAAAGAACGCCCAGACAAAAGTTTGTTTGAGAGAACTGAGTGCCCTGTTGCAATAACTCACCTTTTATCCCCATCTGTCAAACAGGGATTTAAATGTCCAAATGGCTTCCGGCAACAACCCGCCGAGTTTCCCATGGCGTGTTTCACACAGCACGGGAAACACATTGAGGCAGCGTTAAAATCACTTGCCATCATTGTTAATTACATTTATGCACATTTCGTGTACTTTAAGTACTCGAATTGTTGGTTTAAATATCGTCCTGCCGGCAATGAGTTTGGGAACGGCACACGCACCCAGATGGTTCAGGGTCATGCACGTTTTTCGGCGGGTTGGAGCCAGGATTCCTTCCCGCTCCAGAAAATCCCAATTTTCTTTGACTCCCCCCCCACCCCCTCACCCCCAATGCACCTGCACTTTGCTTTTAAAATTGTGCCCTATGAAACCAGCTACACTAGAATACCCATCAGGAAGATTAGCATGTGAAGCATCACTAAAGATAACAGCTTCATTTTTCTTGGGTCACCCAAGGATGGGAACTTAGGTACGCATTTATCTATATTTAATTTTCATAATGTTTTATTTGCCCTTAAAACATTATCTACTATGGAGTGTATCATTGAAGTACTTAACTCCAACACATCAAAACTAGCACCTGGTCTAGTCTGAGTGCACAACCAGTTCAACTGACCAATCAAGCTTCGTAATTGCTCTGTCTCTTTTTTTTAGATATAACAGGCCATAGATGTATTTGTTTAGTTTCCATAGTTTTCCTTCCACACCTGCTGCCTCTTTAGGCGGTTTCAGAAACACTTCACTCTGAAAAGTATCACCGTGCAGAAATATGGCTTTTATATCAATTGACCTACACTCAATATTGCCAAAAGAACCAAAAATATTTTGAAGATTACCTTTCCAGCAGTGGGAGAATCCATTCGAACGACTGAATCATCCAGTTTCTCTTCAAATCCCCTAGCTATCAACCTCGCTTTAGTCTTATAAGTTCCCATTTGCAAGGACTTCTTCAGTACAAACCCATCTATGTGACAAAGCTGGTTGACCCTTATCTGTTACCTCAGGATAAATTCCAAATTCTTTCCAACTATCTAACTCCCTTTGTTTTGCCTCTATTACTCGTTTATCCTCAAGTTTATTGTAAGCCACCAAACTTCATGATAATGAGAACTTCTGCTTCTAGTTCTGTTATGTGACTGTTCTGTGGTTTTTGTTTCATTGTCTGACCTAGTCAACCTACATCCTCTACTTTCACTTTTATATCTGTAGTGACTACTATTGCCAGATCTCCCTCTTTCATCTCTAATTCGTGATCATTTTCTGACATGAGATTCACTTCCAGACTCCTTATCTTGTACTCTGCTTTCGTACTCTCCACTCTTTTACCCCATTCTGCCAGTCCATGGACCTCGCTTCTTGGCCATCATCCTGAACATTCAACCAATATTTAAACCTGTCAGTAGCTTTGCCTGCACGTCCCAAAATTGTTGCATCCCTCCATTCATTAGTCCCTTCTGGAACATATGTCACCCGTGTACCCACTTTGGGTAATTGCTCTGTGGATGTGATAGTTCTGTCATGTGTTTCTTGATTACTGACATTACCAATGTCCAGCCCTTGATCTACCTCAGCCTTGATAAAAGCCTGTCTCCCTGCATGCACAGCATTTAAATGCTCAGAAAAAATGGCACGAATTGTAGTACCTTCTGGAGCAGGAGGATTATCACAAAGAACAGAAGGTAATTTGGGATTGCGCCCATAGACTAGTTAGTAAGGACCATATCCTCGAACCACCTGAAGAGAATTCTTTGCTTGAACTGCCTATGCTAGGGCAGTTGACAATTTACACTCTGGTCGATCAGCCAAAATTTTATGCACCATGCTATCAATCACAGCATGATTCATTTCACAAAGACCATTGTTAAAAGGGCTCTCAGCTGCTGTACTCAAAAATTATATTCATATGCTCACACATATCTCTGAACTCCACATTAGTGAATTCACCTCCATTATCGGTCAAAAACTTTGTTGGTGTCCCAAGCCCAGTCCCTATCCATTTTTCCATAACTTTATCCAGAATAACCTTCTGCTCCTTACTATATACTAGTATAGAAATACTAAATCTCGTAGCCAGGTCAATAAAATGTAAGATGAAAACATTTCTATCTTTGTCCCATACATTTAGATCCATGGCAACCACCTCGTTAAAGTGTTAATGGAATACATACAATGGGACATGGGGGTGTCCGTCTACACTTCTTACAGATTTCACAGTTCTCATTAATCTCGTCTATTAGCCTCATGTACTCCTCGTCAACAACACCTGCATATTTTAGCAGGATTTTTGAATGTTGAAAAATAGGGTGGGCAAATTGTCTGTGTAAGTTTAATACAATTTGTTTTTTCTCTCTTATCCTTATCACCTGATGCCATTAATACTTGCCTAACACGCTGATGAGAAGCATCAGGTTTTATTAAGAGGATACAATAATGCCCTGACTGGGTAAACTGCAGATCAACCAATTTCCCAAAAATGATTACTTTATCGTAATCCATGTCAAGTTTCAATTTTGCCTTTTTCATGGATGGTTCACCCAAAAGCATAGGTATCTCACTAGAGACTACATCTGTACTTATAAAATGGCTTACTCCAGCTATCTTACATGGAATTACCACTCTCTTGAGTGACCTCAAGGTGTTGTCATCTCCAAACCTAAAACAGGTAGAACTTTTATATTCCTTAACCTTGCTTTGATCCTCACTACTTAGTGAATCAAGATAATATTTTATCCAATCTATCCCGCATACAGTTGAAGTACATGCACTATCTAACACTGCACAACTAAAGGAAACAGCTACTAATACATTCATCATAGGATTAAAACTCCTTGTGACCAATATAATCTGTTCATGTTCATCATTATCTTCATCCTCTTCTTCAGAACTACTTTCTTCATGCATCATTTCAAAGACCCTGCATCTTCGCTCTGGACAATTTGTCTCATAATGATTCATAGGATCACATCTAAAGCATCGCCTGACTTTTTTTTGTGATTCCTGGAATTCATTCACCCATTATTACTGAACCAATTTTGTCTTCTGTTGATATAACTGGATTTGTTGTACCTGCTTTCATCACCAATCTGGCTGCCTTTAGTCCTTCTGTCATATTGACGCCTGCGTCCAGTCTCTTGAAAATTTTGAAACCTGTACTGGTGCCTGCGTTTAGGATCTGGAACATTTCAAAGCCTGGTAACCATCAAATCTTCCATTCTTTGTGTCACAGCGGAAGACCCCATTTGTTCCATGAAGACTGAAGGGAATGACTGTTTCCCCAGGAATCTCTTTAAGGCAGCAGATATTTGATCCAACAGAGTCTCCTTTTCCGAGAACCGGACACCAGTTAGGACCAGTTGCCTGTCCATATGAGACACCTTAGCACAATCTCGTAATTTAAACGCTCGTACCAATCCAGGGATTCCCAATTTGAACTTTATCAACCTTTTGTACAATTTTTTAAATTGATATACTTTGAATGACTGTCCATTTTCCAAAATCTATCAAATGCTGGCCAGGCCTCATGATCACTTAACTACAAGTCCTTTTTCTTGTAGATTTGATCCAGAAATTCTATTAGAAAGGTAAAACCTTCATCATTATCCAAAAGATCTGCAACCATCTCAGAAAATATCTTACTTCTGATTTTATTTCATTCACGAAGCGACAATGCCAAGGCCATGCCTTGTTTTCTCTTTGGGAGAGGAGTAACCCATGTCCACATAAGAATCTCATTCTTCCACTGGTCATAAGATTCAAACTCCAAGAACATCGGAGGGAAATCGTACCTTGACAATTTAAACTTGCTTTCTGCCATTTTACACAATGACCACTAAGCTTTCAAGTTTTGTTTCATATGTCCAAAAAAAAACCATAATTTCCAACCTCCACCTTTAGGCAACCATTCTCTGCTGCCATGTTAAAATTGGATAGTCATGTGTTGAAGGATAGAATACTAGAGCCTAGTCTTTCGTTGCTTCTAAGCCTTTATTCACAGAGATTCCCCTTACATACTACATACACCCCACACCCTAGATAAGCTCTCCTATAAAAAGGATAGAAGACAGTCCCCAATTGATACCCACCACCTGAATACAATTAACACTAATTGATATAAATCATACAATTAACATCTCTGACCAATGCAGTCCACTTCACCATGTAAATATTTGAATTGTGCATGAGGTCTCCTGAGCAATGGGATAGGAACATAGGTACAGGACATTCAGCCATTTGAGCCTCGTCCACCATTCAATAAGGTCATGGCTGATCTGTATCTCAATCCCAATTACCCACCTTCATTCCGTACCCCTTGATATCCTTACCCAACAAAAATCTAGCAACCTCCGTCTTGAAAATTTTAATTGACCCAGCATCCACAGACTTTTGGGGGAGAGAGTTCCAGATTTCTACTACCCTTTGTGTGGAAAAAATGTTTCCTGATTTCACTCCTAAATGGCCTTGCTCTAATTTTAATATTATGGCACGTTGTTCTGGATTGTCCAACTAGAAGAAATAATTTTTCTGTATCCACCCTATCAAATCCCTATATCATTTTAAATACCTTGATTAGATCATCCCTCAACCTTCTAAACACAAGGGAATACAAGCCAAATTTATGCAAACTGTCCTCATAAATTAACTCTTTAAGCCATGGTAAAATTCTGGTGAATCTGCACTGTACCTCTTCCATGGCAAATATATCTTTCCTGAGGCAGTGCTCAAAACTGAATGCAGTACTCCATATGGGGTCTGGCCAAGGCTTTATACAACTGAAGCATCACTTCTTCATTTTTGAATTCAAATCCCCTCGAGATAAAGGCCAACTTTCCATTATCCTTTATGATAACTTTTTGTACCTGTGCAGTTGCTAGAGGTATACATCATGAGACATTTCAAATATAACGTGATGTTAGTGATGCCACAAAATCTCATGTTACCAGGGGTCATCAGTATCACCCACTTATTAAAAAAATTGTCCGTTTTACCACACTTGCAATTGACATAAATATACTAGCCAACTTGCATCAGTCGACACCGAGGCCCCGATATTAGAGGGGAGGCGGGATGGCAGTGCCGGGGCGTGGTTGGGCGCGTGGGTAGCCCGCCCAATAAAAAATGTCCGTTTAGCACGCGATCGCGAGTCAATTGGAGCCACTTAACATGGCTTCCGGGATTGTCGTCCGAAAGCTGTGCAGCGGGCGGACTGCGCACCCGTATCACAGGCTGTCAGCTGGAGGAGCTCTATTTAAAGGGGCAGTCCTCCAATGGCTTCTCCAGGAGCAAACACCCACACACCACAATGGAGCAGCACAGGGACAAGGCTGCTCCAAGATTCAACGATGCCACACTCCAGGTGCTACTGGATGGGGTGAGGAAGAGGAGGGATGTGTTTTACCCGGCCCACGGGAGGAAGTGCCCTGCCTCTGCCACCAAAAAGGCCCGGCTTGAGGTGGCAGAGGAGGTCACCAGCAGTAGCAATATCTCGTGCACATGGATGCAGTACAGGAAGTGCTGCAATGACCTAACCAGGTCAGCCAAAGTGAGTACACTTACTCATTCTCCTACATTCCGTGTTCCACATCACTGCCCCCACCCCCAACTCATTCTGCACTGCCAACATTACTCTATCACATCACTCCCCACACCCACTTAAGGCTCATCCTCAACTTACCCGCACTTCCTCAGCACTTCCTCACCTCCTCATTAGTCACCCCACCACTACCATTCAACCTAATCCTCATACAATGTCATGGCTCTGTCTCATACTCACCCTCTGATGCAACTCTTTCACGGTCAGCTGCACCCAAACCAACGCATTCATCGGTTGGTCACGGCACCATCACTCACTCACGCGTCTGTACTTTCTCCCTTTATAGGAGAAGAGAGCTCAGAATGTACGGGAGAGGGCGAGGACCGGAGGAGGGCCACAACAAATCATCGTCCTCACAGACGTGGAGCAGGAGGCACTGGAGCTCAGCCAAACCCTGGTGTGCCTGTCCATCGGGGACGCCGAGACTGGCATCTGACAAACATCTGGCGACAGAACATTAATATTCAGCACACACAATTTGAATTGATGTTAACATGCCTTGCCATCTTCAGAACCTCAGTATGCTCATTGCAACATGACACATCTGTGATGATGCTCAATATTGCCTTCTGTTCTGTTACAGAGCCTTCAGCGACCGCTGTGATGGCAGAGAGCGATTCCTCAGAGGACCTGCCAGCCTTTGAGGGTGCACCGTCACATCTTAGCGAGCCATCCACCAACGCAGATACTCACACCTCTGTGGGTCCTAGTCCTCAGTTAGTTGGGTTGGCACCTGGTGAGTTACCACACACAAGTGAGCACGAGCAGACACTGGTGGCAGGGGCAGCTGCGGAGAGTTCCCGTCGGTTGGAGCACTCCTCTCCAGGCTCTGTTCAGCTGGACGCAGATGCTGGACCCTCAGGGCCATCCTTTAAAAGGAGAATGATCAAGAACAGCAGCACATTTGCAAGGTGCTGGAACAGGTGTCATGCGCACTCTCCACAATAGCGCAGAGGATGGAGGTGTCCAACTCCTGCATGAGTGGAATAGTGGCACAGGTACAGGAGGGAATCTCTGAGATAGTGTCACAGGGACATGAAGGAATCTCTGAGATAGTGTCACAGGGACATGAAGGAATCTCTGAGATAGTGTCACAGGGACATGAAGGAATCCCTGAGATAGTGTCACAGGGACGTGAGCAACTCTCTGAGGTACTGTCTGTCACAGGTAAGTGCGGGAAAGTCTGCGATGGAGAGAAGGCTAGCCTCCATTGAACTTCAAGCACGGCTCACAAATGAGTCCATTCAGGCCCTGACAACGGCCATTCGGACTCACGGTGAACAACATTCTGCTGCTTTAAAAAGGCAGGCAGATACACTAGCACTGGCCTTACAAGACTTCACACATGTCTAGCAGAGTGGTAGGAGTGATGTGGGCCTGGCCCAGGGGAGGGATGATGGTGAAAGGGGACATGGAAGTGTGGACGCCACTCAAAATGCTCCCACATCTCACCCGTTGCCCCCCCTCTCAACCAATACCCGCAAGGCTGCCTCCTCTCCAGGTGGCCGAGTCTGTCCCTGCACAGGTGCAGGTGGAGCAGTCTTTGGAGGGGCCCTCAAGGGCACCAAAACCCAGAGAGCGTAGGCACAAAGCATCTAAGCGGTCAGGGCATGAACAAGAGCAACCTGCCACTACCTTTGCTGCAGCCACAGGGGATGCACCACGTAGAAGTAGTCGGAAGAGAAAGGCGAAGGTTTTATGAGCACGAAGGGTTTGCACAAGGTTGTCTGACGGTTGTTCATGTTTTTTTTTTGTATTAGCTTTTTGTTAAACTCACATTAAATATTATGATTGTCACCACTACTGCCACGTCTTGGCCATTCTTGACTAGTTTTTCTAATAGTTCATGTTCACCATGAACAGCGACACTTGATGCCACTCATTGGATCACTTTACAGTGGGTGTATGTGTAATTGCAGGACTGTTTTGTGCAGGGAGGGGTGGTGGGGCGGCTGGTGTGGGCGCTGCTCTATCCAGGTGGTCTGGGGACTGAACTCTTCACACTTTCTGATGTTAGGAGAACCGTTCGCATATCAGTGACTCTCTGGCCTCATGAGCAGCCAGATGAGCCACTGCTCTGCCCATGGGTTGCTCCTGCTCCTCCTGCTCCTCCTCCGCCTCCTCCTTCTCAATGTGGGTGGCAGATTGGATGGGGCCTCCTCAAGCGGCACCCCTCTCTGTTGTGCCATGTTGTGCAGGGCACAACAAAAGGCTATAATGTGTCCAACTCTGTCTGGTGCATATTGAAGTGCTCCCCCAGAACGATCAAGGCACCTAAATCGCTTCTTGAGCAGCCCTACAGCATGCTCAATTGTAGACCCGGTGGCGATATGGCTGTCATTATATCGACGCTGTTGCTCGATGATGGTGTTCCTCAGAGGTGTCATGAGCCACGTGTGCAGGGGGTATCCCTTGTCGCCGAGGAGCCGGCCCTTAAGGGTGTTCAGTGCATGGAAAAGGGGCGGGATGTTGGATTCCCGGAGGATGATGGAATCGTGGCAACTGCCAGGGAATCTGGCGCACACATGAAGGAATCTTTTCCGGTGGTCACAAACGAGCTGAGTGTTGATGGAGTGATACCCCTTCCTGTTGATGAACAGTCCTGGTTCACTTGGAGGTGCTCGTTTTGCTTTATGGGTGAATCGATTACACCCTGCACCCATGGGAAGCCAGCCATGGAGTGGAATCCACTGCCCTCTCCGTCTGGCTGAGGTCATACATGGGGAAGTTGACATACTGCGAAGTCCTGCGAAACAAGCCGTTGGTGACCTGCCTTATGCACTTGTGTGCAGACGACTGAGAGACCACAGCGATGTCCCTGGAATGTTCTGGAGGCAAAGAAGTTGAGGGCAATGGTGACTTTGACAGCAACAGGTAAGGAGATGCTGCTGGGCCCAACCGGGAGTAGATCGGCATGAAGGAGGTGACTGACTCTGAGCCTCGGTATGCACTGCTCCTCAGAGAGGTCCAGGAAGCTGAGCCTCGCTCTGTAGACCCTGTGGCGAGGGTAGTGCCTCCTGCGACATTGCTCTCTCTGTTGTTGCCCTCTGTGCTCTTGTGCAGGTGCCTGTGGCGCAGCACCTTTGTGGAGCTTCAAGTGGCGGAGGTGGACGCCGTGCCTGGCGAGGCGGGTGATGTTGCTTGTCCTCGGATGAAGTGGTGAATGCAGCCATGGCGCCCCCCACCCTGACGCTGTGAGTTTGAGGGGGTCCGCAAAGTAGTTAAATATGTTTGAACTGAAGAATTTTGAGTGGAAAGTAAGAATTTTCAGTGAAAACACAAAGATCTTGCAGCCAAAACTTTCTCTGAAATAACAGAGTGCCTTGCCGCAATAAGTGACATTTTCTCCCCATCTGTCAAATAAGTATTTGAATGTCCCACTGGCTGCTGGCTGAAACACGTCTGTTGCAACATGGAGTGTTTCCCACAGTACAGGAAACATGTTGAGGATGCTTCAAAATCACCCCCTGCCAAAATGTGCAGAAAATTAAGTCGTTCAACTCCTTAAACTATCTCAACAACTGTGTAAATTACCATCCCGCCGGCTTTAATTGCTGGTGGGGCTTCTGCATTCGGGAGGCACGCATGCACCCAGACACGTCAGTTGGGAATCCGGAAGTCTGCGGGTTGGAGCCAGGCTCTGAACCTGAACAGGATTTCCCCAATTTTCGGAACCCCCTGCCTCCAATGCAATTTCCCGGGAAAATCGAGGCCCAAGAAACAATAATATTGTGATAGCCATATCCACTCATCTTTGTTTTCCTTATGCTATTCTGGAATTAATTACATTATATATGACTGCTTTCCATCTTTAATTATTAATTAGTTTGTTCCCAAAGAACAAATCATTTCCACAATAAAACAATATAATAATTCATTAGGCTTCATTTATAATTTGATTTGTTCTCAATGTTGCTGTTGAGCCAATGACAATTTTTTGGAAGGTGTTCAAGTGCGTAAATGAAAGTGGCCTTCATTTTTTTTCTCCCACTTTATGAAGAAGAGCCTGACAGGGATAAGAGAGATAAGTGAATGTAGGTTAAATGATTGAGAGAAAATACACTTAGCGATGAGGGAGGTTGCATAAGCAATTAGACAACATCCATCATCAATTGCATTATCCATACCACTGAGACTAACCTTAAAGTGCCAGAAATGTTAACACAATTTTGTTTAGTATAATCTGTGATTAAGTATTTTATTTTATTTGCAAGCACTTATTTATTGTATGATGAAAAATGGGTCGTTATGAAAATGAGAGAAAAATATTCTGACCTTTTTGTTACCGTGAAATACATGATATCACATCTTTGTAAATCATTTTGTTTTAGCCTTCTGGAGTTTACAGTATTTATTTGATACAGTTGACTTCTTGTACTTTGAAATTAAATCCATCTTTCTATCCATACACTTTTAGGTAAACTATAAAACAGGAGTCCTATTTCTAATTCTCATGGCTTCCAAACTGGACCAAAGGAGTCAAAATGGGAATAAGTGCTGCAGTAATGACATTCTGCCCCAAATATCTTTATTGTGGCTTGTAAGTGTGATATAGTATTTTGTATATGTGCTAGCGGAATCTACAGGTAGAATGACAATACCACAATAGCCTCTGCTATATCTTATTTCAAAAATGTGCACCTGCGCACACTTCCTATCTATAAAAGCTCGCTTCCTATTGATGCCTTTTTTGTCACACTTTTTTGTCAACTTATTTCCATTATGAAGTCCCATCTCCACATTTATATTGGAAACCATCTATGTAAACTTATCACCCTGTAATTGCACAATCTGGCTATTGGGTGGTATTGTATTATCTTTTCTCCATAAATGCTTTGAGAAAAATGTTCAATTGAACATTTTTCATTGGCTTGTTTTTCCTCAGTAACTGAATTTCCAAACATACAAACGAGGGTTTAAACAAAATTTCACAAATTTTTTTTGAAATAGGAGCAGGGGTAGGCCATACGGCCCCTCAAGCCTGCTCCGCCATTCAATAAGATCATGGCTGATTTTCGACCTCAACTCCACTTTCCCACCTGATCACCATACCCTTGATTCCCCCAGAGTCCAAAAATCTATTTATCCCAGCCTTGAATATACTCAATGACTCAGCATCCACAGCCCTCTGGGGTAGAGAATTCTAAAGATTCACAACCCTCTGAATGAAGGAACGACGATATATTTCCAAGTCGGGATGGTGTGTGACTTGGAGGGGAACGTGCAGGTGGTGTTGTTCCCATGTGCCTGCTGCCCTTGCCCTTCTAGGTGGTAGAAGTCGCGGGTTTGGGAGGTACTGTCGAAGAAGCCTTGGCGAGTTGCTGCAGTGCATCCTGTGGATGGTGCACACTGCAGCCACGGTGCGCCAGTGGTGAAGGGAGTGAATGTTTAGGGTGGTGGATGGGGTGCCAATCAAGCAGGTTGCTTTGTCCTGGATGGTGTCAAACTTCTTGAGTATTGTTGGAGCTGCACTCATCCAGGCAAGTGGAGAGTATTCCATTACACTCCTGACTTGTGCCTTGTAGATAGTGGAAAGGCTTTGGGGAGTCAGGTGAGTCACTCACTGCAGAACACCCAGCCTCTGATCTGCTCTTGTGGCCACAGTATTTGTGTGGCTGGTCCAGTTAAGTTTCTGGTCAATGGTGACCCCCAGGATGTTGATGGTGGGGGATTCGGCGATGGTAATGGCGTTGAATGTCAAGGGGAGGTGGTTAGACTCTCTCTTGTTGGAGATGGTCATTACCTGGCGTTGCAAACCAAAAGAAAATATGTAATATATATATATATATATATATATATATTAATCTCCATAAAGGCAGTGTTTAGATTGCCTCAGATGGAAGCTTCAGATTTCTGCCAAGTGCTGGTTAGGGTGAAATTTTTGTTTTCCTCAAGTTAGCAATGTTGTTTGATCAGTTTAATCAATTACTTGGTTAAATTTATCCATCAAATTATCTTTTGTATCTTTTAATACCTTCATTAAAGTTGTTATTGAAGGCCTTAGCCTCTACCAAAAACCTAGGCTTTGATTTGATTTTTTTGCTCAGAGTTCTGATACTGTGAGCTAATTTGAATTGTGCAGTCTGTGCATGTGCAGTGTACTTAATTTCCCAGTTGCATCAGTACCAGACAGGTGTTCTGATTAAATATTTTTCTTTAACTTCTCGTAGTTTCTGCTGAGTTGCGTTTCAAAATTATTTGAAGAAAAGCCAGCCTACAAATTTCAAAAGCCTTATTCAGGTAAAGTTTATCAGTTTTTTTGAAAAAACTGAATGATTGTGTATATGTATATGTGTAGGTTTGTGTGTGTGTGTGTGTGTGAGAGAGAGAGAAATTGAGAAAAAATGTAAGTGTGCTGATTACATGCCTATTAAAGCTTGTGTTCAATAAACTTTGAAAAGTGTATTAAGCAGATAGAGAAAGATAGCTTATTGTAAAGCCAATGTTAGTTTATTTTTCAAAACAGAACAGTTGAATTTTGAAATCAACTAATTATTCCATCTGTGCTCCAATTTCTAACAGGATGTGCGCTGATGAGTCTAATGGTTTTCTTCCTCATCTTTTTTACATGGTCGTACAATATATGACAATGCAGCCTAATCACCCCTGGGAAAAGTGATTATTATTGATGGCATTTTCATAATTCTCGGTGGATTCACAATCTTGTTCCTGGACTCCCGTTTGATCATTTACATCCAACATACATTGCTTTTATTGCCGTCTGTAAAACCACAAATTGTACTGAGCAAGATAAAGCAGCTTAAAATATTGTCAGAGCTTGTTCGCATTATATTACAATCTATTCTCTTTACTCTAATCTACTAAATATTTTCCAAAAATATTTTCTCTCCCTTTCTTCTTCTTGGGTTTCCCTCAACAATATTTTGTATCCACAGGTAAGAGGTTCAGTGCCCTTCTGTCTTTAGGGATCTTCTGCTACCAGCAACTTCTAGACACTGGCCATCTTACACTGGAGCAATTGTGAACAGCAGCCACTCACCAACACCCAAAGTCATTTCTCAAGTAGGTGTTTGCTTTGCTCAATAAGAAACAGTTCTATCAGTTTATAAATTTTCCAATATCTCCAAAAAAGCAACAACAGAGAACCAAGTGGCATTCTTTCCTCTTGTTGGTTTTCCTAGAGGTCTTGAGATTCAATGACTGTGCCCATATATCCATTCATGTAGCTGGTAAGAATACACATGTATATGTTAACAGGAAGTAATTTAATTCTCTAATGATACAGATGGTATGTGATGTCAAAAACATAATTGTGTGCGGTTTAACACAATACATGCGGTAAAACTGAGTGGTGGGATGGAGGACTGCCCCATGACTCTTCATGCACACAGTTACAGATCCGTACTCCATGGACAAATGTTAGGTGAAGGCCAGGTACTTCTCCAAATGGATGAAGGGTCACTTTGACTTCCTTTACACATGTCCTAGGTGATCAATTTCAGAGTAACATTGGCAGGTGTTAACTGGTGTGATTTATACTTCAAATCCTACTTTGCCTCATCACAGAAATCATACTACATTTGAATATTTAATCTAAATCTCCACAACTGATTGTTTGGCCAATAAATAAAACTAAGTGGCATCTGTAAATTGTGAAAAACACGTACCCTTTTCTGACATGTTTGTACTCCCAATAGTTGCTATATATTTTTAAATCTACTAAATCCAAATCAGTTACTTTGCTGAGGTGAAGTAAATTGAAAAAAACTTTATAAACATTTATTTTAGAATGGAACAATTTGCATATAAACAATTGATTTGCATACATGCAAGATACACCCATGACTAAAATATCAATATGGCATATAATGTAGAATAGTGAGATGCAAAATTCCTCAAAAGGCCCTAAGCCAAATTGGTACAAAACTTAGCTCGTAATGTATTAAACACGAGAAGCAGACTGCATCAATTGACTTGTCAAGGCAGAATAATAGACTAAAATTATTATGTTGTATTGCTTATGATAGGGAATTATGGGTAACTGATATTAACTTGTGAGGGCATTGAATGCATCATTATATTCTGCTATTCACTGCTCCATACTTAATGTGCTCCCAGTAATTTGACACGTAATAAATTATGCATGTCGTGAATGGAGAGTTCTTCTTGTACAACATAATTCTGCCTGGAGGGTACAGCTTTGGCACAGGTGGTTTAATAATTAGAATCACAATACCTGCCATCCCTCAGGTCTAACTGTGAGTGAGGCTCACTATGTATACCTTTATGGAGGTAACAATATAATGAGATGCTTTTCAAAACTATATGGAAACTCAATATTCTATCTTGCTTAAATTCTAAAAGGTTTTTAATTGTCAGATGTAGTAAGGAAATACATTTTCTTTTATCAAGGTGTAGATTATAAGTAAACTACAGATACATTCAAAACAAAAGCAAAGTACTGCAGATGCTGGAAATCTGAAATAGAAACAGAAAATGCTGGGAACACTCAGCAGGTCAGGCAGCTCTTTTCATCAGAACTGGAAGATGTTAGAGATGAATAGCTTTTAAACAAGTACGTGGGCAGGGAAAGAACAGCGGGTGCTGGTAATGGAGGATGGCTGCACCAGAGCCACTAGGAGTGAAGGAGGTGAGGGCTGATGCAGCCATCCTCCTGGTGGAGATTAACTGGACTTGTTAAGAAAGAAACCTTAAAGTTTATGGTGTGACCCTTCTTCAAAGCTAAGCTTCCCTTGTCTTGAAGATGCTGATTGACCCATTGTATATTTTCTGCTTTTGAGGTTTATGTTTTAATTTAAGCAACTTGGTTCGTCCTACAGCTGATTCCCACAAGAGAGACACTTGTCGGTAGAATGATTAATCTTCAGAGCCAACTTCAATTGTTTATGGTACTTTCTTACAATATAACTTCTTTTATTGTGTTTCATTAGTTATTTACGTACTGATGTGTGATTTGTTTTCTTTACTAGAACTTGTTTGTTACAAAAGTCTGGAGGGCTTAATTTCTCTCTCTTTTCTTATTCCCCCTTAAATGCCTCACAGCAATAAGAAATTATCAACAATACTGGGAACTGCATAGCGATACAGGAAGAAATATTAACCCCAAAAACAACATGGTAACTACAAAGGTAAATTGAAAACAGAATAAGCCACAGTAAACGGCAAGAACTACACAGAGAATCTGAGAACAAATAATCAGGAAAACTCAAAATTCATTCGAGTGAAACATTCCTTGATGCAAAACGATTAAGAGTGGCCTATTGTAGGCAATTAAACAATTTTTGTTCTCTTGATGACCGATGCATTACGAGACTGTAAAAAAATAGACGGTGATGGGTCCAATGCTTGGTCTGTGCTGATTTAGATCTCCATTGGGTTAAAAGTTGATTTGTTACTTTTAGCCTCAGCACCCCTGAGCTAGGAAAGAAAGAAATGAGCAAGCACTCCTGCTCCTAGTTGCTATTTGGTGTCTTTTGGTGTATGTGTGTGTCTGTGTACACGTGTCTGGGTGATGACAGGATCAGGCTCCGCTGTAATGCCTGTATGGTTGAATAGGCGACCAATACTGTATAGGCTGAAACATGAAGAATAGCCACTTCGGTGACGTATGGAGATATGCTGGTGCCTATGCTTAAAGCAGAAACCAAATGGCTGTCCATTAGAAAAAATCCTCTACTATTTCTTACCTGAGAGCCACATGAAAGGGAGCGAAATTGACTCATGAAAGGGAAAGGTAAGCATGATGCATCGCCTTTTTAAAACAGAATACGTTCAGGAAAATTTGTTAAAAAATCTTCAGTGTTTCATCAATCTTCCCTATGCTAGGATTTTTAATGTAACACGCTTTCTTTTACTGTGCCTTGTATAATATAATTGGTTGTTCACAGTCATCAAGTAAGCCTGGCTAATATTCTAAGTACAGATCAATCACTATGATCTCTAACAGACAAATTTAAATCCAACCCCAAAATCTATTTTGTCCTTCAATTTCCAACATGAAATATGAGCAACTTTAGTTTGATTTTAACGGGATGACTTCCACTAGAATCTGTGGGTGATCTTGTGCTGAATTAATTGAGTCCTGACCTCAATTGCCTGTGATGCTGATTTTCCTCCAAATCCATTGCTCTTGAAGTTGCTTAATAGCTGTGGATGAGTTAGCAATGAGATAACGAGCGTTCTAAATAACCACAAATTTTTATGGTTATAAGAAGCATGTTTCTCGTTTACATCATCGATTAAAAATATTTCAAGGAATAATAGAGATGAGATACAAGGATTTGTTCCAAACACGGCTGTAATTGCAAACTAATTTGCAGAAAATGAAAGAGATCTTTATTTGGTACCTTCAGCTGAGCAAAAGAACATAACTAATGCTTGTGAATGTATAATAAATGATGATAATCCTTTTTTCACACCAACCTTTCCATTTCTTGCTTGATATTCAAGCAGTCGTGCCGGATGATGACACAGGATGATTTAAATAGGTTAGTACTTAATTTCTGAAGCAGCTATTACGTGATCCTAAATAAAGACCTGTGATCAGGACGTAAAGGGTCAAAAGATAGATGTTCTCAAGAACTGATTCACTGGGACCGATTTTACTCCTTCTGCCGGTGTAAACAGGGAGGTTGCGGCTCGAAAATGGCATTGGGTCACTTACAGCCCTGTTTACACTTGGGTAACATCCTGACATGGGCAACCAGAGCTACCTGCCTGTTTTAGGTGGGAGGCTGCTTGTAATATGCAAATTGGGGTCCTATGAATCGGATTCGTAGGAACCCGATTGCAATTTCATGGTACAAATGAGCACAGTTTGTGCTGCGAATGCTCTGCCCATTTGTATCACATGGGGAGCAGCCCAACAAACAGCCCTTAAAGGGACCATTGGAGGCCACTCACAAAACAGCCCAGGAAATTTTTTTTTTTGGTGAGGTGCCATGAGAAACAAGAATGCTCATACTTGGCCCACAAAAAAGCTGTGGGCCACAGCTGGCCGATCCGAGCTCCTACCGTCTCCCTTCCCCCCACTCCACTAGGAGGGGAGCCAGCAGATTTCCCGTGCTCCCAGCATTAGCAAGCTGCAGCAAAGCACCTGTCTGACGCACGCAGCTCACCAGCAGAATATAAATGAGACCAGGGCCTCACGCCAACAAGAACAGTCGGACTGCCAGTTCAACCAAGAATACAGTTCAAATCCATTCAACCACAGTATTTCTTCCCGTTCAAATGATAACATAACATTGGAAGGAGAATCAAATAGGGAATTTCTCCCTCCACAGGAAATCTCAAAAGAGTTTACCCATTTCACTAAAGTAATTCTATATAATTATTAAAAATATATACTGGTAGGAAACAGTAACCTTACATGCCAACTTAGAAAACTAGCAAAAGTTAACCAAGTTGGCTTTGTTACTTTAGCTGTAAGACTAGCCAACATTCCTTCAGTTGAATTGGAGGGAAGCCGAAATGGGGAATGGCTAAATGTTAGATGTGCAAATCTGGTAGAGCATTTCTGGGGTCTGAGGCACGCTCGCATGGAAATTATGAATTTTTACATTATAATGAAACATTCTGGTTGTCTTTAAGCACTTTTATACTTCATAATTGATTTTTTTAAATCTAAAAAAGGGAAAAACAAAAGTGACTTTTGGATTTTCAAGAGAGCAGCCTATTTCCCCCCGCTTTAAATTTGCTTTATGTTCCTCTCCCAATTTCAAGCTGGCACTCAGTTCATGTTGACAGTTATTTCTCTCCCTCAGTTCGGACTGGCAGTCTTTTCCCCTCCCAGTTCCTTCTGGCACTCTTCTCCCTCCTCAGTTAATGTTGGCACTCTCCTTACTCATTTCCCTATCCCAAATACACCACTCCCAACTCCTGCCCCCTTCCATTGCCATTCGTTTCTCCCCTTCCATCTCCCTTCAGCACCATTCTTACCAGAGTCCTGCTGCTAATGGAAGTGATTCCAGACACTGCATACTATTGGCAAGAATTCTTGTCATGACAAAC
Source organism: Heptranchias perlo (assembly GCF_035084215.1). Taxonomy (NCBI): domain Eukaryota; kingdom Metazoa; phylum Chordata; class Chondrichthyes; order Hexanchiformes; family Hexanchidae; genus Heptranchias; species Heptranchias perlo. Next base: position 36,262,076 of record NC_090335.1, read on the forward strand.
ATTTCCGCCCACAGTATAGAGCAGCTGGAAACATGTTCCATTAGCAGCAGGGCTCAGATTGAAAAATGCTTGCAGAGACTAAGTCCGAAAGGGGAAATGGTTCAGGCTGAGGAGAGAAGTACCCAGTGCGCACTGACATTTGTCAGCAAAGATTGACATTGCAGATTGGGCCCCAAAAAATCCAACATCAATATGTAACTGTGTCAGCCATGGCTCAGTGGTTGTACTCTTGCCTCTGAGTCAGAAGGTTGTGGGTTCAAGTCCCACTCCAGAGACTTGAGCACAAAATCTAGACTGATAGTACAGCATTCCATCTGTACTGTCAGTGGTGCTGTCTTTTGGATGAGACATTAAACCAAACCCCCACCTGCCCTCTCGTGTGGATGTAAAAGATCTCATGGCACTATTTTGAAGAGCAGGGGAGTTTTTCCTTCTGTCTTGGCCAATATATATCTCTAAGTCAACATCCTCAAAGCCTTTGGACATCCTGAGGTCATGAAAGGTGCTATATAAATGCAAATCTTTCTTTCTTTATGGCTGGAATATATGAATAGTTTATTTGTGAAGATATCACCGTTTTCATTCAAAATATGGAACCAAACCAGACCCTGTGTTCAGACTGCTTTAATTGTGTTTTGTCAACATGTCATCACTCCTTTCCCCATCTCCTTTTGCGCCTATACAATTATCACAGGCCAAGCTCCTCCTCGCCTGCTTCTGCCAATGCACTGTTTATCCACAGGGAGCAGGTTGAGCAATCATTAAATTTCTAACACAGGCCAGGAGAGTCCAGTTTCAGTAGTGGATTTGTGTGAGTTAGCTGATCTCAGCCAGGGCAGCACCCCTAGGCTATGGAGGAGAAAATCAATCAGGTTTTCTGCTGTTGATCGCTATCCAGCCAATCCTCCTGAAAGTGCATCGGTGAGGATAAATATGAGATAGAATTCATCTGTAATGCTCCCTAAAGTGAAACAGTAGGCCAACACTCAGTGGGGTACATCTTGACATTTTGCGTCAATGGAAATAAAAGTCGGGAGAAATGGGCTGCTGATTCTCTATCACCTATTTTACACTATTGCACAAAGTCAAGATCTACCCCACTGTTTACACTTAAATATGAAGGATGGCTTCTTGGGTGAGGTATCAGATGGCGTGAACTGCTTGTGGAACTGAATTGCAGCAATGCGTCCGTGCTTTCAGGAGAGAAGGAATGAATGAATGAGCGGAAAACTGGCAGAAAAAGCAGACAAGAAAATCCTGGGGTACAAATTCCACCCCTGGAGTGATGGAATTCTAGCATAGCTGTGGTGGGGCAGCAGGGGAGGGTGTGGTGTGGTGCAGGGGTCACAATTTAGGGTGGAACATGGGCCTTTGGGTTTCAACCACATTTAAGTTATAATGAAAATCTTGACCTGGTGGGGTGCTGGTGCTTCTTCTGTCTGCACCCACCCCCCCCCACCCCAACCCCGCATGTCCTGACAGCAGTTTGGAGCACCGATGGGGAGATGTTCTCCATTCGTTCTGTTCCAGGCCTCTTGATGGTCCCAAATAAATGTAGGACCAAAAGTAATCAATCCCACAGGGAGAAATTACCTTAAAAAGACTGCCCTTCCATTCCCCATGGAGATAATTTTTTGTTGGTTAACTTTTCCCCATCCTCAGTATTTGGATACTTATTCCACTACACTTTCATCACCTCCTCAGGGTCCAGGAAATTTTCAGTGTCTTACTCCAATTTTCCATCTCCTGTCATTGTCATACAATCTTAAAGCACAGAAGGAGGCCATTTGGCCCATCATGCCGATGCCAGCTCTTTGAAAGTGCAATCCAATTATTCCCACTCACCCACTTTTTCTCTATCACCCTGCAAATTTTTCACTTTCAAGTATATATCCAATTTGGCATCTTCCACAGCAGCACAAGTGAGTTTAGTAGTGTTGAGGTTTGAACCTATGGGCTTCATTTTAGCACCCGCTATCGGGTGCGTTCCTGGCGGGGGGGCTCCAAAAATCGGGGAATCCAGGAGCGGGTCCGGAGCCCGGCTCCAACCCGCCCACTTCCGGGTTCCCCACAGACGCGCCGGCGTGCGCGCGCAGCCCCTGCAGGTGGGAATCCCGCAGGCAATTAAAGCCAGCTGGATACCACTTGACAATATTTATCTAGGTATTTCAGGTCATTAACAGACCTGATTAAGGGAATATGTGAGGAGGGGTGGGATTTTACAAACAACTGGGACTGTTTCCCATACTGGGGGAAACACTCCCAGTTGAAATGGACGTGTTGCAGCCATCAGCCTGTGGCAGCTGCAAAGGTCCATTTGACAGGTTGGGGGGGGGGGGGGAGACCCTCACTCATTGCAGGAGGCCACTCTGTCAATGGGACAAAGTTTGGCCTCCACCACCCCCCTCCTGACAATCAAATTCACCAACTTGCACACTTACCCCGGGGTCCAGAGACATGTACCTACCTTGTGGACCCCCTCAGATGTACATCTTCCGGATGGGGGCCACCGTAGCTGCAGTCATGACCTCCTCAGAGGGCGAACAGCATCACCAGCCTCACCAGCCTCGCCGTCCACCTCTGACACGTGGAGCTCCACAACAGAGTGCTGTGACACATCCACCTGCACAGCAGGAGGGAGGGCAACCGCAGAGAGAGATGAGTCGCAGAGGGCACTACCCTCGCCACAGGGTCCACAGACCGAGGCTCAGCTTCCTGGACCTCTCTGAGCAGCAGTTCACACGGAGGCTCAGAGTCACTCGACATGTAGTCGTGGACATCTGCAGCCTCCTTCATGCCGAGCTGCTCTCGGTTGGCCCGAGCACCATCTTCTTACCTGTCACTGTCAAAGTCACCACTGCCCTCAACAACTTCTCCTCCACATCCTTCCAGGGTGCCACCGGGGACATCGCCGACCTCTCCACAAAAGAGCCCTGCAAATACACCTACACCCACTCTGCAGTGACACAATGGGTGTCATCAGTTGTGGGTCTTCATTGTGATCCTCAGGAAAAGGCATTATTGCACAAACCAGACAAGATTTGCAAAGACGTGGCAGTAGTGGTGCCAATATAATATGTAATGTGAGTTGGTCAGAAATTCAATATAAGTAAAAACCATGACAAACCCTCAAACACCCTTGTGCATCCCCTTCATGCTCACGACACGTTTGCCTTACGCTGCCTACTGCACATATGTGATGCATGCCCTGTGGCTGCAGCACAGGTAGTGGCAGGTTGAGTGAAGCTGACTGTGAAAGAAATGCACGAGAGGGTGAGTATGAGATAGAGCCATGAGATTGTATGAGGATTGGGTTGAGTGGTAGTGGCGGGATGAGTACTGGCGAGGTGAGTAGGTGCAGGTAAGATGAGGATGAGGTTTGAGTGGGTGTGAGGGGTGATGTGACAAAGTAGTGTTGGCGGTGCAGAAGGAGATGTGGGGTGGGGGCGGTAATGTGGCAGACGGAGTGTAGGGAAATGAGTAAGTGTACTCACTTTGGCTGACCTACTTAGGTCATTGGAGCGCCTCCTGCACTGTATGCAGGTGGGCGATATGTTGGTGGTGCAGGTGACCTCCTCTGCCTCCTCGAGCCAGGCCTTCCTGGTGGCAGAGGCAGGCCGCTTCCTCCCGCCCGCCGGGGGAAAGATCTCTGTCCTCCCCCTCCTCCTCACCCATCTAATGATACCTGGAGTGAGGCATCATTAAACTGAGGGCAGCCTCCCCCCTGGGCTGCTCCATGCTGTAATTTTTTCTATTTGTTGCAGCATCTGTCAGTGGAGGACTGCCCCTTTAAATAGAGCTCTTCCAGCTGACAGACCTTACTGCGCATGCGCAGTCCGCCTGACGCGCAGATCAGCAGTGGGGAACCCGGAAGACCAGGTAAGTGGATCCAATTAGGCTGCGATCGCACGGGGGGCAGATTGATTTCACCGGGCGCGTAGCCCCCCCGCCGGGAACCCGCAGCCCTGGTAACATCGAGCCCCATATCTCTCTGTTCTATGGCACTGCACATTCATGCTCAAACATATTGCACCATTCTGACTACCTTCCTTCAGATGCTTTTTAACAGCACATTCTTTGCATTATAAGGTGCTAGATCACAGAGAATGAGTTTAAATCATACTTCAAATTGTCCAAGCCCATTATTGGAGGAAAGCGTCAATTTTGGTTTCAGAACAAGCTATAAATAGTGCCATCTGCAAACTTGGATATACAACTCTACTCGTTCATCCAAGTCATGCTGATTCTTTTTGATCTGCTCATACTTGTCCAAATGCTCACTCACTTAGTTACTGATGATAGATTCCAGTAGCTTCCCCACAACTGATGTTAAACTGATGGTTCTGTAGTTACCTGCTTTCTTCCCCTCTCTTTTTGCAAATAATGGAGTGATATTTGCAATTTTCCAATCCACAGGCACAATTCTCGAAACTAGAGAGCTTTGTAAAATTATAACTAACACATCTGCAATTTCCTCACCTATTTCTTTAAATAGCCTGGGGTGAAATCGATCAGGTCCAGGAGATTTGTTAATCTTAAGTTCCATTTTCTCCATTATCATTTTGTTTTAGTTATATCAAATTCTCTAAGTTCCTCCTCGAGTTATTTTTAGGTTCCCTCATACCACTGGTATTTTGCCCTCTGGCTCCACTGTGAAAACGGATATAAAGTATTAATTTAACAACTTTCCATTTCCTTATTGTCTATTAGTACCTCGCCTGCATCTGTCTTTAATGAACCCATATTCACTTTTACCCCTCTTTTCTCTTAATATATTTATAAAATCTTTTGCTGTTAGCTTTGATATCCCTAGCATTTTCTTTTCATATTCTCTTTCTGCACCTCATTACTTTCTTTGCGACCCATTGTTGCTTTTTACAGCTTTCCCAGTCCACTGGATTTCCACTTTTTCTTGCATTTGTGTAAGTCTTTTCTTTTAGCTTAAGCCTATCTCTTACCTCATTTGTTGACCATGGATACTTAACTGCACAAGTGGAACCTTTGACTTTTGGTGGATTATACTGGTTTACTGAAAACTTCTTTGTATACTTCCCAGATGCACTGCAGCAGAAATAAAAGATGTTTTATAAAATTAAAGAATGTCTTCTTCATGGAGTGTTTTATATATCATGGAGTAGAAATTGGACCTCCTTGCACCCATTTGACAGGCACAATGAAGGCCATTTTTGAGGCCGACAACGTCTGAAACACATCAGATTGATATTAGGTCGGACCATTTTTCAAGTATTCCTGGCAGCAGCCCAAAACAGACGTTTGGCCCGTTACATATGTAAATGAAAGACCTAGTGCCTGTTTTAGGGCCCCTTGCAGAAATTGGATTATGATGAACAGAGCAGGAGCCGGGCCTGCTCCGATTAGGATTCTTCAGAGGCCACTGCAGTATCAGTAACGGCTGACAAAAAAGGACATTTAAAAATTTTTTTTTTAATGTTGTGGTGGAGCCAGGAGGAGCAGGAGCGCTCCCCTGACTCCACTGTACTGACATTCGGCCCCTCCCACCATTGCCACACCATCCCCCAATCCCATGACATACCTTAGGGGCGCTTGCCTTCATCTATTTAAAATGGGTGAGCTGCATGAGGAGGTGCCACAGGCACCAGCAGCTTGCCCAAATAATTTAAATGAGGCGCGAGGTCCAATTTCGGGCCTCCTGGTCTGGGTGCACCTTGATGGCACTCCATTGATTTTGCACCCATAACCAATTTCTACTCCCTATTCTCCAATCAGGAATCAATCAATATTTTTATGAGCATAAACAACATTGTGAACAAAACAAGAGGTCTCAAAGCTACAGCAAATAGAAGAGACAGCTAGCATATCTGCTGCATTCTTCTACACAATCCAAATCAGTTGGATAACATAACCTTTAGTTTAAACCACTGTACAACACTTTCCATGTAGGACAGTCATCAATTTAATGGAGATGGGGCTAATTATAAATGGTGCTTTGTGCAGTTAACACATCCAAAATTAAAGAAAAAATGTTCTCCAACAATGTCAAGCCTCATTGTCTAGGTATATTTTAAAGGGTGATTGGGTGGCACAGTGGATTTAAATATAATTATTTCACCACTGGGACTTGGGTTCAAAACCAGCCAGCATAGATTGGATGAACATGTCATTTGTCTAATGGCTATTAAGAATCATAAGTGTAACGAGACTAGCAGTCTCAATAGTTCCCAGTGGATATAAATCCACAGCACTAAAATACTGCCCTTGAATCCAACACACCTGGCATTAATTGGGCAATTTCACTGAAAAGTCATATGAAGATATATATTAATGACCTGGACTTGGGTATAGAGGTATAATTTCAAAGTTTGCAGACGACACGAAACTCAGAAATGTCGTAAACAATGTGGAGGATAATAACAGACTTCAGGAGGACATAGACAGACTGGTGAAATGGGCAGACATTTGGCAGATGAAAATTAATGCAGAGAAGTGTGAAGTGATGCATTTTGGTAGGAAGAATGAGGAGAGGCAATATAAAATAAATGGTACAATTTTAAAGGGGGTGCAGGAACAGAGAGACCTGGGGATGCACATACACAAATCTTTGAAGGTGTCAGGACAAGTTGAGAAAGCTGTTAAAAAAGCATATGGGATCCTGGGCTTTATTAATAGGGGCATAGAGTACAAAAGCAAGGAAGTTATGCTAAACCTTTATAAAACGCTGGTTAGGCCTCAGCTGGAGCATTGTGTTCAATTCTGGGCACCACACTTTAGGAAGGATGTCAAGGCCTTAGAGAGGGTGCAGAACAGATTTACTAGAATAGTACCAGGGATGAGGGACTTCAGTTATGTGGAGAGACTGGAGAAACTGGGGTTGTTCTCCTTAAAACAGAGAAGGTTAAGGGGAGATTTGATAGAGTTGTTCAAAATCAAGAACGGTTTTGACAGAGTAAATATAGAGAAACTGCTCCCAGTGGCAGAAGGGTCGGTAACCAGAGGGCACAGATTTAAGGTGATCAGCAAAAGAGCCAGAGGTGACATGAGGAAACATTTTTTTATGTAGCAAGTTGTAATGATCTGGAACGCACTGCCTGAAAGGGTGGTGGAAGCAGATTCAATAGTAATTTTCAAAAGGGAATTAGATAAATACTTGAAGGGAAAAAATTTACATGGCTATGGGGAAAGGACAGGGGAGTGGGACTAATTGGATAGCTCTTTCAAAGAGCTGGTACAGGCACGATGGGCCGAATGGCCTCTTCCTGTGCTGCACCTACTCTGAGACTATGATAAGACACATTGTGAGGAATGGGAAATTTGTGTTTGTGCAATAAGAGGTGCTTTTCAAAAATTGGGATTCAGTCGCATCTAACAGGTTGATTCAGATGAAGACTACCATTGTGTCTTATTTGTTCTAAGAGTACTTAAAGGTGAAGGAAGGTGCAGGGAAATATTTTCAAGTTAATAATATGCCCTATCTAGGTAATGTGGTAAAATTATTTTTAAAATCCTACATAATATAATATAGTATTTCTGGGGAGGTGGTAACAGGGTTTAACAGCTTTGTTGGGGGGGGGGGGCATGGGTGGGCACAGGAGAATGGGACTAGAACCTCAACCATTTTTAGACCATCAGGAAACATCCCCTCTCCTTGTCCCCCTATGTCATTCCTCTCTTCCGTCCTGTCCACAGCCTCGTTTGTGCCCTCAGGTAGTTTTGTGCCCTATGCTTTCCCCATCACATCTTTATGTTCCTGCCTTAAAGTATTTAAGGGTAAATTTTCTGCTCCTGTGTTCCAGCTGGGAGTCCCTAATCAAAAGGTTGCGTACCTCCAACCATTATAATCTGTCCATTAAAATTAATGGTTCGAAAATCACGGCATGTACCAGGAATACAGAAGCAGCAACTTACCCATTAGGGCATTATTAGTGAATTTGCTGACTTATATTATCTTTAATTAGCATAAATGTCCATTAACAAAATTACTTCATTAAATACTCAAAAAGCTAATTTTTAGGCAGTATAAAAATCTTTAAGGAATGGATTTTAACCCTCCACGCTGAGATATTACAATTTTACCCACACAGTGGATTTTGAAAGTCTTTAATGCCCATCTGAACCATTGGGACAGGCAGACAAAGCCTTAGTTTCTCATCTCACAACTCATCTGAAGGATGGCATTTCTGACAATGCAGCAGTCCCTCAGAACAAACTGGAATGTTCACCTACAAGTTCAATTGCTGGAAAAGGGCTTTAACACAGAGGCAAGAATGCTGTGAGCAGAGCCAAATTATTGCATATTTGGAGCAGCTGAGAAAAGGTTGATCTGTTTTCTCAATCCAAAAGCATGAATTACAATTAATGATGTATCTACTTATCATCTGTTGAATAAATCTCACTTTATTTTATCTTTTAAGTCACTGCACCACATTATGAACAATACTCAAAGTAGATTAACAACAAATACATTAACGCAACTTCAGCGAATCAATAAGGGTAAGATTTTGCCTGATTGCTATGTCTAGTGATATTATCAATGTGTTTCTGAAGATTTCCTCTGTTTGGTATTTCTAGCAAAATTGTAAATGCATTCTTTTAGAAATTGTAAATCTATCCATTGACTCAATGGATTGATTCAATGGCCCCAAAATTTCATGTGGTGATTTGCACCAATGAGCCAGGAACTGCAACTGTTGATGCTCTGCAGAGCTGAAATTTGTCATAGTTTGTGGTGTCAGGTTATTTCAATATTCATTGGAGGTTCTCTAGCACAAATTCCATGCAAAATGGGAGTATTGCACAAGGGCGCTTGAAATTTAAATGCAGCCTTTAAAAACCCAAGTCTGGCTGAAGATTGTCACTTCTACACACTGTTGGAGAGTTAAGGGTTAATAATCGAACTGACCAGTAGAACTATAACTAGTCATGGAGCAACTGGCTTTCTAAGATAAACAGGAAACCAGCGTCTGATTATTATCCACAAGGAATGCTTGTGCAAAGAAATAAATGACAAAGACGACATCGACCATGAGTGATTAATGTATAACTTTAGTGACTAATGTAATAAACATAGGCCGAGGGATCAATTAATCACGGTATAGAGTGGATATTTAGGTAAATAAGCTGCCAATAAGCTGTTCTTGAAAAGTTCCGAGAACAGATAAATCATGAGGTCTTATCTGTGAAATGTACTTTTTGAAGTAGGCAAATTGAGCTGTATAAGGGTGGGTTTTTGCAGAGTTGGTTGGAGAGCTCGAAAGAGAAAGAACCCTAAAGCTACTCCTGTGTACGGTATAGATTGATCACCTATGCTGTATATGAATAAAGTCTGTTCCGTGTTCTCCACTAACAAGTGTCTTGTACTTACTCAAAGCGTATCGTTGTGAACCATAGAATGAAGGAGGTTAACACACACCACCTCAGGTATTTTCATTTGGGGGAAATTAGATAGTGTTAGTGAGGATATGGGTTCAGGTAATTCGCAAGGTATTCACGGAGGGAGCCAGAGGAGAGTGGATGAGAAGGTGCCATCTTCCCAGTGAAGGCTACCCATGGCTTCTGAGTTGTGAGACCCAGATCTTATGGGTACTCATCTGCATAGAAGGATATTCCAGGAACTTCAAACCTACATGGAGGCTCTGAGGTTAATCTTCAAGAATATGTGGCCACTGACAAGTGTAACTGGAGTCTACAACTCTCATTTGCTGCAATATCAGGGAAGCTTTTTTTTATACATCAATGGAGTATGTGGCTGTTTCACCGGAATCTGCAACAGCCCCTCAACTCAGAAGTGGCCAGAGACTAGTCAGTACCCCCTCCACAGAAGCACAGACTGCGGCCTTGGTGGCAGTAGGGGTCAGATTAGATCGCACCCTGGACCTAGCTTCTAGACTTTGGAGGCTTGGGTGTAGGCCCAGGAGAAGCCTTTTGTGATACTGGCTCTCAGGTTGCACCAAGGTAAAGCACTAGAATAAGAGAAAGAAAGGCAGGTTAAGCCACCCATGGGAAGTTCAGTTTTAGGAAAGAGTAGCTTGGCTTCTGTTCACTTTAGAGTTTGTTATATTAAAATAGAATGTGCACCTATGTTATTCATGGAGATTATTGACATACAGGAAGCGGTGCACTTATTTCATGCTGACTTATCCAATCAGGTGATTATTATTGGCACAGTACTATAGGGGCAAGGAGAGCTATGTGTTGTGAGCTTCTAGGATATCTAGTAGATTGAAGGATTTGAAGTTGTGAAATATGGCACTAATGACCAAGGTGGACTATATTAAACAGAAGAGAAGACTTCAATGATCAGTTGTGTTTTGATACCCTTTGCAGGCATCACTGAGGAGTCCACTTAGTGTACAGAGGGATCTGGGTGTCCTAGTACATGAATCACAAAATGTTAGTATGCAGGTACAGCAAGTGATTAGGAAGGCAAATGGAATGTTGTCATATATTGCAAGGGGAAAGGAATATAAAAGTTGAGATGTTTTACTGTAGTTGTACAGGGCATTGGTGAGACCACATCCAGAATACTGTGTGCAGTTTTGGTCTCCTTATTTAAGAAAGGACATAATTGCTTTTGAGGCAGTTCAGAGAAGGTTCACTCGACTGATTCCTGGGATGAGGGGGTTATCTTATGAGGAAAGGTTGGACAAGTTGGGCCTGTATACACTGGAGTTTAGAAGAATGAGAGGTGATCTTATTGAAATATATCAGATCCTGAGGGGACCAGAAGGGCGAGAGGATGTTTCCCCTTGTGGGAGAGACTAGAACTAGGGGCCACAGTTTAAAAATAAGGGGTCTCCCATTCAAGACTGAGATGAGGAGAATTTTTTTCTCTCAGAGGGTCGTGAGTCTGTGGAACTCCCTTCCCCAGAGAGCGGTGGAGGCAGGGTCATTGAATATTTTTAAGGCTGAGTTAGATAGATTCCTGATTAACAAGTGAGTCAAAGGTTATAGTAGGTAGACGGGAAAGTAGGGTTGAGGTCACAATCAGATCAGCCACGATCTTATCAAATGACAGAGCAAGCTCGAGGGGCTGAATGGCCTAATCTTGCCCTTAATTTGGATGTTCGTATGATGGTCATCCTAATGCTCTCCTCCATATGGCTCTGCCTCCAAAGTAGCGAGGGCCACCTCCCCAAGAATCTCCATATCTATGCCTTTTTGGATGATGAAGTTGTGCTGGGCACAGGGGGGTTATAGCCCCGCTGTGCCCAGCACAACTTCACCAGGAAACAAGAGCTGAAGAATATTTCAGAGACTCTCCTAACCTTTCAAGGCAGTGGAAGGATCCCATTACAATCCTGATGGTTCTCTTGATGACCAATCTAGTATCGGCATGTACCTCAATGTTGTGCTCCTCTGCTGCTGTTCAGGCCACTCTTAGTGGGTCATTAACCATGGGAGTAGGGGGTATGTCGTGTCATCCACAAGCCAACCACTGGCATGATTTTTCTTTTCCCTGAAGAGCTCAGAGAAAGCTGAATTTTGAAGGATAAATGCCTCATGGAAAGTTCTAGCCAATTTTATGTTGATGTATAGGATTCTTTGCATATTGTCACACACAATCTGGACAATGAGAGCGCGATAGCCCTTTCTGTTAATTTGAGTTCCATCTGCTACATGTTGCACCTTGAGTAAGCTAGCAGCCCCATAAAAGTCAATGGGGGCTAAATTTGACAACCCCCAAATCCGGTCACGGGGGTCGCGGTGCACCATTAATCCGCGCCCGGTGTTTCCGATGTAGGCAGCACGTGAGATCTGTGCTCCTTACCATGATTTGTACATGCAGCCAGCACTACCCCCGCCATTGAGTGGCTGCATGTACCAGCAGGAGTCCCAATATGGGGCGTGGCCAGCACTAATTAAACGCAGCCTGTACCTCTTAAAGCACAGTCAATGCAAGCAGTGGAGGATGACGGGTAGACTGCCTGGACCAGCAAGAGAGCGTGCACCAAGATTCTCCAACAAGGGAGGGAGTGAACGAACAGAGAGCCATCCTGTACCCACAAGGTGGCAGGAGACCCTCCAGACACCCAGCTGCAGAGGCAATGAGAAGAAGTGGCCTTGGAGGTGAATGCCAGGGGCACTGCACCCCGCATGTGAACGCAATACCGGAAAAAGTTCAATGATTTGATACGAGTGATCAAGGTGAGTGAATGCAAGTGTCAAGTGGCACATCCTACCAACTGCACCACTGCTCCATGCACAACACCCCCCCCCCCCGTCACCCACCCACCAACAAACGTTGCCCATCTTTACACAATGTTGCACTTTGTATGCTGCATCTCACCCTCACAGAGTACCACACTTGCAGACCACACAACCTCCACTCACAGGTCACACACACTGGCAGCTATTCATCCATGACAGGCATATCACCTAGACACCTTGCAGGATACTCACTGACACACTGCCCTCTGTCTTGCAGGAGAAGGTGGCGCATAACAGCTGGCAGCAGGAGGGACCTGAGGGAGGACAGGCATGCCTACACATCATCACCCCCCCCCCTGGACGAGACCGTGCTGTGGATCATTGGCTGGGCCATCGCTGCAGCCTTGGCCACTGGCTGCGTGGAGATCCCGTCGATGGGGGTCTCTGCACCTAATCCTCCTTTTTGTTTCCCACATCTCCCTCATCCCGCAATCTTTTCGGACTCACGTGGTGCAGATGGTATCAGCACACACGTCTCGCTTGCTCCTCTCCCCACTCCACAACTCAACCTGTCTCCCTTTGTCATTGAAGATACCCAAGAACTGGAACCAGCACCAGCTGAGGTGGAGGAGGAGGAAGACAGTGATAATGAAGCCCCAACGTCACTTGGCCTGACACTCACATCCACCAGCTCAGATATTGGCACTACGCGTAGTGTAGATGCAAGGGTAGAGGAGGGATCTGCACGTGGTGAGGCACCGGGCACAAGTGCGCAGGAGCCAGGGCGGGGGGAATGGAAACCACAGGTGCTGACTCACAAGTGGGCGTGGTCGCACAATGGTTCTGCTGCCGAGGAGTCAGATGATGACATTGATAGGCCAGGTTACAGAAGAAGGCTGATGGGCGTACACCACCAAATGCTTGGTGCACTGGAAAGCCTGCGCACAATGATAAGGGGCATGGATTAGTCCACCTTGGACTAGGCACAGGGCTTTGTGCAGAGCTTGGAGCCCATCCTTACCCAAATGAAACGGGTGGTCACCTCCATCAGCACTCCTGTGGAACCCACCATGATGCAGCATCTGATGACCGATGTCGCGGCTTCCATTACAGCACAATCCAATGTCACCAAAACTCTGCATACATCAGTTGGAGCTCAGACTGCTGCAATGGAAGTGCAGACCATTGCTATCGTGGCCGTGGGAACCACTGTGGAAAGGGGCTTCCAGAGCATCACAGCACTCCAGCAATCCGTTCTCCAGCCGATCACCAAGAGTGCTGAGGTGCTGACCCGGGAGAGTGGCTGTGACGCCATGGCAGTCGGACCTGCTGTCCTCTCTCCGGATGATAACGTTCCTGCTCCCACCCCTGCCACTTCACCAATGACCTTGATGTTGCCTGTCAGCCAGCCAGGCAAGACTGCTGCAGCACATACCACTGGGCAGCTCTCCCGGCCCAGAGCTGCTCGGGGTCGTCCTCCAAGACCATCTGCACGCTTCTCAATTGAAGGTCAGCAGCCTTCCACCACCTGGACTAATAATCCGGAGTCATGAGTTCAAATCCCGCCACGGCAGCTGGGGAATTTAAATTCAATTAATTAATTAAATAAAATCTGGAATTAAAATCCTAGTATCAGTAATGGTGGCCATGAAACTAATGGATTGTCGTAAAAACCCATCTGGTTCACTAATGTCCTTTAGGGAAGGAAACCTGTCGTCCTTACCCAGTCTGGCTTATATGTGACTCCAGAACCACAGCAATGTGGGTGATTCTTAATTGCCCTCTGAAATGGCCGAGCAAGCCACTCAGTTGTACAATCTCACTAAAAAAAGTCATAATAAGAATGAAACCGGACGGACCACCTGACATCGGACCACTAGGCACCGGACACGACAAAGACAAACCAAGCCCAGTCGAGCCTGCAAAGTCCTCCTCACGAACATCTGGGGACTTGTGTCAAAATTGGGAGAGCTGTCCCACACACTATTCAAGCAACAGCCTGACATAGCCATACTCACAGAATCATACCTTTCAGCTAACGTCCCAGACTCTTCCATTACCATCCCTGTGTATGTCCCGTCCCACCGGCAGGACAGACCGACCAGAAGTGGTGGTACAGTGATATACAGTCAGGAGGGAGTGGCCCTGGGAGTCCTCAACATTGACTCTGGACCCCATGAAATCTCATGGCATCAGGTTAAAGATGGACAAGGAAACCTCCTGCTGATTACCACCGACCGTCCTCCCTCAGTTGATGAATCAGTCCTCCTCCATGTTGAACACCACTTGGAGGAAGCACTGAGGGTAGCAAGGGCACAGAATGTACTCTGGGTGGGGGACTTCAATGTCCATCACCAAGAGTCGTTCGGTAGCACCACTACTGACCGAGCTGGCCTAGTCCTGAAGGACATAGCTGCTAGACTGGGCCGGCGGCAGCTGGTGCGCGAACCAACACGGGGGAAAAACTTACTTGACCTCGTCCTCACCAATCTACCTGTCGCAAATGCATCTGTCCATGACAGTATTGGTAGGAGTGACCACTGCACAGTCCTCATGGAGACGAAGTCCCGTCTTTGCACTGAGTACACCATCTAACATGTTGTGTGGCACTATCACCATGCTGAATGGGATAGATTCAGAACAGATCTAGCAACTCAAAACTGGGCATCCATGAGGTGCTGTGGGCCATCAGCAGCAGCAGAATTGTATTCCAGCACAATCTGTAACCTCATGGCCCAGCATATTCCTCACTCTACCATTACCAACAAGCCAGGGGGTCAACCCTGGTTCAATGAGGAGTGTAGAAGAGCATGCCAGGAGCAGCACCAGGTGTAACTAAAAATGAGGTGCCAACTTGGTGAAGCTACAACTCAGGACTATATGCATGCTAAACAGTGGAAGCAACATGCTATAGTCAGAGCTAAGCGATTCCACAACCAACTGTTCAGATCAAAGCTCTGCAGTCCTGCCACATCCAGTTCTGAATGGTGGTGGACAATTAAACAATTAACGGGAGGAGGAGGCTCTGTAAACATCCCCAGCTTCAATGATGGCGGAGTCCAGCACGTGAGTGCAAAAACCAAGGCTGAAGCGTTTGCAATCATCTTCAGCCAGAAGTGCCGAGTAGATGATCCATCTCGGCCTCCTCCCGATACCCCCACTATCACAGAAGCCAGTCTTCAGCCAATTCAATTCACTCCACGTGATATCAAAAAACGGCTGAGTGCACTGGATACAGCAAAGGCTATGGGCCCCGACAACATCCCGGCAGTAGTGCTGAAGACTTGTGCTCCAGAACTAGCCGCGTCTCTAGCCAAGCTGTTCCAGTACAGCGACAACACTGGCATCCACCCGACAATGTGGAAAATTGCCCAGGTATGTCCTGTCCACAAAAAGCAGGACAAATCCAATCCGGCTAATTACCGCCCCATCAGTCTACTCTCAATCATCAGCAAAGTGATGGAAGGTGTCGCCGACAGTGCTATCAAGCAGCACTTACTCACCAATAACCTGCTCACCGATGCTCAGTTTGGGTTCCGCCAGGACCACTCGGCACCAGACCTCATTACAGCCTTGGTCCAAACATGGATAAAAGAGCTGAATTCCAGAGGTGAGGTGAGAGTGACTGCCCTTGACATCAAGGCAGCATTTGACCGAGTGTGGCACCAAGGAGCCCTAGTAAAATTGAAGTCAATGGGAATCAGGGGGAAAACTCTCCAGTGGCTGGAGTCACACCTAGCACAAAGGAAGATGGTAGTGGTTGTTGGAGGCCAATCATCTCAGCCCCAGGGCATTGCTGCAGGAGTTCCTCAGGGCAGTGTCCTAGGCCCAACCATCTTCAGCTGCTTCATCAATGACCTTCCCTCCATCATAAGGTCAGAAATGGGGATGTTTGCTGATGATTGCACAGTGTTCAGTTCCATTTGCAACCACTCAGATAATAAAGCAGTCCGTGCCCGTATGCAGCATGACCTGGACAACATCCAGGCTTGGGCTGATAAGTGGCAAGTAACATTCGCGACAGACAACTGCCAGGCAATGGCCATCTCAACCAAGAGAGAGTCTAACCACCTCCGCTTGACATTCAATGGCATTACCATCACCGAATCCCCCACCATCAACATCCTGGGGGTCACCATTGACCAGAAACTTAACTGGACCAGCCATATAAATACTGTGGCTACAAAAGCAGGTCAGAGGCTGGGTATTCTGCAGTGAGTGACTCACCTCCTGACTCCCCAAAGCCTCTCCACCATCTACAAGGCACAAGTCAGGAGTGTGATGGAATACTCTCCACTTGCCTGGATGAGTGCAGCTCCAACAACACTCAAGAAGCTCGACACCATCCAGGACAAAGCAGCTCGCTTGATTGGCACCCCATCCACCACCCTAAATATTCACTCCCTTCACCACTGGCACACAGTGACTGCAGTGTGTACCATCCACAGGATGCATTGCAGCAACTCGCCAAGGCTTCTTCGACAGCACCTCCCAAACCCGCGACCTCGACCACCTAGAAGGACAAAAGCAGCAGGCACATGGGAACAACACCACCTGCACGTTCCCCTCCAAGTCACACACCATCCCGACTTGGAAATATATCACCATTCCTTCATCGTCGCTGGGTCAAAATCCTGGAACTCCCTTCCTAACAGCTCTGTGGGAGAACCTTCACCACACGGACTTCAGTGGTTCAAGAAGGCAGCTCACCACCACCTTCTCAAGGGAAATTAGAGATGGGCAATAAAGGCTGGCCTCCCGCCAGTGACGCCCACATCCCATGAACGAATAAAAAAAAACCCACGCTCCAGCCACTTGGGATGGACCTTGTCGGAGCACGAGGAAAGGCAAAGGGGCACATGAGCATCAGGCACTGAGGGAATGCACAAGGATGAATAGTGTAATGTTGTATACTTGAGTTAATGAGTAATGTTCTAAACTTGTATTTGAAGTCACAGTTGGTTGTAGTTTTTGTCTATGCGATGAGCTGCTGGAGGAAGCAACTTGTGATCATCGAGGGCGATTTGATGGTCATGTGATAGAGGATGAGTGGAGAGTGTAGGACTGTTGGTGATTTGGGAGGTGACATTGAGGTTACTGATATCGCTCATGAATAAGGTGAACACACAGGGCCCTAGCAGATAGGGCCTGTGCACCTTGTTGCCTCCTTGCACCTTCCTCCACTTCCTCCTTCATCTCCTTCTCTTCATCGGCCTCTTCCTCTGCCTCTGGCTCAGGGTCTTGCCGGATAGGCGGTGGCAAGGGCTATTCCCTCAAAAGGGCAAGGTTGTGCAGCATGCAGCATACCACGACGAATCTTGACATCCTCTCAGCAGAGTACTGCAGGACTCCACCAGAATGATCCAGGCAGCAGAAGCATTGCTTTAGGACACCTATGGTGTGCTCATCCATGTTCTGTGTGGCCGTATGGCTCTCAGTGTATGCCTGCTCTGCATGGGTGCGTGCACGCCTGACCGGAATCATGAGCCACCTCACGAGAAGGTAGCCCTCGTCACCCAGTAGCCAGCCTTTAACTTGCTTAGCTGGATCAAAGATAGGTGGGACATTGCCACATAATGATGGCATCATGGCTGCTGCCAGGGTAGCGGGCATTGACCTGCATGATATGTTGCCTGTGGTCGCTGCATATTCAGGGAGTGGAACCTTTTTCAGTTCATGAAGATGGCCGAGTTGACACATGGAGCACGCACGGCAATATGCGTGCAGTCAATAGCAACCTGCACCATGGGGAAGCCTGCAATGAGAGCAAACCCTCGTGCTCGCTCATTCTGCTTTTCTCTGTCAAGAGGGAACGTGATGAACCTGTTGCGCAGTTCGTACAGTGCCTCCGTGACCTCCCTGCGAACTGAGATGTTGTATACATCGCCAGCAAAGGCCTGAAAGGACCCAGAGGCGTAAAAGTTCAGTGCCACGGTTACCTTCACAGCCACAGGCGATGCTGTCCTTGCCTGAGGCTGCAGTTGCCGCTGCAGCAGTTGACATATCTCTGTCATGGCCTCATCCGTGAACCGCAGCTGTCACATGCACTGACCTTCACTCATGTTGAGGTAAGAGAATTGTTCCCTGAAGGCCCTCTTGGTCAGTGCCCTGCGCTTCCTTCTCCACCTCCCTCTTCTCGCAGCTTGACCTCCTCTACGTGGCCTCTCTGCATGCTCCCAGTCCCGTTCAATGCCCAGCGGGAGCCCTAACAGTCCACCCATGGTTGCAAGGAATCTTGTTCAGCATACTGTTGTAAATGACACCAAGAGTAATGCTGGACCTGCCAAACCACTCTCCATATACTATAGCAACTCTCTCCAAGTGTGGGAAGCTTCAACAAACACGTACAATTGTACCAGCAACCAGAAGCAACAATCCAGCAACTAACCTACAACATTTGCATGATCCCTTTAAATAGCACTGGTGGGGCGATCCTCCAGGGCATCTACAACATGTTCAGCTGTTCGTGGTTAAGACAATACGTTGGCTGGAGTGTTAAATGCCAAAATGGTATCTATCCCTTTAAATCAGAGTTGCATACTGATCTAATGCAAATTCTCCTTACTTTACACGATGCCAACATTTACCAAGACGGCGTCTGGCACATGTCACGCTAGAAGGGTGTGCTCGCATTCCGGACACCATTTTGGGACATTAGGAGGCTGCGTAGCACCTGAAAAACGGGCGCTACACGGCCCAATTTATAGCCCACTGGCTTTATCCTTCAATGCTGTACTGTGATGCCAAACGGGATGAATTCTCCAGCTCAAAAGAAAAATGTGTCAGTCGCCTGATGAATGCATGCCTGGGCAGCACCGTGGCTGATATTACAAAGATCTACCATGACTACTTGAAATGACCTGGTGCCATAAAAGTTAAGTGCAGTCCTGACCTTCCTGGCCACAGACAGAGCTGTCCGAACAGTTGATGGTGGCTGCAGGTCCTCATGCAGTAGGTGTCATAGCTCCCCAATTATCTATTTGGTGAAGCATACACTTTGATACACATTTCTTCACTAAGGTGTTCATAGGACATGTGTAGTCTGTATATTCGATCTTGTGGCATGCATTGTCCTTAATTGCTGTCTCATTTTCCTTTCCTCGATCTCTCCTGCTCATATTCCTCTTTCTCCATGAAAATGGCGGACAAAGTTATGCTCAAAGGCAATGAAATACTCACTCCCATGAAGATCGCACTTGGCAGGGTTGGGGGGTGGGGTGGGGGGACAAAATATCCTGGTTGTTTCACACTCCCACAGGCAGTCAGAAGCAAGTCTAAAGATGTCTGGGCTTAAAGCAGAAAAGATGCTCCAAAAAGTAATCCTCAGCTCCAGCAATCACTACTCAAACTTTCAGCAGTCTTTAGGTTCAAAAACTTCTCATTTCCGTCACTCCCACAGCTGCGCTTTATATTTCCCATTCCAACTTATCCCTAGGGTTTTGTGAGCATCGGAAATTCGGGGCTAATATATTCAAATCAGCCAAATAGGGAGATAGTAGACGAATCGCATTAGGAAGTTCGGGCTCTTCATTTTTGGTACGGAAATGGGATTTTGCCACAATTTGCTAACCATTAAAATGAGATGTCCTGATTTTAGGGCCCAATGCTGAAAATGGTTGGGGCCAATGTCTTTAACGTGCATTTTATGCCCACTCACAGATTCATGTTTCTTGTTTTTATTCACACATTCACAGATGTACTTCTAATACTCTGCCTCCTGACTGTGAAGACATACAATAAGGAGGCATAGTAATTTGTAACAATATATACTTTATCTCAATTTCCACTATTTTAAATATCTTCTAATCTCAATCAAACCAGAAGGAGGAACTGAATGAAACATTAGGATAACATTCTACCTCTAGGACCTGGGTTTTAATCCAGTGCAGACATTGCAAACATCAGAAAGTCTCCCCTTTCTGATATTTCCAAAGATCCTGAATGAAATGAGTTTGAGAAGTTTCAAGTGAGTACAGGCCCACAGGATAAAACCTGCATTTTTTTTATTCGTTCATGGGATGTGGACGTCGCTGGCAAGGCCGGCATTTATTGCCCATCCCTAATTGCCCTTGAGAAGGTGGTGGTGAGCCGCCTTCTTGAACCACTGCAGTCCATGTGGTGAAGGTTCTCCCACAGTGCTGTTAGGAAGGGAGTTCCAGGATTTTGGCCCAGCGACGATGAAGGAACGGCGATATATTTCCAAGTTGGGATGGTATGTGACTGGAGGGGAACGTGCAGGTGGTGTTGTTCCCATGTGCCTGCTGCTTTTGTCCTTCTAGGTGGTAGAGGTCGTGGGTTTGGGAGGTGCTGTCGAAGAAGCCTTGGCGAGTTGCTGCAGTGCATCCTGTGGATGGTACACACTGCAGCCACTGTGCGCCGGTGGTGAAGGGAGTGAATGTTTAGGGTGGTGGATGGGGTGCCAATCAAGCGGGCTGCTTTGTCCTGGATGGTGTTGAGCTTCTTGAGTGTTGTTGGAGCTGCACTCATCCAGGCAAGTGGAGAGTATTCCATCACACTCCTGACTTGTGCCTTGTAGATGGTGGAAAGGCTTTGGGAGTCAGGAGGTGAGTCATTCGCCGCAAAATACCCAGCCTCTGACTTGCTCTTGTAGCCACAGTATTTATGTGGCTGGTCCAGTTAAGTTTCTGGTCAATGGTGACCCCCAGGATGTTGATGGTGGGGGAATTGGCGATGGTAATGCCGTTGAATGTCAAGGGGAGGTGGTTAGACTCTCTCTTATTGGCGATGGTCATTGCCTGGCACTTGTCTGGTACAAATGTTACTTGCCACTTATCAGCCAAAGCCTGGATGTTGTCCAGGTCTTGCTGCATACGGGCTCGGACTGCTTCATTATTTGAGGGGTTGCGAATGGAACTGAACACTGTGCAATCGTCAGCGAACATCCCCATTTCTAACCTTATGATGGAGGGAAGGTCATTGATGAAGCAGCTGAAGATGGTTGGGCCTAGGACACTGCCCTGAGGAACTCCTGCAGCAATGTCCTGGGTCTGAGATGATTGGCCTCCAACAACCACTACCATCTTCCTTTGTGCTAGGTACGACTCCAGCCACTGGAGAGTTTTCCCACTGATTCCCATTGACTTCAATTTTACTAGGGCTCCTTGGTGCCACACTCGGTCAAATGCTGCCTTGATGTCAAGGGCAGTCACTCTCACCTCACCTCTGGAATTCAGCTCTTTTGTCCATGGCATATACCATAACGATAGTTAGTTTATGAAAATTCACATCCAATGATAAGGTAGAGGTTGCTTTTCTAAGGTTAGGGTTGAGGTACATGTGGGAACAGTGTAGAGAAAACGTTCAGTCTGCAACAAGCCCATGATATGCTTGACCTGGGCGTTCGATGGATGGAAAAATGATAGAAGATATTCAATTTCTCAGAATTGTCATTCCTCATCTCAGTGAACACACACACACACATACACAACTAAAACCAGACTATTATCTAACACATCTGGTAAACTGGTATGATTTAATTTTGTTTTCTGTTACAGCTGCATTACTGCACACATGGTGATGTACAGGAAAAAGAGTCAGATGCAGTTCAATGGTGAATACTTTTGAAACCTCACTGTTAAAAAAAAATGAAACGATTATACCTTTGTTAAATTCAAAATAAAAGCCAGCTGCTTCAGATTTGCATGAAAATCTTAGCTTAATATAAAAATGTGCTCAGAGGTTTGCTGTATATTATGTTTTCAACCCAAATACAGATAAGTACATGATGATTGCATGTTACTATAATAACCAGTATCTGGTTCTATTGTTTGCAATTCCAGTTATATAGGCTCCAATTCTGTGGCAGTTGTGCAGGGACCGAACATGCATGGGGATTGGAAAATTTGGCCAGCAGTCCTTAGACGTGTTATGCAACCAATTCCTTGTACAGAGGATCTTCCACTCAGCTTCATTTGTGTAGTAAAATGGCACACGTTTCATGCTATAGCTGCAAGGCTCCAGAATACATAAATGTTGATTCTAAAGAATTGAGTCTTATAGTTTCGGACACCAGACAATAGCCTCCTAAATGTTTTCCCAAGGGCAACATATAAAATGGTAACATATTATTAAAAAAAATTTCTGAAAGAGGTGATTATTGGATCTGACTGTCATTGATGCTGTTGGCAAGCTAGATAAAGCTCTGTAAACTTATTTTGAAAGCACTGTATAAATATGATCACTCACTTCATTCCAACTTGTGTACAAATTGTGATCATCATCCAAAGAAACTTGTATTATCCAGGGATCAAAGTGGATTCTGTAAGTATTAGCTACTGTCAAGATAACTGGCATTGTGCTGCTCCAATAGGATTAAGAGGCGATAATAAAAATAACCGAATTCTGCTTTTTAAAATTTTGTGGCAATTTGAAATATTGTGCTGGAATGAAATGTTTGGGAACAAAAAAAAAACAACAAACATTTCTTCTGGGGGGAGGAGACATTTACACAATTGTTTTACAATGATTAACGATGGCCAATTGCTTTGGACTGCTGTTCCGCTTCCTATTTCCTCCTCAGGATACTTTTAAGAATACTCCTAGTTATCTTTAACATTAATAATTCCTTGGAGATTGACAACATAGGAAGAAGGCTGAGATACAGGTGGATAATGATTATACACATACTGTCTGTGCTTGTGCTCTTCCCTACCAAAATAAAATTGCAAATGTGCCAACCAGTGTCTTTTGTCATCCTCTCTCATCATGTGAGGAACTGTAATTATAAAGACTTGTCCGACCACACTAGGTTTAAAAAATCAAAAGTAATCAGGATTGTCCCTTTATTTAATCAGAAACCGTCAAGTGTTTGTGAACACTCAGGGGAAAAAATACTCTTTAACCTTAACAAAATATGAGGCAAGAGTCTAAAAACTGAAGCGTGTAATCAGATGATTTTTAAAATAATTATCTCCCATATGTCTTTTACTTATTTATTCCTCTCCTTTTCTTTAAAACCCTTTGTGCTATAAACTACTCCCCAAGCAAGAGAACTTGCAAACTAGGCCAAATCCCATACCTCTGCTGATGTTGCTTTATAACAGTCCATTTATTTTCCATCCCTCTTTGTATGGAAGTAACTAGATTTTTGATTGTTGCTTCTCTCTAGCAATATTCAGAAACTTGCTGCTGAGGTGGCTGTGGGCATAAAACCAAGTCAGGATTGCTTTGTGGACAGTGTATTCACATTTGCATCAACATGCTACGCCAATGTGTTTACGGTCAAAGTACATTCATTGTTGGATGGTGAAAAGCTTATCAGATTTATTACATTGCCATTGGAGTTTGTGTACTGTTGCTCAGGGGATATTGTTGCTTTGAGAGGGGATATCATTTATTACAGAATACCAAACTTCAGATGCTCCAAGGGATTAATATTAAAAAAAGTAGGTACTGCTAGAGGTGGGATGTTTCAGTTCATCATATTGCAATGCCTCCACTACCTAACTGCTGGCTAAATTATTACTATGCATGAGACGCTTTTAACAAAATAATAGCATTGAGTGAAAGTAGATTAATTAGCTAAGGCCTAAAAGAGGATTACGAGCTGACAGTCTAAAACAGCCCAAGGGAGGGAAGAAAACTGATTGTTTAATTAAAAGTTCCCTTAATGTTTAGTCTTTGTGTCGATCTTTCAATTTTTATTTTGTCCACAATGTTTTTTGGATCATTTCCCACCCCCACCCTTAACACCTCTCATGTCCTGCACTGTTTCCTGATTGACAGACTGGGAAGGCAGTTTACTCCTGGATCCACGCTGCTATCACCAACCACAATTAGAGCGGCCAAAAGTGACTTTTCTAACATTGTTTCCTCTCTTTGGGGGAAACAAATGCTTCCCTCTACAGGCCCCTTTGACATCAGAGATTCAACACATGGGGAATTAAGAATACAAATTTGTGTCTTACTTCTCCAACATTACAGAGTGACCAAAATGCAATGCTGCCTTTAGACTTTTTTTTATTAGTTTGTTTAAAAGGGGGAGGGGCTCATCAAAGATGACAAATATCAACACTGAAGGAAGGAACCTTTTCAACTTTTTCTAGCCAGCCAGCATCAAGCACTCCCAGGTCGAGAACATCATGGTGAGATGTAGCGAGAAGCTGCCCTAACTCAGCACTAAAAATGTGCCCTTCGCTCCACACTAACAAGTAAATTTCATGTTGCACCAGTGTGAATTTTTGCACATCCCACAACACTCAATCATATAAGTGAGATTACCATTTTAGTACTGAATTATAGGTAGCTTGTACCGTGGAACTGTAGGGAATGATTCAAAAGTGAAAATTCATTTAAAATAGGACCCTTAAAGCCACTAGAGACATTTGTATCATCAGACCGAGCTGGATTTGATCCCTGGTCCTGGGTTAAAAAGACAGTGAGCCAATATGGCTCTGCATACCACTATGTGTGTCCATGTCTGGGGTGTTACATAGAGAAAAAAGGGGTAGAGACCCCTTGGCCTTGTTTGTATATTTCCGGTCATGGGTCAAGTGGGGACAAAATGCAAATTGAGTTTAAAAAAGCTGGAAGTGACATCAATCTAGCCATTCTAGTACCTATTCTCTCCCTTACACGGGTCATCGGTCAGATGCTAATAACGCCCATAAAAGCTAACGTTGGTAGCATGGAATCTCCCTACATCCATTCGCAACTGTCAAGCTGTGTCTGAAATCTACAGATACTTAAAGAAAGAGGAATCACTTTGGATTGTAACTGGCATATCTATTTTTGGGCAGTTAGGAGACTACGATTTAAAAGTCTGTTGCTGCAGTAGAGTTTCCTTATTAGGAGTATTTTATGGGGATCTAGGGAGCTCCAATCAGTTTTCAACTTTAAGCATCCTCCTTAGCACAATAGTGGTCCCATTTAGAATCCCATCACATTTGTGCCTCTTGGAGAAAGGAGGAGGAGGACCAAGAAGCACATCTGGATGCCAAGGAAGTTGTCCTACCTGCTACTACTCTGCCGATTGAAATATTGACGATGAAGGAATTATCTGGACCTAACAGAGGAGCATTGATGTTGGAGGCATCAATTGACCAGGGAGGCAGTGACAGAGTTATGCAACATTCCGCACTACGATCCGTAGCCCAGCTCCAGGCCAGGCCAGACACCACAGTGAAGGTGACAACCACCTTGAATGTTTTATGCCTCGGGCTCTTTCTATGGGGCCAGTGGGGACATCTTTAATATTTGTCAGTTTGCAGCGCACAGCTGCATAAAACAGGTGACTGATGTATTGCTTGCCAGAGGAAACAAGTACATTGCTTTCCCCATGGACAACAGCAGCAACAGTACAAAACCCTTATTTTTTTTTCAAATGGCAGCATTCCCAGTGCAGGTGTCACTGATAGCACCTGTGGATCCTTGGGACATTTTAACGTAATTGGGGCAGGCACATAAAATGTACACCCAATTCAGAATATGCAGGGTATGTTAGATGAGATAGAAACCTAGCAGACCTGGGTTCCTATCCAAATTGCCAACTCCAAGTCACCCATCGCCACCTGAATCCTAAATTCCGCCCCCAAGGAGACTGTCATTTATAGGCTGAGAAATTTATCATGCCTAAATAATTATAGAATCAGACAATAATAACTTGCATTTATATAGTGCCTTTAACATAGTAAACCATCCCAAGGTGCTTCACAGGAGCATTAGCTAACAAAGTTTGACACTGAGCCACATAAGGAGATATTAGGAGAGGTGACAAGAGGTAGGTTTTAAGGAGCATCTTAAAAGGAGAGAGAGATAGAGAGGCGGAAAGGTTTAGGGAGGGAATTCCAGAGCTTAGGGCCTAGGCAGCTGAAGGCACCGCCACCAATGGTGGAACAATTAAAATTGGGGATGTGTAAGAACAGAATTGGAGGAACACAGAGATCTCATAGAATTTCATAGAATTATGTGGAATGTACAACACAGAAACAGGCTATTTGGCCCAACAGGTCCATGGTGTTTATGCTCCACACAAGCCTCCTCCTGCCCTACTTCATCTAACCCTATAAGCATATCCTTCCATTCCTTTCTCCCTCACGTGTTTATCTAGCTTCCTGTTAAATGCAGCTATGCTAGTCATCTCAACTACTCCTTGTGATAGCGATTTCCACATTCTAACCACTCTCTGGTAAAGAAGGGTTGTGTGGCTGGAGGAGGTTACAGAGATAGGGAGGGGCAAGGCCATGGAGGGATTTGAAAACAAGGATGTGAATTTTAAAATCGAGGCGTTGCCGGACCGGGTGCCAATGTAGGTCAGCGAGCACAGGGGTGATGGGTGAATGGGACTTGGTGCAAGTTAGGATACGGGCAGCAGAGTTTTGGATGAGCTCAAGTTTATGGAGGGTGGAAGACAGCACAGAAGGAGCCCATTTAGCCCATTGTGCCTGTGCTGGCTGTTTGAAAGCTATCCAATTAGTCCCATTCCCCAGCTCTTTCCCCATAGCGCTGCAATAATAATCAACGAATGGCACAATCATCTGAAAGGGTCATGAAAACAGCATTCATGTCATTCTGACCATCTGCAAATCTGTAGGTAAAATCACTAAACCTTTTTTCAAAATTATTTTCAGGATCCAAAACAGTGAACCAGGTCAACTGAATCAGTGAAAATTGCCCATCAAATTCTCAAACATTTGTGGCGGGATTTTCCTCTGATTGGCAGCTTCGCAGAAGGAAAGGACAGGACTACCACCCGCCCACGTGACTTTGGTGTTAACCTGTCAGTTTTTCCCCCAAAGGCGCCAATTGTATACGCAGGGTGGGTTAGAAGCGGTAATGCCACTCCTTATTGGTTTGCTGCCACTGGGTGGAAGGAACTTGAGTCCTGTTGCAGCATCTCACCGACTCTAGCACCAGCTCAGAGACCCTCACTCAGGAGGAAGTAGTTTGTGAGCCAGAATGGTTTTCACTGGGTGAAGCACTGAACACTCGTCAGCATGATGACCTAAGAGTGAAAAAGGTGGAGAGTGTCGTTCTTCCATGGAGGGTGGAGAAATGACTGCTCCCAGTTGTGGAGCCTAGGGACGCAGATTTCAGGGGACCAGTTTACAAAAGAACAATGATTAGGGAGCATCGATTTCATGTGCAGGCAGTGGAGATTCTTTTGTGTATATGGTTCAGATGATGGCGAAGAGAAAGGAATCCACTGCACACATCTGCAAATGCATTGCACAAGATTTCTCATGCAGTGCAGAATACGTTGGAGAGAGGGACAGTTCAGGAGATTTCGATAGCAACAAAGTACCAGGATGAGGTGGTAAGGACATTGGTGGTTTCTGGGGTGGCAGCTACCACTGCTTCAATAGATGCCTTAAAGGTCAGCCTGAATGCTATACTTGTACAGGACTTTCAAGACTAGATTGGGACAATTAGGTCAGTCATCGCACTGACCAGTAGCATCTCTAAGCCTGTGCCCTATGCCTGTGGGCTACAAGAAGTGGTCACAGATGTTGCTGTCTTTCTGGAGAGTGGCATTGAGCCTGCTTCCCTAAGGCCCATTCCAATGTGCACACATAAAGTAGCTTCAAACATGAGTCCAGCACTTCTTGACACTGCAAGAGATAGGCTGCTAGAAACTGGTCCCTCTGGGGCAGCTGTATCCCTAAGATCACAAGGAGGCCTCTTTGCAAAATAAGGTTGTGTGCCATGCAGCATCCCACCATTAATCCCTGAGACTCAAGCCAGACTGTATTGCATAGCCTTCCCTCCTCCCCAGACTTATTCAGGCTCGATGATAACCCTGGTACCAGAATGGACCTGGCTTTACCTGTGCTTTGTTCCTATTCTTGGGAAGCGTACAGGTGTCATCAACCAAGGCTACAGAGGGTAGCCGTTATCTCCCAGGATCCAGCCAGTCACCTGGCTTTCTGCTCGAAAGAGTAGTGGCAGCGCGGACTGCCTTAATAGAAAGGAATTGCGGCATTGTTCTTTTGTAGACTGTCCCCGAGTTCTCGGTTGCTGCGGTGGGGGTGTGTGGGGGGGGGGGGGGTGATAAGTAACTTAGGGCAATTTTAACTGCCCACCCGCCCAGTTTCTGCAGGAGGAATAGGGTTAAAATTGCTCCATGGTAGCCTTTCAACCAATGGTTACAGTTTCCATTTTTAGAAATGAGAAGTAATAAATGCCTCAATTTATTTTACATTTATGAAAACAACATAAGATTGTGAGTCATTTCTAAGCTCCATTTGGTGAGTGTGTGGAAATTAATTGGCTGTTGTTAACACCAGAATTCTGGCCAATCCTGGCACATTTGCAATAATCCAATTTTAGCACATTTTAACTGGCTTAATAATGGCTGCTCGATCACAGAAAAGCATGAGCCAGGTTTGACAGCCAACTGTGGATTCTGCAACTCTATAGGAGTTCTAGCTCAGCAATGTGATTACAAAGCGCATTATACTGGCAGAGCATTTGATGAGCTAATTAATGCTGTGGTGGCCACAAACAATGCTCATTTTTTGAACAGCATGGGTTACCACCACCAGACTATCAGAAGAGAGCTTGGGAAGAAGTCACTGATCATGTGAACTGTGTCTCAAACACAGGGGTCAAGTTTAGGGCGAGTGAAGGCTCCAACCCACACAAGGCCCTGTGGAAATCGACAAATCTTACAAGGTCAGGGCAGCATGGTAGCTATCCTCGGATTACAATCATATGCAAGTTAGTGTGAAAAATAGTTCTGGGAGCTAAGGTGGCAGGGGAGTTGTGCCGTGTTCTTGACGTGTTCCCGCCCCACACCATCCAAACTAACCTCAGAAAAGGCATGGGAGGGCCATCTGCCCCAGGCAGGCAGGGGATCGTTTACATGCAAAAGTCGCGACCTGATAGCATCATCTGTGCTGCAACACCATTTTAACTAAAAATCTCAGGAGGCCTGCATGGACAAATCCGACAGCAAGGCTTTCCAGGACACAGCAGAGTGGTCAGAAGAGGCCAAGGTAAGTATAAAAATTTTACTCTTCTGCGGAATCCTTGTTGGCCAGGAGGAGCAGGAGTGCTCCCACGGGCCCTGCAAGGAGTCCTTAGACCTCCATGGCCTTGCCTCTCCCTCCCAGTGGCAGCATCCTTGTGGAACCCCCTCACCGTCACTAAATTCATGCCGGGGACCATTTCTTTGAGTCCCTGGCATCCTCAGCCTCACAACCCAATTTCTGCTCTCGCTCTCCGGCCCTGACGGCACTCCTATCAGCTTTGGGTGGGAGACAGTGGCAAAGTATTTAAATGAGGCCCAGGCCTCAGGCTGAACTCTGCATGGAAGTTTCCCTCCTGCACCACACCCAGATGGCCGGAACGTGTCCTGAATTAAATATCAAACCTAAAATACTTAAGTATATATAGTTTATTCCAAAATGCGAGGAAATACATCAAATATACTGTACTTCTGGAATTTCCATGGCGATTCTCCCGATCTACTGCAGTAACTTTGACAGAGGATCAGTGGAAACCCTGGAGAAACGGTGTAAATGGCTAAAAGCAGTCATTCATACCATTTTTCTGGCATTTCCACCGATCTTCCGCCAAAGTTACTGTGGGAGTTCAGGAAATCCCTATGGAAATTCTCCTCCATAGTGTGAAAAATCAAAATTTTCTGCAGGGAGTATGGTCCCAGACCCTCCATTAGAGACCCTAGTCACGGTTGAGTAACTTTTGTCCTGTGCCAAGTAGCTTTATTTCAGGAAGAAATATTCTATATTGGAGTATGACTTCTGCAGGTCAGAGAAGGTGAAATC
Organism: Heptranchias perlo; assembly: GCF_035084215.1. NCBI lineage: Eukaryota > Metazoa > Chordata > Chondrichthyes > Hexanchiformes > Hexanchidae > Heptranchias > Heptranchias perlo. Next base: position 36,291,949 of record NC_090335.1, read on the forward strand.
CTGCACTATTGGATGCAAGACACGCCATACATTTACAAGACACAGGACACTGCATTGAATGCCCGTTGCTACAGTCATCAGGTGTTGGGATGGGATACAATCAGGGCTCCATCCATTATCCCAGTGCCTTCATACATGTGGGAAATGTAAGGGTGTCTTTGTTTCAGACATAGATTGTTAACAGTGGAATGGATCGTTATACATGTGGAGAAATGTTTGCTATCAAGATGGCTACCCCTTTGCTTTTCAATGATAATGAGGCAGTCCAGGTTGGGCCCACCCATTCTTAAAAAAGTTTGGCATGTCCTAATCCTTTCCATAAAAAAAATGGACCAGAAATCGCTCGGAGTGGAGAGGCAATGGTCACCGCCACTCCTGAAAACTAAATTAACAAAATTACTGTGGCATCGAATTGCTTGAATTTGAACTTTTAAAAAAATTGTGCGCTCCCAACCCAGCGTCTGAGCAGCGTGAGTTGCCGCGCGGCTGGAAAAGTTTGAGAGAAGAGAAGACATGCCCACAAAATCTGTTAAGAGGAGAAGTAACGCCCACAGATTCGGCCTGCATCGCTCAAACAAGTAAGCAGACTTCATTCATTGAAAGTTAGTATTCTGTATGTAATTGTAAATGAAAATTTTATTTTTTTATATATAAAAAGCCAAAGAAATAATTGAATAAAATAAAAGAGACAGAAGGGAAAAGTAAAAAAAAGTTACTTTTTTAGAAAAGCTATTAAAATAAGGAGTAATGAGACTCCACATTTTTAAAAGTTAATTTTTTAGTTGTTTGACAGTCATTAAGACTTACCACGCTGTTAAAACTTAGTTTAGACCTGTATTTTTAACAGTACTTGTTTGGTGGCGTAATTAGTTACTTTCCAGCTGGGCAGTTAAGCAAGTTTGCACTTTTTCAATGATTTCTCTGATTGCAGCGTGCGATGTCCCTTTAATTGAAGCTGTCATATCGCCGGCAAACCACTAGGAGCAAGTTCCGGATTTCCGCGTTCCACTGCGCATGTACGAAGGCCGGAACTTGCTCCTCCGTTTCACCACTAGCAATGGAGAGCTTTGTTGAGCTCCTCTATTATTTTGCGAGCGATTTCTGCCTCAATCAAAAATGCCAAACTGTGACAAGTAGTTTGTGTTCTGTGGGTATTTTCAATATAGTCTGTACTGCTGGGCCACAATCCATCTCTGTCAACGAGGCATTGTCAGGTAGCTTAAAAGAGGCACTTGGCCTCTTTTCCAGATGTCCAATGATAACTCTCTGCTGATATCTGCTACTGTTGCTGTCCCGTCAATATTAATTGCAGCTCAGCGAGAGCACTAGTTCTCACCTGGTTATTATCACTTCATTCAATGGAAAAAGACAGTATTCAAAAGGTTTTCAATAGGTCTTAAACTAATGTTTACAGTTTTTTTCAGATTTTTCATTATTGTTTGCATTCCATGTTTAGAATGACAAGCAGCTTGAAATGGTCCAAATATTGCAAAAGGTTCTGTTGCTGTATTTTATCCAATTTTCTGCTCATTTCACTGCAATAGTCCAGTAGAAAGTATAGCCACAAGAAATTAGAGGGCGGTACCAGATCTCCTAAGTCTTAAAATAACAAAGGGTTGCAGGTTTCACCATCTATAATCAGAACTGCATTACTGTGAAGACCTTTGTAAGTAAAAAGCTCTGGTAAATGTGGTTTTAGTTATGAACTTAAACCTTACATATTTGAGCTTCTCTATTTAATAGAAACAGTGAATAAATGTTGCCTGTAGGTCATTGTTAGAAACTATAGAACTTGTGAAATAAAGATTGGTCAGGAACAACATTGTTGTGTAATTGTGACAGAGCCTGAAACAAGAAAATTCCACAACTGCACTTATCTGCTCCCTTCACTTGATATAATTTGATTTTCTTTGTCCTGCAAATTATATTTGTAGGCAAAATAATATAATGACAATTAAAACAAAATTATTATTCATGCCAATAAATTATTCTAACTGGCAAACTACAAAGGGAAAATCTATTATTCTGGAAATTTATGAAGATATACAAGCCTTGACATTTGGAAATTAGATATTATTTGAGGGTATTGAATTCACCTGCATTAAAGATCACTTGAATGGAAAGCCAGCCTGCCAATAATAAGCATATAGTGCTGGTCCCTACTGTAAATTAAATGGACATTGAAGGAACTTTATCCAGATGACAAAGACTTTTATAAGCTGTTTGTACTGGCTATATGATTATTTTATTGAGTGCATGTTGACATAACAACATTCCTTCTAATATATTTAAAATTGTTTCATTGAAATAATTTTTTTCCAAACAGTGAAAAAGAGTTCTCGTTCCCTGAGGTAAAGCAAATATTTTCTGTAATAGCCAACAGGGCAGAGTATTGAATCCTGGAGGACATCCTTCCTCAAAAAGAATAGGACTGATGGGGAATTGTGGGAGAAGCAACAATAATTTACTAGACGATACTGGACCACTTTGGATTTGTGAATAATGCAGTCTGATGTGTTGGTGTTGCATGCACATCCACACAAATAAGCAGATAAAGGAAGGTCAGCACAATCTTGTGATACTCCAGGCACATCTCACAAATTGCCAGGAACACAGGAGTAGCATGTTAGGCTACAGCAGCCAGTGAAGGGCTGCTATCTGTCTGTTGTGCTCAGGGGCAGAGTGTGAGTGAATGGACCTGCATGGGGGGGGGGGGGGGGGGGGGCAGAGGCATGGGTGGAGCACCAGGCAAGGGGAGCAGGGGGTCAGAGGCGCCCAACTTCTAATTTTTTTAATATGGTCGCCCAACTTTCAGCGACCATTATAAATGGATATTGTGCAGTACAGTGCTGCTCAGGCTCTCCAGCCACATTAAGGGGCGACCATCTAATTTTCAATAAATGAGCTGATTGACCAGATCGTGCACAGACTTCTAACCCGATTTGTGCTAACTGCCTGTATTGGAATATGTTGGGTGTCTCTGACACATTCTAGGCTTCAGGCATCCTCACCTGATAATATAGGGAATGGACACCCAATCAGCATGTTATTCTTTTATGTTTATATATCTCACTACTAGCAAGTTGGTAATGTTATTAATATCATATATGTTAGGAACAATTAAAAATGTTTAAATATATTAAAAATTAGCATTTTTACTGTACTAAAAGTGGCATAATTATTTCTATTGAAAGATTGAGCTATGTACGGTGTCTTTTCCTGAGGTCACAGCTGTTGTTAACATTGGTTGTTTACTATAATGGAGGGAAAGATCAAGTGTGTGAGGACTGGGTCACACAGTACATTAGTACACTGACTTTAAATCTGTGGGACCTTTGTTTACATAACCCTGCCAATGAGTTGAAACCTCTCTGATTGCTAAGATGGCCCTTTGCAAAATGAGTCGGAGGAGTCCAAATCCCGTTTCTTGTGGGTGTAGACCACAGAACTGAACTGCCCCAAATCAGGCAATCTCACTCAGAAAGCTCACAGGATAGCTGGTGTGAGAAGTGGAAAATACTACACTGGCTCAGCATAAAGGGATTTTCTGAGGTTGGGGCTGAGGCACATTGATGAGGCAGAAAAGAAGATGCTTTACTCTACAGCTGACTGTGCTTTACCTGAAATGAAAGTGCTTGATACTGAAGTGTCTGAAATTGAAAAGTGATCCATTTTTCCGATCTATTCACTCACCTTCATGGGCACACAACAAATTAGGAGTGTTTAATATTGACATTGCAGTACTTTTGAAATTGAGAAATGCAAATCTTAATAATCATTCAGCATAATTTTTTTTAAAAGGGCATGAATGTACATTGATGATAGACTTGTCATGGACAATGCAATTTTCTGGAATGTTATAAATCATGAGGAATACTGCTTCAAATTACTAATGTTCAATGGGCTAAGCATTGGCTGGAGCATACACTCAATCAGAATTTGCCCCATCCCCATGGGAACTCAGACCTTGCCATTTAGCATTTAAATTGAACTTTTTAATAACACTTTTCAAATACTTCTTGTTCAAGTGTATTATTATATAATATAATATAGCTCAAGCTTTTACACCAAGCAGTTTTAGTGATGCTTTTAATCATCTACTATATACATAGTGTTACAGCACTGAAATGCTGCATGGCTGTTTCAACATCTGTGTTCCGACACTTTACATATAGAGTAGTAGGATTTGCTATGTGCCTCTCTACACAGCAAGTTCTTGCTTTTGGCTTGGCCTTCAAACGAAGGTACGAAGAGGAAGGATAATTCATCCTTTTATCCCCCACATCTCTTACAGCATGTCATAAACAGAGCTATAGGGCTAGCTTGCCCGCCTTTTAAATTTCTGATAGGAAATCATTTATGATACAGCAAGCCTAAAAGAAGCCAGGAAATAACTTTTAAAATGAAGAAGGATCTAAATAAAACAAATTTTAAATTATGTAAAGCTTCATACAATTTTCCATATAAATAATTGTTTTTCTTTGGAGTGGAGCAAGAACAATGAACAAAATTGAATTCACCCAATTTTCCACTCGTCATAGGTGTTAGTTGTGTGGCAAACAATGGTGCAACTTCTGTCCCAAGGCTACATTTCAATGCCTGCACTGTCTAACATTATGGTGATCTTTACTTATATTCTCTCATTTTAGCCTGTAGAAGCTGAGCGGTACACAGTATAGTGCCCAGTGGTATTTTGGTTTGTTTATATTTAACATTTATTTCAAAAGGTGTTGATAGGTACTTTCATTTAGCCATGTACATGAGTCTACATGCTGTTCTCTTTTCACCCATGACTTTAAAACCTTTTTATTAATTCAGACATAATGAGGCATAGCAAAATAAACACATATAAGTATATATGAATTACAATATTAAGCAACAGATTCTTTGCTATGGGATGTATGCTAAGTGAAGAGCAACACAGTTCATAGCCATACAAGGTGAGTCAAGATATTCAAGTTTAGTTGGAGTATAGTATATTGGATGTCCAGCAGAGCTTGAATCAGTGCATCATAGGGGCATCAGCAGGCATGGTGATAAATGAAATGAGTCTTTTACTCCATCAGGGGTTTCCTACAGAGAATTTATAAAGGTAAAAGACATTCTCAGAAAACACATACAGCAAGAGATGCATCATTATCAGGAAAGTAAAAAGAAGATTCAGGTTTAAATTATAAGAGTCTAGGGGATCAACCTACCCAAAGACAACAGAATGAAAGAAACAGGTCCCCATACCCCTGTACCTTCCACAGATTAACACAATGGTGTATGACACAGGGTGACCAGCCAGTGTTGCAAATAAACACCAGTGGAGAAAGTTCAGTCTTTTTGTTTTTCAGAAAATAATACCTTGTCCATCTTATCCCAACTACTGTTTACTCCAAAGTAAAAGGTCACACAAAGCATCGACTTGCCATGACACCCAATGGCTAAGGACAAATAGATATTGACAAATAGCCACAGAATTTTTTTTTCACCTGTGCCAGATGAAATTCATTTTTGTCTGTTGGCTACTACTCTTGAAAACCAAGACAATTGTCTTTCTAAATACCTTTTATTAGAATGAACTGAACTTTTTTTTATTTAAGTCCTATTTGTATAAGATGAGATTATAATTTAATGGACATATGTTGAGTGGTAAATATCAATACAAACTCTGCCCCCGTGTTTGCATGCTTGACAGAAATTGTTGTGTGGTGTCATATTTTAAATTGTTTTCATTATTTTGGGTTGTGTGAAAAATAAAGCTTTTGTAGTTTTTGCTTTTGCTGCTGTTCATTCAGTCCTCTGCAGGGACCAATGGTTTACATGATTTTGGCTGCAGCCCCAAATGTCTATATGATTCGATATAGTGTTACTGCTCCAGTTCTGTGGTTGATTTTTGCTTGTAAATCATTTGTCATGCTCTGCTGATGTTTGTCAGGACCGTTTTTCAGTATTGATGCTGTTATATTCAGACCTATTGCTGGTTGAGCTTTGTACCATTGTTGCTCTTGTTCTGAGGTGTTGGTCTTTACTGATAAAAAAAATGGTTTGTTGACTCCAGTCTTGTTTGACCTTTTCTTTGAATAATTTCTGAGCAGTTATAGCACAACAATCTTTGTTTTCACTTGTACAGTATTCTGATTACAACTTTTGTTTATCTGTTATTTATGCAATTTGTATCTTAAATTATTAAATATTAAATATTTCTGGGATCTATGCCTTTCCCAGCCCCCTTCATTTCCTCCCCTTTTTAAAGTTCCCTGTGCCTTGCTACATTTCTAGATCTAAAGCTCATTTGGGTGATATGTATCAGTGCCATTGTTGATCCATCAACCTGAGGAAGTACCCCTCCCCAATGGAAGAGTCTCTATTGATGGGAAGCTGAAATTTGGAATTAAATCCAGTTCAGAATTGTGTACTTGATCTGATCACTCTATCTGACCATTCCAGATCACTTCTTTTTCTATAGTTCGTCTCAAGCCCAATCTGAAGCATAAAGACAAGGCAAATTTGGCTCTTGTGTTATAGGTGCTGAGATAATCCTTATAGACATTTTATTTTACTGGCCTGGAGTTTCTTCCACATTTGCACCCAGATACACCTGTAATCTGGGGACAAACAAATTACGTGGCTTAAAAGATCATGGAATTTTGGGTGTAAATCTATCACGTGCATTACTACAATACACCCATAAAACTGGGCAGGCCCCCGACCCTCAAATGCAGGCTTCCTTCACTTGTGCTTGTTGGGGGTCTCAACGTTGTATCCAGATTTTCAGGCACAGCAGGAAGCAAAGTCATTTTTCTGGTCTTTTAAATGCAATTTTTTGAGTGTTTTTTTTTAAATTATCCTTACTGAAACCTGCTCTGTATGATCCATTTCTTTTAATGCATTTTTTCTGTCAAAGTATAAGTTTAAGAGCATGAGCAAAAGTTAATGCCTGTCTAATTAATACCAAATCACAAAATTACCATTCCTGAACACACAAATAAGACCTACAGTAGCTCAGTCGTACTGAGGACATTAAGCCTCATAGAAGCTACAAGAAGGCTGGTTTGGAAATGGAAAAATTCACACTGGTACAGCAGATGTATTCTTCTGAAGTGAGATAAAGGCATGGGAAGAGTAAAGAATGCATCAAGCTTGAGCTAAAACTGACCTGGGAGTGTTTGATGTTTTCACTGCAGGTTAAGAATGGAAAGAGAATTTTCCATTCACAAGCACCGACATTCCTTCCCCCAATCAGTAGCAAAAACAATATAATTTTTAAAATGATTAATTCATTGCAAAATGTAATCCAAGCCATCTTGTAGTATTCTAATTGTTTGACATTATATATTTATATTACACAAAAAATTAATTTTGGTATTTGTAATGATTTATGTTATTCTGTAACTACACATACTTGTACAATGAAACTTGATTTAAAGAACACTTATATAAAGAAACATCTTGCTTCAGTGACTACCTAACATCACTACCACCAATAAATTATGAGTTTAGACTTGAAACTATATGAGAACACCTCTGTATAATTACATCCTGAATTCAATCCTAAACATCTACATAACAGAGATATTCGGAAAATAGAAGCACATGGGATTAAACGGATGGTGGTAACTTGGGTACGTAATTGGCTAAGGGATAGGGGGAAGAGTAGTGGTGAACGGGTGTTTTTCTGACTGGAGAGAAGCATGCAGTGGGGTCCCCCAGGGATCGGTATTAGGACCATTGCTTTTCTTGTTATATATACAAATATTTGAAGGTGGCAGGGCATGTTGATAAAGTGGTCAAGAAAGTGTATGGGATATTCGGCTTTGTAAATAGCGGCATTGAATACAAAAACAAGGAAGTCATGCTAAACCTTTACAAGTCAATGGTTAGGCCTCAGCTGGAGTAGTATTGTGTAAAATTCTCGGCACCACACTTTAGGAAGGATGTTAAGGCCTTGGAGAGGATACAGAGGAGGTTTACCAGGATGAAACCAGGGATGAGGGACTTCAGTTATGTTGACAGGTTGGAGAAGCTGGGATTGTTCTCCTTAGAGACGAGAAGGTTAAGGGGAGACCTAATAGAGTTGTTCAAAATAATGAGGGGGTTTGATAGAGCAAGTAGAGAGAAACTGTTTCCTCTGGCAAGTGGGTCGGTAACCAGAGGTCATAGATTTAAAATAGTTAGCAAAAGACCTAGAGGGGAAATGAGGAAAAAAAAAATTCACACGGAGGGTTGTTAAGATCTGGAACGCACTACCTGAAAGGATGGTGGAAGCAGATTCCATAGGAACTTTCAAAAGGCAACTGAACATGTAATTGAAAAGGACTAATTTGCAGGGTTATGGGACTAAATTGGACAGCCCTTTCAAAGAGCTGACACAGGCACGAAGGGCTGAATGGCGGTCTCCTGGGCTGTAAGATTCTACGATACTGTGATTCTATGGCTGTCATACTTAGCTCTGAGTCAGAATGTTATTGGTCAATGTTATTCAAGCTTCACTCCAGGACTTGAACACAAAATCTAGATTGACACTTAAGTGCAGTACTGAGGGTATGCTACACTGTCATCCTTTGAATGAAATGATAAACTGAGGCCCTGTACAGTTGACAGCTAAAGATCCCATGGTGCCCACATAATGAAGAACAGGGAATCCGGCCCAACATTTCTCTCAACCAACATCACCAAAAATAGATAAATTAGTCATTCTTTCTCTGATTAATTTTTATAAGATCATATGTTCAAAATTGCACCGTAATTTGTTGTATGTGCAGTGTTTTGAGATGTGATAAGGTGTTATATGAATGTAATCTTTCTTTCTTTACTCTATGCACTCATTTTATTGCATTTTTAGTCATTTTCCTTTTGTATCTATAATGAGGTTTGATGTTTTACAGAAATTTGAACCTTTACAGTTGTGCACTATTATTTTTTATATATTATGTTGTTAGTTCTACTTCTGGTGTCTCTTCAGTGTTTTCGGCTAGAGTTTTCAGTTTCTGTCATTTCTGTTTGTTGATGCATGTGTTCCATATTGTCATCACTCACCAGAAGGTAGCTATATTTTTTCAGTTGTTATGCTACTTCTTGTTCATGTCTGATATGGTCATTTTCAATGGTGTTGTACTTATTCTGTATCATCTGTTGTGAATTCATCTTCTGTGTTGTCTAAAATGCAATTTGATCGAAGATTGAATGTGATGTTTTATTTGTTCCACTGTGTTGTTATGTTTTGTTTTTCTGTTACTTATAGCTTTTTATTACAAAATACTAATACTGATTTAACCATACTAGTGACTTCCGTTCTTCAGTTTCATCCTTAATTAATTATGCTCCCTGGATTCTGATAGTCCACATAAACAATTAAAGGTTTAATGAATACATCCCAAAATACAATTGTTTGCTACAGAGAATAATTAAATAAGGACTTTTTATATAGTCTTTCATGTGGCATTTATGTTTTGATTTGTGGCTGATTACTGGAAAGCCCTTATTCCAACCAAAATGAACAACTGTGTTTTTACCTCAGGAGTCATATGCAGTTTAGACAGGAAGCAGAAGAGTTGGTAGGAAGTCTTGAGGCTGAAATCAATGCAAATATGTGTACTGGAAATTATTATGTGACAAAGTCATCTTTTCTTTTTAAGGGTAAGACCCCTTTGTTTCAGATATTTTCTCTCTTTGTTTCTGCATTATACATTGTGGAAAAGGGTGAAGGTGAGCAGCCTGCTGTCATTGATGATGAGGAGAGGGTCAGCCATCAAAACTAAAAATAAGGCTGTGAGGACCTCATGAATCTCACCATACCTGAATCCAATCTCACGCTTGGTACAAGAATTAAGGATATAACTTGAAAAACGTAGACTCCGATTCAGCAACAGTTATAACAAGTCCATGCTGAGAATCAGTAACTAATACAGAAAATTTAGGCTGACAGTCAATGCAAATAAATCCAGGTGAAAATTGCAAGAGCTGCTTTTGGGAGATGTCACTTTGAAATGAGTGACGAAAATAGGTCAACGTCATGGAAATATTACAAAGGATGAAGAATGTGTCAATGGCCTAAAGATGAAAATGGATGAGATGTATACTGAGTTAAAGACAAAACTGGTGACATGCAGGTAAAAACAAAATATGTATTTAGTTTACGACAGCATGACCCTGTTGTAAAATATCACCCCATTAACTACTCCAAGAAAGGTGAATGGAAGATATGGTACATGACAAGCTAGCTTTTTTTTTTATTCGTTCACGGGATGTGGGCGTCGCTGGCAAGGCCGGCATTTATTGCCCATCCCTAATTGCCCTCGAGAAGGTGGTGGTGAGCCGCCTTCTTGAACCGCTGCAGTCCGTGTGGTGACGGTTCTCCCACAATGCTGTTAGGAAGGGAGCTTAAATGCATAAGTACCACTACACAATATTTGGAGGAACTAGAAATGGTGGAATGGAGGGACACCAGTGACACAGCAGTCATTAGAGTTAAAGATAAGACAAGTCATAAGTTAACCCATTGGGATAGTTAAAAACAATTTGATATTATACTTTGCAGTATGGATAACTGAATAAACACAATCTACATTCCAGAGAGTCTGCATGGTATCACCCATGTTGTCCTGGAGATTTCAATCCTATTAGACAATAAAAATCATGGTACCTAGAAAGACATTTTAGATGCCAAAACCAGGCAGAACAGTTCACGTTCAAACTGAGGATGAGGGTAAGAACACATGAATATCCTTCAGCCAAATCACCCCATTACACATCTGGTGCAATTGGCATGTCCTACTGTATAGTTGGAGCTCTTAGAGACACTGCGCATGACTTCAGCATGGTGGCGGGAAATCAGCAGGTGGGTGATTAGTTGCATGGGAAACCGGGAAAAAGTTTTTGCGTGTAGGTTTGAGCCATGAATTGAAGGCCCTTAATTTTACTTCCGGGTTTCGAGTCTCCAAGCTGCAAAGCAGGCGTGCTGCGCACCAGCATGATGTGCTATAAACTGGAGTATTTAAAGGGCCAGTGCTAAAATGGATTTTGAAGAAGGAGGAGCATTGAAAATGCAGCATCATAAATTCAAGGCAGCACCCCATTTCAGCGACACTTCCCTTGAGTTGCTACTGGCTGGTATCAGAAGCAGGAGGGAAGTTCTCTACTTGGCTGACAGAAGGAAGCAACCTCTGTTTTCTGTCCATTAACCAATCCTCTATCCATGCTAATATATTACCCCCAAGCCCATGAGCCCTTATCTTGCGTAAAATCTTTTATGTGGCACCTTATCGAATGCCTTTTGAAAATCCAAATATACTACACCCACTGGTTCCCCTTTATCTGACCCTGCTTGTTACATCCTCAAAAAACTCTAAGAAATTTGTCAAACACGATTTCCTTTTCATAAAACCGTGTTGACACTGCCTAATCATATTATGATTTTCTAAGCGTCCTGTTACCACTTCCTTAATAATGGATTCCAGCATTTTCCCAACGACTGATATCAGGCTAACTGGTCTGTAGTTCCATGTTTTCTCTCTCCCTCCTTTCTTGAATCGTAGGGTTACATTTGCTACCTTCCAATCCGCTGGGACTGTTCTAGAATCTAGGGAATTTTGGAAGATCATAACTAATGCAGCCACTATCTCTGCAGCCACCTCTTTTAGAACCCTCGGATGTGGGCCATCAGGTCCAGCGGATTTATCGGCTTTAAATCCCATTAGTTTCTCCAGCACTTTTTCTCTACTGATATTAATTACTTTAAGTTCCTCACTCTCATTAGCCCCTTGGCTCCCCACTAATTCTGGTATGACGAATGAGTCCCTGGAATCACGGGCAGCGATGTGCATGGCTGCTAGGTGATGGGGTCCCCATCTTCATTTTAGGAACATAGGAACATGAGTAGGCCATTCAGCTCCTCGTGCCTGCTCCGCCATTTGATAAGATCATGGCTGATCTGTGATCTAACTCCATATACCTGCCTTTGGCCCATATCCATTAATACCTTTGATTGCCAAAAAGCTATCTTTCTCAGATTTAAATTTAGCAATTGAGCTAGTGTCAATTGCCGTTTGCGGAAGAGAGTTCCAAACTTCTACCACCCTTTGTGTGTAGAAATGTTTTCTAATCTCGCTCCTGAAAGGTCTGGCTCTAATTTTTAGACTGTGCCCCCTACTCCTAAAATCCCCAACCAGCGGAAATAGCTTCTCTCTATCCATCCTATCCGTTCCCCTTAATATCTTATAAACTTCGATCAGATCACCCCTTAACCTTCAAAACTCCAGAGAATACAACCCCAAATTGTGTAATCTCTCCTCGTAACTTAACCCCTGAAGTCAGGGTATCATTTTAGTAAACCTACGCTGCACTCCCTCCAAGGCCAATATGTCCTTCCGAAAGTGCGGTGCCCAGAACCGCTCACAGTACTCCAGGTGCGGTCTAACCAGGGTTTTGTATAGCTGCAGCATAACTTCTGCCCCCTTGTATTCTAGTCCTCCAGATATAAAGGCCAGCATTCCATTAGCCTTATTGATTATTTTCTGCACCTGTTCATGACACTTCAATGATCTATGTACCTGAACCCTTTGGTCCCTTTGGACATCCACTTTTTTTTAAACTTTTTACCATTTAGAAAGTACCCTGTTCTATCCTTTTTTGATCCAAAGTGGATGACTTCACATTTGTCTACATTGAATTCCATTTGCCACAGTTTGGTCCATTCACCTAATCTATCAATATCGCTTTGTAATTTTATGTTTTCGTCTACACTGCTTACAATTTTCCTCGTTCTTCTCCTCCTCATCCTCTTCTTCAATGTTACCGGCAGATGAGGATGCTTCATGAGCACATTCGAGCTCCTCCACCTGTAACCCTCTCTGCTGCGCTATGTTGAGCAGGACACAACACATGATTATTATTCTGCACACCCTTGCTGGAGAGTATTAAAGGGTTCCCCCAGATCTTTCCAGGCATCTGAAGCACATCTTCAAAATTCCTATGTCTTGATCAATGACAGACCTGGTGGTGATGTGACTCTGGTTGTACTGCTGCTGTGCCTCGTTGGTGGGGTTTCTCACAGGTGTCATGAATCACATCTGCAGGGGGTATCCCTTGTCTCCAAGGAGCCAGTCCTTAAGTCTGTCTTGTGTATGGTAGAGATCCGGGATGTTGGACTCACGCAAAATGAAGGAATCATGGCAGCTTCCAGGGAATCTGGTGCACACCTGCAGAAACCTCCTCCGATGGTTGCACACCAGCTGTGTATTGATTGAGTGATATCCCTTTCGGTTTATAAACAGTTCTGGCTCATTTGGAGCTCCTTGGATTGCTACGTGTGTGCAATCAATTGCGTCCTGCATCTGTGGGAAGCCAGCCAGGGAGTTGAAACCCACTGCCCTCTCAGCCTGGCTGATGTTGTCGCAGGGGAGGTTGACGTAGACAGATGCCCTGGCAAACAAGCAATCTGTCACCTGTCGTATACACTTATGTGCAGATGACTGAGGGACCCTGGAGATGTCACCGGTAGCGCCTTAGGAGGATCTGGAGGCAAAGAAATTGAGGGTAATGGTGACTTTAACTGCGACGGGCAATTTGTGACCACCAGGCCCAGCTGGGAGCAGCTGTTCACGAAGGAGCGCGCAGATGTCTGTGGCCACATACTGACTCAATCTGAGCCTGCGTAGGCACTGCTTCTCCGCCCAGGAAGCTCAGCCTCTGCATGTAGACCCTCTCACATGGGGAGTGCCTCCTGCAACTTCGGCCCCTCCGTTGTACCCTCTTTTCTCTCCTCCAGGTCTTTGTTGCACACCTCTGTCTTGTGCACCTGCAACTCCCAGAACTGCACACAGTGTCTGCCATGGATGTTGATGTACCTCCTCTTTAGATGTACCGTGGAATACATCCATTGCATTCCCCCCAATCTGATCTTGTCAGTTTGAGAGGATCAAAATGTAGGTAAATTTGCCTGAACACATGAATTCTCAATCTCAACAAAGAAATCTCAGTTTAAACACAAAGAACTCCCAGCCAAAGGTTTGTCTGGAAGAACTGATTGCCCAGCTGCAAAACCTCACCTGTTATTCAGATGTGACAGTCGCAGGTTTGAAGGGCCAAATGAGCTTCAGCTGCAACTCGCCTCCATTTCAATGGTGTGTTTCAAATGCCACGGGAGGCACGTTCAGTAGAAGTTAAATTTGATTTTGTTGCAGAATCCAAAACAAAAGTAATCCCCTTTTTTCAACTACCTAAATTGGCCCTTTAAATATCGGCCCGCTGGCTTTAATTGCCGGTGGGACTTTCGGGTACCTGTTCACACGCACATCCTAACGTGCCTAGGTCAAAACTGGAAGTAGGCGCGTTGGAGTCGGGATGCGATCCCAATCCAAAAACGTACTATTTTCACTGCCCGTCCGCCCCAACCCACCCATTTTTGGGGGTTAAAATTACCCCCATTGTCACTTAGAGACTATTTCATAGATCCTTCACTTGATATTGACTTCAAATAGAAATTAAAAGTTCAACTGAACTTTGAGTAGTTGCATGTTATCTTATTCACAGAGCCATTGTGCAGTATATGTAAACTACACCAGCCTTAAAGTTAGAACCAAAGAATCTTACAGCACAGAAGGAGGCCATTCGCCCGTTGTGCTGGCTCTTTGAAAGAGCTGTCCAATTTAGTCCCACACCCCAGCTTTTTCTCCATAGTCTTGCAAATTTTTTTTTTTTTTATTCGTTCATGGGATGTGGGCGTCGCTGACGAGGCCAGCATTTATTGCCCATCCCTAATTGCCCTCGAGAAGGTGGTGGTGAGCCGCCTTCTTGAACCGCTGCAGTCCGTGTGGTGACGGTTCTCCCACAGTGCTGTTAGGAAGGGAGTTCCAGGATTTTGACCCAGCGACGATGAAGGAACGGCGATATATTTCCAAGTCGGGATGGTGTGTGACTTGGAGGGGAACGTGCAGGTGGTGTTGTTCCCATGCGCCTGCTGCTCTTGTCCTTCTAGGTGGTAGAGGTCGCGGGTTTGGGAGGTGCTGTCGAAGAAGCCTTGGCGAGTTGCTGCAGTGCATCCTGTGGATGGTGCACACTGCAGCCACAGTGCGCCGGTGGTGAAGGGAGTGAATGTTTAGGGTGGTGGATGGGGTGCCAATCAAGCGGGCTGCTTTATCTTGGATGGTGTCGAGCTTCTTGAGTGTTGTTGGAGCTCTTAATCCTCTTCAAGTACATGTCCAATTGCCTTTTGAAAGTTCCTATGGAATCTGCATCCATGAAACTACCGGATTGTCGTAAAAACCCATCTGGTTCACTAATGTCCTTTAGGGAAGGAAGCCTGCCGCCCTTACCCGGTCTGGCCTATATGTGACTCCAGACCCACAGCAATGTGGTTGATTCTTAATTGCCCTCTGAAATGGCCTAGCAAGCCACTCAGTTGTAAAATCTCGCTACGAAAAGTCATAAGAATAAAACCGGACGGACCACCTGGCATCGGACCACTAGGCACCGGACACGACAACGGCAAAACACCAAGCCCAGTCGACCCTGCAAGGTCCTCCTTACTAACATCTGGGGACTTGTGCCAAAATTGGGAGAGCTGTCCCACAGACTAGTCAAGCAACAGCCTGACATAGCCAACGTCCCAGACTCTTCCATCACCATCCCTGGGTATGTCCTGTCCCACCGGCAGGACAGACCCACCAGAGGTGGCGGTACAGTGATATACAGTCAGGAGGGGGTGGCCCTGGGAGTCCTCAACATTGACTCTGGACCCCATGAAATCTCATGGCATCAGGTCAAACATGGGCAAGGAAACCTCCTGCTGATTACCACCTACCGTCCTCCCTCAGCTGATGAATCAGTCCTCCTCCATGTTGAACACCACTTGGAGGAAGCACTGAGGGTAGCAAGGGCACAAAATGTACTCTGGGTGGGGGACTTCAATGTCCATCACCAAGAGTGGCTCGGTAGCACCACTACTGACCGAGCTGGCCGAGTCCTGAAGGACATAGCTGCTAGACTGGGCCTGCGGCAGGTGGTGAGCGAACCAACACGAGGGAAAAACTTACTTGACCTCGTCCTCACCAATCTGTCGCAAATGCATCTGTCCATGACAGTATTGGCAGGAGTGACCACCGCACAGTCCTCGTGGAGATGAAATCCCGTCTTCGCACTGAGGACACCATCCAACGTGTTGTGTGGCACTACCACCGTGCTAAATGGGATAGATTCAGAACAGATCTAGCAGCTCAAAACTGGGCATCCATGAGGCGCTGTGGGCCATCAGCAGCAGCAGAATTGTATTCCAGCACAATCTGTAACCTCATGGCCCGGCATATTCCTCACTCTACCATTACCAATAAGCCAGGGGATCAACCCTGGTTCAATGAGGAGTGTAGAAGAGCATGCCAGGAGCAGCACCAGGCGTACCGAAAAATGAGGTGCCAACCTGGTGAAGCTACAACTCAGGACTACATGCATGCTAAACAGCGGAAGCAACATGCTATAGACAGAGCTAAGCGATTCCACAACCAACGGATCAGATCAAAGCTCTGCAGTCCTGCCACATCCAGTCGTGAATGGTGGTGGACAATTAAACAACTAACAGGAGGAGGAGGCTCTGTAAACATCCCCATTCTCAATGATGGCGGAGTCCAGCACGTGAGTGCAAAAGACAAGGCTGAAGCATTTGCAACCATCTTCAGCCAGAAGTGCTGAGTGGATAATCCATCTCAGCCTCCTCCCGATATCCCTAACATCACGGAAGCCAGTCTTCGGCCAATTCGATTCACTCCACGTGATATCAAGAAACGGCTGAGTGCACTGGATACAGCAAAGGCTATGGGCCCCGACAACATCCCACCTGTAGTGCTGAAGACTTGTGCTCCAGAACTAGCTGCGCCTCTAGCCAAGCTGTTCCAGTACAGCTACAACACTGGCATCCACCCGACAATGTGGAAAATTGCCCAGGTATGTCCTGTCCACAAAAAGCAGGACAAATCCAATCCGGCCAATTACCGCCCCATCAGTCTACTCTCAATCATCAGCAAAGTGATGGAAGGTGTCAGACAGTGCTATCAAGCGGCACTTACTTACCAATAACCTGCTCACCGATGCTCAGTTTGGGTTCCGCCAGGACCACTCGGCTTCAGACCTCATTACAGCCTTGGTCCAAACATGGACAAAAGAGCTGAATTCCAGAGGTGAGGTGAGAGTGACTGCCCTTGACATCAAGGCAGCATTTGACCGAGTGTGGCACCAAGGAGCCCTAGTAAAATTGAAGTCAATGGGAATCAGGGGGAAAACTCTCCAGTGGCTGGAGTCATACCTGGCACAAAGGAAGATGGTAGTGGTTGTTGGAGGCCAATCATCTCAGCCCCAGGGCATTGCTGCAGGAGTTCCTCAGGGCAGTGTCCTAGGCCCAACCATCTTCAGCTGCTTCATCAATGACCTTCCCTCCATCATAAGGTCAGAAATGGGGATGTTGGCTGATGACTGCACAGTGTTCAGTTCCATTCGCAACCCCTCAGATAATGAAGCAGTCCGAGCCTGCATGCAGCAAGACCTTGACAACATCCAGGCTTGGGTTCATAAGTGGCAAGTAACATTCGCGCCAGATAAGTGCCAGGCAATGACCATCTCCAACAAGAGAGAGTCTAACCACCTCCCCTTCACATTCAACGGCATTACCATCGCCGAATCCCCCACCATCAACATCCTGGGGGTCACCATTGACCAGAAACTTAACTGGACCAGCCACATAAATACTGTGGCTACAAGAGCAGGTCAGAGGCTGGGTATTCTGTGGCGAGTGACTCACCTCCTGACTCCCCAAAGCCTTTCCACCATCTACAAGGCACAAGTCGGGAGTGTGATGGAATACTCTCCACTTGCCTGGATGAGTGCAGCTCCAACAACACTCAAGAAGCTCGACACCATCCAAGATAAAGCAGCCCGCTTGATTGGCACCCCATCCACCAGCCTAAACATTCACTCCCTTCACCACCGGCGCACTGTGGCTGCAGTGTGCACCATCCACAGGATGCACTGCAGCAACTCGCCAAGGCTTCTTCGACAGCACCTCCCAAACCCCCGACCTCTACCACCTAGAAGGACAAGGGCAGCAGGCGCATGGGAACAACACCACCTGCACGTTCCCCTCCAAGTCACACACCATCCCGACTTGGAAATATATCGCCGTTCCTTCATTGTCGCTGGGTCAAAATCCTGGAACTCCCTTCCTGACAGCACTGTGGGAGAACCGTCACCACACGGACTGCAGCGGTTCAAGAAGGCGGCTCACCACCACCTTCTCGAGGGCAATTAGGGATGGGCAATAAATGCCGGCCTTGCCAGCGATGCCCACATCCCGTGAACGAATAAAAAAAAAAACACCCTTTCAGGTAGTGCGTTCCAGATCTTAACAACCCTCTTTGTGCAAAAAATTCACCTAATTTCCTCTAGTTCTTTTGCCAATTATTTTAAGTCATCAGGAGGAAACAGTTTCTCCCTACTTGCTCTATCAAAAACCCTCATAATTTTTGAATACCTCTATTAGGTCTCCTCTTAACCTTCTCTGTTCTAAAGAGAACAATCCCAGCTTCTCCAGTCTCTCCACATAACTGAAGTCCCTCATCCCTGGTATCATCCTGGTAAACCTCCTCTGTGCCCTCTCCAAGGCCTTGGTGTCCAGAATTGTACACAATACTCCAGCTGAGGCCTTACAAGTGATTTGTAAAGGTTTAGCATGACTTCCTTGTTTTTGAATTCAATGCCCCTATTTACAAAGCCAAGTATCCCATACGCTTTCTTAACCACCTTATCAAAATGCCTTGCCACCTTCAAAGATTTCTGAATATGCACCACCAGGTCCCTTTGTTCTTGCACCTCAAAATAATACCATTTAGATTATACTGCATTGCCATGTTGTTCCTACCAAAGTGCATCACTTTTCAATTATCCGTATTAAATTGCATTTGCCATATGTCTTCCCATTTTACCAGTCTGTCTATGTCCTCCTGAAGTTTGCCACTCTTCTCCTCACTATTTACTGCGTTGCCAAGTTTTGTATCATCGCAAACTTTGAAATTGTACTCCCAAAACCCAAGTCCAGGCAATTGTCATAATACCAACCCCTGGGGGACCCCACTGTATATTTCTCCCCAGTGAGAAAAACATCCATTCACCACTATTCTCTGCCTCCTTTAGCCAATTACCAATTCAAGGTACCACTGCTCCTTTAATACTGTGTGTTTCTATTTTCTGAATAAGTCTATTATGTGGTACTTTATCAAATGTCTTTTGAAAGTCCATTCTTACATCATCTACTGCACTACCTTCATCAACCCTCTCTGTTACTTCATCAAAGAACTCAATCATGTTAGTCAGACACGATTTGCCTATAACAAATCCATGCTGGCTGTCCCTTATTAACTTATGTTCCTCCAAGTGAGAATTAATTTTGACCTTGACAATGGTCTCTAGTAGTTTTTACAGCACTGACGTTATACTGATTGGCCTGTAGATACCAGGTTTATCCCGCTCCCCTTTTTGAACAGGGATATAACATTTGTAATCCTCCAGTCCTCTGGCACTATTTCCATATCCGAGGAGGATTGAAAGATTGTGGTCAGAGATTCTATTATCTCCACCTTTGCTTCCCTCAGCAACCTTGGATGCATCCCATCTGGACCGGGTGACTTGTTAACTTTGAGTGATGCCAATCCATTTAGCACCTTCTATCTATTTTTATCCTATCCAATATCTCTACTCCCCCTCCTCTACTGTGACATTAACTTCATCCTCTTCTGTTGTGAAGACAGTTGCAAAGTATTCATTCAATACCTCAGTCATGCCCTCTGCCTCCATAAGATTTCTTTTTTTGCCCCTAATCGGCCCCACCATTCCTTTAACTATTTTTTACTTTTTATATATTTATAAAAGATTTCTGGATTCCCTTTTATGTCACCTGCTCATCTTTTCTCATAGTCTCTCATTGCCCTTCTTATATCCTTTTTCAATTTCCCCCTGCCCTCTTTGTATTTTACAGTGTTACACAAAAAATGTATTCATATTTCTGATTCATGCTGGAGCAATAAAACAAGTTGTCTTTATTCCTACTAAAAAGGCACTTTGAAAGGTAAGTTTAGTGAGTAAAATTAAATAGATGCATCAGGAATGGCAGGATTATGCTATTATGGATAAGACTGATGCAATTCCATTGTGGGGAAAATGGACACTCTTACAGATATTATCCCAAAAGTGCAGAAAAGCCTCTCCAGTAAAATCCACAGCATTGGCTGGGAAATGCCAAATAGCAAACTTGCTGGTCAAGTGCTGTAAAAAGGCCATTACCCCCATGTTAATTAGGGGTAAAGTCACTTGAGTATGTTGCAGTGTTATACTGATAATTAACTCACATTTCTGATTCACACTGGAGTAATAAAACAAGCACATTTGGAAAAGATGAAGGTCATCTTATAGTGACAGGACATTCATCACCTACCCAGAGAATATACTTCAAGCAGAAAGACTGAAGGCTGAATGGTAAGGTTGGGCACTATATATCAAGCTCTCTGGAATATATGGGGTGGAATTTCTTCTAGCCTGATATCTCTCTGTGACAACTCACTCTAGATGGGAGGATTATAAATTGCAAGGAAGAAGCATTGTACTTTGCGAATGTCACTCTATACAATGGTAGTTCGTCACCCAAAAAGTGCAACTGTTGTTAATGATTGATTAGACTGGTTGCTGGGTATTGCGCACTGCAGCTGAAATCAGTATGAAAATACTGATATCTTGTCACTAAGATCATATGTAGACTTCAAGCACTGCCAAAGAACTAAGGAGAAGGAACAAGATAATGACCCTTTGAATCCTGACAGGATAATAGGATTGATAGCTGGAACTTAAAACCATGCATTTAGCATCAACAATTTGAAACCGATAAAGGACTCCTGGTACTGAAATTGATCAATGTCTAACCTACAGATAGCCAAAAAAAATGATAGAGACATTCAGAAAACCTCTAGATCAAAGAAGTTAATTAAAACCGCACACAAGAAATGGATTTGTTAGTAGACCATGAGAATCAAGGGCTGGAAACTGGGTAATCTGGCAATTTATATTTGTGGTGCCCTGAAATATGAGAGCAGACATAATTCGTCAATTGCATGATTTGCTCACAAATAGCTATCTCACGGATCTTGTCAGAAATGTGTAAGTAGCATTGATGGACTGGTCTGGGTAAGATGTGGAAAAGTGGTGCGAAGATTGTGATAAATATAAATTAAGAATAAAAGCACCATAGACGATGCAACCACCCATGTTAGCCTACCATGTAGGAATCTCCGTACAGTCTCTATAGATGCTTAGGGCTTTTAAAAACTGGTACATAACTGACATGAGGGTATGTTTAGCAGTCAGAAACTATTTTTATCTGATAGACTTGAGCATATCTCAACAGGACAGGAGGTAATAAATTAGAATGTGTTCTAGTGTAGATTCTCAGTGCTATCTCTACTACTCTGTAACTAATGACTTTTGAAGCAGTCATCTTTATGGAAATATACAGGATGCAGGATATTGAAAAGTCTTCATTCGTCCTCAGTCAGATAGCATGGCTGTTCATTTCAACCAATTTGTAAAATACATTCTGTCAAAGTTTGTACCAGTGAATGAGAAAAGACCATTTGTCTTTATTAAAGCTACCTTATTGATCTGCAATTCATGAAACGACTGATCAAAAACTAAATGAGATGATGTTTGGGTGGAAATATCATCTGTGGTGCATGGGCTAAAAAGCTCCAGAAATGAGGAACTTCATAAAAAAAACACTGAGGGATTAGAGGAATAACTTGATGCCATTTGTCAGAATATTCTGTTTAACCCTAAAGTCACACCCTAAAAGAAGTTATGTGACTTAAGGTTCTCAGCCAAACATTAGAGCATAAAATAGATAGGGACTCTACCCTAAATTTCAACAACCATGGGAAAGGATTGCATTTTTTCTTCATGCAGCTAAATGAACTTTTCCGGGTTAAATTCCATTTGCTTTCCGGGCAAATGGAATTTAACCCGGAAAGCAAATGGAATTTAACCCGGAAAAGTGCGAGGTGATGCACTTTGGAGGGACTAACAAGGCAAGGGAATACACAATGAATGGGAGGACCCTAGGCAAGACAGAGGGTCAGAGGGATCTTGGTGTGCAAGTTCACAGATCCCTGAAGGCGGCGGAACAGGTAGATAAGGTGGTAAAGAAGGCATATGGGATACTTGCCTTTATTAGCCGAGGCATAGAATAAGAGCAAAGAGGTTATGATGGAGCTGTATAAAACACTGGTTAGGCCACAGCTGGAGTACTGTGTGCAGTTCTGGTCGCCACACTACAGGAAGGATGTGATCGCTTTGGAGAGGGTGCAGAGGAGATTCACCAGGATGTTACCAGGGCTGGAGCGCTTCAGCTATGAAGAGAGACTGGGAAGATTGGGTTTGTTTTCCTTGGAGCAGAGGAGGCTGAGGGGGGACATGATTGAGGTGTACAAAATTATGAGGGGCACAGATAGGATGGATACCAATGAGCTTTTTCCCTTCGTTGAGGGTTCTATAACAAGGGGACATAGATTCAAGGTAAAAGGCGGGAGGTTTAGAGGGGATTTGAGAAAGAACTTTTTCACCCAGAGGGTGGTTGGAGTCTGGAACTCACTGCCTGAAAGGGTTGTGGAGGCAGGAACCCTCACAACATTCAAGAAGCATTTGGATGAGCACTTGAAATGCCATAGCATACAAGGCTACGGACCAAATGCTGGAATATGGGATTAGAGTAGACAGGGCTTGATGGCCGGCGCGGAGACGATGGGCCGAAGGGCCTCTATCCATGCTGTATAACTCTAACTCTATGACATCATCGACAGGAACCCAAGCTGGTGGTACATTTCTGGAGAGGGGAGGCAGGGGGGAATGTGAGGTTATAGTCCCTTACTTTATTTTACATTCACAAGCATTCGCCTCTCCACACCCCCCACTGTTCACAGATATTCTACCCCCTCCAACCCCAGATCACTGAGGCATTCTACCCTTTCCAGACCAGATCACCAAGCTACTGTTCACATTCTAACCCGAACAGATTATTGTGTCACTCCTTCCCCTCCAGTTCAAGGTGGCACTCTCCTCTCTCCCACCTAAAACTTCACTTCCAGCAACCTCCCAGGGGCCACTACCATTCCTTACTTCTTCCCCACCTCCTCCCTCAGAACCACTTTCAGCCTCCTTTCTCCTGTTGCTAATATAAAGAAAATAATTACAGAATTGTGGGGGTGGGATGAAAACCTTCCTTTACACAAAGGATGCTTAGAATGTAACATTCTTTGCTACAAACCATTAATGAAACAGAGTCCATAAATTGTTTTAAAATAGATAGTTGCTTTAAAAAGTGGAATGCTATGGACATAGTGGAAGCTATGGACATTAGCCAGAAGGGTGGGTTGGATTAAGTGGGGCTAAATGACCTGTTTCTTTGCACTAACACTAAGGGATGTTTCCTCGACCGGTGGGCACCGCAGGGAGTGGAGTGCTTCCTTGATCATTATAATAAAGCTATTATTTGACTCTTATTAGTTGGTGTTTTGATATGTTTTTAAAAAAATAAAGTTACGCCCTGACAACCCCCCTTCTCACAAAAGGGGGGCCTAAACACACACAAAAGAAAAAAAAAACACTGAAGGATGAAACGCTGCTGCACACTCAGAGTAGAAATTCCGAATCATATGAGAACCTTACCCGCAAAATAGTGGGGGAGGAGATTCAGTCCCTTAAAGCAACTGCAGGTTGTAAGACTCCCAAAGTAATGCAAGAATGGGGCTGAGTCCGGTCGGTGCTGGTTTTAATCACTGAACGTGAAAAGAACCTTAAAAATGCTGGCGGTCTATATTAACCCTGTGCAAATTGCACGACCACTTAATATTTTCGGTCGGTTATGCAATAAGCCTAAGGGTATGTGCAGGCTGGAGGAGTAAACTGGGAAATACTAAAGCTAAATTAATTGTGGATCCGGAACATTAGGCTTCTGATTGCTTGTCACAAATCCAAAATAATGTTGATATCCCTTGGTCCGGATCCCCGCAGTTAACGGTATCCGATATCACAGGTGTTCCAACACTGCCCTGAAATAACTGTTTTGATTGGGGTGGGGCTGCAGTTCGGTGTAATAGGTCAGTGTTAATTCAAATCATTGCTGATGGAACATAAGTAAATAAATACCAGCTTTATATTGAAGAGATAGTCCCTGCTTCCTATTTAATCTTTAAAAAGACCGGCTGTACTTGCATACCAGTGAGCAACTCTGCTCAGTGTCGCCGCAACAATTATCACCAAGTAATTTAAAGTTGTCCTGATTTTGAGAATAAGCTCATACGAATTATTTATAACAGGGGATTATATAACGTTGATTAACAAGAGTGTTTTGGATAAGTTTTATAGCAGCGGGAACGTTCACCATCGTAATAGGAGTGAAAAGTGGGATATTCCACGCTTGTAAGGGGCGCTGTATAAATGCAAGTTCTTTCCAAACTGCAAGAGTTAGGGAAGAGGAGGGAGCTATTTAAGTTTTTTCCAACATAAGGAAAGAATTTTAAATTGAAGGACATCAATTATGAATTTCAGTAACTTATCTCCAATATTGTACGTCCCTTTTTAATATGTTTACCATGAGGGAAGATTTTAAATGCACTAAAAACCATTAACTCTATTTAATAATTATTATGATGTGGAGATCCCGGTGATGGACTGGGGTGGACAAATGTAAGGAATCTTACAACACCAGGTTATAGTCCAACTGTTTTATTTGAAAATCACAAGCTTTCGGAGGCTTTCTCCTTCCTCAGGTGAGCGAGTGTCACTCACTCACCTGAGGAAGGAGAAAGCCTCCGAAAGCTTGTGATTTTCAAATAAAACAGTTGGACTATAACCTGGTGTTGTAAGATTCCTTACATTAATAATTATTATGCACACTTTTTTTGTTTTGTAAAATCACGGGGTGTATAGAATTAACACTTTTTGTAAAATGAGGTGCAGTGGCACTGGAAAGTGAGGGTGCGTGTACATGTGCACAACAGCAGCCCTGGCGTGTGGAGATTTGCAGAGCGCAGGTGATGTCTCGCAATGTGGGCGGGCGGCCAGCCGGGAGCAGGTGCACCTTCTCCCTGTGAGGAAATGGTGCGGCTCTACGCTGCTCACGCTTGTAGTCATTTCTTGCACAGAGAACTACAGATATGGATCTACCAAACCGAGCATATGCTAAAGAAGGGGGGAGAGGACTTATAAATACTTAGACCTCAATTCTATTTCAGATCAAGAAAGGGCCACTTGTGTAAATCAGAATTCGTTGAGCGTATATTAAAAAATAAAACAAACGCTTTCTAATTAGGAATCCCCTAACGGGCATTGGATAAGGGCTGTCGGTGGAACGTGTAACCCCTCTCTGAGATCGTGTTTATGCTGCTTTATGTGAGCCAGTGCGTGAGAGGAGGGGAGTGAGTATGTACCAAGTGAAAAGGGGGAGTGCTCCAGTTTGATGGTATCTCTACTTTTAAAAAAAAACAAATTAAAATATTACTGTCGCGTGGCCCTAATTATGTTTGTTGATGGAATTGCAGTAGAAATAGTAAATCGGTGTAAGCTGTTCTTCTTGCTGAGTGTGTGGTGGTAAGAGTTAATTGAGATTCGGGACGCTGAGTGGCGTTGTTGCGCGGGAGCTCCGCTGTTTGTAAATTTCTCACTTGTCTTACTGGAGGGAAGAGGCACGTTGAGGGATCGGAATCGCAGTGTAACACTGTATCCATTGCATTCAGGGACTCGGATTCGTGGGATTCCAAGAAGGACTTTCATCCTTGTCTGGATTGTTTTAACAAGAGAATACGATGCGTTTCTACGTGGTGCACAGCATCGGGATTCTGGGATTCTTTTTCTTCTTTGCATTTCAAGGTAGGGGACTTGTAAATTGTAATTTAAAATAAAATTTGCAGTATTGTACACGCAAATAAACATAACTTGTACTCTATCGCATGAAAAAACCAACTGCCCATTACGCTTTAAACTGTTCTTTTTGAAAGACTACTGCAAAACATTGTGATGAGCAGGAATCATCCGTACGTGTTTCGAACAAGAATTTGTAAGTCCAAACCTTTTTGTCGAAAACGATGGAGAATATGGGTGTAATTTATACACGACACCGGTTTACTCTCTGTTTACGATGGGTATCAAGTTGGAAATTGTGATTCAGCGAATGTTAAATGCTGCGTTGCAATAAAAGAACACGTAAAAGACTGCAGCAAAATCTTTCTATGTATTGCTACAGCCAGGACGATAGAAGTCCAGGCTTGAGAAATGATTGTCAAATGCAGTAATTACATTTGAAAGACTACAACCCGCTACCCCGTTCCTGAATCTCCCCAAATTGCCTTCACTAAAAAGAACGGCAGGTCCACTTCAATCTTAGTAAAGATGGTCTGCCTTTATATTTAAAAAAAATGTTGAGGTTTGTTGACAAGTTAATGAAATGTTTGATTAATGCAGTTATATACTTGTTCCAAAGCAGCTGTGTGTTAGACGTTTAAAATACATAACACATCCGAAATGTTCGGTGTGAAACATCTTTTTCGAGGTTCATCGCATGTGCATTTGGGATTTTGCACGAGCATATGCTAGTACCTTGCGTCGCTGTAAACACTATGGTGACTTTGTAGCGTATCTGAAGTTAGAATAGACACCAGTTCATATGATCCCAACAGACTAATTCTGCAACGAACACTATTTTTCTGTCGGATGCAGTTGTTGCAGGTTCCTGAAGCTTGAGATTCTAACATTGCGCTCATGTTTTACAAATCCCTGTGGCTTTGTCGCTAATTTCAGTGCAGCAATAATAAGAAATATGTCGCCTCTTATTTGGATTGAATTCTTGTTTTAATGGCACGCCCCTGTATTCGAGGTGATGGCTTAATCCGTTGGGAGTGAATGCAGCATCTTTAGCATTTAAAGTGCCGAAGCATGATCATTTATTGGTAACAGGCTTTTGCAATTTAAGAAGAATACACATTATTGTCTTGGATTTATTAGCTATTGGTGATGAGTACTGGGAGTTTCAACAAGAGCGTTGTTATATGCGTTGTTCGGAAGACAATTAGACAGTGAAAGTCGATTGTTATTATATTGGGCAGATTTGGACTCATTGATTCCCATAATGTCAGTACGCAGATTTCACAGGTTTTGATTCACTGATTACTGCTACCTTTTTTTGCTACAATGTGTAATTAAAAATAAGTAGGATCCGTAATTACTAAACTCAGTTCCACTGTTTCTTCCGTGAGGAAGAAGAATGCATCTGAACAGAGGAAAAGGGGCTGATAGCTACCGATTTGTTCTATTGCGTGTCACTGCAATAATTTTTTAGGTTTGGAAGGATTTTTAGTTGTCATTATTTTGTGGCTTGTACTGTGCAGTCCCCTGGGTGATGTGTAACAGCAGTGTCTGTTGTTGACCTGCAGGGGGATATATGACCAAGGCAGTTAAGTGAAAGTCAGTAATCTATCTTGTAATACATTCGGTACTCATTGTTTTTATTCTCTACGATTCGCTTCCACCTCTTCAGCCCTTTCATCAGTCTTCATTAAAATGGATCACTCAACGCTGACACAGGTAGCCATTAGAGAGCACAAGTGCTAGTTGGTTTAAAACCAGACCGTCAATTACTTCAATTTACTAGTTCATTGGGTTGGGATCCCACAATTTAACGGCGAAGAAGCATACGTTATTGCAAATGAGTGTTTTAAAGGCTTGTAGTTCAGAAATATCCTGAAATGTATAGTACATAGTTGCTTTTTTAATTGAGTTTGAGAAACTTTTAAATAATGAATGTGAATTTCAGGTACTTGGGATGTGACATTCTAAATATGCCATATCCAGGACTGCACCTATATCCCCTCAAACAAAAACATCCATTCTATTTGTAAGCATGTGAATAAATATGTAAGTGCCATGGAACCATTTAATGGAAGATCGGCAAATAAAAATAAGCCTTTGTTTTCTCCTAATTATTTGTTCGTTTTTGTTGCTGTATTTTAAACATTAAAAAAAATCACTGGCCTTCACTTCTTTAGGCCTTTACTATTTTCATCCCTGGGCTGATTCTAGCCATCCACATCCAACGCATGTGGATTAGGGTGGAATTGATAAGCTGCTGAAGCAAACAAAAACATTTTTAGGAACGGAATAGCTCAGCAGGGCGGGGTCCCCTACAAGGAAATTTGAGAACCAAATTTCAATAACTTCATGGGTATTTCATACAAACTGTGGTTTCTGTGAGATTCTGGTGTTGATGATCTTCGCTAATACCTTTTTTATGATCAATTTTTGTAGTTATATTGTGAACACATCTGATCTTATAGATGGGGAACCCTAAAGTTAAAGGTTTTGTAGACCTTTAAATCTGGTCATATGTAAATGAAACCAATGGGTCTGCGAGTGTTTTTTTCTTGGCCCACTGCTCACCTGGTCTGCATTGGGATCGGTTAGAGTCCAATTACTGGCAGAAGAGGGATTCTACTGAGACATGAAGACACACTGTGCCAATATTGGAAAGCTCAACACCATTCCACTTAACAGCACACTTTCTGAAGTTGGTTATATTCCAAATTCCATAAATGCTAAAGTGACTCTTGAGTTGGCTGTTTGGTCATCTGTGGCAAGGATGTCTAACCTTTTTGGTTACTCTTGTCAAAACCAACAAGTGGGCCACATGAATATTTGGAAATTTAAAACATCCACCATCCACAAAAATTGAGATTCTGACAAACAACAGGAAATAAAGTAGCACCACTTATATGCAAAAATCAAAGCAGCCTAGTTTCCAAAAAAATGCAAGATCCTATACAGAAAACATGAGATCATTCATACACAATATTTACTCCTTCCTTCTTGCCACTGTCTTTACCCCAATCTTCACTTTCCTCCACTCACCCCCAAATACTCACTTCTATTAATCCCCAGAAGTTTGAAAACAGGGAGCTTCTTGCTCTGCTTTTTAAACTGCCCAGGCTGGATGACAGGTGCTGTATGATGTACCAGATTGGCCTAAATCCACCAATGATGGATCAGCTTTTTTATACTCTTGGAGGGCTCAGTAGTTTAAAGGGCTGCAGCTGAACTGTTCATTGACTTCCACTTCTCACTTTACTCGTAAAAGTCAATTTCAACCATGGTTAATTTCAGCTCCCAATAAAACTAACAGTAGTTGAAGTCAACTTTGTATGCTGAATAGGAAAAGAAACAGGGGCAGATTTGGCTTGTGGATTTTTTTATTCATTCATGGGATGTGGGCGTCGCTGGCAGGGCCAGCATTTTTTGCCCATCCCTAGTTGCCCTTGAGAAAGTGGTGGTTAGCCACCTTCTTGAGTGGATTGCTCAGCCATTTCAGAGGGAGATTAAGAATCAACCACATTGCTGTGGGTCTGGAGTCACATAGGCCAGACTGGGTAAGAACGGCAGGTTTCCTTCCCTAAAGGACATATCTACTCCAAACACTATTATGTAAGTGTCAAAATTATTCTAGACCACTTTAAAGACAAGCTGATGACTTGTATGGTGTGAACTCTTGATTCTTTGCTTAGATAGGAACTTAGGAAGAAAGCAACAGGATGAGGCTATTCAGCCCCTTACGCCTGTTCCGCAATCTAATTAGATTGTGGCTGATCTGTACTTCAATTCTGTTTACCTGCATTTGTTTCATATCCCTTAATACCCTTTTCTAACAAAAATCTATCTTAGTCTTGAGAATTTTAGTTGACCCAGCAGCCACAGCCTTTTAGGGGAGAATGTTCCAGATTTCCATTAACTTTTGTGGAAAAACTGCTTCCTGATTTCACTCCTAAATGCCCTAACTTTCATTTTAAGATTATGCTGTCTTGTTCTGGATTGCCCCACCAGAGGAAGGTTTTTTTTGTATTCCTTTTTGCACTCCTTTAATTGCTTTTTATATCTGTTCCAGTACTCTGGATTTCCACTTTTGCTTGCATTTGTGTAAGCCTTTTTGTTTAAGTTTGATACTGTCTCTTACCTCATTTATTGAACCAAGGTTGTTCAATTACACAAGTGGAGCTTTTGCCTTTTAGGAGTATTACTGATTTTGTATTGTACCAAATTCTTTGATTACTCCCCACTATTTGTCTGTAGGTTTACCCATTAATATCAGCCCAGTTTACTGTGGTCAATTCATTTCTCATCCCGTCAAAGTTTGCCTTACTTAAATTGAAAACCTTGGTTTGTGACTCTTTTCCCCCTCAAACCTAATATCAAATTCAATCATATTATTGCCACTTCACAAGATGTTCCCTTACCATCAAATTGGTAACTAATTCTGGTTCATTAGTCATCACTAAATCTAGTATGGCCAATTCCCTTGTCAGTTCTGAAACATTATTGTTCTAGAAAACTGTCCCTAATACATTGCATTTACTACTTGAGCTGTTCTTCTCCCAGTCTGCGAGAAAATTAAAACCTCCCATGTGTAGTCTGGTTGTTCATCTGTTATGAGTTGTGACAGCATTTTTTCTTAGACAAAAATTAACTAGCCAGGATGGCAGAAAATCTGATGCTTGAAAGATGACGCTCTTTCTGATACTCACAATCTGCAGTTTTATGTAATACGTCTCAAAATATACAGCTCTGAATATTCTTTGGGAAGAATTCTCTATATGGCAGGACTTAAAATATCTCTGAAACCAGACAGAACTTCAAAATACACAGTAAACATCATGAAATAACCCACTAGTCCATCTGTGACAACTATTTCTCAGTATTATCCAGAATGGCTGGCTTAAATTAATTAACAAAAAAAGCACTACATTTATATCAGGGCTCATGAGTTACTGTAGGATACAATGTGCTGTTCATAAGTAGGCAGACCTAATAACTTATGAGCCAAATTCACAAGTGAGTTCCATGAGTGGCATATAAATTGGGTCCATTACTTTTAAATGTACACTGATTTTAAATAAAAACCAAAATTGATTCTTGAATTATGGACTAGTTTAGTATTAGTTAATTTTCTGACATCTGTTGAATACATTTATATGTAATTATTAACCACAAATTTCTAGTTAGTAAAATATTTTGTCTCTAAAACTGGTCCATTGTTCTTAAAACTCTAACCGTACTTGTCAGTAGAGTCTATTCAGAATATCTCAAAGTGCTTTTATGTTAATATACCATTGATGACAGGCCAATGGCACTCCCATTTTCGCCAATATTTAACAACGTAAAGGAGGTGAACTCTGCATCTGTCGTTCAGCAACTGGATCTAGTGCTGAGGAGAACAGGGACATCCTTTATAATGGCATCAATAGATTCCAGTGACGTGTCCGTTAAAGTGAGGTTGTAAACTAGTAAAGGAAGAAAAAGAGGAAACACATTCTTGCAGGTCATGATTTGCTATTTCAGTGCTGCTATTCCAATTTCTTAGCCTCAACATAAAAATACCCCGATAACCCTGAGGTTTTCAGGTAGCAATTCAATGAAAATATTCTGCATTAGTGGGTTTGTTAAATAACTTTTAGCTCAACCTAAACCTCAATTTTATTTTAGGAAGTTAATCTTAAAATGCATATATTTGTATGAATGAGGAGCTAGATAGCTAAGTAATAAAGAACTTTAACAAACCACAAAGGATCAAATGCAGCAAAAAAAGAGAAGCACAATTGCTCCATTGCTGGTGATTTACTTGTTTTTGAATTGGAAACTATGTCACCCCTAGTTAGTTGGCAAGCAGAGCTTTCCAGCCTGATGTATGTAATTATGCCTCTTCTAGATGTGCAAATGGCATGTATAATACGGTTGGATAATTTTTGAATGATTGTAGATTTATTGATGCTGAGGAAGGTGACATTGCTGTACAGTGCCAACTGCATTGAAAAGGGTTTCTCTCGCAGCATTATGCAGACATTTGCTCCTCTGGGAACAATCCCTTTGGAAAAAAACTGGGGGGGGTTCTGATTGCTAAAATTTAACGATGTTGACTGTCTTACCTCCGGCCATTTTCTGAACATTTGGCACCTTGGGGAAAGAATAGACAAAGGCCTTGTGTGAAATGGCCTGTAGCTCAGTGGATAAGTAATTCCCTCCATCATAGAATATGTCAGAGCTGGCATTGTCCTGACCTTGTAGCCTCAATTTTAATCTCAGAAAGCTATTCTGCTGGATCAGATGGCATTTACTTTCTAATATCTTCCAGCATACCATCCTGCCATTGAAAGAACAGCTTTTGATGCCTGGCCAAAAACTTGACACCTTAGTGCTGCAGATTAATGTTTAAAGGGGGTTTAAAATGCGATTGGTAGCATTTAAAATGTGTCATAATTCCATTCAGAGGTTGGGCCAACTCTAGTGTGAGCAAGAGGAGAAATCAGTTTGTGGGATGAAGTGGGAATCCAGCAGTGCTTGGGTAAGGTGGTAGGAAGGTGTTGCAGATCGCCTTTCCAAACTGTACTCAAGTTGTTTTGGAATTAGGTAATTGGAGTGTGGCTCTATTTTGGGGGAGGGAGGTGGGAGAAAGAAAGAAAGGGAAACAGGTCTCCACTGTCATAGTTGTTTGCTTTGCAGGAGCTAAGCACGATGATGGAATTCTGTGTGCATTAGGTACTGAGCTGACCACAACATAAACACTGAATGGTGGGGGGGGTGTTCGTTCATATTAGTGTGTAGTGGCCACAGCATCCTCTTCATAGTGTTTCATTTCCTTGATGACATTCTTGTGCTCTTTCTTCACTGACTTGGCTGAGTTCACTGTTCGTTGTGCCCTCCTCCTAGGTGGCACATGGATGCAAAGTGCTGTCTAGAGAAGGGGGATCAATTACAGAATGCAGTTGAAACAGATTGAAGACTGATCCTGAATGCAAAAGAAATTAAAAAAGGAAAATTTTACATGAGGGATTGCAGCATGCTGTAGAAATAATAACTGATGAGCAGGTATTACAATGAGAAGCTAGCTTTAGTTTATCTAATAAAAACAGAAAATGCTGGGAATATTCAGGTCAGGCAGCATTTTTTGGAGCAAGAAACAGTGTTAATGTTTCTGGTTGATGACCATTCATCAGAACTGGAATGAATTAGAGATGAACAGCTTTCAAGCAAGTACAGAGCCCAGGGAAAAGGGGACATGGAAAGAACAAAAGGGGGAAGTCTGTGATGGGGTGGAGGGCAGGAGTGATTAAACGACAAAAGGGATGATGGTGCGAGGCAAAAGGGGTTGATAGTAGGACAAGTATAGAAAGAAAAGATGGGGCCAGAGGCAGTGTAAATGGTTACAGCAGAAGGGGAAGGAAGCATGGAAAATCTAGCAAAGTGGAGAGGGTTACCGTGGCTTGGGAATGTGGGGAGAAAGGTGGGTGGACCCCAGGGGACCACCCCGCCAGCCGTGCACCAATAGGGGATCCCCACCCTAAGCACCAGCCCCCATACTTCCTTCACTCCCAGTGGCTCTGGCACAGCCATCCTCCATTACCAGTACTTGCTGCCTGAGAGCAAATGGGAGCGGTGCTTGAGATCTTAACGGCCAAAGCCATTGGATTCCTAATTCTCATATGCTAATTGGGGTCTGATGCAGTCATCAGATTCTGACAAATGATTTTAACTTTGGGCTGAGCAGGAAAGCTGCCCCGGCTTTCCCATCAGGTGATGGCCAGAGGGAAGTGAATCGGGAAGCTGAAGAGACCCTCCCAGGTAAGTGTTTTTTTAAACTTTCCTGTGTGGGGCCAGGAGTAACCAAACAAACCTGCCCTTTTTTTTTCTCTTGACTCCTTTCAGGCATATATTTATGCAGGTGCCAATATCTCACCCAAGGTCATGCTTGAGCCTTGAAAGTGAGTGTCAGCAGGCTTTTTGACCGCATAGGCCATAACAGCAGATTCCAGTCCTGTCCTTCCCCCTAACATACATATGCATGCACTTCCAGCAAGGGCCTATTCTGAATATTAATCAGGAGCAGAGATCATGGCCAGTTTTCCCCACCTAACCTAAGGGTCATGAGGCCCAGTTGTAATACCTGTACCTTTGTCCTGGCTGACATCAGCTTACTTAGTCGAGACCAGGGATCAAACTTGCGATCTTTTTGGTCAGCTATCACTGGACAAACTCAGTGAGCCATTGGGGGAACTTACCCTTCTGGTTTTAATACTGAGTCACAGGTAATCTCAGGCATTTTAATTTTGCAGTTTGGCAGCAGTCTTTGCAAGTAGGATTGCAATTGCTGATAAAGGATGCCATGTTTCCACTGATGTGAAATTTGTGCTTTTGCCTTAATTTAAAAAAAAAAATAGCCTGAACATTCACTTAAAATCTAGAAATTTTGTTGCTATATGTTGTAAGTGTAAATATCAAGGTGCCTTGATGCAGGTTTGAACAACAATAGGTGCTGAAGTGGTAGTGCACCAATGACGATCTGTGTGTATCATAATTACATGGATGTCGTGGTGCAGTTGTTGGGATCTGTGTCTTGATCTCCAATGGTATCAGATCTGCCTCACTGAAAACGCACAGCATTATAAACAGGGCCATGGCTGTTGTCAAGGCAGCACTCTCAATGGGGAAAGCAGTACCAGTTTGGGTATGTGTAGTATTCTACATAGGCTGATGTATAGTCATCCATGCATAATAGTAGTTACTGTTCACTTAATAGGTACTGGGCATCTTTTTTTTTTCCCTGCAGGGTATCAAGTACAAGGCTTGAATGTTTCTTTGCTCTCTAACCAGACTTGATTCAATGATGCAATACTGTAAACGTAAATAACAGTGACATAGCCACAAGTGCAGACCCATGCCTCCATAGAACTCAAACACTGCTGAATTTAGGTTCACAACAGCATGATTATTTATTGGGCAAATGTTTTTTTTTAGCCTTTTGATTTCTTCTCCTACCGTGAACTGTTAATTTATGCACTGAAAATGTGGGAATTGGATTCAAATTACGAATTAAGTTCTTCTGAAATTCAGCGTATTGTATTCTTCCAAGTCTGAAGGGACTGGTTTGAATGTGTTACCAGCAATTCTGCTGTAACTGCCACCTTTAAGGTAGTGGTCTTCGATCCTGCTGGGGTTCTAGTTATCGCTCTATTGATCGCTGTATACTAGCTTGTTTCACCAAAATCAAATAATTGTAAAATTACATTTTCTTTTGTAAAGATTTTTGCTTTTGTAAACCTGCTGAAAAATTGAAATGAGGTATGATTAAATTGATCTGCATAATGAGTCGATCATTAGGATTGTTTCCTAGCAATAATGCGATTCTGTGTAATTAAAACGACACTCTGGTTCAGCCTTTTGAAAAGGAACAGATAATACAAGACAAATGAACATTAAAGTAAATAATATACACAAAGTTCAATGTGAAAAGGAGCCCTGTTTTGAGATTTTATATAGGTACCAATGGCTGCCAGTTATAATGTCAAAGAACTGGCTGCACAGGTTACAAAGCTAAACCCTTTCTAAAGGAGAATAAGGAAGAAGCAACATGATGGTAGCAGCAGTGACCACTGCAATTTTTTTTCAATAGTGTTGTTTTGAATATGATCTTAGAAATTGTGTGCAGTGGTATTGTGGAAATGCTCATCATACTCATATATGTTAAATTCCTCCAACACTTTAACCAAGCTGTTAATCTATTTTGTTTTAATCTGGTTAATATCTGCATTAAAATAGAATTGAGAAAAATTTTATATGCCCTCAGTGTTCACAGAAACAATTGCATTGTTTGCTAAATATCCGCAGTAACACAAAGTAAAATGCAACCAAAGCGCTACCGTTCATCTACAGAATGACTTCCTCCATTGGCTCTATGCTGGATTGCAGGCAGTAAATAGCTTATTAAAATGTACTAAAAGTAGTGCCGATATGAGTCACTTGTATTCAGTTATAGATTTCCTAGAGTGCTGCTTCATAGAGCTGTGTATAGTACTTGGCACTATTGGGATTGGAGCTAGTGGTGGAAGATGATTTCTCTCCCTCTTGCATGCACTTTCCCTCCCGCACGCTCTGAAAAATCATACAATGTTATAGCACAGACTAGACCATTTGGCCCATTAAGTTTGCACTGGTGTCTTCCACAAGTGAGCCACCGGGCCACATTTGTGCCTCTTGTACTTGGTCACCTTGGCAGAACATGATAGATGTGAGGATCGCACACCCATAATGGAGCCTGCCAAACTAATGTTTTTAGTTAATGGATGCAATATTAGGTGTGCTTTGTTATGAGCGCGTGATCCTCATTGCCTGGGTGGATTATAGTGGGGGAAGTCATTTGATGCCAGAGCACAAAAGAGAAAAATCTTCAGAGTTTAATTCTACTCTGATTCCCCATCTCTTTTGATGCACTTTTTTTTTCTTCGGACAATATTTTTGATTTGTATCCTTTTTAATATCTTGTTTAAATATTCCTCACTGCTAATCTTCAGTTCTATTTTGTGAACTTTCTCCTCCATTTAATCTGTGCATGGTTCCTTTTTATCACACTAGGTCTTGCTTTTCAATTAGTACTGTTGAACTTGATTTTCCTTTTTCTATTCTTACACTAAACTTAATTATGTTATGGTCACTGCTTCCCAAATGTTTGTTTCCTTTTATATCACCACCTTGTTACCCAGACCCAGTCAAGTATTTGTTCCGTTTCTTATTGGAGTAGCAACGCTTTGACTGAGAAAACAGTTTTGAACACATTTCAAAATAAAATGTCGCCATTATGAATTTGGGTCTTGCCTTGGATACCTTCTCGGGCTCAGCTTTAGTCACTCAACTGAGTGGTCTGCGCACCTTATTTTTATGAATCAAATCACTGCCCTAAAGCTGCTTATTACACCCCCAGGTTACACCATCATGCAATAGTACCTGCTTATGACCTGAACTGGGTATTTGTGTCAATCACGTGTATTTCTTGAATCTGTCCGAAGCTGGACTAAGCAACTATTTGGTGAGATGAGGCATAATCTAAATGGATCAATTGCTTTATTTCACAGTAAGTGCAGAACAGCAGATATGACTGAACTCATTGAATTCAATCAACGCAACTCATCTTGTAATACAGAATAAAAAACACTCACTGCATCAGTCGTCTTATTTGACTTGGTGATTTTTAACTGTCCTCCAGCATTTCTAACCTCTTGGTTTGCAGTTTGCTCTTTTTAAAAAAAAAAACAGGCTGCCTCAGTCTCTGTTTTATCTCCCTCTGATCGAAATATAAACGGGATCAAAGACTTTCCGACACAAAGGTGTGAGGTGTTTTACGATTGCCCAGGAAGACAAACAAATTGCTGATTATTTGGCAAAAATAGAAAAAAAATGAAATAAAAGGGATCCAATCTAGTTTGTACAGATAACAAAACTGGGGAACAATTAATGTTAGTAATAAAAGCAACAAAATAACACTCATCTGAAAAGGTTTTGGGTAGAGAATGTTTATCAGAACTGAATGGCCAAGATTCTCCCCTTCAGGTTGGAGTTCCAATGGGGTGGGACTTAAGCCCACCCCTCTGAATTGCTCTGACACTTTTCCCTGGGTTGGGGGTCATTTCTGATTCGGGGAAGATTGCCAGAGGGATTCCTGCCACCGAGAGCCCACCAGTACAAAGGAAAGAATCCCATTGGTGCTACAGCAGGGACATCATTGCAGGACCAGAGGAGATGGCAAAGGCATGTAAAATGGACCCAAAGACTATATCAGTGCTCCCACTGAAGATCTTGGCCAAACCACAGCCTTCAGCAGGTGAGTGTTGAGTGAGAATTGGAAGAGGCAGCCTCGACAAGTCCCTCTTCCTCATTTGGGGGACCTTTGGGCCATTACTGCTGCTTCCTGGGGCATACCATATAGTGTTCCTGAGAATCCCTACGTGGTCAGTTTTCGGTAAAATATTAAGATGCCTATGTGGCAAAGAAGCAGAATGCAAAATGGTTAGAAAGGGTTAATTAGTTAGTAACTGAGATTGATACAGGTGGCCTGGCCCTCCTGCTGGGCCATATGTTTGCGTAGTCAGCAGGTTTGCATGGTCTTATCAATGTAGAGTCTTTGATGTGATTCAAGGACTGGTCTGAATGTCTCCATGTTTATGGCAGATCAATATAGGTAACGAGCTTAGCCAAAGTTGAAAGACATTCCAGGTTGGGAGATAAGGAACAGAAGGGACAGGGAAGAACATTCCAAGTTGGAAGGTGAGGAAGTATCCCCTTTGATGTCTAACAGCAGCATGATCAGCACATGGACGATTTATGATTGGCCGGAAATAATGTAACCTCGCATGGCAACCTGTGCCCGGCTTATGATTGGTGTTGACCCTCGTTAAGTATGTTCCAACCCTATTGATTTGTATAAAAACGTGTGGATTTCTGTATGTTGTTGTTCTTGCTCTGCCAGCATAGAGGGACTCTATCAGGAGTCCAAATCAATGCTGCAGACTAAGAACCCTGCTATTAAAGTTGTGCTGAACTTTAAAATGTATTCGACTTCAGTTATCACTGAACCAGACTGAGGGGAACGAATCCGGATCGTCATTCCCAGGAAGCGGCTGTACACGTTGTAGATGGGAGGGAAGTAGCAAGGTCCATCTAGTTTGCCTACTACCATCCTGGTTGTTGTATGATACAATGATAATGGAGTTGTTAACTAATAATCAATCTCTAACAATTGGTCTAAAAAAAACCTAGACATGAGGCAAGGAAATCTCCTGTGGTGGAAAGCTTTGTAGGTCCAAAGTCACCTGCTCCTCTGAGTATGCTACACTTATCACATGTCATGTCTCAAATTAATCATTTGGTGTATCCCAAAGTATTTTCTAAAAGGAATCTATCTAATTTGCATTTAAATAAATCAACATTGTCTGCTTTCACCATCTCCCTAGGGAGACTGTTCCGTGAATTTACACTCGCTAACTGAAATAATGTTTCAACAGATTAGTTTTGAATTTAGCCCACTTCAAGTGCAGGCCATCTCCTGGTTCTACTGTTCTGGACAAGGTAAAACAACTTGTCATGGTCCACATTATCTAGTCCCTTTAGAATCCTAAAAACAGCAATCATGTGTCTCAACCTTTTTTCCAGTGAGAACATGCCCAACTTATGTAATAGCTTATCATAATCCAATCCCTCCATCTCAATCATTCTGTGCCCTCTTCTGTATCCTTTCAATAGCTGCAATATCCATTCTGTACTGAGGCGATCAGCACTGTGCGCAGTGTTCTAAGTGCGGTCGCACCAATGATTAATAAAGTAGTAGGATTACCTCACTATTACAGCTCAATGTTGACCTTTTAATACATCCCAACATCTGATTTGCTTTACTCACTGTGGCGAAGCATTGTTGCGATATCTTCAATTAGGAGCCCCAAATCTTTCATTATCCATAAACATTATTTGCTTTCCATTTAAGTAATAGTCCTTTCCTGGATTTTCTGTCCCCATGTGAAACACTTTGCGTTTCTCTGCATTGAATTTCATCTGCCACCTGACTGCCCAATTCCTAAGTATATTCAAATCCTTCTGTAGCTTATCCTGTGCAGTCTATCAGTATTCAGGCCATTTGGATGTGATGAGTGAGGAAAGAGTGACCAGCAGAAATCCCAGAAGGGGAGGGAAATCCCAGCCGGGCAGTGAGGTAGTGGTAGGTCTCGCCACCTGAATTTTCTGTCCCGATACTGCCCAATTTCTGGCTAGATTGAGGAAAAGAATCCAGTGCAATGAGTTCAATGATCTAATGAGCTGTTCAGGAAAATGAGGGCTGTAGAGAATTGTAATCTGATATTTTGGGTGAGTTGAGGGGAGATTCGGTGGAACAGTTTCAGTATCAAGAAAAGTATACAATCCAGGTACAACAGAAAGTGAAGGTTGCACGTAGAGAAACTTCATACCATTAATAGACTGCTGAGCACAACAAAAAACTGGACAATTCACCAGAATGTTCGATATATTCATGTGAACAGTTGCTACCAAAAACCCTCAACAATGACCCTTTAAGCCACTGCAGGCCTTTTCCTGCCAACTAATGGATGAGTTGTCAGAGAAATGACTGATGCCTGGACTTTACATTCAGCAAATTAGGCTGAACCCATATATAGAGACTGGTTTAGTGTGATGATTATCAGGCACTGATAATATCTCACTGCCCAACATGCACCTGAACAGAGATTGTCGGAGTGATTTGCATATAGATCTGCATATTATAAGTGATTGGGTTAGCATTCATAATAAAAAAAAGTTGTGGTGCCTCTGGAGATTAGTGACCACATCAGGTTCCTCATGGGTCTGTGTACGGGACCTGGCATGAAACTGTGATCTTCAGCACCCCCACCCGTATGGAATATGTTTCTGTTGCCTGACCACACACCCACTGAGCATGTTTCAAGACCCACTCCCCAACACTAAGCATGGTTCCCCCACCCTCTTCTAACCACGATTGTCTTCTTCGCTCTTCCACCCTCCCCCAAAATCTAGATTTGCACACTCTTTCATGTCCGTCCATGATCTCCCCCTCCCCATCAACAACTTGCATTTATAGAGCATAGTTAATATGGAACGACTTAACATCCCAAGTTGCTTCACAGATGTAATTAGACAAAAATGGATGCTGAGTCACAGGAGGAGATATTAGGTGGGGCAACTAAAAGCTTTATCAGAGGTGGGTTTTTAAAAGGCTCTTGAAGGAGGGGAGGAGGTGGAGGGGTTTAGGAAAGGAATACCATAACATGACGCCTAGATGGCTGAAGGCATGTCTGCTAATGGTGGGGCAAAGGAAGGAAGGGAGGGTTGCATAAAAGGCCAGAGTCGGAGGTATGGATAGTTGTGGGCTATCGGACTGAAGAGATTACAAAGATAGGGAGAGGTGAGGCCATAAAGGAATTTAAACACAAGGTTGTGAATTTTAAATTTAAGGTGTTTTAAGACCGCATGCCAATGCAGATAAGCAAGGATTGGAGAGATAGGTGAAGTGGACTTGGTGCAGGATAGAATGCAGGCAGCAGAATTTTAGATGTGCTAAAGTTTACGGAGAATAGGAAGCCGGCTAAGAGAATATTGGAATAGTTGAGTCTGAAGGTGACAAATGGCATAAATGAGAATTTCAACAGCAGATGGTCTGAAGCAGTGGCAGGCAATATTATGGAGGTGAAATAAATGGACTTTGAGGGAGAGGATACGGAGTCGGTAGCTCAGCTAGGGATCAAAACGACATTGAGGTTGCAAATCAATGGGTCGGAACTTGCTCCGATCGCCATGGCAAGGCTCACCAAACCTGGATTCAAAAGTATGAATGTACTTACTGTTGGATTCTGAGATCTTCCTCAGTGGTGCGTTCTGACATCAGTGCAGGCCATGTGTGCATGGAAACATTGGGGACTGCAAGCAGGCAAGTTAAACTCATAAATTTGAAGTGACATTCCCTATGTTTTAAATAAAAATGTAATTTACCTTATAAAAATACAAGGAACTGATTTAATTTACTTAACATACAACAGTTAAGTTTATAAAAAAATTTTAATCAAAAAATATTTATGTATAATTAGACTGTCCTCATTTCAAAATTAATTTTTTGTTTTGCATTCATTAAGTCATCACGCGTTTAAAAAGTAGTGTAGGGCTGGTATTTTGAAGCGTACCTTCTTGTGGCGTAAGTATCTTCGTTCTAGCTGGGAAGATGGATAAGTTTACGATTGTTTGGTGATTGTGTTTGATTGTATATGATTGTGGCGTAATTGGCTTTTAATGCGGGACTGTCAAGACACCGTTGAACCATTCAGAGCAAGTTTGCGATTTCCGGGTTTGAATGCGCATTTGTGAGCTTGCTTCGATGGATTCAGTGGTTGGGATGGACGCCATTACAGAGCGGTGTCCAAAGTAGATAAGTTCTGGGCCAATATCTCTGTCTCTCTGCCTTTTGCTTCCTTCCCCACCTTTTTCCAATTATTCCCCTGCCTCACTTTTTAAAAAAAATACACAAGGTACTGCAATTTGAGGGGAGAATATAGCTACCTTTTTTAAGTATTCGGTAGAAATACTAATCTTCTGTTGTATATTCCATATCCTAGGGGATTTTGAAGTGAGCATGGCAGAGGTACTTGCTAAATTAGACAAAACATCCTTTAACCAGATGGTATATATCTTAAGATGCTGAAGGAGACCAGCAAAGAACTTGAGGTAATAACAACTGGCACTTTTATAATACCTTCACCTAACAAAATATGCCACAGATGGCTGAAGAGGTTGCTTTTGAGGAGTCTTTTTTGAAGGTTGGGGAATAAAGATAGGAACGCATGGTTTTAGAATGATAATTCGAATGCAGGGGCATTGACTCTTGTCATGAAAGATTTGTTGAGCACAGATGAAGTTCTATAGGACTGGAAGTCAGCAAATGTAGGAATTGCGTTTAAAAGGGCAACAGAACTTACTGGGGCAAACTAAAGGCCCATTAACTGAACATTAATATTGGATAAATTAATGGAATATATTCCAACGGGAGGCTAGAGGAGCACATATAAAATAATGTGGGATAAAAAACAGCCAGCATGGATTTGGAAGGAGAGCATCCTAACTGGCGCAGCTCCTTGATTTCTTTAAGAATGTTACACATAAAATAAATTGTGGCGCTTGCTACGATGTAGCTTTCAGAAAGTTATTGATGAAAGTCCTGTGTAAAAGACTTCTAACAGAACTAGAAGCCACCAGAATCATGGGGATAATATGGGATTGGATGGATATAAGTTTTTTAGAAAAGGAAAGAGTTCGAGAGGGGTAATTCCAGACTGGGAGATGGTTTGA
Source organism: Heptranchias perlo (assembly GCF_035084215.1). Lineage (NCBI taxonomy): Eukaryota > Metazoa > Chordata > Chondrichthyes > Hexanchiformes > Hexanchidae > Heptranchias > Heptranchias perlo. The sequence goes on from NC_090335.1 coordinate 36,334,732, forward strand.
ATGGAGTTCCACGAGGATCAGTGTTTGGAGTTGTGCTGTTTCTAATTTGCGTAAATTACTCTCCTCATGGGGGGGACCGCGGCCATTGCTGCCGCTTCCTGGTGCGACCACCACTTTGCCCATGGGGCCCCAGAAAGTAGCGGTGATGCAGGTAGATGGCAAGGAAATCTACTGAGGATCTAGATACAGCCTTCCTGCCACCATTTATGTGTAGTGGATGGGAATGAAAATGCCAGCAGCAGACCCAGCGAGGAGATGGAAGTACATGTCAGGCTGTGAAGTGGCTGCGTTTTTCTTCATTCGCTGTTGCAAACCCTCCTGATTTCAGGTGGGGATCGCAAAGGAGAATCCTGGCCGTGATCTTAACTACGAGAGGAATGTGCTTCAATTGGGCTGTATTGCCTTTTCTCATCACTGATCTTTCTTATTGCCTTATTTGTTCTACCACTAAAAGTAGAAGTTTTGTACAACTTAATTGAATTGTAGGATTTCAGTGCAAAATGCACTTTGTTCTCTAGACACTTTTTTTTGTCACTTTCCACTCTGCCTCTCCTGCCTAACCATTAGGGCTTCTTGATGAGAAAATGAGAATAAGCTAGCCTCAGTGTAAAATTCAATTTAGTGCCATTAAACCATTTGCACAGCTGGACTTTAAAGCGCTTCTGCTACACAGCAAAGCAAAGTCTACACCCTGGACGTAGGTGCTATAACTCAGCAAGAAAATTTGCTGTATTTATGAGGATGCCACTAATTTGAAGGAGGCTCCAGTCAGCAGTGAACCTTGCAAGGTTTGTAACATTGAAAACTTTGCCCACCCCATGATGTAAATATTGTAAATTGGAAGAATCGGTTTCACAATTAAAGGCACTTCTGTTACTCAGAACTATTGTGTTGTCAACTCAAGTCTTCACCACTGTGTATTTATAAAGAAGTCCATTATTAAGTGTCTATTTGCATTTGATTGCCAGCAGATTGCTTTTTGTCATAGCAAAATAAAAACAGCGAGCAAAATTGTTAGTTCTGATTGTTCCTTTTGTACCCTGTAATTGGATTAGCTTAAGACTTTATTTGAAGAATGGATGTTTGCCAGGAAGGGAGATTGTTCATGCCGGTTCTTTCTCTTGTGGCATTTACTAAGCTCCAATGACATTGCATTTTGTAGATTTCAGTAATCTTGAATAGTGAAGTCTTATTAATCAGGAGATTGCTGCTATTTCGCTGAACAAGGCTCAATGTCCTTACACTCTCTCAGAATTAGATAGTGACTTTTTTTATTGGTGTTTCTGAATTTAATAAATACAAAGTCAGATTTGCACAGTAGTCTTATTCACAAACTGCCATGTTCTCAGAAAAGAAGTAATTAAATTTGTTTGAAAGGTGCATTAGTGCTTGTGGAAAGTAAGTCCATTATGTCAAGGCAAGCCATTATTTGGTGTTGAAACAACTGAGTTTTTAAAAATAGAAAATTAACAAATAAGGATTTTTTTTCCATGCTGCTTCTAGTTAAATGTTTAATTAGTGCTATGTTTTGACCTAGCAACCATCACGTTCATCGATTTTGGCAGAGCCATTTCATTGGGGGGAATAAATGACCCTACTCAAGTGGATATCCACTGTCTTATTTTTGTGATCTAGCTATATTTTAAGGGTCAGCAATCTTAATGTAACAGCAGGATTTACCTGACAGAACCGTGGCATCAATTAATTTCCCTTCAGTGAAACGGCTGAGCAAAAATTGAGCCGTCAATCAGGTCAGAAAATCAAAATTGGGTGGGGTAGGAAAGCAGAAAGGAGCTTCTAAGTATTACATCCACACAGAGGAAGTATTCTCTTCATTTTTATCAAATCCATGGCATTTTTTAATTGCTTCTAATTTTTCTGTTTGTCAATCATAACTTCTATTTTTATGATACCTCTAACTCAAAATGCAACCAAGTATCAAAACAATACTTACAGGAGTATACAATAGTAGTTAGACTTTCTACACCTTCCACATATCTAAACAAGTAAGAAGTTGCACCCTCCATTAGAAACTTAATTGACAGTAAACCTTCAGAAAGTTGAGCTTAAAATATCATATCAATATGCTTCTATGCTAAGAACAGTTTACAATGTCATAGCTTGTTCCATAGTGAATACTTGTAACAATTCTTTCCATCACTTGCTGAATAATTTTGCAATAAAATAATGGCTTAATAAGGTTATATGGTGTGAATAATTCAATTGGTTTCCAAAAACTACGCAGTCCTTAAAATTTCCTAAAAAATTATGGAGAAGGCTCCTCTCCTTCAGTTCACACATCCAAGAAATGAGAGGCAAGAAAACCTTATGTTGCATGAAGTTTTAGGTAAACAATGCAAAATGTTGTATTGATACAGGAGTTATCTGGAATAGACTTGCAGATGTAAATTCACGGAGCAGAAAACCACCAGATCCTGTATTAGATCTAATATCATCTGTAACTTAATTTGTGCCTGCTCTCTTTCTAATCATCCCAACTGGAAATTTAACCCTGTTATGAAGAAAGCGGGACACAAAAAAGAATTTCTGGTTTGGTCCTGAACGCACCTGATTAAAATCCTGGACAATTGCAATGCACTAGTCAATCTCCTACGGCCTTGCTCATGGTTAGTCAAAAGAAATGGTATGTCTGTTTTGTAACCAGATGAGCGATAGGTAACAGTGCAAGCAAATAAGAATAACGGGCCTGTTTATAACATTGGAATTTGTATGCACCATCCTCTGGAAGAAGGAGGAATATTACGGCATTGCCCATTGATTTCAATGAACTGGGGCAGCAATTGTGGCAAACCAAAAAAAACCTTAGATTTAATCTATATATAGATAAGTTGCTACACTTCAATTTGAATTGAAGCTTGGAAACGGCATTGCATGCGAGGACAATGCTTTTTATGTCTTATGCTGTGGACAAAGCTCATCATTGGATACATTTTTCTGTTAGATTCAATGTTTATGTTTGCAGAAAGCATTAATTATCAATGTGATGAATTTTTTATCACTAGTTTTATTCACACTGAAAAATGGGTTATTCACTGACGACATAATACTGTAATAAAGTATTTTGTCTCTGAAACCTATAGTGCTACACTGCACGAAAGCAAGTTGGCACATACTTCAAATGTGGTACCAATGTGGTACCAGCGTGAAAGAAGGGAGTGCTTATTTAAACTCCTATTTGTCATTTTCTTCACTATATATATATATATATATATATACATTTTTTTTGGATGATATATGCACTCAATAGTAGTGTATATAGTATATTAGCATCCAATCTGAAACATTCAACATTTAGCTTTATGGAAAACTATACCTGGTGGGATATGATGTACAGTTGGCTGGTGGCTGCACCAGTTTTAAAGTTATTGGGCCAGATTTTGCTGTCACAATAACGGCGCGTCTAATGGCGCTCGTTATTTATGCGCAAATGGTACAGCAACTTCAGGTGAACGGCAGATGTGCGGTTAAACGTGAATACTCAAAAGTTGCTGTGCGAGATGCGCCGGCCACTGTTAACTCTGCGAAAACGGCATCTCGCTGTCGGCCTCACCATTGAAATGCAGTGAATGATCTGAAGTTGCTGTATTTGCGTGGTAGATACGAATTAAACTCACCACAAAGTTAAGTCTGGTCGTTTCAAGCGTAAGTACCCTTTTAATGATGTGATAACTGTTAATTACTGCCAATCAACCCCTCTGGCACTGAAAATTAACTGTTACAAATGTGGAGTCTCATTTCTTCAGGTATTGCTGGAGATTTTAAAATGTGAAATTTACTTTTTTTTCCTCAATCCAATTTTTCTTGCCCTCTTTTATTTCCCTTTCTGTACCTGATCTGACATTGAATTCACCTACTCTAATTTACACTTCCTTCTCAGTCCTTCAGCTGTTTTTCGCAATCCTTCAATCTGGTTAAGGAGATACCCTGTTGGTTGCCCTGTTTCCCTCGCTGTGACATTATCAGCTCGCACTTTCAGCAACTTGCCACGCAATAAATTTAAAAACCTAATAAGGGCAAATCTGACTAATGGCAGATGCCATTAGATGCCCTACTACAGCAAATTCTGGCCCATTCTTTCAGCTGAGTGCTCTCCCCACTACATAGTTGTAGTTAATACTACCAATTAATTTTTGTCTAATTGAATTGAGTTCTATATGCCTTGATCTCAATTACCTGGGACTAAAGTAAAGCATTAGGGCAGTACTGAAATGTGTCCCTATGACTTCACTCCTGAATTACATTGCACAGTTTGCATCAATGCAAAACTGGAACCACTTCACCTCAAACGTAATGTGCGCAGACAAACTTGCCAATTAGTGTTTCCTGACAAATGTAGCTGAGTTTTCATTTGTTTGAAGGAGGATTCATGTATATAAACAGCTACAAATAAAAAAGAGTGCTCATTGTGGTCATCTGTATCCTTGCTCAGTCTGTCTCTCTGCATCTGCCGTTCTGTCACCATCTTCTGCCTTCGATATCTTTATTTTACAAGTAAAAATGGTATTGGTACCTACCCATGGTTCTTGGTGCAGCTGAATCCACTTTACAGAATTTTTGTTTCCTTATTTAATTTAAAGTTTGATTGTAACTAAGAGAAACCAAATTTAGATAAATATTTTAGTCTTCTAGGAGATATGTTGAACGTACCATCCATGTTTATTTCAAAAATCTTGCCTAAGCGCAAGTTTTTCTTCCAAAATTTTTTCATATTTTAAGTATTACTTTGATTTTTCTTGACTGAGTTTAAATACATTTACATTACTTGCTTCAGATTGTTGTGCTATTTGAATATTAATAAAGTTTTGAGTATTTTACAGTTGCTTTGGATAAGGTGGTGCTAATACAGATTGTAGTCAATGTTTATGCTGACATTCAGTTCATGCAATTTTGTTATGTTTTGTTGCTCTGTCCTGAAATTAAAATGTTTTATGACCATACAAACTGAATTGATTTTTAGAACAACATTAAGTTCTGTACAATAATATGGATCCAGTCCTGTCTAACTGATTACCAAAAAGTGTCATACCTGGACAAACGTGAGAATGCAGAGCCAACAAGTATTGATTCGAATGATAGATTGTTACACATTAAATCTTGCTTAAAGGAAACATTAACTCTTCCCTCCCTGCGCCCCCCCCCCCCCCCCAAAAAACCAAAAATAGTACATAAATTAGCTCGGTCTGCATCTGTCTCACCCTCTCCTAACTTTTACATCTGTTACACAAGTAAAGGGGGGGGGGGGAAAGAAGTACCTGCATTTATATAGTGCCTTTCATGACCTTGGGACGTCCTAAAGTCCTTCACAGCCAATGAAGTACTTTTGAAGTGTAGTCACTGTTGTAATGACTACAATCATCTATCCTTGGCCGTTACCTATTTCTCATCTACGTGCTGCCCCTTGGCAACATCATCTGAAAACCATGTCTGGTTCCACTTGTGCGCTGATGACACCCAGCTCTACCTCACCAACACCTCTCTCGACCCCTCCATTGCCTCTGAATTGTCACGCTGCTTGTCTGACCATGGTGGTGGGCAAATTATTGGAATCAATTCTGAGGGACAGCATAAATCATCATTTAGAAAGGCATGGGTTAATCAAGGGCAGTCAACATGGATTTGTTAAGGGAGGGTCGTGTCTGACTAACTTGATGTAAATTTTTTGAGGCGGTAACAAGGAGGGTTGATGAGGGTAATGCATTTGATGTCGTGTTCATGGATTTTAGCAAGGCTTTTGATAAGGTCCCACATGGCAGACTGGTCAAAAAAATAAAAGCCCATGGGATCCAAGGGAAAGTGGTTAGTTGGATCCAAAATTGGCTCAGTGGCAGGAAGCAAAGGGTAAGGATTGGGTGTTTTTGCAACTTGAGGGCTGTTTCCAATGGGGTTCCACAAGGCTCAATACTAGGTCCCTTGCTTTTTGTGGTACATATTAATGATTTGGACTTAAATGTAGGGGGCATGAATAAGAAGTTTGCATATGATAGAAAAATTGGCCATGTGGTTGATAGTGAGGAAAGCTGTAGACTGCAGGAAGATATCAATGGACTGGTCAGGTGGGCAGAAAAATGGAAAATGGAATTCAATCCAGAGAAGTGTGAGGAAATGCATTTGGGGAGCGCAAACAAGACAAGAGAGTACACAATAAATGGGATGATACTGAGGCGTAGAGGAAGTGAGGGACCTTGGAGTGCATGTCCACAGATCCCTGAAGGTAGCAGGACAGGTAGAGAAGGGAGTTAAAAAGGCATACGGGATACTTTCCTTAGCCGAGGCATAGAATACAAGTGCAGGGAGGTTACGCTAGAACTGTATAAAACATTGGTTAGTCCATAGCTTGAGTACTGCGTACAGTTCTGGTCACCACATTGCAGCAAAGATGTAATTGCACTAGAGAGGGTACAGAGGAGATTTACAAGGATGTTGCCAGGGCTGGAGAATTTTAGCTATGAGAAATGATTGGATAGGCTGGGGTTGTTTTCTTTGGAACAGAGGAGGCTGAGGGGAGATTTAAGTGAGGTATATAAAATTATGATGGGACTCGATAGAGTGAATAGGGAGGACCTAATTCCCACAGGGGGTCAGTGACCGGGGGTATAGATTTAAATTAATTGGTAGAAGGATTAGAGGAGAGCTGAGGAGAATTCTTTTCACCCAGAGGGTGGTGGGGGGCCTGGAACTCACTGCCTGAAAGGGTGGTAGAGGCAGAAACCCTTATCACATTTTAAAAAGTACTTGGATGTACTTCTCAAGGGTAATTAGGGATGGGCAATAAATGCTGGCCTCACCAGCGACGCCCACATCCCATGAACGAATTTTTAAAAAAATGTGCACTTGAAGTGCCATAATCTACAGGGCTACGGACCAAGTGCTGGAAAGTGGGATTAAGCTGGATAGCGCTTTCAGCCGGCACAGACACGATGGGCCGAATGGCCTCCTTCTGTGCCGTAACTTTCTATGACTCTATCCAGTACGGGATGAGTAGAAATTTCCCCCCAAATAAATATTTGGGAAAACTGAAGTAATTGTCTTTGGTCGCCGCCACAAACTCCATTCCCTCGCCTCCGACTCCATCCCTCTCCCTGGCCACTCTGAGAATGAAACAGGCTGTTCACAAACTTGGCGTCCTATTTGACGCTGAGATGAGCTGCTGACCCCATATCCGCTCCATCACTACACCCGCCTTCTTTCATCTCTAACATCGCCCATCTTCACCCCTGCCTCAGCTCATCTGCTGAAACCCTCATCCATGCCTTTGTTACCTCTAGACTCAACTACTCCAATGCTCTCCTGGCTGCCATCCCATCTTCCACCCTCCATAAACTTGAGCTTATCCAAAACTCTGCTGCCTGTATCCTAACTCGCACCAAGACCTGTTCACCCATCACCCCTGTGCTCACTGACCTACATTGGCTCCTGGTCCCACGACACCTTGATCTTAATATTCTCATCCTTGTTTTCAAATCCCTCGCCCCTCCTTACCTCTGTAACCTCTTGCAGCCCTACAACCCTCCGAGATCTTTGCGCTCCTCCAATTCTGGCTTTTTGCGCACCTTCGATTTTAATCGCTCCACTGTTGGCGGCCCTGCCTTCAGCTGCCAAGGCCTGAAGCTCTGGAATTCCTTCCTTAAACATCTCTGCCTCTCTACCACTCCTCCTTTTAAGACGCTCCTTAAAGCCTACCTCTTTGACCAAGTTTTTGCCCACCTGTCCTAATATCGCTTTATGTAGCTGTGTCAAATTTTGCTAACAGTCCCGTGAAGTGCCATTTTACTGTGTTAAAGGCACTATATAAATGCAAGTTGTTGTAATGTTGGGAAATACGAAGGCTAATTTGTGCACAGCAAGGTCCCATAAACAGCGATGAGAAGTAAAAATGATGGTAATTGCCCATGATTCTTGGTGTAGTTGAATCTACTTAAGGTTATAGACCAGTAATCGGAGGATGCAGCTCAAAAAAGTTGGAATTGAAAAAGTGATCGGTGAGAAACACAGGAGCAACATAACCCACCATTCATTTGCATCAAACCTGTTTTGTTTTAAAATCCATCTCATGCCCTATTTACCTCACAGCACTGCTGCTGATGGCAGTGCTATAAAATGAAGAAGATGGGGTTCAACTGTGGAGGCAGATTGATTGATTTTTTTTAAAAATTACTGCTGAAGGCAGCAACTATCCGTATAGTTAAATGTGCAATTTGTGGCTCGCTGTACCATCCTAAACCATTGAGGACCTTGCAGTGGGCTGAAACTAAGTTGTAAACTGCAACTCCAAAATAGTTGCACATCCAAACTTGCACCTATGTAATTTTTCTTTTGTTCAGTGTTGTGAAATCTTAATGTAAACCGCATGGTTTCAACAGGGACCTCCAGCAATATTTCAGAGCTGTTTCTCAATGGGGTGTAAGTAGACCGCGATTTCCATACAAGTGGGTTTGACTACTGTTGATGTATAGAACTGCGCAACTGACACAGATCAATGTAGATACGAGAAAGACATTTACTAAAGCTTGCTAATAGAATAGTACTAATTATAATATTTATAATACCATAGATGGGAAAAGTTGCCCACATAATTCATGCACAGAATTCTGCAAGAATGAAGTGTTACAGGTCCTAGCCAAGCTGGTGCCAGTCACCTCATGGAGATGGGTGTGGACAACTGTTAGCTGCCTAAAATGGATCAATTTATTGTGCTAACAGCAATTAATATCTTGAGTATAGTGACAACAAATGAATCAAAAGTAAATAATCTTCTTAGCACTAAAATTTTTAAAATCAACAGCTTTTAAAAATATCTACACTAATAACGTTAGCTAATTAAATGTTAAAGCACTCTACAGGCAGAGAGAAAGTGGGGGGGGGGGATAAAAACTTTCTACATTGTTGCACCTTGATTGTGGATTTGTTTCTGCCTTTTTATGGTTTTAAAAACATTTTGATGTCTGTTTACCAATAAGTTTATATTCTAATTTGTGGTTTTAAAAGTACACTGTTTTGTCACCAGTTAATCTTTAGTTTCCTTTAGCTTAGTTCCTGAATAGGCAAGTCAAAGCATTGATTTCCTCTGCTCAACCAAAGGTCATCTTAAGAGTATTAACTGAAAAACGCACAGTTAAATATGTCATTTGTTCTACAGAGGAGACCAAGTTTAAAGCTGGATTTTTTTTTCATTGGGTGTTTTCCTTTAGTGTTCACCTTTTTTGTCTGTTTCAAAATGAGGGCTGAACTGCACAAAATTGTTTTTCCCCTCTATCTATGCAACCCAGTACTTGTGCAGGGCTATTGTCATGTTTGAGTTTCTGACTACACCATCATGGGAGGACCTTGGTGTAAACTTAGCTCGCAGGAGATTAAATTCTCAGGACAGCAACGCTGGGAGATGTAGATTAGGTTTTGGATGGTGCAGATTTAAAAAAAAATAATGCAACATTCTAGTGATCGTTCACACTTATTACTTGGCAACAACTCAAAAGGGTCATTGCCAAGTCAGGCTGATGCATACTCCCATCCATGAGTAGAATGCATTCGTCAACTTGCTAAAAGCTGACATTCGATTTCGGCAGACTCTAGAATAAATAGGACATACAGGGACGTGGGCTTTTTAAAGCAAGAAAGCTGCAGGCAGGTTTGTTTAAGGGAAACCTGTGAGGGCTTTTGCTGAGGTGAAGAGGTTAGAAATGCTGGAGACTAGTTAAAGGCCATCTTGTTCAAGTCAAGTAAGACAACCTGCTGTGGGCTAGCATGGTGTTTATTTTCAATTGTTACATGAAGGTAAGTTGTACAAATTGAATTGAGTGACTCTGGTCATAATGACTTCTGTATGTTCACCTTGCTGTGAGATAAATCAACCTTAATTAGTTTCTGGCCTTGCCTGACCAAACGTTTGCTTGGTTTGCCTATTGACATATTGAAGTGCATGTAAAGGATCTGAATATTTGGCTCAGGTCAGAAGGGCTCTACTGTTGTTGCACCCCACCAGGTCAAGCTATTGCAGAAGCAAAAAGAGGGCTGTGTGAGTCAATTCTCACAAAACTAAGATGTTCAGTCTCTTTATGGAATTAACTGGTGTCACTGTACCTGAGAAGGTATCTACAGTGGACCTGATTTTGTGCCACTTGTATTAGTAGACGCTGTGCTGCTTCTGGTTTACACTAGAATAGAGGTTCATGTGTAGAACAGAATAATTATAAATTATTTATAGTATTAAGTGTTGTGAAAATCCCAATAAAATCTTTTAAACTAATACATTTGTTGAGCTGTTAGTCATCAACGAAGCTTGAAATTCTCGAGTGTCTAAGAAACAGATTTTTCAGTGGAGCTTGCACATAATATTCCTTCTAAACACACTTCACCTGGAGCAGTATGCTGACACATTCCTTGACAATGTGATAGAATGTGGATTCACAGCTGTGTTTTTCCCTACTTATTTTGAGTTCCTAACCTGGCATATCATAGCTTCAGACTTGGAAATAAGAGAGGTACTTAACAAAAAAGGGGGGAAATTAGAGTTATACTTGTACACCTGAGTGGGTGTCTTGAAAGGTATTTAAGGATTCCTGACTGAATCAAATACCTGGTTATCTACTAAGATGGAAAATGGTTTGAGGGAGAAAATAATGAAAGCTGAAGGGGTTTCAGAATGCACATGCAAAAAGAACATAGTTTCGGTAAAAACTTTTTTTTTATTCGTTCACGGGATGTGGGCGTCGCTGGCAAGGCCGGCATTTATTGCCCATCCCTAATTGCCCTCGAGAAGGTGGTGGTGAGCCGCCTTCTTGAACCGCTGCAGTCCGTGTGGTGACAGTTCACCACACGGACTGACTTCAAAACCATTGTGCATACTTGTTAAATGGTCTTGATTGGTGTAATTCATTCCTTTTTATCTCTTCTGTTTGAAGAGAATACAATTTTCTCCTGTAATTTGCTATAAAAGGCAACGTGGTTTATAGAAAATATTTTATTGATCTGTTAGTTACAGATACAAGTTAGGTGCTTACATCTAGATCTGTGTTTTTGCCTTTAGAACAAAGTCAACTAAATTAACTGCTTTGTCTACTCTGCTATCACACATGGCAGTTCCATATATAGTAGCCTCAATTTGCCAAACCTTGCACTAACATGCAAAAATACTTCCCTTTTGAATAGGATATCGCCAAGATTTGTTCAGTGGATCTGGGCCCATATTGAGGTGCAGGAACCCCTAATTTATTGAGATCCACAAAGTATGCAAGTAGTGTAAAATAAAAATGATTTTTTTCCAACCATTATATGCTTTTGTTAACCAAGATGTTGGGTAGTTTGTTCCCATGCGTATAAACTGTCCATAACATTATCAATACCATCGCATTGAGACTACTTCAGTCACTGGCCATCAGAAATGAATTGTTGAAGTATATGTTCTTTTTGCATTTAAAAGTAAACTTGAAAGAAAATCTTAAAGTTGCTATTACAGATTAGCGCATTATATTTCAGGATAAAATTGCAAAGAATGCAGTGAGGTTATTTATTTTTGTATTCAATTCTTCTGTACAACTTCTTCATTCTGAGTATCAGCCACACACAAACCATGTATTTTGTGTTTTCGTAGTATACATGTATCTGAAAGCCAGATTTTAAGTCAAATAGGAGGATATAATGCAAAATTGTGGTTCCTGCTGACATGAAACACTTCTATCTGTAGCATTTGTGGGTTATGTAACTGGTACTACTTGGAGGTTTACTTCCAATGTGCATACGTGTGTGCGATCGTGGTTTCTACCCTTGTGCTCCCACATTGACTTTACAGATTTTAGTTTATTCCTATGCTGTCGCTGCGTGATGCAATAGTTCAACCAATCACCTACGTTCCAGCAGCATCCATTTTAGTCTGAGACACAACTGGTGTAAAATTTTATTTCAGCAAGACACACATCTTCACATTATGCAGCTATCTAAATTCCTCTTTTGCTTGCTTTATAGCTGCATTTCATTGTAACTGCATCTGTGTGCTTTACAGTGCTTATGACCTATGGTGTTAATAGAACTGCAGTGTAAACATATGTGGTGTCTGACTCTGCACATTGAATAAATATTTAAAATAAATGAACCAAACCATAGCAGGTACATTTGGTTGACAGACAAACCACTTAGAACTGGTTAGGAAACTCTCTTAATATACTACCCAGCCTGCCATGTAACAGAACATTTTCTAAAAGTTATAGGGAAATTACACAGCACTAAACTTAATTCAACATATGGCCAAGCAAAATTGTTCGACCACCAGACTCAACTATTAGTTGCTTGTCCAAATCTTTATATATGTAATATAAATAAATGCATGTTTTATTTTGTTGTATTTATTCTGTAACACATCCATTCAAAAACTTCAAAAATGCTCCTTTTTTATTTTAATTTCATATTTTTCTTTCCAATTTAATTACACATTTTTAGAATCAGTACTCTGCTCATTTTGTCTAGTTCCAACAAATGTGTTGGTACCAAGCTGTAAATGAATTGTCATTGGTTATTGTGAGCCTTGGATGTGGTATTGCTAGGTAGAATTTTAGGTGCCAACTCAAATTTTATTTATATGGGAAACCAAGTGAAGTCTGAACTTGCATGCAAGTTATATTTGCTGTTATTCTGTGCATGTTTTAGATTTATAAATATGTTTCTTGATGTTTGACTATCTGTACCGGCTTTCAAGTTCTACCCTTTAAGGGCATTAAATTGGAAACAAGCGTGCTTACATTGAGCACAAATTATATTAGATGATGAGTTGGTTGAACTCATGAAAAACCAGCATGCATCCTCTTGGGAGACTGAAGTATTGATCATGGCATACTTCGTGCTAAATTCTTGATCTGTGGCCAAGGTCTTTAAGCAAAGCCTCGACTTTTACTATCATTGCTGAAGGCAGGGATGGTATCAAGTGTCTCTTGGGAATCTTATTCTGTAAGGCTATGTGACAAGATAAGAGCCTTCAGTGCTCTGAATTTTTTTTTAAGTAGGATATTGAATGCCAGAAAAGTTCTAGTTCTCGACTTTGTAGTCTTTGGCTATGATAGCCCTCCAGCAAGAACTACTGTTTACATATTTTAAAGACCAATGTTGTTTTCAAGAAAGTAGATCCAGTAATTACCAAAAATATTGGTTTCTCATAAATTTAGCTTGCCTGCATAAGCACAGTAATTTTTTAACTTTATATATGTAGCCTCGAGTTCATTTTCTAATAATTACATGGCAATGAGTTTAAGGTAGTAATTAAATTTTAGCTCTACTGGTGTTTGTAAGTCACAAACTTGGTAATCTCACATCAGAACTATAGTCTATTCCTGATATTCAAGTTGTTTTGTGCAAAAAAAAGTGAATTATAAATTTGAATTAAGCAACTTAAATAACAACAAAGTGCTAAAACATTTGAATTAAGTTGGGGTGAAATTTGTCTTGGGCGGTTGTGCAAAACAGGCGTTAGTGAATCGGCGCTCGTTTTACACTCCGCCCGATCTTTCTTTTCCATTCAGCAAGATGATGAACAGCAGGTCCTGTCCTGAGGGTTCTGTTAATCTGATCTGACAAGTGTTCAGAGCGATATAATGGGTGTCCAAGATGCTTTTTTTTCCCCCAGGAAGCTTGGTTTCATTTGTTAAATCAAAGACTTCCCCTTTAACTCCAAGTCCAAGACCCGAATGTTGTTCCCACGTGTGGGAAGGCTCTTCCAGCATCTTTTTTGTGTTCGGGAAAGGATACAAGAAAAAGTTTGTCATTTGGGAGGTGGTTCTTTTGTCTCTAGCCTTTTTCTCGATTAACAGTACTCTGGTTAGTGGTCCTCTGATCTAATGTTGTTCTGTTCCTTCTAAGTTCCAAACACACTGCATGCTCTTCCTCTCCCCTACATTGTCATTGTGTTTAAATCAAGACTTGTTACAGTCTTTTACTCTAACTCATTCCACTCTGTACCTCAAAATTGTGGATGTCTTTCCTTTCCTTCTGTATTTTCACTGTATTAAGTGTTACATCACCAAATCACTACTTCCTGATTTACTGCATCACTTTTAGTCATCCATCTTAGTCCACTCCTGCACTATGGGTCTCGGCCCTTCACCTTGGTTTCACAATTAAAATAAAATCTTCAGTGGTGCTTTTTCTCTGACCTACTTGCATTCCCCATGCCTGACGTATCCACGTGACCTGGCAATCCAGTCCTCCAATTGGTCCTAGTTGTGCTTGTATTTCTTGCTTGTTGGTTTGCCCTCTTTGAAGTTGGTAAGCCTAGAGGTTTGAAAAGGGATGTTATTAGTGCTATTCCCCAGCGGTGGATACATTTTAAATCTATTCACAAAGGTCTGTTTATACCTGAGAAACACAGTATTCAAATTAATGAAAGTATGGATTTAAACTTTGAGATGCCTGAGGCTCCATTATACTCATATGCAGCCAACAAAGACAAAGTCCTTTCTCTGTGAATTGTGTGAAGTCTGATCTCTGAATTGTCTTGCTTCTGTTGATTGGGGTTGCATTTCACTCAAGTTTCTTACTGATTTCCCCTTAATCTACAGATATATTGTACTTGATTCTTTTTGTTTCTATACAATCAATTAAACTGAGAATTTCTATTTTTTTGATAAATAAAACTCCAAATACCAGCTGGAACGACATTAATCCTGATTTATACTATATAGTGCAATAAGGGCAACTAACAGTAAAGTAGATCAATATATGTGTGCGAAATCATGTGGAAACTTCAAAGAGCATGATGTGAATGTTAAATTGGTGCTGATCTAATTAACTTGTACACCGTTTCTCAAAAATGTATTTCATCTTGTATTCTATATTCTACCATACTTATAGACTGGAAAGTGATGGTTTCTGCCAAAATAAACTTCTCATGTTGTATTGACAGGAAATTACAACTGTTAAGCCTTCCCTTGGTTTTTGACTTTGAGAGTGAGCAGAGAGGCTATTTCTGATTTTCTGTTTTTGCAGTATGTTCTTGGTACCTTTTTTTATATTTACCATCTTTATGAAAGATTTTTAAAGCTGTTCATACTTTTGTGGCTTTTTTCATAGAACCTGACAGCACAGGAAGAGGCCATTCTCCCCATCATGCTTGTGCCGGCTCTTTGAAAGCGCTATCCAATTAGTCCCACTCCTTCCCCATGGCCCTTCATTTTTTTTTCCTTTTCAAGTGTATATATCCAATTCCCTTTTGAAAGTTACTGAATCTGCTTCCATCACCCTCTTAGGCAGTGCATTCCAGACCATAACTCGCTGCATAAAAATATTTCCCCTCTGGTTCTTTAGCCAATTATCTTAAACCTGTGTTCTCGAGTTTTGATAGAATGAATAAGGTGAAACTGTTTCCATTGGCAGGTGGGTCAATAACCATTCATAATTTTGAACACCCCTATTAAATCTCCTGGTAACCTTCTCTGCTTTAAGGAGCACAATCCCAGCTACTCTAGTCTCCCCACAGAACTGAAGTCCCTCATCCCTGGTGTCATTCTGGTAAATCTCCACCGACGCTCCTATGCCTTTTTTATTTTGTATAATTAAAAAAAAACTTTATTGTGTACACTCCAGAACGCCAAGTATTCTTAAGCAAAATAGGAACTGATTTGGGAGGGGGGTGGGGGTGGGGGTGGGGGTGGGGGGAGAGGGGGCAGGGACATACAGAAGGACCTATTGCAGTGATAACATTTTCATAGGAACTCGGAGCAGAAAGGCATCTAAATGTAAGCTATGCAGTCATGTGACAAAGTTATAGTGAGATTATTAGTTGTACTTGATTTTGTATGTAAATGCTAAAATGGTGCTGCTCTAATTAATTTGTAGTCTTTTTGTATTTCTTGGTTGAAGTGATTGATAGAATATGAAAAAAAAGCAGGCAGGAAAGATCAGGCACAATAGCTGAACTGTCCACACCTACCATTATGCTGCCAGTCATATTTACAGACCTTGCTGTACCTTCATGGTAATGACAAGTGAATGGGCTTCACAGGCTCTGGATTAGCAGGGACACAATTGCAGAGCCGTGCAAGCAGCCTACCTACATCAGTTGGTTCAGCCTAAGATACTGGCCAGAGAGTGAATGGAGTTAGTGATGAGGATTATGGAGTTTGTGATGGGGCCTGAAGATGATGGCCTTGGTTGTCCCAATGTTTAGCTGGAGGAAGATGAAGCTCATCCAGGACAGAACAGGATATAAGACAAGCAGTCTGACAACACTGAGGCATTGGAGGGATTAAGAGACATGTGGGTATCATTACTGCTATTATGGAAGCTGGCCCTATAATGTCACCAAGGGGTAAATGAGGAAGAGGGGGCCATATATTGATCTCTGGGCTCCAGAGGTAAGAGGAAACATATGAGAAGAGAACCCATTGAACAGATGCTCTAGATGCAAAATGATAGGTAACAGTGGAAACAAGTGAGGGACATCCCATGGAGTTTGACAGTGGAGCAGAGGCATTGGAGGAAAATGGTGTGATCGACCATTTTGAAGGTTGAGGAGGGATAATGCACCAGTCACGGAGAATGTCGTTTGTGACTTTGGTTAGGGTTGTTACAGTACCACAGAATTGACAGAAACCTAATTGATGGATTCAAATATGGAGTTACGGAAAGTTTTGTACAGGGCTGGCAGGTAAATACATAAGGACATTGGAGAGAAAAGGGAGGCTGAAAATAGGGTAGTTGTTAGCAAGGGTTGATTGTGGAATTTTGAGGTGTGGGTGATGGTGATTTTGAAAGGGAGGGGACTGTGCTAGTTCAGTGGGAATTATTTACAATATCAGCTAACATAGGGCCAGGAATGGAAGTTGAATGGTCTGGCATTTTGAGGGAGCAGAAAGTAGGTTTCATGAACAAAATGAGCTTTGGTATGCAGATGTGGGAGAAACTAGCGAGACGGATTCTGTGCTAAAGAGAGGTGGATTGAGGTTTGCCTTAGTGGACAAGGGAAAGGCAGCAGAGGCAAATGAATGGATGGTCTCTAAGAAATCTTAGAACTCCTCACACTTGTTAGAGGTGAGGTTGCAGGTGAAGGGGAGAGGGGTTTAAGGGTGCAGTCAGCAGTAGAGGAAAGGAGACTCGGGTTATTTTTGCACTCCATCATGAGCCAACTGTAACAGAGGAACATGAGGCCTGATAGAGCTTGATGTGGTCAAGCCAGATCTGGCAATGAATGGCTAGGGTATTTTTTTTATTCGTTCATGGGATGTGGGCGTCGCTGACAAGGCCAGCATTTATTGCCCATCCCTAATTGCCCTTGAGAAGGTGGTGGTGAGCCGCCTTCTTGAACCGCTGCAGTCCGTGTGGTGAAGGTTCTCCCACAGTGCTGTTAGGAAGGGAGTTCCAGGACTTTGACCCAGCGACAATGAAAGAACGGCGATATATTTCCAAGTCGGGATGGTGTGTGACTTGGAGGGGAATGTGCAGGTGGTGGTGTTCCCATGTACCTGCTGCTCTTGTCCTTCGAGGCGGTGGAGGTCGCGGGCTTGAGAGGTGCTGTCGAAGAAGTCTTGGCGAGTTGCTGCAATGCATCCTGTGGATGGTACACACTGCAGTCACGGTGCGCCGGTGGTGAAGGAAGTGAATGTTTAGGGTGGTGGATGGAGTGCCAATCAAGCGGGCTGCTTTGTCCTGGATGGTGTCGAGCTTGTGTTGTTGAAGCTTCACTCATCCATGCAAGTGGAGAGTATTCTATCACACTGCTGCCTTGTGCCTTGTAAATAGTGGAAAGGCTTTGGGGAGTCAGGAGGTAAGTCACTTGCCACAGAATACCCAGCCTCTGACCTCTTGTAGCCACAGTATTTATATGGCTGGTCCAGTTAAGTTTCTGGTCAATGATGCCCCCCCCACCCATCCAGGATGTTGATGGTGGGGGATTCGACGATGGTAATGCCATTGAATGTCAAGGGGAGGTGGTTAAACTCTCTTGTTGGAGATGGTCATTGCCTGGCACTTGTCTGGCATGAATGTTGCTTGCTACTTATGAGCCCAAGCCTGGATGTTGTCCAGGTCTTGCTGCATGCTGGCACGGACTGCTTCATTATCTGAGGGGTTGCGAATGGAACTGAGCACTGTGCAATCATCAGCAAACATCCCCATTTCTGACCTTATGATGGAGGGAAGGTCATTGATGAAGCAGCTGAAGATGGTTGGGCCTAGGACACTGCCCTGAGTAACTCTTGCAGCAATGTCCTGGTGCTGAGATGATTGGCCTCCAACAACCACAACCATCTTCCTTTGTGCTAGGTATGACTTCAGCCACTGGAGAGTTTTCCCCCTGATTCCCATTGACTTCAATTTTACTAGGGCTCCTTGGTGTCACACTCTGTCAAATGCTGCCTTGATGTCCAGGGCAGTTGTTCTCGTCTCACCTGGAATTCAGCCCTTTGGTCCAAGGCTGTAATGAATTCTGGAGCTGAGTGGTCCTGGTGGAACCCAAACTGAGCATCGGTGAGTAAGTGCTGCTTGATAGCACTGTCGATGACACCTTCCATCATTTTGCTGATGATTGAGAGTAGACTGATGGGGTGGTAATTGGCCGGATTGGATTTGTCCTGCTTTTTGTGGACAGGACATACCTGGGCAATTTTCCACATTGTCGGATAGATGCTAGTGTTGTCGCTGAACTGGAACAGCTTGGATAGAGGTGCAGCTAGTTCTGGAGCACAAGCCTTCAGCACTACAGCTGGGATGTTGTTGGGGCCCATAGCCTTTGCTGTATCCATTTGTGCGCTAGGTGCACTCAAGTTTACACCCCTTGGACTTGAGGTAGCAAAGATGGAAGTTTAATCAGGCAGAATAATGGGAATGGGCAACAATGAGGTTTTGCTATGGGTACGAGTATTAAAGGTGAAAGTGGAAGTAGGGGAACGGTTGAGCAAATAAACAGCTGTATTATAACACATGGAGGGCTAAAGGCCTGATGTTTGACAACACATTTCTATGCAATTGGAGAAGATTTTTTTTTTCCCAAGGGTAGATGCAGAAAGAAGTGGAGTTGAAGGATAGGGGGGATGTAGTTTATAGAGATAGTTTGGTTTGTGTTCAAGATTATGGGGTGACCATGAATGTGGGTAGGGGTGCTAATATGTGGTTTGGAGGGGACAAGAGAAGAATAAATTTAGAGAGGAACGGGCAAGGTGACCTGAGATGTAGATTGAAATCACAAAGGCTGAAGACTTGCTTAGTTCAGTGGCTGAAGGAAGAATAAAAGAGGATATCTTGGGGAGCAACCTGGGGTGGGGGGGGGGGGTGTGCAGGTGAGTGGGATAAATGGGAAGATGATTCGTGATGCTAGCCCCCAATTAGTGTATTGGTGGAGCAATTAAAATCGGGGATGCGCAAGTGGGCCAGAATTGGAGGAGCACAAAGTTCTCAGTGTTGTCGGGCTGGAGGAGGTTACATATAAGAAGGCTTGGGGCAATTTCAGAGATTTGTCAATTTCAGAATATTACATAATGGTATCGAGACACTTAAATTGCACTTATGGTATTCCCTCATTTACCTGGTCACCTTGCCACAAAAAAGCTTTAAAATAATGATGCAAAAATAGGTCGCGAAATAACGGAGATCTTAACATCGCGCTCACCGTTAGTGGAAAAGTGGAGGAGCAATTTCCAGTGTTCGCACATGCGCAGTGAAACGCAGAAATCCAGAACTTGCTCCTATTGGTTTGCTGGCAATATGACAGCTTTGAATTAAAGGCACATTGCAAGCCACAATCAGAGAAATCATTGAAAAAGTGCAAACTTGCTTATCTGCCCAGCTGGAAAGTAACTAATTACACCACCAAACAGGTACGCTTGCAAAATACAGGTCTAAACTAAGTTTTAACAGCGTGGTAAGTCTTAATTGCCAAACAAAAAATTAACTTTTAAAAATGTGGAGTCTCATTATTCCTTATTTTAATAGCTTTGTTCATTAATTTTTTTCCAGTTAAAAAATTTACTTCTTTGTCTCTAATTCAATTATTTCTTACCCTTTTTTTCCAGTCTGTTACTGTTTTTATATTGATTGTAATGTTGTACCGTTCACTTCCTGGTTTAACAATTCTAGCCGGCAGAGACAGTGAACGCAGCTTGTCGAACATGCTGTGATCTGATTAGATGAGGGGAGTGATTGATCCTCTTGCTTCTCTCGGTCGTAGCTTTGCTTGAACTGACGCTCGGCTCTTCGCTTCCTATTCGAGGAAGTGGCCAACAAAAATACCATTTTAAGTTCGTGGGTTAGTATAAATCTATTGAGCGGCGAGCAATGTTGGTTCGCCACTCCGAGCAATTTCTGCCCCATTATTCTTCAACAAGCTGGGATAATTTAAGGGTGGGGGGGGGTAGAATCCTTCTGAATACTGCCTGTTTTGATATCTTAACTGGGTTTCCCTGGAGTACAGACATCAAACTTACTGAGCCACACCTGCTTAAGTATGACCCATCACGATTCCAAACTGCAGGAACTTGTAGTAAAAACTATTGTATTCAAGCATGTATTGCCAGATCCAGTACTGCAATAATAAACCAAGCAAAACTCAAAAGAAATGTCTGTCTTCCAGACACCACCCTATGAGCATGGAAATAAAGGAAATCTCGAAAGTGTGCACATTGCCATTGATTTTTTTAGTTCTTGATATTTGAAGTGTAACAGCGAACAACTTGTTGTGGTGATGAACCCAATATCCTAACTCCTAAATGTGAGCTGCCATGGGCAGTGGCAGTGTGGATACAAAATTGGCTAGGGGACAGAAAGCAGAGAGTAGTGGTGAACAGTTGTTTTTCAGATTGGAGAGAAGTATACAGTGGTCCCTGGGAGTCAGTGTTAGGACCACTGCTCTTTTTGATATATTAATGACCTGGACTTGGGTGTAGAGGGTATAATTTCAAAATTTGCAGATGACACGAAACTCGGAAATGCAGTAAACAACGTGGAGGACGTAGACTGGTGAAATGGGCAGACACATGGCAGGTGAAATTTAATGCAGAGAACTGTGAAGTGACGCATTTTGATAGGAAGAATGAGGAGAGGCAATATAAATGGTAGAATTCTAAAGGTGGTGCAGGAACAGAGGCCTGGGAATGTACATACACAAATCTTTGAAGGTGGCCGGACAAGTTGCGAAGGCTGTTTTTTTAAAAAAAACATATGGGATCATGGGCTTTATTAATAGAGGCTAGAGTACAAAAGCAAGGAAGTTATGGTAAACCTTTATAGAACACCTGTTAGGCTTCGCTGGTGTATTGTTCCAGTCTGGGCACCGCACTTAAGAAGGATGTCAAGGTCTTCGAGAAGGTGCAGAAGAGATTTACTGGAATGGTGCCAGGGATGAGGGCCTTCAGTTATGTGGAGAAACTTGGTCTATTTTTCTTGGAACAGAGAAAGTTAAGGGGAGATCATAATCGTGAATGGTTTTGATAGTAAATAAGGAGAAACTGTTTCCAGTGGCAGAAGGGTCGGTAACCAGAGAACACAGATTTAAGGTGATCGGCAAAAGAGCTAGAGGTGACATGAGGAAACAATTTTTTACGCAGCGAGTTGTTATTATCTGGAATGCACTGCCTGACAGGGTGGTGGAAGCAGATTCAATAGTAACTTTCAAAAGGGAATTGGATAAATATTTGAAGGGAAACAATTTACAGGGGAGTGGGACTATTTGGATAGCTCTTTCGAAAAGCCGGCACAGGCACGATAGGCCAAATGGCTGCCTCCTGATCTGTATAAATGAGTCGTCTTCATTGATGACTAATATGTGATTTTTTTGTAATTGTTTCTCTGAACTTTGGCAGTATCTTTTAATCCTAAGCAGATTCCATATTTTGTTACATTTGAAATAAAATAAGACAGTGGGATGTTAGGCTTGTTTGGTCATATTTGCGAATTGACTTGCCCAGCTTGCTTCTTAAAAAAAAAATTGTGCACTCGTTCCTAAATTTTGACCGAAAAATCCAAGGATAATTTTTTATTCTAGTGCCACTTTAATGTTTCTAATTAATTTCTTGTCACACTAATGCTTTTATTGTATCATTTTTTTGGTCCAAAAAGTTCTATGAACATATATAGTACATGCAGTTATCATTTTATACAGCAATGTGAAATGCTGCTCAAGATATAAAGCAATGAATGTTGTAAGAACTTTATCAAGCCTACTGACACTCAGGAAATTTCTCTTGTCGCTATTATTGATCACTGCTGGAATTGTGCTTTTAATTACAATGTGGCTAATGGAAAAGTAAAATTATATAGAAAATACTAGGACAATAATGGTTTGCAGCTTTGTTTTTCATTTAAACTATATATAATGGCAAAATAATCCTTAAAATAGAATCAGGTTGTAGGTGACTTTATGCACCTTTCACCCTGAGAATACTCTAAGGCCTGCTCTGAGGGATTGCCAAACAAGTCAATTTTAACCTAATTGTGCCCTTCAGTCTCAGCTGAACACTCTTTGTTTCATACAAAAGCAGTTGATCAATAGAAGGAAAGAGAAATTTCCAAAGGGATATGGGCTTTGATCAGCAGTTAAGGAGAGCTGATTGGGTGAACAGAAGACTGGTATGTTGCTGAGCTGATTTATTCCAGTATAAAACTGATTCAAATGTTAACTTCTAAGTGTTTTATAATGTAAGTTATTCAGCAATGTACTGACTAAGGAATAGCAAAAAGCTGCTTACCACTTTTTTTTGATTGTTCTAATTTATTTTCTCTCCAATCACTGCACATTGTGTTCTGTGAAAGATGGAGTGATTATTGCTCTAACCAAATTGATACTACATTTTTAAAATGTAATGTTTGCTAGGTATTAAAAACCTTGAGCCACCTGGGTTCAGCATGCAACATTTTTCTGAGGGGTAAGGATGCTGGCCTAGTTCCAGATAGATGACGCTCTTTAACTGAGTAATAAGTGCTGTAGAAAATTAGGAGTTGGAACACCCTATCAACCTTTTTGGGAAGTTTCTCATTTCCAATCTGCATCATCCTTTGACAACCTAACTAAGATTTAGGATCTCATATAGGGAAAAACCAGTCCAACTATGTGTCTCCTCCATGGAATGTTTTGTTTTTAGTAATACTACTATTGGCATCTTTATCAGTATTACTAATTTAACAACAGAAAAACACAATTTTATTTTACATTATTTATTCACAAGCAAAATCCTTTGTCTGATGCCCTGGTTCAGTATTGTGAAGTTGAATTGTGGAGATGTTCAATGTTGGATTTACTGACCATTTCATTGAATTGATTGCCTTATTGCTTGCCTGCCAACTTAATTATAGACAAGCTTTTCAGTAAAAATAAATGTCAGGATATAATTTTCCTTTTTTGGAAACCAATGCCAGCACCAAGCATTCTAGAATAAGATATAGCACAGGTTAGATGCAGAGTACTATAATGGTCTCGTAACGTGCCATAACATCACCATCAGAAGAGTATCCTCTACTGCACTAGTGCGAATCCTTCCACTGTTTTGAGCAGCTGTTCCAAAATCTCCCTGGTATAAAATTAGTAATACCATTCAGTCTGGGTGCCGTTTTGTGCTGTTGAGTCATGCCCATTAGAAACTGGTTGAGACTATTTAATGGTTCTGATGTTGCCATTTACAGCTCCTAGATCCATCTTTTGTCCCATTACCATCCTTCTTGCCTTGCACCATCATCCCTTTTGTCATTTTATCACTCCTGCCCGCCACCCTATCAGAGACCTTCCCTTTTGTACTTTCCTTTCCTCCCCCTCTTTCCCTGGCTTACTGTCCTTGCTTAAAAACTGTTTGTTAAATCTTCAACTTCTTCCAGTTCTGACAATGGGTCATCGACCTGAAACATTAACAGATGGTCTGAGAAAGCAGGGCAAAGACCAAGGGAAGTCTAGATTAAACTGCATTTATTTCAATGCAAGAAGTCTGATGGGCAAGGCAGATGAACTCAGGGCATGGATGGGTACATGGGACTGGGATGTTATAGCTATTACTGAAACATGGCTAAGGGAGGGGCAGGACTGGCAGCTCAATGTTCCAGGGTACAGATGCTATAGGAAAGATAGAGCAGGAGGTAAGAGAGGAGGAGGAGTTGCGTTCTTGATTAGGCAGAACATCACGGCAGTAGTGAGAGGGGATATATCCGAGGGTTCGCCCACTGAGTCGATATGGGTAGAACTGAAAAATAAGAAGGGAGAGATCACTTTGATAGGATTGTACTACAGACCCCCAAATAGTCAACGGGAAATTGAGGAGCAAATATGTAAGGAGATTACAGACAGCTGCAAGAAAAATAGGGTGGTAATAGTAGGGGACTTAAACTTTCCCAACATTGACTGGGACAGCCATAGCATTAGGGGCTTGGATGGAGAGAAATTTGTTGAGTGCATTCAGGAGGAATTTCTCATTCAGTCTGTGGATGGCCCGACTAGAAAGGGGGCAAAACTTGACCTCCTCTTGGGAAATAAGGATGGGCAGGTGACAGAAGTGTTAGTGAGGGATCACTTTGGGACCAGCGATCATAATTCCATTAGTTTTAAGATAGCTATGGAGAATGATGGGTCTGGCCCAAAAGTTAAAATTCTAAATTGGGGAAAGGCCAATTTTGATGGTATTTGACAGGAACTTTCAGAAGTTGATTGGGAGAGTCTGTTGGCAGGCAAAGGGACGTCTGGTAAGTGGGAGGCTTTCAAAAGTGTGTTAACCAGGGTTCAGGGTAAGCACAGTCCTTATAAAGTGAAGGGCAAGGCTGGTAGAAGTAGGGAACCTTGGATGACTCGGGAGATTGAGGCCCTAGTCAAAAAGAAGAAGGAGGCATATGACATGCATAGGCAGCTGGGATCAAGTGGATCCCTTGAAGAGTATAGAGATTGCCGGAGTAGAGTTGAGAGAGAAATCAGGAGGGCAAAAAGTGAACATGAGATTGCTTTGGCAGATAAGGCAAAGGTGAATCCAAAGAGCTTTTACAAATACATAAAGGGCAAAAGAGTAACTAGGGAGAGAGTAGGGCCTCTTAAGGATCAACAAGGTCATCTATGTGCGGAACCACAAGAGATGGGTGAGATCCTGAATGAATATTTCGCATCAATATTTACGGTTGAGAAAGGCATGGATGTTAGGGAACTTGGGGAAATAAATAGTGATGTCTTGAGGAGTGTACATATTACAGAGAGGGAGGTGCTGGAAGTCTTAACGCGCATCAAGGTAGATAAATCTCCGGGACCTGATGAAATGTATCCCAGGACGTTATGGGAGGTTAGGGAGGAAATTGCGGATCCCCTCGCAGAGATATTTGAATCATCGACAGCTACAGGTGAGGTGCCTGAAGATTGGAGGGTAGCAAATGTTGTGCCTTTGTTTAAGAAGGGCAGCAGGGAAAAGCCTGGGAACTACAGACCGGTGAGCCTGACATCTGTAGTGGGTAAGATGTTGGAGGGTATTCTGAGAGACAGGATCTACAGGCATTTGGAGAGGCAGGGACTGATTAGGAACAGTCAGCATGGTTTTGTGAGAGAAAAATCATGTCTCACGAATTTGATTGAGTTTTTTGAAGGGGTAACCAAGAAGATAGATGAGGGCTGTGCAGTAGACGTGGTAGAAGCATTTGGACAGTTACATGGGTAAGATGGGTATAGAGGGATATGGGCCAAGTGCAGGCAATTGGGACTAGCTTAGTGGTATAAACTGGGCGACATGGACATGTTGGGCCGAAGGGCCTGTTTCCATGTTGTAACTTTTATGATTCTATGTTTCTTTCTTCATAGATGCTGCCTGACTTGCTGTGTGTTTCCAGCATTTTCTGTTTGTATTATTATTGAGACTATTTAAGCTAGTTTCATTTATTACCCTTAAAAACAGCAGAGACTTCTGTCCCAGCACTTTGCTCTGGAGTTGAACCAAAAGTAAAATATCAATGTATAATCGCACTGTTGTCAGACAACAGATGTTTCTATATGTTTTACATTGACTGTCCAGAAGCCACAGCAGGCCAAGTGAACATTCCTGACTACACTGGGCCCAATAAATGGCACTCAACTTACTCCTAGTTTAAGTAGCCATCGTTAGGCTGCTCATTGGGAAATGGTTCAATAACATGAATGTGTAAGTATTCTGTTATGTCAAGTGGAAAATTACTCTTCCAGCAGTATTTATTTCCATGGGGTACTGATCCTCTTGTATTCTAGTCCTCTTTGACTTGCCCTCTAGCGGCTTGTATTGATCTGGCCAGATGCTCCACTTTTTCTACACGCGTTGCATAAAGTCATTCCATATTAAGCCTTGTTGCTTGGGAGATGGAATTTTTTTTTGATAGATCTCTCGACAGTTTGTATCGCTACTCAGTTAGATGGCCTGAGGTGGACAAGGCTGAATAACTTTGATATTTAAACTTGCTTGTGTCATGATGACTTTGCAAAATAGCACTGAAATTGAAGGAAAAGTGAAATTGATAAAATGATTTTTCTGGAGTGTATTTTGTATAATCTGCAAGTTTTTTTTCCTATTAAAGTTTTTTCAAAAAAAAAGAACTTTTTTTTGATTTGTGCTTTGTCAAATAAAGTCCAGTACGTATCATATTTTCTGACCCCCACCCAAAACACACACTTCCTCTGACTCTAGCCTTTTGTGCAACCCCACCCTCCCTTCGCCCCATCAGTGGCAGCCATGCTCTGGAATTGCCTCCTCATAACTTTCCACTTCCCTTTCCTCTTTTAAAACTCTTAAAACCCACCTCCTTTGCAGCTTTTGGTCATCCTTCCTAATCTTTCCTCCTTTGACACGGTATCTATATTTATTTTACACCTCCTATGAAGCACCTTGTGGTGATTTTCTATGTTGAGTTGCATTTCTATAGCACCTTTTTAAACAGTGAAGCTCATATATAAATGCTGAATGTGCTGGTGTTACATTCCACTGTGCACAGTCTTGAGGCAGGCCATTAATCTGTTCATTTTAAATTGGTTAATGTCCAACTAAAAATAGTGCACTGCAATACAAGTGTGTTTGGCTGTGTAACAGATTTGGACGTGACACCAGTTGGTAATGTCACTTATTAATAGTCAAATCAAACATGTAAAGGTATCAAAGATCAAAACAATATTTATCCCATTTGATCTCTGGGCAGAGGTTGTAATTAAGTTGGCGACGTGGTCGTTTCATATTTTCCAACAGTGAGGTGTTTGTCTGACAGTGATGTCGTCTTCAGGCAGTTAAGTGTTTTTTCGACAGTTGGATGGTCTTCGCTGATTCCTTTGCTCTGAGCTCAAAAAAATTGAGTTTTTATGTTCCCCAGCAGGAAACTCACACCCTCTATGGAACAACACTCAAGACCCTTTATAGATTAATAAAATTGTTTTTCAAAGAATTCAAGATTGTCCACTTGTTTTAACATTACTCATTTAACCACAAGTCCCTTTTCAGGGTAGTTTTTCAAGGTGACCAGTTTGTTTGACCACATTGTCTCATGATCCTGGTCTTATTGCTATCTTTGGACTTTTCTTCTGGATTTTCAGTCATTGTTCTTCTTTTATCATGTAGTTGCCTTGTCTAGCAAGGAGGGTGACAAGGGTCAGTCACTAGTCAAAGGTTAACTGTTTATAATTCAGCAAAATATGCAGTACAGCCTGCAGAGCATGATGGTTAGTAGCGTTAAGAGAAATGTCAATTTTTCCCGTATTTCCAATATTCTTAGACCTTGAAGGGGAGAAGACTAAGTTTTTGTCCCCTCACTTATCTAATTAATCTAGTCCAATGGGGAATGGTTTGGAAGGGCACACATTTTGTTTTTAAC
This sequence comes from Heptranchias perlo, assembly GCF_035084215.1. NCBI lineage: Eukaryota > Metazoa > Chordata > Chondrichthyes > Hexanchiformes > Hexanchidae > Heptranchias > Heptranchias perlo. The sequence goes on from NC_090335.1 coordinate 36,362,494, forward strand.
TTGGACACCCACCTGTGGGCCCAGCAGGTAGAAACCATTAGGGATAGGGTAACCAGTATGATCAGGAAAGCATATGATACTAAATGTGTCCATGGGGATTCACCAGCATCACAGACATTCTGCCATCATGATTTAACCTCAAGTATACATTTCTCTCTTTTGACCAGATGTTTGAGAAGTAACACTTCTATCCAAGACGCTTTTAAGACTGAAAGAGGGATTGGGGTCCTGAATTGAATTACAGCCTATAATGTTTTTTCCATCAAGTCCCCACGGATCTTCAGTCTGATGACGACATGATCAACTATAGTTACCAGGGCGACCCGATGGGACCGGAATCCACAATCCCCAGATTAGGAGTGAGAAAACCCTAAAGGTTTCGCTCTCATCTATCCTTCAATAAGCCTGTAAGTTCTAAGTGGCCATGCCTCCATCTAATGTTCCTGATAGCACGTTTACACTTATTGCTTTTGTGACCACAATTTACAACCACTCGAAAGTTTTCTATCTGGAGGGTAATGTCTACTTGCATTTTTGTATCATTGTGGCCATGACAAACACCAATATCTTAGCCCCAATTTGGTAATTCTGGTTACCAAATGCAAGATGTTAACCACCAAACTGGACATATGGTGTTGCCTTACGTGTAACACAATACCTTCCTCTCTCCAAATAAACGACGTTGGTCCTTTTCCAATTCAATAGTACAATTTGGGGATTCTTCATCCAGGGTGAAACCATAAGCTGGCAGTGCACTTTATAAAACATCGCATCTGCACAACAAGGATCCACTTTTCCTCGAACAGCATGAAGTGTTTGGTGCAATCCAGAACCCTTCTTTTCCCCTTTACTTATATCTTTGGATAATTTACACATTCCTTTATGTATATCATTGATTCCACTTTAAATACTTTCGTCAGTTTTACATCAGATAGCAATGGTATTGCCACCACCACAGTAATCAGTAGCGAAATGATGTCTCTTTTTGCTTGCAAAGCTTGTTGGCATAATCCAAGTCTTTGCACCTTACACCAATCCATAGTCCTATCTGATTTCCAGATTTTCATTTGTTTGTCCAATATAAAATTTGGGATCCAATTGTTTTCCATAGCATTTTAACCCCCTTTTGAACCTGAACATTGTAAAAACCCTTCATACATAATTGCCTTTAAGATCTGTTGTTCTTTAGATTTTGTTATTCTGAATGACAGTATCCCTAACCTGTGTCTCTGCCAGTCCTTTTATTAAAACTTGGGACTCTCCTTGTTCTGATATAACATCCCCTGTTTGCCTATTCCTTTATTTTGGAGATTAATTCCACAGGTTCCTCAGACCCCTTTAGTTTCTTTTCTAACATTTTATGGACACTTGCCATGATCACTTTGTACTAAAACAAAACCTCACTTCTGGATTTTGTACAAATCGCGTCTTTTGTGATCACGTTAAGTGTGTCGTTTTTTTAAACATTTTTTTCTTTTAGGTGTTTGATTTTGTCAACACGAAACATCGATTAGTCACATGGCTGGCATGCCAATTTGTAACATATTTGGACATGACACCAATTGGTAATCTGTCTCATTAATAGTCAAATCAAAAATGTAAAGTTATCAAGTATTTAGATTATAAAACAAAATATTACCCCATTTAATATCTGGGCAGAGGTTGTAATGAAGTTGGCGACGTGGTCGTTTCATGTTTTCTGACAGAGAGTGAGTCTTCTGATAGTCAAGTGTTCTTCAGACAACTAAGTGTTCTCTCGACAGTTGGATGGTCTTCGCTGATTCTTCTGCCCTGAGCTCAAAAGACGTTGGGTTTTTATGTCCTGTCCCGTCGCGCTCTTTTCCCCTCCCCCCAAAACCAAAAACCTGGCAGGAAACTCGCACCATCTATGGAACAACACTCGGGACCCTTATAGATTAACAAAGTTGTTTTTCAAAGAATTCAAGATGATCAGCTTGTTTTAACATTACTCATTTCACCACAAGACCCTTTTCGGGGTAGTTTTTCAAGGTGACCAGTTTTTGACTGCATTGTTTTATTGCTATCTTTGAATTATTCTGTTTTTTGGGTCATTGTTCCTCTTTTATCACGTAACTGCCTTGTCTAGCAAGGAGGATGATAAGGGTCAGTCACTAGTCAAAGGTTAACAGTTTACAATTCAGCAAAATATGCAAAACAGTCTGCAGATTATGATTGTTAGTAGTGTTAAGAAAAATGTCAATTTTTTTTCCTATTTCCAATATTCTTACAGCTGTGAACTTTGTATCAGAAATATACCTTAATCAGTGAAGTGCAGGAGAAGGGGTGAATTTGTTAATCTCAACTTGTTAAGCAAAATGTTTGGGTCTGGATTGTTATGCTGCTAGAATAGATTTGTCGATACAGCTATTTTGTATTGACTGCAATGCATACATTTAAGTATTTGTGTCGTGCCCTGACATTCTAATATGGATACAGAATAAACACAGTGCAAAGGGGAGGATAAGACATTTGGATTAGCAGTGAAATTGTTTTCAAGTAATTGTGTAACTGAATTCTTTCCTTTACATGGCTATGACTCCAGCCATTTTAACAAAAAAAAACATAGCTGGCATAATGAGAAGAGTTATATCTATCTGCCTTTTTTTAAAAACTCCAAAAAATCTAGACCTTGATGTAGTTCCACTTTTCAACTAAAGTTGGTGTTGAATTTTGGGGAGGGTGGGTGAGGATGAAGCCTGAAGCAAATTAATTTTTGCCACATTGGTCTATTGTTAAAAGGTGGCTTTTTTCGTTTGCTCCCATTCTAATTAAGTGTTGGGGCTGTGTTAAATCTCCTGCATGCCAACAATTTTTTAACATTTGCAGTGTTTGCTCTTGTGTGCACCAGCACTAACAGAGAGTGACAAACAGAACAGCAACCTTTGCAACAGTTTCAGAAGTAACTTTAAAAAATCTTGACTTCGAGAATACTAAAGGATGCATGCATTATTCCAGTGGATCTTTCACAAATAAATTGTGCTGATTACACTGATTTTTGAATGCATAAATTAGGTTGAAAAATTCATCTTCCGCTATAATTCAAAACATGCAAGTGCGATCTGCAAGTATGAAAGTTGGAGGGTATGTTGATTATGCTACGAGGAAGAATATATTGCTGAAGTATGTGAATTAGACCTAATCTGCATGCATGAATTAAGTTAATTAGTAAACAGACAATAACTCAACTCTGTGCAACCTGTATGGTATATTTGATAGGCTGAAAGGGAGAATAAATTAAAATGTATGCTAATTACAACTAATTTGTACATTGGTTACAAAATAGACTTTCCTCCAATTCAAATACTTTAATTGCCTGTGAAATGTCATTTCTATTATTTTAAATAATGCATTAATATTTTCATCTTGATTGATATTGAGGCTTGTCAAATCCAGCTGAGACATTAAGTTACTGATTCACTCTCACCTCTGCTTTATTCATCCCACATTTGATTACGGAAGCAGAAGTTATACTGTGCACCTCATTCAGCCAGTTAGACTTCTGTGCCACAAGACACATCAAGTCTACATAGTAAGGATTGATGTAATAGAACTAATTTTTTAGTTAACTGTACAATTAACCAAATGAGTTATGGAATGCACCATGTGAGCATTCAATCAGAAGTACTGTAAGCTTTGTGCGTCTCTGGAAAATCTAATACTTCAATTACTTTTATTACCAAATGCAGCTGCCAATATCTTAGGTCGGGAATTCCAGGATTTTGACCCAACATTTTTGGAGTTCTCAGTACAAGGAGTGCAGCAGTTTAAGGAGAAGGCCTACAGCCACAAACTCGGGTCGGACAACAAGTGTGTGCTTTGCCAGTTTCGCCCATATCCTGAAGTTTTAAAAAATTCAAACTTTTGTCTTTTTGCTTATTTCCTTCTCTAAGTCGCATAGATTTTCAGATGTAATTTGTATTGATGTTCTGTTAATAACTGGTTAGCCAAGCACAGTTTTTTAAAAATTGAGCTTCAGAAAGATATTGTGTCCATCAAGATGAGGGTAATAATCCTTGAGAACCGAACTGTTCGCCATTTTAGGCACACTGTCAGCATCAAGGGATTATAGGGCGTATCAAGCATAGTCACCTGTCAGTAATGCCCTGGCCCCACCCTCAAGAGCATTCCTGTGGCTTTCCTTAATGGCATTGCCAATTTAATGCCAACTCATTCCAAATTAGGAACAGTTGTTAACCATGGTCCCAAACCCACTCGGAACTAGGTTGAGACTTATTACCCTGCCAACTTAGAACCTTTTAAAGCCAGCAAGTAGAGAAGACTTTTATTCCTTTTAGGTTGGGCTTAATTTGAACCTGTGTTCCAGAGGTAAAGGGATACTGAGCTAACCAGTTGCGTTGCTCAGTCACCCTTAAACTTATTTCCATTTCATTTCTCCATTTATTTTCTTTTAGTGATGAAATATCAGGTCTGATTTATGCTGTAGTTCTGAAGGAGCACGTAATTCATTGTTTTCTCAAAATATTTCCTATGCATCTTTCCCAAGATTTGGTTACTTTTTAAAAAATATATTGACATTTATCTGAAATGAGAATAAGAGGAAAGTATTAGAGCCATTTTTATGAATTGCTGGTCTGAGCACAAAGCCTTACTCACTGGGAGATATGTGGTCCCACCTGTCAAGGTTTCTGTGCAATTGTAAAACCAGCCCTTATGGGTCACTATTTTGTGTCACATGCCTTCTATTGTATATTTTTGTTGATCAATACATTTTGAAGTTATTTGCTAAAGTTGCGGTAGTCAAGATATTCAAAATGAACGACATAGTTGTTTTGCTAGAGTATCAGTGATTGTTATTTTCACCTTTTCTGTTGCATGATATTTTTAAATGGTTCCAGTGAGAGTTGCATATTGTTTCCTCAGTTATTTACAATTTATGATTAAGAATTACAGGCTATTCAGTTGTTTTCCTGAACTGTGAGGGGATTGAGATCTAGTTCAAGAACAATAATAGATGGGTTGTACGGAGGCATCTGAGGCCACCTGCTGTAGCAGCAATACAAACTGTCCAATGTTATATATTTGTGGTGCTTGCACTGTTGGCAGTATACTAACATGCAGTGTACTTGCTCTATGGATACTCAGCACATATCCTATAAATATGTGCTTTTTTTGTATGCTTCAGCTATTACCATTAAAGCTGGCAGGATTGGGGCAGCGCTTCTTTAAGTGGGCACCATGTGTAAATGGGCATCATGGAATAAAAGACCCGATCTAGGTTTGAAAAAAAAGTATAAAATGCAGTGAATATTGCTGTTATGTAAGTACAATTTTGCATTGAATTTATTTTGGTGTCAAATGTAAATCTGAAATTAATAAGAGTGGCTCTGTACAGACTCCTGTGTAATCAGTATCCTGTTATCTTTCGATTGGATCATCTTTTTTAAAAAAACAAGTAGGCTAAGTGTCCATTGATGTTGTCAGCTGTGGGATAACAGCTGGCGTTGACACCATACGAATGAATAGTGGCCGGCATAGGTACTGGCATGAGTCCAATTGTCCTCCTAGACTTATGCTTAAGCATGCTTGTAACAAAAACAAAATGCTGAAAATTTGTTTTTGATTTCCAGCAAAAAGACTATATAGTTTTTTTTTGTTTTTCTCAGCATGTGTGAGCCATATGTGCTGAGTATTTGGGTTTTGTCTGAAATTCCAAGCACTGCTGTGATTTTGCAGGTTAGTGCTTCTGCATTCAAAGGAGTACCCAAATTTTAGAGTAAGTATAATACAAGCCTCAAATTTCCACTTGTCTTTTATTTTAATGCTGTCATAACACATTTTTTCCCTTTTTGAAAATGGGTTACTGACAGCTTTAAAATAATGCAGATTGGAAAATGTAGGCTAGGGCTTGAGTGATGAATGTTGTTACACTGCTATTAGCAGTGGGACATTACATCATCACTTAGTGCAGGTTTTTAGTATATTAATCATAGTCATTGAAGTGTACAACACATTTAGCCCATTGTCTCTTATAGGCTTTCTGCTAGTGCAATCCAAAATAAACCCCCTTGCTCTGCATTCCCTATACCACTGTATCTTCCTCGTCTTCAAACCTTTACCCGTTAAAAAAAAATTCAATGATGCTTCAGCTCTTCCCAGTGATGAGACATTCCATGCTTCAATAACCCCCTGCAAGAAAATTTCTCCTCTCCCCTCTCCTTACTCTTTTTTTAAAGTGATTTTTAATTGATTAAACCCTCATCATTGACATCCTAACCACAGGAAATTGTCTTTCCCTATTGACTATATAACATTTTTTATCATTTTCAAGACACATCATTCGATCTCCAGTGCATGATGGAAATAGTCCCAGATTCTAAAGCCTCTCCACTAACTAAAGTTTCCCATCCCTGGCATCTACAAAATGCATTGCAGCAACTCACTAAGCCTTCCTTGACAGCACCTCCCAAACCAAAGACCTCTGCCACTTAGAAGGACGAGGACAAGGGCAGCAGACGCATGGGGACACCACCACCTGCAAGTTCCCCTCCAAGTCTCTCACCATCCTGACTTGGAAATATATCGCTGTTCCTTTATCATCGCTGGGTCAAAATACTGGAACTCCCTACCTAACAGCACTGTGGGAGAACCTTCACACGGACTGCAGGGGTTCAAGGCGGATCACCACCACCTTCTCAAGGGCAATTAGGGATGGGCGATAAATGCTGGCCTTGCCAGCGATGTCCACATCCAGTGAATGAGTAAAAAAAAATCATGCTGGTGAATCTGATGGATTCCCTCGATGGCTTTAGAACCTTTTTATTATGGGACACCTTAAACTGCACATAATTTTTTTACATGGCAATTGTTAGAATACCATCATTACTTGTACTCTATGGCCCTATTTATGAAACCCAAAATGCTATTGACCATTTTAATAACTTTTAGTAGCTGCACTTGCATTTTGAGCAAATTATGCATTTGAATATCTGAGTGACTTAGTCCATACCCTTCAGCATCTTTCCATTGAGTCTATACCCCCCATGCCTTGTTTCTCTTAAAATGTATTACATCACACTCCTCCACATTAAGTTACATCTACCACCTGTCTGCCCATTCTACTAACTTGTCTATGTCCTCTTGATTTTTTTTTTAAAAGTCCTCTTTGCTGTTTGGCAAATCCCCGATTTTAGTGTAGTCAACAAATTTCAATATGATGCCCCCTGTATTAAAGTCCAAATTATGTGAGCTAAAGTGGACCCAACATTGATGCCTAAAGTACACATCTTTCAACCTTTCTCCAATGAGCAGTACTCATTAAATCTAATCCCTCGTTTCCTGTCCACAAGCCACCTTTACCAACGTTCTGCTACATTTCATTGCACCATATGCATGACGTTTTATAAAAGACTCTTGCGATACTTTTGAAAGCCACCTGAAAATATACACAACGCACCTACTGTATTCCCTATCTAATCAGTCACCTCTTCAAACTATTAAATTTGCCAAATAAATCTGTGCTGACTGTACTTAATTATCCATGTATTTCTAAATGCTCACTATTTGATCCAGAATTGTGGATCTAAGAGTTTGTCCACAACTGACATTAGACTGGTCTATAATTACCCAGTTACATTGGTTACCCACCAGCCCCAGCACAATTTGTTTGAGGATTGAAAAATTGTGACTACAGCCTTTGCTATTTCTCTAGACTTCCTTCAACGCGCCAGTCATGGCATCAAGGCCTGGTGACTTATGCACCTTGAGTTCTGCTATTTTTTTAAAAAAGAACCAATTCCTTTCTTATAGTTATCTCTGACAATTGTTCCACATTTGTTCAGTTGCATCTCGTACACCTGCATTTTTCTTGTGGGTAGCAAGAGTTGGTTATTTTCAGGGCTGTTAAGTAATCACAGTTAACTTATACGATTGATGTTAATTTTTTGGCAATTTTTTAAACGCGGTAATTACGGAAGTTGCCAAATGGAGCCTATGAAGGGCGGGTCCACATCAGGTAAAATGTGAGATGGAGCAATGACACACTGCGGGTAGGGTTCCCAACCTTCCCGGAATGACCAGTAGTCTCCCGAAATGGGGCATAGGTTTCCACAACCTGCCTCTAGTAAGCCAGGAGATCATTGGATTTACGTTTTTATGGAGATTATTTGCGTGGCGATCGTTTCAAATTTCCCACCGCAATGCGCCCCTCCCCCCACTCCGTGACAACACGGGCTGCTGCTCAGAGAAGCCTCCGGCTCGGTGACGTTACCCGACCACCACGCAGAGGGCCAGACGTTCAGGGGAGTCTCAGCAATTGCGGGGTGGGGGTCTCTGAAATCAATGGGAGGGAAGAGACTAGGGAATGAAGGCTCGGGAAGAGAGATGTGGGGACCGGGGGCACCGGACCTGGTGTCTGCATCACCAGAGGATATCTTGTGTTGTTGAGATGGTCCTCCCACATCTTTGGTTTCCTTGCTGTGCTTTTGGGCTCTCCTAGTAACCTAGTATCTTGCTGTTTAAGAGATTACAAGTTAAGATTTGCATATGAATGTCCTCAATTATAACTTTTTTATTTCTATTATGTCAAAATTTGAAAATATTATTTGCAGATGTAGAATCTTCAGTAAGCACAGAAGTATCTTTTAGTCAACTCTATGGATGGAAATGCATGATCAAGTTCCCGGAGTACCTATTTCAACAAAGATGTAACAACTAAGAGGTTTGGCATCCAGAAGACCAAATGATTGGACTCTTTAGATAAATTTATTATACAGTGGATTCTTTTAATAGTAAGGAGCATTCAGGTAAATTTGGATCCCCAACCCCAAAAAAACATAATTCATTAAATTTAGGGTGTGAATACCGATGTACCCCACCTTGTGCAAAGAATTACATTGAGCATCAGTAATAAAACAAACTTGAATGAGATGAATGCAGTAATTGTATCAATTAAATGTGATTTAAACCAAGATTAACAGATTAAATTTGTTCGAGATTTATTGTGATTTTTTAAAAAATTGCTTGACAGACTTAGTTTACATTTTCTCATCTCCCTTTTTCAGCGTTCGCTCTGCTTCAGACTATTCCCTGTTTGAGAGGCCCTAGTTTATTTGTTTGCGCAGGCACAGCCTGGATTGTGAATACCAGACTATATAGGAGTTTGGTGCTCTTTAGCTGTTACATAAAGGAAGGTAATACCTACATGACAATAGATGTCCTTTGTGACCCAATTTAATTCACTATTACTTGAGGAAAGACAGAACAGCTTATTACAAAATTCTATCAAATGTCTTTCCTTTGAGAGCTGCAGACTGCTTCCCTCCCCCTATAATCAATCTGTGAATGTCACATGAGCACTTTAATCCATATTTGAAGCAAAACTGTCAGTAAATAGATTTGTGATGAGATTGAAATCTTTTAAAGTTGAAAATGACAATAATAAAATAATTACAGAATTCAAAAGGGAAATTTATTTTCATTGCATCCTTTCATGAATGTAATCCAAGATGATTGGAAGTAAATCTTGAGCATAATTCAACAGGCTCATTTTTACTATAATAACTGTTATGTTTCGAACATAATTTAAATTCCATTATTGAGCGCCTCATCCTAACCGAGGCCTGCCATTTTAAGTAAACGTCCACAGGAGCTAGCAACTTAACTTTTAATATTATTTCTCAGTCTGCAGATTCGTAAACAATGACATGGCTTGAAAAGAGTTCTCCCAGAAAGTAAGGATGGTAGCAACACTAAGTGAGACATCCCAGATGAAAGAATAAATGCTGCTCGCATTTCTTGCAACGGGGTGGAATCTGTCCAGTGGGATTCGTCCCAATTTGTCGCAATTCCCCAGTCTGTGAGGCTGCAATGGGTCTGAAAATTGAGTGTGGGCTATAAGATTCCATGAGCTGTTTGAGAATATGTAACTTAGTCTTTTGAAAATAAGTCACATTGACTGTCAAAGGGACCAATTTTGTGACCAATAAGTCACATTCACTTGTTAAAGGGACCAATTTGCAACACACTTTAAATTAGGAAATAGCTTTACAATGTGAAGGCTTTGAAAACTGAACTTTGTGAATTATATCAAGAAGTCTTGGTGCAGCATACATCAGTGTATTGGAGTGAGGGGCTACCGATTAGAAATCTGTTCAGAATATATTGCACTTGTGTATCAACGTCGAATTCTATATACAGTATTTACAATATGTATAATACTGTATTTACAGAACTTTGACAATAGTGGTTATGTCACTGGACTAATAATCCTGAGAATGTGTATTCATATCCCACCATGGTAGTTTGAGAATTTGAATTTATTTTTAGATTCATGTTAGATTGTCGTCAAAACTCAATTGATTCACAAATGTTTTTTAGGGAAGGAAACCTGTCGTTACTGGGACTGGCCTATATGTGACAAAGATGAGGATCACAATTTGTGCACTGAGTATAACTTGGCTGTGTATAATTATTTATATCTGCACATTAGCAACAGCCTACTGAGCTTGTGTGTCAGGTTGACAATTATAGGTAGATATAGGGCAGCTCCACGTAACATGCAATTAATTCTGAGCACAACTAATAAGAACCAACACAGTCTTTTCTATGATCACCTTGGGTGAGTCCTGCTGGTAGTGTTGCTGAAGGAAATTGAGGTTTAATGACTGAAAATGATAGCAATGCATTGTCAATTTATGCCACTACTGGGGTCAATTCTGCATTAATATTATAATCCAACTAAAATGACATGAAGAAAAATGGTGCCTTTTTAAAACTATAAAATAAATTAGAATTCTTTCTTGCATCTACTATACTTTTTTGTGTTTTTGTTTATCGTTCAAGTCCATAAACTGCAATAATTCTAAAAGGAGAGAGCACTGCGAGACCGCGATCTTCCATTTGTCTTATTAGAGGTGGATTGAGTGGACAACAGTTAATTGAATAAAAGTAACTAGACCACTAGTGAATGATTAAAAGCTTAACAGCCTGAGCTCAGAATATTTGGGGGGTGAAATTCTTCTTGATAAGAAAACGGGACTGTTTTTCTCTGTATTTAATCTGCATATGCTCAGAAAATTAATGTTTGTTTCAGAAACTACATCATTCCAGCAGTTTTGTTGTGGAAAAAATATGCATATTCCCTTTTTTGTTAGAAGAAACACAAGATTCATTGGTTTGATCAGAAAGAAAGAATTGAATAAAGTTGGAACCTAACAAATAAGCTAAGGATTGAGTAATACAGGTCTGACTCACTGAAGGTTTACTTTTCTTTGCACCACAAAATCCTTTTGAATAATCTGTTGCAACGTATATTGAGTGGTTTTATGAATTTATCCAAACATTGACACAAAGTAATGATTTCAATCTGTGGGGCCTTCCTTTCATGTGCTCTGACAAAATTGACATGCTGATCGTGTGTCAATTGAGTTGACTACACAATTTGGAGTGGCAGAAAAGAGTGGACTTTTTAAAAAAAAACTCCTTGTGATAAAGATTTCAATAGTTTTAATTAATAGATAACAATGGCGTGATACACTCAATGTTGCCATTGGGTGTACATGTGTATCTTGTAATTATATATGTGCACTTTTTTAATAGAGGTATTTTAAAAGCAAAAAAGTGCAGTTTTCAGAAACTGCACCACAAAAAAGTGGCAAGCTGCAGCTATCCGAGCAGTGTGCATTTTTAAGTGATTTACGTCACACTAGATCACAACTTTATACTATAATGAGTTGAGTCTGATGGGGTAGTACATAAATTCTGAAATGCCTTTATGAATAATATGCAACCAGATGAAAATCTGTTTTTATGGAGTTAATTTCTTTTTATTTGCTTTTCCTCTTTTCATCCTGGAAGTTGTTGCATTTTAATGTTTCATGTGAGGTTTAATTTGTTTTTGGATTAGTACCAGCAGACCAAATTTTTTTTAAAAAAGTTTTCCATTAGTTAATAAAAATATGCTAGACTGAATAAAAATAAAAATTTTACAAATGGAAAGGAAATGTGAAATGAAAACAAAACATGCCACAAATGCACTGGTTAGCCTGTATTCTGTACAGAGAAAAGACATGTTATGATGTTTTGAATGTTGCTTTGATGAAGGGTACACGTTATAATGCATCTTTTTTCAGAATGCTGACTGACCTGTATATTTTTGGCATTTGTTTTTTAATTTAAGGTAGTTTTGAAAATTATTACGTTGAAATCAGTCATTTTAAATCTGTTGTATTGCGCAATTAGAATTCATATTGACTTATGAAATCATGAGTCCTCAGGATTTTCAAATGCTGTGAGATACCCAGTCTATATACAAACATGGCTCTGTGGAGTGGTTTTGGTTCCTTCACATAATTTCCGCTAGGCCTCTGACTTTTCTCCTCAACCACGTTCGAACCGCCCAAAAAAGTACTCCAACAAAAGATTTTCCACAAAACAACCGCCATGGCATTTCCCTAACCATCTTCTCGTACTTTATCTCTCCGTTATAAACTTCATTTTTTAAAACTCATTTAACAATTCAGGAAAAAAATAATGCAAACTTATCCATCCCACCTTCCAATTGTTTCAATTATTTTTTCCTTCCTACCCTAAACACGACCCAGTACAGCTGCCAAGCCTCATGAACATCTCCAACACCAAGATATCACAGACCAGCATGCCAAATGCGGTCAGATGCTCCCGGATAAAGAATAGCACAGCTCCCACAAGTTACTGCGTGACCCAACCTTAAATCATAAGGCATGCAATTGTACTGTGAGGTTAATTGACCTAACTGAGCAGCCAGCCCAGTAATTCCCAAAAGCCATCACCTTTCCTTCTTCTCGCCTAGCCTCACGCAATGCTTGGGTGCCTCATTCTTCCTGATTTACAGGTACCAGATCTGCACATGGTCCCCATATACTTTCTAGTCCCAGTGCCCTCGCTCCTGATATGAGCCACTCTCCTGCCCTCAACTTTGAGCTGCTCACTATCCATGCCTCGGTGCCGTTTCCCAACCATTGCCCCTCTCCAGCACCAGACATCACATCTTCCTCTCTCTCTCTCTTTTTAAAAAAAAATGCAGTGGATGTATTGAGATTTGATTGCAACTTATGCTATTAATAGTTAGAATGTAAATTTGAAAACATGCATGTAGGTTGTTAAATGCAAGAAGATAAATATAATTTTGTTCAAGTAATTATTTTAAAGCAACAAATGGAATCTCAAAAGAAGGATAATGTGTAAAATCAAACTCAGGATTGCAAACCAAATATCAAAAAAATTATAAAGTTGACAGAGAGCAAACTACATACAGAAAATTAGTGTAGATAATTTGTTAAATATTTTTAAATTGTTTAATATTTTATCTGAGCGTTGACTATCAACTAGTGTGAATAAATGCTTATACATAGTAAATAGCATTGGAATGAAAGTTTCCACATTGTTGTGGAACTGGAGAGCTGCAAAATGTTTGAGGATTCCATCTTGCTGCTAATCTGCAATGTTAAATCAGTTTATAGCAAAGCATGAACCTTTGAGAATAGGGCCTTACTCTGAATGTCAATGTACTCAATTTAAGTTTCAATAAGGCAAATTCTCTACATTAACTAATGTAGAAATTGTATTTAGAAATCTATTTCAAATATTCTTCTCTTCCACTTGAGAGGTTTATATTGAGCTTTAATTACAAAAAAGTACTTTATGCCTTGTGGATTCATTCTGATCCTGTTTGAATTACAAGAAACCATTTTTCTAAATTTTCTGAAATTTTCATCAGTGCAAATGATGAAATTTAATGCCCTTAAGATATATTTTTTCTTCTGAAAGAAGATGGTTTGTGAAATGTTATCCTTCAAGGAAATCTAACAAAATAACTTACCATATTTGTAAATGTATTTTTCTGTGATGATGCAGATATATGCTGAATGCTAACATTTGACTGTACATTATTTAAAAATAATTATTTTCTTTGCATTGCCTTTGAGGAATTTTAATGTGCTTCATTGTGGAATGGCAGGTTTAAAACTACAATTCCATCAGTGATTTCTCAATTGCAGGACTGTTAGTGGAGAGAGACTTGGGTCTTCACCAGAATGCATATGAGGAAGTTTCACCATAGGCTGCTCTTATGGGAGTCTTGAGTGAAGGAAAATTAGTCCCTTGTCTTCCAGCCAAGGCAATAATAAAATAACTTGTGTATATGCTGAAACAGATACAGCATCCCCGAAATGGAAAGTGGTGGGTTCACAAAATAGCTGTTCTAGGAACGAATTCTCTTCATGGCACTAATTCCATTTATGAAACTAATCTTTGGTCCAACAGAACATGATCTCTCAATACATCTGTCAGTCATTCCCTTTTCATGTTCAGTGGATGCTTGGACAAAAAGTGCATTGTACATCCTCATTTATAACAGCTCTCCATTTTCTGTTTTCATTACTTTTATGTAGTGCTATGAATCAACTCCCACAGAAACACAATTACTCTTTTTGGACAATCAGTAAACAGCTTTAGATGTCCATTCATTTTTATTTTAACTTTTTGTTGCAAACATTATTCTGAGAGCTGCAGTGCCCCTTAACCCAAGTTGTAGTCCTGATGCTGATGAATGTACTTTTCATTTTGATTGCTATCCATTGAAAATATTTAGCAGTTGATTGTGCTGCCTATGTGTTGTATACCTGTAGCTATTTACGTATACATACAAAAACTTTTCCTTTGTTTGGTAGAGTGTACATGTCTGCTGTATTAAACATTTAATATGAATGTGGTGCACATCCTCCCCAGGTTTTGCTTGTGATTATTTGCACAATGGGGGAATTGAGCATGAATACTGTCAACTAGTCTTTCCATTCATTTCCTGAATAATGATGAAAACAGTCTTTTGGAGTTGTCAAGCTGGGTCAGATGTCTACTTTTGAAAATGTTGACGAGCAAGAATTCCAGATTCAGTCCAAAGCAGCAGTAAACGATGTTAAATCAACTTTTGCCTCCACAGCAAATGAAATTATTTTGCATTTGCCAGGTGTATGAGTAAAGAGCAGAGGAGTAGGGTATATGTAGTCCAGTGAGGGAATGGTGCAGATGCTTAAGTAGAGGTTTTTGCTGAGGAAGATGAGAGTGGCATTTTAGGAGTACCTCTGAGGCTGATGCAGAATAGACACTTCAGGACATTTCAACAAGTATTCAAAAGGGCATTGTATTTTTAAAAAGTGAAAATACAAGGCCCAAATGGTATCTGTGCTGGAATACTGAAGGACAGTGGAGTGAGATGAGGGAGACAGTGACACAATTTTCCAGAATTTTTTTGCAAACAGGAATTGTACCAGGATTGGAGCATGGCAAATTTTACAACCCCATTCAAGAGGAAATGGATAAGTCATGAAATTATAAGTCTGTTGGTTTTACCTTGGTTGTAAGTAATCTTCTAGAGTTCAGCTAGTGACTACTTAAAGGTATGGGTTAATTGGGAACAGTCAGCATGGATTTGTAAAGGGCATGTTTGCTTGATCAATTAATTTAGCTTTTTGAAGAAATTAGGGTGGATAGAGAAAAGGAATGCAATGGATGTTGTGTATGTGGCTTTTCAGAAGACATTTGATGAGACTTATGAAGATTGAGGCACCTGGTGTTAATGGGAATGTAACTGCATGGATATAGGGATAATTAGGGTCCAGAAAGGGAAAGGTAGGGATAAAATGTTTTTTGGGATGGTGGGTAGTGATGTGACCCAGGGATCTGTGTTGAGACCTTTTTTGTGTGCCATTTCTATAAATATTTTGGACATAGTTTGCCATGCTTCCTAATTTGATACCAACAAACATTAGGGAAGAATGCAAAAGAATGCAGGTTAGTGGAATGGATAGATGGGCCGTGGATTTAATTTAATAGAGAAGTTGCCTACTTTGGCCTAATCCTTCTATGATTTTTCCCATTCAGCCCCATGAGACTCCTCAATTAGAACATAGCTGAGCTGTAGACAAGAATGGTGTAAGTAAATATACACTAAATAGTAAGATTCTACGAAGTGGAGGGAAAGAGATATCCAGGGGTGCAGATACATAAGTACTGCATTATTATGCTCTCAATTCAATCTCCCAACATGTTGAAATGACCACTGTACATTCAAATGCAAGATGTTTCTCATCTGTCAGTGTATTAGCACAACTGTGCTTGAGCCTAGGACCTCTCACTGTGGAGTCCAGTGCAGATGGCCCTGGAGTGGCCATTCTTTCCATGATGCTCTGAAGTTTGTTTAGTGTGATGAAAATCATTGCACAGATTCAACTAGTAGACTCCTGTAGTTGTCCTAGACTCTATGTAGGGTGCTTGGTATGCTGTCCAGTGACTGCATGAAACGTTGGTACTCATATATTAGGCTTCTTTGATGGATGGGCTGAGTGATGATGCAAACTGGATTTCCTGCCAGCAGATTTCTGGTTCTTGACTGCCACCTCTTTGCTCCTCCTCCCTTATACTCTGATTCATCCACTGCTCCCAACTGCAGCTCACTAACTGAACCCCTCAGAATTGATCTGTCTGTTTTGTTTGACATTGTTGGAGAGAGTGATGCAGGGTGCTGAGGTGCTGTGGACAATTAGCCTCTGGAATCTCCTTCTCATGGATTGAAAGAATAACATATGTTAGACCAGTGGCAGGAATGTACTTCTTGAAGCAGAGCCTGAATAAAAGGTACCGAGTGTTATGCGGTGCAGTGTGTGAGTGAATAAATGAGCAATGGGAGAAAGAATAATGGGCAATGGATGGTACTCGCTCTCAGTATGGGAGTGGCCTCCAATCTCTTTGACTTTCTTCATGCCCTCCTGCCCCAGAATATGGAGGGCATTTCATCATAAATCTTATGATGTTGACTGATAGTTCTTGGGATCAGAGCAGGTGTCTAGTTTCAGCATCCACATGTCAAATGATAATTTGTATAATTTACAAACAATGTTCTATACACCCACATAAGTATATTTTTTTTATATATGGGCGTGTAGATATACCAGTGCAAAATAGAGGGGGGAAAAATTGAGTTTAAAACTTCTAAAATTTAAGGTTGGGGTTGAAGTGCTAATACCGTTGTCTGCCAGAGGCAAAAGTCTTTACCTGTCCTCTTATAACATTGTGCACTAGAAGCAATGGGTTGACTGACTTTTAGAACAGTTATTATCCAAAACCCAGCAACAACATAAACCTACATAGCTGGAATGCTGTTACAGCACTGAAATAACACTAATTGCAACAGGGTAGAGGGATCTTAAGCATCAAAGAGTATCTCAGAATCTGCCAATGGAATTTGATTGCCCAGGACATTTCACATGAGAAAAAAATGTATGACTTATAGTAATGTACCATTTTCTTCACGGTCTGATGTAAAGACATTGAAGCTGTATTACCATTCTTAATTGAATTCAGACACAATACCCACAAGTAGAATGACATGCACTGCACAATTGTGTGTTTGGAATTCCTGCTTGGAAATTCAATTCATATGAAAAATGGATATATATAATTTATAGCATATTTGTTTTGTGACTTTTATTTGTTACTTGAAAAGGAGTTTCCCCCCAACCAATTTTCTTCCTTTTCTAATGCTGTTGACTCAGGCTGGGGTATGCTTGCACAATTGGGGCGAGAACATTGCTCCTTTATCCTTCATATGTAAGCCTAGAAAGTGATGTCAGCAGTCCATTCAGCTGTGGAGTTGTCTTGTCTTCGTCCTCATCCAGTGATGACATGCACTCTCCAGCAGGAGTCACTGGATAGCAATCTGGACTGGGAAACACAACTTTTTTTTATTGTTGTTTCTCTAATCCAAGAGTGCTGAAATCAGTTGTCGATTACCTATTCCCACTCTTTGGGTTGGTTAGCTCCATACAGACTTAGAATCAAATTTAGGATCGTTCTGACCTGTATGTCTCCGTTTCATAATTGAGCAGTGCTGTTATCAACTGAGCCATCCGATTAGCACTGTTTGAAATACAGAAGTAATGGAAACAATGTCAGGTTACTTTAATAGATGATGCTGTATTAAGTACAGGTTGTCGAAGACTGACTATGCAGTAAAAGTGGAGTCTAAGTAGGCTGCAGCTGCATGTTTCCATTCATCTTTATCCATTGCTTTGTTTCCTGCACAGAGTAAATTACAAAGGCAGAGAATTACTATTGTATCTGTATTGAATGAATTAATTGCTTCCTTGTAAAAAATTAGTCTTTTTTTCTATTTAATTTGGGATAGTTGCATGAATAAAGTTCTTGCAATAACATTTTCCTCTGTTTACAAATTATTTATCGATTTATTAAAATTGAAGTTAATAATCCAGAGATTGTTTTGATCAAATTAAAATGAGCTAAAAGCACCAATTTCAAGGATTTTTCCAATAATAAGCGTTGCTCATGATTTTGCAAGCTGTTTGAGGTGAGTGGGATGGATGCTGCTTGAGGCTATCTTGAGCAAGTATATGCTGATTTTTCAGCAATGCCTTCATAAAAATGATTTAGAAAAACATTTTTTAATTTCATAGCCACATTGCAATAGTGTTAATGTATAATTGTCGCTTGGTAACAAAAAAAATGATGCATGACTCCCTTACCTGCCTCAAAATGAATAATGTAGACTACCCCTTTAATTGGTACAAATTACTTGAGATGAATTGTATTTTTTTTGCTTTTAGATAAATTTGCAACTAGTGGGGGGGGGAGAAACATAAATTGCATTCTATGAAAATGTACTCGAGCTATTGATATTGTATTTAGTAGACTTAGATTGGCCTATTTACAAACTGGGTTGAAATCATGCTGTGCAATGTTAGTAATAAACAAGGGTTAGTATGAAATTTATTTATCCACAATTTTAATGTAGGCAGTAACCCATTTACTTTAAATGCATTAACTATTTTTAAACAAAGCATTTCATATGAATGTGTTGTTGTTTGTTACTAATAACCCATAGTACATTTTTCAGCCCTGTTTAATCTTGCTAAATTACTTAATAGCAAGGTTATAGACACCACAATAAGAAACATGTATGACAAAGAATGGGAAACAAACAAACAAGACAATTTTATCCAGACTTAATGGGGTAATCTTCCAATTGAATGTGGTCAGCATTCAGTTTCTGAATCTGCCTCAGCGGTTGCTTTCCCTATTCTGCTTCACGATTGCTTTTTTCTTCCCCTCCATGGGCTCTCAATCCAGACTTGAAATAATGCAAGTGAGAGACAAGCTGGAAGATTGGGAAACATACAGATGCGATAAGGAATAGAAATACATCAAAGTTACAACATGGGAACAGACCCAACCAGTCAATGTCGGTGTTTACCTACTCTAGCAACAGGAGGATAAAGGTGCAGAGACACTTCCAGAAAAAAATGAGACAATGAGGCAGATATGGACACCACAATAAGAAACATGTATGACAGAACAGGAAACAAACAAAAAGACAAAGAATGGGGGCATGGAAGCAGTAGTGGATTGAAGAGATAGTTACAAGAGTTTTTTTTTAAATTGTCACGATGAACCAATATTTCTCAAGTAGGCACACACCATATGATTTACATTTCTTTTTAAAGCAGTTCTTTTGTACACAAGCCCTAATTTTAAACCTGGAGTGAGAATTGGATGGGAAAAGAGTGAGGCTGAGGCCAACCCCAACACCCCTCCTTCAAAATCCCCAATCTTGGCAGTGAGCGGTCTGATAGAATCTGTCAGTCAACTGCCCCCACCTGAATATGGACGGGAAGTGGCAAGTGGCCAGCAGGAGGAGCAGAATGTTGGGTGGCAGGAGGCCACCAGTTGGCACCAAAAAAGGTTTCGGGGTGGGGGGGGGAGCGGAGAAAGAGTGGGATCCTGGGGAGAGAAGGCCTAAATTTTCTTTGTGGGCTGTCTTCACCTGGTAGGAAAGCCACAACACCGAACTCGCTCAGGCTACTGTTAAAATTGCAATTGGGTCTTGACCTCTTGGGCTTTGATCTGCATATTCAAAGAAGGATCCCACTGGCTTCAGGTGGGTGTCCTTGCCACTGCTCAGCAGAGCATGTTAACATTGAAGATTGCCCAATCCGTGCAGAACTTCAGGCAAATCACGAGGGCGATTTTTACTTGCCTGCCTGCGAGCTTGGTTTCTGCCAGGTGGTTAGGGTTAAAATTGTCTCGTTAGCCTTTCCGCCAACAAATTTTTTGAACTGCTTAGGAGAGGATACACTCTTAAAATCCCTTCCTTACCTAAAATGAGATCCAAGTAATGACCAGGATTTGCCAGCTGTCCGAAGTGCGTCTTGGATCCACGTCAGGAAATGTAGCCAGATTTAGAGCATTAGCAGAAGGTGCTAAATCAATGTGACTGCAGTCCTACACGTATCCACTACAATTGTCCATCCAAACAATCAGCATGGATGCTGCAAGCACTAACCTAGAATTCATAAGTTGGTTTGTCATCTGGATAACAGCTGTAGTTGCTTGGAGAGTGAGGAGGACATAAAAAACCTACAAGGGGATATAGACAGGCTGGGTGAGTGGGCGGAGATTTTGCAGATGCAATACAATATTGGAAAATGTGAGGTTATGCACTTTGGCAGGAAAAATCAGAGAGCAAGTTGTTATCTTAATGGCGAGAAACTGGAAAGTACTGCAGTACAAAGGGATCTGGGGGTCCTCGTGCAAGAAGATCAAAAGGTTAGTATGCAGGTGCAGCAGGTGATCAAGAAGGCCAACGGAATGTTGGCTTTTATTGCTCGGGGGATAGAATATAAAAACAGGGAGGTATTGCTGCAGTTATATAAGGTATTGGTGAGACCGCACCTGGAATACTGCATACAGATTTGGTCTCCATACTTAAGAAAATACATACTTGCTCTCGAGGCAGTACAAAGAAGGTTCACTCGGTTAATCCCGGAGATGAGGGGTGGACATATGAGGAGAGATTGAGTAGATTGGGACTCATTGGAGTTCAGAAGAATGAGAGGCGATTTTATTGAAACATACAAGATTGTGAAGGGGCTTGATCGGGTGGATGCGGTAAGGATGTTCCCAAGAATGGGTGAAACTTGAACTAGGGGGCATAATCTTAGAATAAGGGGCTGCTCTTTCAAAACTGAGATGAGGAGAAACTTCTTCACTCAGAGGGTGGTGGGTCTGTGGAATTTGCTGCCCCAGGAAGCTGTGGAAGCTACATCATTAAATAAATTTAAAACAGAAATAGACAGTTTCCTAGAAGTAAAGGGAATTAGGGGTTACGGGGAGCGGGCAGGAAATTGGACATGAATTTAGATTTGAGATTAGGATCAGATCAGCCATGATCTTATTGAAAGGCGGAGCAGGCTCGAGGGGCCGATTGGCCTACTCCTGCTCCTATTTCTTATGTTCTTATGTACTTGTTTTCCTATGTCAGCAACAGTACATTCAGCAGTAGTTGTATCAGTGGTCTGGCTTTACAGAAATACTAGAGCAGTGGATGATACTAGTGCACCATTTTGGTCACAATCCAAAACCCATCATCTGTTTACAGTTGAGGACTTCCACTGCATGAACATGGTTGTGATGGCAGTGACCTGATGGCCATTGTTCCTTCCTGCCAACTCCAATCACTTAGCTTGTATATTTAGTACAATTTTGAAATGCCACTTAAACTTGGTGAAATTCTTAATTGGCAGTTTTGGGGCAGGTGCTTGGTGACATAAATATGGCTTGGAGTATTTAAAGAGCATGGTTGTTAAAAGATCTGTTCATTGTCCCACCTTTCCATTTGGAGGGTAGTGGATATTATCTAGAAACTTGGAACACCTACTACTTTTGGCTTAACTTCAAATTGGAACTGAGCAAAGATGCAATAACATTGATTGTTACTCAAATTAGTAGAAAACAGGTGCAATTTCGATGCCTAAAACTATTTGGAGCAATTGCAAAATGTAGTTGTGAAATTTTCACAATGTGCTATATTCTTCACCAACATCCTAGCTATATCTAGGGATGTTAAGTTAATGGAGTTGAATGAGATTGCAAAAGAGCTCTATTGGGGAAAATCCTCCATTGCATGCTGCCCCGACACTGCTGAAACCTGAAATTCATTACAAGAGCTTTTGACAAAAGCAAAATGCCAACCTAAAACACTTGCAAAAGCTGACACAGGCTGTGAAAAGCTGATGCCTCAAGAATGGGCCTAATTATAAGCCTATGACCCATGAAATCAAGTAGTTATCTGGGCGTTGTAATTTAAGCCATATTTATACATATGAATCTTTCACTTGCATAGGGCGAGGGGGTGGGGGATGCAAGTACATGAAGCCTGAAGGGGAAATCCAAATTTTTAAGGTACAAAATTCCAGGGATGGTCTTGGACATACGCTCCTGGGAAATTTTGAATTTTTATATTTAAAATGATGCATTTTGCTTAATTGTGCATGCTTTTTTAACAGTTTTTGAAAAAGAAAAAGGTGACACATGGTACTATTTTGAGGGGGTGCAAGAGCATGGGGGCACATAGTCCCAAATCTTTAAAGGTGGCAGGGCAAGTTGATAAGGTGATTAGGAAAGCATATGGGATACTTGACTTTGTAATTAGGGACATTGAGTACAAAAACAAGGAAGTCACGCTAAACCTTTACAGATTACTATTTAAGCCTCTGGAGTATTGTGTACAATTCTGGGCACCATACTTTAGGAAGGATGTTGAGGTCTTGGAGAGGGTACAGAAGTGATTTACCAGGATGATACTGGGGATGAGGGACTTCATTTATGTGTAGAAATTGGAGAAACTGGGATTGTTCTCAAAGCCGAGAAGATTAAGTGGAGACCTAATGGAGGTATTCAGAATTATGAGGGGTGTTGATAAAGCAAGTAGGGAGAAACTGTTTCCTCCGGCAAGTGGGTCGGTAACCAAAGGTCACAGATCTAAAGTAATTGGCAACAGAACCTAGAGGGGAAATGAGGAGAAACTTTTTCAGAGGGTTGTTAAGATCTGGAATGCCACTATCTGAAAGTATGGTGGAAGCAGATTCCATAGAAGTGTTCAAAAGGCAATTGGAAATGTACTTGAAAAGGCCTCATTTGCAGGGTTATGGGGGAAAAAGCTGGTGTGAGGGACTAAATTGGACAGCTCTTTCAAAGAGCTGGCACAGGCACGATGGGCCAAATGGCCTTCCTCTGTTGTAAGATTCTATGAATTAGATTTGCAACATATCAAACAGACCATCACTTCCCCAACAATCACACTCCCACATACAACTCCCTTGATCCAATTCAGAGAGACACTCTACTCTTCCAGTCCTAATTTAGAGGTGCTGTACCCCATCTAACTCCCTACCCTATCAAAAAGATATACTCTCCTGCTCCAAACTCCCCAGTTTGTAATGACATGTTCCCCTCTCTGTCAATTTAGCCAGATCCTCTCAGGACTCTTCTCTTCCTATTTCTGGTACTCATCTTTTGCTGCTCAGTTCAGCTTGTACTCTCTGTTCCCACATCCCCTCAGTGCCAGGATTCTCTTTCCCCTCCGCACCAGTGCTTTATCCAGCAAATCCCCCTTTGCCCTTCCATTGTATCAATTTGAATACTATCCGTTTACCTTCATTGCCATCTATGGCCTCCTTTAATGATATGCATTGCTATCATCTTGCCATTCATTCTCTTTTTCACCTTTCCCCACACCGGTTCTTACCTGAGTCCACCTGCTAACCTCCTAGCTTGTTACTTGCTTTTGGTCAATTCTGCTAACTATTTTGTGGAGACATCCCTGTGATATGAATCAGAAAGATGTGACCTTATGAAATAGGGAAGGGAGGCTGCAGCTGATTGTTTTGAGATGCTATGTATTTGCTGGAATTGTAGCCAAGATAAGCTGCGTTGACATCTCCACTTTGTTTTTTGAGGGAGTAAGTTGCCACAAGGGCCAAGTTATCAATCACATTCCTGATTTTCACTAATCTTAACACCACAATCTGCTGAAGTTTGGTTTAATTTTAAAAAAAAGCAGTATTCAGGAGGTGGGTTTCTAGAAAACGCTGGTCAAGTAATTGATTCTCTGAAGCCCTTGTATGTAGTTGCTGAGGTGGGCCGTTATAAAGATATGTGGAAAAGGGAAATGGTCTGCTGGCTTGTCTTTACCCTACATCCTGGCTGGATGATTCTTTTGACTATAAAATGGCTGACTCCATCACCTGGAGTGTCCACAATAGTTGTGACTGTTATAAATATGCTCTAGAAAGAAATTTTTTAAAAATCTGAATGTCAACTGTGACAGAATATCATCAGAAAGCTCTGTGTGGGCAATTTTCTCAGACTGCCTTGGATTGACATTAAAGTTGTTAATTAATTTGCACATTGTTGACAGATTTCTCCATCGCTTTCATGCCTTTTTTTGACCATATAGAGATGAGATTTATTCAATGTAAATTATGTTGCACTGTGCATGCATCTCGTCAACATGAGAAGTATAATGCTTCAAAAGTAGCACTTTGCAATTTCCTCTAATATTGAGAAATCAGCAGTACTTCTATCTCTCAGCCATGAATGTTGCATAGGTGAACAGTTGCCTTTGAGAATACCTATCTAACTGTATAATCTAACATTATACATACTAGATCAGTTGCTGCTTTTGGTATGATGTGATTATGATTTGTGACAAAGGGTGTGGGGTGGAGGGGGGGGAAATGGTTGCTGGCTTTCATCTATACTGACGTCACATTGGGGGGAAAAAGAAACTAGCCTTACAATGGCCAATCTCTTTGCCAAAGCTACTCTCGCAATGGGTAATTTAAACTTTTGCCAAGTGTAAAATGGGTGATATCAGATTGACTGCCTGTTGACTACCCCTCCCAATTTTCCTTTCCAATATCATCTATTTTACACCATCACCAAAAATTAAAAGTACCCCCAACGACCTGAATTAAGCAATTGGTGATGAGCAAGCCAGTTAAATATCAAGGTGGCTGGCACTTTCTACTAAGCTGAAGGCAAAAGTTCATCATGTAAGCTAATGAGGAAATTTAGACTTGGTAATACACTGTACACAATGCTATATAGAGAATAATCATCTGGCAGGAATATTTTTGTACAAGTACAATACTGTAGAAATACATTTTAGGTGTACAGGCAGATGATAAAAACCAGTTTCATAGCTTGAGCAGTTAGTATCCTGACATTTCAACCCCAAGATTATTCTGCAGCTTTGCAACACTAATCTCTTCAGATTTGTTTGTTTCGAATAATAAAACTTCTCATCTGCATTGACCATCAAATTTAGGTCATCAGCTTTCTTCCTCATTGGTTAAATCTCTGAGGCCGATGTGCTGAGATCTGAGCCCCACTCTGCGCCTCTTATACCTAATGCACCATTTGTGTCCTTGATGCTTAGTGTATGTTTGGAGCCTCCACATGGACTGTGTTCTAGGCTCATTACAGCCTGCAAATTTACTTAATGAGGAGGCCTCACCATAATGAGATCAGGAGGTAGTCTGAAAGCTTGTTTAAAACAGGGTTGCTATGAAGACCTATTGCATTCAATTGGGTCCTTGTTATTAAAGCAATTGTTATGTTTCAGGCCACTCCCAAATGGAAGCTGCTGTTCCGTATGACCCAGAATGTGCCTTTTACCTGCCCAATAGTCAGGTAATTTGTAGCATGCTCAGGAATCAAACAGAAAGCCCTTCTATCTCAGCTGACTGGTTATATTGCATGCATTCAAGTGACTTAGTTCCTCAATTTCAGAAGGTAGTAGGTTACACACTTCTCAGGGCTTTGACGTAGACTAAAAACATTCATTAAACAGTAAATGGATGTGAACAATAACTGGCATACTGTAGATCTACAGTTATTGTGCGCTTAGCTGTTCATCCTTGAAAGATAGAAAAATAACAGTTGCATCTGCTGTGCTAAACTGCAGTATGAACTGGACTGGATACAAGATGCTTAAATATTCAACTTGGCAGTTTATTGCTGATTTAACAATGTCCCTTTGGCCTATTCATCTCTCGGCTTCAGAAAGATTAGCGATTTGAACAAGGCAAGCTGGGAATAGTTCTTAAATTTGACCAGGACAAATAAAATTTAAATGTGCATCTCTCGAACTCAAGAAAAAAAAGGAACTGCAATGTACCAATACCCATAGAAAAGAACATGCACTTACAATCTCAAAGCCTTCACATTGAATGCATTTCAGTGTTGTCACTGTTGTTACATAAGCAAACGCAGCATTAGTGTACAATTTGAGTACAGTAGAGCCCCACAAACTGCAGGTGGGATACATGATCGGGTTAAGCTGTTTTTGGTGGTGCTGGTTGAGTGAAGAATGTTTGCCAGGGGAACTCATTGCTCTTTGAGGAATGGCATGGGATCTTTTACATCCACCATTATCAGGCAGATGTGGCTTCTGTTTAATATCTCGTCTGAAAGACAGCACTTCCAACTATACTGCACTGGAATGTCAGCCAAAATTATGTACTGAATTCCTAGATTGGGGCTTAAACCATCAATCTTCTGACTCTGAGGTGAGAGTGTTGCCACTGAATCAAACAAAGCCCACAAAGATGCTTGTATTTGAATTTAATGGCTTGGCCCCCTGCCCTATATAGCTGGGCATTAGCCTAGATTTTCTGATGGGCATTATTTTATCAGCAATCCAGTTGTGTTAAATGGGTTGACATTGGTCTTAATACTGATGTGAAAATCTAAGCTTATAATGTCTATATTCTGATACTTTGTGAATCAAAACAAGATGGACCATATTCTGTGAGTAAACTTAGTTTTTATTCCCACCGGTACCACGAGGCATCTCAGACAAAAATGATTCAGTTTTGTCGTGGGGCACTGCTGAATCCTTTAGCAACTAATTTTATTTGAGTTCTGTTTTGTCTTATTACACAAAGGAAGTTGTTGGAGCCTTCTTGATAGTTAATTACAGCTATACTGCATTTTTGTCACTTTACAGCTGTAGTTGTTAGGAAGCCCATTATCTTCCAGATGTGAGTATTCCTTTGGGTGCATGTATATATTTGCAGGCAATGGAGGAGGCAGATGATGATCACAGGTGGCATGCCAGACAGGTGAGATTGCACCTTGCATGCTCAATTCAGATACATCATTATTTGGACATTATGTTGATGGTTGCATAGACAGGGCCAAGATCTGTATTCTGAACCTGTCTGATGAAACCTGTAATTGCAGACTTATTTCAGCTAAAGGCCACCTTCATTGAAGCCATAGGTGCAAGCTGCATGGAGTAAGCTCACTGACCAAGTCAGTATAGTCACTCAGATCCCATGTACCTGGCTGTAAATAAGGAATTTTGCTAGTATTCGGAGAAAGGAAGTGTGCTGCTCATTTTTGCACACAATTGAATGGCTCATCAGACATAGCACAAACCAAGTCGGGAACTTCTGCACACTCTGGAAAGTATTCTTTGAAGCCCTTTACATAACCATTTCTCTTGTGCACATTGGTAAAATTGGGCAAGATTATGGCAGAGAATGATGGAACATATGGGCAGTGAGGCTACTGCCCTGACTGGAATATCCTTGGTCACACCAGGACTGCTGCCGGTCACCATTCGCTGCGTGCAAGTAGCGATGGAAAGTGAGATCTGGGTTCCCAGAGAATTCCCTTCTGCCCCATCCACTTACCGTCTCTTCCTGTGGCAGCCATTTGGAGGGTTGTAGCAGACCTCAGGAAGCAACCATTGAGGTCCTGTGTGACTGTTCAGGTTGACTGAAGATTCAATGGCACAGTTTGAAGAAAGGCAGCTGAGTTCTCCTTTATCCTAGTCAACATTTATGGCTCAACCAGCTCCATCAAAATGGATTAACTGGTCATTTATCACATGAGATTTTTGTGGATCCTTGCTGTGCACGTAATTGCTGCCGCATTCTTTGCCCTACAAAAATAATTAATTATCGTTGGTACATCTTCAGGATGTGAAATGCATTATATAAATGCAAGTTCATTTTTTGTCCTTAATTTTCCAGGGAATCGGTGTGAGATCACATGCCTGATTTTTCACTCCTGCCACCAATGAGGCTCTGCACTCCTGGCAGAATTTCACAAAATGTACCCAATAGTGCAGAGCTTTTTTATAGCTTTTCTCCCTAACCATCACTGATCAAACCATTCCATTCATACTATATATAGGGCAGTTTTACTAACAGGAGGAATTAAACCACAGTAATGATGATGGTCAAAAGGAAAAAAGGTGATTTACAATCAACATTTTTATGTGGAAATTTTTGTAGAACAGAAAAGAAATCGTGCAGGGGAGTGTCCCATAGATAGCTGAGTGTGGGTGTGTAGTAAGCAGGCAGATGGTGGCCGTATGTTTTTGGCAGCTGAAGGTTCCATCAATGCGTCCCTTTTATAGTGAAGGGCAAGTTAGGATTACTTGTTCAGCCAAGAACCTGCCCAAAAGGTGGGATTCAATTTTTAAAAAATTGTTATTTGCAAAGGAAAGCTGAATTGTGCTTTGAATAATTTAACCTCATTGACTTGTCTGCTTTAATAAACTGCGTGCGATCAATAATTGTTTTTCCATATTCTTGACATGGATTTAGACTTGAAACAATCTATTGTGAATTTTTTTATTGCCCATGACACTACTCATTGAAGAGCAGTGCACCAACATCAGTCTTTAGAGTCAGGCCAAATCCTTTTTTGCATTTGTTGAATACTGTTGGGTATTAGCTCAAAGTTGTACTATTAGTAATATTTAAATTGCTAATTTGGTAAGTCATGATACTACATTGACTGGATATTTATAATTACAAATTTAAGGTTAACATCACTAAACACTTGCTATATATACAATAGATTTCATTAAATGAGAAATATCCTTTAATTTGGGCTAAATTTTGTCTTTTGAAGGCAAATCTAGTTTTTAAAAAAAAACTGATCTGTATCAGTTTTGTTTTTTGAATAGATTAAATTTTTAAAAAATTTAAACATGGCTATATTCTAACTCCATGCTGTTAAGTTGCAACAAGGTTTTTTTCCGCCCCTATCCAGTAAAAGTTTAGCAAAATGGCATAACATTGATTTGTTTGTCACCATCACCAGTTGTCATTGTAATTGTAATATGCTCAATAGATAATTATTAGATCATTAAAAATATTTGACAATCCAGGTATTTTCAGAATGAGCCATTTTTGTTTTATAAAATAACCTGTATATTTTGTAAGTTGCCTTCTCAAACCTAATCATACATTTAATCATATTTTGGCACCATTGTTGTTAATCTGACCTCTGCTACCTACCTAGAAAACCAAAATGATGGTCTAGGTAAAATTACTGAAATGGCAAGAGCTTGACACCTAATTATGTAGATATATATTGGTTTAGCATGGAATGGGCAATAAATGCTGGCCTTGCTAGCGACACCCATAATCCCAAGAATGAATTTTTAAAAAGCATGAATAAATGGAGCATTTTTTTACTTTGTATTTGTTCTGAAACAAGTGCCTATTAAATCATTGAAAATACTGGAAATACTCAGCAGCTCAGGCAGCATCCGTGTAGAGAAAGAGTCAGCAACCTAAAACGTTAACGTTTTTCTCTCTCCACAGATGCTGCTTGACCTGAGTATTTCCAGCATTTTCTGTTTATTTCAGATTTCCAGCATCCGCAGTATTTTGCTTTTATTTTAGCCTATTAAATCATGTTTTTGTTGAGTAGTAGCCATGCTGGCATCAGGTAATTTGTAAGAATCAAAGTTTATTCCTGCAAATATGTAATATTTATAAAGACAAACATGATATATTGGGCAACAAGTCTGCTTCAAGAAAATTAATCTTGGTTAGTGGATAATTTCACAAACGTTCAGGAGGTATATGATTTATTATTATGTTACATAGCCTTCACTTAGTTGTAGGCTAAATGAGTCAATAACCATGGATCTGGTGTATCCCACATATCTATAGCTGTCCAGCTAACAATATTCTAGTAATATGGCTTTCAGATTCGTATATCCTTGTTTGACTTGCATAACTACTCTACTTCAGTCCCTTCAAGATGTGAAAAATAGGTGAAATGTTTTTGCTGTGGTGGCTTTTGACATCAGCAAGCCTAGGCGAAAGATTTGCTTTTGCATTATGCAAAGAATATTTATAAGATATACTCAACATAGAAATGATGCAGACTATGAAGTCCCAATTGATCATTTCACTCCCAAGCAAAATACAGTATATGCATCAATCATATTTTGATGGACTGCAGATCCCAAGAATGAATCTTTGGATATAATTTCATAGTTTGGAAAATCAGAAGACAAATTATAGAAGAATATCCATCTAGAATTATGCAGTAGTGAGCCCTGGAGAAGGAGCGCACTGGAAGAATGTCTCGTGTCGGGAAATAAAATTCCTTCTGGGGCTGTCAAGTCATCCAACCATAGGTGTCTTCAAAAACATTTGTTGAAACAAAGTGTCCCAGATATGCATCTGCAAAAAGATAGCAAGTCAAAACAGCACACTGTGCAACGGGTCACTAAAACAGATGCTACTGTATGCAGCTCTGAAGGTGCCATTTCAACAATCAGCAACAGGCTAGTAATAACAGTATATTTTCAAGGGGTACAATTCAATTCATTGTTCATAACAGCTTCCAGAGTATCAACAAATACAGTTGCCATTCTATTGTTGCTGGTTCTGACGCTTGAGTGAAGATGCACTGCACACAGATTGTTATTTCCACTTGGTACAAAGACAGCTTTTCCAGTAGTTACTGCTTGCGTAGACTCCAGCAAGCATGTTTTGTCAGCTTTTTTTATTTGGCCGACGTGCAGCTCAAGCATCACTAACTCATTATTCTACCTTTTAGCATTATGTAGCATCAATATACCAATGTTATTTGCAGTGAATTGTCTTATTTAATGGTATGACCAAGCTGAAAGGCAGGCAGGCATATTGGTATCTGATATCTCGTTGCTCAGCGTCATTGTAAGTTAGCAAAGGTAAGATTTGGAAGATAGTGGTATAATTTAAGATGCAGGTGATCCCTCATCTTGGATGTTGCTTCCAGTAATTGGCCCCAAACCCAGTAATCCTAATGATACGCCTGTAACAAACAAAGTAATTAAACATGAATGACCGGAAACTCTAACCCTGAATGAGATTGTTGCAGAACTAAACTAGTCAGCTGTTTTCTTGAAGCTAGACTTGAAATCTGGTAGCACAAGCTGGACCTCCTTGAGATGAGCCACCATATTAAAATATTTGCAAAATGTTGATCTGAAGAAATAAAAAAAGCTACCATTTGGCATATCTTCAACAATAAAGGCATTTTAACGTAACATCTGACAAGTTATTGAAATAATTCCAGGGAGTCTTCAACATAAGTAATGTTATTGTGATACATGAATCCAATCAAGCAGAGCACATGCATTGATTGATTATAGACTACAAGAAAATGGCTTTATACTTGCACAGAAGAAGTGTGAATTTGGTAAGAGACATCTAAAACATTTTGGACTAGGCTTCACAAAGCAAGGAATGTCAAGAAGGTTAATACAATCCATGATGCCACAATACCAAGTAATGTATCAGAAGTTTACAATTGTTTAGATATGGGTGGTATTTCCAATTTTATTCCCAAATTGGCTTCAATTATAGAGCCATTGGAAGCACTAACAATGAATGATTGCATCTTCATGTGGACGTTGAGCATAATCAAATCCTACTTCAGATCAAGTAATCGCTACCTAGTCACAGTGATGTATTTTGATATGAATAGACAAAGATCTATGTTGATGCCACTTCTGTGGGTTTAGGAGCCAAACTTATGTAAAAAGATGATATTGGTACAACTTGATCTGTCATGTATGCCCGTTCACTCAATTTCCACCTATGGTGGAATTGCATGGTCAAACATTTTACGTGTTTACAGATCACAAGTTTGTATTCCCCTTGTTCTCCAAGCCAGTCTAAATTGTCTTCTCCGATCCAGTGCTGGTCGTTAAAAGTCCAGTCTTATGACGTAGTTAGCTGTTGCCCTGCATCTGATGATCGTGCTAACTACATGTCTCAACATCCAGATGCTGCCACAAGTCAACATCCAGACAGAATGAAGGAATTCAGTAACTTTGTAGCTCGGCATTCTACACCCAGGGCAATCACTTCAGCTGATAGCAAGCAGCACAGCTAGATCTTGGACTGCAGTCAGCCATATGCACTTCAAGGCCAACCACTGGTAGCTGTGTCTGGTTTAATGTGCACTGTCACTAAGGAAGATATCATTCTATATGGTGAGTATACAGTCATCTCAATGGAATTACAGGTTGGAGAAATATATCCCATCCACATTGGTCATCAAGGAATAGTCAAAAAATATAGCCTTGCTTAGAACCAAAGTTTTGTTTTCATGGATTGGACAGTAAGATAGAAAAAATGTATCCGCTGTTGGGTAACAACTGTTGAACAGAAGACTAGCTATTTATCTGATTATCAATGGAAAGGAAGGTTGGATGAGGTGTATAGTGGGCCACTGATCATCTACTACCAGTTTTGCACCCAGTAGTGAAGGTTAAATTCTATCCATATCTCTTGGTTGTGGGCAATGATTTCTCCTGATTTTCCAACAATATTAAATAACCAAATCAACAGTGCTTAGAGCCACTAGATTCTACATCAAGGCAAAATGTTTGCAGTAAGCAAATTTGATGTTTTATCGTCAGACAATTGATCTCCATTCCAGAGTTCAACAGTCCGGTTATTGATAGGATACTTTGGATTGCACCACCATCGAATCGCACCACAATGGCCAGTTTCTTATCTACTTGTTGCTCCTCAACGATATCATCCAAAGATACGACGTCAGGTTCCATATATACACTGACATCCAGCTCCACATCACCACCGCTGTTGGTTCCTCCACTGCTTCTGTGCTCTGACTGCTTGACTGACGTCCACTCCTGGATGAGCTGAAATTTCCTCTAGTTAAACATTGATTGGGAAGACCAAAGCCATTGTCTTTGGCCCTTGCCACAAACTCCGTTCCCTAGCCACAGATTCCATGCCACTCCCTGGCCGTTGTCTCATGTCGAACGAGACTGCTTGCAACTATGGCATTCTATTTGACCCTGAGATGAGCTTCCGACTCCATATCTTGTCCATCACAGACAGACTACTTCCACCTCCATAATATCGCCATCTCCGCCCCTGCCTCAGCCCATCTGCTTGAAACCCTCCCATGCTTTTGTTACCTCCATACTTTACTATTCCAGTGCTCTCCTGACCGACCTCTCATCTGCCACCATCCATAAACTTGAGCTCATTAAAACTCTGCTGTCTATTATCCTAACTTGCACCAAGTTTTGTTCACTCGTTACCCCTGTGCTCACTGACTTATATTGGCTCCTGGTCCACCAATGCTGTGATTTTAAAATTTTCATCCTCATGTTCAAATCCCTCCATGGCCTTGCACCTCCCTACCTCTGTGTAACCTCTTCCAGGCCTACAATACTTCCAACTCTGGCTTCTTGCATCCCCCATTTCCTTAGCCCCACCAGGTCTAGGTCCTAACCCTCTGTGTCTCCTTTTAAGATGCTTCCTCAAAACCTACCTCTTTGACCAAGCTTTTGGTCACCTCTCCTAATGCCTCCTTCTAGGGCCCTGTGCCAATTTTTATTTGATTCAGCTCCTGCGAAGCACCTTAGGAAGTTTTATTACATTGAAGGTGCTACATAAATGCAGATCTATGTTGCAAACACCAAAGCTTAAAGACAAGCGCGAGCCCTCAAGATGTGTATCCAGACAGCTTACGTGAATGGCTTCTCTAAACAGCCAAAGGCCACAAATTACTCCCCGAGGCTGTGGTGTCCTCTCCGACTGCTGGCGAATCAATGGAGTAAATTCGCGACTGTGGAGTAAAACCCCAAAATTGCGAACTTGCTCCCATTGGTTCGCCGGCAGTTTTGACAGGTACGAATTGAAGGGTCACCACACTACAATCAGAAAAAGTTTGTAAACTTACCCATCTGCCCTGCTGGAACGAAGATACTTAAGCCACCAAAAGTTACGCTGGAAAATATCAGCCCTACATTACTTTTTGAAAGCGTGGTGACTGTTAATTGCAAAACAACAAAAAAAATTAATTTTAAAAATGTGGAATGTCAAATTACTCTCATAAAAAATGTAAAAATTTAATTTTTTACTTCTGTAAGTTTAAGTAAATTAAATTGTTTCCTTGGCTTTTTATAATGAATTTTTTTTATTTACACTGTGTCACTTTAAATGAATGAGTTTTACTTGCCTGCATGTGGGTGGGACTTCCATTCTCAGCCATTTGCTATGAGCATCAGCCCATGCTGTTCAAGGCTGGGCTGATCTCAGTTTATTTCCAGCCTCTCAATTCGAGCAATTCCACACCATGGATACGGAGCAAGTCAAATTCAAACTTTGGACACTCCCATGTAACTACCTTGGTACACATCACAGGTGAAGCATCCTCAATAACATAGCACCCCCAAGTGAAATAATAACACTGAAGAAAGATGGCAATGCTCAAGCAAAAATGGAGTAGACAACATTTTCTAAGTTGATGACCATATCTCAGTGAGAAATAACAAATGAGGAAAACTAATACAATATGTACCCCAATACAAACCATGCATTGAGTGATTCACAAACTTGGTTCCACTGTAACTGCTCACAGATTCCCACCAAATGACCAGGAATGTATCTTTACTCAAAAAATAAAGTAATAGTATTGCTGAAACATGCAGACCGAACACAATATTGACTTGTGGTTCTGAGACAGATGATGCATTGCCAACTTGCCATCTCCATTTTCACAAATGAGATCTCTTGCTACCCCCCTCTTTTTAATAGCTGAAGGACTGTTTTGTTTCCAAGTTTATAAAGTATGTTTTGAAGGATTTAGTTAATTTTTTTTCAAATGATATGCTGTCAGTCTAACTTATAGGAAGGGAAGGATGTGTTATACTTATCCAGACACTAGAGGGGGAACTGAGAGTTTTTGTCCAGCATTGACCATGCTGACATTGTAAGAATCAGGACTACTTCTGCAAATAGTGTTGTAAAAAGACATCCATTTCCGCTTTTAATTTCTTTGTGGGTGTTCTCACTTTGTGGAAGCTCCAGGTCAACTCTAATACTGTGCGTCCCTATACTATCAGCTGGCTTCAAGTTGCTGAGCGATGCTAATACATCTTGTCTGTTCACATGCAGCAACTATAATATTACCAAATGAAAATCTGATATTGATTTATACATCCTGCAAATGATGTGGAACCTATTTTAAAAATAGACAAGTGAAGAGACTCAGCCTTTTAAAAAGTGACTTGCTATATCTTGGGTTTTCTAGCAAGTTAGAAGTAAACACAAGTATAAGTCACATTCTGTGTCACAGCAGCATAAAAGTAGGTTTTTGTCAAATGAAATGAATGGTTGCACAGCATTAACATTTTTGTGCAGGAATGTAAAGGAATTGAAATGTGACAGCCAAATGGCAAGCTATTTAGATTACTGTTGACATACACCCCTGTGGGATGTTCAATGCTCCAAGCCAAGTCTCTCCTTGCTGCTGCAGACCTGCAGTGCTTCGTGACATTTCAGTATTTCTCACCCAACTACAGAATTGCTATGCAACGATTTTCCCCAGAGTCCCTCAGTGGTTGAGGTACCTTTTCATTTATTTAACTTTTTTTTTTCCACTGTTGGTTGTGAGAAGTGGCTAGGGATTTTATAATATGTTATTTGAATCAGTAGAGGACTAGTTTTTCAATCTCCAAATGGCTTTGAGTCCTGAGCTGTTGTTACCGCCTTTTTGCTGTATATCTAATGCAATAGATTAATTCAATAAGTTATCTTCATTTTTAAGTTAATTGGACATCAACTCCAAAGGGAGATTGCAAACAATTTGCATGTAAATCTGCTGCACTACTACCATTTTGACAGTTGATAATATTGTACAATCCAATTTCCTCACTTAGTAATCTCCCTTTAAGAAATAGTTTGGAAACTGATGTGCAGTTGCTGGAATAATATTGAATTTGGGTGGCATATGTGTTTTGGAACCTATTAAAAATGTTTAAAGTCATTTAATGGTGGGAAAAGGAAGGTTGTTGGATAATTGATTCACAGAAAGTGAATACTCATTAATATCTACTTGGCATAACAGAATTGTGGGTAATTCAATACTGATTGGACCAGTGGCACCTGATGGTATGGCAACCCAATAGATTTTGTAGTTTGTTCTTTGTGTGTTGGAGTTGTCATGTTATGAGTGAGCTGAAGTAGACCTGGTACTTGGGAGCATAAATCTTGTGCACATGTACAGGGATTAGTGTGGAAATTGAACTGGAGGGAGCAGAGAATGTGATTGGAATGGTAAATAGAATTGCATGTAAGACATGTAGTAATGTGATGTTAAATGTACAGAAGGAAAGAAACTAAATTTTGAAGCAGCTGAGACTCTCCTGTGATACTTGGAAGAATGGTAATGGAATTGATGTCCTTTTATTGTTTCTGTCCAACTTTTCCCAGTATAATAAACAGCCCCGCATTAAAAAATAAAATATGTAAAATCTTAGATGGGTCTCACCTGAGGTGTGGTGATTTGTTTGTAGAACTTACTAGCATCATTAAAAACTAGCAGCAACAGCATAAATAATTGAAGGTATGAAGAACCTTAATTTGATAATATTGTGGTTCTTAAGCTTTAAACTTCATTTTCGTACTGAAAGATGAAATTTTATAATTAGCTGAGTCGAAATGCAGAGTTCAATAGTTAATACCCTATAAGCACACAGGTGGAGTAATTTAATTGGAAGATACTTGCTCTCCTGAATCTAGGTACTAAGAATTTAAAAACCGGTGATAAATACTCATGTTTGTAGTACTTGTTCTCCTCTATAACTTTGGGTGGCTTCTGGTCCCAGCAGAAGCCAGTTAGATGATCTCAGTTGCAGAGGCATTATCAACTGGCTCTGAAAAAAAGTCATCGCCATTTTATTTCACCCTGGACAAATTGCAAGGCTTACTTGTGCTTGAAAAAATTTGGTTGGAGTCAAACATGCTATGTATGGTACTTGCATATTGTTAACTGAACACTGGATGGCCCCCTGAGGGGAATGGGCACATTTGTAGCAATTACACATTGTATTCCTTGTTAATAATTTGCTAGAATAACAACCAATTTGGGTATTTATTGCAACATAACAATGGAGACAAGGATGAAGAACAGTGCATTGTTAAAAATATTGAATGTATTGATTTTGTTAGGTAGTGGTCTACCTTGTCTTTTTTTTATTTATGTCCGCTTTAGTCAGAAAAATCTGAGAGCAGTGGACTATGTAGAAAGACCTGATTTTTATTAAGGCAAATGAACTTCCAGTAGATGACAAAAAAAGAGCAGTTTTGCTTACTATCTGTAGACCTGCAACATATACATTGATTAAGTATCTGATTGCTCCAGTCCAGCCTAAAGACAAAACATATGAGGAGTTGGTCCAAGTGGTCAAAGAACATTTGAGCCCAATGCCACTCATTATTGTGGTTTAATCAGAGAAGGCAAAGGCTTGATAAATGTTGTTCACTTTATGGCAAAACTGAGGAAACTGTCTGAAATGATGGGAAGGGAGATGGGAAGGCCTGGCTAATGCTATTTAGACTGCTGCTCGTGTCGAGGATAAACATCAACCCGGACTGGTTGTGTGTTGTAATTTCTATACACAACTATAAAGGAACAGTTCATATCAAATTATGTGCTGCCTTTTTATGTGATGGTTTCTTATTTCAAATACTTTCTTTAAAAATGTGGTTTATACTCATTTATATATTGTACCAATAAAAGACCAAAATAATAAATAAGTAATTCCAGGCATGCTAATAAATTACATGCCACAGGAACCAACAGCTTACAAGTGAATGGAGCAGCTCATCTATGTTGGAGGTGTGGTTTAAAAATAATTATCGAGACCGATGTTTTAGTAAGACAATTATATGCTATAATTGCACGGAATTGGGCCATTTAGCTAAGTGTTGCCGGAAGCCAGTTAGTGCTGCTAGATTGGAGGCGGGGAGAAGAAAACAAGGCCCCAAGTCATGTCATATATAGCGCTGAGGAATCAACAGAAGAAAAGACACAAATCTAATGTTCATTATGTCGATTCCGACGAGGAACCAGAGGAAGAGTCTGTACAACAGGCAAGAGCAAAGGTCCCTCATTAAACCAAGATTGGCTTTATAGCTGACATTAAACTGGGTCAGAATTATGAAGATCACCACTCAAAGACCTATTGACGTACTCTGGGAAGAGTACAAATTTGAAACTTGATGATACAGCAAAGAATATTGAGGTATATCTTTATGTGAATGAGGGGGTGAAGCCAAAATATTTTCTGCCAAGAGCAGTACCCTATGCTCGAAAGGAAATCGGGTGCAATTTGATCCCATCGTGCCTGTAGTAAAACCTGACGGTGGGGTAAGAATCTGTGGTGACTATCGAAGAGGCATTAATCTTAGTTTGGATGTTCATGAATAGCCTCTGCCCAGGGCTGAAGTTGTTCATCGATCTCATTGGTGGCCAACAGTTCTCTAAATTAGATCTTTCCTAGACTTAATTGTAATTGGAGCTTGGTGTACAAAATCAGAAAATGACAACGATACTGGTATGAACTCTCCAGGACGCTCTCCGAAGAAAGCTGTGAAATCTGATGGTGTTGAAACCGAACCCACGAACGTGCCATGTACGGCTTGTTATTAGTTACAGCTTTTACCCATTGCCAATCCTACTCAAATATCTTCCAAGATCAAGGAAACCTCCAAATTGTTTGGACTTGGAGATAGTTGAGTTTAGTGGTTTTCATTATGGTTTGAGTGTTGGCATAACCCATCTTTCCTGCATACTACCGTGAGTGCTAGTTTTTTAATGTTATAAGATGCAATTGCTAAATTTCTTAATGTATTTTAGTTGTTAGCAAGCTCATTCTTGGAGATGATTATTTTCACCTTGTGATTCTGAGGTGGGAGGGGAGGAAAGTGATATGGCATATTGTGAACTAAACACTAGATGGTTCCTGATGGGAGTAAGTATATTGTAGTAATTACACTTTTTGTATTACTTTGTTATTTTTTGAGAATCTTCTAGAATGTCTGGAAATAAAAGTGCAGCTAGTTGGTACCACAAATTTGAGTGTTTATTTGAACCAACAACATAGGTTCACTCAAAATAGCAATGTTAATTGTTTGTACTTCCTCCTTCTAACATTTCCTTATCCAAACTGTGCTGCTGTTATGGCAGATACCACCAGCTTTTCATCTCCAGGCAGAATTAATGTGGAATAAATGTTACACAGGAGTTACGTGGAGTCTTGAAATGTATAGTTTCAATTTTCAGCAGTCTATTTCTGTAGGAATGTTTTGAGATTAGTTTTCAGAACATTTGTATTTTTGCTCATCAAAAAAGTTCCACAGGAATAAAGATATCCACCACTGTGCACAATCTGTATGTCGTGAACCCTTTTAGAACCCTTCACTCACCTGACGAAGGAGGTAAGCTCCGAAAGCTTGTGATTTTCAAATAAAACTGTTGGACTATAACCTGGTGTTGCAAGATTCCTTACACAATCTGTATGCCAGGGCAGAATAAACATAAAACTGCCACAATGCAGAATGTGCCTTTTTGTGTTGCTGCTGTTAACTTGCTAGTT
Source organism: Heptranchias perlo (assembly GCF_035084215.1). Taxonomy (NCBI): domain Eukaryota; kingdom Metazoa; phylum Chordata; class Chondrichthyes; order Hexanchiformes; family Hexanchidae; genus Heptranchias; species Heptranchias perlo. The sequence continues at coordinate 36,402,098 of NC_090335.1, forward strand.
TAAGGGCAAAAGAAAACAAACTTTAATTTCAAAACAGTGTAGATATAATGTACTTATTTATTATTTTGGTCTTTTATTGGTACAATATATAAATGAGTATAAACCACATTTTTAAAGAAAGTATTTGAAATAAGAAACCATCACATAAAAAGGCAGCACATAATTTGATATGAACTGTTCCTTTATAGTTGTGTATAGAAATTACAACACACAACCAGTCCGGGTTGATGTTTATCCTCGACACGAGCAGCAGTCTAAATAGCATTATGTGAAAATATAATGCTATACATATAATGCTGAACGGTTGTTTTTCGGAGGCTTCCTCCTTCACCTGACGAAGGAGGAAGCCTCCGAAAGCTTGTGAATTTAAAATAAAATTGCTGGACTATAACTTGGTGTTGTAAAATTGTTTACAATTGTCAACCCCAGTCCATCACCGGCATCTCCACATCATAAATAGCATTAGCCAGGCCTTCCCATCTCCCTTTTTCCTCCTTTTTAACCACCTATCTTACCTCTTGCATGTTGTTACAGTCTCAACTTAAATCACCAGTAGAACATACTACAGCCTCAACCCTCTGTTTCTCCTGCTCAGTCCTAAATCTCATTTAATTTTAAATCTACATCCCCATGTTTATACCAGTGAACCACAGGAGACAGTCTCTTTCTATGTCCTCTGTCCCATCCCTTCATAATTTTAAACACTCCTATCAAATTACACAGTATTCTCCTTTTTGTTCTAATGAAAGCAGCCCAAGTTTTCAAGTCTTTTGTTTTTGTATTTTCTCATACCAAGCAGCATCCTAGTGAAACTGAGCTGTACCCTCTCTATTGCACTAACATCCTTCCACGTATGGAACCCAAAACTGCAGACCCTACTCAAAATCTGATTTAACTAAAGTTTTATACAGATTCACCATTACATCTTGACTTTTATATCCTATACCTTTTTTACCATAAAGCCCAGGATTCCATTAGCTTTGTTTATGGCTTTATCCACGAGGTACTGCATTTAATATCTTGCAAACCCAAACCTCCAGATCTCCCCCCTCAATCATCCTTGGATATGGGGGTGGTGCCAGAGGCCTGGAGAATTGCAAATGTTACACCCTTGTTCAGAAAAGATGTAAGGATAAACCCAGCAACTACAGGCTAGTCAGTTTAATCTCTAGTGGAGAAGCTTTTAGAAATGATAATCCGGGACAGAATTAACAGTCACTTGGACGAGTGTGGATTGATTAGGAAAAGCCAGCACGGATTAGTTAAAGGCAAATCATGTTTAACTAACCTGAGTTTTTTTTGATAAGGTAACAAAGGGTTGATAAGGGCAATATGGTGTATGTATGTATGTATGGACATCTAAAAGGTGTTTGATAAAGTGCCACATAATAGGCTTGTCAGCAAAGTTGAAGCCCATGGAATAAAAGAGGCAGTGGCAGCGTGGATATGAAATTGGCTAAGTGACAGGAAACGGAGTAGTGGTGAACGGTTGTTTTTCGGACTGGAGGAAGGTATACAGTAATGTTCCCTGGGGTTCGTACTGGGACCACTGCTTTTCTTGATTTGTATTGATGACTTGGACTTGGGTGTACAGGGCACAATTTCAAAATTTGCAGATGACACAAAACTTGGAAGTGTGGTAAACAATGAGGACGATAGCGATGGACTTCAAGAGGACATAGACAGGCTGGTGGAATGGGTGGACACATGGCAGATGAAATTGAGAAGTGCCAAATGATACATTTTGGCAGGAAGAACGAGGAGAGGAAATATAAACTGAAGGGTCCAATTCTAAACTGGGTGCAGAAGCAGGTAGCTGGGGGTATATGTGTACAGCTCATTGAAGGTGGTGGGGTAGGTTGAGAAAGTGGTTTCAAAAAGCATTCAGGATCCTGGGCTTTATAAATTGAGGCATAGAGTACAAAAGCAAGGAGGTTATGATGAACCTTTATAAAACACTGGTTCGACCACAACTGGAGTATTGTCTAGTTCTGGGCACCGCACTTTAGGAAGGATGTGAAGGCCTTGGAGAGGGTGCAGAAAAGTTTTACTAGCATGGTACCAGGGATGAAGGACTTCAGTTATGTGGGTAGACTGGAGAAGCTGGGGTTGTTCTCCTTGGAGCAGAGAAGGTTGAGAGATTTGATAGAGGCGATCAAAATCATGAGGTCTAAACAGAGTAGATAGAGAAGTTGTTCCCATTGGCGGAAGGGTCGAGAACCAGAGGACGCAGATTTAAGGTGATTAACAAAAGAACCACAGGTGACGTGAGGAGAATCTTTATGCAGCGAGTGGTTATGATCTGGAATGCACTGCCTGAGGGGGGTGGTGGAGGCAGATTCAGTTGTGGCTTTCAAAAGGGAATTGGATAAGTACTTGAATGGGGAAAAAAATTTGCAGGGCTATGGGGAAAGGGCGGGGGAGTGGGATTAACTGGATTGCTCTTGCAGAGAGCCAGCATGGGCTCGACAGGCCGAGTGGCCTCCTTCTGTGCTGTGTAACCATTCTATGATTCTATTCTGTGACTCTGATCACCCAACCATACCCCATTCAAAGTATATTTTTTAAAATCAAATTATACCATCTCACACTTGTTGATATTGAATTCCATCTCCTACTTGCTCAATCCATTATCTTTTCAACATGTTCTTGCAGCTTCCTATAGTCCTCAATTATTTACTGTGCCTCATTATATGTGCAAATTTGGGCACCACTTCATCTATCCAGGTCATTGTTGTGCATAATGAAATGAAGTGACCCTAGCACAGAACCTTGTTGGGACATCGCTATCAATGTCCAATCACTCTAAGGGACAGCCCTTAATTCTAACTCCGTTTGCTCCTTTCTACCCTTCACTTAATTCTGCACCCTCTAATCTGCTTCAGTAGTATCCTGTGTGGTACCTGGTCAAGGCTTTCTGAAAATACATGTTCACCACATCCACTGGATTTCCTGCATCCACCTTATTTGTCACCACCTCAAAGAACACTATCTAGTGTGTATGTGGAATACCTGTGGTCCCCAGTACCTTCAGAATGTTGGAAGTTTTTGTTCAGATTTGGTTTACCAATGTTGTACTCTGTACTCAATGTATTTACAATAATTATTTTAAGTTTCTAATTTGTAGTTTAACATTTTCAAATGGGAATTCCTTTTAACTGAGATTTTGTTGATACTTTCAAATTTTTCTTCTCTACAGTAAAGTATATTGACATTCACCAGCTTGTCCTGTAAAATACTAATATCCAAAGGGGAAAAGTGAATTACCCGAGGTTCTCTAACCGCAATTGCAGTTAATGTGCAGACTTCTACTGTGTAGTCAAATTAATTTTCGCAGGCCAAGATTTAGCATCCCTATTTTAGACAAGAGGTACAGTTTATGAGCAACAATAGTTGAATGTACTGAGGATGTGTTCCTACAGTCCACTACAGAACACAACACTGCTGTTCTGACCTATAAATTCTTAATTTTGGCAACTAGACTAAGGTTAGTGAAATTAATTTTCTTGTGACCTTTCATAACTGCTAAGGAAAGCTCAGCAAAAGCAAAATACTGCCGATATTAGAAATCTGAAATACAAACAGAAAATGCTGGAAATACTCAGCAGGTCAGGCAACATCTGTGGAGAGAGAAACAATGTTAACATTTCAGGTCGATAACCTTTCATCAGAACTGGAAGAAGTAAAGAATTAACAATTTTTAAGCTGGAACAGAGCCAGTGAGGGGGGAAGGGAGGGCAGCAGTGATTAAAAGGGATGTTGGTGCAAGGCAATGGGGGTGTTAATGGAACTAGTAAAGAAGCAAAAGATGGGTCTAGAGCTGTAAGTGGGAATAGCAGAACCATTACCAGCACCTGCTGTCTGGAAAAAATGGGAGTAGTGGTTATAATCTGAAGTTATTGAAATCATTGAGTCCGGAAGATTGTAACGTTCCTAATCGAAAGATGACGTGCCGTTCCTTGAGCTTCCGTTAAGCTTGGTTGGACAGCGCAGGAGGCAGAGAACAGTGGTCGGAGTGGGACGGAAAATTAAAATGGCAAGTGACCGGAAGCTCCGGGTCACGCTTGCGGATTGAATGGAGGTGTTCAGCAAAGCGATCACCCAATCTGCTTTTGGTCTCCCCAATGTAGAAGAGACTGCATTGTGAACGGCAAATACAAGTAAAGCCGCTTCACCACTGGGAAAGCTCACCATTTGATTACCTGGAGTGGACTCAAAGTTGAATCTGAAGATGTGAAAAATAGCACCTTATATTACTGGTTGTCTACTGCAGGTTCACTGTATTTGTGATGATCTTTCCTAGATTATGCTGGATAAAGTTGAATTAGTACTTAATTAAATGAAGCAGGGATTTTTGGAGAATTTAATCTAACTGGAAGCAAGTTAACATCAAAAACCACTGCAGTAAGTTGTGCACTCTTGTATTTTGATTGTGGAAGTTATAACAAGTACAGTAAAGCATGCAAATTTCTAAGATTTTTTAAAATTCAAGTCTCTTAAAGGAGCTGTGTGAAGGGCAGAAATATACTATTTGAAAAGGGCAGAAGACCCATGAGAATAAAGGCAATCATTTAAGTCAACAAATGGTATTGGTGCCTGGAAAGGACATTTTCTTTGGCTGCCTGGCTCTGTAGAGAGAACACTACATCATCCTTTCCAGTACTCTTTATGTACAGAACTCAACACTAACTTTCTTTTGAGTACATGCCCTTCAGACAAGTGCTTGGCAAGTTTTACATGCCTGAGTGCCCCTTTTACACAGGCTGATTAATGAGAAGTCAACACCTTGAAAAAAGACACTTTATCACAGAAAAAAACTACAATGCACACAGGCTGTACATGGGGAAAAATAGCAGCACCGATAGACAATCGGAAAGTAGTGGATTTAAAAAAAAATTCGGAATGATGTCCTATTTCTACCGGTCATTTTTATCATGTGCCATCATTGTACAGACTTATATGGGTTCATATGTGAAACTAGTTATAAGAATGTTCATCTCCGGAGTGATAATAGAGTATTTAACTTATTTTCGTCACAATGGTGAATCCTCTCGTGAACGTCTGGTGACACTGGAAGGCAAAACAATTTGTGTCGTAAGTATTTTGTAAACTGCTTTGCTAGTTCTTCAAATAGTAATTTACAGGAGTTTACTTAATTCAGTCAGTGATCTATTCCTCTGCTTCCTTTTTAATTGGAGACATTTTAGAACAGGCTACTTGTATCTGAATGGAACTCAAAAATTGCACCCAGCTTTTCTAGTGCTTGTTCATAGAAGCTTAAGCTCTGCCTTTTGAAATCCTGCCAGCTCCCTTCTCTCATTGGGACAGCTGAAGGGGTCTCTCTGCTGAGTATTTTACAGCATTGGCTATTATCCAGTGGGTCGAATGTCTTTTTGGTGGAATCTGTTCCTCAGACAACAATCATGTGAGTTAGAGATTGCAAAACTGATTCACTAAAGTTGCCAGGACCTAGTTGATGTGTGCCATAACATTTCCTGTTTTACTTTTTCTTCTGATAGTCTGGCCTCTTTCTAAATGCAGTCAAGATCAAAATCACTCTTCATTTTTAATGCCATTGACTCCTTCCAGGCTACAGCCAGGGGCAGTTTGCAATATAAACCAATTTGTAGTACATAGATGCAACAAGCAGGTAACTGATGCATTGCTCAGAAGGGCAAACCATTCCATCACTTTGCCACAAAAAAGCAATAGCAGCATGACTGGGCAATCCAGTTTCACTGTATTGTTGGCTTCCCAAAATACAGGGAGCCATTGATGACACAGTCATTATCCAAGGGTCTCAGAACAAGATCATGGCCAGTGTGGGGAAAAAAAGGGCTTCCATTCTGTCAGTGTGCCATTGGTCAGTGACTAAGAACACCCAAGCATGCAGTTAAGTGCCTGCTTTCCAGTTAGTGGTCATGCTACTTGCATTTGAAGGCAGTTCTCTGTGCTAGACATGTTTGAGACCAAGGCTATTACGTTCAGGCTTGGCTACTGACACCTTTTGGACCAACCCTGGATGGAAACAGAGTGTAGACACAAGGTCCAAGCAGCTGCTAGGAACTTAAGAGCATAACATTGCTATTTTAAAACAGCGCTTCAGGTTCCTGGACAAACTTTGCAGCAGCAATGCCCATTTTTTTTGAGCTGGGGCCTGGAGACACCTGTCAAAAGTAGAGTGGGTCACACATGATTACATGATGTGAGCTCCCATTTGGAAAAATGCAACACTCAATATGCAGAATGTTACATTCCTATTTAAACACAGTGATCCCATAGCAGAAAAAAGCAAGATCTCCATATACAAAAACAAGACCCGCCCCACCCCCATTTACAAATGTGAGATCCCCTCCTCCTCACTCTTCCTCTCCCCCTTGGCTTTGAAAGCTTGAAGCTTCAGCTATTTGGAGGCTGCTCTCTGGCCAAAGTACACATGACAGAGAACAGCCTCTTCCAACCCCACAGACCTGGAAATATTAAGAGCTGAAGTTGGCTTTACATGCTGAATTGGCATAAGTTTTGCAAGGTGGATCAAAGGAGCTCATGGGTTGTTGGCCGCATCTTAGTTACCTCTGCTTTACGTGATAGTCTTGTCTATCTTTCCAAGATAATCATTGTCTGCTGTATGCTGCCACACTTTGTAATACAAAGACATCTAGCAATAATGGTGGAGGAGGCTTACCTGCAATCAAAGAATGAAAGAAAGATGTACATTTATATAGCAGCTTATCACTGCCTCAAGATGTCTCAAAGTGCTTCATGTCCAGCCAATTACGTTTTGAAGTGCAGTCGCTGGTCTAGCCACTGTTGTTTTGTCAGCAAACGAGCACAGCCAGTGCTACAGAAGACGTTGCCATAGAAACATTTTTGCAGCCTGAAAGACAATTGCACCAGAACATATTTAGCTAAATCTATAAGCTGACCCTTTAACTAACCTCTGTGTTCATTTGTACTCCATCAGGTGTGTTCATTTGTACTCCATCAGGTGTGCACTACCACAAATATCATCCATGGTCATCTTTTTGCTCTGCTGCTACTTTATTCTGCACTTTTTGGACAAAGGTCAAATAAAAAATATTTCCCTCCTTGTGTTGTGTGTGCATGATTTTACAGTATTTTGCTCTGGTGATTCTCTTTAGTCAAAGTATCTGGTATGCATCTTCGTGGTCTTCTAAGTAACTTATAGTGGAAGGTGTTAGTATAGTGCATCAGTGGGCGTTGCTTGTAATTGAGGTGGTACTATACTTTGCACTGGCCCTACAACTGCTTCTACCACACTTGCAGTGGTTAGCTGATCCTGCCTGCTTCGTGGCATATTAGCAGTCATTTGTACAGAGCTGGATGTGACATTGCATTGAGACGGTAGACTCCTTCATGCCTCATGTAACCCTGTGCCTGCTATCAAGCTCTCCCTCAGCATGTCCACTAATTTGTGTGATAGCAAAGCTCTGGACAGCAGTGAAGGCAAAGATTCAAATTTCCCTCAATCCAATCGCCCAACATGTTAAAGCTGGACAGGAGGGCTGTTGTAGATTAATGCCCAATGCCTCTAGCAGCATCCTAAGCATTCATGAGAGATACTCTGTACTTAGAACCCCATGCTTGTGGAGTTGACATGCTTGAAAGACTACTGTGGCGACTCCTTCCTCCATGACTGCACAGATGTGGCTTGAAGACTCTTTTACACTCCTAGCCATAACTTGTAAGGCTCTTTGGGAGGTTTGTACAGCTTTGAATGATTGCAGTAAACAATCCTATTCAGATGGCATTCTTCATACAAAAACTAGCACTGAGGTGGAATTCTGTAGGTTTTGCAGCCTGAGAAGGACGTGAGCCATTCCTCAAGCCGGTTCCCATTCTTTGCTTTGCCACTATCACTTGCACCTCATGCACTGATTTACTCAGTTCTACCTCCTCAAGATCACTATCTAAAATCTCTGGAATGGGTGTAGCTATACTGCTGCTTGTGAATGATGCAGGGTGCGAAAAGGTCGTACCGACTTCTGTCGCACTCGAACTGCTGACTAGCTTCTGCAGCAAGCTTGCAATAACCGAAGAAACAATGCTGCTGTTCCCTTCAATCCCTTCAAACAGTACTTGCATGTTAACTTACTGTGTGTCATGATATGCCTGAGTGTATGAAATTGAGAAGAGAAGACAAAAGTAAGATACAAGCCCTAAACTGAGTGGGAGGTCTCTGACTTCATGCTCAAACCATTCATTCAATGCTCTTAATTGTAATAATGTCCAGTGTGGGTATCAGAGACCTGATCCATAGGGGCCCTCCTCCCAATATGTTTGTTCTTTATTAGTTTGGGGCAACCTTACCTGCAAGCCAAGTTGTTTTGAGATGTTAAAAGTTCTAACAGCAGTGATTTCCGAAATACTTAATTCAGTATTGCATTGTGTGAATACGTAAATGAACATGTCGCATCAAGGTAGGTTGTGTTGGAAGGATTTGTGGTGTGAAGCCCTTTAAAGATGTGCGACTGTACCTGTTGCAGCTTGCATGTGCACCCTGCTGTAGCATAGAACTGCACGGTAAGCAGAGAGCTGTAGGGTTTCCTGTATGCATTACATGGTGTAGCAGTAAATGTGTAATAATTTGACAGGTGTATATACTCTTCATCCTCCTTTCTGGTACACAGTACCATTGGGTGGTCTTATCTTAGTCGCCTTCAAGTCTGCCGTTATTTGTTGCTAGGTCCCGTGTGTACTTTATAGTCACTGCCGCCTTCCAGGTATTGTCCACTGCTGTCATCTGGAGTGACAAACGGGTCAGCCCTTATACCCAACTCATGTAGCACCTCCACTGCTGAATTTGAATTTCTGGGAGTTTGTTTGCTGGGACATTCCATTTGTCCTAATATTCCATTTGTTGCCACAGCGCTCTTTGCTTCTCATTAAATGGCTCTTGCAGTCCATTTAAAAAGCTCTAATGGGATTTGGACACCACAACACTGCTCCAAATCCCATCTGTTTGTGTGTAAGTTCCCAGAGGCAGTTTATACTTGGGTGCTCACAATGAATACTAAATCAGGGCCAAACCCAGATGTCCAGGTGGGAAAGGTCATTCCTATTAATGTTGGGCGGATGCCTGCTGTGCCCCATCCGCCAATGCCCCCCCCCCTCCCCCCCCCCTCCCCCCCCGAATGCCTATATTAGAGAATCTACCTTCAGATTTCCAAACTGTCAGTTTAACTTTTTCTTCACCATTTTGCCATGTGTTGATTCTTCGTATCATTATTAAGCATGCTGCAATAATTTGGCCATGTTCCTGTCAGCAGACAATGACACACTCAAATTCTAGGAAGAGAACTTGAGAATAGAGAAGAAAAGGCCATTCCACCTGTTCCCTCCTCAAACCACAAGCAATTTTCTCAACCATGGACTCTACACAACTTAATCTCTTTAGGGAGACAACCAATTACTGGTATTGCTTCAAAGAAGATAAAATACTGTGAAATTTTGACCTTGCTTCCCAAAGTAATTAAATGAAACTACAGGGTATTAATGTTTACAACTTGTACTAGTTAACTTTGATGTTGCAGTTCTCAGATGACCCATCCATGGTCCTAATTTGCTTATCTATGTTTATTTTTTCTAAAGCTTTTGTTTTAGAAGATGGTCTAATTAATGATATAGGGTTGGTAAAGTATAAGCCCTCTGGCAAACAGTTGCAACTTTATTGGCATAAAGTGCTTCTCATGCCTTATTCAGCATTCCCTTGCAGATGATCTCAAGTTTACTAAGCATATGAAATCATTGTTGCTTTCATCACGCCAGCAGTTATACATTTTTTAAGTGTTTAGGTTTTACCATGTGATTACATGCAAGGTTTAGCAATTTCTAGCAAACAAGGCTGAAAATGGTCTAAGTTCAGCCAGTTCTTCTCTTCCTATGGGGACGAATTCCTACTCTAGCTGTTACTAAGTAGCGCATGGATGGCCTCTTGGCTGGTGGAGACTATCAACTGCTGCTACTAATTGTCAGAGAAAGATCCTATAAAGGCTCTGGTATGTGGAAAAGAATGACAAACAATTATTAATCATATAGGTGCAGTTGTTAACTTTATCCTTGGTATGGCTTCCTTGTGAACTATTTGAATCATCCACTCAAAGCATAATTTGATAATTCTATGCATCCCTCAGCAAAGCACCCAAAATTAAGCATGTGCGAGAGGCAGGACCTTTTGTTGACTAGACCTTTTGATAAGCTGAAATAATAGTTCTAATGCAGGGGGTACCTTTGACTATGATCAAGACACCATTTGTAGAATGACAGTGGTGCACTGCACAATATAGAAATGCACATGTGGAGCAGCAACAAGCCAGGGTACAGGAGAAGGAGGGGGGGGGGGGAAAGGATGATATCACAGAACCAGAGCAGCTACTGTGCAAAACAGCATTGGTTCCAGGCTATTGTTGAGGTCTGCCTTCATGTTTAATTGGATTTTTTTTTTGACAAGCCAAGCCTTTTATTATTGCTGATTACTTGGAAAACATAAATGTTCAGATAAAATAATGACCACAAAGTTTAAAGTGATATCTGATTGAAAATAATAGTAACGGTGTATTGTGTGTTGATTATGGTGTGCACAGTGGTATGTGCACTGGCATCCCTTGATGTTTCTGGTATGCTGTATGATATACTTTGGGAAGGCATGGGTTAGGTGGCATCTTGATGTCTGCTGAAGATGTGGTTGTGATTCAGCTGTCCTGCTACCTCCACCTGTTGCAAATACTGATTATCCATTTGTGAACCAGAAGTAGCCTGTATTATCCCAGCTAGAAGGCCTTGTTAACCTTCAGGAACTTCTCCTGCCTCTTAACCAGGAGACAGGAGCAGGCAAGGGACTAATAGTGACTGGAGAACTGCTCACAAGTTGTTGTGCCTCTGCTCTTATGCTTTCACTGGAATCAGAGTCCTCTCATTGTCCATAGATATTTCTAAGCAGATACCATTGCAAAGGGTTTGAATCCCTTCCTTATGACTAACAGGGATTGGCTGGTTGCTGCTGTTATTGTCATACCTGTAACCAGCTTAAAAAAAACACGACGTGGTTGCAGAGGTAAATACATGGAACATTTTGTGGCTTAGCACATTTATTGAAAAACTTGAAATTCGGTGTACAATTTCAACTGTACAAACCAGAAGCCTGTTCCTCTTGTTCAACTTGAGGCTAACTTACCTGTATCCTGCTTCTTAACTGGTCACCTCCTATTGTCACCTCTTTTGAAGGGGAGGAGGGATTTAGATGACTGGAATCGTCCACCCCTCTGTACTTAGTATTTTCTACTGTATGTCGACATTTTCTGTAAAGGAAAAAAAAATGTGTTGAATGAACATGCTTTGCATTTTAGACTGCATCACAGTTTATGGCCTTGTTGCAGAGTTCCTTGTCAGACGAATGTTTGGAGGGAGGGGCTGAGTGCATTGTACTTGTGAGTTACAAATGTGAATAACTAGTCGGTCTTCAATATTTTTTCAACTATATTTTTCAACATGATCCCTTTTAGCTTGCGATACCAGTTCTGAACTATCTTTATTACTGCCACTTGAGTTGCAATTGCAGCAAATTACAATCAATTTATGTTAAGCATGTGAAGATATTCCATATCTGGTGAGCTTTTAATTTTTGGTCTGCCATCCTAACTTTTCACTTGGCATTTTTCTTGATGTCGCTGCAGCGCCTCTGGGTGCATGACTGTGTTCCTGGCAAGAGGCTTCCCATGCCTGCTTGAGCATCTACTTATTAGTGGGTTGCTCCTCTGCCACACTGAGCAGTTAGCCATGCTCTTGGTGGTGCTTATGGTCTTCAGGTCATTGTATATCATGGTTTCTATTCAGTCCATCCATTTCCCCAGCCATTACTCATCTCACAGCTACATTGGTCCACAGAGCACTATCTATACTCGTCAAGTGCCTGCTTAGCTGGTTAAGCAGCACATGCTTCCTGTGACAGTAAGCTGTGCATTTTTCCAGTACAGCTGAGCTCCTACAAAGTATAGTGTAAAGTTGTGAGTGCACTTTACATTTGTTGCCTTTTTAAAAAAAATGTAAACTCCCACTCAACACACTATCTGATCACAAAGAACTTCATGTCTCTGGAGATTTAAAGAACAAAGGTTGATGGTAATAGCTTATTATGAGGTTAATATGAGTTCTAAATGTTTACGATTTAAATTGGTAACAATTGGGTGAACTGTGGAAATAAAAGTTCTATCTCCATATCATTCACCTGTAGAGAAAGAATGTGTACAAGTCTGGAACAGCTGTGATCATCGGCCTTCAGGTGCAGCTATGTCCAGAGAACACCATTTCAGTAGACTCCTATCAAAAAAAGACCTACTTAAAAATAAAAAAGAAATAAACTACAGTTAATTGCAATGTAAATAAGAATGAAACAATTGGCCAATCTGGCCATGAGTAAAATGACCCAGGCCATAGAAAAATGTTTGGAATCATAGAAATTGATCCCAAAATGCTGGTAAAAGTCCCAGAATTCGTTGGAGTATTGTTACTGCCTTACAATGTTATCAGATTTAAAATCAACATCGAGTCTTGCCTAGCACTCGCTATTCATAACCCTAGCTTACTGATGGCTAATTAATTTATTGTGAGCGTGCTTACTGATCTCCCTTTTCATTAGTTTACTAGAGCTTAGAGAGCTATTATGTGCCATTACTTTAATGCACACTTTAAGCTCATTAATTTTAATATTGTATAGAAGTTCAGCCGCTCAAATAAAGCGGGATCTCTTCAGAGATTGCTGATTCCTTGCAGGACCGACACAGAAGTCTGGTCCTATGTCAAAAACTGGCTAGCTGTGGTTTCGTCACAGTAGGTGTGAGACTGATTTCACCCTTTGTGGCAGGTGGAGCTGCTTTTTATTTGCAGCTTAAAATAACTGGTGTCTTATCTAACTGTGAAACATGCTTTTTTTTTTGGCTCCTGAGACTAACTGGAACTCACTTGTGACTTCATTGCTTGAGTTAGCTTACAAACTTCACTGTGGAAAATCCCAATTCAAGGTTGGCCATCAAATATCAACTATTCTTTGACATGCTGAATATTTTGATCCCCAGTGTTTCACACTAGTGAAATTACTGGACACTGTAAAAATGTTAAAAACATCACTTAATGGTTCTCTGTTCCAGGAGCGTTACAGAACTCAAATGGGCCTCAGGCACTTGGAAAGAAAGTCATTGCATTCAGAAAAGAGTAATAGTGTAGAAGTGTATTACCATCGGTGTAATATCTTGTATTACTGATTTCAGTTCAAGCTTCATAAAATAGTACATTATTGAACAGTAAATAATTAACAGCTACAGTGAGAAAATAGCTTAACAATCATAATACATAGTTATATTTACATGTACTTCAGTGCATTTGGGAATCAAAAAAAGTCCAGCTTTGGCTTCAGAACTCTTTGTTCCAGATCCACACATTTAAAAAAAATCAGATTTGAATTTCTTCATCATTTGTTACTGAAGCAATAGTTTCGCTTTGTCTTGATTTGATCACATCTGGGAAATAAAAGTGAAGTTGTCTTTACTATACTCTATATTGTCATGCACACAATCAGAATCCAAACACATTTGAATGGGAAGAGGTCCAAAATCCTGAAAATTGACTGAAGAAATTAGCCCTATTTTCAGCAACAACCGTAATCTTGGGTTCTATTACAACTGGACTTATGACCATTGGTTGAAAAAGTGTACTCTTTTTATGTGATCTGAAGTACACTGGAGTGTATCCAAATAGTGTATGTGTTTCTCAGATTTCTTAGTTTTAATTCCTTACTTGGATGATTTTTTTTATTCGTTCATGGGATGTCGGCGTCACTGGCAAGGCCAGCATTTATTGCCCATCATAATTGCTCTCGAGAAGGTGGTGGTGAGCTGCCGCCTTGAACCGCTGCAGTCAGTGTGGTTCTCCCACAGTGTAATTAGATAGGGAGTTCCAGGATTTTGACCCAGCTACGATGAAGGAATGGCGATATATTTCCAAGTCAGGATGGTGTGTGACTTGGAGGAGAACGTGCAGGTGGTGGTGTTCCCATGTGCCTGCTGCCCTTGTCCTTCTAGGTGGTAGAGGTCGCGGGTTTGGGAGGTGCTGTCGAAGAAGCCTTGGCAAGTTGCTGCAGTGCCACCTGTAGATGGTGCACACTGCAGCCACTGTGTGCCAGTGGTGAAGGGAGTGAATGTTTAGAGTCGTAGATGGGGTGCCAATCAAGCGGGCTGCTTTGTCCTGGATGGTGTCGAGCTTCTTGAGTAGTGTTGGAGCTGCACTCGTCCAGGCAAGTGGAGAGTATTCCATCACACTCCTGACTTGTGCCTTGTAGATGGTGGAAAGGCTTTGAGGAGTCAGAAGGTGAGTCTCTCGCTGCAGAATACCCAGCCTCTGACCTGCTCTTGTAGCCACAGTGTTTATGTGGCTGGTCCAGTTAAGTTTCTGGCCACTGGTGACCGCAGGATGTTGATGGTGGGGGATTCGGCGATGGTAATGCCTTTGAATGTCAAGGGGAAGTGGTTAGACTCTCTCTTGTTGGAGATGGTCATTGCCTGACACTTGTCTGGTGCGAATATTACTTGCCACTTATCAGCCCAAGCCTGGATGTTGTCCAGGTCTTGCTGCATGCGGGCACGGATTGCTTAATTATCTGAGGGGTGGGCGAACACTGTGCAATCATCAGCGAACATCCCCATTTCTGACCTTATGATGGAGGGAAGGTCATTGATGAAGCAGCTGAAGATGGTTGGGCCTAGGACACTGCCCTGAGGAACTCCTGCAGCAATGTCCTGGGGCTGAGATGATTGGCCTCCAACAACCACTACCATCTTCCTTTGTACTAGGTATGACTCCAGCCACTGGAGAGATTTCCCTCTAATTCCCATTGACTTCAATTTTACTAGGGCTCCTTGTACCACACTCGGTCAAATGCTGCCTTGATGTCAAGGGCAGTCACTCTTGCCTCACCTCTGGAATTCAGCTCTTTTGTCCATGTTTGGACCCAAGTCTGTAATGAGGTCTGGAGCCGAGCGGTCTTGGCGGAACCCAAACTGAGCATCGGTGAGCAGGTTATTGGTGAGTCAGTGCCGCTTGATAGCACTGTTGACGACACCTTCCATCACTTTGCTGCTGATTGAGAGGAGACTGATGGAGTGGTAATTGGCCAGATTGGATTTGTCCTGCTTATTGTGGACTTGATACTTGTTGTAAGCAAGGAATCATACATGCAATTCTCTTCAGTTTAGTGCCTTTAGTTCATAAACCATTGTAATTAGCCTTGGCAACCTTCAGCTACATAAGAGTACAATAATTGTATTTCCTAGATGAAAATATGTTTCATCACCTATTGAATACGATAGAAGCCTTAATTCTGTGCCTGTATCTTAAAGACATGCTGTTAGTATTACACAGCGCAGAATTCACACACTGCTGCTGAATTCACTCCCCAGCTGCAAAATTGAATTTACCAGATATCCTCTTACCCCCCGCCTCCCCAAGCTTAAAAACTGGAATAAAAAATGTAGAAGAAAAAATAAACAGCCATATCCTGCTGAGAACTGCTTCTCATCCTGTAGCGAAAAACATGCAATGTCAATCTCCCAATCAGGTGGCTAGGTGCAAATTTTAGGAAACATAGAAAATCGGAGAAGGAGTAGGCCATCCGGCCCTTCGAGCCTGCTCCGCCATTCAATATGATCCTCTATCTCAATACCACATTCCAGCTCTCTCCCCATACTCCTTGATGCCTTTCGTGTCTAGAAATCTGTCTAGCTCCTTCTTAAATATATTCAGTGATTTGGCCTGCACAGCCTTCGGTGGTAGAGAATTCCGCAGGTTCACCACCCCGAGTGAAGACGTTTCTCCTCATCTCAGTCCTAAATGTCCTACCGTGTATCCTGAGACTGTGACCCCTTGTTCTGGACCCCCCCAGCTAGGGGAAACATCCATCCAATCTGTCTAGTCCTGTCAGAATTTTATACGTTTCAATGAGATCCCATCTCATTCTTCTAAAAGCGAGTGAATACAGGCCTAGTCAACCCAATCTCTCCTCGTACGACAGTCCTATCCCAGGAATCAGTCTGGTGAACGTTTGCTGCACTCCCTCTATGGCAAGTATATCCTTTCTTAAATAAGGAGACCAAAACTGCACACAGTACTCCAGGTCTGGTCTCACCAAGGCTCTGTATAACTGCAGTAATTGTAAACAATTTTACAACACCAAGTTATAGTCCAGCAATTTTATTTTAAATTCACAAGCTTTCGAATTTAAAATAAAATTGCTGGACTATAACTTGGTGTTGTAAAATTGTTTACAATTGTCAACCCCAGTCCATCACCGGCATCTCCACATCATAACTGCAGTAAGACATCCTTGCTCCTGCACTCAAATCCTCTTGCAATGAAGGCCAACATACCATTTGCCTTAACTGCTTGCTGCACTTGAATGTTTGCTTTCAGTGACTAGTGTGCAAAGACACCCAGGTCCCTTTTGTATATCAACATTTCCCAATCTATCACCATTTAAATAATACTCTGCCTTTCTGTTTTTCCTTCCGAAGTGGATAACTTCACATTTATCCATGCTCTGCTGCATCTGCCATGTATTCGCCCACTCACTCAATTTGTCTAACTAGTCTTGAAGCCTCTTTGCATCCTCCTCACAACTCACGATCTCACCAAGTTTTGTGTCATCAGCAAACTTGGAAATATTACATTTGGTTCCCTCATCCAAATCATTGATATGTATTGTGAATAGCTGGGGCCCAAGCACTGATCCCTGCGGTACCCCACTGGTCACTGCTTGCCATCCTAAAAAAGACCCACTTATTCCGACTCTGTTTCCTGTCTGTTAACCAATTCTCAATCCATGCCGGTATATTACCCCCAATCCCATGCGCTTTAATTTTGCACACTAACCTCTTATGTGGGACTTTATCAAAGGCCTTCTGAAAATCCAAATGCACCACATCCACTGGTTCTCCCTTATCTATTCTACTAGTTACATCCTCAAAAATCTCCAGTAGGTTTGTCAAACACTTTTTTTCTCTTTCATAAATCCATTTTGACTTTGTCTAATCCCGTTAATATTTTCTCTGTCCAGTTTTCACATCCTTTATAATAGACTCTAGCATTTTCCCTACGACTTGTGTTAGGCTAGCTGGTCTGCAGTTCCCTGTTTTCTCCCTTTTTTAAATAATGCCATCCTCCAATTTGCAGGAACTGTTCCATAATCTATAGAATTTTGGAAGATGACAACCAATGCATCCACTATTTCCATGGCTACTTCTTAGTACTCTGGGATGTAGATTATCAGGCCCAGGTGATTTATTGGCTTTCAGTGCCATTCATTTCTCCACTTTTTTTTACTAATACTAATTTCCTTTTAATTCCTCCTTCTCATTAGACCCTTGGTTCCCTAGCATTTCTGGGAAGTTATTTGTGTCCTCTGCCGTGAAGACAGAGCCAAAGTATTTAATTGCTCTGCCATTTCCTTGTTCACCATTATAAATTCTCCCGTTTCTGACTGTAAGGGACCTACATTTGTCTTCACTAATCTTTTTCTTTTTAGATACTTGTAGAAGCTTTTACAGTCCACTTTTATGTTTCTTTCAAGTTTACTCATACTCTCTCTTTCCCCCTCTTAATCAATCTCTTGGTCCTTTTTTGCTGAATTCTAAACTGCTCCCAATCCTCAGGCTTGCTACTTTTTCTGGCAACTTTATATGACTCTTCTTTGGATCTAATATTATTCTTAATTTCTTTTGTTAGCCATGGTTGGACCGCTTTTTGTTTTGTGTTTTTGCGCCAGAAAGGAATGTATAATTGTTGCAAGTCATGCCTTTTTAATGAAGCTTCCTAATCTATCATAGCCAGCTCACTCCTCATACCTTCATAGTTTTCTTTGTTTAATTTAGGACCCTAGTTTCGGATTGGACTACTTCACTTTCCATCTTAATGAAGAATTCTATCATGTTATGGTCACTCTTCCCTAAAGGACCCCGCACAAGAAGGTTATTAATTAACCCCTTCTCATTGCACAATGCCCAATCTAGGATAACCTGTTCCCTAGTTGGCTCCTCAATGTACTGATCTAAAAAACCATCTTGTACACCAGGAATTCATCCTCCACAGTATTATTACTAATTTGGTTTGGCCAGTCTGTATGTAGATTAAAGTCACCCATGATTACTGGAGTACCCTTGTTACATTCATCTCTAATTTCCTGTTTGATGCCATCCCCTACATTACCACTAATGTTTGGAGGCCTTTGGACAACTCCCACCAGAGTTTTCTGCCCCTTGGTGTTTCTTAACTCCACCCAGACTGATTCTACATCGTGATTTTCTAAGCCAATATCCTTTCTCACTATTGCTCTGATTTCATCCTTTACTAACAAGGCCATCCCACCTCCTTTTTTCCTTTTTGCCTGTCCTTCCTAAATATCGAATACTCTTGGATATTCAGCTCCCAGCCTTGGTCACCGTGCAGCTATGTCTCCGTAATCGCAATTATAGCATATCCATTTACATCTATTTGCACTGTTAATTCCTCTACCTTATTATGAATGCTTTTTGCATTCAGATACAGTGCCTTAAGATTTGTCTTTCTAACATTATTAGACATCTTAACATTTTTTTTGTACTATGGCCCTATTTGTCATTATATCATTTTTTCTTACCTGAACCCTGTTAGTGCACTCTTGTATGCTCTGTCCCTTCCTGACAGTCTGGTTGTCCTTACCCCAATCACTTTACTGCACTGCTTCCTCGTCTTTTCTCTTTTTAGCATTCTAAATTTCTCTCCATCGAGACTAAAATGTTGGTAGTCAGAGGGATTTGGGTGCCCTTGTATACGAATCGCAGAAAGTTAACATTCTGGTACAGCAAGTAATTTGGAAGGCAAAAACCTTTATTGCAAAGGGGTCGGAGTATAAGCATAAGTAGGTCTTGCTGCAATTATATACGGCTCTGGTGAGACCACACCTGGAGTACTGTGCACAGTTTTGGTCTCCTTACCTGTGGAAGGATATACTCGCCTTAGAGGGGATGCAATGAAGGTTCACTAGACTGATTCCTGGGATGAGTGTTGTCCTGTGAGGACAGATTGTGTAGAATGGGCCTATATTCTCTGGAGTTTGGAAGAATGAGAGGTGATCTCATTGAAACATATAAAATTCTTGGAGGGCTTGACAGGGTAGATGCTGAGAGGCTGTTTCCTGTGGGTGGAGAGTCTAGAACTAGCAGTCATATTCTCAAGATAAGAGGTCTGCCATTTCAGACAGAGGTGAAGAAAAATTTCTTCACTGAGGGTTGTGAATCTTTGGAATTCTCTACCCCAGATGGCTGTGGATGCGCACTCATTGAGTATATTCAAGCTAGAGATCGATTTAAATTTTTGGACATCAAGGAACATGGGGATAGGGCAGGAAAGTGGAGTTGAGATAGATCATCCATGATATTGAATGGGGGAGGAAGCTCGAGGGGCCGTGTATAGAGTCATAGAGTTATACAGCACGGATAGAGGCCCATCGGCCCATCGTGTCCGCGCCGGCCATCAGCCCTGTCTACTCTAATCCCATATTCCAGCATTTGGTCCGTAGCCTTGTATGCTATGGCATTTCAAGTGCTCATCCAAATGCTGCTTGAATGTTGTGAGGGTTCCTGCCTCCACAACCCTTTCAGGCAGTGAGTTCCAGACTCCAACCACCCTCTGGGTGAAAAAGTTCTTTCTCAAATCCCCTCTAAACCTCCCGCCTTTTACCTTGAATCTATGTCCCCTTGTTATAGAACCCTCAACGAAGGGAAAAAGCTCATTGGTATCCATCCTATCTGTGCCCCTCATAATTTTGTACACCTCAATCATGTCCCCCCTCAGCCTCCTCTGCTCCAAGGAAAACAAACCCAATCTTCCCAGTCTCTCTTCATAGCTGAAGCGCTCCAGCCCTGGTAACATCCTGGTGAATCTCCTCTGCACCCTCTCCAAAGCGATCACATCCTTCCTGTAGTGTGGCGACCAGAACTGCACACAGTACTCCAGCTGTGGCCTATCCAGTGTTTTATACAGCTCCATCATAACCTCCTTGCTCTTATATTCTATGCCTCGGCTAATAAAGGCAAGTATCCCATATGCCTTCTTCACCACCTTATCAACCTGTTCCGCCGCCTTCAGGGATCTGTGAACTTGCACACCAAGATCCCTCTGACCCTCTGTCTTGCCTAGGGTCCTCCCATTCATTGTGTATTCCCTTGCCTTGTTAGTCCCTCCAAAGTACATCACCTCGCACTTTTCTGGGTTAAATTCCATTTGCCACTGTTCCGCCCATCTGACCAACCCATTTATATCGTCCTGCAGACTGAGGCTATCCTCCTCGCTATTTACCACCCTACCAATTTTTGTATCATCAGCGAACTTACTGATCATACCTTTTACATTCATATCCAAGTCGTTAATGTAGACCACAAACAGCAAGGGACCCAGCACCGATCCCTGTGGTACCCCACTGGCCACAGGCTTCCAGTCACAAAAACAACCTTCGACCATCACCCTCTGCCTTCTGCCACTAAGCCAGTTTTGTATCCAAAGTGCCAAGGCACTCTGGATTCCATGGGCTCGTACCTTCTTGACCAGTCTCCTGTGGGGGACTTTATCGAAGGCCTTACTGAAATCCATGTATACCACATCCACTGCGTTACCCTCATCCACACGCCTAGTCACCCCCTCAAAAAATTCAATCAAATTAGTCAGACATGATCTTCCCTTGACAAAGCCATGTTGACTATCCCTGATTAATCCTTGTTTCTCCAAGTGGAGACTAATTTTGTCCTACAGAATTTTTTCCAATAATTTTCCTACCACTGATGTTAGGCTCACTGGCCTGTAGTTCCCCGGTTTTTCCCTACTCCCCTTCTTGAATAATGGTATAACATTAGCGGTTCTCCAGTCCTCTGGCACATCCCCTGTGGCCAGAGAGGTTCTGAATATATGTGTCAGAGCCCCCGCAATCTCCTCCTTTGCCTCCCACAGTAGCCTGGGATACATTTCGTCCGGGCCTGGGGATTTATTCATTTTTAGGCCTGCTAAAACCGCCAATACCTCCTCCCGCTCGATGTTAATATGTTTGAGTATATCACAGTCCCCCTGCCGTATTTCTATGTCTACATCGTCCTTCTCCATAGTGAAAACAGATGCAAAAAATTCATTTAGAACCCCTCCTACATCTGCCGGCTCCACACACACATTGCCATTTTTGTCCCTAATGGGCCCTATTTTTTCCCTAGTCATCCGCTTACCCGTAATATACTTATAAAACATCTTAGGATTTTCCTTTATTTTGCTCGCCAGTGTTATTTCATGGCCCCTCCTTGATCTCCTAATTTCTTCTTTCAGTATCCCCCTGCACTTTTTGTACTCCTCTCGGGCTTCCTGCGTCTTTAGCCTTTTGTATCTGCCAAAAGCCCTCCTTTTTTTCCTAATCCATTCTCGTATATCCCCTGACGTCCAAGGTTCCCTGGAGTTCTTGGAACCACCCTTGACCTTTACGGGAACATGTTGCCATTGTATGGTCTCAATCTCCCTTCTGAAAGACTCCCATTGCTCCGATGCGGATTTTCCTACAAGCAGCTGATCCCAGTCCATTTTGGCCAGATCCTGCCTTATCCTATTAAAATTGGCCTTCCCCCAATTTAGAACCTTTATTTCCGGCCCCTCCCTGTCCTTTTCCATGACCACCTTAAATCTCACCGAATTATGGTCACTGTCACCAAAGTGCTCACCTACTAGCACTTCTTCCACTTGGCCGGCCACATTCCCTAGAATTAGGTCCAGTACCGCCCCCTCTCTTGTAGGACTTTCTACATGCTGGCTCAAAAAGCTCTCCTGGATGCACGTTAAGAATTTTGTACCCTCTAAGCCTTGTACACTCTGAGTATCCCAGTTAATATTGGGGAAGTTGAAATCCCTCACTATTATTACCCTATTATTTGCACAATTTTCTGAGATTTGCCTACATATCTGTTCCTCTATCTCCCCCTGACTGTTTGGGGGCCTATAGTACACTCCCATCAAAGTGCTTGCCCCCTTTTTGTTTTTAAGCTCCACCCATATGGCCTCATTAGAGGAACCTGCTAATATATCATCCCTCCTTATGGCAGTAATTGATTCTTTAATTAATATTGCGACCCCCCCTCCTCTTATACCTCCCCCTCTGTCTCGCCTGAAGATTCTGTACCCCGGAATATTGAGCTGCCAGTCTTGCCCCTCCCTCAACCATGTCTCTGTGACAGCAACAATATCATACTCCCATGTGTTTATCAACACCTTCAGTTCATCCACCTTATTCGCAAGACTCCTTGCATTAAAATAGATGCCATCCAGCCTTGCCCTCACATATTTGCCCTGTCTTCCAAGCTGACTTGTTTTTTTCCCTATATTTGGCTGCACATCACCCCCTATTGTAGCTCCACTCTGTATCCCATCCCCCTGCCAAGTTAGTTTAAACCCCCCCCCAACAGTGCTAGCAAACCTCCCCGCAAGGATATTTGTCCCGCTCTGGTTCAGGTGCAACCCGTCCGACTTGTACAAGTCCCACCTTCCCCAGAAGCAGGCCCAGTGATCCAGGAAACTGAAACCCTCCCTCCTGCACCAACTCTTTAGCCACGCATTCATCTGTTCTATCCTCCTATTTCTATACTCACTAGCCCGTGGCACTGGGAGTAATCCAGAGATTACAACCTTTGAGGTCCTGCTCTTTAATCTGCTACCTAGCTCCCTAAATTCTTGATGCAGGACCTCATCTCCCTTCCTACCTATGTCGTTGGTCCCAATGTGGACCACGACCTCTGCCTGCTCACCCTCCCCCTTGAGAATGCCCTGTAGCCGCTCAGTGACATCCATGACCCTGGCACCAGGGAGGCAACAAACCATCCTGGAGTCACGTTTACGGCCACAGAAACGCCTGTCTGTTCCCCTTACGATAGAATCCCCTACCACTATAGCTCTTCCACTCTTTTTCCTCCCAGCCTGTGCAGCAGAGCTACCCCTGGTGCCAGGAAGTTGGCTGCTGCTGCCTTCCCCTGATAAGTCATCCCCCTCAACAATATCCAAAGCGGTATATTTGTTTGAGAGGGGGACGGCCACAGGGGACCCCTGCACTGCCTGCCTGCTCCTCTTACTCTGCCTGGTGGTCACCCAATTACTTCCTGCCTGTACAACCTTTACCTGCGGTGTGACCATCTCACTAAACGTGCTATCCACGACGTTCTCAGCATCGCGAATGCTCCTTCATGAATCCATCCGCAGCTCCAGTGCCACAATGCGGTTTGTCAGTAGCTGCAGCTGGATGCACTTCCCGCACACATGGTCATCAGGGACACCGGAAGGGTCCCTGATTTCCCACATAGAGCAGGAAGAGCATAACACGGGGCTGGGCTGTCCTGACATGACTTACCCTTTAACTAATTAATTCAAATTAAATGAATCCCACCAATTTCACTTCAATTGAAAAGGTATACTCAAGGGCCCTTGCTGAACAGCAGTCCCCCACGACACAACAGAGACCAGAGAATCCACAAACTCTAACCTTAGACAAATTCAGCAGGAAAATACTCACCAGCCAATCACTTACCTCTTCCTTGGTGACGTCCCACTTGGATTACTTTTTGCTTCTTATTTATCTTAGGTCCAGGAGTTAAGTCCCTGTGATGTCGCACAGTAGTTGTCTCTTGGTGCAGGTCTGCTGCTGCTTTTATTCCACAATCGTAGCCTACTCCTGCTCCTATTTCTTATGTTCTTATATGTTTAATAGGATTTCACATTTATTTTTGAATTGAGGGCAGATTTTTTGCGAGGCGCTCTTCCCAGCACAGAGCTTTGCTCTAGCTAAGTGTGGGTCTGACAAAAGCCAGTTCTCCTGATTTCTCGAAAATTGGGAGTGCCACAATTGGCGTGGTCAAACCTCTGACTGTTTGACCTACCCTTCCGTAAAGTGAGGCTCTATGCTGGGAACAAAGCTGTATTTTAAATGCTGTCAGAGAACGCGTGTTCAAAATAAATGGATAGCCGTGCTGCAGAATCTACTTTCTCTCAATGCTGAATTTGGTTGGCTTTGCTGCAGAAATTGGCTTTCAGGTGCCACAGTTTTCAGGGATGCAGGTAATATTTTACAAGTAGATTCTTCTCATTTTTGCCTTGTGTGTTACAACAATTGGCAGCGTATATTGCAAATCAGTCAGGTACAGTGTGTGCTCATAACAGCAGTCACTGTCCCAGTTCAATCCTGAAGTAGCAAGACATCCTAACTCCACAAGGTTCTGGTTCCCATTCAGCAAAAAAAAACATAAATATTTGCATATATTTATCTGGAGGAACAAGAAATGCACATTACACACAGAACATAAATATTTTGTAGCCTCTTATACCTTTTGAATGACATGCACACTATACAGTAGCAACATAATAACAAGGTGTTTATTTTTCCCTCGGCTTCATCTGAAAGTATGAGCTGTGCAACATTTCTAATTTAGTTTAGAGTCTTTTCTCCCATTTACTGTCTGGAGAATACCCCGTGCAGAATGAGCTTTAGGTTTGGTTTGTAAACAAATGAGCCATTTTTAAAGTTTTTCTCCTGCTCAAGCAATATATTTCAGAATATTGGGTTGTGAGAAATCACAGTATTGATTATAGTAATGTCATGATGTTCTTCATCTTGATAAATGTAAGCCCTGCCAATTATGTCAACCTTCTGTGTTAATTCACCCTAAGTACTATATCTCCGGTGTCAATAGTGGAAGCCTGCAATACTTGTCTCATTTGAAGTCATCAGAGTATCCAAGCATATAACTGACAGTTTAATCACTCCCATTTTGTTGAGCATACTCCATTTGTCAAGTACCGTGGGATTTTTCAGTGAGCTAAGTCTCACCTATCTACTAAAATACCCTTATCGTTTGATAGCTCAAAGCTAGGAAAGCAGCTGATCCTAATCTTGCTGGACTGCACTGTTTTCTGACCACCTCCCTCAAATCCAGTCCTGTCTGCTTATGCCACTTTGCTTCCTGAGGCCAGAGTTCCCTGCTGCTACACTCCCGTACAAATAAAACAGATATCAAAAATCTTACAAGTCACCAGAAACTCCTGCTGAGCTGCTGATGACATTTGAGACAAGACACACAAATTCTGATATGCTGTGTTGTAGTCTAAAATGCTTTTAACCCTGAAAATTTATCTTAATCTTTTATCTCTCATACACTGGTGCCAGTTAGGACTGGTGTCCAGGTTAGAAGCTAAGTCTTAAATTGTACAAGCTGCATGATCCCAGTCATAGATATTGGCTGACTCTGTTAGTTCTAAGGGTATGCAAGGAGCCTTTTTCCTTCCTTATATTTGTATATATACAATCTTAACTTCACCACATACAGATTACTAACACATAGTGATATACTTTCCTCCATTTGTTAATTTTTTTTCAAGCATGTCCCTGGATGCACCTCCAGTACTCCATAGAGATGTTTAATTTCCAGTAAAGCATTGCCTGCTAAAGTGGCATTTACTAGAGTTCCCTATTTGTGTTTTGCCTATTCTCAACCTGTGCATCACTCTTACCAGTAAACAAATCTCTAGCTTATCCAACATAAATATATGGCCCACTTAGATCAGATTGTTTTCCTTTTGCAGGAAAGTGGTGCAAATTCTTTTTGTGCAAAAACTCATTATTTTTAGCACACTCCTGCTGTTCACTGTGAAGCGTTAAAAGTGCATAACATGAATATTTTAATGATTTATTGTGATGAGTGATGCCGTTCTGCATCAGTTGAATCACTCCAGGGATAATGAAAAATATCCCACAAATTTCAGATTTCATAGCTTTAAAAGAAAAATATGTTTTAACCCAATGAGATGCGGAACTGCCAACTGGGTTACTTGGGAATCATCTCGTATACAGTAAGTTCCTTAGATGAATTTTTTTATTTTTGCAGGGCAGAGTACTGTACAGGAAGCAGAAGAGTTTAGAGGAGGTGAATTTTTTGTGACCATTAAGATTTCAAACATTTAGAAAGAAGCACATAATTGTCCAGGTGGTTGTATATATGTGACACAATTCCTGGTCTCAAATTGTTGATCTTAGAAATTTCTCTCATTTTTCTTGTAAAGAAGCATTTGAGACATTGGGAAAGAAAGTGGTGACTTTTGTATGGGAAATCTCAACCCCCTAGCAGAGAAGTAGCAGTAACCTGGGAAAGACACTAGTTGCAGTTCAGAGTATAATAGCAGGGGTTGAAGTAAGAAAGAAAATGCTTGCATTTGTGTAGGACCTTATGTTCTCAGGACATCTCAGTGCTTTACAACCAATGAATTACTATCGAAGTGCAAACACTTATAAAGGTAAACATGACAGCCACTTTACACATCAAGGTCCTACAAATGATTGATTAAAAAAATGGATAACCAGTTGATCGGTTCTTAGTGATGGTTGAAAGATGTGTTGACTGGGAGAACACTCCGCTTCCCTTTGAATAGCGGTATAAGATCTTTTACATCCACCTGAATAGATAAGCCAAAAAAAGGCACCTCAAAATTACAGCATTCCCTCAGTTTGGTACAGAAATAGCAAATCCATACATGTGGTTAAATCCACAATTACTTGACTCCAATAAGCGTAATACCTGAGTCTAGATCTATTGGGTGGGGGTAAAGAGAGAAGACATGACATATTTTGGTCAGAGTATGATGTTTCTGTTCATCCTCCTCCAAAGTAAAGACAGAACTGGTTCTGGTGATTTACCAAGAAGGCAGTATGTATCTGTTATGGACATCTCCACAGAGGTCACCATTGATGTAAGAGGTGGTTCTTTCCCCACTCTAATCCAACAAAGACGAGCAAGGTTTCTCGTTCCATAAACAGTGTAAATGTCAGCCAACATCAATCAAACTCCAGCTTTTACATGAAATACCATTGCTCTAGTATTGTAGCTATTGTAGTTATTATCCTTTGAATAAAAGTGAAGCTACATCTGGTTTATGTGCAGGCAACAGACATAAGTGGGACTTTCATGACAGACTTTCGGGTTAAAAAGTAAGTTACTGACTACTTAATATGTTTGCGTAGTTGGTGAGCAAGCAGATATTTCAAAGTCATCTGCTTTGTGGAATTTAGTGATAATCATTGTGATTTTTGATGTTTGTCTTCTGGAGTAATGGTAGCAGTAGCCATGGAAAGGACATGAGATACTTGAATTTTCCTCACTATTTCTAATCGACAGTAAGGCTCACAAATGGGATGACCTTTCTCTCTATCATTCACTCATCATCCACTTTACCCCAGGCTTACTTTTGTTTTGGGACTCTTGCTTCCTTGTTTCCTATAGCTGGCTAATTTTGAGTGTTCATGCATGGTCAGTTCAGAATAATGTGAAACTTAATTCTCCAAAGATTTTGATGGGCGGGGGGTGGGGGGGTGCAGGAGGAGGAAAAAGGAAATTCCTATATAGCTTCATACTCTCCCTGGTGCCATTCTCTCATCGCTGTTGCTGAAGGTCTACACTCTGGTGATGTGACCCAAAACGTGTTTTTGCTTTACTGTTCCCCATCGTCTTTTTCATCTAGTTCCCAAGACGCTCTAAATATAATCTTATTCCTGCATTTATCTCTTGAGATATACATGTTTGGCCTGGATTTGATCCTCAAATGATGAGAGCATCTTCATTTGATTTTAGTTTTCTGTCAGCAAGACAAAAAGCCTCAAGCTAATTGAGATGAGCTACAAAAACAAATGGTACTGTCTTGACATGTCTTGTTGACATCTAAACATAGAAATGGACATTTTTGTCACGTAAATTGTCTTTTCAAGTTTCATGAAAGACTTCAGCTAACTATGCTATTGTGTTCATGCTTGTTAGAGTACATGACCAGGCTTCATTTGCTGCTTAAAGAAGAGCCATTCCCCAGCTGCTGATAGGTGGATGTTCTCTTGTCATTAAGTATGAGAAGGGAGGAAAAAAAAAAATTTTGCTCATTGAACTGTGACAGTCCAACAGTCAATGAACCATGTACCATTTGCATTAAGTTTGAGGGTAACCTTGTCTAGCCTATAGCCCATTCCCCACTGCTGCTGCTACCTGCTGAGCTTATGATGGTCCTGCTGGTTTTTCACCTTTATTTTGCCACATTGTGGTTCCTGGACAGAAGTTGACTCTCCTGGGCCATAATCCATTTCTCCGCAGCTTCTTGATCTTCTAGCGACCCCCAACATCTCCACTGTTTTTCTGCCCCGTGATCCATTCTGCACACCTCTTGGCTCTACGTTCCCGTGGAAATAGCTCTAGTAGTGAGTCCTCTGATAATCTACCTTTAAATAGCATCGGGACTCACTGGCCCTCCACGCAAGTCTCCGAACATCGGTTCGCCGATGCTCCAAGCTGAATCGACCCTATCTACATCAACTTTATCCCACTGCAGGACCTCTGACTTTAACTTTGAACTCCCTCCTATTGTCTCATCTCTATTCCCTGTTTATTACCAGCACATATCTATCCTAATCTAGCTATTTAACCACGCCTATGTAACTTGGGTTTCTCCGTAACCACTTACATACGCATACATATGTTGGCTGCTGCGCTGGACCCTTTTATTTCCCCTTTTTTTTCCACCCCTTTTTATCTTTTTACCCTTCTCGGCCCCCCTCTCCTCCTCCTGCTTTGGGTGAATCGTGCCAATCTCCATCCTGTCTCACTCATCCCTCCCAGTGCTGACCCTGTGAATTCTGCCAGCTATCACCGCCCCTCTCTGCTCCTCCCAGAATGTCTGTTTACTTGTGAACAAGGCCATCCATGAGCTTATTATGGATGATTGCATTGACATCGTGGCCTTGACGGAAACCTGGCTTATGGGTAATGACACCTTCCGCCTTAATGAAGCCTCCCTGCCTGGCTATATCTTCCACCACTTGCCCTGCCCAGACTGCCATGGTGACAGAGTGGCCCTGATCACCAAATCTCACCTTGATCTATCCCCTACACCCCTGACTCCTTCTCCCGCTTTGAGCATCTCACCCTGTTCCACCCATCACACCTCTCGTTTAAAATCCTCATTCTCTACCGCCCACCCAAGTACCACACAAAGTTTCTTGCCGAGATATCTTCTCTTCTCTTCCTCCCTCAACCCACTGAGCGACTTCTCATCCTCAGTGATTTCAACCTCCATCTCAATTCATCATGCTCTCCCTCCTCTGACTTCACTGCCCTTCTATCCCCCCTTAATCTCTCCCTCCATCTAAACTTCCCTACCCATATTCATGGCTACCCCCTCGGCTTTACTATCTCACGTGGCCTCTCTATTCCCATCGTGTCAATCATGGATAAGGCCAACTCTGATCACTTCCTTGTATGCCTCTGCACCCACAACCCCCTTCCTCCTCCCAACCCCATTTCCTCCTCCCAACCCCATTTCCTCCTCCCAACCCCATTTCCTCCTTTGTCCATCCCTGGGGGAAAAAAACTTCCCCCAAGTCACTTACTACAGCACTTCCAAAATCTCAACGGTCTAGCCTTTGGTCCTACATTCACCCCGGCGTTTCTGCAGCTTCTGATCTGCTCATTCATTCCCTCACCTCCACCTTTTGATGCCCTTGTCCCCATTGAAACCATTACTCTCTCTCTCACCTTGGTATTCCCCTGGTACGGCCCTTAATTCTGCTCCCTTAACTCCAAGGGATGCAGTCTTGAATATTTAGGTGGATAATTAGCTTAACCGTTCATCGCCAGATCTGGCTGGACCACATAAAGCACTATCGGGTCCTGCTCTCGTCTGCCAAAACTGCTCACTATTCCAGGATCATGCTGGAATGCAAAGATAACCCCCAGCTTCTCCTCTTCACTACAAACCGTCTTCTTAAACCTTCTCCATCCTAATCTCCAACAAGTGCGAGGAGTTCATTGACTTCTTTGTCACTAAGATTGAGACTATCTGTTCAGCTGCCTCTGCCAATTCTCTCCCTTCCCTAAAGTTATCCCCCTGCCCTAGTCCTGAACTCTCATCTTTTCCTAGTTTCTCTTCTATCTCCCATCATGTTCTCTTCGAGCTCATCTTGACCATGAGACCCGCTCCCTGCTCCCTCGACCGGATTCCCACCGAACCGCTGTCTACCCAACACCTTTGCTGGCCCCCATGTTAGCTGATATTGTTAACGGTTAGCTGTGAGGAGGATACAGAGGCTGCAAAGGGATATAGACAGGTTAAGTGAGTGGATGAGAAGGTGGTAGATGGAGTATAATGTTGGAAAATCTGAAATTATCCACATTGGTGGGAAGAATAGAAAAGCAGAATATTTTTTAAAAGGTGAGAGACTAAGAAATGTTGGTAGTCAGAGGGATTTGTGTGTCCTTGTTCATGAATCACAGAAAGTTAACATGCAGGGTACAGCAAGCCATTAGGAAGGCAAATGGTATGTTAGCCTTTGTTGCAAGGGGTTTGGAGTATAAGAGTAAGGAGATCTTGCTGGTGAGACCACACCTGGAGTACTGTGTACAGTTTTGGTCTCCTTACCTAAAAATGGATATCTTTGCCTTAGAGATGGCGCAACAAAGGTTCACTAGTTTGATTCCTGGGAGGAGAGGGCTGTCCTATGAGGAGAGATTGTGTAGAATGGGTCTATATTCTCTGGAGTTTGGAAGAATGAGAGGTGATCTCATTGAAATGTATAAAATTCTTAGAGGGCTTGACCGGGTAGATACTGAGGCTGTTTCCCCTGGGAGGAGAGTCCAGAACTAGGGGCCATAGTTTCAAGATAAGGGTCAGCCATTTAGGACTGAGATGAGGAAAAATTTCTTCACTGGGGGTTGTGAATCTTTGGAATTCTCTACCCAGAGGGCTGTGGATGCTCAGTCGTTGAGTATATTCAAAATTGAGATAGCTAGATAGATTTTTGGACACTAAGGGAATCCAGGGATATGGAAATAAGGCAGGAAAGTGGAGTTGAGGTAGATCAGCCATGTTCTTATTGAATGGGGGAGCAGGCTCGAGGGGCTGTATGGCCTGCTCCTTGTTCTTATGTTCCCTCCCCTTCAAATCTGCCATTATCACCCCCTTCAAAAAATGCCCAAACCTGTCCTTGCAAACTACTGGCCCAACTCCAACCTCCCTTTCCTTGCCAAAGTCCTTGAACCTGTTTTCGCCTCCCAAATCCATGTCCATTTTTCCCACAGCTCGTGTTTGAATCCCTCCAATCAGGTTTCTGCCCCTGCCTCTGTACTGAAACGGTACTTATCAAAGTCACAAATGACATCCTATGTGACTGTGACTGCAGTAAACTATCCCTCCTCATCCGTTTGACCTGTCCACAGCCTTTGACACGTTTGACCACACCATCCTCCTCCAACGCCTTTCCTTCATCCAGCTGGGAGGGAGTGTGTTCGCCTGGTTCCATTCTTATCTGCCAGTCGTAGCCAGAGAATCATACGCAATGGTTTCTCTTCCTGCTCCCTCACTGTTGCCTCTGGAGTCCTCCAAGGATTTATCCTTGGTCCCCTCCTATTTCTCATCTACATGCTGCCCCTCAGTAACATCATCCGGATAGTGCTCATGTCATTAAGGTTTAGAATAGTTATGGACAAGGACAAGGAACAATCAAATGTGAAAATACTTAACTGGAGGAGTTAACTTCAGTGAGTTAAAAAGGGATCTTGCCAAGGTGGTTTGGAATCAAATTGACAGGCAAAATAGTAATTGAACAATGGGAGGCCTTCAAGGAGGAGTTGGTTCGGGTACAGAGTAAATACATTCCTACGAGAGGGGAAAGGAAGGACATCCAAAGCTAGAGCTCCCTGAAAGACTAAAGATATATAGATTAAAATGAAACAGAAAAAGGAGCTTATGATGAATGTAAGATTCATAATACAATAGAGAACCAGGCTGAAAACAAAGTACAGAGGAGATCTAAAAAAGGAATAAGAGGGGCAAAGAGAGAGTATTCGAATAGATTAGTGGCTAACATAAAAGGGAACCCAGTAGTCTTTTATAAGCATATAAATAGTAAAACTGATTAGGGGCAAAAAGATCTTCTAATGGAGGCAGAGGGCATGACTGAGGCACTAAATGAATACTTCGCATCTGGAAAAATATGGGCTAATAAATGAATCTCAGCATGGATTTGTTTAAACAAAATCTTGATTGCATTCTTTGAAGTCACGGAGAGGGTTGATGAAGGTAGTGCAGTATATAGACTTTCAAAAGGCATTTGATGAAGTATCACATAATGGTCTTAGTAAAATTAAAGCACATGGGATTGAAAGGATAGTGGCAGCGTGGATACAAAATTGTCTGAGGCAGAAAGTAGTGGTGAACGGTTGTTTTTCAGACTGGAGGGGAGTATACAGTGGTGTTCCCCAGGAGTCAGTATTAGGACCACTGCTGTTTTTGATATATATTAATGACTTTGATATAGAGGGTATAATTTCAAAATTTGTAGATGACACGAAACTCGGAAATGTAGTTTAAAAAAAAGTATGGAAGATAGTAACAGACTTTGGGAGGTCATGGGCAGACTGGTGAAATGGGCAGACACATGGCAGATGAAATTTAATGCAGAGAAGTGTGAAGTGATGCTTTCTGGTAGGAAGAATGAGGAGAGACAATATAAACTAAATGGTACAATTTTTAAGGGAGACACACCCGGGAGTGTACATTTACAAATCTTTGAAGGAGGCAGGACAAGTTGAGCAGGCTGTTTTTAAAAAGGTATATGGGATCCTGGGCTTCATTAATAGAGGCATAGAATACAAAAGCAAGGAGGTTATGCTAAACCTTTTATAAAACACTGGTTAGGCCTCAGCTAGAGTATTGTGTTCAATTCTGGGCACCACACTTCAGGAAGGATGTCAAGGCCTTAGAGAGGGTGCAGAAGAGATTTACTAGAATGGTGCTAGGGATGAGGGACTTCAGTTATGTGGGGAGACGGGAGAAGCTCAGGTTGTTCTCAGAACAGAGAAGGTTAAGGGAAGATTTGATAGAGATGTTCATAATGATGAACGGTTTTGACCGTAAATAAGAAACTGTTCCCAGTGGCAGACGGGCAATATCCAGAGGACACAGAATTAAGGTGATCAGCCAGAGCCAGAGGTGACATGAGGAAACAATTTGTTACGCACCGAGTTGTAATGGTCGGGAATGCACTGCCTGAAAGGGTGTTGGAAGCAGATACAATAGTAACTTTCAAAAGGGAATTGGATAAATACTTGAAGGGGGAGAAAAATTACAGGGCTATGGGGGAAAGTGTGAGGGAATGTGACTTATTGATAGCTCTGTCAAAGAGCCGGCACAGGCATGATGAGCCGAATGGCCTTCTGCGCTCTACCACCATAATACTATGATCTCTGCGCTCCTCCAATTCTTGCCTCTTGCGCATCCCTGATTTCAATCGTTCCACCATTGGGCATGTGCCTTCAGCTACCTCGGCCCTAAGCTCTAAAACTCCCTCTCTACCTCTCTCCACCTTTCAAGACGTTCTGTAAAACCTCCCTCTTTGACCAAGCTTTTGGTTACCTGTCCCAATATCTCTTTATGTAGCTCAGTGTCAACTTCCGTTTGATAACGCTCCTGTGAAGCAGGACGTTTTACTACGTTACAGGTGCTTTATAAATGCAAGTTGTTGATTTTCGCCATCTACTTATCCCTCCAACTTTTAATTCTGGTTGTTTCCAAATATTCATCTAGTTTCTCTAACAGAATGAATTAATAAATCCAGGCTGACACGACAGTGCAATACTGGGAGATTCCGTCTTTCGGATGAAATGTTACAGCGAGGTACCGTTTATCCTCTCAGGTGGACACAAAATATCCCATAGTACTATTCCAAAAAAAAAGCAGATGAGTCCTGGCCAATATTTATCCCTCAGCCAATATCACTTTTATACATTAGAAAAAAGATTATCTGCTCATTTATCTC
The DNA here is from genome assembly GCF_035084215.1 of Heptranchias perlo. Lineage (NCBI taxonomy): Eukaryota > Metazoa > Chordata > Chondrichthyes > Hexanchiformes > Hexanchidae > Heptranchias > Heptranchias perlo. The sequence goes on from NC_090335.1 coordinate 36,436,050, forward strand.
ATGGCTGTTTGTGGGCCCTTGTGCACAAAGTGGCTGCTGCGTTTCCATACATTACAATGGTGACTATACTTCAAAAGTATGTCATTGGCTGTAAACTGCTTTGTGACGTCCTGAGGATGTGAAAGGCGGTATACAAATACAAGTTCTTAATTAATCTACATTGCGTTAGCTAGTTTTGATTGCGCCTAATCCAGATATCTTTTTTGTAGATGGTGGATGGAATTTTTCTAATCTTGCCTCTTGTTTGAGGCTTGTTGGTTTTGTATTCTGCTTTGTACTAGCATCTATTATCCATGTTTGTCAGCATTTTAAAAAGCTGGTTTACATCCTCTTAATCTTCTCTCCTGCCAATGCAGCTCTATACATAATTGCCAGGAGGTCTGTTTGAGATCCGCTGATTCTCACTGGTTTTGTTGTCCAGATCAGGCCTATTTGGTCAGATCAGAAAGCAGTGGTATAGAAAATTACCAACATGTATCAGAGTCCCATCATGCACTTTGACAAAATCAATTAGCTCAATGGAAAAGCAGTCTCGCTAACTCAGTTTTTACATAAGTTATTACGAGTAATATTTTAAATCTCCACAAAATTCAGAAAAATTATCCAGAATTTTTTAAAAAAATGCTGCAGGTCAGTCATTGTCTGCAAAGAGAAAAGACAAGTTCATACTTTTGTCGAAGAGTTACAACCAAAATAACGCCATTTATGTCTGATGTATCATGGCATTAGCTTTTTCACTAATATCACAGTACGTACAAGTTTAAACAGATTTACTCATAGAAAATTGGCCAGCTTGAGTTTGATGCACAAAGCACCAGAATGTAGTGTCAGCCTAGGTTACTAGTGCTGAAGTCCATAGAATGGGGCTTGAGCCCATGACCACCTGACTCCGGGGCAAGAGTCCTACCACTGAGTTAAGGTTTTAAAAAACAAAGGAGGCTGTCCGACAGACGGGAGGGTGCTGGAATATTTCTGCCCCCGCCCCAAGAAGCATCCATTATGTGGCCGATTGGGCCGGAAGGTCCTCAAAGAATTTCTAAATCTTCAGGGGTCCAGTTGGGCCCCACATACAACAGCCAGCAGGCCAGTAAACCGGCTTTGACCACGTATACTGACCCATCGGCTACTATTGATGATCAAATTTAACCTGGCTTTACTCAAAGACCTACCTTGCATTTAAAGGGGAAAGACACAGTCATTATTAATATCAGCACATAACGAGTAATTTAAGGTATTTTCATAATGTGAATGACTTAATTACTTTTTATATTCACAGTCGAAAGCTACATCCAGTGCTGACAGTGCATCTTTAAGGAAGCGTTCTTGTCATTAATATCATTAGTGGCCCTTTTTAAAAAATCATTTTTTTAAAGATTTATTATAACTCTGGCCACGTTTCTGCCACTGGTAGAATATAGAAAATCTAGTAATAGGCATACTGGGTATACTATACATCAGGTGGAATTGCTGGAATGATTGTAACTTTGCTGGCCTGAAGATATCAAGTGGTTGCATTACTCCTGCCCACTGCCAACAGGAGAATGCTGGGCCACATTTTGTGTTTGTGAGTTCAAGGTAAGATGATAGAATAAAAGGTTTTTATAGTCCCGCTGCTAATGTCTCTTGATCACAGGCTCATTAAGTGTGAAACTGTGTGTAAAATCCAGGTCATCTGAATCAGTGGTGTGGCAAGGAAAGAAGCAAACCAAATTCCCTGCAGTCATAAACTCTGCTTATTTCTTGGTGTCTATATAAAACACAACCAAAGAATAATGTAGACAGGCTACTGATGGTTTTTGTCCTTGTCTCTTAAGGCTTTCTATAATCTATTTAGTCATTTATATGCTAAGCATTTGTCTCCTTGCATACCAATCAATAACTGCACAATATTCCTAAAAATTGTGAGGAAAATGAGTTAATGTGAAAAACTGGTCATTGGTTATATAAGCCATTTTAAACAACAAAAATATAATCTGACTCCAGCCTAATAATTCAGTCTCCACATTGTCTTGCATGCTTTAAACAAATGTCTGATATTGTCATGCATCAAAAAATATTTTATAATATGCTTTGCCTAAGTGAGTTACAGCATTTGAGAAATACTTTAAATTGTATATATCAATAATTTAAATCAGATTCAAATTTTAATGGATTGAGATTATATTGATGACTTGTGTCTGCTACATTGCTCAACTATTAAATGCACATATAATATATTGGATACTCTGTTTTGTAGCACTGGAATTTCATGGCTTCCAGTTACTCTGGACATGCCAAAAAATATTTTGGTGTGTTTATACCATCTTTGTTGGTATTCTGTGAAGTGTACTGGAAAAAATGATTATTTTCTTAACATTTTGACTTTCATTTAACACTGGCAATGAATGCTAGCACAAATAGCTTGTATAGGTGGATTCCAGCCTAGACCAGTACTTGGTAATGCACTGTAGTCTCACTATAACACAGAGGAAATCCAATAAGTTCATTATAGTGAGATGTTCATTGCACTGAATTACTGTTAACTGTACAGGGTCAGGCCCAACAGCGTCTGCTGGCCAACCTGCACTGAGTTCTGGATGCTGCCCCAATCATGTGATCACTTCTTAAGTTGAGCCTAGCTGCTGCTACATATTTTTATTGGTATTACACCCTAGCCTACCTCTGCGTTTGTGGGAAGGACATTCTAAGTCTAACCATTTTGATCACCCACACTATTACAGGAAAATATGAATCTTTCCCCCTCCCTCATACTAAAATATTCAAGTGTTGAGCAACCTAATTTTTTGCCTATTAGACTTCAGTTTATGCATACTATAATGGAAAGAACCTATCTGTTTCAAATGGTGCAGTTACACAACAGTAGTAGTATGAGGTTGTAGTGTGAATCCGTAGTCAGAGACTAGACTGACTTGAGAGAAGCAATCTCATCCAGAGCATTTCGATCCGCTTTGCTCTGGAATCAGGTTGGGCCTTCACCCTGGACTTGCACTACAGCCTAGATATTTCACTGTATTAGAATTGGGGGTGCATCTTTGGTGTGGAGGGGCTTCTGGCCGCCACAAAGATGCACTTCTGATCTGGATCAATTTTCCAGCCTTGGTGTGTCACTTAAATATTCTGGGCTCCCTGTCCTCTGCAGAATCTGCTCGGAGTGGGGATGGAGATTAGCTATGGTAGGCCTCAGAGGCTTGCTGCAGCATGTTGTATTAACAGCAGTTTCTGTGCACCAGTATAAATGTAGTCAGAAGAAATATGATCTGAAGGCAGTTTTATCTTGAGCTAGTGCCGTCATCGTGTCTTGGAGCACAGAAGACTATGAAATGAATTGCTCTATGGTTCCATAGGTTTTTGGGCGATTCAAATTTTAAATGGCCACTGTGCCACTTGTAGCATTGCTCAATGCCAGGACTGAGTAGACATTCCTAGCATCTAATGTTGTAATGATGACAAATATGTGAAATGAAATATTTGTCATTTGCATATTATCTCACTATGCCCACCCATGTATGCAGACATTTCATACACCCCCTCCTCCGGTCATTTCCAGATTGAAATGCTGGAAATTGTAGGGAGCAGAATAGAGCTGTTTCAGTGGTTTGAACCAAATCCCTTGGCTACATGTGCTGGAGTTACACAGGCTCCCATAGTATCATAGTATGCTACAGCACAGAAGGAGACCATTCAACCCATCATGCCTCTTTGAAAGAGCTATCCAGTTAGTCCCATAGCCCTGTAAATTTTCTCCCTTCAAGTATTTATCCAGTTCTCTTTTGAAAGTTGTTATTGAATCTGCTTCCACCACCCTTTCAAATGTAAGGACTTGCACAACACCAGGTTATAGTCCAACAGTTTTATTTTGAATCACAAGCTTTCGGAGCTTACCTCCTTCGTCAGGTGAGCGAAGGGTTCTAAAAACGCATAGCATATATAGTCAGAGAACAATGCCTGGTGATTACAGATAATCTTTCCAACTGCCCCCTATCACACCTCGGCTGGGAGACGATCACAGCAATCAATTGTGTCGTTGGTGTTCAGACAGGTTTGCCACGGAAAACATTACATCCCAGTATACTGAATACACAATGAGTCAGATCACAAAGACAGAGAGAGAAAGAGACCCGATAGGCAGAGAGAGAGAGAGAGAGAGAGAGAGAGAGAATTGCCTTTCAGGTCTCTTTCTCTCTGTCTTTGTGATCTTGACCCATTGTGTATTCAGTATACTGGGATGTAATGTTTTCCGTGGCTAACCTGTCTGAACACCAACGACACCTTTGATTGCTGTGATCGTCTCCCAGCCGAGGTGTGATAGGGGGCAGTTGGAAAGATTATCTGTAATCATCAGGCATTGTTCTCTGACTATATATGCTATGCGTTTTTAGAACCTTTCACTCACCTGACGAAGGAGGTAAGCTCCGAAAGCTTGTGATTTAAAATAAAACAGTTGGACTATAACCTGGTGTTGTGCAAGTCCTTACATTTGTCCACCCCAGTCCATCACTGGCATCTCCACATCATGACCACCCTTTCAGGCAGTGCATTCCAGATTGTAACAACTCTACGTAAGGAGTGTTTCCTCATGTTGCCTCAGGTTCTTTTGCTGTTCACCATAAATCTGTCCTCTGGTTACTGACCCTTCTGCCACTGGAAACAGTTTCTCCTTATTTACTCTATCAAAACCCTTCATGATTTTGAACACCTCTATCAAATCTCTTCTTAACTTTCTCTGCTCTCAGGAGAACAACCCCAGATTCTCTCGCCTCTACACATAACTGAAGTCCCACATTCCTGGTACCATTCTAGTAAATCTCTTCTGCATCCTCTCCAAGGCCTTGACAGCCTTCCTAAAGTATGGTGCCCAGAATTGAACACAATACTCCAGTTGAGGCCTAACCAGTGTTTTATAAAGGTTTAGCGTAACTTTTTTCCTTTTGTACTCTATGCCTCTATTAATAAACCCCAGGATCCCATATGCTTTTTTAACAGCCTTCTCAGTTTGTCCTGACACCTTCAAAGATTTGAGTGTGTGCATCCCCAGGTCTCCGTGTTCCTGCACTACCTTAAAAATTGTACCATTTAGTTTATGTTGCCTCTCCTCATTCTTCCTACCAAAATGCATCACTTCACACTTCGTTAAATTTCATCTGCCATGTGTCTGCCCATTTCACCAATCTGCCTATGTCCCCTTGCGGTCTGTTACCATCCTCCACATTGTTCGCTACATTCCCGTGTTATCTGCAAACTTTGAAATTATGCCCTGTATACCCATATATCAAAAAGAGCAGTGGTCCTAATACTCACCCCTGAGGAACACCACTGTATACTTCCCTCCAGTCTGAAAAACAAATGTTCACCACTACTCTCCGCTTTCTGCCTCAGCCAATTTTGTATCCATGCTGCCACTGTCCCTTTAATCCCATGGGCTTTAATTTTGCTAACAGGTCTATTATGTGGTACTTTATCAAATGCCTTTTTGAAAGTCCGTATGCGGAATGTCAACCGCATTACCCTCATCAGCCCTTTTCCATTACTTCATCAAAGAACTCGATCAAGTTCACCAACCTTCATTTTCCTTTGAAAAGTATGGGCTAATAAATGAAAGTCAGTACAGATTTGGTAGCTAATTTTGTCCCGGACTACTGTCTGTAAAAGTTCCCCCAACACTGACGTTAGGCTGACTGGCCTGTAATTGCCTGGTTTATCACTTTTTTTTTGAACAGGGGTAAACATTTGCAATCGTTCAGTCCTCTGACACACACACACACACACACACACACACACACACACACACACACACACACACATCTAAGGAAGATTGTGGTGAGAGCCTCTGTACTTTCTACCTTTCCCACAGTAATCTAGGATGCATCCCATCTGGACCGGGTGACTCTTCTACTTTGAATATTGCCAATCTTTTAAGTTCCTCCTCTTTACTGTTATCCTATCCATTCTCACTACTAGTTCCTCCTTTACTGTGATATTGGCAGCATCCTCTTTAGTGAAGACCAATGTGAAATATTCATTTAGTACCTCAGCCAAAGAAGATCTTTTTTGTCTGTAGCCCTTCCTTTGACTACCGTTTTACTATTTATATGTTTATAAAATACTTTTGAGTTCCCTCTTATGTAAGCTGCTAATCTATTCTCATGCCCTCTTTTTGCCACTCATCCCTTTTTTAGCTTTCTTCTGTACTTTCTGTATTTAGTTCTCTACTGTGTTATGAACCGTACATTTTTCATAAGCCTCCTTTTTCTATTTCACTTTAATCTTTCTAGCTTTAGTCATCCAGCGAGCTCCAGCTTTGGATGTCCTTCCTTTCACCCTCGTGGGAATGTGTCTACTCTGTACCTGAACCAACTCCTCCATGAAGGCCTCCCATTGTTCAAATTACTGTTTTGCAGACCAATTTTTGATTCCCATTCACCTGGGCAAGATCTCTTTTTAACTCATGGAAATTAGCCCTCCTCCAGTTAAGTTTGATTGTGCCTTGTCCTTTTCCAAAACTATTCTAAACCTAATATTTCCATCACTGATCCCCCACATGCTCCACTTGCCCTGCTTCATTCCCCAGAACTAGATCCAGCACTGCTTCCTTCCTCGGGCTAGAAACACACTGTTTCAGAACACATTTCAGGAATTCCTCCCCTTCTTTCCCCTTTACACTGTTACTATCCCTGTCTATACTGGGATAATTGAAATTCCCCATAATCACTTTTCTCTATAGTTCTTGCATCTTTCTGTAATTTACCTGCAAATTTGCTTCTTGATTTCCTTCCCACCATTTGGTGGCCTACAGTATATACCTAGTGGTGTAATAGCTCCTCCAGTGTTCCATAATTTGAACCAAATAGATTCTGACTTTGACCCCTCAACTACATCATCGCTTTCCAGTGCTAAAATACTTTCTTTCATCAACACTGCCACACCTCACCCCTCTTCTTTCCCTCCCTATCTTTCCTGAATACCTTGTAGCCAGGAATATTAAGCACCCAATCCTTCCCTTCTTTGAGCCAGGTCCCTGTTATTTCTACTATATCATAGTCCCATGTGACGACTTGTGTCTGTCGCTCACCAACCTTATCTTCCACTCTGCGCGCATTTACGCACATGCACTCCAAACGCATCTTTCCCTGTTTGATCCCTCCTTTTTCTGAACTGTTCTTTAATCTTGTGCTATTTGTCTCTCCTAGTCTTCAATGCACCTTGATTATCTCCTGTTTCATTCTGGTGCTCGTCCCCCTTATTTATTGCAATTAGCTGTAAACTCTTCCCCCACAGCAACTAGTTAACCACTTTGTGAGGACATACAATACTCCACTGGAAAAATATGCATTTAAGCTTTAGCACAGTGTAATATAAATCCACTGTATTAATATGCTACTGTTATAGTGTAAATGCCCCAAGTCATTGTGCCTCTTTTCGAGTTCATTTACCAATATAACCCATGCGTTTAACCCCAGGCAACAATATTTTAAAGTTTTTTTTTTATAACCTGTCCCTAGTCATTAGTGTTTTAGGGGACTAGAGAAAGATGCAAGTTCAGGGCTAGGGCAAGGGCATACCTTGCTGAAGAGTTACTTAGTGGGCTAGGGGAAGGGAGGGATATGGCAGAGGCAGCTGGACGGATGATCTCAATCTTAGTGACAAAGAAGTCCATGAGCTGCTTGTTGATGAGAGTGGAGGGGATGATAACTTGTCGACTACTTTGAACCTCATCAGCATCATTTTGTGTATTCAGTTTGCTTTAAGATGCATAAGTGACCTAATTCTACATTTTGCAATTTGTGCATTTAATACTAAGTGAAGGAAAAATCTGCCCAGTAAAACCTTGTACTGCAAAATTAAACCTTCACATTAAGTGGTCACAAACAATGTGAGGTGCAACTGGTGCAGGAAACTGCCTTCTGTTATGGCTTTGATGAGCCCCAAATGCACCGAGACACTTCATCTTTTGAAAGTGTAGTCATCAGTAGTACGCTTATTGAAAGTCATGGTGTGAATTGCTCATTTTATTTTTTGTTAGAATGGTAAGTAATGGAAATTAGAAAAAAAAATCAGGAAACTGGCTCGACAATATATTTGCTCTAATAACAAGTTGCCTCAGAGCTGTGTTCAAGGTCACTACAGATTTAATAGGGTGAAATACCTACTTTGACGCACTATACCATTGATGTAAGGCCAAGGAGAGCAATTTTTCTCCCCACCAAATGCTGTTGTTGAGTGGATGGATGCTGTATCTGCATAATAGGCAGGAGGTATAACATCAAAAATTCCAATGTGTGACCTTTATTAGAGTATCAGATGAATCTGCCTCGATTTCCTAAAACATAGGAACAGGAGTAGGCCATTCAGCCCCTTGAGCCTGTTCCACCATTCAGTTAGATCATGGCTGATCTGTATCTTAACTCTATTTATCTGCCTTGGTTCCATAACCCTGAATACCCTTGCCTAACAGAAATCTATCAATCTCAGTTTTGAAATTTTCAATTGACCTCAGCTCAACAGGGGGAACAGTGTTCCAGATTTCTATTACGCTTTGTGTGAAGAAGTGCTACCTGACATCACCCCCTGAATGGCCTAGCTCTAATTTTAAGGTTATGCTCTCTTGTTCTGGACTCCCCCCACCAGAGGAAATAATTTCTCTATCTACCCTATCAAATCCTTCAATCATCTTAATTACCTTAATATGTTACTCTATCTTCTATACTCAAGGGAACACAAACCTAGTCTTTGTAATCTGTCCTCATAATTTAACCTTTTTTAGTTTGGGTATCAATCTAGAACCACAGTGGAAAATTGGATTGGGATTTATTATTCATGTCTGGGATTTTATATACGATGCCTGAATTAGCCAGTCTCTGATAGTTAACTCCTACTTGCCAATGTCATGAAAGACTGAATTGATAGAGGTGAATTGCAGAACAATTTAAGTGTATCTCAATATTGCAGCATCAACTAGGTTTTCTTTGATAACAGCTTGGCGATAGTTGGGTGAATTTACTAAACGGATCGATTTTGTTAAACAGAATGGCGACGGAAATTTAGTGAGGGGGGGGCAGGAGGTGCTAAGTAATTTAAACCAAGGGGCAACAGTAAATAAGTAAGTAAATAATCAGAGCAATTAATTAAATCTAAGGGGATAAAATTCAAATCAACTAGAGGAGACCAAAATTAAAGAGATCTAAATTGCATAAAATAAAAATCTGGCGTACATAAGTAATAGGAGTTAAGGGGATACTAAAATAAAGAAATTAATGAACAAAAAAACAAGGCTAATTAGTTACAAATTAATCTGAAATCAAGCCAAATCCATCTACTAAATATATAATCGAGATCTCAAGTAATTCTGTTATATCTAGAACTAAATTACTACAAATAAATAAAAACTAGAAATGGCAGTGCAGGCTGTGTTGGTACTGAGATATGTTGGAGTTTGTGGCGAGTGAGACTGTCTTGGATTGCCACATCTGCAGGAAATGTCTTTGCCTTGAGAAACTCCAGCTCTGAGTCCTTGAGTTAGAGACATTGCGACACATGGAGGAGGAGGAGGAATTTTTGGATAGTTTTCTCCAGAGTAGTCGCACCTCAGGAACACATAGGTACATAGAATTACATGGAATGTATGGCACAGAAACAAGCCATTTGGCTCAACAGATCCATGCCAATGTTTCAGCTCCACACGAGCCTTCTCCCTCTCTGCATCATCTAGCCCAACCAGCATGTCCTTCTATTCCTTCGTATGTTTATCTAGCTGCCACTTAAATGTATGTTATTCACCTCAACTTGTTGTGGTCGTGAGTTCTACATTCTAACCATTGGGTAAAGAACATAGGAACAGGAGAAGGCCATTTAGCCCCGGAGCCTGTTCTGTCATTCAGTGAGATCATGGCTGATCTGTGACCTAACTCCATATACCCGCCGTAGCCCCATATCCCTTAATTCCTTTGGTTAACAAAAATCTATCAATCTCAGATTTAAAATTAACAATTGAACTAGCATCAACTGCTGTTTGCGGAAGAGAGTTCCAAACGTCTACCATGCTTTGTGTGTAGAAGTGTTTTCTAACTTCACTCCTGAAAGACCTGGCTCTAATTTTTAGGCCATGTCCCTGAGTCCTGGACTCCCCAACCAGCGGAAATAGTTTCTCTCTATCTACCCTATCAGTTCCCCTTAATATCTTGAAAACTTTGATCAAATCACCCTTTAATCTTCTAAATTCCAGGGAATACAACCCTAGTTTGTGTAATCTCTCCTCAAAATTTAACCCTTGGAGTCCAGGTGTCATTTTAGTAAATCCGCGCTGCTCTCCCTCAAAGGGCAATATATCCTTCCTAAGGTGCAATGCCCAGAGCTGAACACAGTACTCCAGGTGTGATCTATCCAAGGCTTTGTATAGTTGTACTATAACTTCTACCTCCTTGTATTCTAGTCCTCTAGATATAAAGCCCAGCATTCCATCTACTAAATATAATCTAGATCTCAAGTAATTCTGTTACATCTAGAATTAAATTACTACAAATAAATGAATAAAAACTAGAAATGGCAGTGTAGGTTATGTATTGGTTCTGTGATATGTTGGAGTTTGTTCAGAGTAAGACTGCCTTGAGAAACTCAGCATTCCATTAGCTTTCTTGATTATTTTCTGTACCTGTCCATGATATTTTAATGATTTATGCACATGGATTCCTAAGTCTCTTTGGACCGCCACTGTTTCGAGCTTTTCACCATTTAGAAAGTACTCTGATCTATCCTTTTTAGGTCCAAGTGGATGACCTGACACGTGCCGACATTGGGTAAAACCATGGCAAATGGATTTCATTCACTTAATCTATTAATATCTCTGTAATTTTATGCTTCCATCTACACTGCCATCGGCAACATTGGATATGTGGCTTTCCATCCCATCCTCTAAGTCATTAATAAATACAGTGAATAGTTGAGGCCCCAACACACATCCCTGTGGGACAATGCTAATCACATCCTGCCAATTTGAGTACCTGCCCATTATCCCTATTCTGTCTCCTGCCGCTCAGCCAATTTCCTAACCAGGTCAATAATTTCCCCTCAATTCCATGAACTTGAACTTTAGCTAATGAGGGATGTCATCAAATGCCTTCTGGTAGTCCATATAAGCAACATCCATGGACATTTCCTGGTCCACAACTTTAGTCACCTCTTCAAAAAATTCAATCAGGTTCGTCAGGTGTGACCTACCCTTCACAAATCCATGCTGACTCTCTATTAACATTGGGCCTGTATACATTGGAGTTTAGAAGAATATGAGGTGATCTTATTGAAACATATAAGACCCTAAGAGGACTAGAAGGGGTGGATGTTTCCCCTTGTGGGAGAGACTAGAACTAGGGGCTACAGTTTAAAAATAAGGGGTCTCCCATTTGAGACGGAGATGAGGAGAATTTTTTTCTGAGGATAGTGAGTCTGTGGAACTCCCTTCCCCAGAGAGTGGTGGAGGCAGGGTCATTAAATATTTTTAAGGCAGAGTTAAGTAGATTCCTGATTAACAAGGGAGTCAAAGGATATAGTAAGTAGATGGGAAAGTAGGGTTGGGGGTCACAATCAGATCAGCCATGATCTTATCAAATGGGAGAGCAAGCTTGAGGGGCCAAATGGCCTACTCCTCTTAATTCATATCTACATGCTTGTCTAATCTCTGCACTTATACATTGTCACTTCACAGCTGCTACCAGGGAGCCGATGCATAACTCCCACTACAATCTTAAGTTCCTTTTCTATTTCTTAATTCTACCCATAGAGTCTCCATTGCCTGCTTACCTCTTGTTATGTAATTTCTTATCATTGAAGTAATTTCATCCTTAATCACTAAGGCTACTCCTCCCCCTCCACCAGTTTCCCTATCTTTCCTGCAGATCTTATAACCTGGTATATTCAGTTCCCAGTCCTGACCATCTTGCAGCCATGTTTCAGTAATGGCGAGCACATTGTACCCTCTAAGTTGAATTTGTGCCTGCAATTCATTCAATTTGTTCTTTATACTTTGTGTTTGTATAAAGAACACTTACTTGGACCTCACGCCCTAACCTGTCCTCCTGCTCTCATGTTTTTCTCACACATGTCTTATTTCTCTCTCCTAATTGAATTAATTTACACCTTTTTAGTTTTCCCTTTACCAATGGTGCCTAAAGCATAATTTCTGACTATCACTCTACTCTTTTGTCTGTTTTAGAATTATTATTTATACTATCTTTTTTTCTACCTGAGCCCTCCCATTTACTAATTTAAAGTCCCCGTGACCGCCCTATTTATCCTTTCCACTAGGACTCTGGTCCCAGCCCGGTTCAGGTGGAGCCTGTCAACAGTACAGTTCCTTCCTCTCCTAGTACTGGTGCCTGTGTCCCATGACATTGAACCCCTCTCTTGCACACCACTCGTTCAGCCACATGTTCACCTCCCTAATCTGCTTATCCCTATGCCAATTTGCATGTGGCTCTGGTAATAATCCAGTGATTTATAACCCTTGAGGTCCTGTTTTTTAAAAAAAAATTTAGCTCCTGGTACACACTCTGAACAGGACCTCTTGCCAACTCTTCCCTGTGTTGGTCCCAACATGGACCGCAGTGACTGGATCTTCCCCCTCCAATATCCTTTCAAGCCGGTTCGAGGTGTCCCTCACCCTGGCAACAGGTGGGCAACATACCATGTGGGACTCTCGATCCTGACTACAAAGGATGCTATCTGTCCCCCTATTTATTGGAGTCCCTACAACTACCACATCATGCTTTGCATCATCCTCCTCATTTTGGACAGCCTCCTGCTCCAGGGTGCCATGGTCAGCATTCTGGCTGTCCTTCCAACAGTCTTTATCCTTATCCTCACAGGTAGCAAGTACATGGTACATGTTGGATAGGATCAGTTTCTGCGGATCCTCGTTCTCTATCTCATCTGGGTTCCCCTTACTCTGTATTATCAGTCACACCAAACCTGTTCTGATCCTGTACCTCTCTGCGACGTGTGACCTAGGTCTGGAAAAAGCTATCCAGATACTCCTCCCCCTCCCTTTATGTGTCGGAGTGTCTCCAACTCTCCCTCCAGCTCAGTGACTGAGCTAGAGATAATCAAGGTGGAGACACTCCGACACATAAAGGGAGGGGGAGAAGGTTCTCGATGTCCACAAACTCCCACACACTGCAGTCGAGACACACAACATGCTCCGCCATGTCTTAGTTTCTCCTGAATTCCCTATTGGATTTATTAGTGACTATCTTATATTTATGGTCCCTAGTTCTGGCCTCCCCTGTAAGTGGAACCATCTTCTCCATGTTTATCCTATCAAACCCTTTCATAATCTTAAAGATCTCTATCAGGCCACCCCTCAGTCTTTTTTCTAGAGAAGTGAGTCCCAGCCTGTTCAAACTTTCCTGATAGGTATAACTCCTCAGTTATGGTATTTTTATTCATTCATGGGATGTGGGTCTCGTTGGCAAGGCCAGCATTTATTGCCCATCCCTAATTGCTTTGAGAAGGTGGTGGTGAGCTGCTGCCTTGAACTGCTGCAGTCAGTCTGGTGAAGGTTCTCCCACAGTGCTGTTAGATAGGGAGATCCAGGATTTTGACCCAGCGATGGTGAAGGAACGGTGATTATATTTCCAAGTCAGGATGGTGTGTAACTTGGAGGGGAACGTGCAGGTGGTGTTCCCATGTGCCTGCTGCACTTGTCCTTCTAGGTGGTAGAGGTCATGGGTTTGGGAGGTGCTGTCGAAGAAGCCTTGGTGAGTTGCTGCAGTGCATCCTGTGGATGGTACACACTGCAGCAACAGTGCGCCAGTGGTGAAGGGAGTGAATGATTAGGGTGGCGGATGGGGTGCCAATCAAGCAGGCTGCTGCTTCTTGAGTGTTGGAGCTGCATTTATCCAGGCAAGTGGAGACTATTCCATCACAGTCCTGACTTGTGCCTTGTAGATGGTGGAAAGGCTTTGGGGAGTCAGGAGGTGAGTCACTCGCTGCAGAATACCCAGCCTGTGATCTGCTCTTGTAGCCATGTATTTATGTGGCGGTCCAGCTTAGTTTCTGGTCAGTGATGACTCCCGTAATGTTGATGGTAGAGGATTCAGTGATGGTAATGCTATTGACTGTCAAGGGGAGGTGGTTAGATTCTTGTTGATGGTCATTGCCTGGCCCTTGTGTGACGTGAATGTTATTTGCCACTTATCAGCCCAAGCCTGGATGTTGTCCAGGTCTTGCTGCAAGCTTCATTATCTAAGGGATTGCGAATGGAACTGAACACTGCAATCATCAGCCAACATCCCCACTTCTGACCTTATGATGGAGGGAAGTCATTGATGAAGCAGTTGAAGATGGTTGGGGTTAGGACACTACCCTGAGAGGAACTCCTGTAGCAATGTCCTGGGGCTGAGATGTTTGGCCTCCAACAACCACTACCATCTTCCTTTGTGCTAGGTATGACTCCAGCCACTGGAGAATTTTCCCCCTGATTCCCATTGACTTCAATTTTACTGGGGCTCCTTGATGCCACACTTGGTCAAATGCTGCCTTGATGTCAAGGGCAGTCACACTCACATCACCTTGTAAATCTTTTCTGCACCTTCTCCAGTGCCCCTCTATCCTTTTTATCATATTGAAACCAGAACTGTGCACAGTACTCCAAGTGTGGTCTAACCATATACGACTTCTCTGCTTTTCAATTATATCCCTCTAGAAATGAACCCCAGTGCTTGGTTTGCTTTTTTTTAAGGCCTTATTGACCTGTGTTGCTACTTTTAGTGATTTGTGTATCTGTACCCCCAGTTGCCTCTACTCCTTTACCCCATTTAGCCTCTTATTTTGAAGCAGTATGTGGCTTCCTTATTCCTCCTATGAAAATGCAATACCTTACATTGAAATTCATTTGCCAATTACATGCCCATTCTGCAATTTTATTGTCTTGTATTTTGTTGCAGTCCTCCTCAGTGTTAACTAAACCCCCTCAATTTGGTGGTGTCTGCAAATTTTCAAATTGTACTTCCAATTCCTGAGTCCAAATCGTTAATGTAAATTGTGAACAAGTGGTCCCAGCACCGAACTTTGTATAGAACCTTGGTTAGACCACATTTGGAGTATTGTGCACAGTTCTGGTCGTCTTATTGTAGAAAGGCATTGGAAAGGGTGCAAAAAAGTTTCACAAGGGTGAGACCAGAACTGAAAGGATAAACTTTCCAGCAAAGGTTGAACAGGCTAGGGCTCTTTTCTCCAGAAAAGAAAAGGCTGAAGGGCGACCTGATAGAGGTCTTCAAGATGATAATAGGGTCGACATAGAGAAAATGTTTCCACTTGTGGGGGAGTCCAAAACTAGAGGCCATAAATATAAAATAGTCACGAATAAATCCAATAGGGAATTCAGGAGAAACTTCTTTACCCAAAGAGTAGTAAGAATGTGGAACGCGCAACCACAAGGAATTGTTGAGGCGATTAGCGTAAATGCATTTAAGGGGAAGCTAGATAAGCACAAAAGGGAGAAAGGAATAGAACGGTATACTGATCGGGTTAGATGAATGAAGGAGGGAGGGAGGAAGCTCATTTGGAGCATAAATGCAGCATAGACCAGTTGGGCCAAATGGCCTGTTTCTGCACTGGAGACTCTATGTAACATCTTACATTTAATGTCCAAGATTATAATATAGCTTAGTAATTAAGTTTGCATAGGTTGTCTGCTGTGGCTTCACCTCTGGGAGTCATCCATTGACGTCTAATTTGTTTGCTCGTTTCACCCTAGCTTAAATAATCTTGCACGTACATTATTTATTTGTACATTTATACCGCTTTTGTTCTCTGTGGTAGAGGGCAGAAGAAGTTTGGAACTCGCTTCCACAAACGGCGGTTGACGTTAGCTCAATTGTTAATTTCAAATCTGAGATTGATAGATTTTTGTTAACCA
This sequence comes from Heptranchias perlo, assembly GCF_035084215.1. NCBI lineage: Eukaryota > Metazoa > Chordata > Chondrichthyes > Hexanchiformes > Hexanchidae > Heptranchias > Heptranchias perlo. The sequence continues at coordinate 36,451,957 of NC_090335.1, forward strand.
AAGCTATTAAGGGATATGGTGCTACAGCAGCTATATGGAATTTGGTCACAGATCAGCTGTTGAATCATCGAGCTCATTGAATGGTGGAATAGGCTTGAGGGGCTAAATGGCCCATTCTGTTCCTATGTCTGCTCAGAGTTTAACAGTTTATGCCTATCAGTCGAGATGCACTTTGCAATCTTTATTCTGTTTGTTTAAATACCTGTTAGAAATGCAAAGTTCAGCAGCTCTGCTTGCCTCTCTGAACCCAAGCATGGTAGGCAACTATAGATACATGAGCACTCATTCTTAGCATCGAGGTAATGTTATCCAACAATAGTCATTCCAAATCTGAGCTTCCTCAGCAGCTATGGAACTGCACAGTGGCATGCACATTGTAAATTGTCTGTTAAAGCAGATCCGTACCCTCAAACAGAAAATTCTGGGCTGATGTTCAGGTGTTGAAGGACCAGTATCTGCCTTCTTTGGTTGATGTGTCCCCTGGTCCGTCTAGTTTCTGTTATACCCAAGAGAAGGTACTTGTGTAAGATCTGGCAATGGGCATAGGGTCGTCTTGTCACTTTGCATCACTGTGTGGAAATGGCTAATGGGAGGTACAATTTGGAAGCTGTTGTTGTGCTCCCCCCTCCCTTTGCTAAGGGTTTGACATTGTTCTGTGCCTTGTACTGTATTCTAGATGGTAGTTACCTCAGAGTTGGATTCAGGTAAGATATTTTTGGAGGTAAAAGCTAATTCTGTCTGAAAGTGCACAAGGGCTACTGGAGAGACCAGAGGCACAGAATAATTCATATGATTCAAGTGCAACAAAGAACTTTTTTCATCTCCGTTTCTTACTTGGCAAGCGAATTAAGAAAGGTGCATACATGCCAACCTAGCAAACTAGTAAAGGCTGACAAAGCCACCACAAAGGTGTTGTCCTCAAGAATGGCCCAATGTACAAGCCTATGATGTGTGAAAATAAGAAGTTGCATGTGCTTTGTAACTTCAGCTGTAGGTTTACACAACCTTCCTTGTATTGGAAAGAAAGAAAACAGAAGTACATGAAAGCCTGAGTGGGGAAAATTGATATGTCGAAGGTAGAAAATTGGTGGTGCGTTTCTACAGGAGTCCAGGGGCATGATCCCCAGAAAATTATGAATTTTTAATAAATGTTAAGCTTTTTTATGTCACAATTCATAGATTTTTAATTTTTTTTAAAAAGAGAACAGTGATGCTTGAAATTTCAATAGATTAACCTTCCCTAGAAATTATTTTAGCAGTCACTGACCCACATCAATTCCCAACTGCTCCAGTCCAACAGTGGCACTCCTCATTTACATAGAGAGACACTGTACTCTATCCAACTCTGCACCCTTTTAATGAGATGCCCTTTTCTCTTGAGTTTCAGACCCCACATTCTATTCATCACCAAGATGGTTTCAGAGGTAGGGTGGAGTGAAGCCATGGATAGATTCATAAATGAGGATGAGGAATTTGAACTCTGGCTTGGGGGTTAGGGACTGAGTGGAATTTGGTGAAGACCGGAATAACTGGTAAGCAGGACTTAATGTGCGATAGGATGCAAGTGCTGATGTTTTGGATGAATTAGAAATTGTGTCGGGTTGAGCTTCAGTGGCTGGTAAGGACAAGTTGAGTCTGGAAGTGAAGAAGACATGGATGGGAGTTTCAGTAGCCACGGGAATGAGATAAGATCATAGGCGAACAATATTGCAGAGGTGAAAATAGCCTCATGAAAACATTGGAGAACGTCAGCTTTGGGGAGACAAGGGCATTAATGGGAAGTGAGGGTGACATAGAGCCAGAAATGGATGATATTGTCAAGATGGAAAGTGTGTCTGTGTGGACTTGAGAGGAAAGGGTTGACTTGGCTACAGTTTGATCAAATGGTCAGCAATGTTCGCTACCAAGATTCACAAAAATGGCCACTCGGGCAAAGTACTTCAGGGCAACCAATATTCATGAAACCATACTCCGGCAAGGGTCAGTGCCTTCAGGAGAGGAGAAACCAGGCAGAATATGGAAGGAGAACAGTATTGTCTTAATGGCTAATAGTCTTTTTTAAAAAAAAAATGTCCCATAGTGATTTAAGAAATGCTCTTTGTACGTATATGTATTCTTTAATTCTGCTTTGCAATATTCAGAATGAAAAAGAGCAATGAACACTTTTTACAGATGTTGCATGATTAAAATTATGTAACCTTATACCAAGTATATTACACAAGCCAGACAGTATAAGCCAGCATGATAGAAAATACATTTGTGTCTATTTAAGAACCTTCAAAATAATACAACCACTCATATCATCTGGTTTAAGGGGGGAGGAGAAGAATCTTTCTCCACCATAAGAATAATTATTGGAACTCTTACAAAACTAATTATTTTATTTTGGTCTCATCATTAGGACTGGAATTATGTCCTTGTGTCCCTGAGTTAATTTGGCTCAGTGTTATTCATAAGAGCTGACAGAATGAGAAATTTATATTAATTTGATATTCCCATAACTAGATGAGGAAAATTTGGCTGCAAATGAAAAATTATCCTGCTGTTCTCAAGGAAGCTGCTGAGGATGCATCGCCTTTGCCCCTGCCAGCTCTTTCCCAATTAATGAGGCCTACGCTGCCAGTTGCTTTGATCAGCGTCTCTTGTGAACTGTGTATTCTCAAAGAGGCAGAACAGAATGGTTAATTGAAGACATAGGGTTTCCCACCTTTTGTCTTCAACCTCTTTGACTCCAGTGAGTATCTCTGTTCTTTGTTTTTGGATTGATGTTCTGCTCTGGATGTTTGTTACCTTATGGAGTGCTCTTATGATTGGAGTACAGATTGCATAGTACAGTCAGGTGATGTGCATTTGGTTTTGAAACTTGGATGAAGTAGCTGCTGACATACAACAGACCTGCTTTGTAACCATGTGGCCTCTTGACAATCTTGTGTGTCTATGTATGTTTATATCCTTTTATTTCTAACATTACTGTAAACTTTTTTAAAAGGTTGAGAACAAATATCGTGGGTTTTGTTTTTAGCACATGTGCAGCAGCTGTATACAAAATTAACTAGTTTGCAAAAGTATTATCTGTCATAAAGAAAATGTGCAATTTCTTCAATTACTTTTCACAAATGTCCAGTAGGTTAGATCTGTTGCTGCATAATTATAAGGTGTACTTTATAACAAACACTTCATTGCTGCTGGTAATGTGACAATGTGTGTCTAAGCCTGCTCCTGGCTTAATATGAAGAAAAATTCATGCCTAGGCTTTTGCGTCTTGTAGCCCAAATGAAAGGTAACTAATGGCTACAGTACCACAGGTATCCAAAATAAATACCTTCTTTGTGGATTAATTATACTGATGCTGATGGAACAAATTGTTCATGAGGTTTGTGTGGCTTTTTGTGATTCCGAAGAAAAGTCTTTTAAAAGTCCAAATGCTGCTATTAACCACTTTTTCACCAAATTTTGTTTGTATTCTTCAGATACAAAGCAAAATTTGATAATTTCACAACTTTTTTGAAATTCTGTTCAATGCAAGCACAGTGCCTGAGGGAGAAACTGAAGTTAGCAAGTAGGTTTTGCTTCTAGTATTGCTTATAGCTCAGCATGAACTTCCAAATATACCATATCTTCAAATATTTGAAAGGTAAACTTTATTTATGTATGTGCCAGCAATTCCATTGCCTAAAGTGAAGCTGTATAAGTATCAAAGATGTTGAATTACTTTTTCAGGTGTCTCAGCTCCTGATGGGTCTTTCACCATGTTTGTGTGTAGCTTTAACAATTTTTACATCAACTATTTTTTGGAAAAATATGTAAGAACATTGCAATTATGCTGCTAGTTTCCTAAATATTTTTTTTGTTTTATGCTGATAAAACATCACATGTTTGGATCCTACATAGCCCATTGACCTCATGTCGGAGTGCACATCTGCCAGCAGGACTGACCACGCTGCTGGTGAGGAGGTTGTCTCTGTGTAGAGCAAATTTTAGAAAGATTTTCCTGTGTACATCGGAATCCATTTGGTATTGGAGAGACCTGTGGCCATTTCCTCAGTGTTCTGTATAAGGACTTTCATGGAAGTACTATTCCCCCTGACATTTAATTTGCCCACAGCTGTCCCAATTTGCTACCAATCTATTACCTTCACGTAATTCAGATCGTAATACTAGGGTTATACTTATAAAGCCGAAAAGCTACCACATGATGGGCACCTCCTGATGAGTACCCCCTGATGAGTTTTGCAACCTTGGAAACCATTAGGTTCAAGGGAGTGTGGGGGGTGGCTCGTGATAGTAGAGGTAGAGGGTATTAAAGGCATAATTGAAGATGTGACTTTTCAGAAAACTCTCTAAGGTAAGGAGAGATGTAGCTAGTGGAGTGGTTTAGGAAGAGAATTCCAGGATATGGGAATATGATGGCTGTGCCACCCTTTAGAAGATAAGTGGCGAGTGCTGCACCGTAGGCCAGAGTCAGAGAGCTGAGGGGGAGAACTTGGCTGAAGGAGATGGAGTGAGAACATAGCAGAAGAGGAGATTGGTGAGGACAAAGAGTGATCGGTGAACGGTGCTTAGTATGGGATGGGATGTGGCTGGTAGAGTTGTGTTGTGGAGCTCGAGAGGCTGATGAGAAGAGTAATTGAGCCTAGTAGTAACAGGCTTCGATGAAAGTGTCATCTGGCATGGGAGTGGGGCGAGGACAGAGGTGGGTGCTATTTCAGGCAGAAATAGGTCATGGTGATGAATAGAATGTGGCATCTGAAACTCAAGTCAGGGTCAAATAGGGCACTGAGGTTGTGCACTGTTACAGAGGACACACAATACTACTATTCAATATTAAAATATTATCTCCTGTTATTTTAAGCCTTCGGGGGATTGTATTGGCTTGTATTACCATGTTTCTTTGCATTGTTTATCAATACAGCTTTTTAATTGAAACCTTTTCAAAAGTAATGTCTGAATTTTCTGGAATGGCGTTTATGGTGGCGCACACGTTATTTGGATTTAATAGCTCCCTGTTCACATCGATCTATATTTATGCCATAATTTACTGGAAAGTCGATCCATCTATGGCTTGGTGAGGTCAATAGTGAATCAGGGACCTCGTGGACGGCACAGCCAATGGCTTACCCTGCAGACCAACCACGTGGCTCTATAAATAGCTGGGAACAGATGCCATAAGTCAGATTGAGTTGTAGCACTGGGAGGTAGGGGATTTGCAACTTCTGAAATCAACCGAAATCAACTTTAGATAAGAGGTCATGACTTTTTTAATCAAAAAACTTTTCAAAAAGACTGTTAGAAGTCATCGCTAGTGTCTCTAATTCCCCATCATTGGCGCTTCCCCGATGCTGAGATTACATACAGAATCCTCAGCTGGGCATCGTAGACAATTACCACATTTAGCGAGTGATAACCCTTCCTGTTGATACAGGTGACAAGGTCCACAAGTAGAGCCTTCAGCGGCACGTTGGTCCAATCGATGGCCCCCTGCACCCTGGGGATGGCAGCAATCCTGTGGAAGTTCATGGAGTGGTCTCTTTGCGACGCGGGGGACATGTCGCATTTAATGAAGCCGGATGCCCAGTGGAAGATAACACCTGTCACCTGTTGAATGCAGTTCCTCACGGCTCCTTTTGAATGATAGAGATCTCCAGTGCATGATTGGAAGGAATGACTGTTCCTGTAGAAATTGTGGGCTGTCATCACCTTCATTGCCACTGACAAGGCCCTGTGGGAGATGGACCATGGCTTTAGGTCTTCGTGGAGCATCTTGCATAGGTGGCCAATTGCTACCTTGCTGAAGCGCAGCATGTGCACGTAGAGCTCCTTCGACAGTGCCTCGAACGACATCCGTTTCCTGTACAGTCTCTGGGTAAAGTAACGAGATGGGTTCGGTCCCTGATCATGATGTCTCGATCAGCGCACCTGCTCCCTCTCCTCTTCCTCCAGGTCATCGATAATGATCAGGAACAGGGGAATGATCAGCGGAAAGACCATTACAAAGCTTTCAACTTCCTAACACGTAGAAATTTGTGGGGGTCATGAAAATAATTGCTTTCAGACACTAACAGCATTCTGTATGGCAAAGCTGGCAAGAACAAACGGCCAAAAATGAGATTTAGGGAAAAAAATACTTGGAACCATTTCCAGACTGCTGGAGTGAGGCTTCATAGCTTTAATAGTCTGGTTGACCTCTCAGGCTGAGAGTAATGTGCTGGCCATAAGTCACATAATTACCAGGTCACCCATGCCATTATTTTTCAGTCCAACTGGCTGTGGTGTGAATAATGGTGTAAATCCAGCAAATAGGTGATCCACATTGACTGCAGTGGAGGGCTGAACAGTGACAATGGACTTTTATTGGCTTTGGCAAGGCTAACGGTGGAGTGGCACAAATATGCCAGCAAAGTAAGGCACATTGCAACTCGTGGTATAACTCACTCCATTATTTCCTTGAACTTTTAAGTATTAACAATGACTGTCACCATTAACATGTTGTTATTATGGCATAAGTTTGCAGCAAATTCAGGCCGTAAAGCAGTTTTAGTTGGGGGGAAAAAGTTGTCAAGATAACAATAGCATTTTGAATTCTTGTCTCAACTCTCATTTTACCTAACAATTGCCATGCAGGTAAGTTAATACAAGGTGTACTTTTAATTTTTTAAGAATAAAGTTGTGCAGTGCTCACGTGTCAACGTTTGACGGGCAGAATTTGAATTGTTGACTCCAGAATAGATGTGGTGCTTCTAGCCCTTTGTTGCTATAAGGACTTATGGCTCTTGTTTCTCTCCAGCACTTGGATGACTTTAACCCAGCAATTGACAAACAAGAAGCGGACCCATTTCTTGACCTCTGCCAGCAAATAAAACACAAATCTATATCCAATTCATTACTGTCATCACTTCATATTCAATTTAGTCTCCAGTAGAATTTGAACCCACCACAAAACATATGAGGTGAAGATTTTACCACTATTGAAAGCTGACAGTTTGTGTTGTGACATGGTTTATCTTTGCCCGTTTAGATACTACAATCAAGGCTGAAGATGAAATCAAAGTTGTAAGAGGTAAAACTTGTTTAGTGGGACTTGATCTTGAAATAGATCACAATCATAACCATGATTCTTTTTCCTTAGTTTATATTCAGTGAAAATATGGAGTACATATTGAAAGGGGAACTGCAGAATGTATTTTAATATTACGTGATGAATTAATGCAAGAGGGGTTTAGATTACTTCTAATCTAGGCTCTTCTGGCTCAGTGGGAGAATGCACTTCATGATATGATTTGTCATATAAGCAGAAACATCCCCAGACTGATCCCTGGTCTGTTAAATTAGCTGATCTCAACTAGCATGTCATTTGAGGCAAGACAATTGGTCTGTAAACTAGGAAATGTTTTTAAAAAAAAGACCTGGGATTGCTCTGTGATGACCCTTGCTGAAAAGCTTGCATATGTTAACATTGTTGGTTGAGGACAAAATATGACTCAGCTGTGAGCTCGTTGGTTAACTAGACTGTTGATACTCATACCTGAAATTTTCGCAGTAGTTCTCCCGATCGGTGGGAGATTGGCGGAAACCCTAGAGAAATTATGTAAATAACCATTTCTGAAGTTCCTGCACAGATTCTCCTAAAGAGGATCGGGGGGACTCTATGGAAATTCAACTCAACCCTTCACTGTTTAGGCTTGTTTGATATGGCCCCTTGGGTGTGGCACTGGGGACCTGCTGAAATCTATGGAACTGGTTTAAATAGGAACCCTAACCCTCATCCTCACATGAATTCATTTTTTAAGAGGAAGATTTTTTTGAACTATAAAGAGACTGTTACATGCATGGATAAATAGTTAAATTCATAATTCTAATTTGGCCAAAGCTAAGTTTTGTTGGAGTCCAGAGTGGAGATTTTATTAAAATTAGAATTTAGATTTTAAGATGACAATTGCTACATTAATTTCAATAAAATGGTTAACCTTTTATTAAGCATTTTACGTTTTATTATATTGCGTTCCAGATCAAAAACCTCTTCCTAGCTCCATGACTTAATTTTTTTTGTGTTCTTTGGGCAAAGGTAGCATGGAGAAATTCTGATATAATTATACATAGTGTTTTTTAAATACTAGCTTAAGAGCATTACTTAAGGTGCCACTTTTATGTCCTAATTTGCATTATACTAATTTTCTTTCTCTGAATAGGTCACATGAGGTTGCCATTACAAAAATTAAGAGTTCATTTAATACCACTTTTCTGCCACTGGTCGTGACTAATAGTTTTATGAGCACTGTACAATATGGTATTTACAACATGTTGCAAAGACGTCCTAATAGTACTAAAAGGGTACAGCATGACCTTTATCTCCATCACCTGGAGAGGAGGTGTTGAAGATTTAATTTGTAGCAATTAAACCATTATATGATGAGAAAGAGAGCAGAAAGTTAAACTTAAATAATTGTGGGCTGTAATTATGGTCTTAAAAAGTTTCTTAAGTGGGATTGATTTTATGCTTAAATTACTTTGCTCTCAGAGGCACGGCTGTTAGTTCTAGAATCTCAGTAAGAAACCTGATGGAATGATAGGATTGATGGATAAATTGTCCACACTTGCCCAAAACAGGACACTGACTTCACTATAGTAGGACTTATATGCTGCTACAATCTTAAATGGATTGGGAAACCCCAAACATAAAGCCGCAATTCCACATTGTTCCTTGTCTCGACCAATGTGGTGGTCTGACCATGATGTAGTTTGTTTGCTCCAATTTATTGTGCGTAGGTGGCCTTTAGTTTATTGAATGTTATGCTGCAAGCAAGTGGTACTATTTATATTTGTCTGATAATGAGTCTGACTCCTCAGGGCTAAGGATGTTCGGTAAATATATTGTGTTGACCTGGTTATACTGGGACTTTCAACTGAATTCCAGTGTGACTGCAAATGTGATGATACTTGAAATTTTGGAGGAAACTGGAAATGGCCAGCAAAACATGACTGATAAAATGAAATATTTGAGTAACGTTACCCTCAAGGAATGAGATGATCAGAAATAAACAACTTTATATTCATATACAACACTGTACCCTTATTAATCATTTGGTTTACAGTTCGTGGTATTAATCTTTTTTCTCAATTTATTTTACTGCATTCTGCAGAGATTTACAAAGCTTCTCAGGTGATAGTACAAAAATGCATAACAGAATACATGTCTTGCAGATTACATAATATACTCGGTTATATAAAATTTAGGGCATTTTACAGTTCTTCACATTTGGGTAGGGTTATTTATTGACTGGCCCAGGATCAATCATTGTCGGGAGTCATATTTTGGGAAGGTAGAGATTTCTAGGGCACTAGGTTGGGGTAGTGCTGTTGATGGGGAGGAGTCAGGCTCTGTCTGTTCAGTGGCCAGCTTTGGGATCTTATCACCTGAGGGGATATACTGTGGACCTACAGGAAAAAGGCACATATCTACTGTCACTTTCCTGTAGCTCTAGGCACGAGCCCGTAATCATTTAGTTGGGTAGGTAAATATCCTACCAGTTCTTAGCAATTTGTTTGTCATAAAGGTCATTGAGTTACAGTAAAGCTGAGGGATGCACTCAAGTGCTGGTAGCAGTGAAAGCTGAGTGATGCCAGGCGATTGCCGAAGTGGAGGAAGGAAAAATTGGGGACAATCCAAAGAATCATGCTTGCGTATCTTCCAACAGTTTGTTTCAGAGCAAGCATTGTTGGAAGCTTGGACAGGTTTACCCAGAACCCTATTTAAAGTAGATCATCAAACTAAGTGCAACAAATGACGTTTAAAAATGAAAATAAAGCCAGTTAGGTAAGGAGCTGATTTCTAAACTACATGTGAACTATGACCATAAGAAACAGGAGCAGGAGTCGGCCATACGGCCCCTCGAACCTTCTCCGCCATTCAGTAAGGTCATGGCTGATCTTCGACCTCAACTCCACTTTCCTGCCCGATCCCCATATCCCTTGATTCCCTTAGTGTCCAAAAATCTATCAATCTTAGCCTTGAATATACTCAACGATTGAGCATCCACAGCCCCCTGGGGTAGAGAATTCTAAAGATTCACAATCGTGAGAAGAAATTCCTCATCTCAGTCCTAAATGGCCGACCCCTTATCCTGAGACTACGTCCCCTAGTTCGAGACTCTCCAGCCAGGGGAAACAGCCTCTCAGCATCTACTCTGTGAAGCCTCCTCAGAATATTATGTTTCAATGAGATCATCTGTCATTCTTCTAAACTCCAGAGAGTATAAGTTCAGAGGACAATTGTCATCCCAGGAATCAATCTAATGAACCTTCGTTGCACTGCCTCTAAGGCAAGCACATCCTCCCTTTTGTAAGGAGACCAAAACTCTGCACGGTACTCCAGGTGTGGTCTCACCAAAGCCCTGTACAATTGCAGCAAGACTTCCTTACTCTTGTACTCCATCACCCTTGCAATAAAGGCCGCCTTAATTGCTTGCAGTACCTGCATGTTAACTTTGTGTTTCATGTGCAAGGACACACAAATCTCTCTGAACACCAACATTTAATAGTTTCTCACAATTTTAAAAAAAAATGTTTTTCTATTCCTACCAAAGTGAATAACTTCACATTTCTCCATATAGAACCATAGAAAAGATACAGCACAGAAGGGGGCCATTCGGCCCATTGTGTCCGCACCGGCTCAAAGAACAATCAGGTGCCCATTCTAAGCCCACCTTCCAGCACCCGGTCCATAGCCCTGCAGCTTACAGCACTTTAGGTGCAGGTCCAGGTACTTTTTTAAAAAAGAGTTGAGGGTCCCTGCCTCTACCACCAATTCGGGCAGCGAATTCCATACACCCACCACCCTCTGGCTAAAAAGGTTTTTCCTCATGTTCCCTCTAATCCTTCCGCCAATCAGCTTAAATCTATGTCCTCTAGTTCTTGATCTCTCCGCTAGGGAAACAGGTACTTCTTGTCTACTCTATCTCGGCCCCTCATAATTTTGTATACCTCAATCAAGTCACCCCTCAGCCTCCTCTGCTCCCAGGAAAACAATCCCAGCCTATCCAATCTCTCCTCGTAGCTGCAATTTTCAAGCCCTGGCAACATTCTTGTAAATCTTCTCTGCACTCTCTCCAGATCAATTACGTCCTTCCTGTAATGTGGTGACCAGAACTGCACACAATACTCCAGCTGTGGCCTTACCAGCGTTTTATACAGTTCCATCATTACATCCCTGCTTTTGTATTGTACACCTCGGCTAATAACGGAGAGCATTCTGTATGCCTTCACAATCTTATCTACCTGTACTGCCACCTTCAGGGATCTGTGCACATGCACTCCAAGGTCTCTCACTTCCTCTACCCCTCTCAATATATTCCCGTTTATTGCGTATTCCCTTTTACTGTTTGACCTCCCTAAATGCATTACCTCACACTTCTCCGGTTCGAACTCCATTTGCCACTTTTCCGCCCACTCCACCAACCCATTGATATCCTCTTGGCGTCTACAGCTATCCTTTTCACTATCAACTACACGGGCAATTTTTGTGTCATCTGCAAATTTGCCAAATATGGCCCCTACATTCAAGTCCAAATCATTAATATATACCACAAAGAGCAAGGAACCCAACACTGAGCCCTGTGGCACACCAGTGGAAACGGATTTCCATTTGCAAAGACATCCATCGACTTTTACCCTTTGTTTCCTGTTACTGAGTCAATTTTGGATCCAATTCGCCACATTTCCCTGTATCCCATGGGCCAGTCTGCTGTGTGGGACCTTGTCAAATGCTTTACTAAAATCCATGCAGGCAACATCTACAGCATTACTCTAATCAATCCTCCTTGTCACTTCCTCTAACAATTTAATCAGATTTGTAAGGCATGACCTTCCCTGAACAAATCCATGCTGACTATCCCTAATTAAACCATGCCTTTCCAAGTGACAGTTTATCCTATCTCTCAGTATTGATTCTAATAGGTTGCCCACCACCGAGTTAAGACTGACCGGCCTATAATTGTTCGGCCATTCCCTCATACCCTTTTTAAACAATGGTACTATGTTTGCAGTCTTCCAGTCCTCCGGTACCTCCCTTGTATCTAGTGAGGATTGGAAAATGATCCTCGGAGCATCCGCTATTTCCTCCCTGGCTTCCTTCGATAGCCTAGGAAACAATCCATCCGGCCCTGGTGACTTATCAACTTTCAAGGATTCCAGCCCCTCTAGTACTTCCTGCCTCGTAATGCTTACCTTATCCAATATTTCACACCTCTCCTCTTTAACTACTACGTCTGGATCATCCCTTTTCTTTGTGAATACGGAGACAAAATATTCATTTAAAACCCTACCCACATCCTCTGCTTGTACACAGAAGTTACCCTTATCATCCCTGATAGGTCCCACCTTTTCCTTAGCTATCCTCTTGTTCTTAATGTACTGATAAAACATCTTTTGGGTTTTCTTTACTCTTACTAGCTAATATTTTTTCATGCCCTCTCTCTGCTTTCCTTATTTCCTTTTTTACGTCATCCCTGTACTTTCTATACTCCTCTAGGCTTTCTGCAGTATTTCATTTTCTCTGACAGTCATAAGCTTTCTTTTTCTGCTTTATCTTGCACCATATACTTCGGGACAACCAGGGGGCTCTAAATTTGGCAGTGCCACCCTTTTTCTTTGAGGGGACGTGTCTGCATTGTACCCGTAGAATTTCACTTTTTAGTGCCTCTCACTGGCTTGCCACTGATTACTACTCCCTGTTTCCGGTCTGAATTTGTTCTATCTGTACATGCCCTTTGGTTCCCATCCCCCTGCCATACTAGTTTAAACCCACCCCAACAGAACTAGCAAATGCCCCCGCGAGGATATTGGTCCCGGTTCTACGACATTATACTCCATCTGCCATCCACTTGCCCACTCACTTAACCGGTCTATAATCCATTTGCAGATTCTGTGTCCTCCTCACCGCTTACTTTCCCAACTAGCTTTGTATTGTCAGCAAACATGGATCCATGACACTTGGTTCCTTCATCTAAGTCATTAATATAGATTGTAAATAGCTGAGGCCCAAGCCCTGATCCTTGAGGCACCCCACTAGTTACAGCCTGCCAACCTGAAAATGACCCATTTATTCCTACACTCTGTTTTCTGTCTGTCAACCGATCCTCTATCCAAGCTAATATATTACCCCAACCCCGTGAGCTCTTATCTTGTGTAATGGCCTTTTATGAGGCACCTTATCGAGTGCCTTTTGAAAATCCAAATATACTACATCCATTAGTTTCCCTTTACCTACCATCCTAGTTACATCCTCTAAAAACTCCAGTAGATTTGTCACACAATTTCCTTTTCATAAAACCATGTTGACTCTGTCTAATATTCTGATTTTCTAAGTGTCCCATAACTGCGTCCTTAATAATAGATTCCAGCATTTTCCTGACTACTGATGTCAGATTAACTGGCCTGTAGTCCCCTGTTTCTCTCTCCCTCCTTTCTTGAAAAGTGGGGTAACATTTGCCAGCTTCCAATCTGCTGGAATCGTTCAAAAATCTAGGGAATTTTGGAAGATCACAACCAATGCATCCACTATCTCTCTGCAGCCACCTCTTTTAGAGCCCTAGGATGTCGGCAATCAGGTCCGGGGGATTTGTCTGCTTTCAGTCCCGTTAATTTCTCTAGCACTTTTTCTTTACTAATAATTACTTTACGTTCCTCATGCTTAGATCTTTGGTTCCCCCCTATTTCTGGTATGTTTTTTGTGTCCTCTACTGTGAAGGCAGATACAAATATTTGTTTCATGTCTCTGCCATTTCCTTATTAGGACTATCGTCCTTTTAGATACTGAAGTATAATGTAGAATTTTGAAGAATAGTTAATTCCATTGGTTAGATATACCATTAAAGGATATGCATTTTTTCTGAAGTCTGTCTTCTGGAGAAAAATGGCACTCTAGATTGCCTCCTGTTACATAGGAACAGGAGTAGGCCATTCAGCCCCTCGTGCTTGCTCCGCCATTTGATAAGATCATGGCTGATCTGTGATCTAACTCCATATACCTGCCTTTGGCCCATATCCCTTAATACCTTTGGTTGCCAAAAAGCTAGCTATCTCAGATTTAAATTTAGCAATTGAGCTAGTATCAATTGCTGTTTGCGGAAGAGAGTTCCAAACTTCTACCACCCTTTGTTCAAAGGTCTAATCCAATGAGTTGGGCAAGAAGTCAGTTAGGGCCAGGGATTCTTTCTGCTTGGGCTCCAGATAACTTTACAAGTCAGTGTCCCACTGGGTAATGTGATTCTAGCTAGACAAGCAGAGAGAAGCTGCCTGGTTTAACTGGTTAAACTCTAGCAATAGCCTTGTGCACACTTGGCAGTCATTAAACATTGACAGCAACCTGTCCCTGAGCAGTCTGGACTTGTGTCCCCACAACGAAAAAGTGTGCACGCCATGTTGAAATAACAGAAACCCTGTAGATTTCTCAGATTGATGTGGAGATTCTTAAACAAGGCCATGGGTTTCTATGTATCAGATGCTAGGCTGAACCAAAAAAAAATTGGTAACCTCATAAGATTTGGGAGCTTTCAACAAACTTCCTGCAAATTTTTATGAACTTCACTTTTGTGAAGTACAATAAACCAGTAGGAGTCCTTTTTTTAAAAAAAAAATCATTTGACCTTTTGAGCGTTCGTGCATTTCAACAATGCCCCAAATATTGTTGGAGACTGTCGGAGACAGATTCAATGTTTGAAATTTAAGATGCAGTATTTATGCAGGTAGATGGTAGCGGTTGTTGGAGGCCAATCATCTCAGCCCCAGGACATTGCTGCAGGAGTTCCTCAGGGCAGTGTCCTAGGCCCAACCAACTTCAGTTCTTCATCAATGACCTTCCCTCCATCAGAAGGTGAGAAATGGGGATGTTCGCTACCGATTGCACAGTGTACAGTTCCAATCACAACCCCTCAGATAATGAAGCAGTCCGTGCCCACATGCAGCAAGACCTGGACAACATCCAGGCTTGGGCTGATAAGTGGCAAGTAACATTTGCGCCAGACAAGTGCCAGGCAATGACCATCTCCAATAAGAGAGAGTCTAACCACCTCCCCTTGACATTCAACGGCATTACCATCGCCGAATCCCCCCCACCATCAACATCCTGGGGGTCACCATTGACCAGAAACTTAACTGGACCAGCCATATAAATACTGTGGCTACCAGAGCAGGTCAGAGGCTGGGTATTGTGCAGCGAGTGACTCACCTCCTGACTCCCCAAAGCCTTTCCACCATCTACAAGGCACAAGTCAGGAGTGTGATGGAATACTCTCCACTTGCCTGGATGAGTGTGGCTCCAACAACACAAGAAGCTCGACACCATCGAGGACAAAGCAGCCCGCTTGATTGGCACTCCATCCACCACCCTAAACATTCACTCCCTTCACCACCGGCGCACAGTGGCTGCAGTGTGCACCATCCAAAGGATGCACTGCAGCAACTTGCCAAGGCTTCTTCGACGGCACCTCCCAAACCCGCGACCTCTGCCACCTAGAAGGACAAGGGCAGCAGGCACGTGGGAACAACACCACCTGCACGTTCCCCTCCAAATCACACACCATCCCGACTTGGAAATATTTCACCGTTCCTTCATTGTCGCTGGGTCAAAATCCTGGACCTCCCTATCTAACAGCACTGTGGGAGAACCTTCACCACACAGACTGCAGCGGTTCAAGAAGGCGGCTCACCACCACCTTCTCGAGGGCAATTAGGGATGGGCAATAAAGCGCTGGCCTTGCCAGTGACGCCCACATCCCATCCCACGAATAAAACAAAATCACCGTTTGCCACAACTCCAGGATGCAATTGCTGCAAAGGGTCTCCTCCAGCATGGCCGATTAATTGAGGTTCTGCCATACCTTAGTTTTGCTGAAATTTCTTAAATGTGGTTAGAGTGTTTTATATCCTACACATAGAACTGTGAGGAACATTTCTTTGTGGAGAAAAACGTAAGAGTGCAAAACAAAAACATCACAGTATAAAATTGACCTGCAAGAGGTTTCTAAAAAGAAAATTAATCCAATTCAGATAAGAATACTGCTTTGGCTAGGAAAAGCCTGCAAATACTTTATCAAGGAGGTAATATCAACTCAGAAGGCAAGGGAAACTAGAAACAGCACTTTGGGAACTCTGGGATTTCGAGCATTCTTCCATCCTCTAAAGCAGATTGCAGGTCTCCCTAGTTCGGTGAGTACCATTTTAAGGCATTTATGGGCAATGTTTGGTATAGAGGTGCATCTACAATGCCAAAGCTAACAGGGCTTTTATCAACCTGTTCAGTTCCCTGGGGTTCAGGAAAGAATCAATTGCATTGCTATTTGGGCACTGTGACAAAAAATGAAGCGTTTCTACCATGGGATTGGTGGTGCTATATTGGCATGGATTGAAAATTGGTTAACAGACAGGAAACAAATTAGGAATAAATGGGTCTTTTTTGGGGTGGCAGGCAGTGACTAGTGGGGTATCGCAGTGATCAGTGCTTGAGCCCCAACTATTCACAATATCTATCAATGATTTGGATGAGGGAACCAAATGTAATATTTCCAAGTTTGCTGATGACACAAAACGAGGTGGGATCGTGAGTTGTGAGGAGGATGCAAAATGGTTTCAAGGCGATTTAGACAAGTTGAGTGAGTGGGTAAATATGTGACAGATGCAGTATAATGTGGATAAATGTGAAGTTATCCACTTCGGAAGGAAAAACAGAAAGGCAGACTATTATTTAAATGGCAGATTGTACGTCAACATTTCCCAAAGGGACCTGGGTGTCCATGTATACCAGTCACTGAAAGCAAACATGCAGGTGCAGCAAGCAGTTAGGAAGGCAAATGGTATGTTGGCCTTCATTGCAAGAGGATTTGAGTACAGGAGCAAGGATGTCTTACAGCAGTTATACAGGGCCTTGGTGAGACCAGACCTGGAGTATTGTGTGCAGTTTGGGTCTCCTTACCTAAGAAAGGATATACTTGCCATCGAGGGAGTGCAGCAAAGGTTCACCAGACTGATTCCTGAGATGGCAGAACTGTCGTATGAGGAGAGATTGGGTCGACTAGGCCTGTATTCACTCGAGTTTAGAAGAATGAGAGGGGATCTCATTGAAACATATAAAATTCTGACAGGGCTAGACAGACTGGATGCAGGGAGGATGTTTTCCCTGGCTGGTGGTCCAGAAAGAGGTAGGACATTTAGGACTGAGATGAGGAGAAATTTCTGCACTCAGGGTGGTGAACCTGTGGAATTCTCTACCATAGAAGGCTGTGGAGGCCAAGTCACTGAATATATTTAAGATGGAGCTGGATAGATTTCTAGACACAAAAGGCATCAAGGGGTATGGGGAGAGAGCGGGAATATGGTATTGAGATAGAGGATCAGCCATGATCATATTGAATCGCGGAGTAGGCTGGAAGGGCCAAATGGCCTACTCCTGCTCCGATTTTCTATGTTTCTATGGTACATAAGGAGTTAAAAAAGCAGCTTTACTTACAGAAAAAAATGTGCTAGCTTATTTGGATAGTTATTGCAGAATTAATCTATTGTCTAAGCCATAGGCACAAGGAATAAGCCATTTAATTCAAATACAAATGTGTTACGGGATTGTTTTGAATGTGTATTTGACAACTATCTTGAAGTTTAATGGAAGGATATTTAAATTAGTGTGGTCTGAGTTGTATTTTGGAAAGTTTTTCTCAACCGGTCAGATTCAATTTGAAGATTCCATCTGAAGATTTTGGAGTGTGTTGGTCAGGCCAGAAAGTGACCATGGATGGTGAGAGAAAAAACACATGTAAGAACATATTGGGCATTATATTTTAGCACAGCAGTCAATACTATTTATTATTTTCTCGTTACTTGAGTTATTCAGCAGCCTGTCAAGGAAGATTGAGGACGTGTGATAAAACTAGTAAGCCAAAATGAAGAATGACGCCTTCTCTCTTCAATCCTTCTACAAAATTACTTGGCAAAAGCAAAAGTGCTGTTTGGGACATACCAAGCAAAGACTCACCTGTGGTCTGAGACACTGATTTCCACTCCGCCCGCCCCCCCCACCACCCCACCCACAAAACAAAAAGAGTAAAAAAACAGAAGCATAACTGGCATCACACAGCAATCCTATGATGTGCAGTACATAAATCAAAAGGATATTCCTCCATGTGCAGATGGTAAGTGAGATATAGTGTGTGTGTGTGTGTGTATCTATCTATATCAAAACCTGGTAAGTCAGCTTGGTTTATTTTACATTGCTTTAACTACTTGACAACAATAATGAAACAGATTCCTCCTGTGCTTTATATTAAAAGAACAGGGTGACTACCACTTTA
Source organism: Heptranchias perlo (assembly GCF_035084215.1). Taxonomy (NCBI): domain Eukaryota; kingdom Metazoa; phylum Chordata; class Chondrichthyes; order Hexanchiformes; family Hexanchidae; genus Heptranchias; species Heptranchias perlo. The sequence continues at coordinate 36,470,289 of NC_090335.1, forward strand.
TTTCCCAGCCCCTGTAGAAAATAGGTGAAAAGGAGACCACCGATTCATAAGCTAGGCATTAGTACAGAAGCACTTGAGGAAAGAAAAATGTAAGTGATGGATTGCCTTCCAAGCATGCAGTGACCAATTTTCCTGTGCTGTTTGCCCAGGAAATGCCGATGCAAAGGGCTGCGGTCCAGTGATGCCAGGACTCCACCCCTCCCATTGTATTGACCAGGAATTTCCTGGGGATGCTGAAGCGGGGGGGGGGGGGGGGGGGGCGGCGCAGAGTGCTTGCATCTACTGGAGGGCCAAGCATGCAAATGCAGTGGGAGGAACATCACAGTGCCTCCTGCCATATTTTCCTGGGTGCACATTAGGAAGGCTTCATAGAAGTAACCTTTAGGCCCAGTCCTGCTCGGATTGAAATATTTTAGACAGAGCAGGCAGGCAACAAGGCTCTGGAAGCCAAAAAAGTAAGTACCACCTATTTTTCCAGGATCAGCAGGAAGATTTTGTGGCCTTGTGGCTGCTTGGCTGCTATTTTTGGACAGCAGAGCTTTGAATAATCTGAGTGATAAATACAAGGTTTGATATGCTGATTTAGCCTGGGTGGAGGGGGGGGGGGGAAGGTCAGGGGGAAAGAGTGGAAGAAAACTGGGCATTTGGGATGAGATAAGTGGGGTAGATACACAAGATTGTGTATATTCAACTGTAACGGTTAACAAACATACTATTCTTACTCCACAGAACTCTTCAAGGATATTCTAGAGGCTATCTGAAATCATGGGTTTTGTGTGTTTGCCAAATGTTTATAGTATTTAAAGAATAGAGATGACATCCAAATAAATCAATCCTGATTAAGGCATAGAGAATGCATCATTCTTGTCAATTGGGGTATGTTCCAAAGCATCTGGATCCAGGCAGATCACAGTAGCTAAACTGTGTGATGCCTCAAAGCTAGAATACATTTGTGAGGTCAATGAAGATGCAGTGACCATGGTGTTTTGCTACTGCAAGGACAGGCACAGAATTTATTTTCATAGCTACAAAACAAATTTGTCAATGCTTTATTGATTAGAAAATAAATAGACATTGAATATATTTGCTAAATTTATGTGATGCAATTTGATATTTTCCTCCATATCTTTAAACTTTTAAATTATGAAATATGGAACAACTACCTTTGCTATCTGCTGTCAAAACTATTCAGCCTTGTGCCATCTGAAGTGCTTCACCTTTTATTTTTAGATTATTTCATCAGCAATTTAGCTATTCTTGTGTCATGAACTAAATAATGGTTCCTGTAACATATGGCACTCGAGTATATGTGGTGAGAAGTGAGACACGGGTTTAATTTTTGATTAAGTTCATTTTCAAGTTCATTGATTTTGCCTCACCTTGCTGAATTGTCAATTGTTCAGTTTGCATACATGACCTAGTGTGAAATCCCTGGAGTGACTGCAGAGTCGCTCTGGAATGTTATTTCTTATACTGAGAACAGGCTGTAGGAGATTTGGGTAGCTTCTGAGAATTCAGGAAATCTGTCTGGCAAAACACTTGTTCCTTTCACAAACGAAATAGTATTTCTGGTCAAAGAATTGTAATGATTCTGTTACGACTTTGGTTGTTTGTTTCTTTCACATGTATAGCGGAAGGCTCCCAAATTTCTAGGCAAATATATGGCAATTAACAAAACAGTGTAAAAAATCATGCTATTGGTTTATTTGTATTATCCATAAATCCATACCTGCACCTCTTGATTTTTAGATGACTTTGGATCATAGCCAAAGGCTAATGATTCTGATTTTTCTAAATTTTAACAGCTGCCAATCAAAATAGTAGCTGAACACAATTTTCCTTTATCAAAAGATCGTCTTCTGAAAAAAAAAATCATCAATAAAAAAAAGCCTTTTCTACCAGAAATAAACAATTAAATATTTAATAGGGAAAATTAACTTGTATAGCTCTTGCATTTAAATGGTGTAGATCATACTTAACAATAATTGCACTGCTTGTATTTGTTTACATTTGGAGTGGTAAGTATTACATAAGAGAGAGGATAATGTAATTTTTTCTCCTTGTCAATTACCACATCTATTTAACATCAATGACTTACATTTATATGATGCCTTTAACATAGTAAGACGTCCCATGGGGCTTCACAGAGGCATAATCAGGCAAAAATGGATGCTGAGCCAAAGAACAAGATATTTGGGTGGGTGACCAAAAGCTTGGTTGAAGAGGTGGGTTTCAAAGATCCTCTTAAAGGAGGAGGCAGAGGTGGAAGGAATGGCTGCCAATAGTGGGCGAAGGGAGTCAGGCGTGTACTTTATTTATAAAGTGTTAGGTGCATACAAAACTGATCGAAAGTTGTTGCGTTATTATGGTTAAATAAATTTTGCAAAATACATCTGAATTTTCTGTTGGACTGTATTATATTTCAGAACACAAGAACATCTTGGGTCTAACTTCACCTGAGGTAAACTGGTGTAATGGTAGGTGAGGATTTTCCACTAAAACTGACATTGCACATATAATGCATCTATCAAAATATGCACTTTAATAGATTGCAAATAATGGATGAAGTTCCATTACCCATCAAATTTCCCTTGGTTTTTCCCATAGGTGTGGTATCTTCCTAATGTCTAGTATTCCTAAGGGCCATGGGGAGGGGGGTCAAAATATAAATGACTGCTTCAATTAAGACCATCTTTTACGCGGCAGGAATTTCAAAATCTCTATTTTAAAAACAAATTATCACCATCACTCTGCATTGCCAACCATACTACTCTGGCATGTATTCCAGCAAGTTCCCTCCTCTTCTCCCACTCATCTCCACCAAAAAAACAGGTACCCCACCAACACCACAAATGGCCCCAGGGCCTGTCGCAATTAAGGTCATGACCCCTACCCTGGGAAATGGAAATGGGGTCAGGTGCACAGGCATGGGGTGGCTGAGTCCTGCCTGCTGTGATTCTGCTGGCCGAGTGGGACCTGGGAAAACTCAGTAACATTATAGACATTTTGATATCTTGCCTTCCTTTTGCATAACTGCTGATAAACAGCACTTTTTTTGGTTTTTGCTAATTTCCTTTCATCCACTTTTTTCATTCAATTTAATATCCAGAAGAAAATATGGCCTTTCTATTTGTGTTGTTAAGGGGAGCGGTACTGTAGATGGAAGGACTTTTCAGTATAAAATGCTCCTGCTGTAAAGTTATGTCGTAAAAACTAAAAAAAATACATATCTGAAAATATTCTGTTTTCTCCCCTCATTAGTAGCCATCTGCAAACTTGTCATTTTGGGTCAAAAAGAGGAGACAGGCCCAGAGCATGCATCATCTGACTGGCTATCAGTGAGTGCCTCTCACGGTCGTAATTGGCTTGTTTCCACTTCCTGGATCCCAATCCTGACCCTGTTAATAACGTAAACTTTGAGTTGCCATGTAGTTGTCTATACAGGGTTGTATGTTCCGGACTGATGTTTAGAAGTCATGACAGAAGAATGAAAGAATGCAGGTCCATGCGTCTGCATGCTTCTTGCTGTCGGATATGTCACTATTAGCAGCTGAAAAGCTGTTTCTGGTTTTGAGACTCAACATAGCCAATTCCTGCAAGCTGCTGAAAAAACCAGATAGGCAAATCAGTTTGCTATTTTATGGTGAAAGTACCGTCTTCTACAGTGGTGATTCATTTTACAATTGTAGTTCCTCAGTATTACACTGAAAGGTAAAGGCCTCAAACAATCCTGACAATTGTTATGAAGCACCTTTTTGGAAATACCCTTTGGTATATGGCTTCAAAGACAGTGTTATAGACTAGGCCTATCGTAACCTGCAGAAAACTCCCACATCCTCAAAGCTAAGTATGTCCTTGCAGGCAATGTGCTTTGTTAGTTTGCAAACAAAACTACTATCAGTATAAGAACATAGGAACAGGAGTAGGCCATTCAGCCACTTGTGCCTGCTCTGCCATTTGATAAGATCATGGCTGATCTGTGATCTAACTCCATATACCTGCCTTTGGCCCATATCCCTTAATACCTTTGGTTGCCAAAAAGCTATCTATCTCACATTTAAAATTAGCAATTGAGTTAGCATCAGTAGACATTTGTGGAAGAGTGTTCCAAACTTCTGAAACCCTTTGTGTGTAGAAATGTTTTCTAATCTCACTCCTGAAAGGTCTGGCTCTAATTTTTAGACTCTGCCCCCTACTCCTAACATCCCCAACCAGCGGAAATAGTTTCTCTCTATCCACCCTATCTGTTCCCCTTAATATCTTATAAACTTCGATCAGATCACCCCTTAACCTTCTAAACTCTAGAGAATACAACCCCAATTTGTGTAATCTCTCCTCACAACTTAACCCTTGAAGTCTGGGTATCATTCTAGTAAACCTACGCTGTACTCCCTCCAAGGCCAATATGTCCTTCCGAAGGTGCGGTGCCCAGAACTGCTCACAGTACTCCAGGTGCGGTCTAACCAGGGTTTTGTATAGCTGCAGCATAACTTCTGCCCCCTTGTACTCTAGTCCTCTAAATATAAAGGCCAGCATTCCATTAGCCTTATTGATTATTTTCTGCACCTGTTCATGACACTTCAATGATCTTTGTACCTGAACCCCTCGTTCCCTTTGGACATCCACTGTTTTTAACTTTTTACCATTTAGAAATCATCCTGTTCTATCCTTTTTTGATCCAAAGTGGATGACCTCACATTTGCCTACATTGAATTCCATTTGCCACAGTTTTGCCCATTCACCTAATCTATCAATATCCTTTTGTAATTTTATGTTTTCATCTACACTGCTTACAATGGCACCAATCTTTGTCATTAGCAAACTTTAGATATGAGACATTCTATGCCTTCATCTGAGTCGTTAATAAATATTGTAAATAATTGAGGCCCCAAGACAGATCCCTGCAGGACTCCACGAGTCACATCCTGCCAATGTGAGTACCGATCCATTATCCCTACTCTCCGTCGCCTTTCGCTCAGCCAACTTTTTATTCGTTAATGGGATGTGGGCGTCGCTGGTGAGGCCGGCATTTATTGCCCATCCCTTATTGCCCTTGAGAAGGTGGTGGTGAGCCGCCGCCTTGAACCGCTGCAGTACGTGTGGTGAAGGTTCTCCCACAGCGCTGTTAGGTAGGGAGTTCCAGGATTTTGACCCAGCGAAGGAACGGTGCTGTCGAAGAAGCCTTGGCGAGTTGCTGAAGTGCATCCTGTGGATGGTACACACTGCAGCCACTGTGCGCCGGTGGTGAAGGGAGTGAATGTTTCTGGTGGTGGATGGGGTGCCAGTCAAGCGGGCTGCTTTGTCCTGGATGGTGTCGAGCTTCTTGAGTGTTGTTGGAGCTGCACTTATCCAAGCAAGTGGAGAGTATTCCATCACACTCCTGACTTGTGCCTTGTAGATGGTGGAAAGGCTTTGGGGAGTCAGGAGGTGAGTCACTCGCCACAGAATACCCAGCCTCTAACCTGCTCTGGTAGCCACAGTATTTATATGGCTGGTCCAGTTAAGTTTCTGGTCAATGGTGACCTCCAGGATGTTGATGGTGGGGGATTCGGCGATGTGTAAGGGGTTTTATTACTGTTTCTCGGGCTTATAATAGGTCAGCCAGTTATGTTTTTCCTGAGCTGCCCTGCCCGCTGTGCGGTTGCGAATCGCTTACCCCTTCCTGATTCTGAGCTGAGGACTTATCGGGTGGTAACAAAGACAGACTAACAGACCAGTGGATTGGTACAAGGAAAACCAATGTTTATTAATAAGAAAACTAAAAAACTGCAAGGTAAACAGTATTATACAGAAGATAAAGAAATCGCTATAGATACAATACAGTCTTACACTTATCGGGGTGGAAGAAACGGACACATCGAGGGAAAATTCTAAAATCACAAGTTTAGCAATATCCCCTTTAACCCCCACCCTTACACTTATGCTAGATTGTCTTGTGGCGGCCAGAAAATTAATGCTCACCGGTGAAACAGATGAAAAGGCCTGGCCTCCTGCTGCTGCCGTCGACATGTGTTTGCGAGGTTTACTGGATGGCCTTCCTTCTTGGTTGCTAGCAAGCAGCAGGACCCCGGCCACCAGGCGAAGAGAGAAGAGAGAGAGAGGTACTGGGCAGCCCAGTTATACCCTCTTGGTAACAGGTTTTTTTCATACCTCATCAGCTTGCTTCATTGTTTGATTTAAGCACGAAACGTAAGACAAAGGACCCCATCTCTGGCCCATTTACATTAATGGCCGGTTCCTGTATTGCTGAGTTTCACAACTGCTTTAAGACAAAGGACCTCATTTCTGGCCCATTTACATAATGGCCGGTTCCTGTATCGATCTGTTCCATAACTGCTTTACCATTGTTCCGAATGTACCTTGATGGTTCACCTTTTGTCCTGCGATCACTTCCTGCTCGAATTTTGATATGTAGGCCGACCATGTTGATGGCTTGCCTCGGCTTGAATGCAACTGCATTGTGCAAGGAAACCTGTCTGAGACACGAAGCCTGCCAAGTTGTTAGAGAATGCTGCAGGCTTTTTAGGCCATGAGTCTGACTGCAGCCATTTTGAAAGATCCTGGATTTTTATAACAGTCACACCAGGGTTTCTTTAATAACTCCAATAAATCTTCGGGGTGGGGGGAACATGTGAAATTTTGTGAATCCCTTCAGATGGTAATGCTGTTGAATGTCAAGGGGAGGTGATTGGACTCTCTCTTGTTGGAGATGGTCATTGCCTGGCACTTGTCAGGCGCGAATGTTCCTTGCCAGTTATCAGCCCAAGCCTGGATGTTGTCCAGGTCTTGCTGCATGTGGGCATGGATTGCTTCATTATCTGAGGGGTTGCGAATGGAACTGAACACTGTACGTACTGAACCAAGTCCGTACTTTTCCCTCGATTCCATAGGCTTCTATCTTAGCTAACAGTCTCTTTTATGTGAGACTTTATCAAATGCCTTCTAGAAGTAACATCCATTGACATTCCCCTGTCCACTACTTTAGTCACCTCTTCAAAAATTTCAATCAGGTTTGTCAGGCACGACTTACCTTCACAAATCCATGCTGGCTCTCTGATTAACTGAACATTTTCGAGGTGTTCAGTCACCCTATCCTTAATTATAGACTCCAGCATTTTCCCCACAACAGATGTTAGGCTAATTGGTCTATAATTCCCTGGTTTCCCTCTCCTTTCGTAAAAAGCGGAGTGACGTGCAATTTTCCAATCTAGAGGGACGGTTCCTGAATCTAGAGAACTTTGAAAGACTATAGTTATGGGTATCTGCAATATGCTCACCTACTTCCTTTAAAACCCTGGGATGGAAACCATATGGTCCTGGGGATTTGTCACTCTTTAGTGCTATTTTTTTCTTAATTACTGTTGTTTTACTTATGTTAATTTTATTGAGCCCCTGCCCCTGATTCAGTTTTAGTTTTCTTGGGCTTTAAATACTGACACAAAGTAATTATTCAATATGTCTGCCATTTTCTTATTGTCAAATACACTGTATGGATCAAGGATTTTCATGTTCAATATGGATCATGACTTTTTTTGGTACATGTTATTTCTATGCAAAATGCAGGAACATTTCAACTTCTAAAAAATCTGTTTGAAACAAATTTTGTGATTTGCATTTGTGTTATCCATCCATGAATAATTGGTGATACCCAATGTACAAAGAGAAAAGGGATGAATGCATTCCATTACTTAGGTCACAACTGCTGAAAAGAGTATTGATTGTGGGGAAACAATACATTTCCATGATTTAATTGGATTCTGGATTGAGGAGTTGGTCGAAAAATGTAGTCAGAACAAATTATGATCTAAAGGAAATTTTATCGTGAGCTGTAATTCTTTGTGCCCTTGTGTCATGGCTTTATTTAGCATGCAGACACACAGAACTTACTCCATCAATACCCAATAAGGAAAAAGGAAATAACTTGCATTTATAAAGTACCTTTCACAACCTCAGGATGTCCCAAAGCATTTTACAGCCAATTAAGTAAATTTGAAGCGTAGTGACTCTTGTAATGTAGGGAATAAAGAAAGAGCTTGGATATATATGGCGCCCTTCATGACCTCAGGACATCCCAAAGCGCTTTACGCCCAATGAAGTACTTTTGAAGTGTTGTCATGTAGGAAGTACAGCAGCCAATATCTGCACCGGAAGGTCCCACAAACAGCAATGAGATAATGACCAGATAATCTATTTCAGTGAGATTACCCGACTATTCATTTGGTGCAATAAATTTGATTTGAAAAGTGAATTTGTAACTAACTTGATACACATCAGAGAAAAGAAGGGACACTTTTCTCCTAACAGTTATTTTTGTAACCCTTCTATTATTACCTGTTTTCTTTCCCCTCCTCCCCCACTTTGTGTACAAAGCTGTGAAAATTTCAGACATGTAAAACACAGGTCCACATTAAGAAGACGGCATCAAAAGGTCATGGATATGATGTGGAAGCACTGATTAAGGTAACTGCAGGGGAGAGGCTCTTACTCAAGAGCTGCGTTCCTAGGATCCCAATTTTAATCAACAAGCGACTAAAGATTTTGAACAACGTCCTTCAGGTTTGTTCGATTTGATATCGTTAGATTTTTGACTACTTTAGAGAAAAAAATCTGACTGCTATTCTTTGCTGTATCAATTATTCACTCATGATGCTAAAAGTCTGTCTGCAGTTCACTGTGTCAAGTCGTGTAGGAGGGACACATCAGAAAGCACTGATGTTGTCTCTTCATCTCCCCACTACATCCCAGAGCATGCAGGAGATAGAACTTAATCCCATACATCGGAGTTTAGAAAAGTTTGTGGGCAAGGTGAAATTTGGATTCAACCAGCTGCATGAGGACATATGTACTTTGCACAACATTTTTACATCACTGGGCCTGGTTGATTTAAGAATGTAATTTCTCCAATCCCCCCAAAGAGTTATGATGGTGCACTACCCAGTAGCACTGTGGCTGACATGACACTTTGTGCTAACTGTGACACATGATTATCCTTCCTTCCAAAGCACTTCACATAATAATGTAAAAGATATCTTAATACACAGTCAAAATTTTGCATTGTTTATTAACAGCAACAGCAATGGAGATGGATGTTAAAATTGGTGAAAAAGATGAGCTCCAAGCACCAATTTTTCCCTTTCCACCCCTCCATTTTCTGTCTCCCTTAACTCCCCTATTTGGAGGTAACATTGTAACTAAAGGTTTTTTGATATGACTGCTGTTAAAGCCTTGTTAATAAACTTTGAGAAAGATGGATCTGCTTTCCACTGGGAGAAATTAACCTGTTGGGCGAGAGTCAATTCAATAAAGCAGTTAAACTCTTAGCTACAGAATTTGTTGAATGTGAATTTTTGTCTAATTATTGGATAAACTGGGTCAGTGTCAGCATTTGTGGGAAAGGGCTGCCAAGAGCACAGGCTGCATTGGAGACTTCTCATCCTGGCTTTCGAACAGCTTATTGTGTTGCACTCAGCTGCACTTAAATTAGCCAAATCAAAAACAAAATACTGCGGATGCTGGAAATCTGAAATAAGAACAGAAAATGCTAGGAATACGCAACAAGTCAGGCAGCATCTGCGGAGAAAGAAACAGAGTTAACGTTTCTGGTCGATGACAAAAGGTCATTGACCTGAAACACGAACTCTGTTTCTTTTTTCACGGATGCTGCTTGACTTGCTGAGTATTTCCAGCATTTTCTGTTCTAAATTAGCTATGCGGTATTCCCACGTGGGTATTTTGAAAAGCTGCATAATAAACTGTTCAAAAGTTTTGATGTATATTTAATTCTCCATCATGGGAAATTGAAAATCTTATGGTTTGGTTGTTTTAATAAATCATAACTACAAGGAAGGCTAGCACTAACCAAAAGTAATATTTTTTTATAACTGGGCTTGTAACTTAATCTTTGTTTCTGACTTTAAAATTCAGTTGACTATATAAAGTGCATATACTCTGGTTTTAAAGTCATGATCCAGAAATGGCAGTGTCAGTGAACATGGCTCTAACAAGTTCACTGCTCTGTTTAATTTCGTACAGTTTCCTGCTGTCAGGAGCTGGATGTACATTTTAGCCTTCACTTCACTAGCTGTTAATGAAAGAACTGGCGTTTATATAGTGATTTATTATCACATCCTCAGGACATCCCAAAGTACTTTACAACATGGTTTATTTTCAAGTACAGTCACTGTAATTATATAGGCAAATGTGGCAGCTAATTTGCACTCAGCAAGGTCCCACAAATAGCAAATGAACAGATGCCCAGATAATTTGCTTTTGGTGATAGATGAGGGAGGAATACTGGAAGGAATTTATTTGGTTGGGACTTCCTTGTGAATGTGATCAAGCTATCTTTACTTTAAAAAGAGTTAATTTCGGTGTATACTTTCAACTTTTCTGAGATGGATGATGCAGGGAAAAAGTAGACTTCTGTTTTAGGAAGGATCTTTGCAGCAGTGTTGGAAACTGAAGGACATTGTGAGGGTATGTTGGGGATAACAGGCAGGTGTAAAGTAACTTTACTTGGTGAATAAGCCTTTATTGAAAGTTGTGGGATATCAGTTGTGCTCTCCTTGCTGTGGCAGCTAGCTCAGGCTCACTTGTTCTACTTACCCTCCTCCTTGTGATGTAGGGATGCCTAAGTAAGACCTTGTTGGACTGTTGACCATAAGATTGCAGTATGCATCCGGAATGCATTTGTTGAACCATATATCTTTGCACAACGGGGCAGCTGAAAGAAGCATTGCTTCCTCGTGCAGGATGAGCATGTGTGTGTTTGGAGGAAGTAAAGTTTCAGAAGTTTTGTTGAGTTGATGGCCTGACAGTAGATAGGATAGCCCGGGAGAAGTTATGTTTTTAAAAACATTTTGCTTAAAAAGAATACAAGGCAGAAAATCAGCAAACCAATGTAGACCTTCTGTGACCATTATCTTCCTTTTGTGGGGATAATTCTCAAGGGGAACTATTAGACAGTTTCAACTTCAAAGTTCAAACCAGCAAAATCATGGAATATGTAATATAGGCAAAATGACAAACTACCTTTTCGAGTCTCACTTTACATGTGAAGTAGGCAGTAATGGTTTCCATTATGACAATTTGCAATTTCGTTTGTATTTAACACAATTTATCCATTCAGTGTAGTGAAATCAAGAACAATATTTAATGATTTTGTTCTTTATCAAATTAATATTTGTTGTAGGCCTAAATGAGTATTTGCACTGAGGTCTCTATATATTCCTTCTCAGCACATTTGTGGCATTTGTTTGCTACGATTGGTTGCAGGATTATTGGAAGGAGCAAAGATAGTTAATGCTTTGTGAGACTGCAAAATCAAGGGCACTAATGTCTCCTGCCATTTCAAAAGGTGAAATAGCTTCTGTGTTGCTCCAAATATGTGTGACAGGAGTTGCTAATGCCACATTCACAACTATTGTAAGCTATGCTATAGTGTATTTGCAAAGCTTTCAGTTTTTATATCTTACTGGGACGAGTCGATATGACATCTTGATTATCTGGTAACCCCACAAAAACAGACTCCAAGATGTCCCTAATATCAGCTGGACCAACATATAGATGGGACTGCAGACTGCCATCTGTTAGCTAAATCAACAATCACAGAGCAGACTGCAGTCTAACCCCCATGACAGTGCTTTGAAACTTGCTGCAGATGCACAGTGTTAATTCTCTCCATGTGATTTATCAGTGTTAATTGTATTCAGGTGGTGGGTATCAATTGGGGATGCATTTCCATTTTCGGAGGGAGCTTATCTGGGGGGTGCACAATGTATAAGGGGAGGGGGGCTCTGAGAAAGGCTTGGAAGCAACTGAAGACGAGGCTTTCGTATTCTATCCTTCACCACTTGGCTATTTGACCTTTTACACAGTGTACTGTCTATATGCAGCCTTGCAATTTGTAAGTTAAGGTAGTATAAATTTCATTTTACGAGCAAGAGATCAGTCTTGAGCAGTGAGGGATCAGTGGATTGCAAAAGACCAGGAGAAAATAGAGTTTAACCTCAGCAGGAATGATTGGGACATCGTCTTGGGCAGGAGCCCAAAACAGGCGATAGCGAACAGGCGACCTGTTTTACACCCTGCCTGAATTTTCTTATCTTAGCTGCTTGACTTCGATGGACAAGAAAATCAGGCAGGCTGGTGATTTGCTATTTCCCAGTTTGCATTGCCAGCCAAGGCTAATGAGTGAAACTTTTACTTAGTTATGTTATTGTTTTTTGACTTCAATTTGCTTCATTTCATGTTCCATACTAGGGATTGTTAATGTTAATGTTTAAACCTGTGAATTTGGTGCCTTACCTCTTAGCTGGTTTGAGTTACTGATGTGGAACCAATTGACCAGTCTTAGTGGTGTGATTAGCAGTTCACTGGTTGGTTTTACCTGTGGCAGTTGGGCTAATCTGTAAGGTAACACAGGAATTTAGTTTCAGTGGGATTTCAGCCTTGAAGTGCAGTGGCCTAAAATTATACTTGAAGGGTTAGATCATGAAGTTGTTCAGTTTGATTTTGTCAAACTTTTAAGAGAAAACAGTTTGTGAGGGGAAGATGAAGCCTGTTATATGCAGTCCCTGCACAATGTGCAGGTCATTGATGCTACATGTGTCTGGGAAGTACATACAGTGTCTCTGACATTTGCACTCAACCTCAAGATTTTTGAGCTTAAGCAGCTGGGGACAGTCTGTCATATACAGGAGTCTGAACGGCTCTAGAAATGCCTATTTCAAGAGGTAATCGCTGTGTACGCAGAACAGATTAGTGAGAAAGGGAAGACCATCCTTTGGATTAGCAAGAGGAGAGAATGAAGGGGGTCCCCTGAGAGTAATCAGTTGACTAACAGGTAAATAGTAATGAATTCCTAGGACAATAAAAACCAGTTAAAAGGGGAAAAAATCCACAAAATTACAGCACTGTAGAGCAAATGGATGCCAAAGAGGGGAAATGAAGTCAAGAAATGCAGAAATAATAAGGGATGCTATGGTTAGAGGAATGAATAGGCAATTTTGTAGTTGCAATCAAAAGTCCCAGGATAGATGAGCATCAACTGAACAGGGCTGGGATAGTCACTGGTCCTTTGATGGAGGGTTGAAACGAAGATAGCAGGGGGAGGCAAAAACAAGATAAGGAAACAGGAAAGAAAGAAAAAGGGGAAAGGGTTGCAGGAGAAAAATGAAACCTGAAAGTAATAGAAACAGGCTAAATGAAGATTGCCAAAAAACTGGATTCAAGGTTTGAAGTGTCATAACTATTAATATATAGTATAGTAACGAGAATAAAAATGCAGCTTGGGTTTGGACAGGACTGGGAACTTAATAATCCTGGTTGTAACCTTTTCAGGAAAGGTCAGGGGTGGGGGAAGAAAGTGTGGTAGCAGTATTAATAGAGGATTATATCTGTGCTAGAATGTCAGGATGTTTCTGGAGATGTGTTAAGCGATCTATATAGATAAGAGTTGAGGAATCGGAAGGAAAATGGTACAATTCTTGGTGTGCATTGTGATCAACAAAGCGCAGACAAGGTATCGGGGGATATTTGTAGACTGTTCAGAAATATGCAAGAATAGGGCAGCAATAATGGATGATTTTAATTATCCCAAGATGGACTGTGATAAAGATATGAATGTTGTCAAAGGGGGCAACACTTATTTAAAATGCATGCAAGATTGCTACCTAGTCTAACACTGAAATAAGCATTGCTTCATTCAATTCTGGGTATTGAAGTGGGGAAAATAAATGATGAGTAGGAGAACAGTTGGGAAATGACAACCATAACATTTGTTCAAATTGAAAAGAGAGTCAAAGATAGGGGTGCTGGCTGGAAAAAGGCAAAATTCAATGAGATAAAGGATCTGGCACAAATTAACTGGGCAGAAGGTTAGCAAACAGGACAATATATCAACACTGGGCAATCCTCAAATATCGTGCTATCTGGCACTACCACCATGCTAAATGGGATAGATTCAGAACAGATCCAGCAGCTCAAAACTGGGCATCCATGATACGTTGTGGGCCATCAACAGTAGCAGAATTGTATTCCACCACGATCTGTAACCTCATGGCCCGGCATATCCCCCACTCCACCATTACCAACAAGCCAGGGGATCAACCCTGGTTCAATGAGGAGGGTAGAAGAGCATGCCAGGAGCAGCACCTTGCAAACCTAAAAATGAGGTGCCAACCTGGTGAAGCTACAGTACAAGACGACTTGCATGCTAAACAGCGGAAGTAACATGCTATAGACAGAGCTAAGCGATTCCACAACCAACGGATCAAATCAAAGCTCTGCAGTCCTGCTACATCCAGTCGTTAATGGTGGTGGACAATTAAACAACTAACGGGAGGAGGAGGCTGAAGCATTTGCAACTATCTTCAGCCAGAAGTGCCGAGTGGATGATCCATCTCTGCCTCCTCTCAAGATCCCCACCGTCACAGAAGCCAATCTTGAGCCAATTCAGTTCACTCCACGTGATATCAAGAAACAGCTGATTGCACTGGATACAGCAAAGGCTATGGGCCCCGAGAACATCCTGGCTGTCATACTGGAGACTTGTGCTCCAGAACTAACCATGCCTCTAGCCAAGCTGTTTCAGTACAGCTACAACACCGGCACCCACCCAACTAAGTGGAAAATTGCCCAGGTATGTCCTGTCCACAAAAAGCAGGATAATTCCAATCCGGCGAGTTACCGCCACATCAGTCTACTCTCGATAATCAGCAAAGTGATGGAAGGTGTCGACAACAGTGCTATCAAGCAGCACTTACTCACCAATAACCTGCTCACCGATACTCAATTTGGGTTCCGCCAGGACCACTTGGCTCCAGACCTCATTACAGCCGTGGTCCAAACATGGACAAAAGAGCTGAATTCCAGAGGTGAGGTGAGAGTGACTGCCCTTGACATCAAGGCAGCATTTAACCAAGTGGCACCAAGGAGTCAGAGTAAAATTGAAGACGATGGGAATTGGGGCAAACTCTCCAGTGGCTGGAGTCATACCTAGCACAAAGCAAGATGGTAGTAGTTGTTGGAGGCCAATCATCTTTGCCCCAGGACATTGCTGCAGGAGTTCCTCAAGGCAGGGTCATCGGCCCAACCATCTTCAGCTGCTTCATCAAAGACCTTCCCTCCATCATAAGGTCAGAAATGGGGACATTTGCTGATGATTGCAGAGTGCTCAGTTCCATTCGCAACCCCTCTGATAATGGACCAATCCATGCCCGCATGCAGCAAGACCTGGACAACATCCAGGCTTGGGCTCATAAGTGGCAAGTAACATTTCTGCTAGGCAATGAACATCTCCCACAAGAGAGAATCCAACCACCTCCCCTTGACATTCAACGGCATTACCATCGCCAAATCCCCCACCAACAACATTCTGGGGGTCCTCATTGAACAGAAACTTAACTGGACCAGCCACACTAATACTGTGGCTACAAGAGCAGGTCAGAGGCTGGGTATTCTGTGGCGAGTGACTCACCACCTGACTCCCTAAAGCCTTTCCACCATCGACAAGGCACAAGTCAGGGGTGTGATGGAAAATTCTTCACTTGCCTGGATGAGTGCAGCTGCAACAACTCTTGAAGCTCAACACCATCCAGATCAAAGCAGCCCATTTGATCGGCACCCGATCCACCACCATAAACATTCACCGCCTCTACCACTGACTCACTGTGGCTGCAGCGTGTAACATCTACAAGACACACTGCAACAACTCACCAAGATTTCTTCGACAGCACCTCCCAAACCCGCGACCTCTACCACCCATTAGGACAAGGGCAGCAGGTACACTGGAACAACACCACCTGCACGTTCTCCTTCAAGTCACACACCATCCTGACTTGGAAATATATCGCCGTTCCTTCATCGTCACTGGGTCAAAATCCTGGAACTCTCTTCCTAACAGCGCTGTGGGAGAACCTTCACCACACGGACTGCAGCGGTTCAAGCCAGCTGCTCACCACCACCTTCTTGAGGGCAATTAGGGATGGGCAATAAATGCTGGCCTTGCCAACCACACCCACATCCCATGAATGAATTTGAGAGGATATATTCCTATAAGTGAAATGGAGCTGCATCAAATGTTAGAATTCCATGGATAAATGGAAGATTAAAAGTGAATTGAAAGGGATGATAAAATTAGGACTAACAATACTAAAGGTAATCTTGAGTATATAAAGTATGGTGGGGGGTGTGAACCGGTTTTAAAAGGGCTGAAATTGAATATGAAAAAGGCTAGCTGGAAATAATTTTTAAAACATATTAAAGTAAAAGGATAATTAGAGGTTTCAAGGGAAAATCTAATTGTGGAGAATAAAAGTGTAGATTATTAAATATTTTGCACTAGTATTTACAACTGATGCTGGTAGTGAGGAGAGAGGTGGACTGGAAGAGGATGTGGACAAATTGTTGAGAACTTTAGAGAAGTCTTTCAGAACCAATTCCTTAACATAATTTAGGGTGATAAGTCCCTCGGCTCTGATGCCATGCATCCTTGGCTATTGAAGGATGTAAGAAAGGAGATAGCAGAGGCTCTCGCCACAGTTTTTCAATCCTCCTTCAACAAACAAATTGTGCTGGGGGGCTGGAGGGTAGAAGTATGTAAGACCTTTTGTTGCAGAAGGGAGAGAAGGATGAACAGGGTAGCTATATAATTTGAATCCAATGTTAATTGTGGGCAAACTCTTACAATTGAGAATTCAAGGTCAAGTTGGAGAGCATTTAAATACCCATTAAGGACAACCCTCATCAATTTGTTATTGGAAAGTCATGTTTGACAAATTTAAAGGGCCTGTTCTAATCTCCACCCCCTCGCCTGGTGGGAATGTGGGGGTTAAATTGGTGGGGGTTCAAGCTGCATTCTCACCCCCCGCACAATTTTTTTTTTCTCGCCTGAACTCTGGGAAGGCTGCCTGGCCAAGAGGAGCTGGGGCCTACGTTAAATGGCAGTATTGCATTCCGATGAAGTCGTTGGGACGTACGTGCTATTTTAACTGCGGGCCCGATAATTGCCTGCATTGTCTCTGACCAGTCAGTGAAAGTTGGCGGCAGCAAGGGATCCAGGCCAGGGAAGTGATTTTTAAACTGTTTTTAAAAAAGATTCTTTGTGGGCCCAGAGGAGCAGGAGTCCATGGGGATACCTTGGACTTTCCCTGTCCTGGACTTGCCCTCCTACCCCGCTCGCAGACTTACCGATCCCCCAAATCCGTACTTACCTTGCAGGAGACAGTTTCCTTGGGTCCTTGGCATCCTAACAATCCACCAATTTTGACTCCCTGTCGGCGATGACGTCATTCCTGCCAAATTCAGGCAGGAATCAGTCGCCATTACAAATGAGGTCCAGGAGTTAAAATCTCCTGGGCCTCCCACTCTGGAGGGGGCTGGACGATTTGAGCCCCCGCATCGTCCCCTTAACCTACAATTCCTGCCAAAGATAAAATTGACCCTTAAGAATTTGAAGAAGTGACTGTTTCGATAAAGGAATGGAGTAGATGTAATGTATATTGATTTTTAGAAGGTAAGGTGTCTCCAGAGGCTGCTACAAATATATACAGGCATACGGTGGAGGAGGAAATGTATCAGCTTGGAAAGAAAATGAGTTGATGGATGGGAAACAATGAATTAGGGTAAATGGATTGGTGAATGGTTGGAAGTAGTATATCCTGGGATCTGTTCTGTCAGTTTGTATTTGTATATATTTGTCTGTACTTGTGATATAGAAGGCATAAGGAGCACAATATTGAAGTGTTAAAGACACTGAAGGACAGGGTTTACAATGAGGAGGATTATAAAAGGTTTCATGAGGATGTGGACAATTTGCTCACAAGATCCCACAAACAGCAAATGATTGAATGACAAAATATGGGGAAGTCCCAACTACATAGGCCTTCAAGGGTCTTTATTTTGCCTAGATCTTTGAGAGAGGTTTTGATAAAGTGCTCAGGTTAACCAACATCAAACCATGTAGGTACTGAACTATCTTATGCCACCATAAGGTTTCCATTCAGTCTTCAAAAGCAAATAGACACACACAATTGACCTTGCTAAAAGTATCATACATGGTGAATTTATTCATTAAACAATGAACAAGTGAATAAACCAGCAAGTGACATAACAGTGATACATTCATTTTAGGACAACTGCTACAAAGATTAAAATAATAAATAGATTGCAACTGTAACCTAAACTCTTGCACTTGACCTACGGTTCCTCTACCTGTAATTCTGAATAATCATAAATTCATTCACTTGAAACCTGTCAAACCTGAGACAATTCTTCAACCCTATTTTTGAGATGAGGAGCATTTTTGTTCAAGAAGCATACAGCTGACTGCCCAATGCTCCACTTCACAGGAAGCTTGTCTTTTTATACCTGGAGGTGAGTAGGCTGGCGATTTATGTAATCTAAAAAGCCAAACTTGGGTTCAACAGAGGGCTGTCAATGAAGTACATACAGAACCAACCCGAAATCTGTATATTTGAATAGTCAGATTCCCTAAAAAGACTTGTTTTCTGGCAGTTAGAACACTCTTTGCAACAACTGAGATTTAAATTGATAGCTACCTGAATAAATTTAGACAAAAATACCTCTTTGTCACAGCTCCCAACTGAGCCAAGCTGATACTTAAGCTGGACATTGGATCAGGTTGTGCCAAGTCTTGACTTGGTTCCAAACTTCCAGCCCTTAAAAAAAAAATCAGGTAAAGAATTAGTTTCTGCAAGAAGAGTTTAGTCTATTTTAGGAATATGGAAAAAGGACTCATCGTTCCTCTTTCATATTAATTACTTTAAACTAGCTTTGTGTAAGCAAAGTGCACATGAAACAAATAAGCTGCAAACGGAGGTCAGTTAAACAAAACTTTACAACAATCCTTATATCCTCGTCTTGAGTTTTCACACACATGCAGTGAATTGGTAGTGAATAAATTAATGGCAATGGAATTTCTCTTTACAAAGTTGAGTGAAATCCATTTAATAACTGAGGTGATACAAGATGAAGCTGGACAACTAAATCAAAAATATTTCACATTTCCGAATTGCAGCTTTGATTTCTTAACCCAACAAAAGGAATGTGAGGAAGGGTTAAAGGCCTAAAACGTTGATTATTTTTCCACAGATACTGCCGAACCTGAGTGTTTCCAGCTTTTTCTGCTGTTAAAAGGAATATGAGACTAGCAACAAGTCTGACGTTAATTAGTTGTTAGTGCATCTTGCCTCTTGCGTATCCCTAATTTTAATCACTTGACCATTGATGGCCATGCCTTCAGTTGCCATGGCCCTCAGCTCTGGAATTCCCGCCCTAAACCTCTCCGCTTCTCTACACCTCTCTTCTTTTAAGACACTCCTTAAAACCTACCACCTCTCCTAATATCTCCTTATGTGGCTAAGTGTCACATTCTGTTTGATAAGGCTCTTGTGAAGTGCCTTGGGTTTTGCTATGTTAAAGGTGCTATATAAGTGTAAGTTATATGGGACCATTTTGCATGAGGTGGTATTTTGGGCAGTGCAGAGTGGAATGGCTGTAGTTTACACTAGGAAGTAAAGATTTTTTTTCATTCACTTTCCTTCTCCAGCAGTATCTATTTATTGAAATTGTTAGATAAAATTGTGTGTAATTTTCCAGTGGAATGTATAATGGCTGATATCATCTCATGCTAAGGGCAATGGATAGTGATGTACTTACTGGTCATGCTGATTCTGCTTTGGTAGCATGCAGTCCTGGTAACCATTACGAACTGTGTTTCACACAAGTGCAAAAAAATAAAAAGGGACCACTTCACTTTAAGGATGCATCTGTGAGCATTCAAGCTGGGCAGCATGAATAAAACATGATAAATACTACATCATGACTGTGTACTGGATGATGTGTGGTAAGATAATATCTAGTTTTGTGTACAAAAATGATCTGTGGTTGGTGCAGCTGCGGTTGAGGTAAAGATTTAGTCTTGGTTTCAGTGAATGTTCCCTGCACCAAGAACAGCCAAGTATTAGAACTTAATTCTGATTTCCCACAAACCTGATTTTTACATTGCTTTAAGCTATCGCGATTTCCTTTTATTATAGCCTAGTGCCAAGTCAATTTTCAATGCTAAATCTATTGCCTTTTTCATGCCTTGTTACCCAAGATTTGAAAACCCGATCAAAAGTACAACTTGCTTATAAGATATGCTGGTAAACATGTCACTTTTAGTAATTACCATGTAAATATCAGTTAATTCCCCAAGGTCCACTTCAGTATACAGCATACTTATCCTTGCCATGAGGAGGAAAAGGAATGAATAATCCACACAGTGCTACCCTCTTGAAAAACTCCATTTTTTTTTCATTTAATCTGGTGACTGTAAATTTTCATTTAAAAATAAAAACCTGTATGCATTAGTGCATTTATTTGATCAGGATTTAATTAGTATTCATGTTACTATATAAAGCATTACTGTTCCACTTATGTCACAGAACTCAATTGTCAAAATAGTAAACCCCTAGAGGAATTTTTGAATTCGAAATGATGAGAAACAGGTTTGTATTCAAATCACTGTGCCTTTGCCTTAAAGAAAAATCAGGCACAATTGCAGTATTTTGAGTGGGGGACTTCAATGTCTATCACCAAGAGTCGCTCAGTAGCACCACTACTAACCAAGCTGGCCGTGTCCTGAAGCACACAGCTGCCAGACTGGGCCTGCGACAGGTGGTGAGCAAACCAACATGAGGGAAAAACCTACTTGACCTCGTCCTCGCCAATCCACCTGTCGCAGATGCATCTGTCCATGATGGTATTGGTAGGAGTGACCACCGCACAGTCCTTATGGAGACTCAGACCCGTCTTCACACTGAGGACACCATCCAACATGTTCTGTGGCACTACACCGTGCTAAATGGGATAGATTCAGAACAGATCTAGCAGCTCAAAACTGGGCATCCATGAGGCACTGTGCGCCATCAGCAGCAGCAGAATTGTATTCCAGCACAATCTGTAACCTCATGGCCTGGCATATTCCTCACTCTACCATTACCAACAAGCCAGGGGATCAACCCTGGTTCAATGAGGAGTGTAGAAGAGCATGCCAGGATCAGCACCAGGCGTAACTAAAAATGAGGTGACAACCTAGTGAAGCTACAACTCAGGACTACATGCATGCTATAGACAGAGCTAAGCGATTCCACAACCAGTGGATCAGATCAAAGCTCTGCAGTCCTGCCACATCTAGTTGTGAATGGTGGTGGACAATTAACGGGAGGAGAAGGCTCTGTAAACATCCCCATCCTCAATGATGGCGGAGTCCAGTGCAAAAGACAAGGCTGAAGCGTTTGCAACCATCTTCAGCCAGACGTGGGGAATGGATGATCCATCTTGGCCTCTTCCCGATATCCCCACCATCACGGAAGCCAGTCTTCAGCCAATTTGATTCACTCTCTACATGATATCAAGAAACGGCTGAGTGCACGGGATACAACAAAGGCTAAGGGCCCCGACAACATCCCGGCTGTAGTGCTGAAGACTTGTGCTCCAGAACTAGCTGCGCCTTTAGCCAAACTGTTCCAGCACAGCTACAACACCGGCATCTGCCCGACCATGTGGGAAAATTGCCCAGGTATGTCCTGTCCACAAAAAGCAGGACAAATCCAATCCGGCCAGTTATCGCCCCATCAGTCTTCTCTCGATCATCAGCAAAGTGATGGAAGGTGTCGTCGAAAGCGCTATCAAGCAGCACTTACTCACCAATAACCTGCTCACCGATGCTCAGTTTGGATTCTGCCAGGAGCACTCGGCTCCAGACCTCATTACAGCCTTGGTCCAAACGTGGACAAAAGAGCTGAATTCCAGTGGTGAGGTGAGAGTGACTGCCCATGACATCAAGGCAGCATTTGGCCGAGTGTGGCACCAAGGAGCCCTAGTAAAATTGAAGTCAATGGGAATCAGGGGGAAAACTCTCCAGTGGCTGGAGTCATACCTAGCACAAAGGAAGATGGGAGTGGTTGTTGGAGGCCAATCATCTCAGCCCCAGGACATTGCTGCAGGACTTCCTCAGGGCAGTGTCCTAGGCCTAACCATCTTCAGCTGCTTCATCAATGACCCTCAGATAATGCTGCATGCGGGCATGGACTGCTTCAAGAGCTGGACAATATCCAGGCTTGGGCTGATAAGTGGCAAGTAACATTCACGCCAGACATGTGCCAGGCAATGACCATCTCCAATAACAGAGTATCTAACCACCACCTCTTGACATTTAACGGCATTACAATCGCTGAATCCCCCACCATCAACATCCTGGGGGTCACCAGTGACCAGAAACTTAACTGGACCAGCCACGTAAATATTGTGGTTACAAGAGCAGGTCAAAGGCTGGGTATTCAACAGCAAGTGACTCACCACCTGATTTCCCAAAGCCTTTCCACCATCTACAAGGCACAAGTCAGGAGTGTGATGGAATACTCTCCAGTTGCCTGGATGAGTGCAGCTCCAACAACACAAGAAGGACACAGCAGCCCGCTTGATTGGCACCCCATTCGCTCCCTTCACCGGCGCACCGTGGTTGCAGTGTGTACCATCCACAGGATGCACTGCAGCAACTCGCCAAGGCTTCTTCGACAGCACCTCCCAAACCAGTGACTTCTACCACCGAGAAGGACAAGGGCAGCAGGCACATGAGAACAACACCACCTGCACGTTCCCCTCCAAGTCACACACCATCCTGACTTGGAACTATATTGCCGTTCCTTCGTAGTCACTGGGTCAAAATCCTGGAACTCCCGACCTAACAGCACTGCAGGAAATCTTCACCTCACGAACTGCAGTGGTTCAAGAAGTCGGCTCACTACCACCTTCTCAAGGGCATTTAGGGATGGGCAATAAAATGCTGGCTTTGCCAGCGGCCCCCCCGCCCCCACATCCCATAAATGAATAATAAAAAGTTTCATTTCCACACTTCATGGGGTGCAATTGCTCTGTTCTTGGGCACTAAAATGGTTCAGGATGTGTTCAGAATTTGGAAGAAACGAACTATTTACCTGTTACCTTTTTGAAGAACTGGACTCAATCTGTGAGCTTTGTTGTGAAGTGATTGGAAAAACTAAGGTTCAATAATTAATTGGGTCAATTCAATCAAAACCGGCCTCCTTGATGGGAAAGGAAGTGAACATGCCAACTTGTGTGTTCTCATTTTTCATAACTAGCATGGTTTAGTATTTTTAGTCAATCACAACTGGAGATCCTTTGTGAAGTAATACTACTTTAGGTGCATTAGGGACAATATTGTAGACAATACCTCATTGCATATGTGCATAACCTCACATTTTCCAATATTGTATTGTATCTGCCAAATCTCCGCCCACTCACCCAGCCTGTCTATATCCCCTTGTAGGTTTTTTATGTCCTCCTCACTCTCTATTTTCCCTCCCATCTTTGTATCATCTGCAAACTTTGATACGTTACACTCAGTCCCCTCCTCCAAATCGTTAATATGGATTGTAAAGAGTTGGGGACCCAGCACCGACCCCTGCGGAACACCACTGGCTACTGGTTGCCAGTCTGAGAATGAACCATTTATCCCAACTCTCTGCTTCCTGTTAGATAACCAATCCTCCACCCATGCCAGAATATTACCCCCAATCCTTTTCCTTTCAGTACTTGTTGAGGTATTCTAAACATTGGATCTTTTGAACAATTTGTTTTCTGAGCTCTGAGAATGTTTGTATCAAATGGAGGATCAGTATTACGCAGTAGGCCCGGAGAGAAGTGCAATGCAGATTTACCAGAAATGAGAAACCCGAGTTACCAGAAAAGACTGGAGCAACTAGGGTTGTGTTCTCTCACTGAGAAAATTGAGGGGGATTGGGGTGGGATTTGATAGGGGTGTTCAAAATGATAACAGGAATGGACAGAGTAAACTAAGATAACGTCCAATGGTCGGTAAATCAAAGACGAGGCCAAGATCTCAAGATAAGCACTAAATACATTAAAGGGGGAGGAGATTGCTAGAAACTTTTGCACACAATTATTGGATTGTGGAAGGTTTTCTCACAAGTGGGGATCAATGCTAACATACTGGATAATTACTTTTTTTTAAAAAAGAACTCAAGGGCATGGAGCAAAGGAAGATGAGATCATGTAAAATCAGTCCCCTGAAGAGGCCTAAATCATAAACATGCCCTTAAACAAATAGTCAGATACCATCTGCCGCTTTGGGACTCCATATTTGCAGTACATTTATCGATGTTTCCCAGTTTATCTGATATTTGAGCATTTGAATTTTATAAGCATGTTTATTTCCATGAAATATTAGATATTGGTGCTGGAAGAAGTGAACAGACTTGCACAGGACAACAGGAATGGTAACATAAGTGAAGTAAATTTCACCACAGATGAGCATTAATGACCTTAGATGTTAGAAATTTTGCAAAACTATTATTGAGAGTTCTTCATGCTTTAGGACAAGGACGTCCAATATATGGTCTAGGCATCAGACCAAATCCGGCCTGTGAGCTTTCATTATTTGTCCCTTGAAACTCTTGGCCGGATATTTTCTACTTCTGTGCTTATGTGCACAAGTTTCTTGTGTTTGCAGTGTTTAGAACTTTGTAAGCCTAGAGAACTGGAAAAGACTGCTCCCTCATAGGTTGATTTAGTACAGTGAGGGAGCATTCTTTTCACCATGCATTGCCTTTACCAATCCTTCACACCTGGGACATGCAAAGTCCTGCAACCAACAGAAGAAACAGCAACTTCAAAGAGTGAGCAGAAGAGAAGATCACAGGTAGCAGTGATGTAGACCAGGCCACGAGAGAAAAATATTTACAAACCAACTAATTTTAGTGCTTGAGAGTTTAATTTTGCGCGTGTTTAAATTTAAGTATATGGGCGTCCTCTGGAGTGTCAATAGGGAACAGTGCGCACAGTGTGGCCAAGACCCCCTCAAATTAGAATTATAGAACCATAGAAAAGATACAGTACAGAAGGTGGCCATTTGGCCCATCATGTCCGCACCGGCTCGAAGAACAACCAGGTGCCCATTCTAATCCCACCTTTCAGCACCTGGTCCGTAGCCCTGCAGCTTTTTTTTTAAAGAGTTGAGGGTTCCGGCCTCTACCACCAATTCGGGCAGCGAATTCCATACACCCACCACCCTCTGACTAAAGTTTTTCCTCATGTTCCCTCTAATCCTTCCGCCAATCAGCTTAAATCTATGTCCTCTAGTTCTTGAATTCTCCATTAGGGGAAACAGGTGGTACTTGTCTACTCTATCTAGGCCCCTCATAATTTTGTACACCTCAATCAAGTTACCCCTCAGCCTCCTCTGCTCAGAGGAAAACCACCCTAGCCTATCCAATGTCTCCTCGTAGCTGCAATTTTCAAACTCTGGCAACATTCTTGTAAATTTTCTCTGCACTCTCTCCAGAGCAATTACGTCCTTCCTGTAATGTGGTGACCAGAACTGTGCGCAATACTCCAGTTGTGGCCTTACCAGCATTTTGTACAGTTCCATCATTACATCCCTGCTTTTGTATTCTATACCTCTGCTAATCACGGAGAGCATTCCGTATGCCTTCTTCACAACCTTATCTACCTGTACTGCCACCTTCAGGGACCTATGCACATGCACTCCAAGGTCTCTCACTTCCTCTTCCCCTCAATATATTCCCATTTACTGCGTATTCCCTTTTACAGTTTGCCCTCCCTAAGTGCATTACCTCACACTTCTCCGGGTTGACCTCCACTTGCTACTTTTCCGTCCACTTCACCAATCCATTGATATCTTTTTGGAGTCTACAGCTATCCTCTTCACTATCAACTGCATGGCCAATTTTTGTGTCATCTGCAAATTTGCCAATCATGCCCCCTACATTCAAGTCCAAATCATTAACACGTACCACAAAGAGCAAGGGACCCAATAATGAGCCCTGTGGCACACCACTGGAAACGGATTTCCATTTGCAAAGACATCCATCGACTTTTACCCTTTGTTTCCTGTTAGTCAATTTTGGATCCAATTCGCCACATTTCCCTGTATCCCATGCGCTTTTACCTTTCTGACCAGTCTGCCATGTGGGACCTTGTCAAATACCTTAATAAAATCCATGTCGACAACATCCACTGCACTACCCTCACCAATCCTCCTGGTCACTTCCTCAAAGAATTTAATCAGATTTGTAAGGCATGACCTTCCCTTATCAAATCCATGCTGACTATCCCTGATTAAACCATGCCTTTCCAAGTGACAGTTTATGCCATCTTTCAGTATTGATTCTAATAGTTTGCCCACCACCGAGGTAAGACTGACCGGCCTATAATTGTTCGGCCTTTCCCTCATACCCTTTTTAAACAATGGTACTACGTTTGTAGTCTTCCAGTCCTCCAGTACCTCCCCTGTATCGAGTGAGGATTGGAAAATGATCCTCAGAGCATCCGCTATTTCCTCCCTGGCTTCCATAGATAGCCTAGGAAACAATCCATCCGGCCCTGGTGACTTATCAACTTTCAAGGATTCCAGTCCCTCTCGTACTTCCTCTCTCGTAATGTTTACCTTATCCAATATTTCACACCTCCTCTTTAACTACTGCGTACAGATCATCCCTTTCCTTTGTGAATACGGAGACAAAATATTCATTTAAAACCCCACCCACATCCTCTGCTTGTACACAGAAGTTACCCTTATCATCCCTGATAGGTCCCACCTTTTCCTTAACTATCCTCTTGTTCTTAATGTACTGATAAAACATCTTTGGGTTTTCTTTAATTTTACGAGCTAATATTTTTTCATGTCCCCTCTTTGCTTTCCTTATTCCTTTTTTACGTCATCCCTGTACTTTCTATACTCCTCTAGGCTTTCTGCAGTATTTCATTTTCTGTGACAGTCATAAGCTTTCTTTTTCTGCTTTATCTTGCCCCATATACTTCTGGACAACCAGGGGGATCTAAATTTGGCAGTGCCACCCTTTTTCTTCGAGGGTACGTGTTTGCATTGTACCTGTAGAATTTCACTTTTTAGTGCCTCCCACTGGCTTGCCACTGATTTCTCTAAGTAGTTGTGTCCAGTCCACTTCTGCCAAATCACCTCTTAGTTCTGTAAAATTTGGCTTCCCCCAATTTAAAACGTTTACTCCTGATTTAACTCTGTCCTTTTCCATAATAATGCTAAAACTAACTGAATTGTGGTCACTATCCCCAATATGGTCACCCACTGTCACTTCACCCAATTGCCCATTTTCATTTCCCAGGACTAAATCTAGAATTGCATCCCCTCTTGTTGGGCTTGTCACGTACTGGCTTAAAAAAATAATTCTGGACACCGATCAAGAATTTTGCACCCTCTGTGCCCCTCACACTGTTTGAATCCCAGCTGATGTTAGGGTAGTTGAAGTCCCCTACTATTATTGCCCTCTTATTTTTGCACTCACAAATTTGCCGACATCTATCTCCCTTTTGCTATTCGGGGGTCTATAGTACACTCCTTGTAGTGTGACTGCCTCTTTTTTTATTTCTTAGCTCAACCCATTTGGCCTCGATTGATGATCCATTTAGCATATCATCCCTTCTCACAACTGTAATTGACTCTTTAACCAATAATGCAACCCACCCTCTTATCACCCACTCTATCCTGCCTGAAAACTCTATGTCCAGGGACATTGAGCTGCCAATTATCCCCCTCTTTAAGCCAGGTTTCCATTATAGCAATGATATCATCCTGCCATGTGTCTATC
Organism: Heptranchias perlo; assembly: GCF_035084215.1. NCBI lineage: Eukaryota > Metazoa > Chordata > Chondrichthyes > Hexanchiformes > Hexanchidae > Heptranchias > Heptranchias perlo. Next base: position 36,497,981 of record NC_090335.1, read on the forward strand.
TGTGACCTTAGCTCATCTGCTTTGTTTGTAATACTCCTTGCATTGAAGTATATACCCTTTAACCCTGTCAACTTCTGTGCTGAACACTATTTAACCTTTGCTTCTTTTGCCTTTGAGTCGCTAACTACGTCATGAACTGCTTTTCTACTTCCCGTTTCCTGGTCTGAACTTGTCCTAACTGTACCTGCCCTACTAGTTTAAACCCTCCCCAACAGAACTAGCAAATGCCCCCACGAGGATATTGGTCCCGGTTCTGCTTGGGTGCAACCCGTCCAGGTTGTACAGGTCCCACCTTTCCCAGAATCAGTCCCAGTGCCTCAGGAATTTAAACCCCTCCCTCCTACACCCTCTCATCTGGTCGATTCTCCTATTTCTGCTCTCACTAGCACATGGCACTGGGAGTAATCCTGAGATTACTACCTTAGAGGTCCTGCTTTTTAATTTATTTCCTAACTCCCCATATTCTGCTTGCAGGACCTCATCCCTTTTTTAAACCTATGTCATTGGAACTGATATGGACCATGACCTCTGGCTGTTCACTCTCCCACTTCAGAATGTCCTGCAGCCGCTCCGTGACATCCTTGACCCTAGCACCAGGGAGGCAACATACCATCCTGGAGTCATGTCTGCGGCCGCAGAAACGCCTATCTGTTCCCCTTACAATGGAATCCCCTATCACTATTGCTCTCCCATTCTTGTTCCTCCCCTCCTGTGCAGCTGAGTCACTCGTGCCATGAACTTGGCTCTTGCTGCTTTCCCCTGATAAGCCATCTCCCCCAGCAGTATCTAAAGCGGAATATCTGTTTGAGAGAGAGATGGCCCCAGGGGACTCCTGTTCTACCTGCCTAGTCCTTTTACTCTGCCTGGCGGTCACCCATTTCCTTTCTGCCTGCGTAATCTTTACCTGCGGTGTGACACCTCACTGAACGTGCTATCCACGATAATCTCAGCATCGCGGATGCTCCTCAGTGAATCCACCCGCAACTCCAGCTCCTGAATGCGGTTAGCCAGTAGCTGCAGCTGGACACACTTCCTGCACACGTGGTCGGCAGGGTCACCGGTTGTGTCCATGACTTCCCACATAGCGCAGGAGGAGCATATTACAGGTGCGAGCTCTGCTGCCATGACTTGCCTTAGATTAAGCTAGTTAGTTACTCCCTTTAAGGAGTTTACTCCTTTAAATTACTCTTAATTTAGAGAATGTCAACTACACCAGGGACATAAGAACATAAGAACATAAGAAATTGGAGCAGGAGTAGGCCAATCGGCCCCTCGAGCCTGCTCCGCCATTCAATAAGATCATGGCTGATCTGATCCCAACCACAAATCTAAAGAACACAAGAAGTCGGAGCAGGACCCGGCCACATAGCCCCTGGGCCCTCTCCGCCACCCACAGGGCATTGACCGATCCGAACTCAGCTTCATGTCCAATTTCCTGCCCGCTCCCCATAACCCCTAATTCCCTTTACTTCTAGGAAACTGTCTATTTCTGTTTTAAATTTATCTAATGATGAAGCTTCCACAGCTTCCTGGGGCAGCAAATTCCACAGACCTACCACCCTCTGAGTGAAGAAGTTTCTCCTCATCTCAGTTTTGAAAGAGCAGCCCCTTATTCTAAGATTATGCCCCCGAGTTCTAGTTTCACCCATCTTTCGGAACATCCTTACCGCATCCACCCGATCAAGACCCTTCACAATCTTATATGTTTCAATAAGATCGCCTCTCATTCTTCTGAACTCCAATGAGTAGAGTCCCAATCTACTCAACCTCTCCTCATATGTCCGCCCCCTCATCCCCGGGATTAACCGAGTGAACCTTCTTTGTACTGCCTCGAGAGCAAGTATGTCTTTTCTTAAGTATGGAGACCAAAACTGTATGCAGTATTCCAGGTGCGGTCTCACCAATACCTTATATAACTGCAGCAATACCTCCTTGTTTTTATATTCTATCCCCCTAGCAATAAAAGCCAACATTCCGTTGGCTTTCTTGATCACCTGCTGCACCTGCATACCAACTTTTTGATTTTCTTGCACTAGGACCCCCAGATCCCTTTGTACTTGGTTCACTAAAAAATGCTACTTGCTATAAGACCTGCAGACCTTACCTTTTTACTTTCGTTACTGCACTGCAGAATAGTAGAAATACTCACCTGAACCTACTTCCCAATCAGCTGCCACCCCTGCGCCACTTCACTTTTTTTCATTGGTGTCGTCACTTCTGGAACTCCGCCGCTGGTCTCAGTGAGGGTCTCAGTGTCTCATCAAATTCTGTGATGTTTCGAATTAGACTGCCTTTCCAATAAATATGGATTCCCCCCCCCCCCCCCCCACCCCTTAGAAAATGAAGCGATTATGTTGCAAGTGGAGTTTACTTTTGATTCAAGAACAATTCAACCTTATGAAGTCCTCTCTTATTGTGGTATTGGGATCTAGATTATTCTGCAAAAGGTTAGAGGTCTCAGACAAAAAGCATTTGTGTTTTTTTATTTCTGATGTGCATGAAAAGAATGCGTTAAAAATTGCACCTGGTAAAGTGCAGTTATGGGGACTTAAAAAAAAAAGTCAAACTTCCCTCAGAGGCTTTAGAATAGTATCTCCACAGAGATGTCACCACTCCCAATATAATTAAGTACTTAGTATTTTTGTGCCATTGTTACAATGAGCCTGGCTCTCAGACAGAGGGGTGATGAGGGAAATGCCCTGGCTTTTTTTCTATTCCCATGAATTACACACACTTTTTAAAGAAAATAATAGTGCAAAGTCAATAAATTATTCACTGGATTGCCAGTGTTGGCAACGCTGTCTTCGTATATTTTTGAGGCCTCATTATACACACACACCAAAATAAACACCTGCGAAGCCCACAGGGCTTGATTCAATCTGAGTGCATGAACTCAGTCTGCCTTGAGCTTGATAAGTATCGAACAGTTTGGCCTCCCTTCAATTTAACCTCTTAGTGACCCCACATCCCTCCCCCCCCCCCCCCAAACCTCATGATTAAGGAAGGAACATACTCTGAGGATAAGTAAGATAATGCATGAATTCAGACTACCTAAGCTCTGTTAGGGGCAATATCCCGCACCAGTGGCAAATGCGGGATGAGAGGGGTTTCTTTTAACAGAAGTAGATATCTTTTCACTCAATTTCCATGTTAGAAGCAATTTTTTTTCAAAATTTAAACCCTGTGTTAGGATGTCACTTAAACTGCAACTTGTCTTGGCATAATAATTTGTTGTATTCAACAATAGCTGGGTTATGGCTGGTCCATTAATATGAAAATTTATGTAAAATCTGACATGGGTAAGGCGCATGCTGAATTCCAATAAAAACATTGCCCTAGGGTGTGTTAATTAGAGGAATCTCTACAATTCCAAGATTGTCCTGTCACTCATTTTCTATCCCTGTATGTAACATTGATCCTTGCAGTAGTGTGGAGCTTATCCAGTCACTAGTGACTGTGAGCTGGCAGAATTAGTTGGACCACGGAACATGCACTGTTCTGAACATAAATCATGTTTAGCTCTAGTGCAGTTTTGAGCTGAATGAATGCATTTCACAAGCACTGCTTTAGGGCAACATGCTAGCTACAGTTTTGCAGCACTGGATTTCAGACTTTAGGATTTAAGGTGAATTCCAGTTGGAATTATAATTGTGTTTTGACTGCTTTAAGGTTGATAAAGTTTGTTGGTTGGTAAAAATTGGATAGTTTGGGGGAGGTAGGGAAAATTGCACCTGTGAGGAATCTGGTGATGTATAGGACAAAGGGAAGGCTTCTTTTTCTGACCATGTTAGCATGCCTCTCAGTACCGGTTAAACAGATAAATGTCATTGATGTTGAAGATGATGAGCAAATAACATGAGGAAGGCCAGTCATCTCATCTTAATTCCAGAGAAATCCTAATGGGGTCAAATCTTGCTGGAGTGGGGCATATCATGGCATACAACATTAGACTTCTTTCCTGCACCCTTTAGCTCAAATATAATTTGCATTGTAACTTGCTGGAAGTGCGAGCTGATAATGGCAACGGGACATCTGAGTCCTTCGTGATCAATGGGACCAACACTCCACCTCAAGCAATGTAATTGTAGGATTGAGAAACAGAGGAATAACGGAGAAGGAGGGTGAATTAGAGTGGGTGAATTCGAATCAAATCAGATACAGAAAGAAATAAAAAGAGGGAAAGATTGAATTGAGAGGGAGAAAAAAATTTTAAAATTAAAATTTGAATTTTAAATCTCTAACAAAAATTTACCACATGCAGGAATGAGGCTCAACAGTTTAAATTGTTCCTTTCTGGGCCGGAGAGATTGATTGGCATTACATTAACAATTATCACATTAAAAGGGTTCTTGCGTTGTTAATTGAGCCCTAACTTTCTGCGGCAAGTTTAATCAGCAATTAAAGTACAAATCCAGCAAGCTCTTAAAAAAAATAAAAAAAATAATGGGGAGGCTAAGGGTGAGATGCTGTTTGTGTGAGGCAAATGGCAGAACGGCATAAATCAACCAGCAAGTTCTGGTGATTCTGAACTCACGGCGTATCTTCTTCCCCTGAATTTGGCCGATTTGCACATTAATAACGGTGTCCGTCGTGAACTCGCCGTTATTTTTTTCAGGAAGATTTGGCGCAATGTTTCCCTCATTGTATTAAATTGTTTTTTGAATGATTTCAGGACAGGACTTGTCTTCACTGCTCTATCCGGAAGTCTATTCCACATGTTGTTCGCTCTTTGTGTGAAGAGAATTTCCTGATATAATTCCTAAAATTACCTTTAAAAATTTAAACCCATGTCCTTGTTCTACTGCCACAGTTTAATTTGAAGTAATATTCTACGTTAAGTGTTGCTGTACCGCTAAAAATCTTGTCTGCCATGATATGATCGTCTCATGGATGTCTCCTTTCTCGCCTAAAAAGCCAATTTCTTTAGTCTTCGAACTCAGACCCCTGACACTAGGGGTCACCCTCGTGGCTCTTTTCTGCACTGCCTCCAGCACTTGAATGTTTCTTTTGTTTCTTAACGACCAGAAGTGGATGCAGTTTGATCATGACTTACTCTGACTTGTATCCTTTTTTTGGCTATGTTGATTATTGTTGGGTATCTTCAGTGCCAAGTCTACTGAGGTTGCTAGGTCCCCCGGAGCTTCATCCTTAGCTGTTTCAATACCATTTGTGGAGTATGTGTGCTGTTTGTTTTTCCTTCCTGTGTGTAGCAATTGGCCCTCGTCTGCATTAAATTTCATCTGCCATTATTCTGCCCACTTGCATACATTGAATTACATTGAGTCTACAGCGCAGAAACGGGCCATTTAGCCCAACTTGTCTGTGCTGGCGTTGTTGCTTCACACAAGCCTCCCTACTCTATCTAACCCCATCAGCATACACTTATCCCTTTCTCCCTTGTGTGCTTACCTAGCTTCCTTTTAAATACATCTATGCTATTTGCCTCAACTACTCCTTGTAGTACGTTCCACATTCATCACTCTTTTGTAAAGAAGTTTTTCCTGAATTTCCTATTGAATTTATTAGTGACTATTTTATATTTATGACCTCCAGTTTTGGACGCCCCCACAAGTAGAAACATTTTCTCTACGTCTACCCGACCAAACCCTTTCTTTATCTTAAAAGACCTTCATCAGGTCATTCCTCAACCTTTTCTAGAGTAAAGAGCCCAGCCTGTTCAGCCTTTCCTGATGAGTACATCCTCTCAGTTCTGGTATCATCCTTGTGAACCTTGTGAGCACCTTCTCCAATGCCTCTGTTCTCTTTATAATAGAGACCAGAACTGTGCGGCCTAACCGAGGTTCAATACGAGTTTAACATAACTTCTCTGCTTTTCAATTTTATCCCTTTAGAAATGAACCCCAGTGCTTTGTTTGCTTTTTTATGGCCTTATTAACATGCATCGTTACTTTGTGATTTGTGTATCTGTACCCTGAGATCCCTTTGCTCCTTTACCCCATTAATACTCTTATTATCCAAGCAGTATTTGGCCTCCTTATTTTTCCTACCAAAATGCATTATCTTGTCTAACTTCTGTAATCTCTGAGCAGCCTCCTCCTAAGTCCACTGCCCTCCCTCAGTACTTCCCTGCATTCTGACATAACTCAACAAGTAAAATGTCTCAAGGTATTTCACAGGAGCCTCTAACTAGTCCTTGTTTTCTACCTTTCAGCCAGTTTCTTAACCATTTTCAGGGTCCCAACAACAAGTTTAATAGCCTTTCTTGTGAAATTTTATCGAAGGCTTTTTGGAAGTCAAATAAAACAAGTTGTAGGGCTTATGACAGTCCAATTGGTTTGTCACTTCCTCAAAGAAGTTGAGAAGGTAGGTCAGTTGGATCTTCTCTTTCTCGATCCATGCTGACTGCTATTAAGTAGGTTATTGTTCTACAGGTGATCTTCAAGTTTCCTCCTGATTGATTCCATTATTTTACATGGAATGGAAGAGAGGCTAATGGATCTGTAGTTGCCTGTGTCTGTTTTGTCACCCTTTTTTGAATATGGGCACCAGATTAGCCTGTTTCCAATATGCTGGTACCTTCTTGGTGTCCATTGACTTCCCTATAATGATTCAGTGCCTCACAAATCTCCTTCAGTCTCCTTTTCAGCATATCCTTAGTGTTTGCTTGAAAATTTTATAACACTAAGGATGTGCTATGGACCACCAGTTCAGAATAAGGAGGAGGATTATTTCCTCCAAGAGTTAGGAAGAGAATGTGAGAACAGCAAATTTATTTCTAATGTTTCTAGCTGTTTGTCACCGTTGTCTGTTAACTTCAGGTTCATGCACAAAATTCTGTGTCACACTTTAAAGAAAAGAATCAAGAAACAAAGGAAATCATAGGTACAATAAATACTGATGCCAGATTGTCTGCAGTGTCTCAAATGATCGGTGTATAAATTCTTCTGTTTATTTAACAGCAATCACATCTTAATTGGCCTGTCCGTATGAACCCACTGCTGTTAGACTTAGTAGCTTAAAAGGACACTGTCCTAACTTTATATTGAGCAAGGCCATAGGAGATTTGCTAGCAAAATTACAGAAATGCATGTATCTTCTATCCATCTTAACACAATTCTAGTTTAAAAAAAAAATTCAAAAGCCTACATAAATTTGTCACTTGCAACTGTCAAATGCAAATTTTATTTCATAATTTTGAAATAAAGAGCTACAAATGTGCATTTTTATCAATAAACTATTATATAAATATATTATAAGAGTAACCCTTGAAACATTAGCTGCAACTTACCTTGTAAGCCAGGCAACAGACCGCCACTGTAAAAGTTCAAATATCTGGGACCCAGCTTCCATTGCTTCCTTTCTGTTTCAGCTCCAACTCCTGCCTGTCCACCATTCTGCGTGCAGCTATTCCTCATTCGTCCGGACTGTCTTTCAGATTTGACGACCACTCCTATTCCATCTCCAACTCCTGTTCCTTAAACACTTCCAGCGATGACACATTCTGCCCACCAAATCCAGATTAAAATACTATTTTCTCCTATTGCCATACTACTGTGACTTTACCCTGTGACAAACGTTGTGCCCTGTCACCAGAGCAAATCCACCCTTTGACCAAAAACTTTTATTCCCACCCAACTTTCAAAACCAAAGGAAAATCCTCTTTTGCTGTGCCTTCAGTTCCTCATCCTTCTTGGTGCTTTCCCTATGCTCAGTGTCCACCATATCTTTCTCCTTATTGTAAAGTGCTCTGAGATGTCACTGTGTGTGAGGAGAGCTAAATAAATGGAAGTTGTTGCAATCCCCATCTCTTTTATATTTCCAACCCAGCTCTGCATTTTTTGCTACCTGGCACTCCAATGATCTCACCCCACTCCTCAACATAATTTACATTTTTTTGGCTGTATTTCGGTGCTCATCTTCCGTTAATGCTGTCCTTTCACATCTTGCCACAGTACCCTGCAATGGTAGTTCCAGCAAAGTCTATGTAATGTGCAATCAGCCATACTGTTATCCAAAAAAAATCTTTCATATCTCTTACTATTTTCCAACTCAACTTTTTTTCCATATCTACCTTTTGAACTTAACTCTCACTACTTAGTCCACTTAGAAGTTACATTTTCTGCCCACACTTCGCCACCTGCTCTTCACTTGTACAGATCCATAATTAAAAATAATTACAATCCTTCCATCCCTTCTACCACACAGTCCTCCTGCGACCAGTCCTCCCCCATTCACCTCTTTGCTCGTGCACCACAGACCCACCAAATTCTATGACCCCCAAAACAAATTAAGTATTCCACCACCTGTACCCCCTCCCTCTTGAACTTTTGACTCATCATGAGCAATGCCATGGGAGATCCACTAATGTATGTTAATGTGCATATCTGTCTGCATAATATATGTATGTATATATTTGTGTATAGCATACCCTTTGAAGTTGAAAACTGGGCAACAGGAGGACAAAGGGCATCATTCCATAGTTAAACCAAGTTTAGCAAATTAATGTACTAGTTGTGAACTTCATTGTAATATGAGACCTCAATCCATTTACACGTTACCAGGCAAATGACTAAGTAGAGTCAATGTGACTCCCCCCTTTTCCACTGTGGCCAGTTAGAAATTGTAGGACACATATTTGCAGGTTGCACCTATTGGCAAGGGCTGCCTGGTTCCGTAATGGACTTGCACAATATATTTCACTCTGCTATTGAATGATTCAAACACTGACTAAATGCTTGACTTCAACAGGCTATGTAAATGCAATCACAATAAATAAACAAAATCTAGCACTTCACCTTAATTTTATAGATTTTAGGACATAACAAGCAGTTTGTGTTAAGTGATTTCTACTTGCATTACAATGAAATGTATCTTCAGAGGAATAATGCCTTTTGAAGTGACATTTTGCATACCTGACAGGTATAATTGAAAGTGAATCATCACATCTCTTAGATGCTAAAACTACATGATTTTTCTTATGTTTTGATTTGTAACAGGTCTCCAGTCTTTACATTCCTCATTTCTGTAGAATAATAGTTAATGCATGGAATTCTATTACTTTTGTGAGGTCTGCTTAAAGTGCTTGACATACGAGATGCCCTTGCGTCCCTGTTGCCTTGGTGCACCTACCTTTATATGTTACACAATCAACCTAGCCTCAGCACCAGGAATGTCTCCCCTCCTGGCTTTGGCCCAAGGAACACATCTGCTTTTGGCTTCGATCGCAGGAAAACAACTGCTGACCTTATCCCGAGGAATACTTCAGTTCCCGGCATCAGCCCAGGAACTCAGGTTTCAGTGGTCGCTGGTTTCAGTGGTCATGTAACAGGAAACCGTCCCCTCCCAATATCCCTGCGTTACTCTGGTTTTGTGTCCCTTTCGCCCTCTCACTTCACCCAACTGCACTTTTCCATGGCCCTATGTAGTATGCTCCACCCAAATCCTCTGCTCCCTCCTCATGCTCTATACCCCACCTTACAGCCCCTCTCTCCAGCCTGGGTCCAGAGCTATCTGTGGAATGGCACAAGAAATCTACTAGTATATAATAACTTGGTTCAATTGCTGCAAGATTTATTTTGTTTTCCCCAGTTTTCTTTGCCTTTCTCTGTGCTGACTCATACTGGAGTAAGTTGCTGTGGGCACTGGTCACTCTTGTACTGAAGAGACAATTTTTGTGTTAACCTAGCCGGTGAGTGCAAATACGGAATTTAACTGTGGAGCAAAACTAGACCTAAACCTGGCCTCATACACAACTTAAGAGCAGAGATCACTGGATGGTAATCAGGAATGGGAATTCTGAGGAATTTGTTTTCTCTTCATTCTCATGGGATGCTGAGGCTGAATGTAGTGCGCCCATTGTCGGGTTGAGATCAAATCTGGGATCTCCGTGGTGTTCATGGTTGAGCACCATACAACACGTTACATAAGCACCAAGCAAACAGTGAACTGCTGTTAAGATGCATTATAAGGTAACATTGTAAAGTTAAGCAATGTGTGAGCACACTTAGAGTCAGAGTTATACAGCATGGATAGAGGCCCTTCAGCCCATCGTGTCCGCGCCAGCCATCAGCCCTGTCTACTCTAATCCCATATTCCAGCATTTGGTCCGTAGCCTTGTATGCTATGGCATTTCAAGTGCTCATCCAAATGCTTCTTGAATGTTGTGAGGGTTCCTGCCTCCACAACCCTTTCAGGCAGTGAGTTCCAGACTCCAACCACCCTCTGGGTGAAAAAGTTCTTTCTCAAATCCCCTCTAAACTTCCCGCCTTTTACCTTGAATCTATGTCCCCTTGTTATAGAACCCTCAACGAAGGGAAAAAGCTCCTTAGTATCCATCCTATCTGTGCCCCTCATAATTTTGTACACCTCAATCATGTGCCCCCTCAGCCTCCTCTGCTCCAAGGAAAACAAACCCAATCTTCCCAGTCTCTCTTCATAGCTGAAGCGCTCCAGCCCTGGTAACATCCTGGTGAATCTCCTCTGCACCCTCTCCAAAGCGATCACATCCTTCCTGTAGTGTGGCGACCAGAACTGCACACAGTACTCCAGCTGTGGCCTAACCAGTGTTTTATACAGCTCCATCATAACCTCCTTGCTCTTATATTCTATGCCTCGGCTAATAAAGGCAAGTATCCCATATGCCTTCTTTACCACCTTATCAACCTGTTCCGCCGCCTTCAGGGATCTGTGAACTTGCATACCAAGATCCCTCTGACCCTCTGTCTTGCCTAGGGTCCTCCCATTCATTGTGTATTCCCTTGCCTTGTTAGTCCCTCCAAAGTGCATCACCTCGCACTTTTCCGGGTTAAATTCCATTTGCCACTGTTCCGCCCATCTGACCAACCCATCTATATCGTCCTGCAGACTGAGGCTATCCTCCTCGCTATTTACCACCCTACCAATCTTTGTATCATCAGCGAATTTACTGATCATACCTTTTACATTCATATCCAAGTCATCAATGTAGACCACAAACAGCAAGGGACCCAGCACCGATCCCTGTGGTACCCCACTGGCCACAGGCTTCCAGTCACAAAAACTTGCCTTGGTAACATTTTGGAGACCAGGATCTGGCCGCAGGTTAGGCAACATTCACACTTTCTGCTACTTCCAGCCAGACTGCGCGCTCGGTGCTCATCAGCAGGATGTGCTTCTCTGCTCCAAAAAGAAAACTGTTCTCATCAGCACTTCCTGCAACAAGACTTCCAAAGCTGCATCCTGGAATAGTACCACTTGTCATCCTGGTTTTGCTGCAGCCAATTCTACCCTGCAGGAACAGTATAATTTTAAGCCCTGTAAGAGCTGCTAATGCCAGAAAATGTATGCCTTTGCTTGGTGTTTTGTGTGACAGGAGTACTGTTGTCAAGCAAAGTAGCTGAATAGGCCCTAAAATATGCAACATCAGCTCACAGAACTACATGCACATACGGTGCCCAAAGAATAACAAACCAGCAGCCATAGTGCCAGGACCCTATTAGCAACCCCTTGATCCGCAGTGCAGGAATTAGGCTGAGGAATATGAAGGGGCAGAAATGTTTGATTAGGCTCTGACATGTTACAGCCTTTCTGTAAGCAGAGAATCTACAAGAAAACCTGACCAGATCAACAAACTGATTCGGGGCTATTATAGCTATTGACGCTCATTGTCCAAGCTCACACATGAAGAGTAGTCACTCGGGCAAGGTATGGGAGAGAGGAGCAAAACAAATGAGATGTTTCAAAAGCAGACAAGCATAAATAATTGCTAAAAACTGCTTTTAACCTAGCATTTGTATTAAAATTGGGAGTTTTTTGAAAACTAACATTTGCCTGTTGCAACCATTAAAATTGATCCACACTGAATATAACCTGGCTAACAATAGTTAATGTTATTCATTCCTCAACCTGGTTGTCATATGGTTTTTCATACATTAGTATTAAACAGAATAGCTATCTTTGTAATAAAAAAATGAGTACACTACCTATTCCCATTTTTTGGGGGGTGGATCTCAAATGGTTAATATAATAGCTTTGTTAATGCTTTTGAAACATTGTTAGTGTTTCTGAGGTATCTGATTTTCTTGCAGTTTTTATTAATCTTGAAGTATTGAAGAAACACTTCCCTTTAAAAGATTAGGATGAAAAATGATGATGCTGTTCAGTTCTTTATTTCTGAAGGCATGAAAATGAATGTTGGTTCAATGTAAAATTTAATGTATTTCATGGAAGAGTGCCTATAATGCAAAATTTCCTTTACAGTTTCCAGCATAGAATTTTCTTTACGGACTATTCAAGTCATATCTTTTTTGTTGTCCAACGTAGGTACCACTTATAAATCAAATCCTGTTAAGTTTTTTCATAAATTTGCTGAATTTTCATCAGAATATTTAAAAGACCTTTCTATTTCTTCATACTTTTTCTTCCACAGATTTTAACTGAAAAAAGTCTGTTGTGGAAATTTATTCGAGAATAACATTATACATATCTGAGAAACTGCCAAGATAGTGCCAATTTTAATCAAATTTTAGGGCAATTAGGTGCTGTTAACTACTGTCTCTTGGAATCCCAATTTCATTATGTTAATCCCTTTAAAGTAGCATCAAGTTCATTTAAAATTGTGTGATGAATCTTTTTTCATTGTAAATGTGAAGTGATGGTGTACCTCATGTCAAAACGCATCATCTTGTTGCTTGCACATGACATCACTCTGGCAAATGATGCATGACTCTTCTGTAGCTAACATTTTCATGAACACAATGGAAAAAGGTAAATGCTTTCATCTTGGTGTCAGAGCTGAATTTGAAATCAGATTCTCTGTTCCATTGCTATTTTTGTGTTCTAATCCATATTCTAAAATCATTGGAAGAAAAACACTGACACATAAGGGGATTTCACTTTATTTATCCACCAACATGAATACAATTTCACTTCAGGGATATTTGCAGGTGTCTATGCTTTTTCCTCTCAACCCATTTAGATTTTGCAAAGTCTCAATCAACATTCCATTGCAGAAAAAAATAAATGAACATGGCCAATATTTCTAGTTGCAATTTCTGTTACTGTCTTGGTTGTAGGCTTTATGCTATGGAATGCATAAGACAAGCACTAAAAGCATGTCCACTTCAAAAATATAGTGGCCTGTCTCAATGTATTTTTGGCCTGGCTTTATTACAACTCATTCAAGCATATACGTTGTGTATATATCCATTGTGAAATGCAGTGCCAAACATTTCTGGTGTCAGAACAATAGCTTTGATTGACTGCCTACCTTCTATTTGCATGGATTAACATTTTCACAGCAGTTGATCGACTACTCCCAACAGTCAGCAACGGCAGTGTCAATCAAACGTTTGGTGCATGAACATAAACAGTAGCTCTTCTCTTCTCTTTCCCCCCCTCCCCCTCTTTAGATCTAGAAGATAAATAAGAACTTTTATTGTTAGGAAATGGAATAACAATGCTGGACAAATATACATTTCTCCAGATTAAAGATTTTGTTACAAGGAAATATATTGACGCCATTAGTGATCACAGTATTAGATAATTAGAGAGCTAGATTTGCATCGATGGCAAATGACACAAAGCAGATTGATTGGGTCGTCCTACAAGGTAGGGACATTAGCAACATAGGAGGAAAGTGGAATGGTATAAAACCATCTTCATGCAAAAAGAAACCATGTATGTCCCTAGAGTTAAATTAAGGGCACATGGTAAAACAAAGCCATATTGGTTGATGGGTCATGTTCGAAGACAAATCAGACTTAAGCAGAAATATTTTTACAGCCTTAAAGAAAATAGTTCTCAGGAGAACAGGATTAGTTATTGATCTCATCTAAAGGCAAAGAAAGCTGCTAACTGAGCAGCCAAAAGGATATTGGAGAATAAGATAGTAGATAACTGTAGTAGTAGAAGCTAGATCTTTTTCAGCTATGTCAGGAGGCAGAGGGCTATTGAAGACTGTATTGGGCTATTAAAGGATTTTTCTGGCCAGGATATGGCAGAGCTTTTAAATGGCTGCTTTGCATCAGACTTCAGTACATAAGATGACACTGAATTATCAGTATCTACCCTGTTGTTACTTGTTAAAGCACATACCATTAGTAGAGTGGAGCAAGTGTGATGGAATTCCAGGAGATACAGCTGTCTGAACTCACAGATCTCCTCTCCCTGGAATGCCTAGTATCAAGGGAATGGCAGGAACTGGCATACATGATAGAAGCATCTCGTGAGAGTGATACCAAATTCTACCTCCCAACTACCCCAATCAAATGAGTGAATGTGTCTGATAGTGTACAGGTTCAGCAAACCACTGCATCAGTCCCTGCATTTGCAGTGCTACCTGCTGATTCACTAAAAGCAAGCATTTAGCTATCATCAACCCTAGTGGCAGACATTGCCACCCAGTAGATTTCCACTCATTTCACTTCACTTCAGAGCACAAATTAGGAATTAGAAGATTATCACCCTATGCTTTCACTAAGTAGAAGCAATGGACACTGAATGCTCTACGGACACGTGGCAGATGAAATTTAACACAGAAAAGTGCCAAGTGATACATTTTGGTAGAAAGAACGAAAGGCAATATAAACTAAAGGGTACAATTCTAAAAGGGGTTCAAGAACAGAGATCTGGGGGTATATGTGCACAAATTGTTGAAGGTGGCAGGGCAGGTTGAGAAAGCGGTTTAAAAAGCATTCGGGATCCTGGACTTTATATAAAAACACGAGGCATAGAGTGCAAAAACAAGGAAGTCATGATGAACCTTTTAAAAACACTGGTTCAGCTACAACTGGAGTATCTGGAGTGAATCAGCAGGTAGCACTTGAGGAAGGATGTGAAGGCCTAAAAGAGGGTGCAGAAGAGGTTTACTATGGTTCGGGGATGAAGGCTTTCAGTTACGTGGATAGACTGGAGAAGCTGGGGTTGTTCTCCTTGAAGCAGAGAAGGTTGAGAGGAGATTTGATAGAGGTATTCAAAATCATGAAAGGTCCAGACAAAGTAGAGGGAGAAACTGTTCCTATGGAGGAAGGGTCAAGAACCAGAGGACACAGATTTAAGGTGATTGGCAAAAGAACCAAAGATGACATGAGGAAAACCACTCGCTGTGTAAAAAGTTATGTTCTGGAATGCACTGCCTGAGGGGCTGGTGGAGGCAGATTCAATCATGGCTTTCAAAAGGGAATTGGATAAGTACATGAACGGAAAAATTTGCAGGGCTACGGGGAAAGGGTGGGGTAGTGGGACCACCTGGATTGCTCTTGCAGAGAGCCGGTACAGACTCGATGGGCCGAATGGCCTCCTTCCGTGCTGTAACCATTATATGATTCTACATCATGTATTGTAGGGAAAAAGTTAAGTTAACTGATGACTGAAATATGTCCTGATAGTTCTTTTGTATTGAGGCAGATTAAGGTTTTTGGAGAGAAATATTGTGACATTCATGGGTCTTGATGTGTGGCTGGGCCCAATGGAGGTGATGTTTTATTTGGCAAGAGTGTTTGTTACATGTGGAGATGACTTGTGGATGGGGAGGCTAAGGAATGCAAATTAAGGTTTGGTTTATGTCCAATGTCGTACAGCTATAAAAATCTGTCAGGGTGGTCCAAGACGATTGTCCCTTACTTTGGAAAACAACAGTAATATGGCAGAAAAAAATGGTGATTGCAAACAGATATAACAAAAGCAGCAATGTGTTTTTATGAACAAGAACCCAACTGAAGGGTTCAGGCTTCACTTCCAGCAATCATTTCATGTCAGCACTTAGCCTATGGAACGCTGTTAAGGAACTCCATCGTGTTATGGGGATTTTTTTTCCATCAGTGTTCAATTCCATTCGCAACCCCTCAAATAATGAAGCAGTCTGAGCCCGCATGCAGCAAGACCTGGACAACATCCAGGCTTGGGCTCATAAGTGGCAAGTAACATTTGTGCCAGGCAATGACCATCTCCAACAAGAGAGAGTCTAACCACCTCCCTTTGACATTCAACGTCATTACCATCGCCGAATCCCCCCACCATCAACATCCTGGGGGTCACCATTGACCAGAAACTTAACTGGACCAGCCATATAAATACTGTGGCTACAAGAGCAGGTCAGAGGCTGGGTATTCTGCGGCGAGTGACTCACCTCCTTACTCCCCAAAGCCTTTCCACCATCTACAAGGCACAAGTCAGGAGTGTGATGGAATGCTCTCCACTTGCCTGGATGAGTGCAGCTCCAACAACATTCAAGAAGCTCAACACCATCCAGGACAAAGCAGCCCACTTGATTGGCACCCCACCCACCACCCTAAACATTCACTCCCTTCACCACCGGCGCACAGTGACTGCAGTGTGTACCATCCACAGGATGCACTGCAGCAACTCGCCAAGGCTGCTTCGACAGCACCTCCCAAACCCATGACCACTTCCACCTAGAAGGACAAGAGCAGCAGGTACATGGGAACAACACCACCTGCACGTTCCCCTCCAAGTCACATACCATCCCGACTTGGAAATATATCGCCGTTCCTTCATCGTCGACTGGTTCAAGAAGGCGGCTCACCACCACCTTCTCAAGGGCAATTAGGGATGGGCAATAAATGCCGGCCTCGCCAGCGACGCCCACATCCCATGAACAAATAATTTTTTAAAAATTTGTACGAGAATTGGAGCCTTAATGAGCCTAATGCACAACTGTGCCGAGACTGCAAATGTCTGAGGCATTTCTGGATAGCATTATCCAGCACTGTGCATTGGGCGTTCTGCAGGCTTCAAGCCTTGGTGGTCATGATGTGGGGAGTCAGTGCCAATATTCAACAATACCCCAGTTGCCAAAAATCACATTGTTTATTTCATTGTAGCATTGGAAACAAATCTTTGTGTTTGTTAAAATGAATTGTAAAATTGAATATGTTCCATATTTTGTAGCCACTGTTAAGCAGTCTTGGGGTGCTGATAGCATGGATTAGATGTAGGATAAAGATCCTCTTATGCCGTAATGATGTGTTTAAGCTTTAACCTCAGAAGAACATCCTTATTACTGTGACTGCACAACCAACATCCTTGTGGCTTCTGAGTGAGAGTGCCATTACTGCTACCAGTAAATAGATGGAGACTGTCCAAAATTATGTTGATTTGAGTTGCTTCCATTCATTGGAAACAGACATTCATCCCATCAATCTGGAATTACCTAGGTTTCAGAGGTGACGGGGCAATCGTAATCCAAATATGTGTTCAATAACACATGAATTCTGTAACCACTTTCTACTTCGAGTAGCTGAAAACAGTATTTCTATCTGTATGAGAACACCCACTACAAAACAAGTATGGGAAAAATTTCCCAAAATCTATAATTTTGAGGTGTCAGCATTTTTGTACTTGCGTGTATGCAAAAAAGGTTTATAGGAAAAGCAGCCGTGAGCTCAAAAGTAATTGCAGGAAACAAACCTAATTGCAACATAAGAATTCGATGAAAATTATCATGGCTTGCTTCCCCTGAACATTTTCAATTTGTGATTGTAATTTCTTTTGTAAATTATACAGCGTTGGACTTTGCTGGACCAGTTATGAAAAAGAAACATGGAAATTTATTTACTGTGATGTAACAAGGTTGAATTGACATAACTGTACAGTGAATAAAGTAAAACAGCATTGGAAAATCATTAGGTGGAAGATGATCACTCCTATTTTCAGTTATCTACAGCTTTAGACCAATTAGAAGAGGCTGTCAGTGATTAAATTCTGGAATTAGCTTTTAAGGGAAAACTGGAATCAAATGATACAAGAACATGAAATAGGAAGCTGTAGAAAAATGCAGCAGTCCTAAAAGTGGCAACTTGATATGGTATTTTCTTAATGGAGGCCTTTGGATAATTATGAAGCGTTAATACTTTGTCTTTGTAAGTATCTTGGATATGGATTTAATCTTAAGGTATCACCTTTAATGCTGTACTCCTGGGTCAGTGACTTGGAATATTAATGCACAGTTTAGATTTCTAAATCTAAATTTTAACATCAGACATTCTTTAAAGTAGGACCCTAATTGTCTCCTTTTCAGGTTTCTCATTATTTGCATTCAAAATTTCTCAAATGCACCTCTTACAAAGATAGCAAATGTGATGATTTGCATTTACTGGGAAAGTTCAAAATGAACCTTGTTATGGGTATTGTAGCATTCATTTTTGGTTTTTACATGACTTACAGGTTTATTATTTTCTTCATAAATAGTAAATTAAATATTTTTAAAATCTTGTGTATGAGTCAACTTCCTGTTATCATGATTTTTGGTAAGGCTTTTATGTCAATACTTAACATTGCAATTGCTTATATAACAAACTTATATTCGTCAACTGACCGGGAGTAATGCCATTGGCAATTTACTAGTGAATTTGTAAGAAGAGATGCGAAAAGATCATCCAGCTTCTCTTTTGGGGCCACCTTGAGACTCATTCAGTTTTTTGATTAGATCACTTGTCGTCAAATGGTATCTGTACATTAGAGTTCAATTTTGAATGTATGTATTTCCTGTTGGAATGTTTCAACTCAGTCGCCGTTCATTGTAGTG
Organism: Heptranchias perlo; assembly: GCF_035084215.1. Taxonomy (NCBI): domain Eukaryota; kingdom Metazoa; phylum Chordata; class Chondrichthyes; order Hexanchiformes; family Hexanchidae; genus Heptranchias; species Heptranchias perlo. The sequence continues at coordinate 36,516,465 of NC_090335.1, forward strand.
GGTGATGTTCTGTTCCTCTAAATGTGAAGTAGTTATTCTTTGCAAGTAGCTACTGTTCAAGATTCAGTCATTTTGAAAGATGTGAGGGAACTATCTCTTGAAATAAAAATCCCTCTAGCTGGTAGGCACCCTTTCTGATATCTCAATAACTACATAATGGGTAGTGTGAAACACTATTTTTCAGTGATTGTACATTCCGATACAACGGAGATTCAATCTTCAACCATTCAGGATACCCCATAATTGCTCATGCATGATCCTGTAACCTGTAAGTTTTCAACTAGCACAGATAGGAATTTATGCAGATCTGTGAACAAATGTGCACTAAAGTGGTGGATAGAGTGAATAAAATCCATCAGTGCTCAAGCTCACTTGGGAAGAATAGCCACTTAGTCACTGTTCCTCAGTACCTCCACCTATCTTGAAGAAAGGAAAGGTATGGAGAGGAAAATGGAAAGAAAGCGAGCAAAAAATCTTTTTTCTTCATAATGCAACTTTGAGATAAAGCGCAGTTCCGTTAACTTAGTAATAATGTGATATTAATCTGTCTTCTTTCGTGAATTAGCAAAAGTAGGCTGCTGCATTTGTCCTCTAACAAGGAGCTCCCCTGTTTTTAGCTGGGCTGCCTGCTGGGCTCAATGAATGGAAGCCATTTGAACATTATGGTGAGACTGTCTCTAATGAAGTGGTGGCTGATAACCATTGTCTCAATTCAATATGGTATACTGTTAACTACTTTGGGTCAATTAGCCGGAGTACCAATCAGCATCCCAGATATGGTGCTCGGCGTTAAATACTTGTGGACTGAAATTATTTCATAGAAACATCATATAAATTAACCCCAAATCTTGAAATTTGATACAGCAAAACTGTAAAAGCAATAAAATTATGACCTGCTACTAAAAATAAATACATTACAATTCACTGAGACTGACATTTTATTAGTGCAACTTCCAAATTGAGGTATGTATGCTGAAATAAGCTGGTTTGGTGATGCCTGCTAATAACATCACGGATGATTTAGTTGGCCTGTTAATATTGCACCGCTCAAGTCAATTAAACATTTTGCCTCAAAACAAAGTGGTGATTGAGACAGGATGATCTGAAGCATGAAAACTTTTTTTTATTCGTTCATGTGATGTGGGCGTCTCTGGCAAGGCCAGCATTTATTACCCATCCCTATTTGTCCTGGGGAAGGTGGTGGTGAGCCGCCGCCTTGAATCGCTGCAGTCCGTGTGGTGAAGGTTCTCCCACAGTGCTGTTAGGAAGGGAGTTCCAGGATTTTGACCCAGCGATGAAGAAGGAACGGCAATATATTTCCAAGTCAGGATGCTGTGTGACTTGGAGGGGAACGTGCAGGTGGTGGTGTTCCCATGTACCTGCTGCCCTTGTCCTTCTAGGTGGTAGAGGTCGTGGGTTTGGGAGGTGCTGTCGAAGAAGCCTTGGCTATTTGCTGCAGTGCATCCTTTAGATGATGCACACTGCAGCGGATGTGAAGGGAGTGAATGTTTAGGGTGGTGGATGGGGTGCCAATCAAGCAGGCTGCTTTGTCCTGGATGGTGCCAAGCTTCTTGAGTTTTGGAGCTCCACTTATCTAGGCAAGTGGAGAGTATTCCATCACACTCCTGACTTGTGTCTCGTAGGTGGTGGAAAGGCTTTGGGGAGTCAGGAAGTGAGTCACTCGCCGCAGAATACCCAGCCTCTGACCTGCTCTTGTTGCCACAGTATTTATGTGGCTGGTCCAGTTAAGTTTCTGGTCAATGGTGACCCCCAGGATGTTGATGAGGGATTCGGCGATGCTAATACCGTTGAATGTCATGGGGAGGTGGTTAAATTCTCTCGTTGGAGATGGTCATTGCCTGGCACTTGTCTGGCACAAATGTTACTTGCCACTTATCAGCCCAAGCCTGGATGTTGTCCAGGTCTTGCTGCATGCAGGCACGAACTGCTTCATTATCTGAGGGGTTGTGAATGGAACTGAACACTGTGCAGTCATCAGCAAACGTCCCCATTTCTGACCTTATGATGGAGGGAAGGTCATTGATGAAGCAGCTGAAGATGGTTGGGCCAAGGACACTGCCCTGAGGAACTCCTGCAGCAATGTCCTGGGGCTGAGATGATTGGCCTCCAACAGCCACTACCATCTTCCTTTGTGCTAGGTATGACTCCAGCCACTGGAGAGTTTTCCCCCTGATTCCCATTGACTTCAATTTTACTAGGGCTCCTTGGTGCCACACTTGGTCAAATGCTGCTTTGATGTCAAGGGCAGTCACTCTCACCTCACCTCTGGAATTCAGCTCTTTCCAATAGTCTGGTCTCTTTCCCATCGTGGTATGCACATAATTTTCTTAACCTTGTAATTTTCTGCTGGATCTTTTCTGATCTTACTGACGCAGTGAGTTTGGTATATCATAACAACTACTCCTTTCCTTTGTGTGCATTTAAGTTTGTAGCTACTTGAAAGCAACACTTACCACTTGGTGGTACTTTAAAAAAAAATGTCCAGTTTCTTCAGACGGTCAGCTGCTGCTTCAGTTTGTTGACATGACCTTGACTCTATAGTAAGTTGCTAAGTTTCCTAACAAAAATGTGCTCATGCTTTTCCATTACAATGGCAATTAGTGTCTCCAGGGCTTGATTTGGAAAACATGTCTTTCAAACTTGTCTTGGAACCATTTTACACACGTTTTTGCACTCCACAACTGGATTAACAAACTGTCTGCGATTTATACCAATGAAGTGGTCAGCTGCTTGAGAAGTATTAAAGGATCATTATTACAGCTGTCATAATTGGCTAATGCTTTTTCATTGCCACTAACAAAATCGCATCCTTAGTCATCACCCATCAAAGCCTCAATTTTGTTAGTGTCTTGGAAATTATAAAGAACAAAAGAAAATAGATAGACACCCTCTGCTCATTGGTAGCAATCTTCCCATTGAGTCAGAAGCTCATGAGTTCAAGCCCTACTCCAGAGATTTGAGCATATAATCTGGACTGACACTTCAGTGCAGCACTGAGGGAGTTCTGCATTGTAAGAGGTATCATCTTTCAGAAGAGATATTAAACTGAGGCCCCTTCTGGCCTCCTGGGTGAATATTGCACTGTTCGAAAACGAGCAAGGGAGTTCTCGTGTCCTGACCAACATTTATCCCTCAACCAACACCAATAAAAACAGATTATCTGGTCATTTATCCTGTTGCTTACTGTGCAAAATTAGCTGTCATATTTCCCTATATTATGACGGTGACTACATTTCAAAATTGCCTCTTTGGCTGTGAAGCACTTTGGAACATACTAAGGAGGTAAGTACTTTCTTTATCTCTAGACGCTCATGCGTCTGGAAAGGGAAAGTGTACCATGCCCCAGCACTGACGTTTGTGCCTGAAGACTGCCAGATAGCCATTGATTTACCTCAGGACGGGTTAGATGGATAGTTTAACATGTGACAAACATCTAAGTTTAGTTGTTTATATTAATGACGGTAAAACCCAACATTACAATAAACTACAAGTGCAGTTGAGAAGAGGCAACACCACTCATGGTGATTACTTCACACCACTTAACCAGATGGCTTTTATTTTGTATTGAGATGCCTTTAAACTAATGTGATTGTATAATGCAGTTCAATTCTCATAATACAACAATATAATGTAATAATGTACTATTTCAGAATCTCGCTTGCTTTTATCTCTGTTCATCAGTAGCGAGTTGGGAATGATTGATATACCTTCACTCGATATCAAAAGATAGATTCCTGTATAATTTATAGCTGTTTTAAGATTTCTCTCTGGAATTCTTGCTGATTTATTGAAAAGTGCTGTTTTTGAAACCACAGCATGTAACAGTGGAGAAAAGAAGCATGGGCTATTGTCTTCATGGGTTATCTTTTGTTGAACCCTGTACTTTGCACAATACCACAAGAACTCCTGAAGCTGACACACTCATCTTCTGTTGTATGCCTTTTAAAATTAAGTAGAAGATACACTGCATTAACTTGTATATTGTGTTATGTGAAACTGAAAAACGTGCTCACTAATTGATCCCTAAATATTTGTACATTTGTCGTGCTTTTACTGATATATTTTATATTTTAAATACATAACAGTACTCATGATCATGTCAGCGATGAATGAATGTCAATTTATTCCACATTTTGATCTAAGATGCTATCATCTCAGCAATGAAACCAAATTAAAAACAATGTTTATTTTATGGAATTCCAATTTAAATTTTGCCTCCATGTTGATTTGAGGGAGTGCAATGAGATTTAAATTCTTCCATTGACCTTTGTCGCTTTTATTTGTTGTAAATGTTTTTTTTTCTTCAGCATTATCTGTCTTCAGTTATCGGGACTGAGATGTAATAACAGCAGAGCAGACCATTTGTGTCTCCCAGTGTACCATGTGATGTCAGGGAAATTAGGTCAGGCTTTAGGAGGGTAGCTTCCTTTGCTGGCCTGGATTCAGGATGGTCTGTTTGCCAAACAATCAGTAGTATTGGATTGGATTACATTGCTCTTTTTTGGTTTAATTCTCTTAATTATTTTCTGTTCTCCTTAGCATCTATTTCTCCTTTTAAGAAGGTAAGAAATAGGAACAGGAGCAGGCCATACGGCCCCTGAAGCCCGTTCTGCCATTCAATCAGATCATGGCTAACCTTTGACCTCAACTCCACCTTCCCGTCCGATCCCCATATCCCTTCATTCCCTTAGAGTCCAAAAATCTATCCTTGAATATGTTCAATGACTCAGCGTCTACAGCACTCTGGGATAGAGAATTCCAAAGATTCACCACCCTCTGCATGAAGAAATTCCTCCTCACCTCAGTCTTGAATGCCCGACCCCTTATCCTGCTTCTATGCCCCCTAGTTCTAGACTCTCAAGCCATGGGAAACAAGTTCGCGGCATCTACCCTGTCACGGCCCCTCATAATCTTATATGTTTCAATAAGATCACCTCTCATTCTTCCAATCTCCAGAGTGTATAGGCCCATTTTACTCTACCTCTTTTCACAGGACAACCCTCTCATTCCAGGAATTAATCTAGTGAACCTTCTTTGCACCACCTCTAAGACAAGTATATCCTTCCTTAGATAAGGAGACCAAAACTGTGAGGTCTCACTAAAGCCCCGTACAACTGTAGTAAGACTTCCCTACTCTTGTACTCCAACCCCCTTTCTTTTGTTCTCCCAATTTGGGTTGGGTCACTGGTTTATTTGGAAGGGGGAACCTGGAGACCACAGTTATTCCATGAAAACAGTAAATGGATTTGTTTTCAGCAGGTGGCTTTTGACTCGTGCACTTGGCAAGGCATCAAATAATTCTAGCTTTGTCTGCAGTTCGTTCCACAATAAACTGCATATTACTTTGGATTCTCAAGTAAATTATTACAGGCTTCTGAATCTTGGAAGTAACCAATGGCTCCTTTGTATCGATTTTGTCTTACTGAAATAAACTTCTTCCATAAAGATGGGTTAAAGAAAGCTCCAAGTAAATGCTGTAGCTTGTATCCTCTGGTTTAATTTTTCAGTCCTCTTTCCATTTATCTCTTAGCTAGCCCTATTTGATCGCAATGCTGACATTTCAGTTTCTGCCATGAAATTGCAACATTCCTTTGCTATTGTCAGATCATGTAATCATTCAATGAATACAGAATGGTTGATCACAAAGATCAAATATACCTTGAAACAGTAGGAGATTTAAAAGCAAGAGAACATTCAAATGATGGAAATCTGACAGAAAACTGAAAATGTTGGAAATGCATAATAATTCAGTGGGTCTCAAATTGCTTGGACACGATCCCAGTAGTTATGCTTCCCCTTCTGCAAAAATGCCAGCCTGTGTCCCCATCTACCTGTGCCAAGAAAGCTGCTTGAAAATTTTAAAAATTGTATCATTACCTTCTCTTCAGGGTCCAGGCCACAGTCCCCGCTTTTTCTCACCAGCATATTGACCTCGAAACTTATGCCAGCTCGCTGTAAGGATGAGGACGTAGGAACTCCAAACATAGTCACTGTGCTTGACCCTGCCCTGATCCCTCTGCACAATGACTTTAAGGCAAATAAGGGCTGTACCCTAAACCAGGCCGCAGGAAACTCCAGCATATGTCCAAGACCCTGCCTATGTCGGCCCCGTTGGAGCTTATGGCTGTTCTGCTGGACTCCTGCCCAAGTAACGATGGGTGTCTGCAATAACGGCAGAGCAATTTCGGACCCTTGGTACGTAAAGAGCCAAGAGAGGTTAATGTTTTGAGTGCAAGACCCTTCCTCAGAGGTAGGGTGTCATATCTGAAAATGATATCATTTCCCTTTACAGAATATTTCCATAATACAATCTGATAACCTGTTACCAATCCAGACTTTCAACAAGTCGGCAGCATTTGTCTCTCAAAGCTGAGTGTTCTAGTGGCTAAACACAGGCAATGAATTTTGTTTCCAAAACAATTCTAAATCAATGCAAGTGTTTCTTTAATTCATGTTGTGCTACAACTGGTTCTCTTGTTAGATTAAAAACAACTACAACATGGATGCTTTCAGATTGCAGTTCCCACAGAAATATTTTACTTCACCTCCTGAAAATGATGATCTGAGGAATGATCTGTATCGTAAAATTTAAAGTTTTCCCCATAGGAACTGGCATGGGACATGCATCTCCTGCTTCTCTAACCACTTGAGTTCTATATGTTGACATGATTCTCTGCCTTACATTTGGCGCTCTCCACTTTCTACCTCTTTCTTTGTGCTCTTGTAGGCAGAAAGCTATAAACTTTAAAAAAAAACAATGTCAGCAAAAGAACAACTGGACAAAAAAGGGTCTGACAGGGAAGCAAACAAAAAGAAAAACAATTACGAAAAGAGAGGCACAAAAAGTCACAATGAATAGAGTGCAGTATCCGACTTTCTATTGGCAGCCACAAATGACAGGATACGTCACTTGTGCCAAATTCTGGGATTCCCATCTGCCCTACAGAAATGTGCACCATGGTTTGCTAGAACCTTTTCATCAAGGCGGAAGTATTTTGTTAAAGGGACGCATTGTTTGTGGAGACCTGTATTGGGACTTACTGCAGGTATTGCAAGTTTAAAAAAAAATTGTATCCTTCACATCAGGCATGATATTATTAGTAAACTGTGTTGCGCAGTATTTCATACGAAGCAGACTGGTCTCTCATTGAATCTTTGAAGTACACTGGCTGAGTGCCCAATATAACAGTATTCTATATAGAATTCATTGAGAAAGCGGTTGTGCTTAGCATCTAAATTTGCTCTACAGTGTTGATGGGCAAATAAAAAGCAAATGAATAGACCACTACTTGAGATCACAGACTAGACCTATAGGCCAGTGATAAATGAGAACCATAAACAGATCATGTACATTTCTATGCCATCACAGGCACGAAAGTTAAACTATGTCTCTTTCATATTGGTAGATTATCATGCATCCTTCTAAGGGAATACTTTCAAAAATTTCTCCTCCCAAAATCTGAATTGTTTAATAGTTGAAGCTCCTGTACATGTACTATAAATCAACTGTGTTTCTTGTGCATGTCTCATTAGAAGTTTCTTTACAAGGACCTCTGGTTTGTAATCTCACCCATGTATATAATGCAATTGATAGTGCAGTGTGATAAATGCATGATATAAACTGCCCAGTTATTTTGAAAAATATAGTTAATAAGTGCCATTTAATGACAAATCTAATTTCACAAGCCTTTTTTTTTAAAAAAAGGAAAATTACTAGCTTCCCAATTTGGACAACTTATGAAGTGATAAAATAACTTGGTGCGTGTCCAAGTGTGAGGAGTTACAATGGAAGAGGAGTTATGATTGTATGGCCTGAGCATTTTTAGTAACCAAATTCTTTTCTAAAGTATGAAAATTGCAATTCATTATTTCCACTCATTGGCACAACAGTCCATTGGATACTAATTTGACTGTAGTTTCAGAAGATTGTCAATTCCTAAAAAGCACTTATACAATAAACTGATACTTAATGGTTTTTATAAATGATGTGTTACTGAACTCTGCATATTACGTAAGGACAGACACGAGTGGCTCCGTATTTTTATAATGGAAAAGCTCAAATACAATGCTGTACAATAGTTAAAGAGCACATTTGTGGCAGCTAGTGATGTCAATCTTTCCTTATCCTCGCGAACAGAGTGCCAAGCGCATGCACTTCCATTGAAAAAGAGCAATTTGCTTCTCCTAAATAAGAATACTCGACCCATAAAATTTAAAATTTGACCAGGAAAAGTGAAAAGATGTGTTTTCAAATCCTCTCTGATATTTTAAAGAAGCAGAATTTGTTGGTGCACTGAGGATTATGCGTAATTAATTGGTTTTCTGCCTTATTCTTTAATGCAGTGTAGAAATTGTTCGTAGACTCACTTCCTTGAAGCTGAAGCACTCACTACAGCCCCTTGTTCTTGGTCTATAAAAGTCTTCTACAAAAGAACAATCAACATCCAATTCAGAACAAGTAACCACATTATTCCTGGAAAAGCATGTACAAATAATTTTTGCTACCTACAGTACATACATATATCAAAAATTAACTTCTGATCATGCAGATGTGCCGTGCCAAGTGGAAGATGGTAAAATAGTGATCTGTCCCACATAATTTAATTGAAACATAGCCAGAAGCTGAGGAAGATTTGGGCCAATGAGATGAGACTTGCAGAAAGAATATCCACTCAGCACTGAAGATCGGAATAATAGACATAATTCATCAAATAATAATGAAGGTGTCAAACTTCAGAGACGCCTAAGGGAAATACATGATATTTATGCTTTATATCGCATAAAGAAGTTTACATACAATCCTATTCAGGAAAACCAAAGTTACAGTATTATTTAGGAGAAGCAAATTCCCCTTAATGGAAGCAATGGGGTCATGATTTCATGATCCACTTTGTTTTGACATGATGGCCCAAGAACTCAAAACTGTATTTGCGTGGGTGAAGAGGAAATGGCCAAACTCTTGCCAACATAGCAGCTGGCAGTATGTGTAACCATGTTATGGTCCTGGTTAAAGATGTCAACACATACACTGGTAATAGTCATCAAGTCATGTCCTGAGTGGGGCATTTTATTCCCACATTATGGCACTTTTTAAAAATTCTTTTTGCTCACCTGAAGAAAATTTCCCTCCAGCTACAATCTGACAAAAACTGCAAACTGGAAGTACACTCATCTGCACACTGAACTACAGCACAAGGAGTTGGGTGATCAACATGGGAAATATTCAGCTTCATTATATCCGTGTGCTATTTTATATATAACAATAGGGATTCATTTCTCTCTCTCTCCAATTTTTATTCTTATTTAAAAATTCCAAATTAAAATGTTTTCAAATACAGAGCAGGCACTGTTTGACAAATGAGGGACGGATATATGGAAACCCAGAGGAGGTAATAAACTTAAAATGAATCTATCATTGTTTATTAGCCTTGGAGAAATATAAAATAACAAATTGCTCACTGTGAAAGGAAATGTGGCCATCGTATTCCTGAGGCACATGAATAATAAAATATGCCTCGAGACTAGAAGGCATACAATTATCCCAATATATTATTCATCATAGGCCTGTGTATGTCATCAAGTAATCACATGCCAGTATACTGAAGCCCTTTTATAATCTCTACAATAACACTGAGCAATAAGGTGGCAATAACAGGGTTTTACACTAACATGAGTAGCAGTTCTACAAGACCATGTTAATTCAAGAAAAAAATGCAAAAAAAATACACATTATGTTGCTTGTTGTAATTTAAAAATGTGATTACATTTCCAGTTTAAAGGGAGTGGTACTCTTCCCAAGGAACTGGAAGTTCTTCTGTGAATATCTGTCATTAAACTGTAGGAAGCTGAACACGAGATGTGGACTTGTATGTGTGTGTACACCAAGATGAAGACTAAACTAATTAAGAAGAATTATAAAATATATTAGGGTGGTTATGTTGTTTCCATAGTGTAATTTTTTGGTGCTAATGGAGGTCTGAAAAATCCCCAATGTATGATCCTTAAACAATGATCCCAATTTATAGTGTAAAAACTTCTGGAACATGGTTAACCAAGACTTTAGGTAGCCATTACAATTTTAATAATTGCTTTGTGTATGTGTTTTCTGGTTTTAAAAAAAAATGTGTTTCTGTGCTCATCAAAGTGAGGGATATCCATTCCGGTCAACAAAAAACAACTTTAGACATCCAGCCTTCCCAAGTTAGGTATAATATGCTCAGGTGAAGAGTAAAACTCTGCTCAAGTTACCCCATCAATATGTATTGAGTGGGCACCAGAGTTTTGCTCCCAGCTCTGAAGTCACTGTCTAATTTAGCTGTCGGTATCATTGGCCTGTCTATAATTAACAAGTTATTGTGGATGAGAAAGAAAGTGGGGGATTTAACTTAACTTTAAATGATCTGGCACTTAAATCATATTCTTAAGTTGATTTTGAATGGTCTTCGTTGTAGATTTTGTTTTCAATAACCCTGGAATTCATAACAGTATCATAGTATGGTATAGCACAGAAGGAGGCCATTCGGCCCATCGTGTCTGTGCCGGCTCTTTGAAAGAGCTATCCAATGAGTCCCACTCCCCTGCTCTGTCCCTGTAGCCCTGTAAAATTTTTTCCCTTCAAGTATTTATCCGATTCCCTTTTGAAAGTTACTATTGTATCTGCTTCCACCACCCTTTCAGGCAGTGCATTCCAGATCATTACAACTTGCTGTGCAAAAAATGTTTTCTCATTCACCTCTGGCTCTTTTGCTGATCACGTTAAACCTATGTCCTCTGGCTACTGACCTGTCTGCCACTGGAAAAGGTTTCTCCTTATTTACTCTATCAAAACTGTTCATGATCTTGAACACCTGTATCAAATCTCCTCTTAATCTTATCTGCTCTAAGGAGAACAAATCCAGCTTCTCCAATCTCTCCACATAACTGAAGCCTCTCATCCCTGGTACCATTCTAATAAATCTATTAAATTTATTGTAGAGGTTGAGGAGAGGTTAGGAGAAATGTCTTTACATGGGCAAGTGTTAGAGCATGGAATGCTTTGCCACAGAGAGTGGTTGAGACCTTTGCATCGTTTAAGGAAAATCTGGATAAATATTTGAAGCAGAGGAGGATTCAAGGCTATAGGAAGGGAGTAAGGCAGTAGGATTAGTTTTGGATTGTGCTGGCACAGACACAAGGACAAATGACCTCCTTCTGTGCAGTAAACTTCAATGGTTCTATGTTTGAGTTGCTTCCGATTCTTTGGCTTCAGGTTTGGGGCAATTTTGATGTCTAGAGTATTGTTGAGCCTTGTCTGTACATCAGATTTATTTATCTGTGAGCAGCTTTAGAACCATATAAATCAATACCAGCCTATGACATTATTCAGTCTTCCAGCATGATTTCACTGTCCTGTTCCTTTTTTCACTTGTTTTGGCTGATTAACTATACTATGTTAATCTCCAATGCAAATATTGCAGGTGTTGGAATAATTGGAAGCTCACCTGTTCAGGAAAGGCACCAAAAAATAACCCCTTGCCCCAATTAAATTCTAATTGCCCCACAAACATAGACGTTGAACGATTTGGCAGCCTAAAATTTAGCACATCTCCAGTTCTACCCACAGCTTGCATTATGTCCTTTTGTGATGTGAATTTTAGATGAAGTAGCACTCGACCTAACTTGGGAAAAATAAAGGTGAATGAATACTTGCCTTTGTTCTATCACACTTGTATTTGTTCTGAACAGGTAGACAGCTGGTTTAGTTCGATTCTTTTATTGACTAGCCAGGAAACTGCTTGTTCGCAGCTTTTAAAAACTGATGGAGTAGAAAACGTTCATGCTGGCAGCCCATTAATTGTTGATGTTCTGTAATGAGAAATTTGAATGAGCTATAATTCATAATTGGTCACATAATTGAACACAAAAATTATATCCATGTTCCTTTTTTAATGAGTAAAATGATTCTGTTTTCCTTGTTTCAGCACTGGTACTCTGTAATGTTAATAAATGTGCTTTATTTGCAACAAATTATTCCTGTGGAATTTCCATTGAATTTCAGAAGTGTAATTCATCTAATTTACTTGTAACCCAGTACATGTACATTAAACTCAATTTAATTACAGTGGCAGCATGCTGAAAATAGATGAAACATTCCAGTTGCTGTAGTATCATCTATATTTGCTTTGTAATGCATGATAATGCTACTGCATAAATATCTTCTGAAACAGATAACGTCCTCTAGTGAATATAACATCTATTTGTTATAAGTTTCTGTTTTGTGGTTTTCCTTGCTGAATAATATTAACATTTGTTTTTGTTATAGATTTTGTCAGTGTAACTACCTCATGTTACATTATAGTGCAGAGTTCACATTGCTTTATGTATATGTTAATGTAGTTCAAAAATGCTGTTAGATATCCATTTTTCTTTACATATTAAGCACTAAATCGTGTCCATGGTATTTTTACATACATCATATCAATAAATTATTAAATCAATCGGTGACAAATTCAAGATAGTTCTTGCATTACTTTCATGTCAGTCAAATATAGGGCCAATTTCTCTCTACATTTCCCATGGTATTGGTGCCCCAGAGAGAGTAAGTTGGTCTGATAACCTATAAGCTGATGGCTTGTATTCCACATACAACGAGTGTTGTGATTGTTAGCTGAAGTACAAAAGACCGTATGGTCTCTAGAGAGTTTGCAAGTGCAGCGGTGCTTTTTGTCAGTCTTCCATAGATCAGTTTTACATTCATTACAATAATGATACACTGAAAAATTTCCATTAGCATGCTTAAATGTTAAAATCAATTTAAAAATAATGACCTCTGAAGACGGGAGCAGCCTGCAGAAATGCTGATATTTTTGTTTGACATGTTCTTGACATTGAGAAATTACTGTACTTCTAAACAGTAACTGCACATTTTAAAAGACTATTCGTTTTACCCGTCCATTTAGGCTGAATGTTTCAAAAAAAAGAATGTGTTTTGGTGGTTGTTACGCAGCTAGTCTTTTTGACAATTGATGATGCTTAATGACCAGTGAATTAATAAAACATATGTGACGAGTATGTGTAAAACTATATGTTTCACTGATGAGGGACATTGGTAAGCAGAAATAACAGACATAAGCCATGTGGATTGTTCTCTAAAATATAAATAGCTGTTAATGGAGTTTCTCAATTATGTGTTCTGTTTATATCAGAAGGATATGTTTAGTGATAGTTGTAAGTATTTAACTGTTGGAAAATATTGAAGTTGAACTATTTTCTGATGAATGCTATCACAAAGATGATATCATTGTAAGTATGCTATGTTTTCCTGTGTTCTGATAACAGAGCTTGTATTGCTAAAGAAAAGGTAGCCAGCCCTAAGTAATGTCGACAAACAAGCTTTAGTTTTACACATTTATTTACAAGTAGGTAGTTCATTCTTTGTATTCTGGTGACACTGATAAAACACTGGTTAGGCCTTAGCTGGAGTATTGTGTTCACTTCTGGGCGCCACACTTTAGGAAGGATGTCAAGGCCTTAGAGAGGGTGCAGAAGAGATTTACTAGAATGGTACCAGGGATGAGGAACTTCAGTTATGTGGAGAGACTGGAAAAGCTGGAGTTGTTCTCCTTCGATCAGAGAAGTTAAGGGAGATTTGATAGAGGTGTTCAAAATCATGAATGGTTTCGACAGAGTAAATAAGCAGAAACTGTTTCCAGTGGCAGAAGGGGCGGTAAACAGAGGACACAGATTTAAGGTGATTGGCAAAAGAGCCAGAGGTGACATGAGGGAAAAAAAAATTATGCAGCATGTTGTAATAAACTGGAATATGCTGCCTGAAAGAGTGGTGGAGCAGATTCAGTAGTAACATTTGAAAGGGAATTGGATAAATATTTGCAGGGAATAAATTTACAGGGCTATGGGGAAAGAGTCGGGGAATGGGACCAATTGGATAGCTCTTTCAAAGAGCCAGCACAGGCACAATGGGCCAAATGGCTGCCTCCTGTGCTATGCCTACAATGATACATTCAAAACTGCTTAAGCTTTGGTCTTCAGCCTAGTGAACTGTCACTGGTGGACCATCATCCATTGTAGTTTGGTGATGTGTTTCCACAAATGCTGTCAGCCATCAAGACTTCAATGCAAAGTTGTAAGTTGGGTTTGATCTCGTGAAAATAGAAGCAATAAGGCAACGGGAATTGTGAAGCATTCTGCTCATAACACTTATATTTCTAACTGCCATATTGTTAGTTCCTCCCCATCTTCAGCTTCCTCCTCCAAGTCCTGGACCTTTGTTTAAAAGCATACTCCTCAAATGTGGCCAGTCAGAGTACGCTTGCTGGCCACATCACATGGCCCTATTCAGTTGTGGGCATTTGCCTCCTATTGTGCACTCCTACAAGAACAGAAGGATGATTTCAATATCCATCAATAACTACAACAAATCTGCTTACCCCTACGTGTGAGCTTGCATTCCATAATGTTTGTGAAGACAAAAATATCCAGGATGAAGTGCAGATTATGGGAGGACACCCATGGGATGGTGGGGTGAACATGGAGGAAAATAAATGCTAGTGCTAGTTAGTCCACAGCATAACTAGAATGTTTGCGGCACCCACCTAACCTGTCCTTCCTGGTGAAGTCGTTCAATGTTTTTCTACACAGTAGCCATGTGCTTTGGACATTGCTGTTGGCATTTACCACCTCCTGCCAAGCATTTTGGCCTACACGTTTCCGAAACTATGCGGCCATGGTGGGAAATACTCATCAAGTGGAGCCGGCAACATCTTTGGTGTCTTCTGCAAAACAGGAGGCCCTGATTTTTCCACCAGTGCTGCCAGACATGACCTTCAACTTTTCCAGGCAAAGTAAACTCCAAATCTAGGCAGCCAACAACAAAAAAATTCCAAATACAAGCAGCCCAAAAGAACATGTTTACAATTTCTAAAAGAGGCAGCCAAACAGGATCGCTTAATTTTAAATGTACATAGAATTACATAGAATATACATTACAGAAACAGGCCATTCAGCCCAACAGGTCCATGCCGGCGTTTATGCTCCACACAAGCCTCCTCCCTCTAGACTTCATCTAACCCAATCAACATATCCTTCTATTCCTTTCTCCCTCGTGTTTATCTAGATTCCCCTTAAATGTATCTATGCTAGTCGCCTCAACCACTCCTTGTGGTAGCGAGTTCCACATTCTAACCAGTCTCTGGGTAAAGAAATTTCTCCTGAATTCCCTATTGAATTTATTAGTGACTATTTTATATTTATGGCCCTTAGTTCTGGTTGCTCCCGCAAGTGGAAACATCTTCTCTACGTCAACCCAATCAAACCCTTTCATAATCTTAAAGAATTCATCAGATCACCTCGCAGTCTCTTTTCTAGAGAAAAGAGCTCCAGCCTGCTCAATCTTTCCTGATAGGTGTAACCTTTTTTGCACCTTTTCCAGTGTCTCCATATCCTTTTTATAATATGGAGACCATAACTGTTCATGGTACTCCCAAGTGTGGTCTAACCAAGGTTCGGTACAA
Source organism: Heptranchias perlo (assembly GCF_035084215.1). Taxonomy (NCBI): domain Eukaryota; kingdom Metazoa; phylum Chordata; class Chondrichthyes; order Hexanchiformes; family Hexanchidae; genus Heptranchias; species Heptranchias perlo. The sequence goes on from NC_090335.1 coordinate 36,531,995, forward strand.
TTTTAAAATAACTTTTCTGCTTTTCAATTCTATCCTTCTAGAAATGGACCCCAGTGCTCTGTTTGCTTTTTTAAAATAGCCTTATTAATCGTCGCTGCTACTTTGTGTTTGTGTATCTGTACCCCCAAATCCCTCTGCACCCCTACCCCATTTAGACTCCTATTTTCCAAGGAGGAAGTGGCCTCTTCGTTTTTCCTACCGAAATTTTCCTCCTCACACTTATCTATATTGAAATTCATTTGCCAATTACATGGCCATTCTGCACGTTTATTAATGTCTTCCTGTATTTTGTCATCCTCCTCAGTATTAACTAAATCCCCCAATTTGTTGTCGTCCACAAATTTTGAAATTGTACTTACGATTCCTGAGTCCAAATTGTTCATGTAAATGGTGCCAATACCGATCCTTGGGGAACACCACTTCCCACCTGTTACCAGCCTAAGTAACTACCTTTAATCGCTATTGTTTTCTGTTTTGTAGCCAGCTTGCTATACATTCTGCTACATGCCCTCTGACTCCACATGCTCTGAACTTAGTCATAAGTCTACAATGCGGTACCTTAATGAAAGCCTTTTGAAAATCCAAATATATTACATCTACTGCTTACCCTTGTTTACCCTTTGTTACTTCTACAAAGAATTCAGTAAGATTGGTCAAGCAGGACCTTCCTTTTTGAAATCCATGCTGACTATTCTTTACTATATTTTCGGTTTCCAGATGTTTTTCAATTACATCTTTGACGAAGGATTCCATTATCTTTCCTACCACCGACATTAAGCTAATTGGTCAATAGTTCCCTGGACTTGTTCTATCTCCCCTTTTAAATATAGGGATCGCATTAGCTGTCCACCAGTCCTCTGGCATTATTCGTGTGTGTGTGTGTGTGTGTGTGTGTGTGTGAGTGATAGTGCCTCTATCTCTCCCCTAATGTTTAATATGCGTGGAGGCAATCCATTAAGAACAGGGGTTTTATCCTCTCAAGTTTGATAAATTAATCAGTTATCTTCCCCCTTTCTATCTTAAATGTCTATATCTGTTTTGATCTCTTCTAATGTTATGCCCACCATGTTTGCCTCAGTATTTACCAAGGAGACTAAGTAATTATTTAATATATCTGCCATTTTGCTGTCATCACTTATCAGTTTATCATGTGTATCCCTTAGTGGCCCTATCCTGATTTTTCTTGTTATTTGTGTCTGTAGAATACTTTTTATATTCCTTGATAATTTAATTTCATAGTTTCTCTGCCTTCCTAATTTTTTTAAACTTCTTTCCTAACTTTTTCATATTCCCTTTTGTCATCCTGTCCTTTTGTTGTCTATGTACTTATTCTTTAGTTTCAATTTTGCCCTTATTTCTTTATTCATCCATGGTGTATCATTACTGGCTGGTTTGTTCTTTTTATTGGGATATCTTTCTCTTGGGCACTACTGATCACTTTTAAATGTTTCCCACTGCTGTTCTACTACTTTTGTTAAAAAAATTTTCAGTTTATTTTCCCTAGTTCCATTCTCATGCCCTGAAAATCAGCTTTTTTTCCAATTTATAACTTTGATTTTTGTCATACTTATGTACTTCTCAATCTTTATCTTAAACATTATGATGTTATGATTGCTATTGCCTACATGTACCCTATGCTTAGTTCTTTTATCTGTTCTGGTTCATATCCCATTACTGGATCCAGTCGTGCTACTTCTCTTGGGCTTTTTATATACTGGGTAAGAAAGGAACCCTGCATACATTGTAAAAACTCCATTCCCTGTACCCCTTTACCTACCTTTTCTTGCCAGTTTATTTGGGGGTTAGTTTAAAATCTCCCATGATTATTATTCAATGTCTTTTACTCATTTCATAAATTTGCTTATACATTTCTTTCTCCACCTCCTTTCCGCCATTAGGTGGTCTGGAGTATACCCCTATTAACGTGATCAATCCCTTTTATTTCAATCTGTATGTATTCTGTTTCTATTGTTATATCCCTTTTTTCTACTGCAATTGTTATTGCCAATTCGTACAGCTACTCCACTCCCCTCCCCCTTCCTTCCCTATACTTTCTGATTGTTGCAACTTGCAATAGTTAGTAGCCATTCCTGTTCTTTATGTAGCTATGTTAGTTATTCCAACTACATCTGGTTCCTCGCTATGATTTATTTTCACCCGTTTCCCCCATTTTATTTTGGACGTGTGTACGTTGCTGTACAGGCAGTTTAATTCATCTTTAATAGTTCCTTTTGCTTTATTTTTAACAGTCCTTTTATACTTCTATTTTATAAATGTATTTGTTCCTTGACCATTTGCTTTCATTATTCCTTACCCTGGTCTGATCTTTACACTCATCTCCTGTTTCTTTTATCTTTAGGCTTGTTATTGCTACTAGATCCCTCCCCCCATCTTGCTAGTTTAAAGTCTTATCCACCGCCCTATTTATCCTTTCCTAGGTCTCTGGTCTTGTTCAGGTAGAGCCTGTCCCAGTACTGGTGCCAGTGTCCCATGAAATGGAACCCCTCCTTCCCACTCCAGCCTTTCAGCCACACAGTCACCTTTTTTGATCTGCCTAGCCCTATGCCAATTAGCACGTGACTCGGGTAGTAATCCTGAGATTACCACCCGTGAGGTCCTGCTTTTTAATTTAGCTGCTAGCTTCTGATATTCCCTCAGCAGGACCTCCTCCTTGTTCTTCCTTATGTCATTGGTGCCGACATGGACCACAACAACTGGATCCTCCCCCTCCTTTTCCAAGTTCCTCTCCAGTTGCTCTGAGATGTCCTTTACCCTTGCACTAGGTAGGCAACACGCCTTCCTGGACACTAGGTTGTGACTGCAGAGGATGCTATGTATCCTGCTGTTTCATAGAATCCGCTATCATTACACCCTGTTCATTCTGATCCTTTCTCTTCTCCGCACCCCCCCCTCCCCCAAACCACCTTGTACTCGGCCTCATGCTCCATGGTGCCATTGTTAGCATTCTAGGCATCTTCTCTGCAGCCTTCATCCTTAAATCCTCACAGGTATCAAGTACCTCCATACCTGTTGGATAGGACCAGTGTCTGCGGGACCTCCTTGTCTACCTCCCCCTCCCTTATGTGTCAGAGTGTCTCTAACTTGCACTCTAGCCCAAGACTCTGATCTAGAGTGTCTCAAGCCAGAGACATTTACTGCAGATGTGGCAATCCGGAACAGTCTCACTGTCCATAAATGCCCGCATATTACAGTCCCGAGCCAGGCCTGTACTGCCGTTGCTAGTTTTTTATTGATTTATTAATGTAGCCTGTGAAATTCCTACTGCAACCAGCCACACCAACCACAAAGCCTGTACTCCTTTAAGCCACTGCAGCAAACAAACCTCCTGATGGTGGGCTAACGTTCAATCACAGGCACTGTTTGCCCAGTGCATACCCTCTCTGTGCTCACTACTTGAATGCGAGAGTATGGTAAGTTCAAGTGCGCTTTATATCACTTGTGCATGGTGGAGGGGAAGGGAAGAGAAAAATCAGCCCCATTGTCTTCATTGAACAGTGTTTGACAAATCTTTGTTTTGGATAAAATTTCTGCTACTTGTGTTGAAACACATTGAAAACATTAGCAGATTGTGCATGATTTTGTGATGAAAATGACATGTAGTTCTGATTTTTCTCCTTGAATAAAAATTACTTTTGTGAACTCCAAATTAAAAGCAAAAGAAATCTCTCCTGCTGTGGGTTTTATTATGCTCGTAGTGTATATCTGCCATCTTGGTGCACAGGCGATAGGCTCCAAGAAGATGCTTTCGAATTTACATCTTTTGATCTTCCAAATAAGGTGATGAATTCTTTAGTTGAATTTCTTAGTCCATGTTCTTTTATTTCAGAACCTTTTTATTAATTAACAAATCACCAGAATTTTATGAAATGAATTCCCTTTCTAACTTTCGTTTTAAAATTCTGACGGTGAAAGACCCTTAGGTATTGAAAATCCTGAAATTTGTAACTTAAGCTGGGCTTTGAAAATATATATGTCTATTTGAGCTGTTCCATTAAATGACATTGTGGGTGCAATAAATAATATAAGGAACATGGCTGAAATTCAGTCCATGATATCATCAGTAGAATAAACTATTGAGGCATGAATGAACAGTGCACATTTGACAGATATACATTTTTATATGTTTGAGCATTATAATTTCAATAAAGAAGCTGTTAGAACAATGTAAAAGATTTACTATTGTTTTTGGATGTGGGTTTATATAATGAAAGAAACAAGCATTGTGAGGATTTAATGTTCATGTGAAGGTCTGGATGCAGTTGTTACTACAGGTATTTCACAATTGCAGGTTTCTTTTGCATACTAGTGTAGTTCATTGCAACTGGGAACCACTTCAGAAAGGATCACCTGCTGATGTGTTGGCAGGGATTGTGATTAGAGGGTTTACAACTGAGCTTCAAATAATACTTGCACAGGAGCTGCGGGGAAAATTATTCCATTCTCAACCACTGTTACCTTATCCAGCAAAATGACATGGGAGAAATATCAAAATGAGAACTGACTGTGTAATTGTTTCTTCAAATGTTTCACAATTATAGCAGTAGAAAGAAAGGATTCCAATAAGGCTGATCAGGCAATGGAAACACTAAATGTAGAACTAAGAAACGGCAAAGGATGCAAGACTCTGGTGGGCGTTGTCTACAGTCCTCCTGATAGTGATGTAGTTGGTGGGGGGAGGCATGTGTAAGTATGGAGATCAGAGAAGTGTGTAGCCAAAACAATATGGTTAAAATGGTAGATTTTAATTTTCACAGATTGGGAGAAGCAGAACAATTCAAGTAATAAAGGCAACAAATTTCTAGAACATATTTGGGGCAATTTTCTTTAACAATTTTTTTAAAAATAGGATAAGAACGGGCCATACTAGATTTAATGATTAACAAATCAGAATTAGTTAACAATCTGATGGTAAGGGAACGTCTCATGAATAGTGACCATAATATGACTGAATTTGCTATTAGGTTTGAGAGAGAGTCACAAACCAAGGTTTTAAATTTAAGGCAAACTGCGAAGGGATAAGAAATAAATTAACCACAGTAAACTGGGCTGAACTGTTAATGGGTAAATCAACAGACAAACAGTGGGAAGTATTCAAAGAAGCATTTGGTACAATACAAAACCAGTACATACCCCTAAAAGGCGATAGCTCCACATGTGCAGTTAAGTAACCATGGTAAATAAATGAGGTATGAGACAATATCGAGCTAAAAGAAAAGGCTTACACAAGTATGAGGAAGAGTGAAAATCCAGCAGACTGGGAGAGCTATAAAAAGCAGCAAAGAGATACAAAAAGTAATGAAGTGCAAAAAAAGGAGTATAATAAAAAAAACCTTGCAAGGAATGTCAACGGTAAAATTTTTTGTAAATATATCGAGGAAGAGTGGTAAGGGAGAATGTGGGCTATTAAAGACGTTTGCAGGCGAGATTGTAATGGGCAATAGGAAATGGCTAAATGAATGCTTTGTACCTGTTTTCACAGTCGAGGATGACGACAAAGTACCAATGGTATATGAGAACCAAAATATAAGTCAAGGGGAGGAAAATAGTGAATTTAATGTTTTTTTTGAAAATAATGGGACTTAAGAAAAAATCTCCAGGAACTGAGGGTTTTCACCCACAAGTAAAATAAGAACTAGGTGGAGAAATTACAGTTGCATAAGTCATTATTTTCCAAAGCTCTAGAGTTTCTGGGATTGCACCTTTTTAGATTGGAAAATTGTAAATGCCCCTCCATTATTTAAGAAGGGAGGGAGGGATAAACCAGGTAACTGCAGACCTGTCAGGTTAACATCAAATATGGGGAAGTCATTGGCGACTATCCTCAGGGGCAGTGACTAAGCATTTGGATAAGTATGCACTGATCAAAGACAGTCAGCATGGATTTATGAAGTGTAGATCATGTCTGACTAATCCAGTTGAATCTTTTGAGGAGGTCACAAGCATGTTGGATAGGGAAGTGTCCATGGATGTTATCTATATGACCTCTGGTAACCCACTTAATAAATCCAGTACTATCTATTCACCTCGTATTTATCTGTCCCATTTCATTCCTGTACCTTCCTTTCAAAGCCTATAGTTCTTTCCTTTAGTTTTTGATCTACAAACCATTGTCCACTGGCCATCATACTTGGCCATCTTGTACACAAACAACCCATAGCAAACATACTTTGTGGCTACATTTGACCTGCAGACCTCATCCTACAGGTGACTTGAAAAAGTTTAGTTAGTTCACTGACTTGATCAAAACTAAACTCAGCTACAGAAATCTACAATTTGCACCCAAAGGGTTTTAAACTGTTACTTAGCTTAACCTTGCAGTATTCTTGCTTTTCTAGGCATCTTCCTTCCCTGATCCCACACTTTTTGCTCCTTATGTACCTGACCTCATCTGTAAAATCTACTTGTCCCCAACCAGATTATTAGCTGCAGTCCACTTTCTTAATTTTGGTGCTCAACTTTTAACATTCCATTCTTTTAAATTTTCTTGTGTTGCTCCCCTTTTAAATGTTGTTCTTATTAGTTTTCTGCAGTTGCCTTAAGCTGTCTGGAAAGGGAGCCTTTGACAAAGTTCAGCTCAGAAGACTCCTGCTAATGTTAATGCAGTCCAAAATAGAGGCAAAGGGGTGGAAATTGCATCGTGCCAGCTTGCCAGCACGAACTGGGTTGCACAGAATGATTCTTGCGCTGGAACAGGTAGACGCAAGGCCTGATCAAAATTGGTCCATGCACTGCGTGTAACTTATAACTGGCGAGCTGTGGGTGCCAACTGCCTGTTCCCAAGCAGCACCCCGGCAGAGCAGACGTCAATTTCAGGCCGCTGCAATGTTGACAGCGGCCCTCAGGTAGGTCCGAAAGGGGTGGGAGGAGGCGATCGGGAGTAGTGGGGGGGGGGGGGGGGGGGGGTGCGGAAGAGAGAGGCAATCACAACGTGCGGTAGGTGATTGGTGGGAAGGGGACAGAACAGAGCAGGGGCTGGCAACAGTCTTTGGGACTGCTGTGTAATTGGGAGGAGCGCTCCCGGCTCCTGAGGAAGGTTTTTTTGACAAATTTAACTTGTCTCTCGGTGGTCGAGATGGGTTGCTGAAGAATCCTGAGCTGGGCGGGTCTAATGCCTGACCCACACGTTGCAGATCAATTTTCAGTGAGGGTCCTTTAGCACCCAGGACACAATGGGGCCCACGAATTTAGCGGTGGGACCTGCCTGTGCAGATTGGGCCCAGGCTGCCTCACTTCTAACTTGGCATGCCTTGCGCCTGTTTTACGCCTGAAGAACTGGAGCAATACGTACCAATTTTTAACCCCAAAATCTAGGCACGTTTAAGGAACTGGCTGAAAGGCTTATGTTATGGTAGTGATTTAGAATGGGGGTGAGGGAATGCTGGGTGGAGAACTGCGGAGATCAGTGTTGGGACTCTGACTGTTTCTAATTTATATTAATAACTTGCATTCTGAAACCCAGTGCAAACTGGTCAAACTTGTAGGTTTAAAAAAAAACTGGTTTACCAAGTATGTAAATAGAACAGTGATGGGTAAAATTTAATATGGATAAATGTAATGTTTTGCAAATAGGATGGAAATATACATAACAAAATACTCCACAAATGACATTAAAATAACTAAGGGGCAATTGAAAGAGGTGTGGGATTATTAGCAGTTTGGATTCTTAACATGTCCAGCCTCTGAGAAACATCAGTGAACAAAATAAATTGAATGCAGAGTTGTATAACCAAATCAGTAAAATATATATCAGCAGAGGTAATGTTCAAACTGTGCAAGTAACATCCATGCCACATTAGTGTCAGGCAATGACCATCTTCTTGATTTTCAATGGCATTACTATCACCGAGTTCCCCATTATCAACATCATGGGGGTCACCATCGACCAGAAGCTGGACTGGGCCAGCCACGTAAATGCCCTGGCTACTACAGCAGGTCAGAGGCTGGATATTCTGTGGTGAGTGGCTTCCCAAAGCCTCTGTACCACTTACAAAGCTCAAGTCAGGAGTGTGATGGAATACTCTCCATTTGCCTGGATGGGTGCAGCTCCAACAACACTCGAAACTCGACACTATCCAGGAAAAAGCAGTCTGCTTGATCGGTACCCTATCCATTGGCTTAAACGTTCACTTCCTCCAGCATTGGCAATTTATGGTTACATTGTGTACTATCTACAGCATGCACTGCAGCAACTCGCCAAGGCTTTTTTGGCACTGCCTCCCAAACCCGTGACCTTTACCACCTGGAGGGACAAGGGCAGCAGGCATGGGAACACCATCTCTAAGTCACACGCCATCCTGACTTGTTCCTTCATTGTCACTGGGTCAAAATCCTGGAACGACCTATTCAAAAAGGCCAGCCATCGCCTTAAAGGTAACTAGCCATTGGCTATAAATGCCGGCCTTGCCAGCGGCGCACATATCCTGAGACTGACTTTTTAAAAAGGTAGCTTTTCAGCCTTAGTCGGTATATGATGGTAAATGGTACAGAAACGTTAAGAAAAGAACTAAATTGAAGTGTCGGCCTAGGTTATGTGCTCAATGACCTTCAGATTCTGAGGCGAAATTGCTAACATTAAGCCAAGTATGACATCTGATAGTTGATGAAATTAGGAGGTTGAATTGAAAATTAGTAGTGAGTTTTGCTCACCCAGGTTTCTAGTACTGCAGTTTGTAAATATATTCTCTTGCATTCCTTGTATTCTTGCTTAATGTTCGTTGTGATGTTGATAATTTAATTGCTGTTTGAGGGGTGCTGTGTTGTGCTGTATCAAAATCAGTGTTGTTTGCTAACTCCGGCATATCTTATGAAAGTACGATTGGAAATTCTATCTCTTCTCATAGGACTTAATTTCTAAATTTATTTCCATACATAACTGAATTTTTCAGAGGAACGGTGATTAAGGTAGTAGTGTGTGGCTGGAGGAGCTTACACAGATAGGGAAGGGATGAGGCCATGGAAGGATTTAAACAAAAGAATGAGAATTCTAAAATTGATGCATTGATTGACTGGGAGCAAATGTTGGCCAGGGTGGGTGTGATAGATGAGAGTGACAGGGCATTGATGCAGTGTTTTGGATAGGCTGAAGCTTATGGAGCGTGGAGGATGGGAGGCCGGCCAGGAGAGCATTGGAGTAATCATGGAAGTGAGAAAGTCGTGAAATCGTCTGAATTGGCTCATGAAATCATCTAATTTGGCCCAATATATGGCCTCTCTTCATTCTAGTCTGTCTGAATATCTGTTTATATACAGCACTTTAGTGCAGTTCAAAGTTCTGTTATAGTTTCCCCTCTGTGTTTGTAGCAATTTGAGTGCTTTATGAATATCCATAAAATCATTTATGAGCAACATCTTTGAAACTGTCACTTATATTTTATAACCCAATCAAATATTAGGTTTTAGATATGAGATCACAGATTTAATAAAAAGTTATTTTCAAACTCATAAAAAGTGGTAATAGCATTTTATGGAAAGATCTGGCCTTCCACCATATAGAGTATCTGCTCGTTGATGTAAACTGCCTCAGAGACAAGTTTGCTTATATGCAAACATCTTCACATTCCAATGGCAAAAGCAATATCAAACCTGCCTACAGCTTGCTGTTTATAACCTTAATCAGTTTGATTCTGTATAGTGTTTGCCAGCAAACCTTAGCTTTCCATTTCTGTAACTTCTACCAATCTGCGTACTGTAATAATACCTATTGTTGCTTAAGATCTGATTTAATTTGTTTATTGGTATTTTGTTTTCTCCTGCTTTTGCCCCTTTCTTTGCCTTCTCCTCTCCCTATGCCATACACCAGTTGAGAGCTTGGTAGGTGAATATTTCTAAGCACTTGCCAGTGGCTCTCAATAACCTGCCATTAGGAGATATAAAATAGATGCTTTGCAGACTTCTGCCCCAGAATTTCCCCTCTGCCTGTGAGCAAATGCCAAACCTTCCTTTGACTGGTGTTAGGTTGGGAATTGCAGCGTTTTGACCTAGGGATCATAAAGGAACAGTGATATGCAAGTCAGGATGGTGGGTGACTTGGAGGAGGTGATGTTCCCACGCCAGTGCTGTTCTTGTCCTTCTTGGTGGTAGGGGTCAGGGGATGGGAGGTGTTGCTGAAGAAAGGTTGGTGAGTTGCTGCAGTGCATTCTGTAGATCTTACATAATCCATGCCACTGCACTATGGCTGCGAGGGGCTGAACACAAAGTGCAGTGATAGGGGCTGTATCCTAGGTGATGAGCTTCTTGAGTATCACTGCATCTGCACCCATCCAGGTGAGTGGTCAGCATTTTATCATACTCCTAACTTGAGCCTTGTAAATGGTGATGAGGGTTTGAGGGGTCACAAGGGGACCACTGGTCATAGATACCCAGCCTCTGCCCTGTTCGAATAGCCATTGTGTTGATATGGTTGTTCCTCAGAATCTCAGAAGTGAACCTTCTAGCACTCCACAGCACAGTGTATTATGGCTCTACACCATAATATTGCCAAAGAAGATAATTTATTAACCAATTATTTGAGGCATTTCACAAAGCAATATGACCACCTTAGATCTATAGTTGTTAGCCATAAAAAAAAACTTCCTGCCTGCTGCAGCTAGATGTTGCTAGATTATTTAGTAAATTCTATGAAAGGAGGATGTTCTGAAGTCCTCTACTTGGCACAATTTTTTTTTAAAACTGAGTAATGTGTTGATGATTGAACATAAAAGATGCATCATTGAGTCATAACCTTCTCTGTAGAGCAGAGACGGTTAAGGGGGGATTTAATAGTGTTAGCATATTTCTCCCCTTACTGTTGCCAGTATGGTTTCTTAATCCATCAACAATAACTTCCACTTGATTCTAGCCCACGTGGTTATAAAATAACAAGTTTAATAAATTGACTTACAACAGAGTTGCAATGCAGCTGTCTTCAACATGACATTCCACAGTATTATAGTTATAATATGACTGTCTACAGATTACATTAATGACAAGCAATCAGTACAACCTGATCTATCTGTGAATCCATGTCGATCGGACCTGACTTTTTGCGGGCTGTCTGTGGCAATGGACGTCCGACTGTCCCCTTTTGAGAGCCTAACTTTTGGGAGGGAGCATGCCCTATCTTTATACTATTTGGCTGCGTTGTTCTGTACGTAGCACTGCTGGACTTATCTTGTGGTCGTAAACTATCCTACTGTGCTGACTCTCCAAAACCCACCAAGGATTGTTTAATGTCTTAGTGTTTGCATAACCTTTCACAGTTATCAGGTCTTAATATGTTTATACTAGGTTAGGACAATCTGTCTCTTGATCCTTAGTTTTTCACTCTTAGAGAAACCCAAGAGGTCATTGAAAGTTATTTTCCTCACAGATGCGGACCTTTACCCTCCCGTGCGCACCCGCCCTCTTGTTAAGTTGTATGGCATGATGCAAACCAGTATTTTCTACACTTGTTTTAAACCATCTTCTTGCTTCTCTCTCCTCTTGAACCTGACTGGAACCACTCTGGTTCAATTATAGCGTCTAGAAACGGGCCATCTCTTGACCTTTTGGGTGTTTATAGTTCAGCATGCTCTCTCTTACAAACTGTCTTTCACACACACACAGACACAACTTTGCCTCCTTGCCACCTATTGACGCCACTCTCTTGCTAAATGCTTGGGAGCTTTGTGAGCTTTGCAAGATGGAATGTTGACCATGCTTGGCTTTAAACCTGAGTGGAACCACTCCGGTTCAATTTTCACTCTCTTCCTCAACCATCTCCTTAGTCTTGCCTAAAATCATCTTGAGTTTACATTTTATCAATATTAGGTTTACATAAGCACATATAGGCATATACATATTACTTTAAGTTTCATTTGGTTAATACAGAAACCTACAGTGTATCATATTATCAAGAAATCATGGACTTAAAAGATTCTCCAGCTCTCCTTTTATCAATATCCATCTTATGGATATTTTTGCTAAATACTATTTCTCCCTAGCCCAATTTCATTGTTAATTGAAAGGAATCTAACCCTGAATTTTGGAAATCCATATTACTGTCCCTCTTGAATTTCAATCCCTCTGATTGGTAGCAGTGTTTCTTGATTGTTTAATTAATTAGTCGGTTTGTCTATGCAGTATGTGTCAGTGCCTTGTTTAAAAGATTTTCTCACTCTACTGCGCTACGTTGACTATTTCATGTCGTGCTGTTGTCAAGTAACTGAGCATGTCTGAGACCCGTTCTTCAGTGCATCTTCATCACACATTTCTGCATACTAGTTGCCTCACATGCAACATATCACAGGTATTAACTTTCTGCTAGCCAGTATCTTTTCCCTCATGGCATTTCTGAATGTGTTTTCCATGGCATACATCATATCTTGTAAGATTCAATCCTGTAAGAGCAACTGGTCTGTTTAGAGTGGTTCCAATAGCTCACAGGCCATAGGCATTTGTAATCATGTCTTTCATCCTGGTCTCCATTTCTGACTGATGGCAACGTACATTTGTATCTTTCGTGTCCACTGTAGCCATTATTGGGCTTTCAGGTTATCTTATCAAAAGGTCAGGGGTGGTAGTGGTGGTGTCTGGAGGTCTTTATTTATCTCCCCCTGGATGGTCCTGATGTCTGGGTAGTGGCCAGGCTATCAAATGCAGTTTTCTCATTGTTCAGTATAGGCTAGGACACAAACATCTCTGAGAAAGCTACCAATCAACTATTGTCAACTACACTTTCTTGACTTTTGCTAGATTGTACATTTATACCAGATTGATATCTTTTGGTAAATCATGCCCAGGTGATTTATTTACCCATAATCACCCAGGGTGATGCCTTTAGAGAAATTCCCATTTGGGGGTGTAATATTTCTATACTTCAGTTCTCAATCCCTTCCTCTCCAATTTTACACATCCGATTTATATTACCATTTCATCTCATTCATGATCCCTGGAGGAACTTTACTGTCCAAGACAATATTTACAGTCTGGTCCAATGTCTCGATACCTTTTTTATTTGTTTTACTTAAATTCTTCTTGGACCTCTCTTCATTATTCCAATTACAGAGAGCAGTATTGTTTGACAAGTCCTGTCAGTCCATGTACAATTTTATTTCCCCGCAAAATACTTTCTTCCTTGATACACAGCATTGGATAGGAACCATTTAGACTGGACTTTCATTTTAAAATATAATTTGATTATCCCCTTAAACTACAGGTAAATGTTTTCCTTCTTGAGTGCTTGAACAGCAACTCTTAGCAATTTATCTTATCAATTCCAATTTCAGAAACCAATTATGCCCAGGCTTTGTGGTTTTCCAGTGGAGGCAGAAGTGCTTGTAATTACCCTTGGATAGTAATCCTACCACCCCCTTGCCCCCCTTTATAAGCTCTCTGTCTCGGAAAATAAATGGGTTAAGGCAAAACAAATCAAAACATTTTCAAAAGAAGAAAAGCAACTTTAATTGAAGATTTCATGCTGTCACCATTGGGGAAATAATGAATTGACAAATTAACCCCTTGGGCTCTCGAGCCACAATGGATTTTCTATGTTCCTTTTTAAACAGAGGACCATGGTTTTCAGGACTGCATGAGTGTTGATGGTGCAGGATTACCAAGAATAGTTCTTTGACATAAAAATGGCTTCACAAAGTTACAGAGTAGTCTTTGCTGGCAAAATGTTGGTGCAGGAATATCCAATGGCGTGAAGAATTTAAGATCTTATCTGCAGACATCAAATATCGTAACATGGTGACGTTTTGGACGAAGACTTAAAACTTGGATTTCGATATTTCAAAATTACATAGAGAACGAAAAGCGATCATCAGCCTTGATCCAAGGCAAATTTCTGCTGGCACTGACTGGTCAATCTGAACTACTCAGTCTATTCTGCCACACTTATTCTTGTGATGTGCCCAGCAGGGGGTGGTCTTTATCAGTGGATCAAATTCTCTCCGTTCGTGTTGGAGGCCCATTGCTAGGTCATATTGAACTTGTATCCATATCAGCAGCCCTTCTTGTGGAGACTCTACACCCATTTGCCACAAACACATATTTAATATGTCCACTATCATGTTGTTGTTCTTTCCCATCCAATCTACTCCTAAGATACCATCCTCTCTTTCCTGTTGTTTTTGAATCCACACTACCATGTGGCGAGTGTTTACATCCCCCACTGTGACTTCCGTCTCTACCATCTTCCCCATATCTTCCCCCTCCTCCAAATCCCTAGTTCTGACTTCCATGGGGTGGCGCTGAGCTGTTTATGGTTCCACACTGTAGGAGGGAGGGAAATGCTGGAAAAGGGTTGGATCGGAATGATCTCATTTTAATCTTTCCTCCAGCTCCTGTATTTTCTTTTGACAGTGGATATGATCTCCCGCTCCTGCTACACTATGCTGGTTATCCTGGTTTTTGACTTAGGCATCCTCGTAGGGCACTAAATTCATCTACCTTATCACATTTTATCCTGACCTCCCTGTCATTGTGGTTTGGCATTACATGCTACTAATTTCCTGGCTCTATTTGCACTTTCAGTTTGAAGTCGGGTTGTAAGCAATTGTATGAGCTAATTGATTTTCCACCTCCTAATTTTTGTTCCATCAACTTTTTGTTGCGGTCTCCCTTGGTTTTTAATTAAGTTTTATAATTTGCTGTCCTTGCCATAACATGACTTGTGGGTATGATCTTAACTAACTCTCCTAGCTGTTCTAGGTTTTCTGCTTTTTCTATCAAGGAGATAAAAATATTCTTAATCTTTTCTGTTTATCGGTCACCTTTTCTGACCACAGCCAATCACAAGATAAAAGCTGTCAGTTTTGCTAACAGCTATCACATTTCAGTACAACCAAGATGATTATCCCAAAATTGATGTCCTGCACTAGATAAGATACCATTCTTCGATTGGACATTAACACATTAACTCTTTACACATCAATTCACATTCACCAATATTCAACACAATTTCAATCAGATTAATTTTCATATGTAATAACCTCATGTCTGGAATTTGAGACTTTTTTTAATTAGAAGCAGAACTTCACTGGCCACAAGAAGAATGGTTTCCACAAGTGATAGGTTAGTTAACCTCTAACTCCAATTTTAATTCAGCAATACCAAAATTAAACACAACACAAGACAAAACAAATAAAATTATCAATACAGCACGTGATTACTAAAACCCAGTAAATGACATTGTCTTTCGTTTCGTTTTTCAGGCGTGCCTTTCCAAAAACTCTGAATAACGGAAACAACTGCTTTCGTAGCTAACTAAAATCTTTGTTACATAATGCAAAATACACACTCCTGAACAATTTCTTTCCTATTTACTCGAGGGCTGCATTACCCTAATTTTGACTTCTCGACATGGGTGTGGATTGTCGAGCGTAAACCATCCAGTTCACTCGCCATGGTTTATTCTCCTACAGGCTTGAGGTACGGTTACCTCACTTGGTCACGACCATTTCCTCCCCGTCTCCTCAGAATACAGTCAATTCTCTTAATGCGAGCTACCTTAAACCTTTAAAACTCGGGCCCACCCAAGGATGCCATTTGTTAGCGGATTTCTCCTGTTACTGTCGCAACTATGGGTTGTTAATCCATCAACAATAACTCCCGCTTGATTCTAGCCTGAGTGGTTATAACAGCAGGTTTAATAGATTGACTTACAACAGAGTTGCTCTATGGTTGTCTTTAACATTACATTCAACAGTATTATAATACAACTGCCTACAGATTACATTAATAACAAGCAATCAATACAACCCGATCTGTCTCCAAATCCAGGTAGATCAGACCTGACCTTTGCAGACTGCCTGTGGCAATGGACTTCAGACCGTCCCCTCTTGAGAGCTCTAACCTTTGGGAGGGAGCATGCCCTATCTTTGTTATTTGGCTGCGTTGTTCTGTATGTATGCACAGCTGGTCTTATGGTTGTCAACCATCCTACTGTGCTGACTCTCCAACACACCAAGGATTGTTTACTGTCTTAGTGTTTACATAGCCTTTCACCATTACTTAATATATCTGCCATTTTGCTGTCATTACTTATGAGTTTATCATGTGTATCCCTTAGTGACCCTATCCTGATTTTTCTTTTGTTATTTGTGTCTGTTGAATACTTTGTATAGTCCTTGATTTCATAGCATCTCTTTGCCTTCCTAATTGTGTTTTTGACTTCTTTCCTAACCTTTTCATCTTCCCTTTTGTCATCCTCTCCTTTTTTGTATATGCACTTAGTGTATGCCTTTTTTTGTAATTACATTGTAATGTTCCCCACTGTGAAGATGCTGATGTGTTTAAACTGAAGTGTGAGCTGTTATGCAATTTTTTTTTTAGATAGAGGAAAATAAAGTATAATGTTATTTTTAAAGTTTCTTACGTTCTGAAAGGTACATAAACATTTCTCTGATTGCATCGGTAATGTTATGTTGTCATGCCACTCACTTTATCTTGCCTTTGAGTGAAGGTCAACCATGAGTACCTTTTAACTAGCCACAACTATTCAATATGGAAGCTGACGTTAAGAATCAAAGTGGGTCTAACAATTTGATTAGGCATCTCTCCTATACCAAATGTTATAACTGGTGGCTCACTAGCAGTACACAATTGAACCATGAAAACTCTGAAGAGATGGATACTTGCAGTAGGGAAAAATATATTCCACATCAAGGTTCCATTATGAAAGCACTAGAAAGCAGTACCTGCACATTATCAGTGTTACCATGGAAACATACGCAAGTACATTAATAAATGTTTCTTCTGAAGGGAAAAATAAACCTACCTTCAAATAAAATGTATCCATCTGAATTCTTAAGTAACCTTTTTAGACGTAAAAATACAATCTTTTATCACTAATTTCCAAATCACTATCCTCAGTACAAACTACTTCACAATAAAAACAAGATCAAACCAATAAAAGAAATATTGCCTCCTTACTGATTTTTAAAATGTTTCATTAAAAAGTATGAGAAATACACAATAACCTAATGTAGTATAATAGCTGTCAAAATTACTCAGAAAAATGACTCCCAAATGGTCACAAATGGCTTGGTCTGTGGCTTTGTCATTTCTTTGGTGCGTAAGTGCCATTTATTGCCTCATAAACTCACCATGTGTATTCAAGGCTGCCTAGTACCACTCATTAGAGTGGCACTCACTCATTTTGGTTTAAAAATGTGACCTATTTTGATGTATGTAACTCTGAAAAATAAATATAGCTCTATATATTTAAATGAGCTTGCAATCTATGTGACTTGTTGATCCTAAATGCATTATTTCTAATACTCTCGATTCTCAAAGGGAGTCTTTATGCAATGTCAAAGTAGGAGTCTTGAGGTAGTGACAAAGGCAATCTAAAGCAGTTATTCTTCACTCCTGTGGCTCCATTTTGATGCTACTTCAAGATTTCTACTTGGGCATTGCCTCAGGAATCACTTCGAGAATCACATGCAATCACTTTTAATGTCAGTCCTAAAAAAAGATTTCCCTCTTCTTCACAGCTCTGCTACATTATACTTTCAAAACAGCCGTTGGCTTTGTAGCAGGAGTACACTAAAAACTGAACTTAATTCATTGCTAAGATATAGGAACAGGAGTGGGCCATTCAACCCCTTTGAACCTGTTCCACTATTCAATCAGATCATCGCTGATCTGTACCTCAATTTCATCTGTTCCAAAATCTACCTATCTATCTATCTCAGTCTTGAAAACTTCAGTTGATCCAGCATCCGCAGCCTTTGTGGGGAGAAGGAGTTCTAGATTTCCACATCACTTTGTATGAAAAAATGCTTTCTGATTTCACTCCTAAATGGCTTAGCTCTTACTTTAAGATTGTGTCACCTTGTTCTGGATTCCCCACCAGAAGAAATAGTTTCTCTATATCTACCCTATTAAATCCCTTTATCATTTCAAACACCTCAATTAGATCACCCCTCAACCTTCAATCTTTCATATATCCTCAAAGGAAAGTAAATATTAGTTACTAGTTGTATTTTCAGTCTGTATAAAATCTCTACTTGACCTTTTTAAATATAAATGTTGCTTAATATTAGTTAAAGTATATTTCAGATGTTTACCATAATAGACTGCATCTTCAAGGCTTGCATTAGCTTATAATTGCTTTTATAATGTGCACTCTACTGTCTCCAATTCTGTAGATTTATTGCTAGTGCTTTTCAGTCACATCAGAGATGGTAATTAATGAGACACTTTGCTTGGGTTCACTTCAAAGATCGTTAGCTGGAGACGGAGTTAAATCATCTGGGACTAACTGATTAAAGTACAGTGAAACCTATACAAATGAACACCTGCAAAAAACGGACACTTAACGACAGTCCTAAATAACTTAGTGTAATAGATACAAGCTGCACCTTGAAACGACAGACACTCGCAAATTATGAATTACGGACAGCCTTCAATGCACCAAGTCCCTTTATAACAAAACATCAGCCACGCAAATGTGTGCGCGGTGGCAGCAGCTGAACCAAAATGCTTTTGTGGAATGGAAATCTCTTTACCCAGCATCCATAGCGCTAGAGAAACCGCTCTATCTCTGGGATTGAAAGCTTGCACAGTTGTATCCCAGGAATAGAGCAGTTTCTCCGCCGCAATGGATGCGGGGTAAAGAACTACCCAATCCACAAAAGCTGAGAACTGCCGGTCGGAGGGAATCGGGTGCTCTGAAATCTCGGCAGGGGGGCCTGAAATCGCGGGAGCTTGAGTTGTTTGGGGTCGGGGGTGTTGGGAATGGGTGCTCGGGAGAGATGGGGGTGGGGAATGGCTGGGGGGAGCGATGGAGAGAATGATTTCCCTCCTTCCCCGCCCTCTGTTTCCCCTCTTCACCTGTTCATGGGTGGCCTCCTGGTTCTTGGAACTTCTCTCAACAGCCGCTGGCATGAAACCACAAATAAAGATTCTGAACGACAGGGGACGCAACCTTTTATAAGGTGAATCCAATAACATTTGTCGACGTCACGTGGTCTGACGTCGCGCAATCAAACCTCCAGAGATGCCTCCTAGCAGTGATGGCAACCCAATCCACTGGTACAACAGGTATTGATCTGCTAACAGCCCCCTACCCACCCCATAGCACTTCAAACGTTAGCAGCTGCAGCACACAGAGTTTCCGGATGGGATCTGCAGGACATTAATCCCCCCCAATTTGGCTGGGATCTCCCAGGTTCTCCGACCCTGTGGCAGCCACCTCACCCTGTGCAGGCTGCCAACACAGCAGATCCCAGGATCAGGACATCCCTCCCTCAATGGAAAAAGACCCCAGGATGGTAATGAACTGGAAAACTCAACAAACAGAAAATGAACTGAAATCACATCCTGCTGGCAGGACTCCAGAATTAGGCACGATTTCAGGTGAGGGCGAAGAAAAGAAGCAACACTGCAGGAGACAGTCAATCCTGGGATATTTGGCTCATCCAGTTTACTGTACGTACAATGACCATTTTGAAAATAGGGACAGCAACAAATAAAGGACACCTGATGCAAGACACTTCGATGTCTCCAATTTACAGATTTCACTGAAAACTGTTTCCAGGATTCATTGATTTAGCTTATCATGATGCAGGAATTGTATAGGTTTACCAGTGCCTACTTTTGAGTTTATGTTGGAGAGGGTGGAGATGATGTAACCATACACCATAGTCACTAATTATTTTTCTTTATCCAAATTTTTATTGAACTGAAGAAAATGTATATTTTTACTTGGCTTGTGATGCATTGCAGGGTGTGTGATACTTGCAGATACATTCATTGAGAACCTGTCTAGTTCTGTATAATTTGATGGCACTGAGCATTGATGGGGTCAAGAACATTCCAAGACAGAGGGCTAAAACTGAGCAGACAGGGCGACAGTGTACATTAATTATAAATGAAATGTTCCAACTTGCATCAATTTGCGCAACTGTACTGTGTAACTTATTGTCCAGCACAATAAGGTACAGTGCTATGCAGACAAACAAGTGTTCTGATACTTTATTGTCAGAGCAATGTTAATGAAATTCACAACCCTAGTCATTGTCCAGGAAAGCACATTCTGATAGGACAGGTAAGTTTTGCATTGGAACCCATTTCATATTTAAACCTTCATAGTTAAACTAAATAATTATTTTTAAATCACCTACTTCTGTGCTGGATTCAGAGCTTAAACATTTCCAAATTAGCCTCTTTAATCCCAAATACCTGGGTTATTATAGTGCCCTAAATAGATCATTTAAATGTTTTTTTTCCCTCAGATACTTGTTCAAATGTCATCCTTTGAAAAGTCCAAGAAGTTCAAGTTTATTCAATGACAAAGTACAGTTGATTTTCTTGAATTTTGCTAATTTTCTCCCTTCCTCAAGGCATTAACTATTGCTTAGATATGGATCCAAAACTCCCTGGTGCCTTGGGCAAATGCCCATTTTCCAAGTGTGAGTCTAGGATCTGGTATCAGCAGGCTGTTTCACCATGGAGGAGCATCACAGCTGAGCCCGATCCTCTCCGCACCCAATATTCACACGAGAGCACTTTCCAGCAGGAATCATATAGATAGTGATACAAAGTGTGAACCCTGACTGATACTTCCATCTTCCTAGCCTAACTGATGCTGCTAAATGCACTCGTACTGCTGCAACAGCTGTCTTGGCTTAGAACAGCTCACTCCACATACAAAAGGGATTAAAGCTAGAATCTTCTGGTCTGTATAGCTCTACGATATTTGCCCAGTGAACCATCAAGGGAGCTCTTAGTATTGAGTAAAAATGGGACATTTTGTGAATGCCAGATTGTGTGTCTCTTGTGAGCTCTACCTATCAACACAACACATTAGCCAATCTTTGGCTTATGGCTACTTGTCATTTTGCATTGAAATTCAGTACATAATCCTTCTAGTAGTTTTCCAGTAACAATATATGTGACTTAAGGTTAATTGGTCTGAAATATCAACAAATCATTTCCTGCTTTCTGTTGCTCTAATTATCCTGGTAGAGATTTTGAACATTGAAGTACCCATTTTACTGTTTGCATGCATTTGAGGAATTGGTGTGAACTGTGAAGGAGCTGGTGAGCACTAATTGGGTTGACGTACCCTCCGTACATTAGATGCATCTTTTTTTAAAAAAAATACATTTGTAGAAATGGACAGATATTTGACATTACAGGAATAAAGGAACATATGTAATTATTGGACAAGCAGTTAAGGATTAGACATTTTGTACTGATCCAGCAATGCTTCATAAATAATTTTGCACTGAGAATGTTCATTTACTGTTGATAACTCGATTGAAATCTTGTTGAATTGTTATATTTAGAAATGTGATGAGTGAATTTTGAGCTCTGGCAGCTCTAGTGACCAGCTTTATATCAAAACAAAAACAAAATGTAATGCTTATATTTCAAATTTATAATAAATGTGTTAAAACAAAGGTCAAAAGACACTTCTGCTAATACCTATTATTTGGAACAACTGCCTGTAAACTTCTGAACTAAGTACAATGTGTACTAATAATTAAATGTATTGTTCTTCTAGTGCAAAATAAACCTGAATTCTCAAAATCTGGAATCTGAGGAATGAGATCAATAGAAATCGGTGCATTGATTCGACAAAAATAAATCTAATGGTTCACTTCTGCCTCTAAAAGCTTCAAAATCACAATACCTGCTGACAGCACTTAGTCTATAGAAACCTTGGAAGATCTTCTGTATGGACTTTGGGACTAGTTTTGTATATTTTTGAACCAAATGTCCTGGCAATGTATTTCTGTAGAGCTCTCCATTTGTCTTTTTGTGGGGCTGGGGTAAGGGGGGGGGGAAGACATCAATGGAACTTCGTTGAAAGCTGCAGCAGCCCCCATTAGAAGCGACCAGGAACCAGTCATGACTCCACGTGAAGCACAGGCTTCAATTCTAGCGGTAGTAAGGGACAGAACAGAGAGCACCCTGCATACTAGCTCACCGACCAAGGGGACTGGCATCCAGGCCGCTAACTCTTGGGGCTTTCAAGATTTAATAGCTACCATTAGACCGGTCATCCCACTGCCTTTCCTCTCTGAGCACCAGACCAGCAGTACACAGGATGTGATACCAGGCTGCCTGAGCACAAGCTTCAGAGATGCAGTCAAGTGTTTCCAGGAGCAAGCCGCCTTGAGAGGAGAGAGCCACTTTAGTCCCATGACCCTTTCATAGTCCACGAGCAGCAATAGGTTGTGCTAGAGAAGTATTAAAATAGAAGTCACCCAAGGGTTACATATTGTAAGGAAACAGTAGGATAGCTTCTGTTCACTTCGGAGTTTGATGTGTTAAAGGTGATTGTGCACTTCTGTCATGCTTTGTTATTCATGGTTATTAGTCATCATGGAAAGGGTGCGCTTATTTCATGCTGACTCAATTACATGATTATTATTGGTATGGGCATGTGGGGACAAAGAGGCTTGATGTGTTGTCATATTCCAGGATGTATACTGGATTGACAGATTGATCCTTTATTTGAAGTGAGGGGAGAAGGAGTTAAGGCGGTGATGACAAAGGTAGACTGTGCTAAAGGGAAGAGTTCAGTGATCAGTTGTGCGCTGATGCCCTTTGTAGCGGTCAGTGAGGAGTCCTCTGAGTGACAGTCATTCTGACGTGCTCTTCCATAGTTCCACCTGCAAAGCAGCTGGTGCCACCTCCCCAGGAATGTTAAAGCCCAGGCCTTTTTGGATGGTGAAGCAGTGCAGGGCACAGAAGGCTACAACTTTGCTGGACATATGAGCTGCAGCATACTGCAGACTCCCTGTCCCCTCTCTCGACCTGTCCAGGCAGAAGTAGTACCTCTTTTTAAAACCCTGATGGACCTCTCGATGACAACTGAGAGGCATGTGTCTTGTAATGCTGCACTGCTCCTGTTTGGGCAACTTAGTGGGGTCATTATTCATGGATTCAGGGGGTAAGCCCAGTCACCCATAAGCCATCTGTTGACATTGCTTTTCTTCCTTTTAGAACCTCAAGAAAAGAACACTGTGACAACTTTTATCCGTGATGATGTGCAGGATCTTTTGCATGTTGTCTCTCACATTCTGTACATTCAGGCAGTGGATGTCATTTCTGTTGATGGAATTGAGGGAATGATCAGTAGGAACTCATCAAGCAATGTTTGTGCCACCTATTGCACCCTGGACCTTGGGAGAACCAGCAACCCCCTAAGACTGGATGGCCCTATCTCTCTGGTGCCAAACATAATGCACATTTCAGCAGAGCTGGGGAGTTCATCCATCACCTGATAGAGTTGCACAGGATGCTGCCTCCATGTAATAGACATGGTTGCCAAAAATAACCCAGTGCCACAAAGGTTGAGTGTGGTTTTAACCTTCACAGTCACAGAGCAGTGTGGGTAGATGACTGTGGCTCCAGCAGGAGCTGGCACTGCTCCCCAGTTGTCTGTTTGATGAAGAGCACCCTTCCAATGCACTTTTTTTTTTAAGTGTAGTCACTGTTATAATGTAGGAAATGTGGCAGCCAATTTGCACACAGCAAGGTCCCACAAACAGCAATGTGATTTCCAAGTAATCTGTTTTTACGTGTTGGTTAGCAGTTATGTTGAGTGGGGCTGAGTACTAACTGGGGTACGTCAGGGTTCTGTGCTAGGTGACTCTTATTTCTAATTTACATAAAATAGCTCCATGCAAAGTGGTCAGATTTGCAGATGATTCTAAACTTGGAGGGGTTGTAGAATCAAAATCGGCAGCTCACAAATTATAGAATAAGTTGGACAAGATGTGCAAATGGGCAGAACAATAGCAGATAAAATTCAATGCAGACAAGTGTGAAGTACTACACATAGGAAGGAAAATTTGATGACATAGAATCATAGAAGTTACAACATGGAAACAGGCCCTTCGGCCCAACATGTCCATGTCGCCCAGTTTATACCACTAAGCTAGTCCCAATTTCCTGCACTTGGCCCATATCCCTCTATACCCATCTTACCCATGTAACTGTCCAAATGCTTTTTAAAAGACAAAATTGTACCCGCCTCTACTACTGCCTCTGGCAGCTCGTTCCAGACACTCACCACCCTTTGAGTGAAAAAATTGCCCCTCTGGACCCTTTTGTATCTCTCCCCTCTCACCTTAAATCGATGCCCCCTCGTTATAGACTCCCCTACCTTTGGGAAAAGATTTTGACTATCTACCTTATCTATGCCCCTCATTATTTTATAGACTTCTATAAGATCACCCCTTAACCTCCCACTCTCCAGGGAAAAAAGTCCGTCTGTCTAACCTCTCCCTATAAGTCAAACCATCAAGTCCCAGGAGCATCCTAGTAAATCTTTTCTGCACTCTTTCTAGTTTAATAATATCCTTTCTATAATAGGGTGACCAGAACTGTACACAGTATTCCAAGTGTGGCCTCACCAATGCCCTGTACAACTTCAACAAGACATCCCAACTCCTGCATTCAATGTTCTGACCAATGAAACCAAGCATGCCGAATGCCTTCGTCACCACCCTATCCACCTGTGACTCCGCTTTCAAGAAGCTATGAACCTGTACTCCTAGATCTCTTTGTTCTATAACTCTCCCCAACGCCCTACCATTAACGGAGTAGGTCCTGGCCCGATTTGATCTACCAAAATGCATCACCTCACATTTATCTAAATTAAACTCCATCTGCCATTCATCGGCCCACTGGCCCAATTTATCAAGATCCCGTTGCAATCCTAGATAACCTTCTTCACTGTCCACAATGCCACCAATCTTGCGTACTCCATCAATAGCGTTGAAATAGCTAAGGATGAAATAGTCTTAGTGGACTCAACATAAAACATATTGACAGAAAACCTATCCAATCAATGCAGAGCAGCAATGAACAAAGTTAATAAGATGTTGAATGATATAGTCAAAACAGTAAAATAGATGTCAAAGGAGCTAATGACCAAACTGTATAGTGCTCTGGTCAGGCTGTTCATTGAATACAGTGATAAGCACTGGAGTCAGTTCAGAGAAGAGCCACAAGACTGATCCCCAATGTCAGGGTCTGAGTTATGAGGAAAGACTAGAGAAATGTCGGTTTTTCAGCTGAGAAAGATATGTGAGATCATCTTTTAGAGGTATATAAGATTGTTAAGGGCATAGAAAATGTTAACCCATAATTTTTCTTTACGTTAAACGGTGGGAGTAGAACATGGGGACAGACGTTCAAACAAGAGAATGGTACTTTTAGGACATTCTTCAAATAAAGAGTGATCAACATGTGGAATAAACTTCCAGATAGAGTAGTGGAGGCAAAACCAAGGAATCATTTAAGAAACAATTCAATGCTACAATTGGGAAAATGTTAGGATCTCTCTGCATGGAAGAAATATGTTGAACTGATTGGCCTTACTCATCTATAATTGTCTTTCGAATTTGTTACATTATTCTGCTCCTCCTGCTCCTCTTTGATAATGGCATACAAAGGTATGCCCATAGGAGATTACATACCAGAGAAGCCTTTGACTGTGGTTGAGGTTCAAGATGTCCAGATGGTCTCAAACTCCCACAGGTTTTCAGAAGCAAGGTTAAGGCTGTGCAGGCTGCATGCCAAAAACCACTGCTCCAAAAAAATTGTTCCGAGCTTCAGTAATTGCTATTCAAACTTTCAGCAGTCTTCAGGCTCAAAAACTACTCACTTCCACCAGTCCCAGCTGAACATGATATTTCTCAATCTTTCTTGCTCCTGGTGAATTACAAACATAAATCCAGGACATTTAGGATTGCAGTGCCACTGGCTATCATGACAATATTTGGCAATTTGGCGGCTTTTTTTTTCATTCGTTCATGGGATGTGGGCGTCGCTGGCGAGGCCGGCATTTATTGCCCATTCCTAATTGCCCTTGAGAAGGTGGTGGTGAGCCGCCTTCTTGAACCGCTGCAGTCCGTGTGGTGACGGTTCTCCCACAGTGCTGTTAGGAAGGGAGTTCCAGGATTTTGACACAGCGATGATGAAGGAACGGCGATATATTCCCAAGTCAGGATGGTGTGTGATTTGGAGGGGGACGTGCAGGTGGCGTTGTTCCCATGTGCCTGCTGCTCTTGTCCTTCCAGGTGGTAGGGGTTTGGGAGGTGCTGTCGAAGAAGCCTTGGCGAGTTGCTGCAGTGCATCCTGTGGATGGTACACACTGCAGCCACAGTGCGCCGGTGTTGAAGGGAGTGAATGTTTAGGGTGGTGGATGGGGCGCCAATCAAGCGGGCTGCTTTATCTTGGATGGTGTTGAGCTTCTTGAGTGTTGTTGGAGCTGCACTCATCCAGGCAGGTGGAGAGTATTCCATCACACTCCTGACTTGTGCCTTGTAAATGGTGGAAAGGCTTTGGGGAGTCAGAAGGTGAGTCACTTGCCACAGAATACCCAGCCTCTGACCTGCTTTTTTAGCCACAGTATTTATATGGCTGGTCCAGTTAAGTTTCTGGTCAATGGTGACCCCCAGGATGTTGATGGTGGGGGATTCGGCGATGATAATGCCGTTGAATGTCAAGGGGAAGTGGTTAGACTCTCTCTTGTTGGAGATGGTCATTTCCTGGCACTTGTCTGGCGCGAATGTTACTTGCCACTTATGAGCCCAAGCCTGGATGTTGTCCAGGTCTTGCTGCATGTGGGCTTGGACTGCTTCATTATCTGAGGGGTTGCAAATGGAACTGAACACTGTGCAATCATCAGCGAACATCCCCATTTCTGACCTTATGATGGAGGGAAGGTCATTGATGAAGCAGCTGAAGATGGTTGGGCCGAGGACACTGCCCTGAGGAACTCCTGCAGCAATGTCCTGGTGCTGAGATGATTGGCCTCCAACAACCACTACCATCTTCCTTTGCGCTAGGTGTGACTCCAGCCACTGGAGAGCTTTCCCCCTGATTCCCATTGACTTCAATTTTACTAGGGCTCCTTGGTGCCACACTCGGTCAAATGCTGCCTTGATGTCAAGGGCAGTCACTCTCACCTCACCTCTGGAATTCAGCTCTTTTGTCCATGTTTGGACCAAGGCTGTAATGAGGTCTGGAGCCGAGTGGTCCTGGCGGAACCCAAACTGAGCATCGGTGAGCAGGTTATTGGTGAGTAAGTGCCACTTGATAGCACTGTCGACGACACCTTCCATCACTTTGCTGATGATTGAGAGCAGACTGATGGGGCGGTAATTGGCTGGATTGGATTTGTCCTGCTTTTTGTGGACAGGACATACCTGGGCAATTTTCCACATTGTCGGGTAGATGCCAGTGTTGTCGCTGTAATGGAACAGCTTGGCTAGAGGCGCAGCTAGTTCTGGAGCACGAGTCTTTAGCACTACAGCTGGGATGTTGTCGGGGCCCATAGCCTTTGCTGTATCCAGTGCACTCAGCCGTTTCTTGATATCACATGGAGTGAATCGAATTGGCTGAAGACTGGCCTCTGTGATTGGGGGGGGGGGCGGCATCGGGAGGAGGCCGAGATGGATCATCCACTCGGCATTTCTGGCTGAAGATGGTTGCAAACGCTTCAGCATTGTCTTTTGCACTCACGTGCTGGACTCCTCCATCACTGAGGATGGGGATGTTTGCAGAGCCTCCTCCTCCCGTTAGTTGTTTAATTGTCCACCACCGTTCATGACTGGATGTGGCAGGACTGCAGAGCTTCGATCTGATCCGTTGGTTGTGGAATCGCTTAGCTCTGTCTATAGCATATTGCTTCCGATGTTTAGCACGCATGTAGTCCTGAGTTGTAGCTTCACCAGGTTGGCACCTCATTTTTAGGTACGCTTGGTGCTGCTCCTGGCATGCTCTTCTACACTCCTCATTGAACCAGGGTTGGTCCTCTGGCTTGTTGGTTATGGTAGAGCAAGGAATATGCCAGGCCATGAGGTTACAGATTGTGCTGGAATACAATTCTGCTGTTGCTGATGGCCCACAGCAGCTCATGGATGCCCAGTATTGAGCTGCTAGATCTGTTCTGAATCTATCCCATTTAGCACGGCGGTAGTGCGACACACCACGTTGGATGGTGTCCTCAGTGCGAAGACGGGACTTCATCTCCACGAGGACTGTGCGGTGGTCACTCCTACCAATACTGTCATGGACAGATGCATTTGCGACAGGTAGATCGGTGAGGACGAGGTCAAGTAAGTTTTTCCCTTGTGTTGGTTCGCTCACCACCTGCCGCAGGCCCAGTCTGGCAGCTATGTCCTTCAGGACTCGGCCAGCTCGGTCAGTAGTGGTGTTACTGGTGACTCAGATTGCGAGAAGGGCCAAATCTCGCTAGGAAATTTGGGGGAATTGATTTTGGGATGAAAACCAGCAGAAATGGATTCCACCTCAGTTGTTGACCAAAGAAAATACTTGTCCTTATTTTATGCTGCAGTCCTGCCAAAAGCTGTGTATAATTTGGGGGCCAACAAGTTTGAATTGCTCACAGGAAGCCTTCAAACACCCTTCATTTTCGAGACCCAAAGTGGTAAGCGAAGCAATGTTCCAGAAACTGGTTCATCTGGCTCAAATGCACACTTCCCAGCACTCCTGTTCATAGAATTTAAGCCTTGAGGGCAAAATTCAACTTACAAGTAATATTTTAATATAAATTATACCAAGATTCTTCTGTGACAAAATAATCAAATTCTAAAATGTGACCTGTGGCATGCATCCTTTTTAGATCTCTGGATACTATAAATTATTCACAGGCCAAGAGGGAAGGTTGGGCACTTAAACCAGGTGGATGAATGTGATCTGAAATGATTCCACTTTTGTGTCTTCCCTTGCAGTGGACAAATGTCTTACCTCACTGCTTTGTCTCTTTTCCCCCCCCCCCCCCCCCCCCCCCCAAGGGCATGATCAAGAACAACTTGTATCTTGTGTTCTTTTCAAAAGACAATACTTTTCCAATCTGTTGTAAAAGGAAGAGAGGTCGATTATCAATCAACTGTCCTTCTAGTTTATGTAGTTAATCATGTATTTGAATAGTCCGCAGATTCCTGTTGCAGAAATTTGATGTGACATTTCTAGTAGATTCAATTTTCTTCAAGTTATTTTCTCATAGGGCTGCCTGTAAAATGAGGTTGACAGTCCTCAACCTGAATCACTGTAGACAAGGGATACATAATTTGTAACTGTCGATCAAAATGGCCTGCCTAAATAAGAGCTGCATATTTATCATGTTTAACATATAAAAAATTGACTTTTTACAGGATATATTTTTAAAAAAAAACAAGACAATGTGTAGATGTAGAAGTTACTTTTTATTTGTTATTTTCTGTGCTGCATCTTGACACAGTAATTTTTTACTGCAAATGTTTTTAAAAATTCAGACATTATCTTTGTATATTCTCATATGTTGGTCTCTTCCCGAGGAACCCAGTTATAGGTTAGTCGCCCTCTTTTGTGCAACACTTCAAAATAAAGTCAAGAGCCTGGATTGCCCCTCTCAAAAAATGGAAATCATTTAAATTGTATATTTTGATGTTCCTTTGTAAAAATTATCTCTGTCCCCCATTGGTAAAGGTTTATGCCTCACCTACCTTCTCCATGATAATGCCTATACATATATACAGTAAAGTACTAGAGTCATCCTTCCACTCAAAGGAGTTAATTCAACCATAAATTTACAATATTGGCACCTGGATTAGAACTATGGAGCAGAGCGATTTTTTTTTCTCTAGATTATGCATGTAATGCTCCTTTCCTTATAAAATAACATCCTGCAACTTATCTTAAATAACACCACAAGATCCACTAGTTTAAATATATTTTCTGAGCTGCAAGGGTGGTAATTCCAGCTTCAAGGCTGATAGTTGATTAAAAATCTTCCAGTCTCTCTCCTTTTGTGTTTTCTGTATCTCAGCCTCCATATCTTCCTTTTTCGGTTTGTCTTACTACCTTTTCTGTGTTGCTGATTCCAAGAACTTGTCAATGGAGTGCTTCCAGACCATAGAAGGAATTCCTGCCATTCAATCCACATGCCTTTTAGTTTTCCCACTTGCTATTGCAGGGATTCTTATCTCTCTCTCTCTCTCTCTCTCTCTCTCTCTCTTTAGGAGTCAGTTTGGCTCAGTTGGTTCTTCTCTTGCCTCTGAATCAGAGGGTCATGGGCTCAAACTCCACTCTGGGATTTGAGCAGACAATCTAGGCAAATATTTCTTCAGCGCAATACTGAGGGCGTACTGCAATGTTGGGGTGTTAATTTATTATATCATCAGAAAAACGAGATCTTGTCTGTCTGTTGCACTGCTTCAGGTAGATGTAATACATCCCATGGCATTATTCCATGAGCTGGGAGTTCTCGAAGTGTTGCGGCCAATATTCTTCCTTCAACCCTCACCAAAACAGATTTAGTGCTCATTTTTATTGCTGGGGCGTTTGAGATTTTATTTGCAAAAAAATTTTTTTCCATTTACTTGCATTATTAGTGATTGCACACACAAGCAATTCATTATCTGTGAAGCATTTTGGGCCTTTCTGAAAGATGTGATAAGGCATCATACAGTTTACTGTTAGTTCAAAGTTTTTTTATGCGAAACGAAAATTGAATTATCCAGTCATTTTGGAAGTAGAAAAGTTATTTGGTAGAGCAACAAATGTGTAGGTGTGGAACAGAAGTATGATTTTGTGTGAATAAAACTGTTCATGTACAGATGTTGACTAATTGTAGTCTATATTTTAATATAAACACTCTAAGTTGTACACCAGATGTCTGCCTTGGCTCAATGGTAGTACTATCGCCTCTGAGTCAGAAGGTCATGGGTTCAATGCCAACTCCAGAGATTTGAGCCTATAATCTTTGCCGACATTCCAGTGCAGTACTGACTGAGTGTTTCACTGTCAGAGGTACCATCTTTCGGATGAGATGATCAACCGAGGCCCCCTCTGCCCTTTCAGGTGGATGCGAAAGATCCCATGGCACTTTCTGAAGAGCAGGGAAGTTATCCCATTTGTCCTGGCCAATATTTATTCTTCAACCAACTTCACTAAAATAGATTATCTAGTTATTTAACACATTGCACTCAAGCCTGAATAATTTTGCATGACTCCACTTAATTGCTTAAACAAAGCTTAATGAGCAAATAAATTGATTCATGTTCATTAGATCTATTCACTCCCAGGATCAATTTTGGCATCATGCAGAAAAGTCAGCAACCATTTCAGTTAAAGCTACCAAACAAAATTTACTAACCTTTAATGCACAACTAATGTCAGCCCTGGTGGGTTTTTCTGGCTTAATATTAACATTATAGTAGAGATGTATTGGCATTGATTCACAATGTGATTGTGAACAGGAATTTCTTGTGTTGATCAACGATAACAGTGGAGGGGCTCTTTTGCAACAGGAAATTATTGGTTATTTTACTGATTATCTGATTATTTAAGTAATTGCTGTTTGTGCACAAATTGGCTGCTGCCTTCTCCGACATTAGAACAGTCACTCCACTTAAAAATACCTCATTGACTGTGAAGCACTTTGCTAGTTCTTTGTTTTTGTTTCTTTCTTACATTAAGTTCAAAATTACATATGACAGAAAATATTACTACAAGCTTTGAAGAATAGCAAGTGTTAATATCCTAAGACTGGTTAACTTCTAGCAAGAAGCAGCACTCTAATGCTAAATGTAATCTTTTCCAGAAACCAAATAAACGCCTCATCTATGACAATGCCCTCCATTTGCCCTTTAATGACATGTAATGAAAGCTGACAATATCTAACCAGTGGCAGTCTGGTCTATGGTTGGTATATGATAACTATTAATGCAATATTTTGGCCGGGCATTGAGTGTAGATGTTTTTAAGATGAAATCTATCAACTACTCAGCATCCCTGACTCTTAGAATTTTAAGAACATATAGATTTCAAGACTGACCTTTTAAACTTTCAATATTTCTTGGTTTTAGAGTGAAATTTAACCCTAATTAAAATTGTGGGTGAACTGGGATACCACGGAATGACATGCAGTATGTTTACATGCACTAGGCAAATTGATTTATCTTGATTTATGATCACTACACACGAAAGAAATGTACAGTTGGACAGTAATTTACTGAAGCAAAATGGCCCCTCCACAGTTATACTTCACTATGATTAATATAGGAAATTCCTGTTCACAATCACATTGAAAATCAAAGCTAATATACCTCTGCTATCAAGTTAATATTAAACCAAAAAACCCCCACCAAGGCTGACAAATTGTTGTGCATTAAGGGTTCTTAAATTTTGTTTGGTAGCTTTAATAGAGTGGTTGCTGACTTTTGTCCACAGACCTGAAATTGGTCCCTGGAGTGAACAGATCGAATGAACATTAATTCAATTTTTTTGCTGGCTAAACTTTGTTTAAGCAATGAAGTGCAGTCATGCAAAATTATTCAGGTTTGATTGCAAGTGCACAACATGTTAATGACACCTAAATCAAAGCTAGTGTCCAAGTGGTGGAGAGAGCCAACTGAGGTCCAGACAGACCAGTGGATGTTCAACAGTAGGGGTCAACATATTAGAAGGAGAAGGAACAGCAGAGAAGCACCACTGGAGGAGGACAGCTAGGACTTGTTACTTATCTACATAGTGCATCCAACAAGGATGGAAAAGCTACCTCAGCTTCACTGTGTGAGGGGGCTACCAGAGCGGCTTTCCTAATCAGCAGGACCTCAAAGATAGCAATCTCCGGATTACTCCCGGTGCCACGCACTAGCGAGTATAGAAATAGGAGGATAGAGCAGATGAATGCGTGGCTGGAGAGATGATGCGGAGGGGAGAGCTTCAGATTCCTGGGGCATTGGGACCAGTTCTGGGGGAGGTGGGACCTGTACAGGCCGGACGGGTTGCACCTCAACAGAACTGGGACAAATGTCCTTGCGGGGAGGTTCGCTAGTACTGTGGGAGGGGGTTTAAACTAATTTGGCCGGGGGATGGGCACCAGGATGTAGTATTGGAAAGGGGAAACGAGGGGCACAAAGGATCAGGAGAGAAGGATAGCCCTAGAGTAAGAAATAGTAAGGTATTAGGTGGGGTCAGACCAAGAGAGCATACAAGAAAGTCTAAGGTGGGTTTGCGGTGCATGTGTGTGAACGCATGACGCGTGGTAAACAAGGTTGGTGAGCTGCAGACATAAATAGCCACATGGGAATACGATGTTGTGGCGCTAACGGAGACCTGGCTCAAAAAAGGGCAGGATTGGTTACTAAATATTCCTGGATACAAGGTGTTCAGGAAAGATAGGGAAGGAAAGAAAGGGGGGAGGGGGTGGCCATATTGATTAAGGAGAATATTGCAGTGCAGGAGAGAGAGGATGTCCTAGAGGGATCAAGGGCAGAATCTATTTGGTTAGAGTTAAGGAACAATAGAGGTGCCATTACACTACTGGGTGTATTCTATAGGCCACCAACTAGTGGAAAGGACATAGAGGAGCAAATTTGCAGAGAAATTAGAGAGGTGCAAAAGCCATAGAGCAGTGATAACTGGGGATTTCAACTATCCTAATATAGACTGGGATAACAATAATATAAGGGGCACAGATGGGGAGGAATTTTTGAAATGTGTTCAGGATAACTTTCTCGACCAGTACATTTCTGTCCCAACAAGGAAGGAGGCATTGCTGGACTTGTTTCTAGGGAATGAGACGGGCCAAGTGGAGCAAGTGTCAGTGTGTGTGTGGGGGGGGGGGGGGGGGGAGGTAGTGAGCAGCGATCATAGTATCATAAGGTTTAGAATAGCTATGGAAAAGGACTCTGTCCACTCCTAAAGTAAAAATACTCAATTGGAGGAGGGCCAATTAACAGATCTGGTCCGAGTAAATTGGAATCAAAGATTGTCAGGCAAAGCTATAATTGAACAGTGGGTGGCCTTGAAAGAGGAGATGATTAGGGTACAGACAAGGTCCATTTCATTGAGGGAGAAAGGTAGGGCAACTAAAGCCAGAGCTCCCTGGATAATTAAGGAGATAGAGAATAAGATGAAGCGGAAAAAAACAGCATATGACAGGTGTCAGGCTGATAACACAAGTGAGAACCAGGCAGAATATAGAAAGTTCAGATGGTAAGTGAAAAAGGAAATAAGAGGGGCTAAGAGAGAGTATGAAAATAGACTAGCGACCAACATAAAAGGGAATCCAAAAGTTTTCTGCAGACATGTTAACAGTAAACGGGTCGTAAGAGGAGGGGTGGGGCCGATTAGGGACCATAAAGGAGATCAACTCATGGAGACAATGGGCATGGCGGAGATACTAAATGAGTACTTTGCATTGGTCTTTACCAAGGAAGAAGATGCTGCCAGAGTCTCGGTAAAGGAAGACATAGTTAAGATACTGGATGGGCTAAAAATTGAGAAAGAAGAGGTACTAGAAAGGCTAGCTATACTTAAAAATATAGATAAGTCACCTGGTCCGGATGGGGTGCACCCTAGGATGCTGAGGGAGGTAAGGGGGGAAATTGCGGAGGTACTGGCCATAATCTTCCTGACATCCTTAGATACATGGGTGGTGCCAGAGGGCTGGAGAATTGCAAATGTTATACCCTTGTACAAACAAAGGGTGTAAAGATAAACCCAGCAACTATAGGCCAATCAGTTTAACCTCTGTGGCGGGGAAACTTTTTGAAACGATAATCCGGGACAGAATTAAGAGTCACTTGGACGAGTGTGGATTGATTAAGGAAAGCCAGCACGCATTTGTTAAAGGCAAATCGTGTTTAACTTGATGGAGTTTTTTTGATGAAGTAACAGAGGGAAGATGAGGGCAATGCAGTTGATGTGCATATGGATTGTCAAAAAGCATTTGATAAAGTGCCACATGGTAGGCTTGCTATTAAGATTGTTGCCCATGGAATAAAGGGGGCAATAGCAACATGGATACAGCATTGGCTAAATGACAGGAAACAGAGAGTAGTGGTGAGCAGTTGTTTTTCGGACTGGAGGGAGGCGTGCAGTGGTGTTCCCCCAGGGTCGGTGCTGGGACCACTGCTTTTCTTCATATATATTAATGACTTGGACTTGGGAGTACAGGGCACAATTTCAGAATTTGCAGATGACACAAAACTTGGAAGGTTAGTGAACAGTGAGGAGGATAGTGACAGACTTCAAGAGGATATAGACACTCTGGTGGCATGGGCGGACATGTGGCAGATAAAGTTCAACTCGAAAAAATGCGAGGTGATGCATTTTGGTAGGAAAAATGAGAGGCAATATAAACTAGAGGGCACAATTCTAAAAGGGGTAGAGGAACAGAGGGATCTGGGGGTGTATGTGCATAAATCGTTGAAGGTGGCAGGGCAGGTTGAGAAAGCAGATAAAAAAGCATACGGGGTCCTGGGCTTTATAAATAGAGGCATAGAGTACAGAAGCAAGGAAGTCATGATCAACCTTTATAAAACACTGGTTTGGCCACAACTGGAGTATTGTGTCCAGTTCTGGGCACTGCACTTTAGGAAGGATGTGAAGGCCTTAGTGAGGGTGCAGAGGAGATTTACTAGAATGATTCCATCGATGAGGAACTTAAATTATGGGGATAGACTAGAGAAGCTGGGTCTGTTCTCCTTGGAACAGAGAAGGTTGAGAGGCAATTTGATAGAGGTGTTCAAAATCATGAAGGGTCTAGACAGAGTGGATAGAGAGAAACTGTTTCCATTGATGGAAGGGTCAAGATCCATAGGGCATAGATTTAAGGTGATTGGCATAAAAAACCAAAGGTGATATGAGGAAAAACTTTTTTACACAGCGAGTGGTTAGGATCTGGAATACACTGCCCGAGGGAGTGGTGGAGGCAGATTCAATCATGGCCTTCAAAAGAGAACTGAATAAGTACTTAAAATGAAAAAAATGTGCAGGGCTACAGGGATAGGGCGGGGCAGTGGGACGAGCTGGATTGCTCATGCATCGAGCAGGAGTGGGACTCGATGGGCCGAATAGTCTCCTTCGGTGCTGTAATATTCTATGATTCAATATGCCCCCAAGAGAATTGGCAAAATGGTTATAGTGTGCTGCACGGTGCACAACATAAGCATAGAAAAAGGCATAAACCTTATGGTGGGTGCAAAACAGCAATAATGTATGCCATCAAAGGAAAAGGAGGAGAATGATGACTAAAAGCCAAGCACTGCAGGAAGCAGCATGTTTGCCAGCTATGATTGAGTTCAATTCTTCCAGTCAAGCCTGCAAAGCAACTATTAGTGATAATTCCTGGAAGACTGGAATATTTATGTTCCATTTCCTTTTCTTTACCATTTTAAACCATTCCTTATTACTATTATTTGTTATAAAAATGAATTTCCAAATAAAACAAAGTTTAAATTCATATGTTGTGTTTTTATCTTTATTTAAGTATTGGTGAATAT
The DNA here is from genome assembly GCF_035084215.1 of Heptranchias perlo. Taxonomy (NCBI): domain Eukaryota; kingdom Metazoa; phylum Chordata; class Chondrichthyes; order Hexanchiformes; family Hexanchidae; genus Heptranchias; species Heptranchias perlo. Next base: position 36,568,246 of record NC_090335.1, read on the forward strand.
GTAGCATGTGTTTACCATCACGTGCCACTGTGCTGTTCCCTTGTGCTATATGTACTAATCTACCATGATCTTTCTAGCACACTGCTGTTCAGTGTTGTCCTGCTGGAAGGAGCCAATGTGGAAGTTTCCTGAAAGGTCTCTTGAAGAATTATGATCCCACTGGCCATCTACCTCTTTGCTGCAGACCTAGGCTATTTTGCTATAGCTGTCGGAGCGTGTCGACTTTACAGTCTCTCCAGCCATTTTCTTCAGGCAGATGAAAGCAAGTTACTGGCATTTTCTTGAGACCGATAATTCTGTTGGAGGCCAAGTCCTCGTGTTGCCTTGGGTGAATGAGGGATATGATCATTGCATTCCAATGAGTTCTCTAAAACCTTCCTTCGTGAATGAAATTGATCTCTGTTCACATACCTTCGGAAATTCACCTTTGATACATCTGCTTCACTCCATGATTATAATCTGGATCAGGCTTTTGTCATCTGTATCTTCATGGTCACCTCAACTCTGTCCCCAAGTGTAAGGAAGCTAGCCTTTATCATTTCTTGCAATTTATACTGCAACACCTTGCTACCAGTAGGAAGAGCAATCATGAGAGAGATGATTGTGGTTGTGACCTCTGTGCCTGAGATGTCCCTTGAAGAAGCCACTGATGATGTACATTGCTCAACGGCAGCCTGCAGAGCAAACAACTGTCTGCCGTAAGAGTGCTTAACTGGGTGGTCAACTCCAAGACAGCTTCCTTGGTGTTTTGTAGGGATACAATATATAGACTGGAAATTGCTGTTACATAAAGCAATATGCTGGTGGCAAATGAATAGACTGGGAAAACAATGTCAGGAGCGCAGAACAGTGCTTGCATACCATGTTGAGACCCAAGCTACCTTGCTGGAGGGTGAAAAAAAAGTGCAAGTGCTATTGGGCTCAAAATATACGAGCTACTTAAGAGGCCAGATTTAGTACTTAAGGAGGGCTCCCACCAAACTGCTGTAGGAAAGCACAGTCGGTGTGATATGTCCATCTCGCACAGATGGAACAGGTATTAAGGAAGAGGGTGCAGTGGAAGGCTGGAGTCTTCATTTAAAGTTAAGTAAATTGAAGTTTTCTTTTAACTTTAAGTGGCTGATCATTGTCGGTTAGCATTAATGACATTCCAGTCCCACTGCTGTGCTACTTAGTGGGTCTCCCATATAATGCAATGTTATTATTACCTGGTGGTAATAACAATAGAGATGTGTCTAAGAAGGCTAAGGTTTAGCAAGGAGGATTTGATGGAGCTGTGCCATCTCCTTTCTGAAGACCTCCACACAACATGCACCATCTGCACCAGACTGCCAGAGATTGACAAAAGTTAGACTGGTCTGCAATTTTTATGTATCAAGGGTGATTCCAGGCTAGCACTTTAGATATCTGCAGTATTGGCCAGTTTCCTGCCCACAGATGTATCAAGGAGGTAACAGATGCATTATTCAGCAGGGCCGATTACTTTATCCTTTCTCCACTGCCCAGCAAGAGCAACACAATGCTACAGAACTGACTGCCTCCATATTGCAGTGTATATGATCTAAAAGGTTTTTTAATTTCAAAATGAGCCTGATATGTGGCCTGCAACACAGCATCATCCAGACCAAAGCCTGCTCCCTGGAGGTGCTTACAATGTCTTCATTTTAAGGAAATCATCTGTTCCATCCTTCTTTGAAAGGGATAAAAAAAAGAGTAAAATGATACTCTTTGCAACCATTTTTCATGATAACTGGAGCAAGCAAGGACAAAAATAGAGCCCAGATCCAACAAAGCTAATGTTACAACCAAAAATACTGGCATACCAATGGTATCTAGGTTGTGCTTTACAAGTCTGGTCCAATTGAGGGAAACCTTAGAGCCCATACCCTTCTCCACTGATGCCAGAATTATTGTCATTTGCTACATGCTCCATAACTGAAAAGAGGCATTAGCATCCTCGTTGACGACCAGACTAGCAAAAACGTGGCAGATTAAGGTGACAGTGCCAAAAGCTCTTGAGTAGTAATGCCAGCAATGCAACATAGAAGACTGATGTACCATGCACTAATTGCAGATGATTTTCACTGATTGTCATACCCTTGAGGAGTAACACACCCTGAGTTGCCTCCTCAATCTATTTTTTCCTCAAAATTAGTGAAATCATCTGAAGTTTTTTGGCCTGATTTTTTATTTTTTAAAAGCTGTGCCTGCTTCAAGTTATGTTAATAATGTATTGTGTCTTCAGTGACCATTGTGATGTTCCTGGATTTCAGGTAATTCTGTGAAAACAGAAAAGATGTACAATTAATTCATATACATAGTACAAGATGTTGGTGTCACAGTACACAATATTTTCATGATGCATCACAATCATTCATTTGCATCTGCTGAACTCTTATTCGTTGGTACAGTTAAGGCACAGGAGTATAATTGTACAAACCAACAGAAGTGTGTTCATCTCCTCCAGTTTGGCCATCTTCCAAGGCCCTGTCCTCAGGCCTCCATTATCATCTTCTAAAGCAGCTAAATGGTAGTCTGTTGTGTGTCCTTGTCTTTGGTTGCAGGTCAACTTCTGCAAGAAGAACAACAACATGATTTGAATTAGTGGAGATTATGTTAGTGAGTTTAAGCTGCAACATGCTATGTAAGACCAAATGCATTGTTTCATTAAACATAAAGTACCATTTCGATGACCTAATAGCTGACTTGAGTACATTGGGATTTTTAGTTATATGCATGCATAATGATATGTAGTCATCAATCTTCCTCACCTACATATTTCTATTTCCCCCCCTTCTGAACTCTGTCTAATATCTCTCAACAGTATTCATCAATTCTTTCTGTTGCAATTCAAGCAGATTACTAGGTCATTTGAAATTTGCTATACTGTTTGTAAAACTACATAAGTAAACGAGTCCAATCCCTGTCATGTACCTTGGCTATAAATGGAAGCCTCACGGTATTCTTATGCTTTCTCATCTTCGCACCTTTCTTCATGTCAGATACAACCTCTTGAACATCCTTTCAGGTGCAGCTAGTAGGTAACATAGCTTTTGTTGCCCACACAATTGTCTTGTATCATCTGTTGATGGATTTGAACCTAAAAGCAATTTGTTGGGACTTCATATTGTCAATTTTTTTTTATTCGTTCGTGGGATGTGGGCGTCACTGGCAAGGCCAGCATTTATTGCCCATCCCTAATTGCCCTTGAGAAGATGGTGGTGAGCCGCCGCCTTGAACCGCTGCAGTCCCTGTGGTGAAGGTTCTCCCACAGTGCTGTTAGGAAGAGAGTTCCAGGATTTTGACCCAGTGACGATGAAGGAACGGCGATATATTTCCAAGTTGGGATGGTGTGTGACTTGGAGGGGAACATGCAGGTGGTGGTGTTCCCATGTGCCTGCTGCTCTTGTCCTTCTAGGTGGTGGAGGTCGTGGGTTTGGGAGGTGCTGTCGAAGAAGCCTTGGCAATTTGCTGCTGTGCATCCTGTGGATGGTACACACTGCAGCCACAGTGCGCCGGTGGTGAAGGAAGTTAATGTTTAGGGTGGTGGATGGGGCGCTAATCAAGCGGGCTGCTTTGTCCTGGATGGTGTCGAGCTTCTTGAGTGTTGTTGGAGCTGCACTCATCCAGGCAAGTGGAGATATTCCATCACACCAGACTTTTGCCCTGTAGATGGTGGAAAGGCTTTGGGGAGTCAGGAGGTGAGTCACTCACCGCAGAACACCCAGCCTCTGACCTGCTCTTGTAGCCATAGCCTTTATATGGCTGGTCCAGTTAAGTTTCTGGTCAATGGTGACCCCCAGGATGTTGATGGTGGGGGATTTGGCAATGGTAACGCCGTTGAATGTCAAGGGGAGGTGGTTAGACTCTCTCTTGTTGGAGATGGTCATTGTCTGGCTCTTGTCTGGCGCGAATGTTACTTGCCACTTATGAGCCCAAGCCTGGATGTTGTCCAGGTCTTGCTGCATGTGGGCTCAGACTGCTTCATTATCTGAGGTGTTGCGAATGGAACTGAACACTGTGCAATCATCAGCGAACATCCCCATTTCTGACCTTATGATGGAGGGAAGGTCATTGATGAAGCAGCTGAAGATGGTTGGGCCTAGGGCACTGCCCTGAGGAACTCCTGCAGCAATTATAACTTGTAGGCCTTTAGTAAAGAAGTTTGAATGTTCTGCAATCTACCTCCATTATCACATAAAATGGCAAAATTCATAGCTGAGTTGGGCCACTGTGTACCATGTGTACCAGTTAAATGGCTGTTACTGAGTGTATCCTACAAAACAGCAGTGACTTCAAAACCAATTCATTGGCTGTGAAGCACTTTGGAGCATCCTGGTTGCAATCTTTCTTTCTTTCCTTCCTTCCTTAACTTGAAAGTGAGAGTGAACTTCTGTGTTCCCGAGAGTGCTCTCTCTGCAGTAAGACTAATTGCACCACCGTGTTAGTTAGTGCATATGTTTGTTGTTTCTCATTAAGCCAGAAGAGTGGGATGCTTTGAAAAATGCAATTACTTGTTGCATGGACAGCAGTATTTTGTTATAGGAATATAAAACTTTTTTAGAAATCTGAAAATATCATAAATCTCACCATATATTTTCTCATTCCAGAAATACATCTAATTGCTTCTTGTACCTATTATACTGTCCACTTCAGTAGCCTTCCCTGATGACTTATTCCCCAACTGTATTACCCTTCAGCTGAAAATGTTGTGCTTGATTTCCTATATTCCTGACTTCCTAAATTTAACTTGTAAAGGGTTCAAATATCAAGAAATACAAGAGTCGGGGGGGAAGGAAACTGATTTTGGGTGGGACATAAAATAGGATGTTGATTTTCTATCGTCCAGTGTCTTCTGTCCCCACCACAAACTCTCTCCCCTAGCCACTGACTCTATTCCCCTTCCTGGCCACTGTCTCGGGCTGAACCGGTATGTTCACAAACTCAGTGTCCTATTTGACCCTGAACTGAGCTTCCGACCCCATATCCTCTCAATCACCAAGACTGCCTTCCACCTCCGTAATATCACCCGTCTCAGCCCCTGCTTCAGCTCATTTGCTGCTGAAACCCTCATTCATGCCTTTGTTACTTTCAGACTTGACTCTTCCAATGCTCTCCTGGCCGGCCTCCTACCTTCCACCCTCCATAAACTTCAGCTCATCCAAAACTCTGCTGCCTGTATCCTAACTCGCACCAAGTCCCGATTACCCATCATTCCTGTGCTCGCTGACCTACGTTGGCTCCCAGTCCGGCAACGCCTCAATTTTAAAATTCACATCCTTTCAAATCCCTCCGTGGCCTCGCACCTCTCTATCTCTGTAACCTCCTCCAGCCCTGCAATCCTCCGAGAACTCCAATTCTGACCTCTTGCTCATCCCCGATTTGAATCGCTCTACCATTGGCGACCATACCTTCAGCTGCCTCGGCTCTCAGCTCTGGAATTCCCTCCCTAAATGTCTCTACCTCTCCCTCCTTTTAAAACACTCCTTAAAACCTACCTCTTTGACCAAACCTTTGGTCATCTGTCCTAATATCACTATGTGGCTCGGAGTCAAATTTTGTCTGATAGTGCTCCTGTGAAGCGCTTTGGGATGTTTTTACTGCGTTAAAGGTGCTATATAAATGCAAGTTGTTATCGTTGTGTGCTACCACCCAAGACCAATTTCACCCTTGACAATTTGCCTGGATTGAATTTCCCAACAAATCACTTGGCAGCAGAATGAGATTGGTCCTAACCAAAATTTACCAGAACTTCCCAAAGCTTCATAATACTCCATTTTTGGTCTGATGATGAACCAAAAACAAATAGTGTTTGTGAGAGTAGGCGAGCTGCAATTTCGATTGGCAGTAGCAAGGGGAAGCCAACCACAAACGAAAGCAATCTTTTATTTCATTCATAATTTTGATCACGGTTGAGTGTCTTTTAAAATCTAATAAAATTGAGTACTATTAGGACTAAAGGTATAAATATAAAATGATAATCATAATATGCCCAATTCACAATCCCTGATTTAAAAGGTAATGAATGAATGTTCATCTATATTAAATTAGTGTGCAGAAACACGGGTGTGGATTAGCAATTGTAGCGCAACAGTGTAATTCAGTGCTGCTCTTCAATAATTATGTGGTTTGAATTGAAGCCAAACAATTACTTGGCTGCTGTTCTATAATTTTCTTAAACCAGCATCAATTAAAGTGATAAAGATGTTTTATGTCCTTTGTTACATTGTGCCTCCGATTTTTAAGACTGTATCACTAGTTTATAGCATAGAATGTATATAAAAGATGTCACTTCCTATATGTGTAAGCATATTAGCTGATTCCAATTCCTTTTTAGTCATAAAAGATAATATAGTAGTAAAAATAAATTTAATGTGTCATTTTGGAGTTATGATGAATTGTTTAATGCAACAGATTTTTCATCAATGATTGAAAAAGTGAAACAAAAAGATCAGAGGGAACAGTGATTATTCACCTATTGAAGGATATTTGCCTCTTGGTTTAAAGTATAGCAAAACAAAATTGTAATTTGGTGAGGAATGCAGATGATTTCCAGAAGTTTGCTGTGAAATAATTTTTCTTACCTTACTACCATGGTTAAAGCTCTAAGCTGTGAATAATTAAAGTGGAGAGGAAATAGGTTATTGAGGACTTGTTAATTGTTTGTCAAAATCTGATATGTTCTTGCTAAAGGCAGGTGGGAGAGAAACCGTTGAATCTGTCCTTATTGGAGAAGAAATTTAAAAATGGGTGATATTCTCATCAAATCTGTCCTGGCATTATGGAACACAGGTCAAGGTATCTAAGTTTCAAGGAAAACAGTGCAACTGTGTTTGTTGGGATGTAGGTGATTTTACACTCAACCCTCATTCTCAGACATTGCTCCTGATGTCAGATCCAATCCAATTGAGCTTCTATAGAATATGAAGTACACAAGGTACTGTATGCTACTTTCTTTCCATGCCCAACATCCACTATCAGCATAAGCTGCTACATTTAGTGTGTTCATCTGATGAGGCAAATAAATTGTTGTTGCTTTCTTCCACATGTATCGTACAAAGACATTGAATATTTTAAAGTTGTGCACTTCAATAAGTAATGTAGTTAATTCATTTTGAGTACAATCAGAAATCTACAAAGCTGTGCAATGTGTCAAATATGGCTATGATGTCTAAATGAAGACAATGAGACTTAAACGTATGGAGATCAATTTTAGGAATCAAACATTCGTATAGTGAAATGAATGAAGCTTGGGTGTGAGCATTATATCTGCAGAATGGAGCCTTTATTCAAAACACCCTCTCTTTATTTGCACAGTCTAGCCATATTTGACTTAAAACAGTTTTGTGCAGCTTTTGATTATAAAGAAATGCTTTTATTAGATCATGTTGAATGTTTTGTAGATGCCATACTGGTATTTTTGTTTCTTTTGCAAACTTGGTATCTAAGAACATAAGAAATAGGAGCAGGAGTAGGCCATAAGGCCCCTCGAGCCTGCTCCACCATTCAATAAGATCATGGCTGATCTTCGACCTCAACTCCACTTTCCCGCCCAATACCCATATCCCTTGATTCCCTTGCAGCAATAATTATGGGCAACATTTGAGAAGAGGATGGAGGAGACTGTAACAAAGAAAAAAAGATAAAAAGACTGAATTTGTATAGTGGCTTTCACATTCTCCAGTCATCTAAAAGTGATTCACACACTTAATTATTTTTTGGGGTATAGTCATTGTTTTTATAAGCAAACATGATAGCCAATTTGTACACACCAAAGTCCCACAAATAGTAATGAGATAAATGACCAGTTAAACTGTTTTTGGAAAAAAAAATTTGGGTGATGCTAATAATCATAAGAGTAGGCACTATTGCAGTCAGATCAACAAGACTCATGTAATGCTGCATTAGCTTTCTTGTCCTCTTACAGTAGGACAAGAATATGGTGAGACTCCTTTATAAAAGCTCCATCTTCCCTAGAATATTTTTGCTTAGTTATATCTGGGTGAGTGCAGGACTGTGGTTTTTGATGCACAAGTTTGCAATTCCATAAGCTATCATATTCAAATATATGCTTACAGCCTATATTAAAGCAGTCAGCATTTGCAGTTTCATTTTCACATTCCTTTCTAGCACCTAGGTTTCTGACCCAGCTTTACATGATCAGTGATCCACATCTAAACAATCTGGCACTGATTAATGGACTGCCATCTCTAACCTGAAAAAAGTCAACCTCATTCTTTTGTTGAACCCATTAATAAGGATGGTCAGGTCACAATTAAGAACTCAGGGTTTGAAAACAATGCAAGCAACAATTGCATGAACCTTCTGAGTTATTGCCTTTACTTAAGGACCTTTTGCAAGAAATGGTGATTTAAAAAGCTTGTTAGCAGCTTGAGAAATGTAAAAAATGAGCATTAGTGCAGGCATGCAATGATTTAGCTATTTTCTGCTGGGTGAGATTATCTAATTTCATGAGGAAGAAATCCAAATGGAGCAAAGCCAGGATCACTCAGCACTTTGAGAGGTGTGCTGCTCTTGATCAGAAATGGGGAAACTTTGCTGCTTATTTTTAAATGAAGAAAATGTACTCATTATCATTTAATAACTTAAGAATACATTCTTTGCATTAAGAAACACTCCACCATATTTTGTTATCTTCAAGAAAAGTCCTTCATAGTCTGACATCCCATTCCTATAAAGATAAAAGTTGGAATAATTTTAAGATCATTGCGTTCATTTATTCTCACATACGTGCCAACTGTTGCATTTTAATTTATTATATGATCTACTGATCTTTTATGATAGCTTATGGAATTGAAAACTTGTGCATCAAAAACCATAGACCTTCACTCACCCAGATATAACTAAGCAAAAATATTCTAGGGAAGATGGAGCTTTCATAAAGGAGTCTCACTATATTTGCATTGTCCCTACTATAAGAGGACAAGAAAACTAATGCAGCATTACATGAGTCCCTAAACTGTCAAGAAGAGTTTTGTAGGTTGGCATGTATGCTAGTAACCTCATGTAAATAGAGCAAACATTACAATACCCAGTCAAGAGAATGTCATTCTTTTGTCATCTACTGCATTGTCAAAGTTTTGGTGTTCAGTTATTTTTGTGTTCACTTCAGTAGCACATAAATAAAAACAGTTATACTACTTAGAGAGTTCAGGTCCTGAGCCACAACATGTCCCCTGCTAATGTGATTTGATACTCAGTCGCCTTTATCTTCCCCCAGTGATATCTAAATATGCTGGACCACATCATCTCATTATTTCATATATACTGTAAGAAGACTGTTATTTCTTTTTATTAAATTTCAGTGACTGAGCAAATGCTAATCTTTTAGCAAATGGTTGGGAAAGTCAAAGGAAGGGGGTCCCAGAAGGGCCATTGATTACATTAGCTAGCATTAGAGTGAAATTCTTAATGCAGTTTGTGTAATAAAGATAAATCTCATTTTATGTGCTATAAGATATTTCATGTAGGATTCATTTTGTGTTATCTACATTTAGTAGCTTATTTTTATGCTTCAGTGCATTTTGCATCAATCACTTACATAAGCCATATTTGAAAAACAGCAAAAACCAGGGGTTCAGAATTCCTCAGTGGGTTAGTTAATAACAAAAATTGAGTGTTAATTCTGAATAATGTTTTGCCTATAAGTTGTTGTATTTTCAGAGCATTCTTCTGTGACATTTCCAGCTGTTATTAAAATTGATGCATTTCCAGTACATGGGTCAGGTTGAAATTGTCATATTAAAAAGCAATTAAAGATAACCCGTGAAAAGTTGTGCAGCTTTTCACTTCCTTTGCATTGAGCATGTATAATCCTAGAAAAATGTTTGTGTTAGTTGCGCAGCATGAGTTGGCATTGTACAGGGGCAACAAGGATCCACAAAACTCCACAACTTTCTTCAATTGCCAGCATGCAAAGCTGCATTGATGGTGACAAAAAGGAGGGGCAACAGGAGCAGAAGGCTGCTAGCAGGAAGGCCAAGGCACAAAGCAGCTGCACCCACAGAACCCATCAATCCTCCAGACACACTAAGTACTACAAGACAGTAAGCTACTTGCACTTTACCCAAGAGCTTTGTTTGACAAGGCTTTGTCTCTGTGGAGAGGCCATCAATTGCTCAGTCACTCTGTCTCTGATTCCAGTAACTTCCCCACAAATTGATATTAAACTAACAGGTCTGTAGTTACCTGGTTTCTCCCTCCTTCCTTTCTTAAATAATGGAGTAACATTTGCAGTTTTTCAACCCAAGGGCTTCTGGAGAGCTTTAGAAAATTAGGACTAATGCATCTGTAATTTCCTGACCTATTTTCTTCAATAACCTGGGATGGAAACCATCAGGTTCTGCAGATGTGTCTACCTTAAGTCCCATTATTTTCTCCATTGCCATTTTTTAACTTATATTAAACCAACTAAGTTCCTCCCCCTGACTTATTTTTAGGTTCCCTTTGTTATCGCTAGTATTTACTCCTCTTCCTGCTCTGTGAAAACAGATACAAAGTATTCATTTAACAAGTCTGCAGCTTTCTCATTATCCATTATAGTCTCACCTCTATCCATTTTTAATGGGCCCACATTCCCCTTTACCACTCTCTCCTAATATATTTATAAAAAATGTTGCTGTTAGCTTTGATAACCCTTGCAATTTTTTTTTAATATTCCCTTTTTGCACCTCATTACTTTCTTTGTATCCGTTTGTTACTTTTTATAGCTCTCTGTCTGCTGGCTTTTCACTTTTCCTTGCATTTGTGTATGAAATGTAAGATCAGCCAATTTATCACTTGCTGGCGCATGAAATGGGTGATGGCTGCCTCATTTTGCAGACACCTTCATGGATTTGGCATGATGCGCAGTGGCGAAGGAGAGGCAGACCCATTTTTATTACAGAATGCCTTCCCTAAAGCATGTGGTATATGCATCTGCACATATTACCCTGCTCTACAAGAAAAGGAAGAGCTGTACCTCACTGTGCATAGGCTGTGACTAGCACATGAAAAACATGCTCAGAAATGCTTGCTTCTTGGGCATTCTTTGTTACAAGTTTTGTGCTCATTTCATTTTAGCACTACTACGACTCGTGTCCATGCCCTCTCCCTTCCTCTTTTTCCCCTTGTGCCTTCCTTTCCCTATTGCCATCTATTGTCCTCACCTCTCTCCCTTCAGCTCTTTCCTTTCTCACCCCAATCTCCCCCTCCACCCATTACCCTTTTGCCTTCATCACCCCTCCCCCCGACCTCACTCGTGTGCGACACCACAGGAGATCGACCAGTAACTTTTAAAAGGGAAGTGGATAAATATTTGAAAAAGAAAAATTTTGAAGGATATGGGGAAAGGGTAGTGGAATAGAAGAAAGTTTTATAGCTCTTTCCCAGATTCAGCATTAGTGTGACGGGCTTAATGTCCTCCTTCTGTGCTGTTAAAGTCTATCAATCCCCAAGAAACCACGGGTACCGATGAGATCATTATACCTACTGACCTATCACCCAATATATCCCAATATCCGATGGAACGTAGAACTGTTCAAAACTGGAAAAGACAATTTCCAGCAATTGAACCCATTCCGAACTTGACAGACTTGCACTATTTTATCTCATACCCTTCCGAAAGGTTATCCATCACTCTTTCGACATTTGTAATATCTTCAGCTTGTAGTTCTGTCCCAGGTAGGCTATACCACATATTTACCTTTTTGTCCTCCCTCCAAGCCAGAATGAGCAGTGGAGACCAGATGATCATGGGTTTGACTATTAGGGTTACCTGGCATTTGAGCTCAGCTGATAAGTGAGCTTTTGTCATTTCTACGTTGGTATGCTTGATAAAATGCATCGTTTCCATGGGCTGCTCCAGTTATAGGAAATGGACAAAAACTAGAAAGAAAAAGCAACTGAAGACGATTTATTCAGAACTCCAAAGGGGACAACAGCCATATCCTTTATTCTCATCTTCTTTAAGTTTTATTAGGTTATAATATATTACAAGTTTCTTTATCAACCAGTGTTTTCTGAAAATTATACCCTTGCAATCTTCATTTTCCCTTTTTTGTGTATGATGAATTTGTGCTCATCAGGTTAAAGGATGTTAATAGTAGTGTTTGTAATTTTCCCTTATTTTGCGTTATCATTTTTAAATACTCCTAGGCTAGATATAGGATGGGGCGAGGTGCATGTTGAAGCTTCTTTCACTCTTTCATAATAGCATAATGTAAGTAGAAAACACCCTTATTACACCAGTGAGTGTTACTTTTCCTGCATTAATCATTGTGGGCTTTTTGAGTAAGACTTTCAAATGTGCAGATTGTTTTCCTGTAAAGATATACCTCTACCATTAGACTCATAATTATAGTATTAATCCCTGGCATTACTTTGCCATTGTTCATTGTAAACTGCTTTCTCAACTTGCCAATTTACTGTAAGATGACACCAGCTATTTTTCAAAAAATTGAAGCAAAAAAAAAATAAGAGGCCATATTTCCCTTGTTGACTAATGTTAACATAAAAAAATGTAGGTGCGAATAGAGTCGTGCATTGCAAGCAGAAACTACTAATGATTATTGTCTGTGGTGTATTTAGTGCTATTCTGAGTATTTTTACCATCTAAAAATGGATCAGTGAACCTTAAGTTCAGAAAAAAGATGTGTGGTTAAGGCCTTATGCAGGAATGCCTTGTGAAAACTCATGCAGAATTACCAATAAGGGAATTAAGATGAGTTTGTTTTTAAAGGATTGAATACAGTATTTCATGGCTGAGGGTACAGGATGAAAGGATGTATGCCAGGGAAAATAGACCCCAGACCATATCTGCAAACTTTGACACGTGCACCTGTCAATGATCCAAGACAACTGCCTCAGCTTGCTCTGAATCAACAGGGTAAAGCTAACACTTTATAATCGGGTAATGTCACATATGGATCACACACGCAACTGATATGTCAGTCAAGACAGCCAGTACTTTCATCTTTCCCACTAAATAACAAGATGTGGCTGCTCAGTGCCACCCAAGGTGCCTTTCCCAAGATACAGGAGATTACTGATGGTTTCCATGTACGCAATCTGACATCCATTCTAGATATCAATATATAACCATGTTGGTGTGAGTGTGACTCAACTTTCAATTGTAAGTTGCATCTTGAATGTGCGCTGTACTAATGTATGATATGCAGGAGATGCAACAAAGATTGTGTAAGGGTTTGGCATGGCTAAGTAGTGAATCTGGAACACCTTGAAAAGCAATACTTTGTGGCATGGAACCTTGTGCTATTGACCTTGTACATGTGACTGTTGATTAGTCTTGCTTTGCCACACTCCTTAAAATGTGCAATCTTCTCCCACACTTGTACCCAAGTCCTTCAGATATTGTCAGCAATGTTCAGCTGCCACCATTGTGCAATTCATTCCTCTGGAAAGGGTGTTCTGAAGTGCCAAACAGGACAACCCTCCTTCCATCGCCTCATGCAGCAGAATGTGGTTGACACAAGCATCATTTTGCCATTATCCCACAGCTTCCATTTGATGTTTCTACTGTGGGTTGTCTGCCCCCATACAGTCTTTAAAAAAAATTGTAAACTTTTTGGAATCTTATTTGAATCTTTTAATCAAAAGCTCCCACATAATTTTACACTCATAATTTTTTTATCTTTTTTAATTTTGAGCAGTAATATGCTCCTCATATTCTGCAGACCCCCCTCCCTATATCACACCGCCTTTACAAAGTTTAAACTGTGCAGGGAGTGTGTTCATATGAGATTTATGAGTTGGGTTGCCAGATGTTGCAAGGTCAGTTCATCGCTTGTCTGGCACAGGATTTGGGCCTCCTGCAGCTGATGGGTTTTTTTTAAACCAGGTTTGTTGAATCGGCTGTTTAGGGAATATGAATTAACTTTATTGCGTGCTTTGCTGAATGTGCTTGTGCTGCAGGCGAATTATTCCCGGTGCACTATGAACTTCTGTGTTCCAGCTACCATGTGCTTCCCTAATTGAAGTATTATCAATATGGGTGGCTGCCTAGCTAACCAGCCAGTTGCAGCAATACAGAAGGCCAGCTACCTCTATGTGCAACTAACTGTGATGTACCTGTATCAGCATGTGGGAACTCCTTTGTTGAAGTGGCTGTTGTCCTATGCTTAATAGGGAATGCCTACTGTCACTTCTGCCTAGCTGCATGATGGCACATAACTGCTGCTGACATTGATGCCAACCAGCTGCTCCTCTGCTACTCGACTCAGAGGGGAGGATTACTTATCTGCCTGAGCATAGAACAGTGCACACATTGGGGTATATTTTCCAATTGACAAAGTTCACATACAAATGTTTAAAATACTCGTGCTATATTTAAGTGAGTGTTTGCATCTTGAATATAGATTAGTTAATACCTGCCTATAATTGAGTGCAATACAGATTAATTGTTTGTACGTGAAGCTTGCCAATTGGAACATCTATGCCATTAGGTCTATGAAACCCTCCTTCGTAGTTCCCATTAACCTCTGAGATTTGAAGCCAGCCATCACTGTGCATTGAATTTGGAATCTAAAGTCTTCCATGGCAGCAGTGGGAGCATTTTTGAGATGTTCCTGCTGTACTAAGAACTATGTAACTGAGCTCTCCATTGCAGATACCACTTATTACTTAATGCTGAATGGCAGATTGCAGTGCAGATAATATTTCCTTCATGACTGTGCTGGCATTGGACTCCTACTCAGTGTTTCAGTGTGATGTGACAAGAAGCAAGAGATTCCTAAATATGGGTCTGGTACTTTACCGGCCTCAGTGTGAAAGCGGGTGCATGAATGTTTGTATGTTCATGCAACTCAGGAGGGGCATGCAGTGTGCTGCACTCCACCTTGTACTAATTGGCTCCTCTTTACCTACTGCCAATGCTCTATGACTCACCTTGTGTTTGCTTCTCAAATTCAAATGTCAAAATCTCCCATGGTGGGTATATCTGTACTGTTGTCTGTTTCAAGTAGGGTTAGCGATGCTTCAGTTGAGTGGTGCTCTTTTGGCTCAGGAGATCAATAGATCTGTTTACCTCTTGAACCCATTTATTGTGTCTGCTTCAGTGGCCTCATTGCTTTTTTTTTGCCTTGTCTCTGTTGAATCTGCAGCTGAATGGGAAAAGTTGCTAAAGGTATAAAAGAAAATTTATGTCCAAGTTTTCTGCAGTCACTAGGTGAATTTTGCGTGCTGAGAGTGAATGTTTTGAATTCTGAGGCACATCCCCTCCCCCTCAATTATTTTATGTCCATCAAATTAAATTAAAAGCTCTGGGTTGGGGTGATTGATTTTGTTAATAAATATTCTGTTCAAATATTGTTAAAATATTGCTGGGACATGGAATACTTTTCAAGTTCTTATGCCCAATGTCAGCCAGATGCAAAATAAAGTTCCATTTACTCTACCCCAACAGTCTACCTTGATACAGTGTCAGCACTGACTTATTGAGCAAATTACCTTTGGGAAAAGAACTGGAAAAGTGAGCAATTTTTCTTTAATATTTAAATCCTGCTGGTCAAACGGAAATATATAAAAATAAATTCTAAAATATTTTTGGTGAAATTTTCCAGTGTTTGGGTAAGCGACTTTTACATCCCTGAATGTGTTTCTACTCCCTCCTCCCCGCGCTCAGGAATGAATGGCTGCAGTTTGTCTACCTTTTAATTTTCCCTAATAAATTCCAGGGTTCAAAGGCCACTTCCTTTTATAGCATTACTTGGGTGTTGCAATGTATAATACCTCAAAATAAGAAAAAGTAGTCTTTGAACCCTAAGACTGAATTGAAAAACACAGTTTTATTTTATACACTGATAGCTCTTTCAAAGTGCCGGCATGGACACAATGGGCCGAATGGCCTCCTGCGCTGTATGATTCCACAGTAAATGGTGCAATCAACTCATTATTTTCACCACCAGCTCACACAATGGTTCCGATCCTTTCTTGCCTTATATTTCTACTTTCAATCCCTCACCTGTCTTACTTAATTCTAACATCCCTCCCAACATCCTATGGTGCATCTTAACATAGCCATCTGTTTGTTCCACCTGCATCTTGCTTCAGCATGGATATGATAAATAATTAAAGTTGAGTCATCCACTGATTCCTTTTCACAATGCAATGGTGCACTGTTTCTTTTTGGTTTATCATGTACACCTTTTTTATACTTAAATTTCTAAAACATTTATTAAAGAAAAACATTTGGTAGAATGGTAGAGTTTACAATAGCAACAAACTGGACTTTGCAAATGTCCATTATTCTGATTTCACATTGATATTAATTAATGAAGCAAAGATAATTTAATATAAATCTTATCAATAAATTTGATATCTGCCGATAATTAGCAACAAGAACTAGCATTTATATAGTGCTTTTAACATAGAAAAATATCCCCAGGAGCCCCTCAGAGGCATGATCAAAATAGTGGACACTGAGCTAAAGTAGATATTAGATGGGGTGACCAAATGGTTGATCAAAGGATAGGGTTTTAAGGAGGGCTTTACAGGAAGAGAGGTAGAGGGGTTCAGGGATGGAATTCCAGAGGATGGGTCTAGGTAGCTGAATGCATTGCCACCAATGGTGGGGCAAAGGAAAGTGGGTAAACACTAGGCCTGACAGTGCAAGGGAGAGATTGGAGTGAGGATTGTAGGAGTGGAGGAGGTAACAGAGATCGGGAAGGGTGAGGCCATGGAGGGATCTAAACACAAGGATGAAAGTTTAAAATTTGAGCTGTTGGTGAAGCGGGTATGTCAGTAAGGATTGGGGTGATGGGTGAACTGTTTTTAGGTGTAGGATCAGATTCGGCCAATAGAGATACTGGGCAGCAGTGTTATGGATGATCTGAAGCTTATGGAGGGTAGAAAATGGGATGCTGCTAGGAGAACATTAGAACAGTTGAGTCTGGAGGTGGCAAAGACACAGCAGATGGGCTCGAGAGAAACTAGAGAAGATTCGACTGTTCAATTGTTCGAGACTGACACCATAATGGTTAATACCCTATGATTTTATTTAGCACAAGCAAGAATCAATACATTACAGTATTTAAGCAGTAGTTTACAAAGCACAATTGAGAATTATATTATCCCATTGTCCTTTGGGTAGAAGCTGTCACCTCGTTCCCTGTTCCTTCATTCATGTACTTTTGTTCTGGTTTACCTGCCTGGTACTTTCTTTTCTGTTCTCTACCCTGAATCTGAGTAGGGGCTGGCTACATATACATTGAGTTAACCCCTTGCCTCCTTTTCACTGCTGCAAATTTAAGCCGCTAAAAGATGGTTACCTTATCAGCACCTTTAGGGGCCCATTATTCATTGTTCCTTGATTCTGGAATATTGTTTTGTGACATGTTTGGACATATGGGCCCATCCTTTGTTTCACTGTTTTGTGCCTCAGACAGCATGATTGTGTGTTTTTAACCAGGAGTATTACTGCACTAAGGCTGGTTCCTGTTGTTTTTCACCCATGACCCCGTTAAGTATAACTCTTTGAATTTCTCATGTACTTCAGCTCACTTCTGCACAATGCCTCAACATTATAATAGATTTTCAGGTTGGTGTGTCAAGGGCAAACATCACAATTCTTTCCATTTTTTTTCCTGTGTCATTATATTTCTTACTTTTATTTGTCATCTTAAATGGCTACTTCCTGCTAATAGTTTTCTCCTTTTACACATAGCATAGTGTCGTGAATAGTCGAACACCTGTTTCTGTTGATATCAATGATGCTAAGTGCATCAGACAAAAGTAAGCAACATTCCTTAAGAATTTTAAGGTTATCACTGTTTGCTAATGATGGGGTGCCATAGACCAGATGTCCTGTGAAATGGTAAAATTAATTACAGATCGGAAGGATGAGTTCAAAAATCAAATTTCATAAGAACTCCAATTTATGACGACAGCAATGGGTCTCTTAATAGATTTGTTTCTTGATGGCTGAACTTTGTTGGCATCCAGATGTGCAAGTGCTGTATTTATTTTAGTGTTTCCATTAAAGCTGAGCCAAAATTCATTGAATCCTGTACAAACAAACACGACCAGAAAACGGACACCCGCAAAAAACGGACACTTAGGGCTAGATTTTGGCGTCGGGTTTCCGGCGGGTTTCCAGCGGGGGGGCCCCGATAATCCCAATATCCGGTCACGTGACCAGATCGCGACGAAATCCCGGCCACTTCCAGGTACCGCGCTGACGTGCGGGGCTGCGCGCGCAAGCCCCGCTGGTGGGAATCCCGCAGACAATTAAAGCCAGCGGGGTTCCACTTGAGAGTACTTACCTTGCTTGTTGAGGTCAGTTAATGAGCTGAAGCAGCTGTCAAAAGAGGAAGTGTGGGATTTTGGGTTCAAGGCAGTGAGTTTCCCACACTGGGGGAAACGGTCTCTCTCCAACCAGGCGTGTTGCAGCCAGCAGCCTGTGGCAGGTGCCAAGGTGCACTCCACGGGGGAGAGCCCTCACCCACGCAGGAGGCCACCGCGTCACATAGGGCAACCCCTGCCCTCCACCACCCCCCGCCAAGCCAGAGGACAGACCGACACGAAACCGCAGCCCTAGTGCGAGGAACCACCCACCTACCCTGCACAACCCCTCAGACCAACACCTGCCAGATGGGTGGTGCGTGGACACCCTCGGAGGATGAACAGCATGACCAGCCCCAGCAGCCTCGCAGTCCACGCCGTCCGCCGCAGAGACGTGGAGCCCCCCAACACGGTGTTGTTGCACGCCCACCTGCACAGCAGGAGGGAGGGCTACCGCAGGGAGAGACGCATCGCAGAGGGCACTACCCTCGCCGCAGGGTCCACAGACCGAGGCGCAGCTCCCCGGACCTCTCCGAGCAGCAGTGCACACGGAGGTGCAGATTCGCTCGACATGTAGTCGTGGAGATCTGCAGGCTCTTTCATGCCGAGCTGCTCCTGGCTGGCCCCAGCACCAACTGCTTACCTGTCGCTGTCAAAGTCACCACTGCCCTCCACAACTTCTCCTCCGCATCCTTCCAGGGTGCAGCCGGCTACACCGCCGATGTCTCTCAGTCGTCTGCGCGGAAGAGCCCTGCAAATACACCTGCACCTACTCTGCAGTAACACGATGGGTGGCATCAGTGGTGGGTCCTCATAGTGATACCCAGGAGCGGGCATTATTGGACACAACGGACAGGATTCGCGGAGACATGGCAGTGGTGGTGTCAATATAATGTGTGCTGTTTGTTGCTCTGAAATTCAATATAGGTAACACCCAGGACAAACCCTCAGACACCCTTGTGCACCCCCTTCATGCTCACGACACGTTTGCCTTACGCTGCCTATTGCACATATGTGATGCATGCCCTGTGGCTGCAGCACAGGTGGTGGCAGGTTGAGTGAGGCTGGCCGTGAGGGAGATGCACGAGAAGTTGAGTATGGGATGGAGCAGTGAGATTGTATGAGGATTGGGTCGCGTGTTAGTGGCAGGATGAGTACTGGCGAGGTGAGTAGGTGGAGGTAAGATGAGGATGGGGTTTGAGTGGGTATGAAGGGTGATGTGACAGAGTAGTGTTGGTGGTGCCGAAGGAGATGTGGGGTGGGGGCAGTGTTGTGGCAGACGGAGTGTAGGGGAAAGACTTTGTGTTCTCACTGTGGCTGACCTACTGCGGTCATTGCAGCGCCTCCTGCACTGTATGCAGGTGGGCGATATGTTGGTGGCGCAGGTGACCCCCTCTGCCACCTCGAGCCAGGCCTTCTTGGTGGCAGAGGCAGGCTGCTTCCTCCCGCCCGCCGGGGGGAAGATCTGTGTCCTCCCCCTCCTCCTCACCCCATCTGATGATACCTGGGGTGAGGCATCATTAAACTGGGAGCAGCCTTCCCCCTGGGCTGCTCCATGCTGCAATTTGTCCCATTGGTTGCAGCATCTGTCAGTGGAGGACTGCCCCTTTAACTAGAGAGCCTCCAGCTGACAGATCGTACTGCGCATGCGCAGCCCGCCCGACGCGCAGACCAGCGCCGTGGACCCCGGAGGAGCAGGTAAGTGATTCCAATTAGTGTGTTGCCTGCTACGATTGCGCGGGCAACCCACTAATTTCGCCGAGCGTGTTGACCACGCTCCCGGAGGACCACCCGCTGGGAACCCGCAGGCCTGCTAAATTCGAGCCCTTATTGACAGTCCCAAATAATTTACATTGTGATACATACAAGCTGCACCTTGAAACCACGGACACTCGCAAATCACGAACTATGGCCTTCAATGCACCAAGTCTGTTTCCAACTTAAAACACTAAACACGCAGGTGTGTGCGAGGCGGCAGCTGGTGAAACAAATGGCTTTCGTGGTAAGGAGATCTCTTTACCCAGAATCCGTTGTGGCAGAGAAAACGCTTTATCTCTGGGATTGAATGTTTGCACAGCTCTATCCCAGGGATAGGAGCGGCTTCGCCGCCGGTATGGATGCTGGAATTCCCTATTCCATAAAAACTGGGAGCTGCACGTGCAGAGTCACATCTCACTCCACCATATGGTTCCCAACTTTCCTGGCATGACCAGGAGTTTCCTGGAATCGGGGGTTCCTATCCTGAGCATTGCCTCCAGCAGCCCGGGAGATGAACGTTTTGAATTTCCAGTGGCAATGCGCCCAAATGAAAGACGGACACTCTCGGCGGGGGAGTTTGAGGAATAGGGGCTCGGGGAGAGGGCAACTGGGGAATGAGGCCTCGTGGGGAGAGGGAGACCGGGGAAAATGGGCTCAGGATGGGTGAGGGAGACTTGGAAATAGGGGCTCAGTGGTGGAGGAGGGGGGGGTGGTGGGCGGGAGATGGAAACTGGGGAATTGGGGCTCGAGGGGAGAGAGGGAGAATCGGGGGGAGACTGGGGAACGGGGAGACTGGGGAACGGGGGCTCGGGGGGAGACTGGGGAGGAGATGGGGAGACTGGGGACGAGGGGGAACGGGGGGGGAGACTGGTGAATGCGGGCTTAGGAGTGGGGGAGACTGGTGAATGGGGGGGGGGGAGATGGAGAGAATGGTTCTTCCTTTCCCCTGCGCTCGGTTTCCCCTGCACTCAGTTTCCCCTCTTAGCCTGCTCATGGGTGGCCTCCTGGTTCATGGAACTTCTCACAACAGCTGCTGGCACAAACCACAAATAAAGATTCACAACTTCAGGGGACCCAACCATTATAAGGTAAATCCAACAACATTTGTAGAAGCCATGTGGTCAGAGCATCACCTGATTAAACCTCCAGGAATGCCTCTAACCAGAATTGGCAACCCTGCTTCACCAGTACATCAGGTACTGCTATATCAGCCACCTCACCCTGTGCAGGCTGCAAACGAAGCAGATCCCTGCATCACGACATCCCTCCCTCAATGGCAAAGGACCCCAAGATGGCAATGAACATAAATCACATCCTGCTGGCTGAGTCCCAGAATTAAGCAGAGTCCCAGATGAGGCAAAGAAAAGAAGGAAGACTGCAGGAAATACGAGCAATCCCGGGATATTTGGCTCATTTGGTTTAGAATGGCCATTTTGAAAATAAGGACACCTGCAAATAAAGGACGCCTGATGAAAGTCCCTCAAGTGTCCTTAATTTACAGGTTTCCCTGTAATCATTGCACAGTTCATTAATAGTTTTGTAGCATAATTCCAACAGGGGTTTCGTTGTCAATGTGCCGTGCTAGAGCTAGAGTTTTGTGCTATCTCTTAATATTGGAATTGCAGGATAAATTGTCGAAATAAAAAGTATGTTGTTTTACAATCTGCAGAACTTCACAGAAGGGTATCTCTGAATCTCAAATGTTGCCTATTCAAAAACTGACCTACTTTGTTATTTTATATAATGTCCCTGAGCTTCAACAGACAACAGTTCGCTCAAATAAAATAGATGAAATGTAGGAAGTTCAATGCAACAAGGCAATGTCAATTCTGTCCATTTAATTTCTATATATAATACTGAAGGGCAAATGCTAAATGTGACTGCCTGAAAAGAAGTTGTTTGATAATAAATAGGCTTCCTTGTTACCTATTTTTCTACCTATCTCTTAATATTGGAATTGCAGGATAAATTGTCGAAATAAAAAGTATCTTGTGTTACAATCTGCAGAACTTCACAGAAGGGGACCTCTGAATCTCAAATGTTGCCTATTCAAAAACTGACGACCTTTGTTATTTTATTCATATAGGGCGTTACGTTTGATAGGACAAGCCAATGGCGAATTTGTATTGCTTTCTATCAAATGTGCGATTTATAAACTTCATAATTTTTAAAATTGTTTTTGATGTATGAGAAACATTTTACCTTTTGGAAAGAATTTCTGAAGATTCGTATTCTATTACAGATGATACATAAAGCACATTAGAACTGATTATCACGCTTACAAAATTTGCAGTTTATATAGAGAAATCTGGGCACAAAATATATATTAGAATACCTTTTTTTCCTGTGAAAATGTATCTGCTCCCATGACAAAATGGAGAATATTTGTTTTATATTTTATGACTTTAGATAGACAGGGTAATTATAATATAAAAATTGGGCCCAGCCAGCTATTTCAGTGATGACCAATACATGTGATTGTGCATCCAATCAGACCAGAGAAATATGAGATGTCTGACCTGGATAGATTTATTTTTCCTGTGTCAACACCTCTGATCAGAAATGAATAAAGCCAAACGTTACTTGATGGATAGGATTGTTCATGTTTGCAGATTAACTCTTCATGGAATACATAAATTCAATTACTCTGACTGCTGAACCATTAAAGTGAAAGTTGAAGGAAGATGATAATGCAGACACATTAACACTCCACCTCACAAGGTATGGTGAGCGAACTTTAAGGTCTTGGCTGCAACTTTAAAAGTTTCCCACGGTATAAGTGGTAGCTCTGGTAACAACTGATTGGAAATCTGAACTGTGTGGATTGGAAACCAGTATCTTTCACCTACAACTCCACTCATGAAGGTCTATGAAAGATAGTTTTGTTCAAAATCCCTGCTGCTTATTAAACAGCGTTAAAAAAATAGTTCTTAAAAAAAAGAGTATTGTGGAGATTTTTTTAGTTGTGCGTTCAGTATATTGTAGTTTTTGTTTATTATTTAACCTGTAAGTAAATGACAGTTATTTTCAGCATGAATGCATTGGCCTGGCTCTGCAGTTTACCACTTTTGGAAAAGACAGGAGAATGTGGTGGGCAGCCCACATGATCGCTAGTGCTTGATAACACAAGTAAGGGGTAACGGTTAATCTTGTGATTTGTATAAGGCCAAACATTTTTGGTGCATAGGAGACTTGCTCTGCTTATGGAAACTGCCAAATAGTCATGAACATGATACAAAAATGTTTAAAGGAAGCCCTAATCTTAATCACTACGGATATTAAAATTCTCCTCAGTGCCACTTTGTGGGGAGGGGGAATCACCTGCAGTTCCCTCTCCTGCCATTATCCAGTGATCCCTGCTGGAAAGGTGCATTTGTGGATTAAGGACAGGATTTGGGCTATGTTGTGATGCCCCTCATGGTGGACCTTCATGCACACACTAGTCACTTGGGTGAGGTTTTGGAAGATGAAACTTGTGGAACTGTACCTCAGCCGCAGTTAATGTCATAGTGAAAGAAGGGAAGTAAATTAACAAAAAATATATATTTTGGAAAAAATGAGCAGAAACTGGCAGACATGTTCAATATGAATAGTAACCATAATTAAAACTTTAGTTATTTGAAGAATGAAAGACCTTACCCGACAAGTTATAGATTTCAAACTAAATTTTGCCATTTAATATTTATTATGGGGTAACTAGCAGCAGGATTTTGACTAATAGAGCTAAACTTTAACTGTAGTTATTTTTGATAAATTGTGAATTCCTGTAAGGTTTTTCTGTCCAAGATATTGCATTGCACAAATTGTACTGTACATGATGTGTCTAGCAGTACTTAAATATGTTATAAGGCATTTCCTCATGTTAAAATGGTAGCATTTAAAGTGAATTATTAGGATTCATTAGCTTGCAAAGTTTGCAGTGTAATCTGAAGTGCACTTTTTATAATGGGCATATTGACTAGTTTCCAATGTGTAACCTTTAGCAAAAGGCTTTTATTTGCCATATTTGATGGTCTCACTGCACCCTTTACTCTGTGCATAGATTTATGATGACAGTGGTCAGGCCTTTAATTGTTGATCAACGGGTCACCATTCGTATAAGCATTGCATTTTATTCCTTTTTGTTCTTTCCATCACAAGACTCCTGAATGTATTTGCGCAGATAAATAAATTATGTTTTCCACTGACTAAAGTGCCTTACTGATCTTTAAACCACTTAGCAAACAATTTATGGCTTTGGCAAGTTGAATGCTGTTTGCCTTAAAAGCCTTTGGCTTTACTGACCTCCACTCAGTGCCCAATATCTGGAGACATTACTGTTAATGGATTATGTTGGCTCACTGAGAGGATAAGAGGAGAGATTTAGGTGGTCAATACCTTTCCATTTAATCTTAATTAGATTAACACCAGTTAATGTCTTGATTGATCGCATTAAAGGCATATAGTATCTGTAAATTTCAGCAATGCTTCTGACAGTCTGAAAGGTCTCTTGGAGTGGGGTGGGGTTGGAAATTACTTTGCGCGTTGCAGGTACCAGAAATGACTAATTTACTGGTCTTTTATACTGTGAGACCTGGCTGCTTCTTAGATCGGTGAAGACCAATAGAATAAATACGGTAATAAAAACAGAAAATGCTGGAAACACTCAGCAGGTCAGGCAGTATCTGTGGAGAGAGAAACATAGGGTTTAAATTACAGGTCAATGACCTTTCATCAGAATTGGAAGATGTCACAGATGAACAGCTTAAAAGCAGGCACAGAGCCAGGGAAAAGGGGGCTGAAAAAAAGGATTGATCCGTGATTAGGTGGAGGGCTGGAGATAGAATCATGGAAAATTTACGGCACAGAATAAGGCCATTTGGCCCATCGTGTCCGTTCCGGCCGAAAATGAGCCAGCCAGCCTAATCCCACTTTCCAGCACTTGGTCTGTAGCCCTGTAGGTTACTTCACTTCAGCTGCACATCCAGGTACTTTTGAAATGTGATGAGGGTTTCTGCCTCGACCACCCTTTTAGGCAGTGACTTCCAGACCCCCAGCAGTCTGGGAGAAAAGATTTTTCCTCAGCTCCCCTCTAATCCTTCACTTCAAATCTGTGTCCCCTGGTTATTGACCCCTCTGCTAAGTAAAATAGGTCCTTCCTGTCCACTGTATCTAGGCCCCTCATAATTTTGTACGCAATTAAATCACCCCTCAGCCTCCTTTGTTCCAAAGAAAACAACCCGAGCCTATCCAATCTTTCCTCATAGCTAAAATTCTCCCATCTTGGCAACATCCTTGTAAATCTCCTCTGTACAATTACATCCTTCCTTTAATGTGGTGACCAGAACTGTACACAGTACACAAGCTGTGGCCTAACTAGTGTTTTATACAGTTCAAGCATAACCTCCCTGCTGTTATATTCTATGCCTCGGCTAATAAAGGAAAGTACCTCGTATGCCTTCTTAACCATCTTATCTACCTGTTCTGCTACCTTCAAGGATCTGTGGGCATGCACTCCAAGGTCCCTCACTTCCTCGACACCTCTCAGTATTCTCCCATTTATTGTGTATTCCCTTGCCTTGTTTGCCCTCCCCAAATGCATTACCTCACATTTCTCTGGATTGAATTCAATTTGCCACTTTTCTGCCCACCTAACTAGTTCATTAATATCTTCCTGCAGTCTAGTCTATAGCTTTCCTCCTCACTATCAACCACACGGCCAATTTTAGTCTCATCTGCAAACTTCTTAATCATGCCCCCTACATTTAAGTCCAAATCATTAATATATACCACTAAAAGCAAGGGACCGAGTACTGAGCCCTGCGGAATCCCACTGGAAACAGCCTTCCAGTCACACAAACACCTGTCGATCATTACCCTTTGCTTCCTGCCACTGAGCTAATTTTGGATTCAGCTTGCCACTTGCCCTTGGATTCCATGGACTTGTACATTTTTGACCAGTCTGCTACGTGGGGCCTTGTCAAAAGCCTTGCTAAAATCGATGTAGACGACATCAAATGCACTACCCTCATCGGCCCTCCATGTTACTTCCTCAAAAAATTCAACCAAGTTAGTCAGACACGACCTTCCTTTAACAAATCCATGCTGACTATCCTTGATTACTCCGTGCCTTTCCAAGTGACAGCTTATCCTGTCCTTCAGAATTGATTGCATTAATTGTGCAAGGGCACAGAATGCACTCTGGGTGGGGGACTTCAATGTCCATCACCAAGAGTGGCTCGGTAGCACCACTACTGACCAAGCTGGCCGAGTCCTGAAGGACAGAGCTCCAGACTGGGCCTGCGACAGGTGGTGAGCGAACCAACACGAGGGAAAAACTGACTTGACCTCGTCCTCACCAACCTACCTGTCGCAAATGCATCTGTCCATGACAATATTGGTAGGAGTGACCACCGCACAGTCCTCGTGGAGACAAAGGCCCGTCTTCGCACTGAGGATACCATCCAACGTGTTGTATGGCACTACCACCGTGCTAAATAGGATAGATTCAGAACAGATTTACCAGCTCAAAACTGGGCATCCATGAGGCACTGTAGGCCATCAGCAGCAGCAGAATTGTATTCCAGCACAATCTGTAACTTCATGGCCCGGCATATTCCTCACTCTACCATTACCGACAAGGCAGGGGATGAACCCTGGTTCAATGAGGAGTGTCGAAGAGCATGCCAGGAGCAGCACCAGGCGTACCTAAAAATGAGGTGCCAACCTGGTGAAGCTACAACTCAGGACAACATGCATGCTAAACAGCGGAAGCAACATGCGAAAGACAGAGCTAAGCGATTCTACAACCAACTAATCAGATCAAAGCTCTGCAGTCCTGCCACATCCAGTCATGAATGGTGGTGGACAATTAAACAACTAACAGGAGGAGGAGGCTCTGCAAACATCCCCATCCTCAATGATGGCGGAGTCCAGCACGTGAGTGCAAAAGACAAGGCTGAAGCGTTTGCAACCATCTTCAGCCAGAAGTGCCGAGTGGATGATCCATCTTGGCCTCCTCCTGATATCCCCCCCCATCACAGAAGTCAGTCTTCAGCCAATTCGATTCACTCCATGTGATATCAAGCAACGGCTGAGTGCACTGGATACGGCAAAGGCTATGGGCCCTGACAACATCCCAGCTGTAGTGCTGAAGACTTGTGCTCCAGAACCAGCTGCGCCTCTAGCCAAGCTGTTCCAGTACAGCTACAACACTGGCATCTACCCGACAATGTGGAAAATTGCCCAGGTATGTCCTGTCCGCAAAAAGCAGGACAAATCCAATCCGGCCAATTACCGCCCCATCAGTCTACTCTCAATCATCAGCAAAGTGATGGAAGGTGTCGTCGACAGTCCTATCAAGCAGCACTTACTCACCAATTACCTGCTCTCCGATGCTCAGTTTGGGTTCCGCCAGGATCACTCGGCGCCAGACCTCATTACAGCCTTGGTCCAAACATGGACAAAAGAGCTGAATTCCAGAGGTGAGGTGAGAGTGACTGCCCTTGACGTCAAGGCAGTATTTGACCGAGTGTGGCACCAAGGAGCTCTCGTAAAATTGAAGTCAATGGGAATCAGGGGGAAAACTCTCCAGTGGCTGGAGCCATACCTCGCACAAAGGAAGATGGTAGTGGTTGTTGGAGGCCAATCATCTCAGCCCCAGGGCATTGCTGCAGGAGTTCCTCAGGGCAGTGTCCTCGGCCCAACCATCTTCAGCTGCTTCATCAACGACCTTCCCTCCATCATAAGGTCAGAAATGAGGATGTTTGCTGATGACTGCACAGTGTTCAGTTCCATTCGCAACCCCTGAGATAATGAAGCAGTCTGAACCCGCATGCAGCAAGTCCTGCAGTCTGTGTGGTGAAACCCCCACCATCAACATCCTCGGGGTCACCATTGACCAGAAAATTAACTGGACCAGCCATATAAATACTGTGGCTGCAAGAGCAGGTCAGAGGCTGGGTATTCTGCGGCGAGTGACTCACCTCCTGACTCCCCAAAGCCTTTCCACCATCGACAAGGCACATGTCAGGAGTGTGATGGAATACTCTCCACTTGCCTGGATGAGTGCAGCTCCAACAACACTCAAGAAGCTCGACACCATCCAGGACAAAGCAGCCCACTTGATTGGCACCCCATCCACCATCCTAAACATCCACTCCCTTCACCACCGGCGCACTGTGGCTGCAGTGTGCACCTTCCACAGGATGTACTGCAGCAACTCACCAAGGCTTCTTCGACAGCACCTCCCAAACCCGCGACCTCTACCACCTAGGACAAGAGCAGCAGGTACATGGGAACAACACCACCTGCACGTTCCCCTCCAAGTCACACACCATCCCGACTTGGAAATATATCGCCGTTCCTTCATTGTTGCTGGGTCAAAATCCTGGAACTCCCTTCCTAACAGCTCTGTGGGAGAACCATCACCACACGGACTGCAGTGGTTCAAGAAAGTGGCTCACCACCACCTTCTCGAGGGCAATTAGGGATGGGCAATAAATGCTGGCCTTGCCAGCGACGCCCACATCCCATGAACAAATTAAAATAGTAGAAAGCAGCGGACAGCCTATCCCCAAAAATGAAGATGGAGAAGTTTGGGAAGGGCAGAGTGAGATCATGTAAATGTTGTGCTATATACATGGAAGGAATTTGGAACTCAATTTACTGTGTGCAAATATTACAACTTGCTCTTATCTGTTGTAACCTTGAGTTAAGACCACAAAATCTAGAATTTATACATGTAGTGCATGCTAATAGATCAGTGAATTTTAATACTGTTGTCAGATTTCTGTGAAGTTTTTAGCCCTAATTTATTCCAACCCTGGTTTAGAATTATGCTGATTCAAGTGCCGGACAAATGGAATTTGTTTTCATTTTAGTGTCCCAAATGAAGTGTAATATAAGCCAAGAGTGAGCTAGCCCCCTACCTTTTTATGTTGGCTGGATTGACAATTCAGCTTGATAGTGAATGTCAAAAGACGCACTTTCTCTTTCCCACTTGTTCAAGCCTTTTAGATCTGCATCTGACAAATTGATGTTTAGTCTATTACATGCTTCAGACTCGGCTGTGACCATTAGCAACCATCAGTGAGAGAAGGCTTTTTATTTCAGCCGGTTTTTGAACATAATGCTCCAGTGATTTAAACGGGTAATCAACATCGCTCAGACAAATTCAGGTAACTAAATGGGATATTTAAGTGACATCTGATTTTGTGAAAAAGCCACTTTATTTATTTGCTATTTTTTCTTTTTTTGATTCTAGGTAAGTGGTGAAGTACATGGAGTCCTTACTATGCCAGAGGAAAATCCAGAAAAGGAGTCCAGCAAATATTAATGGCATGCACCTTTATTTATATCGAACGGCCACAGTAAGAGAAAATTGTTCCTTGTCATTTATTTGCTCAATTTTAAAACTCACCAAGAAAATCTTGGAAAGGGCACTTCAATATGTTTAATCAATTGAATTTTAATGCAGCAATGTAAATGAATTATGAATTAGTTTGTATAAGTTATACAAGTGCTGTTATTGGTGGGTATCATGTCAAGTGTCATCAGGCATTATGATTTCCCATTTGCCCTTTTCAAGGATAGGAGAGAATAGATGTAAAAATGACAAAAACCTGCATCAGAAATTCAATTTATCGAAGCTTGTACCGTTGGCTTTCTTGTTAAATGATGCAATAAGTTTAAACAAAACATGGAGGTCACCCAAGGTTTCAATTGTGCTCTTATTGATTTCAGTGGAACCCAGCTCAGCATTTGATGACTTGTGTTGGATCACTATAACCTGAACCAAATATCAAAACTGAAAGCAGTTCACTTCTTTCAAATATGGCTAAAACAACAATTGCAGAAATGGTTTGCCTCACTGGTAATTTTTTTTTAAAAGAAGCTATTTATGCCAGTGGAAAAGGCAGTATTTTGAATGAAGAAGGTAATTGCATCGTTCAGCTTGCAGTGTTCCCAGGGATCTGTACAGGGGCCTCAGCTTTTCACCATATATATCAATGACTTGGATGAAGGAATAAAGAATTTTATAGCCAAGTTTGCAAATGATACCAAGTTAGGAGGCACAGTAAGTTGTGCCTCCTATATTTATGCAATATAATATTGGAAAATGTGAGGTTATGCACTTTGGCAGGAAAAATCAGAGAGCAAGTTATTTTCTTAATGGCGAGAGACTGGAAAGTACTGCAGTACAAAGGGATCTGGGGGTCCTAGTGCAAGAAAATCAAAAAGTTGGTATGCAGGGGCAGCAGGTGATCAAGAAAGCCAACGGAATGTTGGCTTTTATTGCTAGGGGGGTAGAATATAAAAACAAGGAGGTATTGCTGCAGTTATATAAGGTATTGGTGAGACCGCACCTGGAATACTGCATACAGTTTTGGTCTCCATACTTAAGAAAAGACATACTTGCTCTCGAGGCAGTACAAAGAAGGTTCACTCGGTTAATCCCGGGGATGAGGGGGCGGACATATGAGGAGAGGTTGAGTAGATTGGGACTCTACTCATTGGAGTTCAGAAGAATGAGAGGCGATCTTATTGAAACATATAAGATTGTGAAGGGTCTTGATCGGGTGGATGCAGTAAGGATGTTCCCAAAGATGGGTGAAACTAGAACTAGGGGGCATAATCTTAGAATAAGGGGCTGCTCTTTCAAAACTGAGATGAGGAGAAACTTCTTCACTCAGAGGGTGGTAGGTCTGTGGAATTTGCTGCCCCAGGAAGCTGTGGAAGCTACATCATTAGATAAATTTAAAACAGAAATAGACAGTTTCCTAGAAGTAAAGGGAATTAGGGGTTATGGGGAGCGGGCAGGAAATTGGACATGAAGCTGAGTTCGGATCGGTCAATGCCCTGTGGGTGGCGGAGAGGGCCCAGGGGCTATGTGGCCGGGTCCTGCTCCGACTTCTTGTGTTCTTTAGATTTGTGGTTGGGATCAGATCAGCCATGATCTTATTGAATGGCGGAGCAGGCTCGAGGGGCCGATTGGCCTACTCCTGCTCCAATTTCTTATGTTCTTATGTAGATGGAAGCAGGAAGTTACAATGGGACATAAACACATGAAGTGAGTGGGCAAAACTATGGCAAATGGAGTTCCATATTAGAAAGTGTGAGGTCATCCACTTGGATCTGAGCAAGGCAAATCAGACTATTTTCTTAATGGTGAGAGACTAGGAATTGTGGAAGAGCAAAGGGATTTGGGTGTCCAAGTACACACATCACTTAAAAACTAGTGCACAGGTACAAAAAGTCTAATGGAATGTTATCCTTTATCTCAAGGGGGTTGGAATACAAAGGGGAAGAAGTTATGCTTCAGTTGTATAGAGCCTTGGTCAGACCTCATCTGGAGTACTGTGTTCAGTTTTGCGCATTGGATCTTGGGAAGAATATACTGGGTTTGCAGGGGTTAGAATGCAGATTCACCAGAATGGTACCAAGGCTTAAAGGGTTAAATTATGAAGAAAGTTTGCATAAACTTGGCTTGTATTATCTTGAGTTTAGAAGGATGAGTGGTGATCTAATTGAGGTATTTGAAATGGTAAAAGAATATGATAGAGTCAATACAGAGAAGCTATTTCCTTTGGGGATTTCAAGAACAAAGGGGCACAATCTTAATCGGGCACAGTCTTAATCAGGCCAATCAAGTGAAATCAGGAAGCACTTCTGCACACAGAGTAGTGGAAAGATGGAATTCTCACCCCCCAGAAGGCTGTGGATGGTGGATCAATTAAAATTTTCAAGACTGAGATAGATAGACTTTAGATGGTTAAGGGTGTCATGGGATATGGATGAAAGGCTGATAAATGGATTTGAGGTACAGATCAGCCATGATCTGATTGAATGATGGAATAGGCTCGAGGGGCTGAATGGCCTACTCCTGTTCCTAGGTTTGAACCTAACTATGTAATTTCATTTGTTACATAGTTAAGGTTCTCGTTGGCATTTTTAGCAGTCATAGAGGGGAATTTTTTTTTTCAAACCTTCCAGAAATTAGGGGGCATAGTGATACAGCGGATGCTCATTGCCACATCAAGGAAAACCATTTTCTAGTTGTCCATGGTTAGGCATATGGGGGAACAGTCAAGTTTAAAATAAACATAGTGCTTTCCTGCTCAAAAAGTGCTGGAGTTGTATCCTCAGCAATTGTTTTCACAGCAGTTAAAGGAGTTGGGAAATTAATTTAATTGTTATCCATCTATTCTTCACTGCTGGATCTGGTGACTCCCTTTTCTGTGGAATTCATGCATTTCATTGCCTGCATTGAAGATTACCACTGGTGACTAATGGATATATTTAAGTAACAGACTTTTTATTAGCAGAGAAAAAAAAACCTATAGCAGTTATTATAACTGTTTTGCACCAGCAGTAAGTTAGGGCCAATCTGGGCAATTTTCTCAGGTTTAAATAGAAAGTTTAATTTTGGATTGAGGGGCAACTTTTAATTGGAGTCATACCCCTAAATTGTAACTCACAGTAATTATAGGTATTGCTTAAGTGAATTGACCACCAATTCTTTAAATTATATTGGTCAATGTCATATAATAATAGTCCTCAGATCTGCTATTGGAAATTTAATTGAAGGTTAGTCTGGGATTTTAGATAAGGAGGTCTGAAATTGTAGCTCAGAAGCATTTGATGCACGTGAAATGGTTCAGTTCCTAAAGGAGAGGAAAATTATTGTATCGTGTTTTGCTTTTGTTTAAAAATGCATCAAAATATATTGCCCATTCTATTTCTATGGAGAAGACACAAAATCAACATTCAGGTGCAAGAGTACTAATGTCTACCTACATTTATTGCACAGCTACCTCAAATAAATGTATGGAGTCAAGTAGTTACATTGTAAAACATGTTCAGATGACCTAAATTCAACGACATGGTTTATAAATGAATAGCTGAAAAGTTTGCTTGTAAAGTATGTATAATTACTTGAGTTGTGAGTTACCCTACAAGATTGAAATAAAGTAGTTTGGTGAGTTCTTCATTATTCCTGACTTAACTTGCTCCAGAAGGGAGCATCATATGGAATGCAAAATATTTCTGTCTCTGTACAGACACAATTGTTTTCTTTATAAATCTTCCCTATTCAGATGTTAGTATTCCATTCTGAATTGTTTGCCGTATTATCTGCAAGATTTGTTGCAGGAGTGGAGAGATGGGCAGACCATGTTGTAGGGAGCAGTGAGCAAGAAGTGTATTGATCAGCTGTTCTTGGGAGCAGAAGAGCCCTTTCGACATGGCTGTCTTTACATACTGTTTGTTTTCAACCTTTTGTAAGCTCAAAAATAACTTGATAAGATTTGTAAAGGAACAAAGTGTAAATCTCCCCAGCTCCTTTGAACAACGATCAGTGTGCTTTTCTTGCCAGTCCAAGTGTTTTTCTATTCTCTTCCATAGCAGACTCTGTGCTGCCACTGTCATTCTCTTTTAGGCATGGTTCTCTTTACATACTGTCTATCTTTAAATCTTTTGTCATTTGAGAATAACTCAATAAAAGAAGTGAAAAGAAATGGAATGTTAGAACTGCCGTAAATAAGGTCACCCACTACCGCTGAACAGCTAGTCAGTAAGCTTCTTCATTCCACTGCAACCTTTATGATAGAATCATAGAAGTTTACAACATGGAAACAGGCCCTTCAGCCCAACATGTCCATGTTGCCCAGTTTATACCACTAAGCTAGTCCCAATTGCCTGCACTTGGCCCAAATCCCTCTATACCCATCTTACCCATTTAACTGTCCAAATGCTTTGTAAAAGACAAAAAATTGTACCCGCCTCTACTACTGCCTCTGGCAGCTCGTTCCAGACACTCACCACCCTTTGAGTGAAAAAATTGCCCCTCTGGACCCTTTTGTATCTCTCCCCTCTCACCTTAAATCTGTGCCCCCTCGTTATAGACTCCCCTACCTTTGGGAAAAGATTTTGACTATCTACCTTATCTATGCCCCTCATTATTTTATAGACTTCTATAAGATCACCCCTAAACCTCCTACTCTCCAGGGAAAAAAGTCTCAGTCTATCCAACCTCTCCCTATAAGTCAAACTATCAAATCCCGCTAGCATCCCAGTAAATCTTTTTCTGCACTCTTTCTAGTTTAATAATATCCTTTCTATAGTAGGGTGACCAGAACTGTACACAGTATTCCAAGTGTGGCCTTACTAATGTCTTGTACAACTTCAACAAGACATCCCAACTCCTGTATTCAATGTTCTGACCAATGAAACCAAGCATGCTGAATGCCTTCTTCACCACCCTATCCACCTGTGACTCCACTTTGAAGGAGCTATGAACCTGTACTCCTAGATCTCTTTGTTCTATAACTCTCCCCAACGCCCTACCATTAACGGAGTAGGTCCTGGCCCGATTCGATCTACCAAAATGCATCACCTCACATTTATCTAAATTAAACTCCATCTGCCATTCATCGGCCCACTGGCCCAATTTATCAAGATCCCGTTGCAATCCTAGATAACCTTCTTCACTGTCCACAATGCCACCAATCTTGGTGTCATCTGCAAACTTACTAACCATGCCTCCTAAATTCTCATCCAAATCATTAATATAAATAACAAATAACAGCGGACCCAGCACCGATCCCTGAGGCACACCGCTGGTCACAGGCCTCCAGTTTGAAAAACAACCCTCTACAACCACCATCTGTCTTCTGTCGTCAATCCAATTTTGTATCCAATTGGCTACCTCATCTTGGATCCCGTGAGATTTAACCTTATGTAACAACCTACCATGCGGTACCTTGTCAAAGGCTTTGCTGAAGTCCATGTAGACCACGTCTACTGCACAGCCCTCATCTACCTTCTTGGTTACCCCTTCAAAAAACTCAATCAAATTCGTGAGACATGATTTTCCTCTCACAAAACCATGCTGACTCTTCCTAATCAGTCCCTGCCTCTCCAAATGCCTGTAGATCCTGTCCCTCAGAATACCCTCTAACAACTTACCCACTACAGATGTCAGGCTCACCGGTCTGTAGATCCCAGGCTTTTCCCTGCCGCCCTTCTTAAACAAAGGCACAACATTTGCTGCCCTCCAATCTTCAGGCACCTCACCTGTAGCTGTCGATGATTCAAATATCTCTGCTAGGGGATCCGCAATTTCCTCCCTAACCTCCCATAACGTCCTGGGATACATTTCATCAGGTCCCTGAGATTTATCTACCTTGATGCGCGTTAAGACTTCCAGCACCTCCCTCTCTGTAATATGTACACTCCTCAAGACATCACTCTTTATTTCCCCAAGTTCCCTAACATCCATGTCTTTCTCAACCGTAAATACCGACGTGAAATATTCATTTAGGATCTCACCCATCTCTTGTGGTTCCGCACATAGATGACTTTGTTGATCCTTAAGAGGCCCTACTCACTCCCTAGTTACTCTTGCCCTTTATGTATTTGTAGAAGCTCTTTGGATTCTCCTTTGTTTTATCTGCCAAAGCAATCTCATGTCCCCTTTTTGCACTCCTGATTTCTCTTAACTCTACTCCGGCAATCTCTATACTCTTCAAGGGATCCACTTGATCCCAGCTGTCTATGCATGTCATATGCCTCCTTCTTTTTGACTAGGGCCTCAATCTCCCGAGTCATCCAAGGTTCCCTACTTCTACCAGCCTTGCCCTTCACTTTATAAGGAATGTGCTTACCCTGAACCCTGGTTAACACACTTTTGAAAGCCTCCCACTTACCAGACGTCCCTTTGCCTGCCAACAGACTCTCCCAATCAACTTCTGAAAGTACCTGTCTAATACCATCAAAATTGGCCTTTCCCCAATTTAGAATTTTAACTTTTGGGCCAGACCTAACCTTCTCCATAGCTATCTTAAAACTAATGGAATTATGATCACTGGTCCCAAAGTGATCCCTCACTAACACTTCTGTCACCTGCCCTTCCTTATTTCCCAAGAGGAGGTCAAGTTTTGCCCCCTCTCTAGTCGGGCCATCCACATACTGAATGAGAAATTCCTCCTGAATACACTCAACAAATTTTTCTCCATCCAAGCCCCTAATGCTGTGGCTGTCCCAGTCAATATTGGGAAAGTTTAAGTCCCCTACTATTACCACCCTATTTTTCTTGCAGCTGTCTGTAATCTCCTTACACATTTGCTCCTCAATTTCCCATTGACTATTTGGGGGTCTGTAGTACAATCCTATCAAAGTGATCTCTCCCTTCTTATTTTTCAGTTCTACCCATATCGACTCAGTGGGCGAACCCTCGGATATATCCCCTCTCACTACTGCCGTGATGTTCTCCCTAATCAAGAACGCAACTCCCCCTCCTCTCTTCCCTCCTGCTCTATCTTTCCTATAGCATCTGTACCCTGGAACATTGAGCTGCCAGTCCTGCCCCTCCCTTAGCCATGTTTCAGTAATAGCTATAACATCCCAGTCCCATGTACCCATCCATGCCCTGAGTTCATCTGCCTTGCCCATCAGACTTCTTGCACTGAAATAAATGCAGTTTAATCTAGACTTTCCTTGGTCTTTGCCCTGCTTTCTCAGACCATCTGTCCGGTCATGTTCTGTACACTCTCCCTTACTGCCTTTTGTTTCTGTCACCACTTTACTTCCCACTGACTTCCTGCATCGGTTCCCACCCCCCTGCCACATTAGTTTAAACCCTCCCCAACAGCACTAGCAAACACTCCCCCTAGGACATTGGTTCCAGTCCTGCCCAGATGCAGACCATCCAATTTGTATTGGTCCCACCTCCCCCAGAACCGGTTCCAATGGCCCAGGAATTTGAATCCCTCCCTCTTGCACCATCTCTCAAGCCACATATTCATCCTTGCTATCCTGCCATTCCTACTCTGACTAGCCTGTGGCACTGGTAGCAATCCTGAGATTACTACCTTTGAGGTCCTACTTTTTAGTTTAACTCCTATCTCCCTAAATTCAGCTTGTAGGACCTCATCCCGTTTTTTACCTATATCGTTGGTACCTATATGTACCACGACAACTGGCTGTTCACCCTCCCCCTCCAGAATGTCATGCAGCAATTTCTATTATCCTCCAACAAGGTGACATAACCTCCTCCATTATGGTGGATAATTGAAATTCCACTTTAACTGGATGTACACCACTACGTGCACACTTCTCAGACCTGGACTAGCTTACTGTGATGTCCGCAGGGTGTTGACATTTCCTAGCGGTATTTAGAAGACTGAGTCCTCTCAACTCAGTGAAATCACATTTTGTGGAAGAAAACAGCTGTTCCTTGTATTATATCCTTTTATACCAAATGCTCTGTGTGGTTGGTTGAAGAGCCTATGTACGAGTGAGAACAGGTTTCACTATCAACTGCTAATGGAGATGGGGGAACAGTAGTCTTCAGTGAGTAACATTAATTGGTAATAGAACAGAGACTATTGCCTGCTGATGTCACAAAGACATGTCATTAGAAGGTAAGTAACAGATGGCTTGCTGAAAAAATAAAGCACCAAGTAATGTTGGGCACACAATGGAGATGCAACTGGGGAACGATTTTTTAGAAAGCATCAAAGACTGTTTCCAGTATCAGTATGTTTCTCGTGCAACAAAGATAGAAGCCTTGCTTCGTTTAGTTCTGGGAAATGAAGTGAGGTAAGAAACCGATGTGTGAGTGGGAGAATAACTGGAAAATAGTGACCACAACATCGTCAGGTTCAGTGTAAGAGTAGAAAAGGATAATGGTGTTGGACTAGAAAAAGACAAACTTCAGAGATAAAAAGGGATATGGCTCAAGTTAACTGAGCTATGGTGAAATGGATAGAGTACAAAATAGATATCCAATGAGATGAAAAAGGGGAACACACAGTTCTGTGGATAGAAAGATAAAACCAAACTGAAACTTAAAAGGGAGGCATGTGATAAAACTAGTGCTAGAAATATTAAAGAAATTCATAAGGAATATAGAAAATGTACTGGGGAGGTGAAAAGGGAAATTTGAAGGACGAAAAGGGAATATGAGAATCGGCTAGCAAATCATCTAAAAGGAAAAGGGCATTTATATGCATAATAAAAGAAAAACAAATGGTTAAGAGAGGGTCGGACTGCTCAAAGATGAATTGGGATATCTTGTGTGATACGAATATAGTAGATGTAGTAATTACATATTTGGCAATGTATTTGCACTCTGATGATGTGGAACAATTGTTGGACATAATTGTAGAAAAGGAACTCATTGTTTAAAAAAATAGCAGAACTCAGGATGGATAATTCATCAGGAACTGATGGCATGACCCTGGGCTATTGAAAGAATCAGAGAGGAAATAGCAGAGGCTCTGACCCCAATTTTTCAAACCACTTTAAATATGCAAATTGTGATTGGCTACCTTCCAGTTCCTTATGAAAGACATCTGTTCCAAGAAGGGAGAGAAGGATGAATTGGGTAATAATAGACCAGTTAGTCTAACATCGGTTGAGGGCAAACTTTTAGCCTTCATAACTTGAGTTAAAGTACAGTTAAAGTTAAATGCAGCCAGTGCACGTTTGATGATAAAGGTCAAGTTGGAGTGTTTTAATTTAGTTTTTGAAGAAGTGACTGGACAGATAAAGGGAATGCAATAAATGTAGTGTATATTCATTTTAAGAAAGTGTGTGTTAAAGTGTCTCACAGGATGCTTATTTCAAAAATTCAGGTGTATAGCGTATGAGGAAGTTTAGGAGCACGGATAGAAAGTTGGTTGACTGGGATAAAAAGGGTTAACTTAATGGGTCTTGCTTAGATTGGAGAAAGGTTGGAAGCGGTACCAGTGCTGTGTTCACTTTTGATCTTTGTACACACAGATAATTTGTTCTTGGGTGTGGGGGGAACACTCTTGAAATTTGCTGAGACACAGAAGTGGGGCGTTTGACAAATAGTGAGAAGTACTTTAAAAGACTTAAAGAAGACATAGACAGACATGTGACAGATACTATTAAAAGTGGATAATTATGATATAACACATTTTGAGAGGAAAGGAAGGAATGGGAGCATGCGCTAGCGGGTGTAGATGAACAGGGATATCTAACGGTTTTTTAAAAATATTCCGTGGAAGAATGGGTGCAGACAGCTAAGGTCATTAAAAAGGCCAACAGGATTAGTTTTTAATACATAGAGGCACACAGTATAAGAATAGAGAAGTGATGATAAAATTGTACAAGGCAATGGTTAGGTCTCAGTTCATGTAATGTGTTCAGAATTGGGGACTCAGGCAGAGAAAGGGCATTAAAGCCCTCGGGGGTGAAATTGTCGACACCAGTAGCGCAGAACAGGCTGCTCCCGAATCGGCAGCCTGTTTTACACCATGCCTGATTTTTCCATTGATGTCAATGGAAAAGATCCAATTTACCAACGTAGAATGTACGGTGTTGATTCATCAGGATGATGGGAAAGTATAGTTATAAGGAGACTCGTGAGATACTGGGGCTAGTTTTACTGGAGCAGGGAACGCTAAAAGGTGATTTAATGTTTTTAAAATTATGAAGGGTTTTAATGGGGTGAGCAGGGAAAGGCTATTTCCTCTATGCTGTAAACTTCTATGGTTCTAAATTATGCAGACCAAACAGATTAGTTCTTTGAATTTCTTTTAAACATTAAGTTTGGTTGTGTGCCTTATTTACACCACATTTTGAATGATTTTTGAGTTTTCTTAGTGGTGTTCATGGAATACTCACAAAAAATAAATTTGAGTATTCCTTTATGAGCCACTCGATATTAAAATGTAATCTTTTGTTCTAACATTCCAAACACCAACCAGTGCATCAGGATGATCACTTCTCTGCTAATTTTTGGACTGCTATAGTGCTCTCAAATAATATATGGTGATATAGGAGTACTGGTTGCTGGAGTGCTGAGGTGAAAAAAATGATTACAGTATAGCATGCTGCCCTCTCAGTGGACAGTACTTTTAGAAAGTTTGCCTGAAAATGTGCATATGAGTGACTTCATGGCTGCCATACTTTTGATATATGGGATGATCAATATTGAAAATGTTCTTTCTAATGTTTTCCTCCTTGTCTCCTCCTCCCCCTCCTTTTCTGATTGTACTGATTCATGTTGAAGTAGTTTCACAGCCTTCAGCTACCTGATCCAAGCAGAATTCTTCATGTGTACGCCTGGACAGTGAGTGTTGTCGGGCTATTTGATCATATTGGGAGAAGTATCGCAGCCAATTATGCTGTGTCCTCAAGACATCCACATTAGGTACCAATCCATAGTCTTCATGGCCAGGCTATGGGAGACACTGAAGCCAATTGTAGCTCCTTCCACCACTGATTAACTAACTCAAAAAGATCAAAATTGGACCTGAGACATTCCTAAGCTGTGGGCCTGGGTAGCATAACACACCGCAGTGCATTGGAAAAGTAAATTTCATTTATTTTGTATGGTCCCTTCCACAATTTTTTAATGCTAATCTGTACAGGCCACACACCAGTTGCAGCCAAGAGGATGCCCAGGCTACCTACTCTTGGCTGCTAGCGCACAAAAGTCACTTGGGGGCTGATTCTTCATTGTTATTATTCCTCTCCTTCGCCAGAAAATATCTGACCTAAACTTGATGCCTTGTCATAGTAACACAGCTTAGATTGGGAACATAAGTGATGCAGGAGGTTGAAAATACATCCTCCAACTCCATGGCACAGCACACTAATGCTGCGGTGCCTTCCACTATTAATCCATCTTCAGTAGAATTGAATTTAATTTTACAATTTATTATCCAGCCTTTCATAAGAGAATGTCACTTTTGTAATGGTTGCCTGGAATATTCCTTTAACTTATTATTTTGATGAATGTAACAAAGGGACTTGGTAGGAAAGGTTTGCATGCTCTGTGATAAAATTAATGTACTGTGATGAGGTCATGTTTCAGTCGAGTGCGTACTTCCAAGGATGGTAGAAAATAGCAGTGTTCAGCCCTAAGACCTGTGAAATTTGTTGGGTCAGTGGGGGGGCACTTAATTTGTGCCCTCCCACTGTGGGAATAGTTCTGGTTGTTAACATACAAGGTGAGATAGAGAGAGCATGGATGA
Organism: Heptranchias perlo; assembly: GCF_035084215.1. Classification (NCBI taxonomy): domain Eukaryota; kingdom Metazoa; phylum Chordata; class Chondrichthyes; order Hexanchiformes; family Hexanchidae; genus Heptranchias; species Heptranchias perlo. Next base: position 36,609,291 of record NC_090335.1, read on the forward strand.
CTGGGAGATAGGATGCCGTAACAGGCAAGTAAAGAAACCAAGAGCGAAGGCTGCCAGCATCACTTAAGCAGTTTAAGATACGCACAAGCTATGGGAAATAAACTGTACACATCCAATCAGGAAGTCTGCTGAAGAGGTTTAAAAACAGCATTTTAAAATAAAGCTGGGATAAGTAGAGATTTTAAGAGGGGTTTTAAATTTCTCTCAAATGGACTTGTTGGATCTATCAGAAATATCAATGAGCATGTAGAAAAGACTCAATTTGATGTCAAAACTATAAACATTCCCAGTTTGCAGCAGCAAGGGTTAGTGATATACATCAGCCTTCTGAATCAAGTATCAGAGCTTAGACTGTTAAGATTCCACAAGAGTCTCGGTGGCATGAAAGGCTTCTATTATGTCATGAAGACAAGTACTGTGCAAATGTAAAAGTCTAGTTAATGTAAAGTCCAGAAAAGAAAGCATTGTGTAATTTCTAAGGCCCGGTGAAAACATTCCAGTACTATTTTCAGTGGATTGATGTCAACATTGGTTCTGTTGTGCTAAGGGCTAAATGTTCATTGCAGTGAAAGGGTAGCCATGTAACGCTTAAAATGGAAGTTTTTCTTTTTCTGCAGCATATATTTTCTGTAAGTATCACTCTCTGGTTAATGGATGTGCTGCAGAATCTTCGCAATCCACAAATTGCCTTTGGTCCAGTATCTGTTCGAAACTAATGATGACCTGTCAATCATCAGGAATTTGTACTAAAGGAATGTGTCTCTCCGAAGCTGAAAAAAAACCTTCACGTACATGGTTCTTTCAGTTACGAATAACATGAAAAATAAATTCAAACCAAACAAACTCGTAATTGTCTTCTCACTTCCTTAATGCATTTGTATATGTGCTTCGAGCCAATCCTTGGGTACAGTAGCATAGTGGTTATGTTACTGGACTAGTAATTGAAAGGCTTGGACTAATAATCCAGAGTCATGAGTTCAAATCCCGCCATGACAGCTGGGGAATTTAAATTCAATTAATTAAATAAAATCTGGAATTAAAATACTAGTATCAGTAATAGTGGCAGAAACTACCGGATTGTCATAAAAACCCATCTGGTTCACTAATGTCCTTTACGGAAGGAAACCTGCCGTCCTTAGCCGGTCTGGCCTATATGTGACTCCAGACCCACAGCAATGTGGTTGATTCTTAATTGCCCTCTGAAATGGCCCAGCAAACCACTCAGTTGTACAATCTCGCTTAAAAAAAAATCATAATAAGAATAAAACCGGACGGACCACCCGGCATCGGACCACCCGGCATCAGACCACTAGGCACCGGACACGACAAAGGCAAACCAAGCCCAGTCGACCCTGCAAAGTCCTCCTCATTAACATCTGGGGACTTGTGCCAAAATTGGGAGAGCTGTCCTACAGACTAGTCAAGGAACAGCCTGACATAGCCATTCTCACAGAATCATACCTTTCAATCAACGTCCCAGACTCTTCCATTGCCATCCCTGGGTATGTCCTGTCCCACTGGCAGGACAGACTGACCAGAAGTGGCGGTACAGTGATATACAGTCAGGAGGGAGTGGCTCTGGGAGTCCTCAACATTGACTCTGGACCCCATGAAATCTGATGGCATCAGGTCCTCCCTCAGCTGATGAATCAGTCCTCCTCCATGTTGAACACCACGTGGAGGAAGCACTGAGGGTAGCAAGGGCACAGAATGTACTCTGGGTGGGGGACTTCAATGTATGTCGCCAAGAGTGGCTCGGTAGCACCACTACTGGCCGAGTCCTGAAGGACATAGCTGCCAGACTGGGCCTGCGGCAGGTGGTGAGCGAACCAACTCGAGGGAAAAATTTACTTGACCTCGTCCTCACCAATCTACCTGTCGCAAATGCATCTGTCCATGACCGTATTGGTAGGAGTGACCACCGCACAGTCCTCGCGGAGACGAAGTCCCGTCTTCGCACTGAGGACACCATCCAACATTTTGTGTGGCACTATCACCGTGCTAAATGGGATAGATTCAGAACAGATCTAGCAGCTCAAAACTGGGCATCCATGAGCTGCTGTGGGCCATCAGCAGTAGCAGAATTGTATTCCAGCACAATCTGTAACTTCATGGCCCGGCATATTCCTCACTCTACCATTACCAACAAGGCAGTGGATCAAACCTGGTTCAATGAGGAGTGTCGAAGAGCATGCCAGGAGCAGCACCAGGCGTACCTAAAAATGAGGTGCCAACCTGGTGAAGCTACAATTCAGGACTAAATGCATTCTAAACAGCGGAAGCAACATGCTATAGACAGAGCTAAGCGATTCCACAACCAACGGATCAGATCAAAGCTCTGCAGTCCTGCCACATCCAGTCGTGAATGGTGGTGGACAATTAATGCAGGCACACGTGATATTCAAGAAACGGCTGAGTGCACTGGATACAGCAAAGGCTATGGGCCCCGACAACATCCCGGCTGTAGTGCTGAAGACTTGTGCTCCAGAACTAGCTGCGCCTCTAGCCAAGCTGTTCCAGTACAGCTACAACACTGGCATCTACCCGACAATGTGGAAAATTGCCCAGGTATGTCCTGTCCACAAAAAGCAGGACAAATCCAATCCAGCCAATTACCGCCCCATCAGTCTACTCTCAATCATCAGCAAAGTGATTAAAGGTGTCGTCAACAGCGCTATCAAGCGGCACTTACTCACCAATAACCTGCTCACCGATGCTCAGTTCAGGTTCTGCCAGGACCACTCGGCTCCAGACCTCATTACAGCCTTGGTCCAAACATGGACAAAAGAGCTGAATTCCAGAAGTGAGGTGAGAGTGACTGCCCTTGACACCAAGGCAGCATTTGACCGAGTGTGGCACCAAGGAGCCCTAGTAAAATTGAAGTCAATGGGAATCAGGGGGAAAACTCTCCAGTGGCTGGAGTCATACCTAGCGCAAAGGAAGATGGTAGTGATTGTTGGAGGCCAATCATCTCAGCACCAGGACATAGCTGCAGGAGTTCCTCAGGGCAGTGCCCTAGGCCCAACCATCTTCAGCTGCTTTATCAATGACCTTCCCTCTACAAAAGGTCAGAAATGGGGAAGTTCGCTGATGATTGCAGTGTTCAGTTCCATTCGCAACCCCTCAAATAATGAAGCAGTCCGAGCCCGCATGCAGCAAGACCTGGACAACATCCAGGCTTGGGCTGATAAGTGGCAAGTAACATTTGTGCCAGACAAGTGCCAGGCAATGACCATCTCCAACAAGAGAGAGTCTAACCACCTCCCCTTGACATTCAACGGCATTACCATCGCCAAATCCCCCACCATCAACATCCTAGGGGTCACCATTGACCAGAAACTTAACTGGACCAGCCATATAAATACTGTGGCTACAAGAGCAGGTCAGAGGCTGGGTATTCTGCGGCGAGTAACTCAACTCCTGACTCCCCAAAGCCTTTCCACCATCTACAAGGCACAAGTCAGGAGTGTGCTGGAATACTCTCCACTTGCCTGGATGAGTGCAGCTCCAAAAATTCAAGAAGCTCGAAACTATCCATGACAAAGCAGCCCGCTTGATTGGCACCCCATCCACCACCCTAAACATTCACTCCCTTCACCACCGGTGCACTGTGGCTGCAATGTGTACCATCCACAGGATGCACTGCAGCAACTCGCCAAGGTTTCTTCGACAGCACCTCCCCAACCTGCGAGCTCTGCTTCCTAGAAGGACAAGAGCAGCGGACACATGGGAACACCACCACTTGCACGTTCCCCTCCAAGTCTCACACATCCCGACTTGGAAATATATCGCTGTTCCTTCATTGTCGCTGGGTCAAAATCCTGGAATTCCCTTCCTAACAGCACTGTGGGAGAACTTTTATCACATGGACTGCAGCAGTTCAAGAAGACGGCTCACCACCACCTTCTCAAGGGCAATTAGAGATGGGCAATAAATGCCAGCCTCGCCAGCGACGCCCACATCCCATGAATGAATAAAAAAAAAAGTTGCTGTTAGATAATGAATAAATGACCATTACACAACAGTTTTAAACTTTTTTTTAAAAGTGTTATCAGTAAAACACATTAGGTATTCGGTTAAGCAAACTGTAAACTGGGCAGCATAAAGATATGTTTCTATAGACAGTAATGAACACTGCAATTTAAAGAAACACTCTGGGTAGACTCTAACATTACTGGATTCAAATATCCAGCCCAAAGTATTTCTTTAAATTTGTCACACTTAACAGATGACTGTACAAGTATAGTTACAAGTCCTTGGATTTCATACCGTGACAGTTATTATGTAAGATTTCAGAATCATTGCCGCCCTACCTAATTAATGTTGCTCATCTCTTCGGAATGTCGTGGACTTTAAATACTGTAATATAGAAATCACAATCCCACATGTGACAGTTTGATGAGGTGTGAAACATTTGCTGCTGCCAAGATTTTAATGATTACTTAAGGATTATGTTTGCAACAATATTAGTCCTGTAAAGTGTAATGATGATAGCTTCACTTAACACTAAGTAAACACAAGGAATTTTAAAAGGTTTGCATTCATTTCTATAAAATGAGAATGGTGGTAGCAATTTTTGCTGTTCTGTTAAAACTGTATTTCAGATGTTCTCCTCAGCCATATCTCATTCTTCCATTTCATTCTCCACAGGAGATAAACTTCACATTTTTCAGTTTTATGTTCAATCCTTCCTAACTATATAGAATAGCAGTGTAACTGCCAGCGATGACTGCCTTGTTATTCATCAAAAGTGTCAATGATGGCCCCATGAGGCTTTTGCAGCAGCAGCAGTAGTCGTAGTGAGTTGAAAAGAACTGAGGCAGTTTGATTGGCCTAGGTTTGGCTGAGGCTGTTTTCTTGACAACTGGAAGAATCCTTCATTTTATAAGAAACTGAAAATGATATGTTTTTAAGTTATGACCAACTTTTTTTTAACCTGTAGTATTGATTTTGATGGAATGTTTAGTATTTCAGATTTGAGTTTGAGTTCAGTGTCAGGGGCAGTTCCAGTTAAATTGATCCTAAATTCTCAACTGACATGCAGCCTTATGTCCTGTATTATAGCATTCTAATGTAGCATTTTTTGATCCTGTGACTCAATAATTATAAGATATTACAGAAAAGAGAGACTATGAATGTGGTACGTGAGGGGTTGGTGTGTTTTCATTGAGTGAATGCTGAAAGAACATCGACTCAATGTGACTGCCATTACTCAGTTCAATTGTATGCCTCAGTGGACACCCAGATACCGACAACTTTATACCCTTTCTTGGCAGGGTTAAAAATGTAGCCTTTGAAGTTGAATCACAGCAATTTAGACTAATATCTTGGCTAATAAAACTTGCCCTATCGCAACTTCTCATTTGTCCAGTATTCATAGAGTTAATATTTTTTATAATGGACAAACAGGACTATGAGTGTGAAATACTTACAGATTACGAGTCACTTTGATAAATGCCTTGGTCCCAATCTCGGGGATGTGATCAGAATACTGCTGAGCCACTCATGGGAAATGTATTGTGCTGTTAACAGCAGTGTTAATCTTAACTGAAATAGTAAAGAATTAGCATTTCATTTTGTCAGCCAATGCAAACTATTGTTTCAAAAGCCGTAATATCACTTTACAAATGGATTTTCTTTTCAATTTCACTAAATTTGGAATCAACCAACCAACAATTTTTTGACAGGCTTAATTACAAATGCGGCTGGATTATATAGAGATTTGGTTGGTGGGTTTGGAATTTTTGTTCAGCACAAGTCAATCTGAAAGAAGACAATGAGAAATGTATGGCTATTTTTCAAATGTGTTTCTTCTGATAAAGTTGGATTGTTAATCTTTTGATATTTGAGGAAACCCTGGCTTTACACACATAGTTGCCACATTTGAATATCTTTTGATGGTTTACTATTTTTGTAATAATTTTGTGAAAGTATTAATATGTTTTGCCAACACAATTGCACTTCATCGAGAATTTGTGATAACTGCTGAGACATCCTTTTACATTCAACATGGAGTCCCTTTTATTTAATTTTTGTTATTTTTTAAAGCATATTTTTCTATGGCTGTTATTATTTGGGTGAAATTCTTCTTAAAGAAAAATGGGAGATTTGGGATTTTCCCCTGAAACTTCTAATGAACTGCAATTTCAGAAATTCAGGAATTTCAGACCCCAAGTCATTTCTGCCCTGTTTGTAATTTATGAAGGATCTGAACAGCTTGTATTGAGTGTTATTGTATCATTAATGTTGCCCCATGCTGGGATTGGCATCATACTAAAATGGATGGCTCAACACTGAGCAGAGTGTAACCTGAATGCACTTCTCTCCCCCCCCCCCCCCCCCCCCCCCCACCGTGCTTTTTCTCTTTTTCTGCTACCCATGGACCCCAAGTAGCATTGCTGCTTCTGGGGCAAATCTTTCAATTTTCCTCTCACAGGTTTTCCTCCAATTCCTTTTTTTACCACTATTAGTTCCTTTGGTGCCAAAATTTGTCATTTAGGCATTTGCTCCCTCTGATATGTGCACATTATTGCACTCACTTCAGATTTGTGGTTCTAAAATGCAACAAAGTTGCTTCTCCTCCTCGTGGTAACTTAAAAATATCCAAGTTTTCCAACATTCTGAAAGGTTGTAGTCTAACAAATTTTCCCAGTTGCCCACTTTAATTCCTGGAGTCAATCTTTGTACTTTCCTGACACAGTCACCAAATTCTCCCTGGAACTGAACACAATGTTTGACTGCCTCATGCCCCTTTTTCACCAGTCACTGATTTCTTCTCCTGAATCAAGGTGTCATTTTTCCAAATCTAAAATCCATGATCACCCAATTCTTGATCTCTCTCTGTTCTTTTACTGACCCTGATATCCGTCTTTCTCGAGCCCAGAATTCATAAATATTCAAACCTTTATCTCTTCAATGAACTGATAATTTCTCCTAGAATCAGTCTCCATTGTGTAACCGTTTACCCAGTCATTGATCGCTTCTTTTGAACCAGATATCCTAGTCCCAGTATCCATATTCTCCATATATATAGATTCATTGTACCTAATTCTGCTGTATCATAGAAAGTTACGGCACAGAATGAACCCATTAAGCCCATCGTGTCCTTGCTGGCCAAAATAGAGCTATCCAGCTTAATCCCACTTTCCAGCACTTGGTCCGTAGTCCTGTAGGTTACAGCACTTCAAGTGCACATCCAAGTACTTTTTAAATGAGTTGAGGGTTTCTACCTCTACCACCCTTTCAGGCAGTGAGTTTCAGACCCTGACCACCCTCTGGGTAAAAAAATTTCTCCACAGCTCCCATCTAATCCTTCTACCAATTACTTTAAATCTATGTCCCCTGGTCACTGACTCCTCTGCTAAGGGAAATAGGTCCTCCCTATCCACTCTATCTAGTCCCAACATAATTTTATACACCTCAATTAAATCTCCCTTCAGCCTCCTTTGATCCAAAGAAAAACAACCCCAGGCTATCCAATCTTTTCTCACAACTAAAATTCTCCAGCCCTGGCAACATCCTCGTAAATCTCCTTTGTATCCTCTCCAGTGCATTCACATCTTTCCTGTAATGTGGTGTCATCTTGTGATGTTTCTTATGTTCTCACCACTTGTAGCATTAGTGTTGTCAGTATTGGTAAAAGGTAGTTTTCTGGTAGCACTTTGTAAATTTGTGCATATACTCACCAAAGCACAACTTTGGCATGTTTTAATGATATGCTGCAGTTTATGAAGTGAAGTCGGGAAGGTGACTTTCCTGCATCTTAATAATGTTTCTCAGTTTTTGGTTTTGGATGCAAGTGGATAAGTGGATAAAATTTCTGAAAATTTTAATTGCAAGTATTTGGGCAAAACGAACAATGCTGGTTTACCAAAATGCTATTTTAATTTAGTGCCTTTCACCTATTTGCAATCTGTGTTATTTTTCACCCTCTTTATTTAGGACTTCCTATGGCACAAAACCTAGTCCTGAACCCTTTTGACTTGGGTAGGAAGTGTACAAAAGTAGTCACCATAGTGATTGGTCCTTCGGTTCTCCTTTCTTTGTTCTGGGGTGGCGCTCAGCCTACATCTGGTCCCTTTCAGAATGCCATAATTAAGGTCATGATCTCAGTATTGCGAGCATAAAGCCATGTTTTTCCATTCCATGACCTGGAGCACACTGCAATGCCATCCTGCAACCTAGCGTATTTGCTATGATGTTGGACATGAAGCAGTTGGGAGAAAAATGTTTATAATCAAATCATATCTGAATGCCACATTGTTAATCCTGCTGAGTGTTATGATATTAAAAAAAAGCTGAAAATGTAACTTTGTTAATCTAAATTTCATACTGCAATGAACTTCATTAAAAATAATAGTGACTGAAATGATAACCTACTTCTAATCAAAGAAATACAAAGTACAATATGTATAAAGACTGCAACATTCTGGTTTGCTATAAGCAGTAATTAAAAATGTGCTTTTAGTGGTGTCAGAAGTGTAGAGGATGCTGTTTACTAATGATTAATGAACAGCTAGGAATTGATGCATCCTTTTTTGGACCATATCCTTTTATGTTTCTACTGTGATTTCACTTTTTATTCAGTCGAATAAAATGCTATTTTGTTAATTAGTTCAGTGTTTTCATCACTTTTCTCATTCTTGACATGCATTACAGTGAGAAAAAAATAAGTTGAAAGTGCGAGAAATGGGTGCAATTTTAGCAAAAAGAGACACATATTGGGCTCAATTTTAAAACCAAGCCGGGCAGGGGGTCATTTTGAGTTGGGAAATCCATTAGTACGGGTTTCTCGGATGTCCTTATGATTTTGATGTCAGGATGTCTTTGTTTTTGTCGGTCTCCCGTCCGACTGACCGGCTGATTGACAGGCTGGTTTCAGTCGGACGGGAGACCAACCAGGGAGAAGACGTCTTCAAGTATTTGTATGGATTGGGGAGGGCACGGGAGTCACGTGTCATGGGGGATGGGATCGGGGGTCAGTCACGGAGGGGGGGGGGGGGGGTGCAGGATCGGGGGTCATCACGGGGGTCCGCGATCACTGAGGGAGAAGGTCAGGGTTGGAGAATTGGGGTTAGGGGTCCGCGATTGGGGTGGGGGGGAGGCGGTGCAGGTAGGCTTGTTGGGCCTGGGGGAAGCACTCCTGCTCCTCCGGGCCCACAAGCTGTGCCTTTATAGGCACTTACCTCTTAATCTCGGGCCTTCTCGCCTACTTTGACGAGGCATAAAACAGAAGAAATTGGAAATTAGTGAAAAATGGAGACCTGAAGCCTCCTTGAAGGGTTTTAAGGCCCAAACGGCCTCCTGGGAGCGGGTTGGTCGCCCACCCCCGTGAAAACCAGAAATGGTCGGGCTGGAGGCAGATTGGGGCGGGTCTGAAATGGCAGCAATTTTTAATCCACCCCCAATCCACCTGTTTTTTACTTTTAAAATCAAGCCCATCAAGTCACTTGCCTCTATACTCAGTGAGTATATTTACTGAATAGAAGGACTGTATGGACTGGAGAGTTCCTGCCGTTAAAATAGCTGATCCAAGGAGGTCGGGGCGATACAAAATTGCGTTAGTGAGTGGAAGGAATTGTTTGCTACCAAACAGTACCAACTGTTCCAACAGCAGTGCCACATTATAGTATACTGATACATTAGCTAACTACTTACATATATGATCAGTTGAATTTAGATTTTAATGGCAATTGAATGAGAGAGACAGAATAAGTAAAACCACCATGAAGTTTGGCGGTTTTGCTTGCAAGTGGGACAAATGATCTGTTCAGTGACTTGCCATCAGATATTTTGTTTGTACAACATTTCAGTCCATTGCATACTGGAACAAAATCTGATTTGATTTTCTTATCGTATCAGCTTTATTTTAGTCTACACATATGAGTAAATATAGAGGGCAGTCTGTGTTTTTGTGAAATGGCTATTATTTCTTCTCAGAAGATTTGTTTACTGTTGTGAAAATTCCATTAGCAGTGATTGACATAGAAATTCTGAGCAGGTACGGCCCCAACAATCATATATTTCTACAACTTGTCATGAAATTATTTTATATTTCTGGTTTGATTTAGTGTTTAGTTCTTTAAATATAGTGTGAATATCAATAAATTTTATTCATTCCACCATGCAGCCCTACAGCTAACCACTATTACAGGGACAAGCTCAACACTTTATTTCCGTGTGCTGATGAGTCAAAGAAATAGAAATTTAGAAACGGCAAGTTATTTAGCAATACTGCATTGTATCTAACACTGGACTATGCTGTAGTTATGCTGGATCTCAGTGCAGTAGGAACCTAGGGGGTGATTTTAAACCCCAAGAACGGGTGGGTTGGGGCTGGGTGGGAGTTGAAAATAGTTGTTTTTTGGGTCGCAACCACAACCCAGCTTTATTTCCGGGTTTAACGCGGCGCAGAAAAGTACAGGCTTCACACTGGGAATGCAAAGTCCGAAGATTTTGAGGTTGCGACCCATGAAACAACTATTTTCAACTCCCACTGGCCCCCAACCCACCCGTTCTTGGGGTTTAAAATCACCCCCCCCCCCCTTGTATCAGTCCCTATAACTAAATAGGCCTCAACTATTCACTATTTATTAACGACTTAGGTGATGGGACAGAGAGCCACATATCCAAGTTTGCCAATGACACAAAGATAGGCAGCATTGTAAGCAGTGTAGACAGAAGCATCAAATTACTGACATTAATAGATTAAGTGAATGGGAAAAACTGTGGCAAATGGATTTCAATGTAGGCAAGTGTGAGGTCATCACTTTGGACCTAAAAAGGATAGATCAGAGTACTTTCTAAATGGAGAAAAGCTCGAGACAGTGGAGGTCCAAAGGGGTCCATGTACCTAGATCATTAAAATGTCATGGTCAGGTGCAGAAAATAATCAAAAAGGCTAATGGAATGCTGGCCTTTATATCTAGAGGACTGGAATACAAGGGGGTAGAAGTTATACAAGCCCTAGTTAGACCACACCTAGAGTACTGTGTTCAGTTCTGGGCACTGTACCTTAGGAAGGATATATTGGCCATGGAGGGAGTGCAGCATAGATTTACTGGAATGATACCTGGACTCCAAGGTTTAAATTACGAGGAGAGATTACACAAACTAGGGTTGTATTCCCTGGGATTTAGAAGATTAAGAGATGATTTGATCGAAGTTTTCAAGTTATTAAGGGGAACTGATAGGGTAGATAAAGAGAAACTATTTCCGCTGGTTGGGGAGTCTAGGACTAGGGGTCAGAGCCTAAAAATTAGAGCCAGGACTTTCAGGAGTGAAGTTAGGAAACATTTCTACACGCAAAGGGTGGTAGAAGTTTGGAACTCTCTTCCACAAATGGCGATTGATGCTAGCTCAGTTGTTAATTTTAAATTTGAGATGGATAGATTTTTTGTCAACCAAAGGTATTAAGGGATATGGAGCTGCAGCAGGTATATGGAATTTGGTCACAAATCAGCCATGGTCTCATTGAATGGTGGAACAGGCTCGAGGGGTTAAATGGCCTACTCCTGTTCCTATGTTCCTAATACATTATGTAAATAAGATCTTGTTAACTAATTTATTTTATGGTTGAGACTCCCATTTGTGAGAAAGATAGGACAACAGTGATTTGAAAAACAATTCAATCAAATGATTATAGTGAGATAACTTGCTCAACTTCCTTCGTTTCTGAATGTGTAGAGAGTGCAAAGATTAAATTACTGCTGTAAGCTAATACAAAGACATTTCTTCTTGTATAAAAGATACGAGTGGAAACCACTGTAAGCGATGTTATCATACAGATCCTTGATGCACTCATATCAACTTTGCCTTTCCACTGTTACAGCAAAGCTATTAACCCATTTATTTTAACTGTGTTTAGCCTTCTCTTAAAATAGTGGAAATAGAATTGAATATAGACACATTAGGCACAATAACATGGCTCACAGGAATTTCCAGTCTACAGCTCTTTTATGCACTAAGCACACGTAGTAGGTAAAAGATAATATAGATAATAAAGTGAAAGCTGAAATAATCTGGCATCACATGATGCTACATATCTTAATATCCCACACCCCAATGTTAAGTTTCCAAGTTTGTTTTGGCATTAGATTACCAGAAGGTGTACAATATATCTACAGTCAACACTGCCTACAGTTACATAGCATCAAATATTGACATGGATAGTAGCCAATCTTAAATTAGATTTCAACGAAGTCTGACGAGGTAAACATTTCTGTTCACTGATGCAGCATTTAAAATTAAATCTGGCTGTCTTATTTTGTATGTGAATAACCATGAATTAACAATACAAAGATTAAAAGAAACAAAAAAAATGATAAATGCTGGAAATCTGAAACAAAAATAGAGAATGCTGGAAAGACTCAGGTCAGTCAGCATCTGTGGAGAGAGAAACAGGGTTAATGGGGGGAATTTTAATCCCCCCCACCCCAGGACAGATGGGAGAGGGGCTATATACCCCTTCACTAGAAATGTTAAAAAATCCAGATGAACATATTTTAGAAAGGAACAAAACAAAGAGATGTGGGAAGGGAAATCCATACACCACATCTGAGTAAGGAAGTGTTTAACTAGAAAACAGAAGATGGTAAAATGGCTGAAGTCATACTAACATCAGACAACGGAAAGAATAATAAAATAAATTAAAGACATTTAAAATACACCGCGAATGTTTGAATAGCTGAGACTTTGTGGGGTGGGGGGATGGTAAGACCAAATCTGAAATGGAAACAAAAGCAAAATACTGCCCAATGATGGAAATCTGAAATAAAAACAGAAAATGCTGGGAAAACTGCAGGAAGGTTGACAGAGGAACAGAATCCAGCAGCCTGAAAAGTAGAAAAGACAAAGATATTCTGAAGTCAGCAGCTTAGGTGAGAGTTTCTATTTTGAAGACTACTTGCATCCTCTTCAAAAATAGAGTTGAGAATGTGAACAATTTTATTTGGTGCAGCAGGGGTATTGTCAATGTAATTGGCTCACTCTATACAGTACCTGCTTCAGCAGCCTTTGGTACTTCTACTGAATACTAAATTGAATACAACATCCCACTTTAAAACAATGAGCATTGTTTCTTTACTGCGTTTATGTAGCAATATTTCTTATGCATACTTACGACATACAATGGCAAATCATACATTTGTTTAAATGGATTAATAGCTTAGGTATTGTAGGCTTTCTAAATTATGCTCATATTCACAAGACAGGAGTGTTTTATATTGCCTTAAGCTTTGTAGATGTAAGGACATTATAGGGTCCTGTTAAAGAGGACATCCACTGCCCTAATTTAGGATGGTTGTACATTTTATTTTTTTTAAAGTGATCAGTGTCAGTAAGGAGAGATATATTTTGTACTGTTTAGGAGTAGCAGAAAGCACCTGAGTTTTATAAAGTATAAAGGAAATTCATAACCCAAAGAGCTGATGGTATTAATTTAAAACAGTTACAGTCTCCAATTCTGGTGCTTCTTTAAACAATGAGAATTATACAGCAGTTCTGAAAGTATTGGCCTCTGTGTCTGGTAGACAATGCTTGGAGAATGCCTTTGTTGCATTGCAGTATTTGTTAGGTAACCCTGAACATTGCTTGTCTGTAGCACTGGGGTTTAATTCATTAATTATATACCACAAATCACACAGCCAGAAACGAAGCTTTGAAACGTGTACTTAGTGCAACCTTCAGCAAATGGACCATGAATAACAGGCTCAGTGTTCCACTGGAGATTTTACCCATCAAAATTTTACTCTCTTTATTGGATTAGGATTGTATTCCAAGGGGATTATAGGACATTCTGACAAAGGTTCCTTGTACAAGAAGAGCTTAAATTACAGACTCTATTAGCCTATTTATATTATGTGCCTGAACTCAAATTGGAACTGCAGTTAATATCACAGCTGCCCCATTTATGCCATTTTCCTAACTGTAACAGATCTATGAAGACAGGAAGCTCTGCACATTTGCAGATCGGTGAAAATAGTCTCTTTGATCAGGAATATCGATGAATGTCATTGTGCACAGGAATGATCTAAGGCCACTATTATTAGGGCAATGCAAAACCTCATTGTTACCTGAGTAGTTATACCAGAACTGTCACTGATGGAGCAGGAATATTCGCTGCAGGTTTCATACCAGTACAAAATATAACTTAAAGCCAGCTTGCTTTGAAGCCTGGTGTTTGGATCCTGGTAGATATGTGATACCATCGCCAGAACTTTTAACTTTGCCAGGGGCGTATAACCGGGGATATTGAATCAGATTTCTTGGGTAAGGTGTATAATGGGCAGTTGATCCAATATCACGCGTTATACGCCCCCACTGAAGTTGAAAGTTCTGCCTCGTGGCCCGGAATTTCCTGAAAACTTGTGCTGAAACAATAGCGTAAGTACAGCATAATACCAATTTTCGGTGCAAAACATTGATGAAATTTGAGCATAATTGAATTATGCAGTTTTTACATTACGCCTGTATTTCCTCTATCTTTTACGCTGATTGTGCAAAACCTCCACCAAAACCCTCTGCTGCTTATCAACATAGCTCAGCCCCCTGCCCCATACAAAAGTGCAGCTCATGCAAATTGCTTGAATCTATGCCTGAAATTTTAGGCGCAACAGGACCCAGTCATATTTCTGGTATTTTATTGCAATTTTTTTTTGTTTCTCCTCACTAAGACCCACAATACATTTTCTGTAACTTTGAATGCATCTTTATTGCATTAGAATGATTAGTATTAAACTGAACAACTTCCATGATTGCATTTTCTCAAACATGCTTTGCTTAATGTGCATAAATGATGGTTTAATGGCTTCAAACTTTAATTTTCAAGCATAAAGAGGTACAAAAAGGAGTAAGTTTGGCACTTTCTTTGGGCCTTTTTTTATGCTAATTTGTTTTATGCCTGTTTTTACATTCCAATATATGCTAATCAGATTCTCAGGAAATTTCGGCATCACTTGCCGATAGGAAGATTGTCTTAAATTTTGATGTAATTTGCTAGTTGCGCCGTTTCAGGAAGCTCCAGGCCCATATCTTGCGTTCAAATTGCAGATATGGGGCCTCAATGGATGCAGAGAGATTCTTTTATGAATAGTATTCTAATATTCTAGGTATATTAGAATAGTTGGGGCTGCTCTACTAGATTCTAATCTAATGGGAACTAACAAACCGTTTACAGATGGCCTCAAATCTGATCTCTCAAGCTTAAATATACGATCTCTAGATTTTGAAGTGAACTATCTTGCATTTATTCAACAAGAGGAATAAAATTATAACTTCAGTGCCCCATTCCTGATGAGTTATGCAGATCGTGAAGTCCCAGGAACCCTTCTCTATGCTGAGCTACAGTGGCAGTGGGTTGCAGCAGTTTTCCTACCCTAGGGAGGGGGAAAACAGTCCAGGGTTTCCACTCCCGACCTTTATCCAGGCATGAAACATTGACTTGGGAGTATTTTTAAATGTAGATTGGATGAAGGCTGGGTTGGGCTCTGCTGAAATGTTCCCATTGACGCCAATGCTCCAGGCTAACACATGAAAAGTGGCTCCGTGTGAGAGTTCATGAATGGCCACTGAAATAATGGGCAAGATTTTTACATGGAGGTGGGAAGGGAGCGGGATGGGGGAAGATAATCGGATGTGAAACCCGGAAGTAAAGTTGATGGGTCGCAATGAAGGCAATACATTTTATTTCCAGGTTTTGCACCTGGCAGCCAGCCTGGTTGATAGGCTGGCTGGCTGTCGGGAATCGCAGAGGAGGGAGGGACAGATCGTGAGCCGGGGTCGGGGGGTGGTGGAGGAATGGGGTGGGCCGTGGAAGACATCGGGGGTATACAGCCGTGGAGGACATTGGGGGTTGGGGGGGGGAACGTCGCAGGCCGGGAGGAGATCAGGTTGCCAGAAGATCAGGAGGAGTCAGAGGTATGGAGGGGTCTTGGCCATCAAGTGGGGGTCTACCATGGGGGTATTGGGTCGGCCGATTGTGGTGGTCTGATCATGCCAGCAATCATGCCAGGCTCATGGATCCAGTCCATTCCGCCTGTTTTCACCTGACGTGAATCAGAAGTGATGGGAAACCTGAACAGGTAAGGTTAAATTCGTTTTACATTTCTAATACACAAAAAATTAAGTGTCTCAACTATCGCAATGAGGTACATTGCCCCTTTAAATATCAGCCCGCCAGCTTTAAGTGGGGACAGGACTTTGTCACGCGAGTGGATTTCTGTTGCACGCGCAACAGAAGAATTCAACTAATTTTACTACCCACCCGCCCCCAGCCCACCCGTTCTTGGGGGTTAAAATTACCCCCAATGTATCTCAACCTTAGTTGATGCATTTGGAAGGAGAAGGGGAGAGTCAGTCAGAGGAGGGAAAATATTGTAATACCACAAAATATAGTAACAGTTTAGATCTGTTGGTTTAGAGTTTTGTGATTGAAGCGTTAACACTACACTGGGAATAAATCTTGTTGTTAATAATAATAGTGACCTTGCCAGTGGTGAGTAGGAAGTTCTGTTTCCGGTGAGGTGGGGTTCCCAGATCCACTGGGAATTTCTAAAGTTTGTAAGAGAGCTTCACAGCATCAGTAACGATACAAGATAGAGAGGAAGCAGTAGTTACTAGTTAGGGGAGGGAGGTTATACTGGGGCAATGTATTGAGTGAATTATCCCAGGGATTAGTGCTGGGTCTAATCTGTTCCTAATCTGCATACATGACCTGGTTGTAGAAACAGTGCAGTTAGGTCAAATTTGCAAACAGTAAACTGGTTGTGGGGGTGGGCGGGTTGGGGGGGGGGGGCAGTCAGATTGGATGAAGTACTTTAGAATGGTATATAATCCATGTGTGGTACAGTATAGCATGTAAAGTTACAGGCAATTTATCTTATTATAAAGAAGAATGTACAGACTTCATTGCAAAGACTGTGTAGTGCATGGTGAGCTGTAAAACCAAATCACTATTCAAAGGTGATGAATGCATTTGAATTCCTGAGTATTTATTCCTCAGTATAGATTGTTTCCTTTGTTGAAGGACCGTTAACTGATCTAGTAGTGTTTTGTAAATAGGTACTTTAACCCCTCTTCCTACACCCTGGGTGCTTTTCTGATCTGTTGTCAGGGCTGAATTGTTCTGGGCTTTTTCATTAGAAGCAGAGTTTATAATTATACTGTTGCTAACTTATCATACTGTGAAACTGCATGGTATAACTTGATATGCTTGACTTAATGATAGTGCCCTGTTGTATAGTATATATTATATATGGTAAATGAAAAGGCATTTTTCCACATGAAATGCACATTTAAAACCAAGTGTTGTAAATACAAATTAAACACATGTATTGAACTTGAAATCTATATGTAATTACAATTAAATTGTAACCATTTTCAATATGTCACAAAAAAATGAGTGACATAGGACAGAAAGAGATAGAAGTTATGTGGGAGTAGCTGCTGATTTTTTTTTCTATTGACAGGAGAATACATTTTTTTTCTATTTAACAATACAGTATGTTAGGAAATATTTTGTTAAATTACTGTGTTGACATTGATAGTAATTTCTTGAAGCCTTTCTACTTGCCCTTGAAGGTTGCAGAAGAATTTTAAGAGTTTCTTGCCCACATTGAATAAAATGGGTTTATCTCTGACTTTTTTCCTGATGAGATTATTTTTAATCAAGTACAATATGTACTAGAAATGTTAGTTACTAATGTTTGCATTACAGTGAAAATTTAAATGTTAGATGTGGATACACAGAAATACTAAAAAAATTCAAGGGCTATTAGAGCAATTAAATGTTGTTGATGTTTTAGTTTTCTTCAAAAAAAAAACCAGAAACGTGATCTGGACAATAATAGGCCTGTTAGTTTGATACACAAGAGAAAAAAAATGGAATCTATTATAAAAGAACTATTTAAAATGCACTTAATTTGATTAGAAGCCGGTTTATAAAAGGCAGGTAATTCCTAATAACATATTTACTAGAATTCTTCAATAATGTAACTTAATTGGCAGATGCAGGCAAAGTGGTAGATCGTTTGGGATAGAATATCTGTGGCGGATTGCCCCATCTCCCACTATAGCTTTGGCTGAAGATTGGAGGAAACCTCGCAGAAACGGTGTAAATGGCTGTTTATGCCATTTCTGCAGGGTTGCCACCAGTCTTCCGCCAAAGTTACGGAGGAAATTCCAGGTGCTTATAATTTGACTTTGCGGTAGATGGTCTGTCTATACCTTGACTTTAAGACGACTTTTGAGATGGTATCTTGCAAGAATGCAAGTGAAAGGCTCCTTCAAAAAAGTGAATGTTAAAAATGTTTTAACTCATTCGCTAACTAACAGGAAACATGGGGTAGTGATTGATGGTAGTTCAAATATTGTGTCCGGCAGTGCACCTAAGATTAAGTGCTGTGACCTCTACTGTTCTCAATATTATAAATGATGTAGATAAATACATTAGATGTACCCTGATTAACTCTTAAACTGTGACAAGCACAGGAAAAACACTCTTTCCCCGGGTTGAACAGTTTTGTAAGTTTTCAGTTCACATGCTGTGATGCTGAAATATATCCGAGTATTACAGTAATAGTTACTCCAATATTAAATTGAATATTATATCCAAGAATTCAAAGATGAGCAGCAAACATTATTCTGAGTTTAAAGAAGAAAGCTGAGGAATATAAACCTATTCTCATAACATATAAAATAGTGCGGGGGTGGGGGGAATGTTCATGTTATGAAAATAATGAGAAAAGGGATTTGTAAAGGTGAAAGTAGAGCTATTCTGTGTAAAATCAAAATGGAAAATTTGGGATACTGATTTAGTTGAAGAATCCAAAGATCCATTTTTTATTCGATGGGGAGTAAAGGGATTTAAGTTTGGGGCAGGGAAAACAAAATACAATAATAAACTAAGATGGATGAATTGCTTCTCCTTTTTTCTTTCCTGCCCACATCCCAGCAGAATATAATGGAACAGTTGTGTGGTGCGTAGAGTACAGTCTCAACTCAAAACTTTGATATGATAATTTTATAATTCATCATTTTGCTTTTCATGTTTTAGCTTCACGTAAGTGCAAAGTGTGAGCTGATGCACTGTAAAAGGGAAAAGAATGCGTGTCATTTTACCATTAGTGTCCTTTGATCTTTTCTTTGAATTTCTTTACAGCTGACTGTATTCAATGTGGGTAAGTCTTTATACGTTATGACATTGGTAGGACTAAGAAATTTCAGTTGTTAAGTCTCATTATTCGAACCAGATAATTGTAACACCATCAAGAAATCGGAGTGAGATGAGATCATATTATATTGCAAACTTCAAAACACCTGCTCAAAAAGACGAGGCAAGATTTTTTAAAATTAAGCACAAAGATCTACATTTCAGCACACCGATGTTGAAAATGGTAAGAGATAAGATAAATCAGGAAATGGTCATTAGGTAACACTAGGTTTGAGGTTCACAAGCATATTGATTGAAGGGGGAAGGATGAGGGGTTCTACATTTTTGACGTTCTTGGAAAGTCAGAGTTGGAGAGTATGCATTGCCTTGATTTCAACACAGTGAGATTATCTGAAGAAAAGAGGATGTAAGATAGTCACTCATGTACAACTTAGACGAAAGAAGGGAGGAAAGTTTAGAGGAGTGTTGATAAAGTAGATAAGAAAAGTTGTGACTCATTGAGAGAGAGGGAGGTTAGAGTCATAGAGTCATAGAGTTATACAGCACGGAGAGAGGCCCTTCGACCCATCGTGTCCGCGCCGGCTGGTTGGAGAAGGGAAAGGAAGAATCTATCTGATGGTGTGTTTTTTTGATGTCCAGGAACAGTATTACAACCCCTGTGAAAGCAGTATTCAAGTCTTGGACAGAACCAAGTGTTACAGAGAGTTGAGAGTTTTTGCAAGGAAGGAAAGGTTCTTGGCATGAAAGCGTAAACCAAATGACTTGGAGGCAGCTGCAGCAATTGAAAAGATGTAGGAGTTCTATTTGAGGCCAGAGGAGATAGCAAGGCTGTAATACTGTAATATTGCTGCAAGAAGAACATAGGTGGAGTCTTCAAAAGTAAATGGTGATAGCTGTTGGTTAGGCTTGCAAGAGACATGAAGACACTGTGTCTTTCAACAATTGAAAGAAGTTCTTTTTCTCTGCCCCATCAAAATAGCAACAGAATGGGAGAGAAATCAGAGCTCAGGGGAACCCTCTGAGTCAGGGAAAAAAGAACCAGAGAATACCATCAGCTGTAGAATATCTAGACTCCTTCTCGCCACCTCCTGACTTTCAACACATCTGTCATCTTCGATTGCTGCTCCATCTCAGACCTCCCTTTGTTCTCCAAGGTCCTTGAATGTATTTCATCATACAGCTGTATACCTATCGTTTTCCAAAACTCTATGCTTCAATCCCTTTAGTCCTCCTCACAGCACCAAGACTACCCTGGCCAAAGTCCTTCTTGACCTCTCCACAACATTTGCTATAGCGGACCATTCCATCCTCTACAGTCTCTCTTCTGTCGTGCAATTCTATGGAACTACCCTGAAGTGTTTCAACTCGTATCTGTCCAAATGCAGCTAATGCAATTCCAGCAATTACTTTTTCTTTCCACTACAGAGTACGTAAGAATAGGAAGAAAATATAAAATTTATCAGGAACTTGGAGTCACAAAACAACACTTTTGTTGCTGGATTGCAGAGGAAGAAATGCTAAATGCTGTGCTAAACTTGACAAGATTAAAAAGATGCTGCAGCGCCCAAAGCTGGGACTGTCAAAGAACAGTGATCTTGATTAGACATCAAAGACATGGTTTGTGCAGAAGACGCAACACAGCACGCCTATCAGCAGGCTTATTCTAAAAATTAGAGCTGAAGGTATTTGCAAAAGGCCTCAACTGTAGTGATTTGAAAGCAAGTGATGGGCAGCTCCACAGGTTCTAAAAGTGAGGCTGCAATCTCCTGGAAAGCATTGACTTGGACAATTTCTATGTTTAAAAGTATGATCCAAAGCAAAGAAAAATACAAACATTAAACTGACTTTCTTTTACTGTGTAGACAAAGCTGGAACTCCAGCATTAGGAAGATCCACAGTTTTTATTGGTTCAAGATGTTAACATAGATATAGAACCAATAACTTCAAAATGTTTATTTGCTTCGTGGCTGTGTCTGAGCAGATATTTAATCAGTTTGCTGAAGTTATTTTTTAATATATTTTCTTTTGGTCTTCCTGTGCCACATGTTATCCGGTTACCTGCTCTCTGGCCTCTGCCAATGCCGTTCTCTCAGTAAATGTTGGCAGGGTCACAAGAGCAAGTGACTTGCGCTCCAGGTTTCTCTTTCTCCCAGCGTAGAAGCAGCTCAATGCCTTCATCCAACTGCATGGTTGGAATCAGAAATTCATTGTGCAGTGAGTTATGAGTCTCAATGCTGGTCCTACTATTTCATGGCATCGTGCTTTGGAGGACAAATGAGCTTTGCTACTACATTGCCTCAGACATTGTATTGGTTATTAATTGCCAATGCTCAGCGTTCCCGTAGGAGAAAGGTCTGAAGGCAAACAATGGCAAAATTCAAGTTGTCTAACCTTCAACCTTTTGAAGAAATCGATCATTTGGTAGTAAAATTCAAAGTATGTAATCCACCTTGTCCTCAGCCATCAATAATAAGGTGGAGGACATCACAGGCATCCTTAATACACATCTTAAACGTGTAAAGATTATAAAACTTTTGAAAAATAAATTGAGGATTGTTGGTTCCACGTACTCACCGTTGCCATCAGTGAACATTAACAAACTAGCAGTAGAGCAGAAAGATGTGCTTGAGGACTCGGAACTTCTTACATCACGTATAAGTAAAAGCTGGTGTTGAACAAATTGATGCCTGACTTAAGGGGCATACTCGCATCGCAACTGATGAAAAACTGACAGCTGAAAAAAATCTTCGATGGTTTCATGCACTAGCTTCCATTTTCCCTTAAAAGTTATAAAACTGTGGAATCTGAGCTTTCATCGTCAATCAAATGAATTGTTGAGCTTTGTCACAAGAACTTCTGACGGACTGACTACCAATTTTAGAGCCCATTGGTTTGTTTAATAAACAGGACCTAATGTCAAAATAATATTTGCCTGCCTGGAGGGAAAGCTCATGTCTCTTTTAGCTAACTTCTTTTGAGTCAAAATTCAAAATAATGCAGCAGTATTACACTGGAAGAGAAACTCATTTTTGTTTAAAATGCAAACTTTCATGTTAAGCCCTTGATGAATAGAAAATTAGGAAGTCTGTTTTCAAAAGAAAGTTATGTGGAATGAAAAACTTTTTTTCTGTATGATATTTCTTGTTCAAAAGACATTTGCTTCTTTTGTCAGAAGTGTGAGGTATTTTGCAATTGCACTTGTAGCAATTTCTAGCCAGCATGGCAGAACAGCATAAGTGCAGAAGTTTGGTTTGTTAGTTAAAATTACCCCCACTCAGTGCAGAGGCTAAAGGAGGAAAGGAAGCAGGATATATCGGAGAAACTTTGGGTGGGGCTTGCGGGAGTGGTAGACAGACAATGAAGATTTTAAAGGAGAGGTAAGAGAGGTGGAACAAGCTGAGGTGCTCGAAGGAGAAGGTACCAGAGGAGTAGGGGTGTGATTTGTGATAAGGGCTACACCAGCACTGCCACAATTTGGGCAGGGCAGGTGATGGGAAGTAAACCTTTAGTAAGGAGTTTGGTGTCGCCATCCATGAGCCAAGTTTCATTCAAAGCCAGGATGTCCATGCAAGGTCATGGACAGCAAGGGCCTTGTTTGTGAGTGAACAGATATTCCAGAGGGAAATGTGGAGAGGGGTGGTGATTGTCGATCTGGCAGAGTCCAAGCAGGTGATGGTATGGAGGGGGATGTGGGGTGGGGGAGGGGGGAAGGCAATGAGTAGGACATAAAGGAAGTGGGGAAAGTTAGTCCTCAGCAGGCACACTGGGGAGAAATGTCAGTGAGTGGGACATGGGGCAGCTGGGGTTAGTGCTTGTAAGGAGGCAGTGACAGGTGCCTCAATAGGCCCTTCAGAGAATGCCAAAACCGTGACCTCCACCACCTATAAGGACAAGGACAGCATGTGCATGGGAACACCATCACCTTCAAATTCCCCTTCAAATCACACAGCATCCTAACTTGGATGTATGTCGCCGTTCCTTTATTGTCACTGGATCAAAATCCTGGAACTCTCAACTCAACAGCATCGTGGGAGCACCTTCACCACACAGATTGCAGCAGTTCAAGAAGGTGGTTCAGCACCATCTTCTTGAGGGCAAATAGGTGTAGGCAATAAATGCCCTTGCCAGGGACGGCCCAAGAATTAACACAACAAAACTGGTTGTTGGGAAAAGCCCAATCTAGAATAGTGTACTTTCTGAAAGTGGGTTGATTTTACTGTAGTGTGTATATTCATTGTGTTAACAGTATTCTGTATATTGAACATCAATACATTACTGATCAATTCAGTTCATCCTGTGGTAATAAATATTTTCTTTTGAGTAGTGAGTTTTAGGGTTTGCTAGATACAGTGGGAACATGGGAGATATACATTTGGATCATGTTGTATTGTGAGATTAGTAAGGGACCTCTGTGCTTACTTTATTTTCCTCATTCATTCCTCCATGGTTGTACCTGCACATCATGGCCCTGTTTATTTTCCTATGATTTTTTTAAAAAGAGAATTCCTCTTTTGGTTTTCCTCCTTGGGTTATCTTTATTTCCTAATTTCTTGTAACTTTTTTTTATTTTTGGTTTTGTTCCCTCGGGTCTTCACTGTTGTTCAGGATCTTGCCATTTTCTGTGCTTCCTGATGAGTGAGCAGAGGCTGAAGTGAAAGCACTCTGTCTGCCTCTACTTATGTGGCTTCAAGCTTAACTAATTTCAAGAGAGCAATAGTGATAGGGGATTTATAGTTTAGGGAACAGACGGGCGTTACTCCCGGTGCCACGCGCTAGAGAGTATAGAAAGAAGAGGATAGAGAAGATGAATGCATGGCCGGAGAGGCTTTAGATTCCTGGGGCATTGGGACCGGTTCTGGGGAAGGTGGAACCTGTACAAGCCGGACGGGTTGCACCTCAACAGGGTCTGGACCAATATCCTCGTGGGGAGATTTGCTAATGCTGTGGGGGAAGCTTTAAACTAGCTTGGCAGGGGGATGGGAACCTGAGTGTAGATTCAGAAGGGAGAGAAGCAGAGCTGGAAATGGAAGGCAGAAAATTAGTAAGCGAGTTTGGAAGGCAGAGGAAATAAAGGTTAGAAACAAGACAACAAAGGAGTTTGGCTGCGCTTAATGGTATACACCTCAATGCAAGGAGTATAGTGAATAAGGCAGATGAGCTAAGGGCACAGATAGACATGTGGAAGTACGATATCTTAGCTATTACAGAAACATGGCTTAAACAGGGGCAAGAATGGCAGCTAAACATTCCTGGTTACAGTGTTTTCAGACAAGATAGAGAGAGGGATAAAAAAGGAGAGGAGTGGCGATATTGGTTAAACAAACAATTACGGCTGCGAGGAGCGATGATATGTTAGAAGGATCATCAAATTAGGCCATGTGGGTTGAGCTAATGAACAAAAAAGGGGTAGTCACACTGCTGGGAGTGTAATATAGACCCCCCGAAGACTCAGAGGGAGATATAAGAGCAAATATGTAGGCAAATTTCTGAAGTGCAAAAACAATAGGGCAGTAATAGGGGATTTCAACTACCCTAATGTTAACTGGGATACAGTCAGTGTAAAAGGTATAGAGGGTACAAAATTCATAAATTGCATTCAGGAGAACTCTTTTAGCCAGCACGCAGCAAGCCCAACAAGGGGGTGACGGCCAGTTTTATGGAATGAAACTGGGCAGGTGGAAGGAGCATCAGTGGGAGAGCATTATGGTGGTTGTGATCATAGTTCAGTTAGATTTAGCATAGTTATGGAAAAGGACAAAGATAGAACAGGAGTAAAAGTTCTAAATTGGGGAAAGGCCAATTTTACTAAGCTGAGAAGTGATTTAGCAAAAGTGGACTGGAAACAGTTACTTGAAGGTAAATCTGTGTCAGAGCAGTGGGAGGCATTCAAGGGGGAGATTCAAGGGGTTCAGAGTAAATATGTTCCCACAAAGAAAAAGGGTGGGACTGCCAAATCTCGAGCCCCCTGGAAGACTAGGAGCATACAGGGTAAGATAAGGCAAAAAAGGGAAGCTTATGTCAGAGCTCAATACTGCAGAAAACCTAGAGGAGTATAGAAAGTGCAGGGGTGAAATTAAAAAGGAAATTAGGCAAGCAAAGACAGGGCATGAAAAAATATTGGCAAGTAAAATTAAGGAAAACCAAAAAATGTTTTATAAATACATAACGAGCAAGAGAATAACTAAGGGAAGAGTAGGGCATATTAGACCAAAAAGGTAACCAATGTGTGGAGGTACGGTTCTTAATAAATACTTTGCATCTGTGTTCAAGAAAGAGGGGGACGATGCAAAGATTGTAGTTCAGGAGGAGGAGTTTGAAATATTGGATGGGATAAACATAATGAAAGAGGAAGTATTAAGGGGATTAGCATCTTTGAAAGTGGATAAGTCGCCAGGCCCGGATGAAAAGTATCCCAGGCTGCTAAGAGAAGCAAGGGAGGAAATAGCGGAGGCTCTGACCGTCGTTTTCTAATCCTCCCTGGCTACAGACGTGGTGCTGGAGGATTGGAGGACTACTCACTTTGTAGTGTCATTTAAAAAGGGAGAAAGAGATAGACCGAGTAATTACAGGCCAGTCAGTCTAACCTTGGTGGTGGGCAAATTATTGGAATCGATTCCGAGGGACAGCATAAATCGTCATTTAGAAATTCACTGGTTAATCAAGGATAGTCTGCATGGATTTGTTAAGGGAAGGTCGTGTCTGACTAACTTGATTGAACTTTTTGAGGAGGTAACAAGGAGGGTCCCTGAGGGTAACAAATTTGATGTAGAGTGCATGGATTTTAGCAAGGCTTTTGACAAGGTCCCACATGGCAGACTGGTCAAAAAAGTAAAAGCTCATGGGATCCAAGGGAAAGTGGCTAGTTGGATCCAAAATTGGCTCATTGGCAGGAAGGAAAGGGTAATGGGTGACGGGTGTTTTTGTGACTGGAAGGCTGTTTCCAGTAAGGTCCTGCAAGGCTCAGTACTAGGTCCCTTGCTTTTTGTGGTATATATTAATGATTTGGACTTGAATGTGGGGAGCTTGATCAAGAAGTTTGCAGATGATACAAAAATTGGCCATGTGGTTGATAGTGAGGAGGAAAGCTGTAGACTGCAGGAAGGTATCAATGGACTGGTCAGGTGGGCAGAAAAGTGGCAAATGGAATTCAATCCAGAGAAGTGTGAGGTAATGCATTTGGGGAGGGCAAACAAGGCAAGGGAGTATACAATAAATGGGAGAATACTGAGAGGTGTAGAAGAACAAAGGGACCTTGGAGTGCATGTCCACAGATCCCTGAAGGTAGCCGGACAGGTAGATACAGTGGTTAAAAAGACATATGGGATACTTTCCTTTATTAGCCGAGGCATAGATTATA
Organism: Heptranchias perlo; assembly: GCF_035084215.1. Classification (NCBI taxonomy): domain Eukaryota; kingdom Metazoa; phylum Chordata; class Chondrichthyes; order Hexanchiformes; family Hexanchidae; genus Heptranchias; species Heptranchias perlo. The sequence goes on from NC_090335.1 coordinate 36,635,816, forward strand.
AGAGCAGGGAAGTTATGCTAGAACGGTATAAAACATTGGTTAGGCCACAGCTAGAATACTGCGTACAGTTCCGGTCACCACATTACAGGAAAGATGTGATTGCATTAGAGAGGGTACAGAGGAGATTTACGAGGATGTTGCCAGAGCTGGAGAATTTTAGCTATGAGAAAAGATTGGATAGGCTGGGGTTTTTTTCTTTGGAACAAAGGAGGCTGAGGGTGGATTTAATTGAGGTACGTAAAATTTAGATGGGACAAGATCGAGTGGATAGGGAGGACCTATTTCCCTTAGCAGAGGGGTCAGTGACCAGGATTAGAGGGGAGCTGAGGAGAAATGTTTTCACCCGGGGGGTGGTGGGTATCTGGAACTGATTGCTTGAAAGGTTGGCAGAGGCAGAAACCCTCAACTCATTTAACATGGATGTGCACTTGAAGTGCTGTAACCAACAGGGCTACGGACCAAGTGCTGGAAAGTGGGATTAAGCTGGCTAGCTCTTTTTCGACCAGCACGGACAAAATGGGCTGAAAGGCCTCCTTCTGTGCATAACTTTCTATTATTCCGTGATTCTATTTTTGCAAATGTGAACTTTAGAATGGCAACCAAGCAGTAGCTAATGAAACATTGAGCTCTTTCTTAAGGGATACATCCTCTTGCTGCTTTGAGTTGAAGGAACAGCTGCAGTTTGGACCACATTGATAACGTTCCTTTAATATTATCAACACAATACGCACGCAGCATTCAACATTCTAACCGATGTAACTACTTTTAGCAGGGTAAAATATGATTAAATAATTGGTGGAGCACACCTTATCACTGTTTTCAAATGTTGCACATCTGGCATGGGACTTGAACATTTCTGTACAGTGCATAAAGGAAAAATAAGGTTAATTAATTTCTATGCTTAGACCATGGGGCCTTTAGTATCTCCAGGACTGAGGTAATTTAATTAAGAAAAGTTGAAAGTAAAGTGGGGTTCTACCAAGCAGTTTGTGTTGAAAGATTGTATGTAATTTGCGCAAATGTTTCCAGCAGTTTCTGTTTTTATTTTACAATTCTTTAACTGACTGAGTTCTAAATGAGCAACTGATGGTCAGACTCATAAGAACATAAGAAATAAGAGCAAGAGTAGGCCATACGGCCCCTCGAGCCTGCTCCGCCATTCAATAAGATCATTGCTGATCTTCGACCTCAACTCCACTTTCCCACCTGATCCCCATATTCCTTGATTCTGCGAGAGTCCAAAAATCTATCGATCTCAGCCTTGAAAACACTCGGAGTCGTACAATACCAGGTTATAGTCCAACAGTTTACCTGACGAAGGAGCAAAGCTCCGAAAGCTTGTGATTTCAAATAAAGCTGTTGGACGATAACCTGGTGTTGTTCGACTCCTTACATTTGTCCACCCCAGTCCATCACCGGCATCTCAACAGCTCAGCATCCACAGCCCTCTGGGGTAGGTAATTCCAAAGATTCACAACCCCCTGAGTGAAGAAACTACTCTAATATTAGTTTTGCTTCACTGAGTATTTTCATTTTCCTACTTCTTTTCCTCCTTGACCCTTATTAGCACTTTTGAGGCTTTCTGATGCTGCACCTAAAGTAACACGGGTAGGCTCAATGCATGTGACCACCACAAGCTTCTTTTTCGGCACACAGCTTGCCATCTCAGTTTGTGAAAAATCAATCATGAATATGGTACATTTGTTGAAACTTGTTACCATGTTAAAGCAATGTGGCGCACAGCAGAGGATGGCACTAGATGGATGAACGTCTACCTAGGAATTTCAAGTGCTGGAGACAAGTCGTTTCTATGCAGAGAAATCTAAAGACAAAAGCACTGATCCTCTAAAACAGCAATTAAGAGGCAGTTAAGCAGTAGGAGTAAAAAGAGACAGCTGTAAAATTGAACATTAGAGTGAGAAAACCAGGTTGACGGGCCTGAAGCTACCAACCCTTTTTGAAAGGAGTCCAGAAAAGGAAGCAACCAGTTTGTATGACTATTGCTGCCCTCCACCGCCCCCACCACCACCCCGAGATGTGCCTGGTGCACCAGACATGAGAAAATTAAATACTTTGTGGGAATTATTGGTTCCTATGTTGTTGGTAGTGGGCAATTGAGTTGTTTTCTGAGGAGGGCATCAGCCAGAGTTGAGTAGTCGGGATGCATAAACGTTCTAGAGTTTTCCTTGATTATATTTGAGGATCAGGAAATATTTATGCAGGATTTTGAACCTACATAAACATGCTATGTGCTACTGCACTGTTTTTGAGGAACTTTTAAAAAGAAAAACTGGGAAGTTCACCAATCAGATACTCTTTTTAAGTACTTTGATCAACAGTAAGACAGAAGGAAACAGGAGTCAAATTAGAATGAAGACTATTTTTCATGTCGCAGTGTTGTTTTAATGATGTCTTGGTCCACGTTGTTTGCTTCAGCTAATTCAGGATGTTTATTCTCTCAGGCAAAGTTTTCACAGATTACCACATATCTGCGACAATCAGAATTCTTCACCACAGTTGGTGCTGAGACTTTTAAGTTCGATGTTCTGCTCCTTCAGTTTATTTAGCTTTTGCATGGTTCTGTGGTAACTCGAGGCCATTTTTGTGTAGACTCACTTTAGTACAACTGAACTTGCAAGTGAAAATGCGTAACAGTCTGACGTAAGGGGTGGGGGAAATAGATGGGATTGGAATAGATGCCACTGACGTAATGGCATTGGGTAAACCACCTCTCCCATGTGACAGAGCGTGCTACTGACCTTGGTGAACATTTGAGAGTGGGTTTATTTTCACCTCTATAAATGCAGTATAGGTACAGAAGAGTTGAAAGTTTTAAAAAAAACATTGACGTTAAATATTATAGCTAGACATTCTAAACAATGTATTGGTGATTTTATAATTTGGAATAATTTATGGCTTATTTGCTTAATTAGCTTAAACATACTTAGTTTGTTCTGGTATTTAAATGATGCTGAAAGCCTGTACTTCTGCTATTTCAAGGAAAAAAAAGTCTGTTTTTAAAAAAGAACATGCAGCCTCTGAATAGCCAATATTATATTGTGGCTCCATCTACAGCTTTTGACTTCTCCAAGCCATTTGCCTTGGCTGAGTGTCCTCAGTGGGGCCGCCTAACAAAGCTTTGTAAACAGACTTTGCCCTTTGTGCTCCACTTGAATTGCACCTCCTCATTGATTATGGAGTGAGATTGACAAAGTTATGGAGAAATCGAGAAGCCTGCCCTGCATTTCCTGCTGGAACTGTGTTGGTTGTTTTCTGGTGGCAAAAAAACACTTTGGAGAAGAAATTGCCCTTTCTTTCGGAAGGACGAGAAGAAACGTAAAGTAAAATAGAAGATAAATGAGTCACTATCAGTCTGTTTACTATATGCTTTATATTTATTTTCACTAATGAGATGGAATAACCTGTGTGTGGCAATAAGAAATGCATTTCATAAGCAGTCATTTGGTGTTCAGTTTATCAGACATATTGCATTTCTTGAGTTCAGCAATTACTCTTAGTTCTTAGTCAGAAATATAGAAAAAACTACCATCAGGTAACATTGCCAAGCCACTGTGACATAGCAACTGTGGAAATAATAAGGAATTTTATGGCAAGGAACAGCCCATTAGGAACAACCGACTTGTCCCATTTTGACTGATCTTACGGCTGCCATATATCTACATTCCCTCTCCAGAAACCCATCTAATTGTCTCTTGAACCCATCTAAACTGCCACTTCAATGGCCTTCCCTGGGAATGTCATGCAGTTCTATTACTCTTTGTGCACAACAGTTCCAGCTGACTTTCTTTCTTACTCCTAACTTATGTCCTCTGATATTTAAACCTCTTCCTGCAAATCCTACTGCAAGTTATGACTGCATCCTATTAACCCTAAAAGATTGAATAGAATGGGCCTATATTCTCTGGAGTTTGGAAGAATGAGAGGTAATCACATTGAAAAGTATAAAATTCTTAGAGGGTTTGACAGGGTAGATGCTGAGAGGCTGTTTCCCCTGGCTGGAGAGTCTAGAACTAGAGGCCAAAATCTCAAGATATGGGGTCGGCCATTTAGGACTGAGATGAGGGAAAATTTCCCCACTCAGAGTTGTGAATCTTTGGAAGTCTCTGCCCCAGAGTGCTGTGGATGCTGAGTCATTGAGTATATTCAAGATTGAGATCGATGGATATTTGGACACTCTGGAATCAAGGGCTATGGGGATAGGGCGGGAAAGTGGAGTTGAGGTAGAAGGTCAGTCATGATCTTATTGAATGACAGAGCAGGCTCGAGGGGTCATATGGCCTACTCCTGCTCCTACTTATATTCTTGAAAGAAAGAACTTGCATATATATAGCGTCTTTCACAACCTCAGGGCTTCCCAAAGCGCTTTACAGACAATGAAGTACTTTTGAAGTGTAATCACTGTTGTAATATAGGAAACGTGGCAGCCAATTTGCACACAGCAAGATGCCACAAACAGCAATGAGATAATAACCAGGTAATTTTTTTAACTAATGTTGGTCGAGGGATAAATATTTGCCAGGACACTGGGAGAACTCCCCTGCTCCTCTTTGACGTCCACCTGAGAGGGCAGATAGGACCTCGGTTTAATGTCTCATTGAAAGACTGAGAATTTTCTACTGCTTCCAAGATTGTCCCTTCTATTCCCCTCTTTTGAACTTTATAAGTTAATTTGGGAAGCTAGGGCCTCTTTTTCTGAATTCCAGCCAGTGTGGAAAAACCAGTCTCCATGGTCTTCTGAGGAAGCTCTTTTTCTTCGCTATTCACCAGTGAGATTCCTCTTACAAAGCAAGTGACTAAGTAATGGCAAATTTATAAAAGTTTTTAAAATTTCTGTAAAAAATGTTTGTAAATGCAGACTACACAGTTGACACTAGATTTGCAATCATTACAGGTGAATAATCATTCAGTGCTTAGCCACAATCATGGTGGTCACATGCATGCATGCACTTTCTCAGTGGCTCAGTATTCGAAAGATAGCGCTTTGTGCTATTATGATCTGTGATAGAAAAAATAAATACAGTTTTTGTTCTGGAACACAACTGCATTTAGTGCTATATTAGTGTTTACGTTAATAAAAATAATTTATACACCGCAAGAAAGAGTTTACAGTAAATATAATGGTACATAATTGTAGAATCTTGCAATCCTTCAGTTTAGACAACCTGCCAGGAGAAAACAAGTTACAGCAGACAGAGTTTATTACAATCTATCGAGTTGGTTTTCATAATTCTTAGGAAAAAAAAATGGCCATTCAAATTTGCAGTGGGTAGGCAACTCATCAGAGTGTAACTCAAAAATAATCCATTTGATGTTCTCGGCGAAGGGCTAAGCATTTTTCTGATGCTTATAAAATTTATCTTCAAAGCTTATTAACCCATCCCATCCCAAATAAGCAGTAATTCCATACGACGAACTCAAATAAATACATTGATTAGCACAGTGTAAATGAAGCAGTGAGGAAGATGTAATTCATAGGCTGTGGACAGGATTAAGGAGTTTGAAACCCTGATTGCATTATCCACTGGTGGGAATGCTCCACCCACCAGCAGTTGTTCTCAGAACAGCTGCTTTTTTTAATTACTCCTTGATGTGCAATTAAATTTCTAATTCCTTTCAGTCACGGTCAGAGTTGATGGATCAATTGATGGATGTGAATGGTATTAAACTTGCAGCTGGATTAGGTCTATTCTTTCTTGGCAGTTTTGATTTAGTTTATAAAGGAGTATACCTAATTCAGTCCGACATCAGAATCACATTCCGTGACCTCACTTAATTTTGTTCTTTGACTGCAAGAATTCACTTAGACCTAGTGTTAGTGTTTAGCTTTTAATTGGAGATTCAAATTATAACCTTAGGTCACTTGTATCTGATTTATGCAGTGTTGCTTTAAACAGTTGTAAGTGATTTAATTCACACAAACTGCAGGTTAGGGTCCCAGTGGAGAGAAATCTAGAATGCTAAAGAGAAAAGACAAAGAAGCAGTGCAGGAAAGTGATTGGGGTAAGGATAACCAGATTGTATCAGGAAGGGATCGGGCGTACAAACAAAAGAGTGCACTAACAAATAAGGTCCAGGTAAGAAAAAATAGTAATAAGACAAATAGGGCCATAGTACAAAAAAATGTTAAGATGTCTAAAAATGTTAAAAAGACAAATCTAAAGGCACTGTATCTGAATGCACGAAGAATTCGTAATAAGGTAAACGAATTAACAGCGCAAATATATGTAAATGGATCCGATATAATTGCGATTACGGAGACATAGCTGCACGGTGACCAAGGCTGGGAGCTGAACATCCAAGGGTATTCGATATTTAGGAAGGACAGGCAAAAAGGAAAAGGAGGTGGGGTGGCGTTGTTAGTAAAGGATGAAATCAGAGCAATAGTGAGAAAGGATATTGGCTCAGAAAACCAAGAAGTAGAATCAATCTGGGTAGAGTTAAGAAGCACCAAGGGGCAGAAAACATTGGTGGGAGTTGTTTATAGGTCTCCAAACAGTAATGGTAATGTAGGGGACGGCATCAAACAGGAAATTAGAGAAGCATGTAACAAGGGTACTACAGTAATCATGGGTGACTTTAATCTACATATAGACTGGCCAAACCAAATTAGCAATAATACTGTGGAGGATGAATTTCTGGAGTGTGTACGAGATGGTTTTTTATACGAGTACGTTGAGGAGCCAACCAGGGAACAGGCTATCCTAGATTGGGTATTGTGCAATGAGAACGGGTTAATTAATAATCTTGTTGTGCGGGGTCCTTTAGGGAAGAGTGACCATAACATGATAGAATTCTTCATTAAGATGGAAAGTGAAGTAGTCCAATCCGAAACTAGGGTCCTAAATCTAAACAAAGGAAACTACGACGGTATGAGGAGTGAGTTGGCTATGATAGATTGGGAAGCTTCATTAAAAGGCACAACGGTGGATAGGCAATGGCTAACATTTCAGAAACAAATGCATGAATTGCAATAATTGTACATTCCTTTCTGGTGCAAAAACATAAAAGGAAAAGTGGCCCAACCATGGCTAACAAAAGAAATTAAGGATAGTATTAGATCCAAACAGAAGTCATATAAAATTGCCAGAAAAAGTAGCAAGCCTGAGGATTGGGAGCAGTTTAGAATTCAGCAAAAAAGGACCAAGAGATTGATTAAGAGGGGAAAAATAGTGTCTGAGAGTAAACTTGCAAGGAGCATAAAAGTGGACTGTAAAAGCTTCTGCAAGTATGTAAAAAGAAAATGATTAGTGAAGGCAAATGTAGGTCCCTTACAGTCAGAAACGGGAGAATTTATAATGGGGAACAAGGAAATGGCAGAGCAATTAAACAAATACTTTGGTTCTGTCTTCACGGAAGAGGACACAAACAACTTCCCAGAACTGCTAAGGAACCAATGGACTAGTGAGAAGGAGGAATTGAAGGAAATTAGTATTAGTAAAAAAAAATAGTGCTGGAGAAATTAATGGGACTGAAAGCCGATAAATCCCCAGAACCTGATAATCTGCATCCCAGAGTACTAAAAGAGGTAGCCATGGAAATAATGGATTCATTGGTTGTCATCTTCCAAAATCCTACAGATTGGATGGTGGCAAATGTAACCCCACAATTTAAAAAAGGAGGGAGAGAGAAAACAGGGAACTACAGACCGGTTAGCCTAACATCAGTAGCAAGGAAAATGCTTTTGTCTATTATAAAGGATGTGATAACAGGACACTTAGAAAATATCAACGGGATTAGACAAAGTCAACATGGATTTATGAAAGGGAAATCATGTTTGACAAACCGACTGGAGTTTTTTGAGGATGTAACTGGTAGAATAGGTAAAGGAGAACCAGTGGATGTGGTTTATTTGGATTTTCAGAAGGCCTTTGATAAAGTCCCACATAAGAAGTTAGTGTGCAAAACTTGCATGGATTGTAAATTGGTTAACAGACAGGAAACAGAGAGTAGGAATAAATGGGTCTTTTTCGGGGCGGCAGGCAGTGACTAGTGGGGTACCTCAGGGATCAGTGCTGGGCCCCAGCTATTCACAATATATATCAATGATTTGGATGAGGGAACCAAATGTAATATTTCCAAGTTTGCTGACGACACAAAACTAGGTGGGATGATGAGTTGTGAGGAGGATGCAAAGAGGCTTCAAGACGATTTAGACAAGTTGAGTAAGTGGGCAAATACATGGCAGATGCAGTATAATGTGGATAAATGTGAAGTTATCCACTTCGGAAGGAAAAACAGAAAGGCAGAGTATTATTTAAATGGTGATAGATTGGGAAATGTTGATGTACAAAGGGACCTGGGTGTCCTTGTACACTAGTCACTGAAAGCAAACATGCAGGTGCAGCAAGCAGTTAGGAAGGCAAATGGTATGTTGGCCTTCATTGCAAGAGGATTTGAATATAAGAGCTAGGATGTCTTACTGCAGTTATACAGGGCCTTGGTGAGAACACACCTGGAGTATTGTGTGCAGTTTTGGTCTCCTTACCTAAGAAAGGACATACTTGCCATAGAGGGAGTGCAGCGAAGGTTCACCAGACTGATTCCTGGGATGGCAGGACTGTTGTATGAGGAGAGATTGGGTCAACTTGGCCTGTATTCACTCGCTTTTAGAAGAATGAGAGGGGATCTCATTGAAGCATATAAAATTCTGACAGGGCTAGACAAATTGGATGCAGGGAGGATGTTTCCCCTGGCTTGAGGCTCTCGAACGAGGGGTCACAGTCTCACGATACAGGGTAGGACATTTAGGACTGAGATGAGGAGAAATTTCTTTACTCAGAGGGTGGTGAACCTGTTGAATTCTCTACCACAGAAGGCTGTGGGGACCAAGTCACTGAATATATTTAAGAAGGAGCTAGATAGATTCCTAGACACGAAAGGCATCAAGGGGTATGAGGAGAGAGCGGGAATATGGTATTGAGATAGAGGATCAGCCATGATCATATTGAATGGCGGAGCAGGCTCGAAGGGCCGAATGGCCTACTCCTTTGTGGGACAAGGAGGAGTGCTCCTTACTGTGAGACGCTCCAGAAACTGTGTCCTCACACTTAACTGAGTGCAGGTTGGGCCCAATTTTCTGCAGACTGGGAGCGGTGCACTCCTGATTTTCAACTGTGGACCGCCCATTTTTCAGGCGCAAAACAGATGGCTGTGAGCTGAATTTTTCCTGCCTTGTGTTTTCCTTCCAGTAATTTACCCGAAACTCCGATGTCAAATGCACAATTGTTTCAACTTCTTAAAAAAACTGATTTAAAACTGTAAGAAATGTAGAGATGCATGTTTCCAAGATTGCTGGCATTGTTACTTAAATCAAATTGCAAAGCATGATATTTGACACAGGATAATTGCAAAGTCAAATGGCCTAAAAACAGCAGGGTAATGCGAGATTTTAAATTGCGTTACCCTATAATTTATTTCTCAGGCAATGAATAAAAAGGTAAAACAACTTTAGTTTTGGTTCATTAATGATCAGTTAACCAATTAATTAGTTGCTTAAAACAACTATTTTGTAATTCTAATTTTAGGAAGCCTCAGGATTCAACTATAATTTTGTAACCTGATTGTCTCCATTTCTGTAAAGATCATATTTCATCCCTAACTGCAGACAGCTGTCTGTATATCTGAGGTATGTGCACCTTCTAGAACTGCAGTTATATATAACACTGACTGCAGTGAAATGGATACAGTAAGTCTGAAAAGATTTTCAGGGTCTGAAATAGCATTGCGTAATATTAATAATGAATGCGTTCATATGAAATTTCTCTGTCCACCATTTTGACAAAGCTTGAGCACAGAAGTTGGGAAAGATAGTGAGAACCTCCAACGGTGTGAATTATTAACAGAGTGAGGACTTTTAACTGGGAATTTGGTGAGTGTGGGAATTAGGTGCAGAGGGGCAAGGAGGTGCTAAGTGACTTAAACCAAGGATATATAAACTAATCTACCAACTTTAAAATTTAAACAAAAAAAAGATCAATTTTTAAAACGACTAGGTCTGAGTGGAGCATAAAGAGCACGGAATTAAAAAATCCCAAAGTCAGAAGTGACATCACAAGACAAGGTGGAGCGCCAAGGGCAAGTCAGTTAGTATTTAGTTCATTGGTTAGTGTTTTTAGTGCTTATTGTTCTTAGTGGTTAGTGTCTTTAGTGGTCGGTTAGTGTTTTTCAGTGGTTAGTGTTTGATAAACAGTAAATTATCATAAAGCTAAACAAACAATTTAAATAACTGTTGCTAACATGGCAGCACAGCTGGGGCCCGTCGCATGCACATCCTGTACCATGTGGGAACTCCAGGACATTTTGTGTCCTGGAAAACCACATGTGCAGGAAATGCTGACAACTGCTTGAGTTAAGAGTTTTGTGGCTAGCACGTTTCAGGAGGTGGTCACCTCACAGCTACAGAGGATTCAGGTGGAGAGGGAGTGGGTGACCACCAGACAGACTAGGATGAACAGGCAGGCAGTGCAGGAGTCCCCTGGGAATGTGGTGCTCACAAATCGGTATTCATAGTTGAATACCAGTAAGCGTGTTGACATCTTGGGGGAGTATAGACAGGAGCAAATCCACAGCACCGTTGGAGACTTGGCTGCAAAGGGCGGGGGGGGGGGGTGGTGGGTAGGGGCTGGCGGCGGTGTGCAAAAGAAATACAGTTGTTATAGAGGATTCGACAGTCGGGGGATAGACGGGCGTTTCTGCAACCGCCGATGTGAGTCCCACATAGTGTGTTGCGGATTGGAATCAAAAATTGGTTGGCAAAACAGTAATTGAACAATGGCAGGCCTTCAAGGAGGAGTTGTTTCGGGTACAGAGTAGACACATTCCTACAGGGCGGGGGGTAGTGGGAAAGGAAGGACATCCAAAACTAGAGCTCCCTTAAAATGAAACCAGAAAAAGGAGGCTTATGACAAATGTAAGTTCCACAATACAATAGAGAACCAGGCTGAATACAGAAAGTACAGAGGAGATCTGGACAAGGGAATAAGAGGGGCAGAGAGAGAGTCTGAAAATAGATTAACAGCTAACAAAAGGGAATCTAAAAGTCTTTTATAAACATATATTAATAGTAAAAAGGTAGTCGAAGGAAGGGTGGGACCAATGAGGGACAAAAAAGGAGATCGTCTTGTGGAGGCAGAGGACATGGCTGAGGTACTGACTGAATACTTTGCATCTGTCTTCATTAGAGAAGAGGATGCTGCTATTGTAGCAGTAAAGGGAGAGGTAGTAGTGATATTGGATAGTATATAATGGTCAGTTCTTTTCACCATCCTCTTTCTCCTTCCTCCTCCTCCCCCCCGCCCCACCACACAAAAAAAAATTGTAATGTTGTCTTCCGGAACCCACAGCAATACTGGGGCAATCAGGGAGAAGTCTCATGTATTTATAAAAATCACCCTTACAAAATACTTTAACAAAGGTTTAATGTGTCAATGCCCCACCTGTTGTGGCATTAATGCATTATAGCCCAATAACATCCCAGGTTCGTTTTACACTGAGTTATTTTATCTCAGCTGAGGCAGCGATAGGTGCTCCATTTGACTGCAGCATCCCTGGGCTAAGGAGAGGAAAAATCACTTAGAGCTTTTGAGCTTGATCGTTATCCAGTGACTCCTGATAGAGTATGAGTGTAAATTGAAAACGGGGCACAAGTTTACAGCTGACGCAGGTGTTTAATATGAATGAATGTTGTTATCTGTGACAATTGTGTTATTAAAATTTTTGAATGTCAGATGCAGACAGGATTGGGGTCAGTTGATCATGGTTAAGTAGTCTAACAACACTCTCCGACAAGATTTGCACGTGTAAAATGCCAACTCAGTCAAGGTATTGGAGACTGTACCCGTGAATCCATACCTTAATTTGAGTCCAAAGGAGAGGGGGAAATTGGGGGAAACATGAATTATTTTGAAGTATTTACATCACTTTGACATTGATTACAATGTTGCAATTTTATTTTCAATAAGGACAAAGAAAATGAAAGGCCAAGTTTATAATCCCTTAGTAAGCTACAAGTTTGTTTGAAAGCTGAGGCCTGTATTTGGAAATGTAGAGACTGCTGTGCCTTTGCCAGTTCAATATGTGGACGTGGCCACTTTATTATAGAACAAGTACAAAGATTTTATATCCAGAGATGACATCATTAGTGACAGTTATTTAAATAGTTTTACCATAGGGAGCCAGTGTTAATGATGTTTGTTGGGATAACTGAGCTGACATATGCAAATAATTATTAAATGTGATGTAAACAGTGAAATAATTATTCAGCAGTGTCTCACGTCTCATGTACAATCGTCTCCAAGCCATGGTATAGAGAGGTGAGAACATTTTTATAACAACACAACTGTCACAGATAAACACATACTTTCATGTTAATTGCCTCCATTAGCTGTACCAGTATTTGCCCTGCATCATACCACTTCAATTCACATTCACACTTTGGTATAATTAATGAACAATAAGAAAAGTTTTTTTTCTTGCAAAACTATATCATGTTCGATGGCTAACTTAACCAGTGCTTCAAAGTAAGTTGTTTAGTCACAAAATTTTGGAGATGTTCACCAAAACAATTGAAACACTGCCTTGAAATTTTCCTGAACGGTTCTGGGATTCAATTAATATTCTACCAGCAGTTTTGTCAGAGATCTTGGTATTTATGCAGCCAAACTGAGATTTTAACATATCACAAGATCCAACCACTTAGATTACTAGGTTCTCAAATTGTGAGTTGGTTTCTCGAATACTTGTCTAGGCTGCAAGCTCTGGAATTCATGCCCTAAACCTCCCCGCCTCTTCACCTTTAAGACTCTGCTTAAAACCTACCTCTTTGACCAAGTGATTGGTCACCTGTCCTGATGTCTTTCTTTGACTCGGTGTCAATTTTTGTCTGATTACACTCCTGTGAAGGATCTTGGGATGCTTTACTATGTTAAAGGCGCTATATAAATGCAGGTTGTTATTGTATGCCTTGCATTGCACTTGAGATTTTGGTTTAGCTTAAAAAAGGCAACCCAAGCACTCTAAAATTGGAGTCAAAGATAAAAATCTTTCCCAACTTCTGTCTCGGTTTCAGTGCCCTAAAACATTATTGTTAACTTGTACTCAATTTAAAGCATCTGATTTAATTCTTGCTCAATACTGCCTCAACCTAAAGTTGATGCCTGTTGACTACCTACTCTTGTTTGTGTTTAAGAAACATTTTTCGGCATCTACTCTTTTCACAAAACTCTAACACAAGTCTTTTCATTTCAATTCATCATCACGCTGTGTTATTTTCTGCTGTGTCAGCCTCAATACATTGTAAACATTTTATTATTAATCAGTGTGGTAGGAAATGGAACATTTCCACCAGTGACATCATCAAGTTCTCCCATTTTGGATACTACACAGGTTAAATGCAATGTTAAGTTCCCTGAGCTCTTGAGCTTCCAGCCTCGAAGTGAATGCTTTGGGTTTCTAAATGACATAACCTAAACCTCATATTAGAGTTGAGCTTCTAGCCATGAAAATTGTATCAGGGGTATTTGTGAAACAACCTTATACCAGTCATGGAGACATTTGTGGCCCAAACCATTCTGTTCTCTTAGCTATATATAATGTTAAACCATTTTTAGAGAGATAAATGAGGGAGAATAAACTCGTACTTGTAATATGTGTTAGGAAACATATTACAAAAAAATTCATAATCTGTTGGCCAGCAAGACCAGATACTGGAGACACTAAATAGTGCTGTACCATTGTAATATAAGGTTTTTTAAATACAATATCCCTATTTGATGAAAAAAGTCTTAAATTGTTGGCTTGTACCCTGTACTGCTTATATAATTACTTGCATCTGTCTTTGACTCCTGGTTATCCACTTAACCTAACGAGGTTCATTCTACCTTTTACTCCTTTTACCGATTACTTCAAATGTGAAGAAACAATCTTTTGTGTCCTTTTGGTGCCTACTGCTAGATGGATCAGAAGCTGTTTAAAAGTTAATATTGAGTTTAACTGGGGATTCAATAAACTTAGAAATTAGCTTCTGAAGGAAGAATCTCAGAAAACAGGCTTTGAAACAAAAAAAAAATGTTGCACGTCATAACCTGAGACTTCAGCTGAACTCTTCCAGTTTGGGGCTGTTGTTCCATTCCTTTACTCACTGACGATGAATACAGTAATTTTACAACCAGGTATTCAAAAGCTCTATTATTCAGTGTGTTTGCACTATTGATTTCTCATCCTTGCAGCCAAATATCTTTTTTCTTTTTCTAGTTGCCATGTGGCTTTGGAAAGCATAGGTTTAAGGCCCTGGTGAGACAGTAAAATAAAGGAGAAAAAAAGCTATGATAGCTTAATGTTCCTTGTTAAGATGCTTTGCCTTATTCTAAAGCTAGAGCAATAGATTGCTCTGTGCTTAATTAGTGTGCATGCACTGCAGATTTAATTGGGTGGCTCATTTCCAAGTCAATAACACTTCAATTATATATATATTAAAAAAAACTACTTTAATTTTTTTTATAATTGTATTTAAATACCTATAACGTTTTTAGACATGAGCAGGAAACTGGTCTTGCAACTGAAACTGGGTCATTTTGGATCTATTTGTGACCATCCAAGTTTAACCTAATTTATACTGTCAGGTGTTTAAATACAGCTGGAAATCTGTACAGATACATTGCCATTTTCTATTTTCTGCATTCTATATTATGATTGTGACTTTTGTTTTTGATTAGAGCTGATCAAATATTCCGAGTAACTTTTCCCCTCTATGAATCCTCAGCGTCCAGTTTCTTTGTTTTAATAAACCTCCTGCACTGCTCAATAGGGTGACACTTGCTCTTTACAAGTACCCGTAAGAGTAAGCCTCCAGAACAAAATGGCATTTGGACACTTTTCTGTTATTCTGGCACCATGTCCTGTGTGCATGAGTTATACCACATCCATTCTGTGCACATCACTTCTTTGTCCGAGTATTCTGAACAACCATAGGTTAGACAGGGAAAGAAGGAGAATAATTCTATACCTGGGCTTTTCATTTTTATTGCATTTGTAACCTGTTTTAAATTCAAATTTCATGTTGTTTCTTGCAAATAATGAACACAATGTGATTAACTTTGATATTAGGTTTGAAAGAGAGAAGGGAGAGTCACAAAGCAAGGTTTTTAATTGAAGTAAGGCAAATTTTGAAGGAATGAGATGAATTAACAGGAGTAAACTGGGCTAAACTGTTGATGGATAAACCTACAGACAAACAGTGGGAAGGTTCAATATTTGGTGCAATACAAAACCACTTGTGTGTTGTTAAACAACCATGGTCAACAAATGAGGTAAGAGACAGTATCAAGCTAAAAGAAAAGACTTAGACAAATGTGAGGAAAAGTGGAAAACCAGAAGACTGGGAGAGCTATGAAAAGCAACAAAGGGATCAGAAGAAAGTAGTGAGGTGCAAAAAGGGAATATGAAAAATGAAGGATATCAAAACTAACAGCACAGCAGTTATTATAAATGTATAAAGAAAAAGATGGAATGTGGGTCCATTAGAGATGGATGGGGGCGAGACCATAATGGATAATAAGAAAATGATGGACTTGATAAATGAGTACTTTGTATCTGTTTCGCAGTGGAGAAAGAGGACAATATAGCAGCAATACAAGGGAACCTAAAACTAAGAGAGGAACTTAATGGATTTAATAAAAAAAAGGACTTAAGATGGACAAATCACCACTGATGGTTTTTTAAAATTACTGCTAGGCCATTTAGGAGTGAAATAGGGAAGCAGTTTTTCACGCAAAGGGTAGTGGAAATCTGGAACTCTGTTCCCCCAAAACTCTGTGGCTGCTGGGTTAATTGAGATTTTCAAGGCTGTGATCAATAAATGTTTGTTGGGTAAGGGATATTGTACAAAGATAGGTAAATGGAGTTGAGATACAGATTGGTCATGATCTAATTGAATGGCGGATCATGCTCACGGGGCAGAATAGCCTATTCCTGTTGTTATGTTTCCTAATTCAAAATTAAGTTCCCGGGTCGCTGTAAACAACAAAACTCATAATTGGAATGTTGTTGTTTACTATAAATTCCATCTGCAAACATGAAGCATCAAGCGAGCCTCTTGAGTTTTTTTCATTAGTCTGTTTGTGCTGTGTGACAGACAATATCCTCTTGGTCGATCAACATCTATCATAGTACTCTTCTAAGGTTTGAAATAAAGCATTAATCAACATAATGTAATTGATGTTAACCAATTTTCACTTCTAATTGAGTTATGTGGGAGGATAGTTTTAACTGGCAACTGCAATTTTAAATGCTGCACAAAGAGATCTGAACAATCTTTCCATTGTTTTTTGAACTCAGTTTTCACCAGTGTAATAGACAATTCATCTTGGTATGTGCGTGTCTGTAACTGAGACCAATAATAGCAGGAATATATCGCTCTCATAAACAAAATTTGGCGAAATGATAGAAAGCTCCTCAAACATACTTGATTGTAGGCCGTGATGGCATCAGGAACATGGGAGAGAAGTAAAATGTTGTTCCATTAAACAGCTCTTGTTATCCTAGAACTGTCAGCTATAATGCTGTTTTTTTTTAAAAATGCTTGGACCTTTGCTCCTAACTTCTTCAAGTTATATTTCATGCAGTATTTTGAGACAAAGTTTACAACTCATTACAACCGAAATACCTAGCTTGTAAGAATTGCAGGATAATGAGAGTGGAGTGGTGTTCCCATACTGTGAATGAAGCTTAAAGAGGCAACTCCAGAGCTATTACTTGTAATGATAAGTACTTGAAATGTAAACCTTCCTGTGGCTATTTTTTATTTTCCAAATGGACTTGTGCAGAAATGTGTTTTTTAAAAAAACTCCCCAATGGAGCAATGAGAATGACCATATGAGAAAGAAAAACTCAAGAAGATGCTCTTGAGTTTGGAAGTTCAACCAAAGGAGTTCCAATAAATTTATCTTCACTATATTTGGTCTATTTCAAAATCAAACAAGAACTATAGTTTGCTTTTCTTCTGCTCATATTGAACAACTTTCCATTAACTCCACTCACTTCCTCCAAATAAAAGTGGGACCCCAGTGTGTCCTAGCTATGCCTGTCCTCTTTATTGATATTGAGCACTCTTTGTTCCTGTCCTACTCAGGTCTCCTCCCTGACTTCTTTTTCCATTACTTGATAACTGTGTTGATGCTGATTCCCGCTTTTGCCTGATTTAAGGAACTTGAATAATTCTGCTTCAAGTTTCCACTCTTCCCTTACTTTTAAGTGGTTCATCTGTGACTCATCCCTTGCTGGACTTCTCTTTCTTTGTCTCTGGAGACAGGCTTTCGACTGGCATCTGTTATAAACCCACCAACACTCTCAACAACCTGGATTATACTTCTTTCCACCCCACTCCTTGCAAGAACTTCATTCCCTTCTCCAGTTTCCCCGTCTCCATCACATCTGCTCTAATGGTGATAGCTTCCACGCCAGAGTTTCCGAAATGTCCTCCTTTCTCCTCAGTGTGGTAGACAGAATCGTCAACTGATTTTGTCCCATTTCCTGTGTTTCTGCCCTCACTCCTCACCCCCGTATAGGGTCTCCCATGTCCTCACTTACTACCGCACCACCTTAAACCATCTTCTGCCACCTCCAACATGATCTCACCATCAAATGCAAGCTTCCTCTCCCCTGTCCATTTTCCAAAGGGACCGTTCACTCCTTGACACCCTGGTTCACTCCTCCCCCATCTCCACCATCTGATCTCTTTCCCATGGCACCTTCTCTTGTAAACACAGAACAGCAATACCTGCTCATTCACCTCCTTCCACACCACTGTCCAAGGCTTCAAACACTCCCGGGTAAGATAGCAATTTCTGTGTACTTCCTCCAAGTATATTCACTGTTCATGGTACAATCTCCTCTACCTTGGGAAAACCAAATGCAGATTCGCTGACTGATTTGTTGAACACGTTTGTTCTGTGTGCAAGTGCAACCCAAGCTCCTTATCGATTGCCACTTCAGTTTCCTCATCCCAGTTCTACTCTCATCTCTGTCTTTGGCCTTCTAGACTGTTACAACGAAGCTCAATGCAAGTTCAAGGCACAGCACCTGAAACCAAGTACTTGGCAGACCTCTGGCCTTCGTTTTGACTTCAACAATTTAAGACACTAACTGTAACTCCTACTTTCTCTTCAGCTGGCTGCGTGGAATGGGAATGCTGACTCTGTTTTGCCAGTTTCTCGAGCTTCCACTTTCACCTGACTCATAATTTTTCTCCTTTCAACTATTCTGACATTATCTGTATCTCAATAATGGCCCAGATTTTGCTGCCAAAATAACGGCGAGTTTAATGGCACTCGTCATTAATGTGTAAATCGCCCAGCAACTTGTGGTGAGGAAGAGATACCCCATGAATTGCGAATTGTCACAAGTTGCTGGACGATTTGTGCAGCTCACACTCCACCTCCCTGAGAGTTTCATGAAGTTTCTGTATTTGCGCGTTAATTGTCAATTAAATTGGCCGCAGAAGTTAGGGCTGCCACTTAGTGTAAGTACCATTTTAATGAGATTAATGAGTCTGTAATACCAATCAACCTCTCCAACCCGGAAAGGGAATAAGTTAAACTGCAGTGTCACATTCCTACAGGTAGCAAATTGTTGTTAGAGATTTTTAAAATTGAAAATTAAGAAAGAAAATTCTTACTTTTCCTTTCTGTCCCTTTTTTCTCTCTTCCTTAATTCAATCTTTCTTTCCCCCTCTATTTCTCTTTCTGTGCCTGCTTTGACTCTAATTTACCCTATTTCCTTCTCTGTCATTCCTTTATTTCCCAATCCTTAAATCTCATTGGTTAAGAAGATAGACTGTTGGTCCCATTGCTCACCAAGGTTCCGTTATCGTTATCCGTTATCAGCTCGCACTTCCAGCAACTTTAGATCAAAGCTCTGCAGTCCTGCCCCATCCAGTCGTGAATGGTGGTGGATAGTTAAACAACTAATGGGAGGAGGAGGCTCCGTAAACATCCCCATCCTCAATGATGGCAGAGTCCAGCATGTAAGTGCAAAAGACAAGGGTGAAGCATTTGCAACCATCTTCAGCCAGAAGTGCCAAGTGGATGATCCATCTCGGCTGTCTCCCGATATCCCCACTATCACAGAAGCCAGTCTTCAGCCAATTCGATTCATTCCACGTGATATCAAGAAACGGATGAGTGCACTGGATACAACAAAGGCTATGGGCCCCGACAACATCCCAGCGGTAGTGCTGAAGACTTGTGCTCCAGAACGAGCTGCGCCTCTAGCCAAACTGTTCCAGTACGGCTACAACACTTGCATCTACCCGACAATGTGGAAAACTGCCCAGGCATGTCTTGTCCACAAAAAGCAGGACAAATCCAATCCGGCCAATTACCCCCCATCAGTCTATTCTCAATCATCAGCAAAGTGATGGAAGGTGTCGTCGACAGTGCTATCAAGTGGCACTTACTCACCAATAACCTGCTGACCGATGTTCAGTTTCGGTTCCGCCAGGATCACTCGGCTCCAGACCTCATTACAGCCTTGGTCCAAACATGGACAAAAGAGCTGAATTCCAGAGGTGAGGTGAGAGTGCCTGTCCTTGACATTAAGGCAGCATTTGACCAAATGTGGCACAAAGGAGCCCCAGTAAAATTGAGGTCAATGGGAATCGGGGACAACTCTCCAGTGGCTGGAGTCATACCGAACACAAAGATGGTAGTGGTTGTTTTAGTCCCATCGTCTCAGCCCCAGGACATTGCTGCAGGAGTTCCTCAGGGCAGTGTCCTAGGCCCAACCATCTTCAGCTACTTCATCAATGACCTTCCCTCCATCACAAGGTCAGAAATGGGGATGTTCACTGATGATTGCACAGTGTTAAGTTCCATTTGCAACCCCTCAGATAATGAAGCAGTCCAAGCCCGCATGCAGCAAGACCTGGACAACATCCAGGCTTGGGCTCATAAGTGGCGTGAAGTAACATTCGTGCCAGGCAATGACCACCTCCCTATGGCATTCAGCGACATTACCATCGCTGAATCCTCTATCATCAACATCCTGGGGGTCACCATTGACCAGAAAATTAACTGGACCAGCCACATAAATACTGTGGCTACAAGACCAGGTCAGAGGATGGGTATTCTGCGGCAAGTGACTCACCTCCTGACTTCCCAAAGCCTTTCCACCATCTACAAAGCACAAGTCAGGTGTGTGATGGAATACTCTCCACTTGCCTGGATGAGTGCAGCTCCAACAACACTCAAGAAGCTCGACTCCATCCAGGACAAAGCAGCCCGCTTGATTGGCACCCCATCCACCACCCTAAACATTTACTCCCTTCACCACCGGTACACCATGGCTGCAGTGTGTACCATCCACAGGATGCACTGCAGCAACTTGCCAAGGCTTCTTTGACAGCACCTCCCAAACCCGCGACCTCTACCAGCTAGAAGGACAAAGGCAGCAGGTACATGGGAACAACACTACCTGCATGTTCCCCTCCAAGTCACACACCATCCCGACTTGGAAATTTGTCGTCGCTGGGTCAAAATCCTGGAACTCCCTACCTAACAGCACTGTGGGAGAACCTTCACCACACGGACTGCAGCGGTTCAAGAAGGCGGCTCACCACCACCTTCTCAAGGGCAGTTCGGGATGGGCAATAAATGCTGGCCTCGCCAGCAACGCCCACATCCCATGAACGTATTTTTAAAAAAAACTTACAGGGCAAAAGAGTTTCGAGCTGAAGGTGAGGGAAAAAGTCTAAGCCCTGCTCCAGCAAAATCTGGGCCAATGTCTTTTATTTCTTTTATTTCTCTCATTATACCTCCTATAATTTCCTGCTAATATCACTTCTGCCTTTTACCCATCTCCTATTTTTCACCTAAGCAATTTACAGGTCTTTCTATTTCGTGTGTGTGTGTGTGTGTGTGTGTGTGTGTGTTCCTCTTACCCCTTTTTGCTCTGTTCCTTTCTAAATGCTAATCATCTGTAATATCCTACCCGTTTTGACCAGAAATCGGCATTCAAAAGGGTTAATTTCTCTGTTCTCTCCATAGTTTCTGTGTCGTGCTGAGTATTTCCAGCATTTTCAGTTTTTGTTTTGTTTTATATTTTTCTAATTTTGTCCCTTCTCTTGAAACCATTTTTTCCCCCTGTGGTATATAGCGCACATGACCCACATAAGAATTTTAATATATTGTGTAAATATATAAAAGTACATGCATACCGGGGTGGGTGGTTAGGTGACAAGCCACGAGTCTGCGTGCATCCGTGTCTTGTCTTCGGATATAAAATTACACAGACTGACAGAAGGTCACCAAATGCAAAATCAATGAGTTACCGGCTGCCCTCTGGTACTTTTTCCGACTGGCCATTCCACATGCATAAATCTAGAAAATAAGCATTGGGAGATTATTCACCCATTTGTAGAGGGTGGAATGCATGTCACAGGCAAGTCCAGGAGGGGGTCACTGGACAGCGATAATTTGCGGGAATCCTAGTTGACTTTTCTAAAACCTTCTCTACCCCAGAGGTACCGAGACAATGTTAGTCCTGCGTCTTTTTAACAATCTGTTCTATCCAACACACAAGTCTTGTTTAAAAAATGAGCAAGGCTGTATGACAAGTGCAAAACTCTCTTAACTATAAAGAACTGCAAATGTAATAGTCAATTATGCCCGCATACTGGTGGTGGCTATTGCACCTTTGTACGTTCATCCTCGTATTGCAAACTTGTATGTAGTTTCTGATGCCCTGTCACATTTATAATAAAATTGGTGTATTGTGCGGATAAAGTACACTACTGATAGCCCAACACCTATTTAATTTCTGATTAAACATCTGCTAGACCAGCGTCTCCGTTAACATTTCATCCTATTTATGAGGTGTCATTTCTGAGTTTATTTAATGCTGTTGTTCACTACTTCTCTAGAGACTGAGATTTCAGTGACACATTAACTCCACCTTTGTCACTCACAATGTCATCTTTCAAAGCTGCAGCATGTATCAGAAGTCCTAAAGGGACTGGCAATCCCTTTGGAACAGCAGGGAATGGCACATTTTTCAATGTTCAATTTGCAGTTACTCTGTCATGTTGTTATTTGTGGGAAGCATGCAAGAGACAGTTTTTGAATTCGTAGTCACTGTAAACCCCACAGTTGACAGCAAGACTTCAACTATTGCAATTGTTCTGCTGCCATCTATTTCCCTCGGTACTGAAACTGTTGTGTGAATATATTTCCCATTGCTTCCTTTTAGAACAGAAATGTGTAGTGTGTAGGTTTTTAATAAGCATGGATCAGAACTGTGAAATTACATCTCACTGAGGGTGGAAGGTAGAATTAATTTGTATTTCATGTTTATAATTTTTTTCTTGCCAGTTTTCTTCTCTCCCCTGATCTCCTGCAGTATTGACCAGCTCCATGGACAATAGTCGTCTTCTGATAACGCACCCAAATGTCAATCGTTCATGTGTCATTACATAGAATGTACAGCATAGAAACAGGCCATTCGGCCCAACAAGTCCATGCTGTTGCTTATGCTCCACAAGAGCCTTCTCCCTACTTCATGTAACGTTATCAGCACATCCTTCTATTCCTTTCTCCCTTACGTGTTTATCTAGCTTCCCCTTAAATGCATCCATGCCAGTCGCCTCAACTACTCCTTGTGGTAGCGAGTTCCACAATCTAACCACTCTCTGGGTAAAGAAGCTTCTCCTGAATTCCCTGTTAGATTTATTAGTGACTCTCTCTTGTGGTCTCCCCGCAAGTGGAAACATCTGCTCTACGTCTACACTATCAAACCCTTTCATAATCTTAAAGACCTCCTATCAGGTCACCCCTCAGTCTTTTTTCTGGAGAAAAGAGCCCCAGCCTGCTCAATCTTTATTGATAGGTATAACCTCTCAGTTCTGGTATCATCCTTGTAAATCTTCTTTGTGCCTTCTCCAGTGCCTCTATATCCTTTTTATAATATGGTGACCAGAACTGTTCACAGTACTCCAAGTGTGGTCTAACCAAGGTTCTATACAAGTTTAACATAACTTCTCTGCTTTTCAATTCTATCCCTCGAGAAATGAACCCCAGTGTTTTGTTTGCTTTTTTTTAAATGGCCTTATTAACCTGCGTTGCTACTTTTAGTGATGTGTATTTGTACTCCCAGATCCCTCGGCTCCATTTAGACTCTTATTATCCAAGCAGCATGTGGCCCCCTTATTTTTCCTACCAAAATGTAATACCTCACATTTGTTTGTATTGAAATTCATTTGCCAATTACACGCCCATTCTGCAAGTTTATTAATGTCTTCCTGCATTTTGTCGCAGTGCTCCTTGGTATTAACTGCATCCCCCAATTTGGTGTCATTCGCAAATTTCGAAACTGTACTTCCGATTCCCGAGTCCTAATCGTTTATGTAAATGGTGAACAACAGTGGTCACAGCACCGATATTTGTGGAACACCACTTTCCACCTGTTGCCAGTCTGAGTAACCACCTTTGACCCCTACTCTGTTTTCTGTTTTGTAGCCAGTTTGCTGTCCATTCTGCTACTTGTCCCTGATTCCACATACTCTGACCTTAGTCATGAGTTTACCTTATCGAAGGCCTTTTGAAAATCCAGATGTATTACCGACACTGCATTGTATTTGCCACCCTTTCTATTACTTCAAAGAATTCAACAAGGTTGGCCAAGCCTTCCCTTTTGAAATCTGTGCTGACTATTGTTTATTATATATTTTTGGTTTCCAGATGTTTTTCTATGACATCTTTGAGTAAGGATTCCATTATCTTATCTACCACTGACATTAAGCTAATTGGTCTATAGTTCCCTGGACTAGTTTTATATCACATTTTAAATATAGGAATCACATTAGCTGTCCACCAATCCTCTGGCACTATTCCCTTTTCTAATGATTTTTTTATATGTATGTAATATATCTCTTCCCTGACTTCTTTTAATATGTATGGATGCAATCCATCCAGATCAGGGGTTTTATCCTTTCTAAGTTTGATTAGTTTATCAATTATCTTCCCCCCCCCACCTTACGATCTAAAATGTCTTTATATCTTTTTTGATCTCTTCTTCCAATGTTATGTCCACCTTGTTAGTCTCACTGGTAAATACTGAGGCAAAATAATTGTTTAATATTCCTGCCATTTCGCTGACATTACCTGTGAGTTTATCCCTTAGTGGCCCTATCCATATTCTCATTTTTCTTTTGTGATTTATGTGTCTGTAGAATACTTTACTATATTTCTTTCTATATTCCTTGATAATTTAATTTTGCAGTTTCTCTTTGTCTTCCTAATTTTTTTTTAACTTCTTTCCTAACCTCTTTGTATTCCCTCTTGACATCCTTTCCTTTGTTGCCTATATACTTAGTGTACGACTTTTTCTTTAGTTTCAATTTTGCCCTTATTTCTTTATTCATCCATGGTGTATCATTACTGGCTAGTTTGTTCTTGCTTTTTAGTGGGATATTTTTCTCCTGGACTCTATTGATCACCATTTTAAATGTTTCCCACTGCTGTTCTATTTCTTTGTTTATCAGTCAATTTTTCGAGTTTATAGTCCCTAGTTCCATTCTCATCCCCTGAAAATCAGCTTTTTTCTAATTTATTACTTTGGTCTTTGTCATACTTATGTCCTTCTCAATCTTTATCTTAAACCATATTATGTTGTAATCTCTATTGCCGAAATGCTCCCTTACGCTTACTTCTCTTATCTGTTCTGGTTCATTTCCCATTTCTAGATCCAGCAGTGCTTCCTCTCTTGGGCTGTTTACATTCTGGTTAAGAAAGAAGTCCTGCACACATTGTTAAAAACTCCATTCCCTGCCCCCCTTTACCGACCTCTTCTTGCTAGTTTACTTGGGGATAGTTAAAATGTCCCATGATTATTATTCTATGTCCTTTACTCATTTCACATATTTGTTAACATATTTCTTCCTGCACCTTCTCACATAAGAACATAAGAAATAGGAGCAGGAATAGGCCACATGGCCCCTTGAGCCTGTTCCGCCATTCAATCAGATCATGGCTGATCTTTGACCTCCATTTGACTTTCCTGCCCAATCCCCATATCGCTTGATTTCCCGAGAGTCCAGAAATCTGTCCATCTCAGCCTTGAATATACTCAACGAATCAGCATCCACAGCCCTCTGGGGTAGAGAATTCCAAAGATTCACAACGCTTTGAGTGAAGTCTTAAATGCCCGACCCCATATCCTGCGACTATGCCCCCGAGTTCGAGACTCTCCAGCCATGGGAAATAACCTTTCGGCATCTACCCTGTCAAGCCCCCTCATAATCTTATATGTTTCATAGAATCATAGAAGTTTACAACATGGAAACAGGCCCTTCGGCCCAACATGTCCATGTCACCCAGTTTATACCACTAAGCTAGTCCCAATTGCCTGCACTTGGCCCATATCCCTCTATACCCATCTTACCCATGTAACTGTCCAAATGCTTTTTAAAAGACAAAATTGTACCCGCCTCTACGACTGCCTCTGGCAGCTCGTTCCAGACACTCACCACCCTTTGAGTGAAAAAATTGCCCCTCTGGACCCTTTTGTATCTCTCCCCTCTCACCTTAAATCTATGCCCCCTCGTTATAGACTCCCCTACCTTTGGGAAAAGATTTTGACTATCTACCTTATCTATGCCCCTCATTATTTTATAGACTTCTATAAGATCACCCCTTAACCTCCTACTCTCCAGGGGAAAAAGTCCCAGTCTATCCAACCTCTCCCTATAAGTCAAACCACCAAGTCCCGGTAGCATCCTAGTAAATCTTTTCTGCACTCTTTCTAGTTTAATAATATCCTTTCTATAATAGGGTGACCAGAACTGTACACAGTATTCCAAGTGTGGCCTTACTAATGTCTTGTACAACTTCAACAAGACATCCCAACTCCTGTATTCAATGTTCTGACCAATGAAACCAAGCATGCTGAATGCCTTCTTCACCACCCTATCCACCTGTGACTCCACTTTCGAGGAGCTATGAACCTGTACTCCTAGATCTCTTTGTTCTATAACTCTCCCCAACGCCCTACCATTAACGGAGTAGGTCCTGGCCCGATTTGATCTACCAAAATGCATCACCTCACATTTATCTAAATTAAACTCCATCTGCCATTCATCGGCCCACTGGCCCAATTTATCAAGGTCCAGTTGCAATCCTAGATAACCTTCTTCACTGTCCACAATGCCACCAATCTTGGTGTCATCTGCAAACTTACTAACCATGCCTCCTAAATTCTCATCCAAATCATTAATATAAATAACAAATAACAGCGGACCCAGCACCGATCCCTGAGGCACACCGCTGGACACAGACCTCCAGTTTGAAAGACAACCCTCGACAACCACCCTCTGTCTTCTGTCGTCAAGCCAATTTTGTATCCAATTGGCTACCTCACCTTGGATCCCATGAGATTTAACCTTATGTAACAACCTACCATGCGGTACCTTGTCAAAGGCTTTGCTGAAGTCCATGTAGACCACGTCTACTGCACAGCCCTCATCTATCTTCTTGGTTACCCCTTCAAAAAACTCAATCAAATTCGTGAGACATGATTTTCCTCTCACAAAACCATGCTGACTGTTCCTAATCATTCCCTGCCTCTCCAAATGCCTGTAGATCCTGTCCCTCAGAATACCCTCCAACAACTTACCCACTACAGATGTCAGGCTCACCGGTCTGTAGTTCCCAGGCTTTTCCCTGCCGCCCTTCTTAAACAAAGGCACAACATTTGCTACCCTGCAATCTTCAGGCACCTCACCTGTAGCGGTGGATGATTCAAATATCTCTGCTGGGGGACCTGCAATTTCCTCCCTAACCTCCCATAACGTCCTGGGATACATTTCATCAGGTCCCGGAGATTTATCTACCTTGTTGCGCGTTAAGACTTCCAGCACCTCCCTCTCTGTAATATGTACACTCCTCAAGACATCACTATTTATTTCCCCAAGTTCCCTAACATCCATGTCTTTCTCAACCGTAAATACCGATGCAAAATATTCATTCAGGATCTCACCCATCTCTTGTGGTTCCGCACATAGATGACCTTGTTGATCCTTAAGAGGCCCTACTCTCTCCCTAGTTATTCTTTTGCCCTTTATGTATTTGTAGAAGCTCTTTGGATTCTCCTTTTCCTTATCTGCCAAAGCAATCTCATGTCCTCTTTTTGCCCTCCTGATTTCTCTCTTAACTCTACTCCGGCAATCTCTATACTCTTCAAGGGATCCACTTGATCCCAGCTGTCTATGCATGTCATATGCCTCCTTCTTCTTTTTGACTAGGGCCTCAATCTCCCGAGTCATCCAAGGTTCCCTACTTCTACCAGCCTTGCCCTTCACTTTATAAGGAATGTGCTTACCCTGAACCCTGGTTAACACACTTTTGAAAGCCTCCCACTTACCAGACGTCCCTTTGCCTGCCAACAGACTCTCCCAATCAACTTCTGAAAGTACCTGTCTAATACCATCAAAATTGGCCTTTCCCCAATTTAGAATTTTAACTTTTGGGCCAGACCTATCATTCTCCATAGCATTCTTAAAACTAATGGAATTATGATCGCTGGACCCAAAGTGATCCCTCACTAACACTTCTGTCACCTGCCCTTCCATATTTCCCAAGAGTAGGTCAAGTTTTGCCCCCTTTCTAGTCGGGCCATCCACATACTGAATGAGAAATTCCTCCTGAATGCACTCAACAAATTTCTCTCCATCCAAGCCCCTAATGCTATGGCTGTCCCAGTCAATGTTGGGAAAGTTTAAGTCCCCTACTATTACCACCCTATTTTTCTTGCAGCTGTCTGTAATCTCCTTACATATTTGCTCCTCAATTTCCCGTTGACTATTTGGGGGTCTGTAGTACAATCCTATCAAAGTGATCTCTCCCTTCTTATTTTTCAGTTCTACCCATATCGACTGAGTGGGCGAACCCTCGGATATATCCCCTCTCACTACTGCCGTGATGTTCTCCCTAATCAAGAACGCAACTCCTCCTCCTCTCTTACCTCCTGCTCTATCTTTCCTATAGCATCTGTACCCTGGAACATTGAGCTGCCAGTCCTGCCCCTCCCTTAGCCATGTTTCAGTAATAGCTATAACATCCCAGTCCCATGTACCCATCCATGCCCTGAGTTCATCTGCCTTGCCCATCAGACTTCTTGCATTGAAATAAATGCAGTTTAATCTAGACTTCCCTTGGTCTTTGCCCTGCTTTCTCAGACCATCTGTCCGGTCATGTTTTGTACACTCTCCCTTACTGCCTTTTGTTTCTGTCACCACTTTACTTCCCACTGACTTCCTGCATCAGTTCCCATCCCCCTGCCACATTAGTTTAAACCCTCCCCAACAGCACTAGCAAACACTCCCCCTAGGACATTGGTTCCAGTCCTGCCCAGATGCAGACCGTCCAACTTGTACTGGTCCCA
Organism: Heptranchias perlo; assembly: GCF_035084215.1. Taxonomy (NCBI): domain Eukaryota; kingdom Metazoa; phylum Chordata; class Chondrichthyes; order Hexanchiformes; family Hexanchidae; genus Heptranchias; species Heptranchias perlo. Next base: position 36,664,262 of record NC_090335.1, read on the forward strand.
CCTCCCCCAGAACCGGTTCCAATGGCCCAGGAATTTGAATCCCTCCCTCTTGCACCATCTCTCAAGCCCACGTATTCATCCTAGCTATCCTGTCATTCCTACTCTGACTTGCCCGTGGCACTGGTAGCAATCCTGAGATTACTACCTTTGAGGTCCTACTCTTTAGTTTAACTCCTAACTTCCTAAATTCAGCTTGTAGGACCTCATCCTGTTTTTTACCTATATCGTTGGTGCCTATATGCACCACAACAACTGGCTGTTCACCCTCCCCCTCCGGAATGTCCTGCAGCCGCTCCAAGACATCCCTGACCCTTGCACCAGGGAGGCAACATACCATCCTGGAGTCTCGGTTGCGTCCGCAGAAACGCCTGTCTATTCCCCTTACAATCGAGTCCCCTATCACTATAGCTCTGCCACTCTTTTTCCTGCCCTCCTGTGCAGCAGAGCCAGCCACGGTGCCATGAACCTGGCCACTGCCACCTTCCCCTGGTGAGCCATCTCCCCCAACAGTATCCAAAACGGTATACCTGTTTTGGAGGGAGATGACCGCAGGGGACCCCTGCACTGCCTTCCTACTCTTCCTCTGTCTGTTGGTCACCAATTCACTATCTCCCTCAGTAATTTTTATCTGCGGTGTGACCAACTCACTGAACGTGCTATCCACGACTTTCTCAGCATCGCGGATGCTCCAAAGTGAGTCCATCCGCAGCTCCAGAGCCGTCAAGCGGTCAAACAGTAGCTGCAGCTGGACAGACTTCCTGCAGGTGAAGGAATCAGGGATACAGGAAGGATCCCTGAATTCCCACATCCCACAAGAGGAACATGACACGGCTGTGGGATCTCCTGCCATGTCTTAACCCTTAAGTTTGCTTAACAACAACTACAATGTCAAGAGAAAAAAAAGGAAAGAAAATCTACTTACCACTCCCTTGAAGGAGTTTACTCCTTTAAATTATTCTTAATTTAGAGAATGTTAACTACACTAGGGACCTTGATTCACTTAAAAAATGCTACTTGCTATAAGACCTGCAGACCTGACCTTTCTTTTTACTTTAGTTACTGTAGATAAGTCGAAATACTCACCTGAACCTACTCACCAATCAGGTGCCTCCCCTGTGTCGCGTCCCTTTCTGATTCTTGACGTCACTTCGAACTCCGCCGCAGCTCCCTCTGCTCCGATCCGCTCCTCTCAGCTGTTCTCAGCGCTCTGAAATCCTGCCTTTTTATGGGACGCTCCCTCTGCTCCGATCCGCTCCTCTCAGCTGTTCTCAGCGCTCTGAAATCCTGCCTTTTTATCGGATGCTCCCTCTGCTCCGATCCGCTCCTCTCAGCTGTTCTCAGCGCTCTGAAATCCTGCCTTTTTATGGGACGCTCCCTCTGCTCCGATCCGCTCCTCTCAGCTGTTCTCAGTGCTCTGAAATCCCGCCTTTTTATGCGATGCTCCCTCTGCTCCGATCCGCTCCTCTCAGCTGCTCTCAGCGCTCTGAAATCCCGCCTTTTTATGCGATGCTCCCTCTGCTCCGATCCGCTCCTCTCAGCTGCTCTCAGCGCTCTGAAATCCCGCCTTTTTATGGGACGCTCCCTCTGCTCCGATCCGCTCCTCTCAGCTGTTCTCAGCGCTCTGAAATCCCGCCTTTTTATGCGATGCTCCCTCTGCTCCGATCCGCTCCTCTCAGCTGTTCAATGAGATCACCTCTCATTCTTCTAAACTCCAGAGAGTATCGGCCCATTCTACACAACTTCACCTCATAGGACAACCTTCTCATTCCAGGAATGAATCTAGAATCATAGAAAATTTACAGCCCATCGTGTCCGCACCGAACGAAAATGAGCCACCCAGCCTAATCCCACTTTCCGGCGCTTGGTCTATCGCCTTGTAGGTCACGGCACTTTAGGTGCACATCCAGGTACTTTTTAATTGAGTTGAGGGTTTCTGCCTCTACCACCCTTTTAGACAGTGAGTTCCAGACCCCTACCTCCTTTGGGTGAAAAACAATTTCCACAGCCCCCTCTAATCCTTCTACCAATCACTTTAAATCTATGCCCCCTGATTATTGAACTCGCTGCTAAGGGAAATAGGTCCTTCCTATCCACTCTATCTAGGCCCCTCATAATTTTGTACACCTCAATTAAATCACCCCTCAGCCACCTCTGTTCCAAAGAAAACATCCCAAGCCTATCCAACCTTTCCTCATAGCTAAAATTATCCAGTCCTGGCAACATCCTCCAAATCTCCTCCGTACCCTCTCTAGTGCAATTACATCCTTCCTGTAATGTGATGTCCAGAACTGTACAGGTACTCAAGCTGTGGCCTAACTAGTGTTTTATACAGCTCCAGCATAACCTTCCTACTCATGTATTCGATGCCTCAGCTAACAAAGGAAAGTATCCCATATGCCTTGTTAACCACCTTATTTACCTGTCCAGCTACCTTCAGGGATCTGTGGACATGCACTCTAGTGAACCTTCGCTGCACCGCCTCTCAGGCTGCACTAATGTTCCAATATTAGGTGGTCTGTGGTATACCCCTATTAGCGTGATCGATCCCTTTTATTTCAATCCGTATGAATTCTGTTTCTATCCTTCTGTTAGTTATGTCCCTTTTTTCAACTGCCATTATGTTATCGCTAATTAGTGCAGCTGCTCTGCACCCCCTTCCGCATTCCCTATCCTTCCTGATTCTGTTGTAGCCTGCAATATTTAGTTGCCAGTCCTGTTGTTTATGTAGGCATGTTTCCAGTTATTCCTACCACATCTGGTTCCTCACTATGGATTATAGCCTCCAGTTCCCCCGTTTTATTTTGGACACTGTGTACATTGCTATACAGGCAGTTTAATTCATCTTTAATGGTTCCTTTTACTTTATTTTTAACAGTTCTTTTATACTTCTGTTTTATAACTGTATTTGTTCCTTGACCGTTTATGCTATCTTTATTCCTTCCCTTGGTCTGACCTTTACACTCATCTCCTGTTTCTTTTATCTTTAATCTTTTGTTCTTGCGACCCGATCCCTCCCCCATCTTGCTCGTCTGAAGTCTTATGCACCGCCCTATTTTCCTTTCCATGAGGACTCTGGTCCCATTCCGATTCAGGTGGAGCCCATCCCAGCGGTACAGCTCCTTCCTGTCCCAGTGCCAGCATCCCATGAAATGGAACCCCTCCTTCCCACACTACTCTTTCAGTCACGCATTCACCTGCCTGATCTGTTTATCCCTATGCCAATTAGCATGTGGCTCGTGTAGTAAACCTGAGATTACCACCCATGAGGTCCTGCTTTTTAATTTAGTTCCTAGCTTCAAGATATCCCCTTAGCAGGACCTCCTCCTTGTTCTTCCTTATGTCATTGGTGCCGACATGGACAACGACAATTGGATCCTCCCCCTCCCTTTTCAAGTTTCTCTCCAGTTGCTCAGCGATGTCCTTTACCCTTGCACCAGGTAAGCAACACACCTTCCTGGACACTAGGACATGATTACAGAGGATGCTATCTTTCCCCTGATTACAGAATCCCCTATATCTACAACCATTCTATTCTGATCCCTCCCCCCCCCCCTCACCTTGGACTGCCTCATGCTCAACGATGCCATTGTTTACATTCTGGGCATCCTTCCTGCACCTTCATCTTTATCCTCACCGGTATCAACTACCTCATACCTGTTGGATAGGACCAGTGTCTGCAGATCCTCCTTCTCAACTCCCTCTCTGTGTATCAGAGCATCTCTTACTCGCACTCCAGCTCAAAGACTCTGAGCCGGAGTGTCTCAATCCAGAGACATTAACTGCAGATGTGGCGATCCGGGACAGTCTCACTGTCCACAAACTCCCACATATTACAATCTTGACACACTGCCTTCGTCAAGTATAAGTTTCAGTAAGTGTCAGCGGGCTATTCAACTTCCAGCAGAGATCATCTGATTGTGATCAGGAGCAGGAATCCTGGTGGATTTCTCCCTCCCTAACCCAGTGGTGCTGAGGGCAATGTTAGGACCCCAATTACTGCCCAAGTTGGGAGATCCTATCTGGCATCTCTTTGTTCTATATAGCTGAACTATTTATTGGGTAAACTCACTGAGATATTGGAGGAGCTATATGATTACTTTTTAAAAATAATGTTGATACATGCTCACAGTAGGTTGGTAGGTAAATGGCCTAATTTATTATCAGATATTTCCAGGTCTGGCATCACTGTTGTGCTCCGAGATGAAAAGAAAAACGGGAAATCTGAAATAAAAATGAAAATGCACAACCGTCACGTCCACATAGGAAAGTTAAAGTTTTGGGTGCGACACTTTATCAGAACCATTATCATTTAATTTATGTCAAGCTGCATCTACCATGCTCAGGGTTCTTACTGAGTTACAGAAAAAAAACCTTCAAAGTTAAATCAGTAAGCCATAAAGAATGTGATATGAAGCATCACAAGTATTTGACAAGGACTTGAAGATTCTGCTAATATTCATAAATTATTTGAGTTTTGCCATTGTAGTTTACTACCTTGTAACTCACTTCCAGCCATTTATTATTATGCCTTTATATTACTTGCAGATTATTTATAGGATCCTGGAATCACATATTATTACCCTTGATATGTATTGAAGAATCCTTGGCTCTTTTAAGCAGGACCACCTAAATATCGCAGCTGCCTCCATAACCAACAAACGACAAAGTCCCAAATGGTTTGTGTGTGTTGTGCCATGGAATATTTTCCAGATTTATCAGAATGCTTGGAAATGTTCATGCAATGAAAGCTACAAAGAATACCAGTACTTTTGATGATATACCCTAAATCAAGAAAAATTTTAAAAAGCTTTTATACAATTATTCATTTTTACTTAGTCTGTCAGAGGTATGTCATTGCTGTGGTGATTTATCCTGCAAGTGGTTTGTTCCACATCCTGTTTTATCCAGTGGATGTTATTTAAAGGTTCCTGGATCCACTTTGCTGATACAAAAATATGTTTTTAATGATTGATTTTGTGTGTGTGCACGTGTGTATAAATAGTAAAATAAAAACCAAATAAATAAAAAGTTAATAATTGCTAGTGTTGAAATCTGAAGCAAAAACAGAAAATGCTACAGGATACAGTAAGTCATTGAACATCTATAGAAAGAAAAGGCAGCTCATCATTCAGGCAAAGCCCTTTCTCAGAATAGAAAAATGAAAAAATAAACACGCATATTAATGGCTCAGAAGAAGGGGAGGGGAGAAAAGAGCACCAAATACTCAAATCACAGGAAGTTAATGAGTTGAATGACCTACATCTGCTTGAAAAATAGAGCAGGAGATTGTTTCATGATATAAAAGATCTTCTCAGTCAGGGAGACATTAAAGAAACAAAAGAATGTCTCTGGTCTAAAATGAAAACTGAAATGCAGTGTGTAATGGTTGTGTGTAATTGTGCTTAATGGATACTTGTGAGAAAAGCTGTTTTAATATACAGTTATGGCTGTGATCATATAGAAGTTGGTATATGATAAAACTACATGACATCAGAATGTTCACACATCTTACTGGGGGAAGATTTTGCTGAGACTTTCAGGGAGGCACTTGGTAAAAACATACTGGGCTTGAAATGATGATCTGGGCCACGGTGCAACTGGGGCAGATCTCTGATCAAGGATCCAGAAAATGGATTCCATCCCATTTTTAAAGCTTCAGTCATTTTCTGGTGGGGAGGGCCATGGCTGAATCTTCTGCCTGCTCCCACAGCATCATGGGAATGTGTCAGAGGGAGTTCCCAGGCTAGCCTTGGAATTCTGTCCTTTACACCCTTAAAAACCCTCAGTGGATCTCTCGCCAGCTGAGAGCTAAAGCCCCAGCAATGCCAGAAGTAAGGTGATTGATTACCTTATTGTACCAGAGTTATGACTCCTGTTCGAGACAAAGATCCCTTAGAGCTACTTTTTCTTCAGCCCAGGAAGGGCCTCTGAGGGCCTTAGTTGAGCAACTGCCAGCAGAGTGAGGCATGCTTCACTGATGCACCCTTACAAGATCGATGCTCCCAGACTGAGCATGCTAATGATTCCGTCTCCGGGATTTGGGATTGGGTCGGTGTGCGTGGTTGCAGGCAACTGGGACTCCTGCTCCTCTGGGATCTCAACCCTGCTGACTTTTTACTAGTTTCATTCAGTACACCTTTCATTCAGAAAGGTGAATTATTTTACTTCACGTTCTCAGTAAAATAGTTGCTGTGAAATAGGATTTATGTCACCTCGATTTTAAGTGTTGAAAAAGAGTAATGAAGTACAGAGCTTATGGGAGCCCCGAAATTGCTGGAGTGGCAGCAAGCATCTGTTGGAGCCTTAACAGGATTTCAGGAGTCAAAACTGTTGGCAGACAAGCTTAAAGACTTTGCAGAGATCAAATTGAGTAGAACTGCATTAAAGGAATCACTGAAGATTAGTAACCTTTTTAAATCTACTCAGTTGCAATTGTGATGTTGTCTGCCACAAGCCATATCTGCTTCACACAGCTGCAAGAAAAGATTCCCATCTGCCATCTTCCTTGGATTGGGATTGCAGTAAGAGGACTGACAGATGGTGTCTTTAGTAATGAAAGAGTTAAAACAGCATTCAAGTCATCAGTAAACCATTTATTTCAATTATAGGATCCTGAACAACAACAACTTGCATTTATATGGCCCCTTTAACATATTAAAATGTCCCAAGGCGCTTCACAGGAACGTTATCAAACAAGATTTAACACCAAGCCACATATGGAGATATTAGGACAGGCTTGGTCGAAGAGGTAGGTTTTAAGGAGCGTCTTAAAGGAGGAGAGAGAGAGGTAGAGAGGTTTAGGAAGGGAATTCCACAGCTTAGAGCCGAGGCACCTGAAGGCACAGCCGCCGATGGTGGAGCGATTAAAATCAGGAATGAACAAGAGGCCAGAATTGAACCTTGTATTTTGCTGCAGTTTCTTTTCCCCCCTTTGAATTTCTAGGTTCGAGCAACATGCGAGCAGCTTCCACCTCCAACCCCTCTACCCCCTTCCCACTTAATTGCTGCTCTGAATCGGCGATTAAGAGAATGTGCAAGTGTTCAGAGATTACTGTTTCTCCAGTTTTTCATATCTCCCGATGCAAAGGTATACAGTCCATTCCCATAGCAGCTCAGCTGAGACCAGGAAATAGAGTGGGAGAACCAATCCAGTCCTATCACTCATTGATCCACCAATATCCTGTGTGACTGTGCCACCCAACATACCAGCTCTTCAAACAATAAGTAAAACACTGCAGATGCTGGAAATCTGAAAACAAAAAGAGAAAAAGCTGAAAAAAAGCAGGGCAGGCAGCATCCGTGGAGAAACAGAAGTCAGTCAGTCAGCATTTCAGGTCTAAGACCTTCCCTCAACAATTTTTATATTGTTTGGCCTGTAACAGTGAGCTGCTTTTAAGCCATAGAGAGTTTCACTTCATTTGTTTTTAAAAAGTTATGTTTTAATTAAGATAAATACTTTTAATTTAATTTACTAACGCACAAGTTCACAAAACTGAGAATGGGAAATGATTGAGTATAAACTAATTTGAAATTTGATTGTCTTTGAATATTTAGACTCCAAAGCCTTGTGGACTTTAATGCTTCAGTATCTCAAAGCTGAGATATCTTGTGGGATACAAGTGCTTTGTGATGCCGTGCAGAGTGGAATTTGGTTTGAGAAAGAGAAATGCTGTTGTAAAACAGAATGGCTGATGTTTATTGTTTTTGTCCTAAATCCCTGTCTGCCATTATGCTCATTTAAACATTACCTGCTTTATTTGATACAGAAATCTTTATATTTAGTTTCATGCCATCGTTTGCCCAGTTATCTTTCTCCTTGTGCGCTTGAAAACTGAGATTTTAATTTAAAAATATCGTGCTTCAGTGTCCCAACTAGAGCACTGTGCTGTTAATTTAATTATAAGAACCTTCAAGTCTAATTTCTAACTTGCACAAATGTGAAATGAAACAATTATTGGTGGTGCTGAAATATTCTAACGTGGCTGCTCAGGTTAAAACTGTAACCGTATTCCTATCCATTTTGCATCTCGTAAAATAACCTCTATCGCCTGAAAGTAGGGTAATTTAAAATCATCTAACTGGCCCAATCAAAGTTTTTTCAATTCTCTCCCTTTCTCCCCAAAGGTACTGACCGTTGGTATAGTTTCATGGGGGCTTTCAGCCCTCCAATACCTCACTCAAGTGGTCATTCTTCATGAATGAGCCTTGACAGTCAAAGTACAAAGACTGTTCTATCATGGGAGCATTACAGCTAAATCTAGCCCAAGCATCACACAATGCCCACATGTGCATTTACCCGCACCAATCAGCAATTAAACAGCAATCAGGAGTGGGAACTCTGGCAGAAAGGAAAATCTTGACCATTATATTTGTTTAGTGAATAGATTCTTATTTAAAAGTTACAAAAAAATCACATTTGACATGTGCTGTTATAGTTTAAGATAATTTAGCACTGTATTCAGTTTAGAAAAAAAATTTTGTAGGCTAGAATGACTGTTGTTCTTGAATCTTTGTATGGAATTCTTTTTCCCATTGCTTTGTACACATAAAACTCAGCAAAATGACTCCTATTGAAAAACAGCAATGCTTCATGAAAATATCACTGAGTTGTCAGTGCTCGACATCACTGTGACAAATGTGATTTGGCTCTTTCCTCAAAAACAACAATTCCTGTAAGATAAGAATTCAATCAAGATGGCAACTCGCTAACCTGCCTGGCAGCAATCTCCATCCCAAATGCTTTCTCGAGAGTTCTAGCAGACACGAGTCTGTCTTCTGCCAACAGTTTCCTCTGTATTGACATCTCCATCAAAGAGCTCTCTTATTGTATTGTCGACAAACCCATCAAAGTCGCAAGTAGCTTCACGCTCAGATGTTCTTTGACCACTTGGACCAGCTCCTCCTACATCTTGGCTTTAGGCTGGGCTGGAGCAATAAAATTCTTAATCAATGTATGCATTGCAGGCCTGCAAATAGTTAGCAGAACCACTCTCTTGTTGACATCGATTGCAAGTGCATTTGTCTCAAAACAAAAATGATTTTCTAGATACTCAGTACAGCTAGACCCCATTTCATATTCTCCGATTTTTCCAATGAATGCCGACATGATGAAAACATTTTCAGTGACAGCATAGACCACTAGTTCAATAACAATATCCAATAATCAATCTTTTTAACAATGCATTGTCCTTTATTCTTGTCCCCACCGTTAGGTCAGAACAACCATTCAAATTGGTGGAAATGGCTAACTGCTTTAATTTCCAGATCCTCCAAAATATTCCCGTCAAAGAATAACTAAGAAATATAAGAGAAGTGTGATTGCTACAATGTGCTTGGTCTCATCAAGGGATCATCTCGTGTTCAGTTAACAATTTGCATGTACCACAGATATCAACTTTATTAGAATTATTTGGGTCCAGTTGGTTGGTTGGTTGATAGTTGTAATAAAATGCAAATGGTGATATTAATAAGCTTGGAGCCCAAGAATATTGGTTGCTTAGTTTGTTTTCCTATGTGGATCAAGGAATTGTAGGACAGTGAGCACTAAAATATATGACAGATGTCTTGAACTCCTTATACTGCTGCCTCATAGTCTACACTTAACATTTAGTAACTAAGCACTATTGATAAGGCTGTAAAAATTATTAAATCGTAGATTAAATATGGTCTTTGAGACTTTTTTGAACTCATTCCTTCAAGTTCCGGTTTTAAATTTAAAATTCAAAGACTCTCTTGGAATCCTGTTGCATCAGGAATCTTGACCATTTTTAAAATGACGTAACCTTAAAAAATGCCTGGCTTCTGCAGCGATTTTCCTATTTGTGATGGCTAAAATTATGTTCATCATCTGAAACTGGATTACAGCCTAACCCACTGAAAACATCCAATACTGTTCAAAATATTTTAATACATGTGGGAGGTTAATATTGGAGAACATTTCTCCGTTTTCCACATTGACCGTCAGCATCAAGTACTTCCAGGTCATGCAAAGCAAGTAAAGTACCCTCTATATTGCCCCAACAATGGCTCAGACTTTAGAAGGGTACCCTACTGAACCAATTAGAATTTTTCAATTTTACAAGCCAGCTATCTTATGTGATGATTCATTTTGCATGTTTAGTTGCACTGTTTATGGTATCATAAGGAGCTTTTTGTTTGGACTCATGAGTTGAAATTACTCTCGGACCCTTGCAGCATCAAAGAGAGGAGACTTTTTATCTGGTCAGTCCAGGCTTGATTTGAACCCAGGCCCCAGAGATGAGGAGAGTGGTACCTTGTGCCCAGTCCAATATTTTTCAACAGAAATTATATTGAAAACAACAATGTCTTTGATATTGCAGATGCTAAATAAAAATAGTGCAAAATGACCTGGAACCTCAGAGAATGAGTTTTAAGCAGTATTATCAGTTTGCCTTGTATCTTTGCTAATAAAATTATGGATATTATATATTGTAGTTGCATATCTGTGTCATCAGAATGCAAAGGTGCCCAACTGATATGTGAATGACAGCTGAATTCAGATTCACCTGCTCTGTATTGTCAGCAATGACTGCAGTACTGTTAGTTTTAGTTGGAAACCAGTTCTGTTTTTACCTGTTCATATGTATGATTAACTTGAGTGCCAAACTTCAAATGAATCCACTGCAGCTTTCACTGTACAAGACTGGTTTTGCTTTGGTAGAATGGGATTCTGTAGCCATTGGTTCTCCAAGAGTACTGATTCATTTTATTTCCAAAGTTGCACTTTTTATATTCTTATGATTGCTGTTTCAACACTCATTAATAAAACACCGCAAAGACGGTATAATTAGGTTTGACCAGTGTGTTAACAGGGGAGCTCAATGAGTTGGACAAAATAATACAAAGAGAAACAACAGAGAAAACATTATACTTGTTTCCACTTTTTGTAACACTTTTCTGGTCTAGTAACCGTGGAAATCATAGTTTTACAGCTTCTTCGTTGGTGAGGATATTGCTGCTGTTTTCCTTTGTGGATGACTTGTCTAGTACTTAAATAGATTTGTGACTAGGCTACTGATAATTTTCAGCCTGCGTGCAGCCATCTATTTGAAACTGAAGCAGTAAGAAGGATCCTTCTTTCATTCAGTGAGCAACAACTTGGAAAATAGATGATATTTATTCTGTTTTTTCTCACCCTGATAATAGTTGAAAGAAAGAGACTTGCATTCATATAGTGCTTTATCATATCTCAAAGTGCTTCGCATGCAATGAATTACTTTGACATTCATTGGCTGTTCTGGAGGCAAACACAGTAGCAATTCTGTGCACAGCAAGATTCCATAAACAGCAGTGAGAGGAATGACCGTAAATCTGCTTTTATGGTGCTGTCGGTTGAGGCTGGACAGTTGGTGAAACAAGTGGTATTTAAGATTGAGACACCCTTACGGAAATAATTCATAATCTATGCTTGCAATGTAGAGTACTTACCCCACACAAGTTCTAATTTCTTACTTTCAAATATTATTATTTTATATTGAATTTTTGCCCTCAAGTCATTGGCAGACGATCACCTTTGTTTTGTTCTGGTGTTGAGAGCAACTGCTGTGTGCTATAGTCCATATTTATATTTTTCTTCGAATGCTGGTTTTCATAGGCCTAAATTTAGCTGTAAAATGTGCAGTCATACAGGACCAGCTCCCCGTGTTTAGCTTACATGACAAGCGATTTGAACCAATCACAAATTCACAGATCCATGGTTTTGTAGCTCTATGTAGTTCCCTGCAGCTTGATTATACTTAGAATGCAGTTGCTGTTAGGAGAACTGCAAATCTGCTGTTGACTGTATATTGGGTGGTCCTCTAGTGTAAAAGCACCTTCAGTGACAGTGCAAGTACTTTGATGATTACCGAGTTAGCTCATGTCAGGGAGTATGCCTGCCTGTGTCAGTGGAATCTGGCTTAATTTTTATTTCCCAATCATATTCAGGATCTGTAGTGGACTTCAAAATCTATTACTTATATTTTTACTGCTTGACCAATACTGGTTCATGAAAATGGTGTGGAGAAATTAAATCTATTGTTGACTCAGTTGTCTGCCGTGAATGCTGATGAGACTTGTTTCTGTCAGTGGAGAGCATCTGCTTTCCCTCATGCCTGTCTGCTAATAGCTGCAGAACAGCCATTCAGACCAGCACTATCTAGGACATGGTTAAAATATAGAAGTTGTTGCAGACATTTGTTGGTAAGTTATACTGAAAGTAAGTCTCAACTGTAAGACTTCCCTTCAGTTGTTTACGCTAAAAGAATAAAAACTTAATTTGATTTAACAGAATAAAAAACTGAATTAATATGAATAGAATGTGCTGTGGATGTCAGTGAAAAATGCTTTTAATTCCCACTTGAGATAGGTCACAACGCATTGATGGGGAAAAAAATAAATTAAGTTGTCCGACATAACATTCTCTGTGTGCAAAATATTTTTCTAATTGGTGCTAGTGCTTAAAAATTGCCTTATGTATTTATAAAAATCTACCTAACCATTAAAAATAAATTCAAAGTGCACGAGTTCTGCTGCTCTACTAGAACCGTTCTTTTTTTATTTTGGGAGTATTGCACAGTCTGACTGAACAGTGATGAACCAATTAGATTGGCAGGCTAAAGGGAACGCTAGCCTAATTATAAATAGAAACATGGTTTTAATAAAATATACCCTGAGCAGAGCTGAGAGAATGAAATTTTATCTCAACCCATTCTGTGGAAGAGAAGTGGAGTGAGCAATTCTAATGGCAGAGGGGAGGAGGTCTAGGACAGGGGTAGAAGAGAATGCATTGGAGTGGAGCTTTCAGCTTTCTGGTAGGTGAGAGGGACATAATCGAGGTGGATGTGATGGGAATAGTTAATAAGATCTATGCAGGGTTTATAGGACTTTATCGGTCAGGGCCCTGTAAATTTTCCTTCCTATGTTGGTTAACTTGATGTGAAATGGAAAGCCCAAGTCCGAGTGCGTGTAAAATTATCAAATTGCACAGTAGACAGGACTGTCAAAACCTCATGTTAAAATTTCCTGGGAGGCCTGTAGTTCATCAAAGTAAGTCCACTGTCAGATTGTAGCGAGTCAATCGCCTAGCACCACTCTCCGGCAGTAATTGCAAAGTGTTGCTGTGGGCTGGTGTGTAATTAAATCAATACTTCTTCATTTGCTGCCCAAGCATTGGGAATGTGATATTTGAAAGTTTGGAATCACGGATGTCACGTGTTGGATGGTAAAACTTTAAAGCTGTTTATGAAATGGTTCTTTGCATGGTATTTAAAGGAACATATCCTCAAGCAGAACAGTACATTGGGGTTCCAGTATGGTACGATGCAGCTTTGGGACCAACAGTTACCCATTGGCAAGTTCCTGACTTCAGGAAAGGGGACTGATAAGTGAAGGCTGGGCACCACTAGGAAGGAACAGACAGCAAGGCAATGCTCCCTTCCTCCAGCAGTCTATCACTTCAGAGCAGTAGTTGTAGAGGCCTGGGAATAGATTGTCTTTCTTGGTTAATCCTGCATACCCCGAGGAGTTATCCAGAGAGAAACGTGACTAAATGACAACCTTCCGCATTGGCTTTCACAAAAACTTTATTCAAATTCATTCAGTACCACGCCTTATCACTTTCATTTACCTGTGTATCTTACTAAAGATCTGTAAAGTGTTCTCTGCAGCTTGTGATAGGTATACTTTTGTAATTTCTTCTACAAGTTAACGTAAGTTTCTAAGCGCTATTATTGATTTGAGAAATGTATGGAGCTGCAGATATAATATTTTGTTTTTAAAGTACAAGTATCTGTTTTGTCAAGAATGATGATGCTCTGGCATTGATTACCAGGCACTAATATCGTTGAGGTTCAGATTACAGCATAAATTGAGAATGTGGAGCTTGAGAATATAACATTGCATCCCACATTATTTCTCCTCGGAAAATTTCCTAGGCATAGCATTTCCACGGTGCTGTCAGCTCAGGAACCATCACGTTCCATGTAATTTTATAGTAAAGCTTCTCTTGCAAAGGTTAGCTACCAAACACAAAATAAATTTGGCAAGTACAGCAACTGTTGAAACCACAATGCTCTACTACAGAAAATTGCTCAAACAAACTTAAATAATTATCCTTATCATTAACTGAGAAACTTGTGTCCTTCTGTGCTGTGGTGTGTTTTTAAAGAAATTCTTAACATTTCTTTTTAATACTATATAAAGAGGCAGAGAGGCAAAATCAAATTAGCTAACTAGATCCCAAAAAGATATTGGGCCACAGAAGGGCAAAAACAAAATAGCTAACTAGATCCCAAAAAGATATTGGGCCGCAGAAGGGCAAAAACAAAAGAAGAGGAACAAACCAACTGGTCCTTGTGTCAAATTTTATAGATGATATCTAGTATTGCCTTAAAAAAAAATTGGAACTATATTTGGTTTTAGCAAATTAAGCCTCAACAATGATTTTTAAACTTTCAACCCTCTCCATATATTGACATATTCCCAGCAACCCTCTGTTCCTACTTGTAAAAGCTGGTGTCAGCCCCACTAGAAAGGAAAATGGTTTAACATTACCCATAGTAAAAGAAATAAAGTGCAAATAACTCAACAAAAACAGAAACATGACAGAAATCTGATGATCTCAGGGACCAAATGGAATTCTCTCACAGACCTCCTCATGTCCAGGGACCCCAGTTTGAAAACCTGTGCTGTGCAGTACTGTCTCAACAAACAGGACTGAGACTGTTGTATTTTATGTGTATGGTTGATACATGGTGCTAAATAAATGAACCAAATTTAACTGTAACTAACATGATTTATTTTTATTCATTCATGGGATGGAGGAGTCACTGGCAAGGCCAACATTTATTGCCCATCCCTAATTGCCCTTGAGAAGGTGGTGGAGAGCAGTCGCCTTGAACCACTGCAGTCCGTGTGGTGAAGGTTCTCCCACAGTGCTGTTAGGTAGGGAGTTCCAGGATTTTGACGCAGTAACGATGAAGGAACGGCAATACATTTCCAAGTCGGGATGGTGTGCGACTTGGAGGGGAATGTGCAGGTGGTGGTGTTCCCATGTGCCTGCTGCCCTTGTCCTTCTCGGTGGTAGAGGTCGCGAGTTTGGGAGGTGCTGTTGAAAAAGCCTTGGCGAGTTGCTGCAGTGCATCCTGTGGATGGTACACACTGCAGCTACGGTGCGCCGGTGGTGGAGGGAGTGAATGTTTACGGTGGTGGATGGGATGCCAATCAAGTGGGCTACCTTGTCCTGGATGGTGTCGAGCTTCTTGAGTGTTGTTGAAGCTGCACTCATCCAGGCAAACGGAGAGTATTCCATCACACTCCTAACTTGTGCCTTGAAGATGGTGGAAAGGCCTTGGGGAGTCAGGAGGTGAGTCACTCGCTGCAGAATACCCATTCTCCGACCTGCTCTTGCAGCCACAGTATTTATGTGGCTGGTCCAGTTAAGTTTCTGGTCAATGGTGACCCCCACGATGGTGATGGTAACGCCATTGAATGTCAAGGGGAGATGGTCATTGCCTGGCACTTGTCTGGCGTGAATGTTACTTCACGCCATTTATCAGCCCAAGCCTGGATGTTGTCCAGGTCTTGCTGCATGCGGGCTCGGACTGCTTCATTATCTGAGGGGTTGCGAATGGAACTGAACGCTGTGCAATCATCAGCGAGCATCCCCATTTCTGACCTTATGGAGGGAAGGTCATAGATGAAGCAGCTGAAAATGTTTGGGCCTAGGACAGTGCCCTGAGGAACTCCTGCAGCAATGTCCTGGAGCTGAGATGATTGGCCTCCAGCAACCGCTGCCATCTTTCTCTGTGCCAGGTATGATTCCAGCCACTGGAGAATTTTCCCCCTGTTTCCTGTTGAGTTCAATTTTACGAGGGCTCCTTGGTGCCACACTCTGTCAAATGCTGCCTTGATGTCAAGGGCAGTCACTCTCACCTCACCTCTGGAATTCAGCTCTTTTGTCCATGTTTGGACCAAGGCTGGAATGAGGTCTGGAGCCGAGTGGTCCTGGCGGAACCCAAACTGAGCATCGGTGAGCAGGTTATTGGTGAGTAAGTGCCGCTTGATGGCACTATCGACGACACCTTCCATCACTTTGCTGATGATTGAGAGTAGACTGTTGGGGCAGTAATTGGTCGGCTTGGATTTGTCCTGCTTTTTGTGGACAGGACATACCTGGGCAATTTTCCACATTGTCTGGTAGATGCCAGTGTTGTAGCTGTACTGGAATAGCTTGGCTCGAGGCGCAGCTAGTTCTGGAGCACAAGTCTTCAGCACTGCAGCCAGGATGTTGTCGGGGCTCATAGCCTTTGCTGTATCCAGTGCACTCAGCCGTTTCTTGATATCACGTGGAGTGAATCGAATTGGCTGAAGACTGGCTTCTGTGATGGTGAGGATCTTGGGAGGAGGCCGAGATGGATCATCCACTCAGCACCTCCGGCTGAAGATGGTTGCAAACGTTTCGGCCTTATCTTTTGCACTCACGTACTGGGCTCTGCCGTGTTGTGCAAATTATTTTAAAAATGTCAAAACATTTCTCCTTTAATGTAAAAAATTAATAGAGGATTCATGAGCTCAAGAAAGATTATACCTGCACGCAAATTATTTAAAATGTTGTTAATCAACGTCCTGGGCTATGGTGGAAATGGATGTGTTCTAGGGCGCAATTCACCAACAATACAGCATAAAAAAAATAAAATGAAGACTTAGCTATTAGCAACTCTGGTCCACCAGTACCAGCACCTTTACTTTGTGAATCAGTGTTGTTTACTGTGAAGCTATTGGTTATTGACCAGTGTTCTGTGTTATGATCCTAACATTTGTGATAGGAGCAGCAAACATTTTGAGACCTTTGGGACAACTTATTCAAAGGTCTTTGAAATTGTAGTTGATCTTCCAAAATGCTACATGCGAAAGTAACCTTTATTGGAGGAATGCCGCGGGCTGTCCATGTGTGATATTTTGGTATCCAGCTTATACTCATGAAGGTTTTCTTTTTTGAATTGTTTGGATTCTGATTTACATTTTTACTGTCAAAGCTAGTACTTCGGATGCTTGATTCATGCCATTAATATGTGTTCTTGCAGTGTGAGATTGGCAACAAAAAAAAGTGCATGAATGTGGGGCAACTTATTTTGCAGTTGAATGTTATGGGTTGTTCAAAATAATGGTATCCCTTTTGCAATCGACTTTCTTGTCAAAATCATAAGATTGCATACTGACGAGCCAGCAGTGTTTTTGAGAGTTTTGTTGAAGATGTATTTTTATCCCACAATTTCCTTTACTTAATTCAAGACCTGAAGATAAAATAACGTTAACATGCAACTTTTTTTAAGGTAACGGTATGTGGCATTCTGAGTTTGCAAAAAAAAATGCTTGTTTTTGATTACATCTAGAATTTTTAACTCAATATTCATGGTGGAAGCAGGATGAAAAAGAGAGACAGGTTGTATTCAGATTCAGCTTGAATCATGCTACCAGGCAGGCTGTGACTCTGTTGGTGAAATGATGTTGGAGCTGATACTTTTCTATCAATCCTTTACATAAGCGTTTGGAACTTAATGTTGCTGGCAGAATTAAATTTGTATTGTCAAGCCAATGCGGTACCTCAGCCTTGCTGTTAGTTGTCTGCACCACCTTCGCCAGTCTTGTTGGAACTGACACTTTTCAATCTGCGTAAATGAGCTGGAATTGCAATATGACAAATTTGTCCCTGGAAATAGAATTTTGTACTACCAGTTACATTTAGACCATCTTTACCTCCTGTTCTACATGTTGCTGCAGCTATCAAGGATATGACCCAATTGTGCCTTTTATTGAGTGACCTAGGTGACAGGCCAATACCCTTAGTGCATGATACACCTAGTTTGAAAGGAGCAGGGGATAGATTGGGATAAATCACGAAGTGATAGGTAATGCCAAATTTGGATTTTAAAAGCCTATAGATTCTCACAGGAAGAAACGGCTGAGGCAAGAAAGGAGTTGAACAGTTTAACACCTGGGAAAGAATGAGTCAGTACAGGCAACGCTGCAGTAAGCTTTGATTTTGACCTATTCTAAATGAACACACATGGTCATCAGAAAGCCAAATAACTAAGAAGCCCTCATCAGATCTCTGAAAATTCATCATCATGAAATAAGTGTTTATATTTCTTGTGGAAATACAACACGTTCATATCAGTCTCACGTGGTAATGCTGCAGGATCCTCTACCTCCCAACAAAATGCAGACGGATGCGCAGATGATGAGGATGAAGAACAATCTGGTCCTCAAATTAACAAACATCTATCAAGTCCTTGACACCCTCCTCAGGCAGCATCAACACAGATGGCGCAAGGCAAAGGATTTCACTGGGTTAATCGCAGAGCTCTGGGTGTCAAGAAAAGGGCATCCTCCATGGCAACCAGAAATACTAAGAAAGGAGCTTGAAAGTCAGGAAAAATTATCTCTGAACCTTCAGCGATGCTATGCTAGAACTATAGTTAACAGGGTGGCCTTGGAAATGGTGAAATTAAGACTACGTAGCAACAACAAAGAAAGTCATAATATCAGAGTTTCCGGCCTCAATCTTACACGTCCGCCTTCATCTAGGCAACAAAGAACACCTGTTTTCTACAGACAAGCAGTCCATTTGGCTCCCAAAACGGCGAGGGCCAGAAGTCACTGGGACCTCATTTACATCCTCGCAGCCACTTCTCTCTCATGGTGGAACAGAGAAAGGAAAACTGAAGTAGTGTATTCTGGCCTGCTTCTTGAAATTGATTTTCACACCTTCCCACCCCACCTCTATTACTTCTGCAGTGCAAGTGGAGCAGAAAGCTCAGCCCAGTGAGACAAGTTCACTTAAAGTCATGCTGTTGAATAACAAAACACTACTTTGACTCAGTTCATTTCGATCCATTAGGTTTTTGCTGGTTGTCTCAATCTTTGTAATGACCACAAATGGCATGGTAGGTTGTTACTTAATCTACCAGGAATTAAAACTGTTAAGTGTATGATTTAGTGCTAGCACAGCATTTCTGAAGGTTCAGTGATAATTTTTTCTGGCCCCAAGCTACATTTCCCAGCCCTTCTCCCGTGAAACTGCCTGAAAGCAAGACAGCTATGACATTCCATCTGTGAATTCTATTATTCCTGGTTGCCGTGGAGGATGAGGAAGAGCTGAATCAGAGGGAAAGGGCAGATGTACAAAACCACAGGTGGCGCCTGAGCCCCACATGCCCATATTTCTAGATATTACCGGCCAACCAACCCTCAACCAACACCACCAAAACAGATTATCTGGTCATTTATCTCATTGCTGTTTGTGGGACTTTGTGGTGTGCAAATTGGTTGCTGTGCTTGCATATATTACTTCAAAATGTATTTAATTGGCTGTGAAATTCTTTGCGATTTCCTCAGGATGTGAAGAGTGCTATGCAAGTTCTTTCATTCTTTCATTATGCCTGCTGCCTCATTTATACCAACAGGGTCTCAGTAAATATAAATAACTGTGCGTGTGTATGCGCACCCAGTTCATCCATATTTAGATATCCAAGGTAAACATCATTAAGTCGACGCTTGTCGGGGGTGTTGTACAAATGTACCAATGTGAAGCCTGAACCATACTGTCACAAATAATATCAGTAGCAACTCGTGTGAAAGCCAAATTTTCAAGAGTTAGTCTTAATACTATTTCATACCAAATTATATCTTACCGATGGTTTACACTGGCAAATGTAAATCTTAATGATTTCAGTATGTAAAGTTGAAAGAATAAACGGGATATTTGAGAAACAGTACTGTAGGAAAATGTAAACTTCGAGGTGATTTAATTGAAGCATTTAAAACCTTGAAATGACCAGATTGTGTCCATAGAAAACACAGAAAGTAGGAGCAAGAGTAGGCCATTCGGCCCTTTGGGTCTGCTCCGCCATTCAAAATGATCATGGCTGATCGTCTAACTCAATACCCCGTTCCAGCTTTCTCCCCATATCCATTGATCCCTTTAGCATTAAGAAATATATCTATCTCCTTCTTGAATACATCTAATGACTTGGCCTCCACTGCCTTCTGTGGTAGAGAATTCCACAGGTTCACCATCCTTTGAGTGAAGAAATTTCTCCTCATCGCGGTTCTAAATGGCATACCCCGTACCCTGAGACAGTGACCCCTGGTTCTGGACTCTCCAGCCATCAGGAACATACTCCCTGCATCTAGTCTGTCTAGTCCTGTTAGAATTTTATATGTTTCGATGAGATCACCTCTCATTCTTCTAAACTCTAGTGAATATAGGCCTAGTCGACCCAATCTCTCCTCGTACATCAGTCCCGTCATCCCAGGAATCAGTCCGGTAAACCTTTGTTGCACTCCCTCCATGGCAAGGACATCCTTCCTCAGATAAGGAGACCAAAACTGCACACAATACTCCAGATGTGGTCTCACCAAGGCCCTGTATAACTGCAGTAAGACATCCCTGCTCCTGTACTCAAATCCTCTTGCAATGAAGGCCAACATACCATTCACCTTCCCAACTGCTTGCTGCACCTGAATGCTCACTTTCAGCGACTGGTGTACAAGGATACACAGGTCTTGTTGCATCTCCCCTTTTCCCAATCTATCACCATTCAGATAATAATCTGTCTTTCTGTTTTTACAACCAAAGTGGATAACCTCACATTTATCCAAGTTATACTGCATCTGCCATGTTCTTGCCCACTCACCCAACTTGTCTAAATCACATTGGAGCCTCTTTGCATCCTCCTCACAGCTCACATTCCATCCCAGCTTTGTGTCATCTGCAAACTTGGAAATGTTACATTTAGTTCCCTCATCCAAATCATTGATATATATTGTGAATAGCTGGGGCCCAAGCACTGATCCCTGCGGTACCCCACTAGTCACTGCCTGCCACCTGGAAAAAGACCTGTTTATTCCTACTCTCTGTTTCCTGTCTGTCAACCAATTCTCAATCCATGCCAGTATGTTCCCCCCAATCCCCATGTGCTTTAATTTTGCACACTAACCTCTTGTGTGGGACCTTATCAAAAGCCTTCTGAAAATCCAAGTACACCACTTCCACTGGTTCTCCCCTATCTATTCTACTCGTTACATCCTCAAAAAAAACTCCAGTAGATTTGTTAAGCATGATTTCCCTTTCATAAACCCATGCTGACTTTGTTCAATCCCATTAATGCCTTCCAAGTGTTCTGTTATCACATCTTTTATAATAGACTCTAGCATTTTCCCCATTACTGATGTTAGGCTAACTGGTCTGTAATTCCCTGCTTTTTCTCTCCTTCCTTTTTTAAATAGTGGGGTTACATTTGCCACCCTCCAATCTGTAGGAACTGTTCCAGAGTCTATAGAATTTTGGAAGATGATCACCAATGCATCCACTATTTCCAGGGCCACTTCCTTTAGTACTCTGGGATGTAGATTATCAGGCTCTGGGGATTTGTCAGCCTTTAGCCCCATTAATTTCCCCAGCACTTTTTTTTTTACTAACACTGGTTTCCATCAGTTCCTTCCTCTCACTTGACCCTTGGTTCCC
The DNA here is from genome assembly GCF_035084215.1 of Heptranchias perlo. Classification (NCBI taxonomy): domain Eukaryota; kingdom Metazoa; phylum Chordata; class Chondrichthyes; order Hexanchiformes; family Hexanchidae; genus Heptranchias; species Heptranchias perlo. Next base: position 36,685,791 of record NC_090335.1, read on the forward strand.
TAACATTTCTGGGAGGTTATTTGTGCTCTCCTTTGTGAAGACAGAACCAAAGTATGTGTTTAATTGTTCTGCCATTTCTTTGTTCCCCATTATAATTTCCCCCATTTCTGACTGTAAGGGACCTACATTTGTCTTCACTAATCTTTTTCTCTTGACATATTTATAGAAGCTTTTACAGTCAGTTTTTATGTTCCCTGCTAGTTTACTCTCATACTCTATTTTTCCCCTCCTAATCAATCTCTTTGTTCTCCTTTGCTGAATTCTGAACTGCTCCCAATCCTCAGGCTTGCTGCTTTTTCTGGCAATTTTATATGCCTCCTCTTTGGATCTAATACTATCCCTAATTTCTTTTGTAAGCCACGGTTGAGCCATCTTTCTTGTTTTATTTTTGCGCCAGACAGGAATGAATAATTGTTGTAATTCCTGCAAACGTTCTTTAAATATTAGTAAAGTTCCCCAATCTATCATAGCCAACTCACACCTCATAGTTTTGTAATTTCCTTTATTTAGATCCAGGTGCCTAGATTATTGAAAGAGATAGATTAAGAGGAGGGGAGTGGCTGTGGTTGGTGGGACAAAGGTATAAGTTATGTAAGCATAAAATTAGGTTAGTTTCAGGAGGTTTTTCTTTTCACAGAGGGCCATAGACCTTTGGAATAAATTGCCAGCTTGTGCAGTGAGTGCAAATTTGCTGCAAACATTCTAACCACCTCCCCTTGACATTCAACGGCATTACCATCGCCGAATCTCCCACCATCAACATCCTGGGGGTCACCATTGACTGGACTTAACTGGACCAGCCACATAAATACTGTGGCTACAAGAGCAGGTCAGAGGCTGGGTATTCTGCGGCGAGTGACTCACCTCCTGACTCCCCAAAGCCTTTCCACCATCCATAAGGCAAAAGTCAGGAGTGTGATGGAATACTCTCCACTTGCCTGGATGAGTGCAGCTCCAACAACACTCAAGAAGCTCGACACCATCCAGGACAAAGCAGCCCGCTTAATTGGCACCCCATCCACCACCCTAAACATTCACTCCCTTCACCAGCGGCGCACTGTGACTGCAGTGTGTGCCATCCACAGGATGCACTGCAGCAACTCGCCAAGGCTTCTTCGACAGCACCTCCCAAACCCGCGACCTCTACCACCTAGAAGGTCAAGAGCAGCAGGCACATGGGAGCAACACCACCTGTGCGTTCCCCTCCAAGTCACACACCATCCCGACTTGGAAATATGTCGCCGTTCCTTCATCATCGCTGGGTCAAAATCCTGGAACTCCCTTCCTAACAGCACTGTGGGAGAACCTTCACCACACGGACTGCAGCGGTTCAAGAAGACAGCTCATCGCCACCTTCTCAAGGGCAATTAGGGATGGGCAATAATTGCCGGCCTTGCCAGCGATGCCCACATCCCATGAACGAATTTTTTAAAAAAGGGAGCTGGATGAGTTTCCAAAGGAGGCTGATATCACTGTTTACAAAAGGTAGATGCGATGTTGGATGATGTCCCTCATGGTCACTGTTATCTCCTGGAACTCGTTTTTGATCGCCTTCAGGGGGATTAGCAAGGAATATCGCAGAATTCTTTTTCTCTGAATTGGCCTTAGGTTTTCCTTATTTTTTTTTGCCTTTTCCAGGCAATTACATGGCTGCTGGCGGGTGGGGAATATTGGGGTCACGGGTGTGGAACTTCGACATGATTTCCGCCCAGAGAACAGTGGAATCTGGGTGGAATGAAAGGAAATAGCACATAAAATTCGTGGAATTTTAAGTGTAAGTGAATTGCGCCCAGGAACACTTTCCACTGGAATTTCTGCGATCTTTTACACTGTTTCAAAAGTCCCTTCGCCTCAAGCAGTTCTCATCCACAAAACTGGCCTCGCCCCCAGGTCGGAATGACGAGTTTCCGCCAATTGCGCCCATTCGGGGTTGGTCATCACATTGCGCTCAGAAACTCTGGCACATGGGCACCCATGTTCACATTAATCCATCATTATTTCTTTAAATTCAGTTTAAATTAGTTAGTAAATAGATCTGCCCTTGGTACATAAGACCTATGACCAGCAGGCAATTGAAGCCACATAAGTGTGTACTGCTCTGCTGCAGTAAAGTACTTAATTGAAAACAGCAGTCAATTGAAGCCAATTAAAAAGTAAGACCAATAGCATTACATCAGTCAGTTGAAGAATGGTTCATTGCCTGGCAATGCCACTCCTCTCTGCGAAGCTGGGGAATGCCCTGTTCCAGTCATTAATCAATTACGATCAATAATGCTACTTGATTGCGCTGATTCGTGGGAGTTTTTATGTTCGGGTTTATGCTAATAAGTCTGCGCGGAAACTTGGGCGCAACTTCACCTCAGCAAAACCGATGCAGAGTCCAGCGTGTTCTGGACGCATTTTCCTGATGGTGCCCCTTGTGGAAACTGCATGCCATGATGCTTAGTTGTAACATGATTGAACGTAACTGGTTTGAAGGGTCAGCAAGTCTTTTTCTGTCTATCTTTTTATTATGTTATTTTGTGGCATGACCAGAACAGGTGGCTTGGATCAAGACTTGGGAACTATAAGTTTTCTTTTTTGTTTTTTTTTGTATGGCTTTTCTCTCTGCGTTAATGCAAACTCCTGTTTTTCTAGGACATCGAGTTCCACTGCTATGCATAGCAATAATTGGATAACAGGGGAACATCCACTGGTATCATTTTCTGAAAGGGGCCCAGATGTGAGTGGTGCCAGGTTTCAAAATGCACTGCAAATGGAAGCTATTTCTGGCCAGTTCTCAAAGGTTCTGGGGCAGATCCCGATACGAGCTCATGTGAGCAGCTTTTTTTATTCAGTGAGATGGCAAACTTTGTTGTATTTCAAGAAATAAACCACATTGTTGCCCTATTCTTATTTTTGCAAGGCAAGGTCATTTCAGCTTTTGCACTGGATTAAATAAAAGTTGTGGGCGCCTTTAATGGATCTCAGAAAATTGCTGGCTAGTCAATTTCAAATTCTGTGATGCTGACGAGAAAGTGTGTTTAAAAAGATTTTGAACAGCCCACAATGTTCTACTGAGTCATGCTGAATTTTTGGCATGGTTGAGTTATTTGGGATGTATTCAATTTAAGGGAAATGCATCTTTCATCCTTTTTCTAGCACAACATTGCAGTTTCTATTTCATGGCTTCATATACTTCCACAGAGTTGTAATATAGTGTAACTTTATGCTATCCCACAGTGTTATAATACAGTAGCTTTATACTGCCCTACATAGTTACAATGCAGTGTAACATTTATTATCCCACAATTATCGTTCACTGTAACTTTGTACTATCCCACAAAGCTATAGTAGTGTATAACTTTGTATTGTCCTGCATAGTTAAAATACATTGTTTGTCTCATAGTAAGGAATCCTCTGGGGAAGAGTGATCATAATATGATAGAATTTCACATTGAGTTTGAGAGTGACGTACTTAAGTCTGAAACTAGACACTTAAAGCCAATTACATGGGTATGAGGAGCGGGTTGGCTAAGGTTGATTGGGAAATTAGATTATAAGACATGATGGTGGATATACAATGGTGAACATTTGAAGAAATACTTGATAATTCTCAGTGGATAAACATTCCATTGAGAAATAAAAACTCCAAAGGAAAAATGATCCATCCATGGCTAACTAAATAAGTTAAGGATAGTATTAGGTTAAAAGAAGAGGCTTACAATGTTGCCGAGAAGAGTGGTAAGTTTGAAGATTGGGAGCGTTTTAGAAACCAGCAAAAGATGACCAAAAAATTGACAGAGGGAGAAAATAGAATGTGAGAGTAAACTAGCAAGAAATATAAAAACAGATTGTAAGAGCTTCTGCAAGTATGTAAAAAGGAAGAGAGTAGCAAAAGTAAACGTTGGTCCCTGAGAGGATGAGACAGGAGAAATTATAATGCGGAATAACTAAATGGCAGAGATGATAAACAAATAATTTTTTATCTATCTTCACAGTAGAAGACATAAAAAACATACTAGAAATAGTGGGGAACTGAAGTGAGAGTGAGGAACTTCAAGTAATTAATATTGGTAAAGAAAAATTACTAAAGAAATTAATGGCACTAAAAGCCGACAAATCCCCTGGACCTGATAGCCTACATCTTAGAATTCTAAAAAAGGTGGCTGCAGAGATAGTGGATGCATTGGTTGTGACCTTCCAAAATTCCTTCGATACTAGAACGGTCCCAGTGGATTGGAAGGTACCAAATATAACACTGCTATTCAAGAAGGAAGGGAGAGAGAAAACAAGGAACTGCAGGCCAGTTGGCCTGACATTTGTTGTCGGGAAAATGCTGGAATCTATTATTAACGAAGTTATAACAGGGCGCTTAAAAAATCATAATATTATTAGGCAGAGTCAGCACAGTTTTATGAAAGGGAAATCGGGTTTGACAAATCGATTAGAGTTTTTTGAGGATGTAACTAGCAGGGTTGATAAGGGGGAACCAGTGGATGTAACATATTTGAATTTTTAAAAGGCATTCAGTATGGTGCCACACGAACGGTTGTTTCATGGGCTTGGGGGTAATATATTAGCATGGATAGAGGATTGGTTAGAGGACAGAAAACAGAGTAGGAAAAAATGGGTCAGTTTCAGGTTGGCAGACTGTAACCAGTGGGGTGCCACAAGGATCAGTGCTTGGGCCTCAGCTATTTACAATCTATATTAATGACTTAGATGAAGGGACTGAGCGTAATGTATCCAACTTTGCTGACTATGCAAAGCTAGGTGGGAAAGTCAGCTGTGAGGAGGACACAAAAAGTCTGCAAAGGAATAAGGACAGGTTAAGTGAGTGGGCAAGAAGGTGGCAGATGGAGTATAATGAGGGGAAATGTGAGGTTATTCACTTTAGTAGGAAGAATAGAAAATTAGAATATTTTTTAATTGGTGAGAAACCAGTAAATGTTGGTGTTGAGAGAGATTTGGGTATCCTTGCACACGAAACACAAAGTTAACATGCAGGTACAGCAAACAATTAGGAAGGCAAATGGTATGTTGGCCTTTATTGCAAAGGTGTTGGTGTACAAGAGTAAAGAAGTCTTGCTGCAATTGTACAGGGCTTGGGTGAGACCACACCTGGAGTACTGTGTACAGCTTTGGTCTCCTTACTTAAGGAAGGGTATACTTGCCTACGAGGCAGTGTAACAAAGGTTCAGTAGATTGATTCCTGGGACGAGAGGTTTGTTCTATGAGGAGAGATTGCGTAGAACGGGCCTGTATTCTCTGGAGTTTAGAAGAATGAGAGGTGATCTCATTGAAAAATTTAAGATTCTGAGAGGGCATGATGGGGTAGATGCTAAGAGGCTGTTTCCCCTGGCTCGAGAGTCTAGAACTAGGGGGCATAGTCTCAGGATAAGGGGTCGTCAATTATGGACTGAGATGAGGAAAAATTTCTTCCCTCAGAGGGTTATGAATCTTTGGAATTCTCTACCCCAGAGGGCTGTGGATGCTCAGTTGTTGAGTATATTCAAGACTGAGATCGATGGATTTGTGGACACTAAGTGAATCGAGGGATATGGGGATTGGGTGGGAAAGTGGATTTGAGGACGAAGATCAGCCATGTTCCTATTGAATAGCGGAGCAGGCTCGAGGGGCCGTATGTTCTTGTTCTTATGTTTTTTTATTAGGGCACAGTGTAACTTTGTATTACCCTGTAAAGTTGTAGTACAGTGTAACTTTGTACTATCCCATTGGGTTATAATACTGTGCAACTTTGTACCATCTTGAATAGTTGTAGTACAGTGTAACTTTGTACTATCCTGTATAGTTATAGTACAATACTGCACTCTCTTGCATAGTCATTGTACAGTGTAACTACAATATTCCACATAGTTATAGTGTAGAGTAGAAATCAACAGTGTCTGCACTTCGGTACTTCAAATTAATTTATTAGACATGAATGCATAGGGACTTAACTGAGAGACATGATAAGGTGTTATGCAAATTCTTTTTAAAGTGTACTACACAGTAATGTAATTTTCTTCAACAACTCATACCATGGAGTAACATGCCGATTTTAATTTTCACACAGACTAGGAGAAGCAGAACACCTCAAGTAGTAAAGGCAATGAATTTCTAGAATGTATTCAGGATAGTTTTCTAGAACAGTCTATTAGTTCCAATAAAGGAACAGGCCGTACTGGATTTAGTGACGAATGATGAATGGAAAAGGAGCATCTTGCAAATAGTGACCATAATATGATTGAATGTGATATTAGGTTTGAGAGGTAGATGGGAGAGTCACAAACCAAGGTTTTAAATTCAAGAAAGGCAGACTTCGATGGGGCAAGAAATAAATGAACCACAGTAAACTGGGGTGAACTGTTAATGGGTATACCTATGGACAAATCGTGGGAAGTATTCAAAGAAATATCCGGTACATTCCAAACCCAGTACATATCCCTAAAAGGCAAAAGCTCCACTTGTGTACTTAAGCAACCATGTTCAACAATGAGCTAAGGGATGGTATCAAGCTAAAAGAAAAGGCTTATACAAATGCAAGGAAAAGTAGAAAAGCATGTGGACAGGGAGAGCTATAAAAAGCAACAAAGGGATAAAAAAGAAAATAGTAAAAGGTCGAAAAAGCAAAATGAAAATGTACTTGCAAGGGATATCAAAGCTAACAGCAAATGTTTTTTTAAAAATATATATATGAAGAGAAAGCGAGTGGTACAGGGGAATGTGGTCCTATTAAAAATGAATGTAGGCGATACTATAATGGATAATAAAATGGCAGACTTGTTCAAGGAGCACTTTGTATCCGTTTTCACAGTGGAAAAAGAGGATAATTTACCAGTGGTACAAGAGGATCTAAAAAGAAGTCAAGGGGAGGACCTTAGTGGATTTAATACAAGTTTAAAAAATGGTAATGTAGAAAATAATGGGACTTGAGGTAGACCATTTTTTTTTTGTTTTCCATCCCAGGGTATTAAAAGAAATAGGTGAAGAAATTGCAGATACATTGGTCAGAATTTTCAAAAGCTCTTTAGATTCTGGAATTGTGCCTTTGGATTGGAAAATTTAAAATTTCACACCATTATTTAATTAGGGGGAGGGAGGAGAAACCAGGTAACTACAGACATATCAGGTTAACATCAGTTGCGGGGAAGTTACTGGAATCTATCAAAGACTAAGTGACTGAGCACTTGGACAAGTATCAGCTGATCAGAGAGTTACCATGGATTTGTGAAGGTTCGGTCTGACTCATCTAGTTAAATTATTTGAGGAGGTCACAGTGGATAGGGGAGTGTCTATGGACCTCCAGAAGGCATTTAATAAGGTTCCGCACAAGAGATTATCCACAAAAAATGAGAGCTAATTGGAGGTAACCTTGTGACATGGGTTGGTAATTGGTTGGCAGGTAGGGAGTTAGAGAGTAGGGATAAAGGGTTTGTTCTCTGATTGGCAGAATGTGACAAGTGGTGTTCCCCAGGATATATACTGGGGCCTCAGCTTTTCACCATATCTATTAATGACTTGGATGAAGAAATAGAGAGTTGCATATACAAGTTTGCAGATGACGCTAAGTAAATTGCGTGGATGGGAGTAGAACATTACAAAGGGACATAGTCAGACTGAATGGGCAAAGTTATGGCAAATGGAGTTCAATGTGAGGAAGAGTGAAGTCATCCACTTTGGATCTGAGAAAGACAAATTGGAATACTTTCTTAATGGTGAGAAACAAGGAACTGTGGAGGAGCAAAGGGATTCAGGTGTCCTTGTACAGAAATCACTAAAAGCTTGTGCACAAGCACAAAAAGTAATCAAAAAGGTTAATGCAATGTTGGCCTTCATCTCAAGTGGGTTGGAATTCAAAAGTGAGAAAGTGATGCTTCAGTTGGACAGAGCTTTGGGTCAGACCCCATCTGGAGTACTGCGTTCCGTATCGAGCGCCGCCTCAGGAAAGATATATTGGCTTTGGAACGCGAACCGCACGGATTCACCAGAATGATACCAGAGCTTCAAGGGTTTAATTAGGCACAAACTTGGATTGTATTCCCTTGAATTTAGAAGGTGAGGAGTGATCTAACTGATGTATTTAAAATGATTGAGGGATTTGATAGGGTAGATACAGAGAAACTATTTCCTCTGGTGGGGCAATCTAGAAGAAGGGGGCATCATCTTAAAATTAGAGTTATGCCATTTAGGAGTGAAATCAGATACACTTTCTCACAAGGGGTAGTGGAAATCTGGAACTCGTTCCAGGTTGTGAATGCTGGGTCAATTGAAATTTTCAAGACCGACATCGCTAAATGTTTGTTAGGTAAGGGTATCAGGTAAATGGAATTGAGGTACAAAAGCCATGATCTAATTGAATGACAGAACAGGCTTAAGAGGTTGAATGGCCTACTCCTGTTCCTTTGACTTCACACTGCCAACTGGGAGCCTCACAGAAGCCCATATCAAAAATTTGGGCACACGCTGTACACAGTTTTCCAGCCATGAATCCAAATTTCTAATATATCTAGTGGTTGAGGCTCCCCATTCATAGTGCAAAATCAAAAAATTATCCTTCACGACTTCATGCTGTAATATAAAGTTCTGCTGTAACCCAGTTGTCAAGACAAACTCTTAATCAGTTGTCTGGCCTTTTGTCTCTGCATATCAATAACCGAACAATACAACCGGGAACAAGAGTTTTGATAATGTGACTGATATAATATCGATGAATCAATGATATTTGGCAGTATAATGGCATCCACAAAACTTCTGTTCAGTCACATATTCATAATGCAAAGTATTTCTCATAAAATGTTATTATAATTTTCTTTATTTGAATTATTTTTATGTTTTTAATGAAACCAATTTTTTATACATATACTGTACTTCATACTTGATGTACATCAGAAAAGCAAAACTTTCATTGATTGGACAAAAATTAGATCAGTCATCTAATCCCGGACTAGGTATGTATGTCTATATATTATGTATATATAAATATAATGTCTGTGTATTTTATATATGTATGCATATCACGTGTCCATGCATGTATTTCTCATAGGTGTGACCAACATGAAATAAAAGTGCTTTATTTCATGATCAAAAGTAGAACGCAGATGATATAAATACTGTTTTACAGTGTCTTTATTGTCTTTGCAACCAGAGATTGTTTTGAAAGAATGTTTTTATTTCTGTAGTATTGTATAGCTGTGGAGCTAAAAGATTTTAGTAGCTCCCTGACCATCTATAAAACTTTACCTGAGCACAATGTTTTGCTAGTTGATGGATTAGTATCCTTCATAATAATCAATATATTGAGAAGAGAAAAGCTTCCAGTATTGTTGAAAAACCATGATAATGTTCAGTAAATAAGTTCTTATCTGCGCATTATTACTTGGAACAATATGGTTGTTAAATTAAAAGTGAGTGTCTAGTGCTATTCTTCCTCATCCTTCTTGTAAACAGCAGATTCTTCACAATGTAATACTGTATGTTCTCGCTTGACTAATTCTCCTTTGAAACTTTAACTTACGCTTACTATTACTCAATTGATTTTCTTTTTATATCTCACTTTCTTTTGATGTACTCTATTTCCCCTAATGCCTTTGCTCCAGGGCCCACTGACAGCACAGGCTATTTCCACTTCTTGCTTTTATGCTTTGCTTTTCTTTGCTCCTTTGAATTTTTTTTTTCGATTTTCCTGTTTTTCTTCCTGGAGTACTGATTCATGCTGGGCTGGTGCACTAGCCAAACTTTTGTACAATGCCCAATTGGCCTTTCTTGGTATCAAAGTCTGTACAGTAAGTGTTTGAAGGCTATTAAATGGTGGGGAGCCATTGTAGCTGAGGCCGATTCTGTCCTCGCCCAACCTCCATATACGTGCACTTCCAGTGTCATTGGGTAACAATCAGAAGTGGGAATCCTGGCTGATTTGTTTGCACCTTTCTCTCTAATCCAGGGGTGCTGAGGAAAATTGTAGCATTCTCCTGCTGCTTCAGCTGAGATCGACTATACTTCACGCAAGCTGGAGGTTGAAGCTGGGACTTTGCTGGTCTGTTTGGTTCAGTTCCACACTGGAGAAAACATGTACCAGTTATGCGTCCTGGATAGCTCCCTTTATTCTTCTATAGAATTTCCTGTATTGTAGCTCTGTTGTTTTCAAGTTTGGACTGTTTGTTGTCGCTTCAACCCTCTGATGACCTCCTGTTGCTCAGCTGTTACTGTTGCTTTTAATTTTCTCCTCAATGTGATTTTTCTCTTAATTTTATGCGTATGTAATATTTCTCTTGTCACTGTTTTTCTTTCGGAGCTTTTTGTTGTGCAGCACATCCTTATCCGTGAAAGTTTTCTTCAAAATTCCCAGTCTAGGGAATGTTAGTTTTGGTGGTTAGCCCTTGAATAGCAGTGAAAGCCATTCCATCAATGAGGATACATGGAGTATGTACTTGTAATGGTGCTCACTGGAAGTCAATGTAAAGTACATCACTGAATAAAATGGACACAAGATGCAATTGCAATTACTGATAACTGTTTCAGGCAAGAGATTAGGGGAGTGATTTTAAACCCCAAGAACAGGTGGGTTGGGGGCGGGTGTGAGTTGAAAATAGTTGTTTTTTGGGTCGTGACCTCAACCCGGCTTTATTTCCATGTTTAACGTTGGCGTGCAAAAGTACAGGCTTCCCACTGGGAATGCAAGGTCTGAAAATTTTGCGGTTGCGACCTAGAAAAACAACTATTTTCAACTCCCATCTGCCCCCAACCCACCTGTTCTTGGGGTTTAAAATCAGCCCCAAGGACTCAGGTTAACAATAACAACAGCTTGCACTTATAGAATGTCTATAACATACATGTAAGTAAAATACGTCACATATCACCCATACACCTGACACACCAACACACCTCACTCCAGCTAGCTGGCAAGTTTATATCTGCCTGCAGTGACAGTCCAGGGTTCCCTGAAACTCAGCAAAATTGTTGATGGACAGTTGCATATTGTGCCAGTCTATTTACAGTGGTGTGTGACGTTTTGGAAGAAACTGCTGATTGTGGTTCGCTTCCCCTGGTGCACACTAGAAATGTAGTAATCAGGTCAGATTTATACTTGTAGCGAAATGCACATCAGTTTCTGGGGTGTTATTTTTGGCTTCTCCTGTTGCATAGGGGACCAACAACAAAGTGGATGCATGGCCTGTGTCTTGCAGCAATGTAAGTGTGACACATTTGTACTTCAACAAATAAATTGTTTTAAAGGTGGGCTGGGGGGGGGGGGGGTGGGGGGGTGGGGAGGGGGAAATCAATAAGAGCTCCAGTAGCATTACAGATTGGAACAAGCCTTAAAAGTTTTGGGGCTAGAAATAACTGTCAGTGATATTGTATGAATGCTTAATGCAGTCATATCGAATTCTTCTCTCTTTTAACTGAACCGTTAAGTGTTTGTATGATAACATCACCAACGATAGTATTATAATTTAGAGGTTCAATGTCCCACTGCACAATGTGCAGATATGCTAATTTGGCACTTTTTTTTTGATCAGTACCAAAGCTATAAGATTAGGTTTGCTAAATCCCCGTTCTCCAAATGCCAATGATCTTTAGATTCCACGATTTTCTGTTAAAGCGAATAAAAATAGACCATTAATGGAGGCACAGTTAGTGTGCCCCTTCGTGTTGGCTATGTCTGTTCGTGTCGGCTGTGCCTCCTTGCCTCCTGGTATGGCCCCTATTTCAAAAAGGCCATTTGCTCCTGACATTTTGCTATATGAGCTCAAAACACTGAATGGTGATGCTTTCGATAAACAGTTCTTGGGTGTTATTTCACCTGACAACTATTGAACTTCTCTACCCTCAGAACTGAGTCCATCAGCATTTCAGGAAAACAACATGTGGAAGGCAGGGTGAAATAGAATTTTTTTTATATGTTCAGCCTAAATGACGTGTTATTATTCAAGTAGATCTGTTCTGTTAAACTAATATGGGTTTTAATCCACTTTTGAGACCAACCTGTTGAACTGATTGTGACTGTCACTCATGAGTCACATGGTTGGCCATGCATTGTCTTCTATTAAAATGAAGCTTGTTTTATATGTAATTCACAATTGCACTTGTTTGGACTGGGTTTTCAGTTAACATTTAAAAGCACAGAATTTTATTGCTGGAATTGGACTAGAAACCAATGTGTGCCAGCTTGACTTTTTAAAGGTTACAATTCAACATATTTTTGATTTTAAAAAGGTATTTTGTCTTATCAAAAGGTACAGTTATTGCAAGTAGTGTCTCCTTAGCTGTAGCCATAGTTAAGTTTCATTATTGTTGTAGGTTAAGTTTGAGAACAGGGACTCTCTTGTACACTAACAAATACTGTCATTTGTTATGATGAATGACTGCTTTTAATGTAACTGGCCAAAACCAGTTTCACAAAACAACTGTGCGAAGGACTAATTTATCAGCTTCAAGCCTTTTCCCTTGCATACCTAATAGCATGTCAGTCTGCCATACAATCTTATTTTCTCTGTAGTATCTAATGATGCTCAATAATGTTGTTTACAGGTTTATATACTGTATGGTTCACTAATTAATTTTACACCCTTATTAAAAAATAATCAGCTCCTCATTTTCTTTATAAGACCTCCCAAATAGCAATTAGGTTCCTCCCCCACCATGTAGGAACACCCAAGAGAGCAATTATAAGTTAAAATGCAATTTGTGGGTAAAATAACTGCTACCTACAGTTTTCTTAAAAGGTAACTAAATCTTAATTATAATGAAGAGTTGAAAATTCAGTCCAGAATTACATAGCTACCTAATAAGAAGATGCTGTTATGACTATAAGAACTTCCAGGAATGATGTTTACATAGAATTACATAGAATTTACAGCAAATTCACACAACATTTGACCCAACTGCTTAATGCCGGTGTTTATGCTCCACACAAACCTCCTCACCCCCCTCCCCCTGCTCTTTGATCTAACCCCAGCAGCATATCCTTCAATTCCTTTCTCCCTCCTGTGCTTATCTTGCTTCCCCTTAAATGCATCTATGCTATTTGCCTCAACTGCTCCGTGTGGTAGCAAGTTCCACATTCTCACCACTCTCTGGGCAAAGAAGTTTCTCCTGAATTCCTTTCTGGATTTATTAATAACTATCTTATATTTATGACCCGTAGTGTTGGACTCCCCCACAAGTGGAAACATCTTCTCTACGTCTATGTTTAGGTGAAAGAAACAAACAATGCTTACCACCACCTTCTCAAGGGCAATTAGGGATGGGCAATAAATGCCGGCTTTGCCAGCGACGCCCACATCCCATGAACGAATAAAAAAATAACTGTTTTCAAAATCCAGATTACACTTGCCACACGTGCTGTGTGTGTTTGCTTCCTTTCAAACTCAGCACCTTTGTGAATGTGCAGGCATGTCTGCACAACACCAAGTGTTGCATATGTGCAGTGATGTCCTGAGCTTGAAGGAAAACTAAGGCATTCAATATGTGTGGTGAGTATTTCCTGGCCACGCATATTACATTATTTACCCTCATGAGTCTACCAGCCTGAGTGCCTGACTTGTACTGATGGGCAATTTCAATGCGTGTCATGATATGGATTCAGTGTTACGATGTCAGCTCTAGCTGTTTGGTTGGAGGCGACGTAATATTCCTGCACTGCCAAATCACTTCCTCAGGTAGGTCTCATTGGAGATGATGCAGCCAATTTGGAATGAAATTTAGTAGCTACATACCATAGCTTTTGTTCCAAATTTATCCAATAAAATAAAATCAAAATAAATGTTTCCTCTATAACTTTTCCTTGCATTGCAAAACAGTTCTTCATTCTCATATTATTGCTGTTTCTTTATTAAATTCTATGTCCTGATGGATTTTTCCCATGTAAATAATACCTTGATGACAAAAACATCACATGTATGCATCCCATCTGATTTTTCTCAGGGACAAAGACTTGCCAAGTTCGAGAATATAAAGTTTATAAAAATATTAAAATCGGGATCCTAGGACTTGCCTCTGGACCACTGGAAGACACTCCATTGATAAATAAGATAAAAACCAAGACTACCCTGCAACATTTATGTTTGATGGCAGTATGAAGATGCCTCTGAGCAGAGTGTTATGTAGCCCAGGCACCGAGGCTGCTGGTAATTTTAAAAGTAGCTTAAATGTGTTCTGCCCCATAATTTGCCTGACCGTACTCATAGGGGAGGATTTTGATACCTCTCGCCTGTCTGAAATGAGGCCATGAACATAGGAACAGGAGTAGGCCATTCAGCCTCTCGTGCCTGCTCCGCCATTTGATAAGATCATGGCTGATCTGTGATCTAACTCCATATACCTGCCTTTGGCCCATATCCCTTAATACCTTTGGTTGCCAAAAAGCTAGCTATCTCAGATTTAAATTTAGCAATTGAGCTAGTATCAATTGCTAAATTGGTGGGGAATGATTTATTGCCCCGTTGCCGCCATTGCTATCGTCACCGCAACCTTCCTCTGGGCCGACCGCTGAGTGGCTGGAGTGTCCACCTGATTCAGGTGGATGGCTAATTTAAAATGCACATCAGGGTCCTATGACACAGAACCCTGTTTGCCATTTTTGTACGGCACTGGGCGGAACATGTGCACTGCATACTTCGAAATGGACACGTTCATATTCAATTTAAATGGAACAATTTGTTTGTAAATAAGTATATCATACCACACGAACTTGAAAGCCATGAGCAGTAGGGGTTCTGAGCATTGAAATGTCAGGTGTCAACACACTAGCTTTGGCAGCAGTGCAAAAATAGCAGCTCTAAGCAGGAGGCCAGTCATTCTGTGGTAAGATGTCAAATCTGTTTTTTTCCTAGTAGTAAAAAATTCAAATGGAGGATTTTTTTTTTTTAACATGTATAATTGAAGATCAATGCAGAGCCTTGCTTGGAGTATGACTTGAAATAATTCATCGTGATCTCTGCAAATTTTTGGAAAGTATCTTTTTAATATAATGTGAATGTTTGGAATTTTAGGACAAGGTTTGTGGTCCTTGAGCAGAAGGATGTCTGCTTGGGAATGGGGCTTTAGCATTTCAGATATCAATGTTAGCATCAAACATTTCCAGGTTACAGATGTAGAGTAAATTTCCTGACACTCTGCCTTATATTATGTCTTGGCCTGAACCTCAGAAGAGCACCTCTTACTGAATTTGTGTGAATTTTTCCATTTCCCATGCCAGTCATATTTAGAGTTTCCAACTCTGGTTTAACCTATTCCTGAAGGTCTAGTCAGGTAACACCTAGTTACGCGACGTCTGGCCGCAGTTTGCAAATGTTACTGCATTATTGCCCCACAGTTTTTAATGCAACCGACACAAGTAGATAATGCGTACAGTTTGTAAAACTTGGATTGTAGTTTAATCTTTGTTTCTGATTTCAAAACTCGTACATTGATGACACACAAGAATAAATACTTGGGATCTAGCACCTGAGATAACAACATTTTCTTTCAACATCAGAGAAACAGTGTTGTCAGTTACTCAGGCTGTGCAGTTTTGATGCTATGCTTAATTTATTTCCTGATGTTCACAGCAGGATTAACATTCCTGGCCATTACTTTAATAGTTAAGTGGCCATCAAACCACTCGAGAAGTGCAAAATGAGTGTTATTGCAGGTGAGTCCTGATCAGCCAGATTTCTGCTGGTAAGGCTGAAGAAATCCTCTCATCTAGTCTAGACCACGTTGATAACCCTGGAGAAAAAATGTTGTCAGTTAATCCAGCTGTGCAGTTTCGATGCTATGCTTAATTTATTTCCTGATATTGGAAGCAAAAATTTAGATCTCCAGTTTTTGCCACGTAAACTTCTATGAATAAGTGCCAAACGTCCATACTGAAAATAACCTCTGAGGGGTACAGCAGCTTTTATTTTTGCCCTTTGCCCTCTTCATTGAAATATGCTTGGGTCCCTTGAAGCCTGCAGGTCAAACATCTATGATTTCGTCACTAACTCAAAATGTCCAGAAGGTCCACTTGCACTAGATTGCCCTGCAGGGTTAAAAGCTATTGTCAAGTCATTCGCCACACATTCAGCCATTAATTGGTGTGATGAAAATGATGGTTTAGGATCAAGCCTAATTCAGGATGTGAAAGGAATGTCTGATACCTTTGTTTTAGCCCATTTTATCACTTAACCTGGCAAAGATAGGTGTTTTCTTGGAAAGAATTAAACTTTACTGGTGTGAATAGATGTGACTGAAAATGATGAAGTCTCAGTAAATCTTACAAAAAATAAATAAAAGAATGCATTGACACTATTTTATTGACATAATAAAAGTGAGTTGGCAGTTGTGTAGTGTGATTTACAACACAGAAAAACATGGAATCGTCTATCATTTATCAGGTCTTGTCGCTAAAGGGTTTATTGTACAGTATAATTAGACTTAATAAAATAGCTTCTATTCATACTGGAGTCTTCTCACAGCCTTGTCATTTTATGAATTACATTACTATGCAGGTATCCTTGTATTTTCTTGAGTAGTTAAGAGTCATGTCATGTTGATACTTATAAGTTACAGCATGTGAGGAGTTGCAACTCGTGACTGATATGTGAAATATATTTCAGTTTTAGGAGCATATAATGTAGGCAGTAGGGGACTATGCCTTTCATCAATGGGTTAATTTGGCAACATTTTAAAATCGGCCGTTTAAATAACTTCTTTTAAATGCACAGACGTCAATGTATTTGTCAAAATGTAAACTACCCAGTCCCACGTAGTTAAAAGAATGGTGAGTCTTAAGGGGTGAATGCAGCAGGAATAAAGACAGGGACGTTTTAAAACGGGTGAAAGGGAATAATCTAGTCAGAGATTTGAAACAAAAGCTATTCAGATGGGGTTTCTAAGATCAAGGTATAAAGCGAGAGTCTTTGTAAATTTGGCAACATGCACCCTATGATAATTAGACAAAATGAAGCGCCCCATGATAATTAGACATTAATGCTTGCAGTAACATCAGCTTGCCCCTGTTGGTGAAGCACCAATGCAAGGTCTTTATTTCAGCAGACGAGTTCATTAGTGGTTGGAGAGGTGGACCAAGGCTTTACTCTCCCCTACAGTTGCCACCGGCTCTGAGCCTGATCTGTCAGTGTAGGTCAACGTTAGAGTAAAGGTTAACACTGGTTTATTCACACAAGACACAATAAATACAACAGTATCTTCACAGTAGGAGCTTCTGTTAAGTTGTGTGGTGCACAGAACATAAAAACATCAGCTGGTACTCTTCAGAGGAGAAGGATTAATCCCTCAGAGGGGAAACAACTCTTTCCCCTCTAATTAGCCCAGTATAAGCAAGTAAACTGCATCCTTTTCCTTCATGCAAGCTTTGGTGCCTGTAGCTTTCCTTTGGAGTTGGTTTTGCTACATGCCAAAATACAATCTGCACGCTAATCATGTTCAACAACAACAACTTGCATTTATATAGCACCTTTAACAGAGTAAAACAGGAGCGTAATCAGACAAAAGTTGACAATGTTCCATTGTAACACGGGACTATTGTCTTGCAGAGGTAATAGTTTGCAGTCCAGTTTAGACATTATTGTTCCAAAGTTTCAGGAAGATGACTAAACTAATCCTGGTATCAATAGCCACCTAGACTGACATTGATATCTGCAGCTCACTGATTGTAGCTTGTTGTTGGGGTCTATTATCATGTAAACTGGAAGATTGGAACATTATGCAATAAGCATAAAACACTGCTTCTGCAGACTAGATGTGTGTTACACAAGACAATGTTCTGTGGCATTTATTTGTAGCTGCTTTGTTCTAATTTACAGAAGTGTGCCTAATGCCATTAAGCAGGTCAACAGCATGCAGTTAATCAATGCAATTAATGTTACTGAATTATGTTAGCAGTATAATATTAGAAGGTTTAAGCATATAGTATGACACACAAAACCTAAATTAGCCTGCTGACTCAATGTTGGCTTCTGAATGGACTATACCATGGAGTGGTAGAACATCGGTATCTTCCCAAGTGGCAACTGATACGCAAGAGATGGTTTGTGGCAGAAAAATCAGAGAGTTAATCAACGGTACTTGACTTCAAAGCAACATTGCCAGAAGTTTGTGGACAAATTACGTTCCCATCTTGGTTAGGAAAAGTTGGGTTTGGGGACAACCTAATGAAAAGGAGAAAAGCTAGAAAAATGGATGGAAGGATTATTTTTAAAAATGTTTTAAAAATATGTCAGTTTTTACTTAGTAGAAATGTTGTTAGGTCACACTTTTTCAAGATCTGGACTCCTGTGGAAAATTCTCAGATTAAGTAAGGAGGAAAGTGTAGGGAGGAGTACCATTTCATTGGAGCAGGCACACTGGGGTAGATTATAAGAACATAAGAAATAGGAGCAGGAGTAGGCCAATCGGCCCTTCGAGCCTGCTCCGCCATTTAATAAGATCATGGCTGATCTGATCCTAACCTCAAATCTAAATTCATGTCCACTTTCCCGCCCGCTCCCCGTAACCCCTAATTCCCTTCACTTCTAGGAAACTGTCTTTTTCTGCTTTGAATTTATTAAATGATGTAGTTTCCACAGCTTCATAGGGCAGCAAATTCCACAGACCTACCACCCTCTGAGTGAAGAAGTTTCCCCTCATCTCAGTTTTGAAGGAGCAGCCCCTTATTCTAAGATTATGCCCCCTAGTTCTAGTTTCACCCATCCTTGGGAACATCCTTACCGCATCCACCCGATCAAGCCCCTTCACAATCTTATATGTTTCAATAAGATCGCTTCTCATTCTTCTGAACTCCAATGAGTAGAGTCCCAATCTACTCAACCTCTCCTCATACGTCCGCCCCCTCATCCCCGGGATTAACCGAGTGAACCTTCTTTGTACTGCCTCGAGAGCAAGTATGTCTTTTCTTAAGTATGGAGACCAAAACTGTATGCAGTATTCCAGGTGCGGTCTCACCAATACCTTATATAACTGCAGCAATACCTCCCAGTTTTTATATTCTATCCCCCTAGCAATAAAAGCCAACATTCCGTTGGCCTTCTTGATCACCTGCTGCACCTGCATACTAACTTTTTGATTTTCTTGCACTAGGACCCCCAGATCCCTTTGTACTGCAGTACTTTCCAGTCTCTTGCCATCAAGAAAATAACTTGCTCTCTGATTTTTCCTGCCAAAGTGTATAACCTCACATTTTGCAACATTGTATTTCAAATGGCAAATCTCCGCCCACTCACCCAGCCTGTCGAAATCCCCCTGCAGGTTTTTTATGTCCTCCTCACTCTCTACTTTCCCTCCCATCTTTGTATCATCTGCAAACTTTGATATTTTGTACTCGGTCCCCTCCTCCAAATCGTTATTAGAAATTGTAAAGAGTTGGGGACCCAGCACCGACCCCTGCGGAACACCACTGGCCCGGTGGGAATGGTGCAGATGGCCGACACATTCCAGGCCCCCACCATCTTTACTTACCTTAATTCAGGCACAGGATGGCTGCCTGCTTTATGTTGAAAAGCTAAAGCCAAATGACGTCATCGATGCCGCAACGGCATTTGAACTTCTGGGTTTGGGAGGCCCGACTGGAGACAACCCTGACATCCGAACTATGGCGGGAGTCACTGAGTGAACAGAAGTGGCCACGGGAAGGTTTTAAAAATTACTTTTCTGTGGAATCCTTGAGGAGCAGGAGTGTTCCACAGGCCCTGCAAGGAGTCCTTGGGCCTCCGCATCGCCGACCTTGCCTCTCCCTCCCAGCATCAGCAGCGGCTCCCAAAACCC
The DNA here is from genome assembly GCF_035084215.1 of Heptranchias perlo. Taxonomy (NCBI): domain Eukaryota; kingdom Metazoa; phylum Chordata; class Chondrichthyes; order Hexanchiformes; family Hexanchidae; genus Heptranchias; species Heptranchias perlo. The sequence goes on from NC_090335.1 coordinate 36,705,522, forward strand.
CTGCCCAGCGCTAACTTTCTGCCGGGGACCATTCCCTTCAGTCCTCGGGCTCCCAAACCGATTTTTGCTTCTCCCCTGACGTCACTGCTGCTAGTTTTAGGTGGAGGACTATGCTGGATTATTTACATGAGACCTGGGAGGTAAAACGGCCTGGGCCTAATGCTGGGCTTCCCTGCCACACCGCACCCCTGATGGCCCTGAATGTCCTCCCAGTTAAAATCTACATCACTGGGTGCAGCAGCCACATCACCATTGCTGCTAATTTGTCAATATCTTTCAAATTGTGATCTTTGTATTCTACTTGATGCTTATGAATTAATATATTATTGTCCAAGTAATTTTAATCAAAATTCCATTTTTGACTGATTTGTCTTTGATCACCTTATTCTCAGTCAGCTCTAATCACCGATGTTATACATTATTCACCTTATTTTTGCTAACCTAGGCGACCATTGAAGCAAGCAAATCTTGACATTCGCCAACAGATTCACCTTTACGTTAAATTTAAAATGATGGAATTCTGAGTGGCTTTAGTTCATAAATTTAGCTAATATCAGCAGTTTTACTGTCTGGTACAAGTGTTAGTAAAAAGATAATTTGACTTGCAATGACTGTGAATAGTTCATCATTATGGAGCTACAGCTGCAGTCAATTAAAATATACGGCAGCCTCCTTTGTGATTGACAACATTAATGTGTTTCTATTGCTGAGGAAAGAGCAGGCTCACAGAAGCGTTGAGCGGCACTTTTACACTCAGGAAGAGAACCTTCACTCAATGTTATCGAAACGGTCATGTTTTGTAGGAGAATCTTGGTGCCCACCATCATTACCACCCGGGTGTAAAACAAGCATCTTGAACATTGTTACATATTGAGCTGGACAACGAAGGTGCTTTCAAATAGTTTCAGAGCGAGCTCCTACATTTATATTATTCACTGAAGTGAAATAACAGCATGTGATTTATGGCTGGACCTGTATAATAAGGGCTGAAGTGGTATGGTATTAGTTTTCTTCAGTGAAAAGGGGATATTGGTTTTGAAAAGTAATACATTTAGCTCTGTTTGGCCTTTGCACCTATTTGATGATACAGACTTTCAAATATTAAAAACCCTCTTCTTCCACTGTATCTGCAAAGTAAATAAAATTACACAAGTACATAATACAATGACATTAACCATTTAGAGATACAGTACAGCAAAGGTTTACTGCTGAAATCACTATTAATCCTTTACAACAAAATCAAAACTGCAACAAAATTATTTGTTTATTTCTAATAATAGTTAATATGAGATAAGGGCCTGCATTTTCCTCTGTGATCCCACCTGAAATTAGGTAAGATCAAGGAGTGGGGCCCACCACCACTTCCCCATCCTGAGCTCCATTCCCCTTTCGTGCCAGGACTGCCGCCACTTCCCCACCCACTGATTGTAAATGCCGGCGGGGTGGGGTTGGGGCCCAGATTGCTGGCTCATTTTCCTTCCATCCACCCCTCTTCACTGCCGCTCCCTCGGGTCGCCTGGTGAAAGGTGGCGGCAGGCCTAGGATAGCGATAGTAATGGCACTTGTAGCGGTGATTTTCAGTCATCGACTACTCAGACACATCGGTAAGGCTAAATTGATCGTTTGTTCGAGCGTACGCAAGGAGAGGCTCCTCTTGGTTACCCAAGGGGAGAACTTTGCTCCTTCTTAACAAGTTACAACATTTATACATCTTTGTTTCCTGTCTCTACGTGCCGAGGGGCGGTCCCTGGTCACGGGAGCTCACAATCTAGTCCTCTCGTGAGTTGCTGTGTTTTTATCCCAGAATGTTCCAGCACATCACATGCTGGCTGCATGATACTAACTCCACCCCCCCACCCCCCCCCCCCCCCACTCAAGCGTGTAATCACATTAGTCAGACATATTTCAGTATTTCACCCGCCTTTGTTGCATCAAATAACTTTATAATGTGGTTTGTTCATTAGATTATACATTCTTCCTCTCAAGAATCACTTGCCAAGCTGAGCCTATTGTGCATTACCTAACCTTATAATGTGGTTTGTTCATCAGATGGAAGGCTTGACACGTCTGTTTCCCATATCTCCTAGCTTCTACAAACTAAACACTAACTTCTACAAACAGGCTCCTACTCCTGCATCTGAGCAAAGTCTAACTTCTGCAAATGAGCTCTACTTCTCTAGTTTTGAACTGTTAAAATTGTTACAACAGCACTGAACTTTGTAATTGGATGAGAAGGCCCAGTAGAGACCTCCTCACTCTCCATTTCAGCCCAATTTCCTACCTGCTGAGGCCTTAAGTAGAAATTTGGCTGACTTCTTTAGGGCTCTTCTTCGTATTTAATCTGGCCTCCTGGTCCTTTGGATCCTGCTGCAGTGGTGTCAGGATTTCCTTTGTTAGCAGTGGCAGGAAACCTGCTGGAGCTTCTACTCTTCCAACTTATGTTTATTGTGCATTTCCCTCTCCTGTTCTACCTTCAAAGATAGAGCTTTCAATGAGAACGCCCCTGCATTTTGGAATTCTGTTCCTGGACTCCTCTGCATTGCTATGTTTTTCCACAGCTTAAAAGCCAACTGAAAACCTAGCTGTTTATTCGCACCTTTGCTCACTTTTCTAACTTTTCTCAACTCCTGCTTGGTACCTGAGGTCCTCTTGTGAAGCACCTTGCGATGTTTTATTATGTTAGATGTAGCATATAGGTGCAAGATGTTGACTATTGTGATCACAGAGGGCAAGACTTAACAGAAGGATATATTGGTATTTTGAGGAAAGTAAATGTAGTTATGTGGTATGGTGATGTAGTTCATCAGGAGACCAACACACATCCCTCCAAGACGTGGTTCTAGCAGGGGACAGTGGGATGCAGATTTGACCTTTCCACTTTGCTGAATTCTGCAATGGCAGAGGCTGGGAGCAGGTACCTCGCCTACCTCCAACCCACTGTAACCCTGACCTATTTTCTTGGGTTAGCTGAATTCTGAGTGAGTTGGGGTTTGTACAGGGTGAAGCTCGGAAAGTTGGCAAGGAGAATATTGGAGAATTGTGAGTGCTATTTTAAAGCCCAGCTTTATTTACCAAAAAAAAAGTGATTCTGTACAGGAAATAATATTCTCATTACCTCCTTATTATCTTTCTAGTATTGGGAGCTGGAGGAAGTCGCATGCAGGATTTTAGGTAGCCTGAAAGTATTGTTAATTTATAGAGGGAAAGGTACAAAATGTAGGGCCATAAAAAAATTGTTAGCAATGCACTATATACTGGATACACTCGTCTGGGATTAAATGTCTCCACTCAATAGTACATATGTACTTAATATTACTGAAGGAGGGTTTCTTGGTACATTCAGTATTGTATATGGTTAACTGAGGTTTCACCTTACTACTGTCGGGCAGTTCTCGAATTGTTTCAATTCACGTCCTTCAAGTTTTCCTCTGCTTCTGACCAAGTTCCAATGTTCACAATGGCCTAATACGCAGAGTACTAAAAAAAAAATCCAGTTAATTATATATTCCAGGAAAATATTGTTTACTCCCAGAAAGTGCTGACATTTTTCATCACTTTAATTATATAAACACTGATTTATGTATACTGTACTCCATGGTCACTGATGTGGCTTTATTTATACTTCCAAAGGAATCAGCTTTTATTCATTTGTTGTGCAGTTATTTCCACATGGTATCCCCGATACATGCGATTTATGTGTTTAGTACATGTGTAAATATAATGCTGACTTTTAATAAGTCAGTAGTGTAGTATCTTGCTGTACACTGCAGTTTGGTACAGGTAGGCAGCTGCAGATTCCTATTTGGTGAATTCTTGATCCTAGTCCTAGTCAGCCTGTCCATGGCAGGTGCTGAGTGAATGTTGGACATTTCCTCACAAATAGATAGGAGGATCTGGGAGACCCAGACTGTCATCTAAAAGAGCCTATTTACAGGATAGCATTGAGTCCAGGGAGCAGATTGATGTGGCCAACCTCTTAAGCAGAGTTGCATAGGGAAACCTATAAAAAGGAGAAGCCGCAATTTAAAAATAGGTTAAAAACATCTATAAAGTATATTCTGAAATATAGTGGAAAGAAATTTAAACTTATGTATCGGTACTTTTTTTGCAAAACGATCAGTCAAAATTGTACATTTTGTATTTTAATTTGATTATTTCCATGGGGTGTGGGATCGTCTTTGATGTGTATGCAGAATGTGAAGCATGCTGATTGGCTCAAATTTCCCTTCACTAAAAAAACTCATCAAAAACATTATTTGTAAAAAAAACTACCTGTAGGAAGGAATGTCGCTATCTCTTTCTAAAAGTAAAATTCCATTTACAAAAAATTAAACGAGGAAAAACCATGAACATATTCATTCCATCTTCGAACATCACCAGCAACTTTCCCAATTAGTGGCCTCCTCTCTGTCAGGGGTTCTCGCCTTTGCATGTTTTCCATCCCTCAAGGTTTGATTCTTGAGCTGAGCTGTCCTCTTCTGCTGCTCTTGTTGTTTGATCTAATGTTCCCACTGTAAAAGTGCAGTCGGAGTCCAGAGTCATTGTTAATTCATCTCAGTTTCCAGCTGAACTCTTTTCGAACATGATGGTTCATCCAAAATTGCACTCCCTTCCCCCCTCCCCACAATACTCTCAGATCCTTGAGCCCACTCATGCTCCAAGACACTGTAAAAATGCTGCCAAACCCCTGCCTCCCGAGTGCTCCAGTACTCCAACTTCCCCAAATGCGCCAGGATTCTGTGCCTGAGTGTCGTGATACTGCAGCCCCACTAAATACTATGATCTTAGACCTCAATTGCCTCACCAACCCCACCCCCTCCTCCTCCCGTGTCCATGCTGTTAGGTAGCCTGAGGCACCTATTCTCAACTCCCAAATCTCAGGTCCCAGCTCCACCAAGTGTTTCCAAACCACATGAACATCCCCCAGCTTGAGTTGCCTACGCCAGGTGCCTGCCACATGCCAAGCACAGGTCCAAACCCCCACACCACTGCCTTCTGGCCCTTTCTAAATACCCAGCCTTCTGTTTTCTCTCTCACCCGTGTGTCTTAGCAGCTCCTGAACAGCATCTGCCTGATCCTGGTAGCTACGCCCATCTGTATACATTTAACTATCTGCTTACTATGTATGCTAGGCTTTCAAAAATTGAGTACAAATTGAGTACATTATTAAAGGAACATGTTTTAGAGCCACACAGCTTGAGAACATACAGAACAGAGAGATGAAGAACAGCAGACTTACACTAGACTAAGAGAAAATGCGTAAGATACAAATAGAAAAATCAACATCAGAATGAAGAAAGTGTGAGTGCCATAGAGAATAAAAGACCAATAGAAAAAAGAGAGCAGCACCAAGAGTCAGACAGAACTAGAGAGACAGTGGCAGGAAGAAAGAGCTTGTTTATTTTTCTCCATAAGCAATGCCATGTTATATTAACTAGCAAAATAATAAAAAAAATATTTTAAATGTATATTTTCTCCACAGTATATAGAATGGTGGCTATGAATGGAAGAACAGTAACACATTTGGAAGGATGTTGGTAATTTGAGGAGATAGAGGCCCTTGAAGAGAACACATTATTGTGTGAGGCAGTACACGGAACATCAAAATAATATTCCTGTACTCAGTGGGTTAATGAATAACAAAAAATGATTTCCCTGGAGAAGGGTCCTCAGCTGGTGCATTGGCTTGGATGATTCACAGCTTGCCTGGGAAGGCAGTTAACCTGCAGTCCATTTTGCAGCTAGGAATGGGTTTCGGGTCAATGAGCAAGGGGGTTTGATGATACGCTTGGGAACTCTCTTTGTTTGCCTGCAGACAAGGGCAGACTGTCATTGGCTCCATTCTGACCAGTGGATTGATGACTTTGTGTCCTCAGTGCAAATAGAGTGATGTGATTGGTCAGTACAAAGAATTATGGGCACAGACCTTTAATGGGCTGCTATCG